>NC_133399.1:103077063-104327063 GCF_047511655.1 Castor canadensis | reverse complement strand
TACTTATTTCATGTTAAATAATTAAATAGCGAGGCATGGAGCCTCATGTCTGTCATCCCAACTACTCAAGAGGCACTGATTGAGAGGATCACAGTTCAAGGACAGCCCAGACAAAAAGTTAGCAAGACCCCCATCTCAACCAATAACTGGATGTGATGACTGTGTCTCTCATTCCAGCTATATTAGAGCAAAATAGGAGGATCATGGTTCAAGCCACCAAGGCACAAATGCAAGACCCTAGTCAAAAAATAAGTAAAGAAAAAGGGCTCAAGCAAGAGCACCTGTCCAGCAAGTGGGAGGCCCTAAATTCAAACCCCAAGTACTGCCAATATATATGTGTGTGTGTGTCTGTGTGTGTGTATGCATGTACATACATGCATATACATATGTATATATAAAATAGGAAGTCAGCGGGCATGGCCACGCACATCTCTAATCCCAGCACTCAGAAGGCTTGAGGCAAGAAGATCATGAGTTCAAGGCTCACTTGGGCTGCACAGCAAGACCCTGTCAATAACAATTAATAATAATAATATATTAGGTGCTCATGTAAAATCACTACCTGGTCACAATGATTATTTTATAGCTTCAGTTCTGAGCTCTCAGATGCTGTGAAACAGTCGGGGAGGGGTGTGGATAAGGCTACCTCTATGCAAATGAATGCACAGTTGTTCCCAACTCTGGAAGGCAAAGCAGACTCAGCGGGAAAGTTTTCTCTAGTGTGAAACCGATGTGCTGAATGTAAGAAGGTTGTAGAAGCCCCACTGTCCAGGGCACTTCCCAACAATTACATCAGAATTTCTCCAGATTGTCCCTTTCAGTAATTCTTTAAACCTCCAGTGATTCCCAGGTGCTGGCAAAGTCAGGAGCCTGGATTGCATTTCGATCCTGTTTCTCAAAGTGTGGTCTTGGAAATCCAGCATCAACATCTTTCCCAGGAGATGCTGTGAGAAATACAAATCTCTGGTATCACCCACTTCTATTAAATCAGAGTCCTTTTCAGAGCAGGCCCTCTGTCTCTCGGGGTTTGCATGAGAATTAAGTGACTCCATATATGTCAAAGAATGCTATAGAATGCCCATCTTGGAATCATAAGCTCTGTTATACTCTGGCTGTGTAAGCTTTGGCAATTCCTGGGCCTCAGTTTCCCCTCTGGTAAAACAGGACACTGGGCTACACAATCCCTACCCTGGGATCATTCTTTGAGTAAACACATGTGGCCTCCGTCCAACACAGCATCTTATGAACTGTGGTCCCTCCCCTGCCATCCCCAGCTGGGATCCCCAGGGTGTCCTGCTGAGGAGTCCAACCCAGGAGCGACTGAATCTGGCAAGAGCTAAAAATTAATTCCCTTCAAATCAATAATTTGCAATTAAGCACAGAAGACACTAAAGCCAAGGGGGGCAGGCTTCTGGAAAGAGGACAGCTGAGCTCTCCCAGCCTTTGGAACAGAGGGGGGCGGGGGAGCCCCACTGCTCCAAGCAAACAAATGAACATTCGGCTCCATTGTGTGTGAGAAAGCAAGCAAAGGGGACTAAGTGGTACTTGAGGAGTGAGAAAAAAAAAAAAAAAAAAAGATCAAGAGCTTATATCAGCAGCCAGGAGCTCATTTGCTTTCCACTCGGCTCTTTGCTTATACACATCCCGTGACTCTGTGCCCCGCCAGCCCTCTCCTCCTGGGCCTCTGAAGCCTCTAGTATGCTGGCTACAGGCAGCACCCAGCTCATGACAGAATTGGAAACCTGCCTGTCCCCTCCCCGTCCTCAGCAGCAAGTGTCAGACCAGCCTGGGTGAGCGCCAGGCGGGCAGTGCCAATGGGGAGTGCAGACATGATACAAGCAGACAGCTCCATGCAGCCGGGATTGGATGGTGGTTGATGTCACACAGTGATAGCTGCGATTCAGGGCTCAGAGCCATCCCGTGGGTCTCCAGAGATGTGCAGGGATATGGTAAATTCCTGAAACAAAATATCGAAGTGTGCTTAATTTTAGAGGTAAATTCACACCATGCAGCACTGGGGACTGGAGGAAGGCAAAAATAGTGTAGAAAAAATGCAGCTCTGAAACGATAGCAAATTCAATGTATAGAGATTGTGAAACAGAGCACAGCTCTTTTGAGTTTCCACAAAACCACAGTAAAATGAGGAAGGGAGTGCCATTTTTCCTCCCACAGGAGTTAACACATAATTTCTCTACAACTCATTGTAAGTCAAAGAGGGACATCATGACAGGAAGGACAGAGATGGGAATAACATTTATTGAGTACCTACTATATGCTAGGGTCTAGTGCTTTACAACAGCATCTCAGTTCTAGTTCTTACACCACTTGGAGATAGATTTTAGTATCATCCTTGTTTTCCTTGGGAGAAACTCTCCCAAGATTGATTGCTCAATTCCAAAATAGGAATCAAGCCCCACTCTGTGTAAAGAACTCATTTAAACATGAAGATACAGAGAGCTATAAGACAGAACTCCTATTTATATAATCTAGTTAGGCAAGCAAAATTCACAGAGCAAAAGATGACATAATCCAGCAAGTGTGAGGTGACAAACCGGTACAGTAGCAAAGAAGAGCTGCATGAAGGTGAGTCAGCCAGGACTTTGACGGGCAGAATCACAGCACCCATGAGTATAGAGGGAACCTTGGGAAATAAGGTGGTTTGAAGGGTGAAGAGGAAGAAGGACACTCCAAGGGAAGAGGGCAACTACATCAAAAATACAAAAATGAGAAAGGGTAAAGTGAGCCTGTTAGATAGTATAAAGACTCCATGATTCCTTGTTCTTTGAGGACATTGTGATAATCCCAAATTAAAAAAAAAAAAAGAGTTGGCACTGCATAGCTATTACTCAAATCTGTTTAATTCCAAAAGGAATTCTAACCCTAGAATATAATAATAAGGAAATGTAACTATTCAGTCATTCAGTGATCATTAATCACTTGCCTTGAGCCAAGCACCCTGAGGCACCAGCCACTGGAGACATAAGCACTGGCCTGACATAGCTGAGAGATTTACCTCCTGCAGAAGCCATGGTGCCAGCTTCCAGTCTCTCATTAGGTGACATGGTGCTATAGGCTGAGAGTCCACCAACTACAATTTAGATCATAGGTTTGTGCTCTGCTGTTCTCTTAAGTATAGAACAAGGGCTGTGGAAAAGGTTCCAGCCATCTCCTTCTAGTCAACTGCAGTTATTTCTTTTAGCATCCATAGAGACCCCAGAGGCACCATGACTAACCTTTACACACTGGCCAAACTCAAAGTCATTGTCATAATAGGAAAGAAGAAGAAGATACTAGGCAGAAGCCAAACTACTCTGTGGTAGAAGGTTTGCATCTCTGCCTTGAATTGGATAGAAAGGAGTCAGTTGAAACCTCTTTCTTCTCTTTTCTCTACTTCCTCCTAACCTCTGGAGGACACGAGACCTTCCATCTTCAAGGAGGTGAAATCCCCAGCTAGATTGTCTAGATTCTACCACATTTTATTGAACCGTAGCTCTCCTGGGTGGAACAGCTAATGGAACAGAAGCTCACAGGACACAAGAAGGTTCACTTGGGTATCCATGCAGCCATGCTGTGAAGGTATGCTAGGTTCAAGTGTATTTGTCTTTTCTACTCTCACTTGCTCCCTCTAAGCCAGAGTGGTAAGGGTCCCTGAACTGCTCAGAGCACCTCTAGCACTGTACTTTTTCTTCCCAGTGGGCACACATTCTCGCTTTCTCTGGAGCCAGCAAGGGACGGCATGAGCCAGTTGCATTTTGAACTGAAGCAATTCACTCCCTGTTCCTTTGGTTTCTCTTTGCAGAGTCCTGTTGTACCAATATAGATATGAAATCCAAGACTCATACTTGGATGATGAAGGGGAAATAGAGGAGTTCACATACCTTATTTGTTTTATTTATCTTTGAGGCTACGCTGCCTGCCTGATAGAGGGAAAAGGACCAATTACTGGGCCCTACATCGGGGTTCACTTAAGTTGAAATATGCTGTCATTGCTTTATTTGCCTCCTTTGTGCACCTCCCTCCTTTGAGAAGGAGAACCGCCTAGATCAAGGCAGAATTCCAGGATCTCTGAACACCTTAACCACATACGATGGTACCTGCTTCCTAACACAACCCCTTAGTAAGACTTCGTCCTCATGATGCCTGACACTCACCTGAAATAACCAACTCCCAGGGGATCAAGGAAAAATAGAGGCTCTATGCAAATTCTCTCTTCTCATCGCCCCCCAACCACCGTGACTGAAAACACAGAAACACACACATGCACACACACATACAACCCGGCTCCACACAAATTAGATTGAGACGTTTCTGGAAAAACAATCCCTGGTTCTGTTTCCATGGAAGCAATCTCCTGTCCCCAGTGGCAGCAAACAGCAGGCAGCCTGCGGTAGGGGAGCTCACAGGGCCGCCATGGGCCTCTCCTCACCAACAGGCAAGCAGAATGCACTGTAGGAGAGTGGGAGGCAGGGCTGAGCATCACCAGAAAAACCAAAGCTCCAGGGAAACAGTGAACCCCAGCTGTGCCCCCTCTTTTGGGGCAAATGTACATCTGGGCATTCTGGGCACAGCTCCAGCCAATCAGCCAGGCTGATCCCCCTACAGCTTTTCACAAAAGGCTGCTCAGCCAGAGCAGATGGCCGTGCTGAGACAGAGCCTAAACCAAGATGGAGGCCACCCATGGGGCTGGAGCTGGGAGAACATCCGCTGCTCTGTGCAAATGCCCTCCTGGTCCCACCCCCATTCTTAGGATGCCCCTGGCTTCCCTCAGCTTCCAGAGTATCCCAAAATGTGGCCCCTGCACTACTAGCAAATGGTGATCAGGGGTAGTTCATGGAGGAACATTCTTTGAAGAATAGTATATATTTATTGTATTGTGTATTAGAAAATACATTTTGTGCTTAGTATAAAACGAAAGTAGATGTTAATAGAAAAAGTCCATTTTTAAGGACTTGTTGAGAGAATAATAGTGTAGATATTTCATAGCTATGACAAAAACATGAAAAAATTTACAGGAATAACGCTTGAGAAATCCATGTTTAAAAAAAAGAAACAAAACAAGATTTCAATGTCCCCTTTTAGGACTGACAACCTTTCAAGCAGGAGGAATAATTTTTGAGGTGAACGGGTGCAAAGTGGTGGCTTTGGACATAGGCTCCACCCTATAGATTCTTCTCTGTTCTCAGGAACAGAGAGTGTGTTGGGGTTCCCTTTGCCTCCTTCAATGGCTCCCAATGCCAACCCCCAGTACTCAGCTGAGGCTCCCAAGAGCCATGTCAGCTAGAATGCTGGATTCTAATGCTGATGGGATCCTAACCTAAGCCTGTTTTCCTGGCAGGTGGGGCTGCACAGAGCTGAAGGGCCTCAGTTTCCCTGCTGGAACCTCTCCTGAAGCTAGTTCTAAGCAGCCAGCCAACTCTCTTCTCTCCCCAGCCTTACCTTGACTGTTCTCTGCTTTTAAGTCTCAAAGGTAAGTTCTAAAAAAGAAGTCACTTCCAGCCCCAGTCTGTACTACCCAAGGTCTCACCATCCCCAAATGTTGTCCCAATAAAAGTAAAAGGGAAATGAAAGCTTCTGGTCCCCTTTCAAACTCCACCCCATGTCAGCTCAGGCTGCTATAACAGAGTACCACCCACTGGGGGGCTTAACTATAGAAATTCATTTTCTTACAGCTGAATGTCTGAACTCAGGGTGCCAGTATGGCTGGGGTCTGGTGAGCGCTTTCACAATGCCATCTCTTGCTATGTCCTCAGTGAGAGAGAGACAGCAAACTCTGGGGTGTTCATATAAGGACATTGATCCCTTCATGCGGCCCTCACCTCCTGACTTCAGCTCAACCTAACCATCCCCTAAAAGCCCCATCTCCAAATACCATAACTGTGGGGGGCACAGGACATCCACATGTGTATTTTGGGAAAATGCAACTCAGCTTATGGCAATTTCCTTCTCTTGAACCTGTGAAGCTGCAGTAGAAAAAGGGAAGAACCGGACATCGAGTCCTCATTGTGAGGTGTTAACAAAAACAACCAAAGTAAAGGTAAGAATTGTGACTGAAGTGAATCCATGCACATTCAAACAAATCTATCAGGAATTCACTATTCCCGTTCCATAAACCTCAGAAGTTAAATGAGAAAGCAAATGAGTGGCAGGGCCAGGACTCAAACCCAAGTCTCCTGGACTCCAAGTCTGTTCCATTACAGCGTCTCAGCTGCCTTCCTTCCTTGGTCTTCTTCAGAGTCCACTGGATTCTTTGTGCCTGCACAGACCCCTCCCTATTTCCTCCTAACACACCCTGAACATCTGTAAAAACAATTTCTTCTTAAGTCCACGACTGAGTCTCATAATAAAAGCTCACCATCATACTACAGCCTTTAAAAATGTTCTGATGGCATTTTAACTATTAGGGGGACTTCGTGGTGTTTCTTGCTAAATTATTCTGCGAAGATGCTGGCCTCTTTTGGGTTGGTTTATCTATGAGACAGTGGAATTTTATTTTTCTGAGTAGGAAAATGGTTTGTGTCTTCCCCTGTAGGCTAGATTCTATGAGGCACAAGTTTATTTCTCACCCACTCAAACTCTGCTCCAGGTTTAGGTGATTTTCCAGGCAGCTAGCCTCTTGGTGTTGATGTGGCAGTTAGGAAGCTTCATCGGATGGCTTGCTTGCTCTCCTCCAAGATTGCACAGTTAATGAGAGAGAGTACGTGAAGAACTGCATGGTGGCTCACACCACAATGTGCAAAGCAAGTCAGGTTGGTCTTGCCTACTCTGAGGGGAGGGCGATGTACAGTCGGTCTTCTGTGTTGAGGGAAGGAGGGGAGAATGGGAAACACGGGAGAAGGCTGATTGCCTACCTTGAATCTCCAGACTTTCTTCTCATGCACGAGGTCAGGAGGGAAGGGAGTCCTGGACTATGAGTCAGGAGTTAAGAGTTTAAGACTCTTCTCAACCATTTCTCTCTGTCTGTCTTCTGGAGGGTACTGGAGTTTGAACTCAGGGCCCTATGATTGCTAGGCAGATGGGTGCTTCAGCCATGCTCCCAACCTTTTTTTGTTTTAGTTATTTTTCAGATAGGGTTTCATGCTTTTTCCCTGAGGCCCACCTCAGACCACTATCCTCCTACCTCTGCCTCCTGTGTACCTGGAATTACAGGAGAGAGCCATTAGGCTCAGACCTCTTCTCAACCTTTTCTTAGCTCTGTGGCATTACAGAAGTCACTAGACTTGCTGAGGCAGAACAAGGAGAATGGTGCTGCTGCCATTCTCACAGAGCTATTGTGTTCAGAAATTTAAATTAGGCAATGAAATGTTGTTTCAATACAGCAACAACAAAAATTGTTACTCTATAGTACTCTTGTCCTTCATGAGAGAGGGGAAAAACAAACTAGAAATAAATACCAAAAACCTAACCAGTTTCAGGTATCCTCAGTTCATACTGTAGTTCTCTTTAAAGAATTTATTTGATCTCTCTAAGTCTCAGTTTACCCTTCTATCAAATAGAAAGCAACATGTGTTCCATCTGCCCCCATGTGAGGTACCCAACACAGAAGCACTGTTTAGATAGTATCATTCTTTACAAACAGGAAGTATTCTTATTATCCCTTCCTCTTGTACCTAAAATCTCTCCTCCTCTACTCAATTCCCAGGACTTCAATGTAAGCACAGGCTCAAGTCTCCCATCCTTCAAAGGAATTTCCTTCAACCTTAAGCCACTCCTTCCCCCACCCCAACGTTCTACACCATCTCTTCTTTGTTCAAACTCCTAAAGACAAGGCCAAATATGCCCAGCCCCCATTCCTACCTTTCATTCACTCTTCATGACATTTTCATTTGGCCTCTGCCCCAACTATTAATGAAAAATAAGTTTGAAAGATCACTTGACATCTTCATCAAGTTTCTTGCTTTTCCTTGCCTGAAACACTTGAGGGAGTATCACCTGGTCTAATGGGACTGACTCCATGCCCTATCACTCCATTCAAGTCTCATTGATTGTGTCTATACAACACCTCTGTCCTACTAATTCTGTCATCATTCTGCCCGTCCTTGACTTTCCTCCCTCCTTCTCTTCTATGTCTTATTGATTCCATTTGTAATTGGCTGAATTCCCAACCTCATCCATCTCTCTCATCCATCTCTTCTCCATTCTTATGGCTCCTTCCCCTGGTCCAAGACCCTTAGTTCTCTCTATTATGGTTATTCCCTTAACCACCTGATCGGTCTTTCTTCATTTAGCTCTAAAATGGGAGTATAGTATCTACTACCAAGGATTTTTATAAGAATAAAATTAATTTATCAACTTAAAGATAGTACTATCAGGCACCTGGTACTCATTAAATATAGTTCTTTCCCCTCCCCTGCTCCATACATGGAGCAGTCTCCAGGATTTGATTGTGTTCCATTCATATGTAAAACTTCAGAGCTTCTCCATGGCTTCAAGCTCTGGACCAAATATTCCTTTCCAGGACCATGCTTAAGGATATTCCTCATCCCCTATCTTTAATAGACTGTCTGATGTTCCCCAATGTGTCATCCTTGTGTATTTGGATGTCTTATCTCCTCTGCCTGGAATTTGTTCCTTGTTTTCTTTGTCTGGAAAACTAATAAGTGATCTTTCACTCTCCTCCATATCCCAAGAAAGCACTGATGTCAATATTTCTCCCATTCAACACTCCCACATCTTGGAGCAGTCATTACCTTTCAGCTCTCTCTTCCTCTACTGGATGCACCTTTCTGCAAAAGTGGCATTTGTCCTTTTAGTCAGAGTTAGCTGCATGACTTAGGTACTATGAGTAGAGCTATCAACACCATTAGAAAGATAATTCACTAATAAGCATGCTTCAGGACTCACAAAGGGCTCCTTCCAGAAAGTATGCATCATGGAATAGGAAAGCCCAATAAGCGTGAATAAGAAGGCCATGTTGCAGAAGAGTGGGAGAGAGGTGGGCCCATGGCTCTGAAATTAAATGGCATCATTTCTGTTGGAAGGCTAGGGTAAGGGTAAAGGGAGGTACGAAAGGGAAAGTGGAAATGGAAGGGACGTGCCAGGTGCCTGGTGAGAGTGAATGAAAGGTATTCACCCTAATTTGTAGTTTCCCTACTAAACACTGTCGTAAAGTTCCTTCTCATGACTAGAGTTCACAAGTCCATGCATGGAGGAGGTTCAGAATGTCCACCATAATTCAGATCATGTTAGAAAGACTGGATAAGCTAATGCCAAACAAAGTGAGATGTGGGCTTTCAGGACAGTAGATACATGCGTTGAGATTGTTATTGCCTGCGAGCTCTGGAAATCTAACAACAGTGACTTGAGATGGTAAGGGGTTTATTTGTCTCACAAAACAACCTTCTGGCATGTGCAGTCCAGGGCTGGAGTGTGTCATAAAGAAACCAAGTTCTTCCTTCTCTCTTTGCCAGCCTCCAAGTTGACTGCCATACCTCCACCCCACATTGGTTCCAGGGACCTGGAAGGAAGATGACAAGCGGCCCCATTCCTGCTTGAGTTCCACTGAACACAACTGTAGCCAGAGCATAGCTACTTCTGGCTGCTGGAAGTTTCATCTGCAGCTTTCCAGACTCTAGTTCAGAAAAAAGTCAAAAGAAAAATGGACCAGAAGTGAGCTACCCCACCAGATCGGCCAACACTGAATGACACCAAACTGTAGACTGTTTCTCTGTCTTTCATTTGTGCTTGTAGTTCCCTGAATACCCGGTCAATATTGTGGTAATCTTAAAGAAAACAAATAACACAAGAGAGCTGACATATGCTAATGTTTAACAAATATTTGTTGAAAAATGTTCTGTGGAAGGAGATCATTGAAAGAGGGTTCTACAAGTGAAAGCTTATGGCCAGGATGAGTCCTGCCCAACAGGGGATGTTCTTACAAGCCATCAAATAAAGCTGTGGTAGACTAGCTATTTAAGTGAGGATTGATTTCTACCTATGCCTACTTCTGAAAGGATTGAGGTCATATTGCATGATTGAAGCAACCAAGAATAAAGCAATTGAGGGTTAAAAAAAAAAAAGCATGGTATAGTGTGTAAGAACAGCCCAGGGAGAAGTCAAGTTAGTGTAGAAAATACTCAGCATGAACCTTGCCAAGTGAAAGGTCACATATCCAAGGAGATTCTCTCCCTCTCTCTCTCTCTCTGTCTCTCTCTCATTAGTGTATATTGATAGTACAAAGGAGTTTCATTGCAAATTTCCATACATGCATACAATGTACTTTGATCAAACCAAGGGAGGTACTTATAGCTAGAATTTCTGGACATAAAGGATTGTGACCATGGAGAGATGAACAAAGTTGAGCAAACACAGAAAGGCATGGATGGAGCCTGCTGTGGGCACCCTTGACTGACTGTGGACTCACTGAGGTGAAGCTGCTGCCAGAGTCTCCTCGTTAGACACTTACAGGGCCACAGAAAGACACTATGACCATGACTCTTTTTTGGTGCATTTTCCCCTCCTGGGCCTTTTTCAAAGATTTGATAAAGTTAAGAAGCCACATGGGGAAAGGCACGTTCACATGTCTGGTTTCATCTCATTCCTGAGAGAGGAGATTGGTTGGTAAAACTGATTTTAGTTCTGCCATTGGCCTGCCTGAATATTATAGTAGGAACTGGTCTGGAGTCAGAAGGCAGGAACTGCAGCCTTGAATGAACATAACAAAATGAGATCTTCCATTTATAAAGTCCTTTCCCTCACTCTGCCATATTCGTTACTCAAATCAACTGCCTAGCTATTGAGCAACTTTCTGGTGATTGACAAAAGAGAAAAGAAATAGTTGCTATCATCAGTGAGCATAAAGATGAGAATGGCAGTCCCTGGGGTCATCAAGGAGGCTGACGTTCAGAGCTGCAGGTGTCAGAGGAGAGAGAAGTGAGGACCAAGCTATAGTTATACGCATCAATGAAAAATCGCTGTATCTTTTTGTTTGTTAGCCTTCCCCAAGCACTCTACCACTGAGCTATATCATTAGCCCTTGTTTTTGCTTTTGGTTTTTGTTTTTTTGAGACAGGGCCTTGCTATATAGCAAGGCTGGCCTCAAACTTGAGACCCTCCTGCCTCTGCCTCCTGAGCACTAGGATTATCATATTTTTTTTATGAAACCCTCTTTTTTGTATTTTTTGTTTGAACTCAGAGCCTCACACTTGCTGGGCAGGCGCTCTACCACTTGAGCCACTACTCCAGCTGAAACCCTCTTTATAAGCTTGAAGGAATACATGTTCTTTGCAACCAGGTAACTCCTGATGACACCAGCTCTGTGGGGAATCAGACATTAAAACCTGTCCTTGAGCAGGATTTCTTTGTGAACCCTGGGTTCCTGATAACATGTGCATAATTAATTACATACACAAAAATAAGAGAAGAATATGCACCCATGATCCCATTACCCAAATACAACCATTGTTATCGAGTCTAGAGTATATACATCCAAGCTCTATTTTGCATACATTTACATATATTTTCCTTAACAAAAATAGGGTGGTGATAAGCAATCTAAACTGTATCTTGCAATTTTCACAGGTATATTAGTAACACTCTCTTAATTGTAATAGAAATAAAATTCAAAACAACTAAGCAGAAAAGGAAGAATAAGGTATCTAGTGGAATTCAAGAAAGAATTTAACAGCTGGGATGATGGTGGGAAGACAGCACCTGGCTTTCTCCCTCCCGCTCTCTTCCTTTGCCTTACTCATCTCTCTTCACATCTCTCTGTACATCCTTTGCTAATAACTAAAAAAAGTTCCTTTATTTGCACTGATATCTCCCAGCTCAGACCTAATGTGAATGTTTTTCTTAATATAATTTTTTCCCCAAGGTTTTTGCCTTTCTCCCTCTTTCAAAGAATCATCATTTGGATGGTTTTAAGCAAGTTCTACTATTTTTCTGGTACAGATGTCATTAACTTGTTAAATTGCATTCATTCCTTTCCTCTAGTCTTTTTTTTGAGGGGGAGGAGTGCTCACTTTTTTAGTTTTTCTATTCTGTCATTTTCACGTTTCTCTCAGAAAATAACAAAAGCCACGTGCAAATGTTTATCAACCACCTTCTCTACCTTAATCACCATCCCTATACTCTCACTCAGAGAATGACTGATGTGGGATGAAGAGGAACCTCTGATGAGAAGGTCTCCCATTTGGCTAGGGCCCCTGAGGCTCTGATGTGAAGCTCTCCCCATTGGCTGTCACCTCTCCAACCTTCCCAAACACAGGCCCAGAATCTCACAGACTCTGTTTCAAACTTTTTAGTTTGAAGAGGTCCTGAATTTAAAAAGAAATGATTGCAGGTCTCCTATCTGCCGAACATTGCACTAGCCATACTGATATATCACTGAAAAGGAAATATTATCTTCATTTTATCAATAAAATAATACCTGAACAGAGAGCCAAAGTGACCTATGTGCTCACACAACTAGTAAGTGACAGTGCTAAAGAGCGGACCCATCTCTAACTCCAACGCCATGCTCTTTCCTCTACCACCTATATTTCTCCAATAATTCTGAAAAATAAGCGCTAAAACCACATAAAGAGAAGATTCTGCAGAGTTATCTGAGGCTAACAAAACTTTTTGATTGCTTATAACTTAAATCCATGGCATTGTAAAGTGAATATTTCATTTATATATCTATATCTCCATCCGTCCATAGATGTATATCTATAGCACCTCTATAGTAACCATATGTTTTTCCATCATCTATCTCTATCCATGTATTTTCCTTTATTTGTTGGAGCAATGAGCTACAAGGATGCAGTAGAAGCAGCTGTTTGGGAAATATTGCCTCCTCTTTGTTCTGAATGCTATTTAAACATTGGCAGGGGGCCTCATTAAAGATGAATCGTTGAATTAGCAAGTAGTGTTGTAGCTAGAAGAGACAGCATGTGCTCCTGTGGTGAAAACAGATTTGCACAAAGGAGGGAAGGTTTGGGGAATGTGGGGGCAGGAGGTGGACAGAGGATGAAAAGACAGGAGACAGAGCAAAGTCAAGTGTTTTACAATGTTCCCTAACCTGCCCACTACCATAGGGAAGCACAGGAAGGCAGAAAGGGACCCTGCAGAGCGTCATCTTTCTGAAGTATGAATGTGAAAAAGGAGCCCTTCATTCGAAGGAAACTCTGGTTATTAATAACCCTCCCTGCCTTCACCTTATAGTGAATGACTGTCTTGCAGCCTCAGATGATCGAAAGCCTTGGGCACCAAGACCCCTTGGACTTTGGAATGCCAGTAGCATTATTTAGTAGCAACAAGAGTGACTCTAGAATATCCTGCCTCCCTCCCTGAACTTTCTGTTTCTTGGAGGTGGTGAAGAGGTATTAGCAGTTTTATTTCTTTGAAATGTATTTCACAATTCCTACATCCTTTCTCACATTCATGATGTCTTCAATTTGTGTAAGAGTTTAGAAGTAAAGCAGACTAGGAATGCCTGTGGGGTTGCATGGTTCCATTCATGAGGTAAGCATCACCTTAGATGCTTCCTGAAGTTGAGACTCATCCCCCAAATGGGATGTATCATGGTATGTCATTTCATGAGACCCTATTCTTTCCTCTAAATTATGATGTCTTAGAATTTGGGGAGAATGGGAAATAGGTGGAGGGAAGAGAGGTAAAAAGAATTGTTATTAAATATCTGCTATGCATCAGTTACTCTGGGCTAGGCATAATGACACATTAATTATTCCTAATAGCAACCTCATAGGAGAGAGTTTATTGCTATTTTACAGGTAAAGAAACTGAATATAAGGGAAAATAACTCCCAAAGTTGCACTGCTGATCAATGGTTTAGCTGGAACTCAAACTACATCTGTCTGACAACAAACCCTGTGCCCTGGACCTGCTAATCCTCAGAGATATTTGTGGATATAGTTAGAGAAATGATTTGTGCATATGAGTCAGTAGCCTAAATTGGGGATCCTAAAAGGCCTTGTCTCCAATTAACTCTCCCCCAGGGACCTGAAGAAATTCCTGGCATGAGTTTCCAACAGGAACTCATCTTGTTTCCTTCCTTTAAGTCCTGTCATCCCAGCTCCCAAGGTCACTGACTATTTGGGCAAAAAGTACAAAAGAGTCAACATCCAAACAGCAAGGACCTCAGCAGTAGATGCTCACCAGGGTCAGGCTTCCTGCCTCGTTGGACTTCTGGGCTCTGGACCCAACAGGCCCTGCCTTAAAGTAGACTTCCCTCTTCCATGTCCCTTCCAGAGCCTGTGTGCTTTCTGTGCATCCAAGGATTGATTTACATGCAGCCCAGTGAGTCATCCATACCCACCACTGGGATCGAGAGAATGCCAGACAAGGTCCCTTGTCCCAAGACATCAATCATCCTGTTGTGCCCCATTCTCTTTCCATGGTTTTGAGAATAGATATCTTGGATAGAATCATGGATCCCTTTATGCTAGTAAAAATATAGCTGTGAGATGGATCACATTATGGGTTTTCATTTGGGATCTTGGGTCATCAGAACTGAAGTAGGGTTGCCAAAGGGGTTGAAAGTAGAGATGTGGGGACAAAAAGACAAATTCTGATATATTCACAAGCCTGCTCAAGGCTGGTGCTGCTGATTGCTCTCTTGTAAGGTTCAAGCCTGAGTCATGTTTAGCTTTGCTTCTGAACAACAGCAAGATTCCATAGTTTACTGTACCAGCCACAAGGGAGGTATGGAGAAAATGGCCTGTGGTTGCTGCTGGTAAGGCCTTCCCATACCTCCTTTCATTTTCCCTGAGTCTGCTAATGTAATCCTTTTACATCAGCGGGCCAAGGACCTCATGGTCCCCCAATTCGCTTGGATCACACTGGTGTACTAGCCAAAATGTTCACAATGGCCCTGCTCACCCAAAACCCTAGGCCTCCAGTAGACAAACTCAACTCATGCTGTCAGAGTCTTGTCCCTCATTTTTCACTTCTCACACCAATGCCCATCTTATCCCAAGCATCTGCCTGGCTCCCAGCTCCCTCTTTTCAATCTACCCATCCCTTATCTATGGGCTTTTTGGTCCACAGTTTCAGACCAGCCTGGAGTCTGCCTCCCTCAAGGGAGCAACCAGTGGCAGCAAAAGCTCCTCTGGCCACTATGTTTCTTTGTTTTGATGACTTTGCCAAAAGACTTGTAGTAAGGCACCTCCACACAGAGTCATACACCTCTTCAGACTCACCAGCCTCACCCTTATCATCTGAGTCCAGTAATGAACCAACTCATCCCTTTGGCCAAAGTTGGTAGGCCTAAATTAAGTCTTAATTCTATCTTTATGACCTATGTGACCTTGACCAAATTCACCTGAGACTCAGTTTTCTCATCTTCCAAATGAGAGTATATGACAGTGCCCAAGAGTAAGCATGAGTCTTAAAAGACTAATGAGCATAAATGCATCTCTCCATTTATGCCTGTCACACGGTAAATAGCCAGGCATTGGAGTGTTCTTCCCTAAGCCCAAAACATGGGCTGCCATTTGACTGAACAGTGGACCCAGCTGAATGGTTTATGCGCCCAGCTGAAGATAATGCTCCTTAGCAAGTCAAAATGTCAGAACAGCCCATGAATAACCAAGGAGAATTTTTTTAAAAAGTAAACTGCACACTTAAGAATGTGGCTATGGTTATGGAGTAGAAATAAGTGACTGTTTACTACAGCTTATGTGCCTAGTATAGGGCTGCCAAATTCAAAATGCTCTCCTGTACAAGGCAAGTCTACTATTAAAACTGTTCTTTGATTTCTTTTCCTAAAAATGCTCATCTCACTGTGTTGAGTGTTAAACTTTCTGCATTTCCAATAATGCTTGGTCTTTTCTTATCGTTTCAAATGTAATCAATTCATTTTCTGTCTATAGGAAGAAAGGAGGAAAAAATGGTCTGGTGCCTAGGAAGAATATCCCATATATTTTTCTCCTCTCTTTCAAGATTTATTAATGCCTAACTTTATACCCAGTGATGAGCAAAGGTGCTGTCCAAATCAGGGCACATGTGAAGAAGGATGAGTTAAAGCATTCCAGGGCAAGGACCTGCTCCAGCTGCACTGTGTGGCTGCTCTGATAAAGACCATGTCTCTCATAAACTGACATGGCATGACATGTCTAAACAGACAGGCCTTCCGTTAAGGAGGTTTTGTTTTCTACTGTTCAGCACCCCTGCCTTTCCTGTACTTTCTCAGGTTGGGTCATAAAAAAAAAATGTACCAAAAAAATGTACTAGAAACTATTGATTTCTGTTGTGCTAAAGCCCCTGACATTCCAGCACGATGAAGATATTGCTGTGGACCCATGAGCCTCCTCATACTTCCCTTCTGCTTATGAGGGTCTCTGCGGATGGTATTAAAGATATTGTAGTTCCCACTTTCTGACTGTGGGATATCAGCAGGGTCTCTCCTGTGTAAAGAATAATTATCAGCACTGCTGTTACCTCTAGTAAGTGTGTAATTACATGCTCGGTTTTGTGGGCTCTAGGCTGTGCAATTTTAAATTATACAATAATGTCAAATTCTCTCCTGCTCTCTCGTGCTTTCTCTCTCTCTCTCTCTCTCTCTCTCTCTCTCTCTCTCTCTCTCTCTCTCTCTTCCTTCCTTTCTTTTTTTTTTATTTGAAAGGGGAGGTGGATTTTTTTTTAAGAGACAGAAGGAGGAGAGAGTGTGAGAGCCATTCCTTCCACACCAGCAGATGACAGCATGATGACTTGGGGAAGGTCAAACGCTGCCTCTTCATGCCAGGATTTCAACCTCAAGGAGCCTCTTTAAAAATCAGGATGTATTTGGCAGGGAGGAAAGCGGGCGAAACTAAGGCAGGAGAGATGGGCTGGAGGTTTGGAGAAGGTACGAGTTGAGTTGTTGGGGAGGGTGGAGTGGGTGTGGCAGAATTCACAACACAACTTGTTCAATGAAGGAGCACGTGGGATGCATTGTCTAATCCCTGATTTCCAGCCAGAAATTAAAGTAACTGAAGCCTGCTTCTGTGTGAGGGTTGGGGCCGATCAGCAAGGGCTCTCCTCTAAGGAAATTAGCCTGAGAGTGGAGAACAACTTCCGGTGCAGAGCAGCACAACAGCCTATGGGGCTTGGGAGGCATGTCCTGCACCTGCAGGTGCAGCCAGCCAATCAGCTGGCACCACTGATGCCCCTCCCTCCAGGGCCACCGCATCCTAGTGTACCTCCCTGCTTGTGACCTGTGGCTTAGCCACTGTCCAGTGTCTACCGCAGGGCAGTGGGTTGGTTAAGGGATGGTAATCCCCCATGTCTATTCGGAGCCCTGGAACCATCCACTGAGTCCTGATGGTCCAGACCCTGGCTTACAGAAGTCTATTCTATAATCTACTCAGCATCGATCGATGGGTTCAGGGGTTCGATGACCTATGACCCTCTAACTTCCACTCCCTCCTCCACTGGCAGGAGGCTGCCCACAGCTTCCTACCCTGCCCCTCATCCATAGTGCCTGTCTCTAGAGTTTCAGGCACAGAATTCCACCTCTGCCAATCTCCCTACCAACCTCCCTGCCACCATTGGTGGTTGCTTCTACAGCTGCCACTTCTTTATGTCATCTACCAACCTGGAACCCCCAGGGAGCTCAGTCAGTATCAATGACTGTTGAGTACATTCAACCCTTATTTTACAGACCAGGCAAACAAAACCTGAGAATCTGTGATTCACTCAAGGTCACAAGGTTGCTGAGTGGCACATCCTCCAGAACCCCAGTCCTCTAGTCTTCATTCCTCAGTTCTCCAGACTCCTCTGAGACAGCTGGGACTAGAAAGCGCCAGTAACTTCAAGCAACTAAAAGAGTTGATGTGACATGGAGAGGTCATGCTTCTAATAAGAATAATAAAACCTACCATGCTCTGAACAACCGTCTATGTTTCACTTGACCCTCACAATGTCACTAGAGGTAGAGACGTTATTATTCCCCTACAGGTGAGAAAACTGAGGCACAGGAAGGAAAAGTAGCAACCTAACTCCTGGTAGAACCAGGATTTGAACTCAGATCTACCCACTAAGCCTCCATGTTTAACTCTTCTGCTTAGGGCGTCCCATAGAGACATCAATAGATGTGTGTTGCTGATTCTTTAGAAAGAGTTTGTGACCGTCAGTGAACACTTGTCTCTTTGTTTATCCTACTCTTTTCCATCCCACACAGGATAGTTCACTGTTTCTCTCCTGCACAGTCTCAGATTGATTCTTGGTTGGGAGTAGTTCAAGTGTATGGCCACTAAATCCTCTCGAACTGACAAGGAATCATTCAGCAGCCATAACCAAAATGAGACTTCTCTCTCTAGAGGCACAGCCTGCCACCAGCTCTCAAGCCCTTCTCTTCACACTCCATCTATAAAGCTTCTTCCATCTGAAATGAGACAACTGCACAGAGACACCACCAAGCAAGACAGACTGGGTCACATGGAGTTTCTGAATTCAGTCAACACATTCAGTGGTCCCTTTGGACCCCACAGTTTCTGTGGAATGTGTTGAAGGTGGGCCACTGGAGCCAGCCCGAATCAGGTGAAGACTGTAAATAACCACTCCCTGCATTTAAGTACACGCTTTCATTTCATAGTGTTTTCCCTTGTATCATCCCATCCATGCTTCTCCAGCTCTGCGGAGCTAAGACAATGGCTATTTTTAATCCTTTCTACCCTGCCCACCGCCATCTTTGCAGAGAAGAAAGAGCTCAAAAGAGATTTAGTGACTTGGTCCAAATGCAAAATGACATGGAAGCCTGGCTCCACAACCTTTGCAAGTGTTGATCATCAAACCCCTAGAAAATGATGGCCTGTGAGGATGGTTCTACAGCTTATGTGGCCCAGCCACCTCCATTCTTCATGATGGAGGGAAGTGGCTGAAGCATGGGGAAGCTGAGTGTCTCCCATGGAATGCAGATAGTGTGGAATTGGCTCTAAAACTCCAAAACCAACTCCCCTCCACCCACCTCCATCACCCCAGTGCTGCCTCCAGTCAGGGTCCTGGTTCTTTGTTTGAGGTACTGGGGTTTGAACTCAGGGCCTTGTCCTTGGTAGGCAGGTGCTCTACCACTTGAACCAAAATTGCAGCCCTTTTTCCTTTGATTATTTAGAGATAGGGTCTTGTTTTTATGCCCAGGCTGGCCTGGACTATGACCCTCTGTTTATAGTAGGTGCACACCACTACATCCAGCTATTTATTGGTTGAAATAGGGCCTTGCAAACTCCCTACCCAGACTGGCCTTGAACTGTGATGTCTTAATCTTTTTCTCCCAAGTGGCTAGGATTATAGGCTTGAGCCACCATGCCTAGCCAGCGTCCCGTTTTGAAAACCTCCTGCAGTCTTCTTCCAGGGTGAACTTTTTCCTTTTTATTTCTCCTGCCATGTTTCTTTCCAACTCTGACCTTCAAGTCCCCTTCACTGTTCACCTGGTCTAAATTCACACAATGGCATTGTCTCCCAAAACTGAAACATCGAACCAATCCATGCTTATTCAGAACAGTGCTGGAGAATTTGCACAAAAATGAGACCACCTCCAAGGAGGTGGCAGACTAGCTGCAGAGACAAGATCTTCAGGTGAGTCACTAGAATTTATGGAAAAATTCAAAAGCGAGGCGAGGTCCCAGTGAGTCACAGGTGGAATATTGTCAGACTTTGGGAAAAGTAGTGGTGAGTAGAAAAGACTAGATCACACCCTCATGAGAGAGAGAGAGAGTCAGGAACTAGACCTTCACTTGAATATTACTTAATTACCAACCTGCTAAGTGGGCTGGTGGAAAAGCAGCTACAGCATCAGGGTCTGATCTGACTGGGGGGATCTGGGAGGACTTCCTGGAGGACGAGGATGTTCCAGCTGAACTCTGAAGCCGCAGAGTTGACTGACTGACATTGTGCCAGCACAGGCTATGGAAGGTAGGTGGTACCATGTCAGGGCACAGGAGGCCACTTAGTCTTTTATATTCGTGTCAGAGGAGATGGAATTTGATGTGGACTGGCAGGATAGGTGGAGGGTTTAGAGGAGGTGGGGAGGCATTTCCTGGTTCCCCTGGAGTACAGAGGAAGCAAAGTCACACCTCTAAAGCCTGCAGAGGTTGACTGGCATCCCGTAGGGACTGAACAGGTCCTTTTTCCTGTGGACCTTCATTGACATATGCCACCCAGGGCAATCTTAATTTTGGCCAAAATACAGTGGCTCAAAGTCAGAAACTCAGGGAAGTAAGTGAGAGGGGAAGGGCAAGAAGGACGAAGACCAGGAGCAACCAGTGAAGGGAAGTGTGATCAGGTCAGCTGTGAGCCCAATAGGAGGACTTTCTCCAGAAAAGAACGTGCGTGGCCACAGGAGACCTGGAGGAAAGGGGCTTTGCTGCTCCCAGGCTGCAGTGCAGGAGGGCGAGACCCTAAACTCTGGCAGGACTCCAGGCCCCAAGAGAGGATGAATTAGCAAAAGTTGGGAGGGAAAAGGAAAGAGGAGCCAGGAAAGAGGTCAAGGCAGGCCTGGGAGCAGCCCCAAGAAGTATGTCTGCTAATGTGTATAAAGACACACACGACTAGACACTCAACGGGTGCTTGTGATAGCAGGAAAGATGAAAGTACTCACTTCTAGACATCCCCCACTACAAGGTCTCTTAAAGAGCTCATTATTAGATTTGCAGTCTTTTAGCACTGAAAAGGTCCTTAGAGATTACTGAATGTACCCCTTCTTTTTTTCAAATGAAGAAGCAGAGGTCCAGAGATGTTAAGTCAGTTGGCAGGGTCACACAGCTAATTAGCCCCAGAGCTGGGATGAAAACCCAAGTCTCGTGACTCCTACTCCCTTCGCTTCCCACAACATACTTCTAATTTTTCATTTTAAAGAGTTCAGTTTAATTTAGAAAAGAAGCAATCTACAATCCATCCCATAATGATGAGGGCTCCTCCTCATTGCTGACATGGACTTTTATTCTGATACTAGTGCACTCTTTATCTACAAGCATTATATTTCATTTTATAAAATTGTGAAGAGAAATTGTCCCAATTGTAAACAGGATTGCTTTTCAGTATCATTATGAGCTGTTTCTACATCTGCAATCACTTTTGTTAAAGTTTTCATTTTTCTGTAACTTTAGGAAGATAGAATGTGGACAACCACTTGGACACACACCTTCACCTTGCTCATTTTGGGGAAAGACACAGCCATGTGTAGACCAAACTTCCTGGAGGGTCAATTGAGCCACAGACACAAGATCCATTTTTGAATCCCAGTTTTGCTACCTTTATCAGTGGGGTGAATTTGGGTAACTAACTTAACCCCTCAGAGCCTCAGTTTCCCTCACCACTCAATGGTGATGAGTCCTAGCCCTGTCTAGCTCATTAGAGATTGTTCTAAGGCTCAAAAGACCCTGTTAGTGACAATAAATATTTGGCCACAACATTCTGTCCTTTTGAAGTAACTCACAGTCTTGGTCTCTGAAGCTCAACTCAGGGAAACTCTACTTTAGGAGTAAATGGTTGCACCAATGTCACCATTTACTCCTAAATGTTTGGTGCAAACCGTCAGGGAACCATCTTGTCCCCAACACACAGGGAGATGCTCAGAGACAGTTCCCAGCCTTGGCTCTATTCTTATTCTGCCAGAAAAGATAAGGAACGCCTGTTTAGGAGTGAAATACTGCAGGGATGTATTTGTGAGTTAGATCATCCCTGTGTAGATTTCTATGGGGGAAGCAGAAAAACACACTAAAAGACAGTTCAAGTTCTTGGTTCTGTGATCCATAGGATCAGTACCTGTCCATCCTCCATCAGCGCCCATCATGGTGGCCACCTCCTCCAGGAATGTACTAGAGTATACCCAACATATTCAGTAATTAATAGCTAGGGACTTATCTCCAGATCCCTCAGACTCTGGGATATTGAACTGGCTTAAATTTGAGCCAAACTGCTTCAGAATCTAGTTAGAGACAGATTTTAAGGATCTGTTCCGTGTCCCCAGTATTTAATATGAAAGTGTGTGCTATAGAGCACGAGTTCCATGGAATTTTACTGGAAAAATGTTTTATGATCTACTAATCTTGGGGAAATTGATCTTTTTCATGCAATTTTTCACTTATTCAATAAATATTTATTAATATATTCTTCTGTGCCTGGGCCTATTTCTAGGTACTCTGCCAGGCAGAAAATGACAAAATTCTGTCCACGCAGAGCTCATATGATGCACAGCTGTCAATGCAGCATCTGTGACAGTCGGAGAAATCTGTGCCTCACTCGGAGCAACCCAACTGCTCTGCTTTTTGTTACTGAACATTCTGTGGACACCAATGGAGAAAAGCTGTCCATGGGGTCACTTTGTTGTCACTTGGCTTTCCAAAGACAAGGGCATTTTGCCAACAGCAGTTACCCCTAGACCTGCAGAATAGGAGTAGAAGAGTGAGACAAAGGGGAAGGGGATAAGAGAAAAAGAAACGCTTGGTCCAATTTGACTTCTGATCCTTACAGTCCTATGTGAGCCAGCCAGCACCTTCATGGTCTGCCCATCTTGTGCACCCTCATGTTCATTCCTACTCCTGGATCCCACTTCTCACACTTTCCCATTAGCTTGTTCTGCCTTGCCTGGCCTTCACTTTGGACCTGCTGCGAGCCCTCAACATCCTTCCAAGGACATTCTGTGGCAGCCCAATGCCTAGTCTTGGCCAGTTTTCAGGCAGTTTCATACTCAAATTCAAACTATCCTTTTCTCCCAGGTTGGTTCCTACTTGGTCTTGTGAGGAATGGTTCAAACATAGGCCTGGCTGTTCCTGATCACCTTCTAACACCTTGCAGTGACTACTGACAGGTGCAATAGCTGGTAATGATCTCCATCCTGTGTCCACAACTCCTTCCCTTGGCCTAAGAATTCTTCCCAGGCAAGGGACTGCCCTCTGAACCCAGGTCAAGCACATCCTGGGCTCATTCGCCGCAGGTCATCCTGTCCTCCTCCTTCAGGGTCATTTGTATCTGGAGGTTCAAAAAGCACTGGCGGCTTTCTGGGGCTCCTAGCTAGTGAAGGTGAACAGATCCTTTCCCCTGGCCCTTTTTCTCTGATGCCCCACAGAACAACCAGGATACTTCTGCACACACACATCAACCATTTCTCATATGCTCCTGCAAGGTGGGTACAGTAGTCCCCATTATCCACAGTTTGCCATGGTTGACTGTGGTGTGAAAATGCAAATGTATGATGGACTTTTCACACTGTTCCAAGCCATCCCTTATCTAGTGTATTTATGTTGTGTCCTCTACCCATCTGTTCAACACTTAGTAGCTGTCCTATGTGTCAGATCTGTCACCATGGTAGTCCAGTCAGTGGCTGTGTTCAAGTAACCCTTGGCTTACTAAGAACCCCAAAGATAAGAGTAGTGATTCTGATGATTCAGTTTTGCCAAGGAAAGGCTCTAAAGTGCTTCCTTTGGGTGAAAAGGTGAAAGTCCTCAGTTTAATAGTGAAAGAGTTTGCTGAGACCTACAGAAAGAACAATAAGAGATTTTGAAAGAGAGGAAAAGAGACTACATTCATATTTTGCTACAGCATAGTTATAATTATTGTATTTGTTATTGTTAATATCTTACTGACCTAATATTGTCTTACATTTTTATGTACAGAGAAAACATAAGGTACATTCATGGTTTGGGACATTCCCTGGGGGTCTTGGAACAGCCTGGCCAGTAAAGGGACCCACTCTGCTGTTAACCCATCATAGAGATAAAGAAACTGAAGACAGAATGTGTTCAGAGAGACACAGGTGGCTAGAGAACAAACTGCACTCAAACCAAGTCCCTGGCTCCAAATGCTGTGCCTGCTTCATGACACTGGGCTGCTGGCACTGCGATACCTGCTGTGAGGGGCCTTGCTGCTGGGCGAGCACATCCGGGATACGAATGCCATCCCCATGCTCCCTATTTCTAAGCTAATTCTAAACAGACAGAGCTACTGTCTGCTGCTCATTAGAGACTTTCAAGCTGGCAGAATAACTTCCCAAGAGAAATCCAAGGAAGTCCCACTGACTTGTGCATTTAACGTGGCGTGAGATAACAATTTCACAAACATTCCAAGGGAAAAATCTGCAATTGGGAAAGAAAGAAACAGCCAAAATGGTCTTTCCAAATCACATGTCTGTCATTAAGTTTCTCCTGGGGGAAAAGGGCAGAGAAATCAGGACAGATTTGGGGAAAGGTTGGTCTAATTATTTTGATTTCCTCATTATAGAAGTTGGCTCATTCCGAGTCAGTGGAGAGATATCACTGTTGGTGCTGGTAGAGGCCCTCGTTCACCATGGTGTTGCCCTTCCACATGTCACTTTCCGAGAGGAAATTCAACGTGAAGAGCACTCTGCAAGACCAGGGAAGAGAAAGGGGTGAGCACCACGTTCTCAAATGTGCTGATAGGACACTGGTCCACTGTGGTCCCCATGGGCATGGGGACAGTAATGTGTTCGTGTGAATAGGTATGCAAGCTTCCAAATATTTCTTCCTATAAATTAGAGAAAAGCAAAATTTTTTCTCATCCTTCTCACTCTACTCTGCTTTCAACAATGGAACAGAAAAGTGGGTATGGGGGCTCAAGCTTGTCATCCCTGCTCCTTGGGAGACAGAGATGGGGATGATCACAGTTTGAGGCCAGCTTGGACAAAGTTCACAAGACTGCATCTCAACCAATAAAGGCCAGGTGTGGTGGTGCATGATTAGCTACTCAGGAAGCACAAATAGGAGTGTTACAGTCCAGGCCAGCCTGGCATAAGCCCAAGACCCTGTTTGAAAAATAACTAAAGCAAAAAGGGCTGGTTGTAGCTCAAGTGGTAGAGCACCTACCTAGCAAGCACAAGGCTCTGACTTCAAGCCTCAGTACCACCAAAGAAGAAGAAGAAGAAGAAGGAGGAGGAGGAGGAAGAGGAGGGAGAGTGGTGAAGGTCAATGACAAAAGAGACACCCAAAGCTTTGCCCAAGGTCATGTGTTGCTAATAGAAATACATCATTTCTGTCCAGAGGGGAAAACATGTGTTAGGAAGCCTATGTCTTCCTAAAACCACTTCTTTCCCTAATATCATCAGCAGAATCCCTCTAGTTCTCAAAATTGAATAGGGTTTTCTTTTCTAGCTTTAACTTCTTTCTTTCTAAATAAATAAAACCATGAGCAGGAGTTTCCATCAATGGAAAAGAAATACAATTGCATAAAGGCAATAGTTTAGACCCATTTCCTTCGGGGTGAATTGGGTCACTGTGGTCTAGTCACTTAACGCCTCCGAGTATAGTGATAACACATACGAAACGGGGGTTGTTTATTATTCTGCTCTCTATCTGCTGTGGGAGGTTTGCTCTGCTGCTCAGATGCAAAAATTATAAGAGCTGATGTTAAGAACGCTTGTGATCTAAGTGCAAACATACCTCATCTCAGTTAATCCAAATAAAGTGAATTATTACCACCAGATAGGAATTATTATCTTATTTTTTTAAGGGGGAAACTGAGATTTAGACAGGTAACCTATGCAAAAGGAGAATTGTAATCAAACTTAAGATGTTTTTAAATTATTGTCATTTTAGCACTGTTGACTATAGATTGGCCTAAGAAATAAGAATCAAATATTGGACTAAAGAGTTTTAAAACATAAATTAAACCAGTCTGCAGAACTAGGAAGACACACATTTTTGGAGAAATATTTGCAGTGAGGAGGAAGACTTCTTGCTTTCATTCTTTTACTCTTGGAAGTGAGACACACTCATGAACCAAAGACCCCAAAGTCTACTCAAGTGGAGCTTACAGCATTGTGGCAGACACAGACCATGAACAGATACATTGGTTAAAACAAATCAAGACAAAAACAGAGTACGTCAGCTGGTGACAAAAGCTAAAAAGAAAAATAAACTGAGAAGGTGAGAGAGAAATTGTAGGTTGATTAGATGGTCAGAGAAGGCCTCAGTAAGAAGGTAGCACTTGAACAAAAACCTGAAGGGAGGAGGGGTGAGCTACTCTAATACTGACTGGGGAAATAACCTTCCAGAGAATGCGAGGGACCAAAGCATGTAGTCCCAACTCATCCCAATGTATTTGCTGTTCCTGTGGACACTCCAACAGTGAGATCACCCTGCCAAGATACATTAAGGCCTTAAGAACAAGAGGAAACACACTTGATTCACTAAATATCTTGCACCACCCCTGGAATATCTAGATCTTTCCCTAGTACTTTTTAAAATTATCTTACATTTACTGGACAAGATAATGGGTGTCACTGTGACATTTTCATAGATAAATATATAAAGTACTTCGATCCTATTTATACCTTCCCCCCACCCTGGGTTCTTTTAATACAAATATCAACCCATCGTGGTACACATGGCTGCTGATATTCACTGTTTGAGAAGCCCTTAGGTGCAAGTGGTTCAAGTGGGAATCCCACTTGGGAGGCCCACCAATAACTGAACATGGCTTTAAGAAAACAGGAACTGATGAGTTTTCCCTACAGCCCTTCAGTGTCTGCAAACCTATGTGGAAGGAAGATGTGCCCTTTGCTTTCTCACCACACCAGAGCATGCTAGTCCTCCAAGGAAAGCCCAATGCATGGTTGCCCAGCCAGCCCACAGCTTGGGTGTCCAATGGTGGCAGAGCCACTGCCCCCGGCTGCCTCCCTCCATACTCAGTTGCTCCCCTCCGCCACCCCTACCCCCTCTCTCAGTTATTAGGTATGCATTTCAGATTTTGAATGGATCTCCTTGTCTGGCGTTAATTGACAGCAAAAGCCCGGTTTTCAAAGCCAAGGTCTAAGCACTGAAGGTAAGTGATCAGAGGACTGCCCTCGTAATAAATCACCACCACTCGGGTCACTGTTTGGAGTGTGAATGCAGTGTTCAATAAAGAAACACACTCCACCTTTCAGCTTCAAGCCGACCCCAGCTAATTGACCTCATTGTAGTCCCTCCATTAATCATTCTGGCACATGGGGCAAGAGGCAGTTTCCCTGCTTAGGTTTGCAGGGAGGAGGGGGACCCCGTCAGTGTGGGGGTGGGGAAGGGCGGAGGGGGCAGTTATAATGGAAAAGGAAATCATAGACAATTCTCCCTTAATTAACTCATTGGATTTCCAGGTTGGCCAGATATAGTTTACCCTGCTAAAGGAATGTGGGGAATAATGCAGGGGCCTTCATTAACTTCACACCAGGATGCAGGAGTTGGGGTCTCGAACAAAAGCAGATGTGAGCATCTGTAGCCCATCCAGAGAGCAACTGTGCCGAAGGACTGGGGCTTTAGCCTAATGCCACATCATCATTCAGTGTCATCCATCTCCCCAGACTCTGATTAATAAATTGCAGCAGAAGTCTTTTACAGCGGTGACTACAATTTTATTTTGCCTATTAGAGGTGCGTCACAGCGCACACCAGCCATGCAGGACGTGCACATTTTCCCGTTTGCCTTCCTCCACCCCACCAGGCCTGTCCATGGTTCAGCATTTACTTTGCTGGCATCCCCTCTGTGGGTCTGTCTGGGTTGAATGATGTGGGGGTACTTTTTGTTAGGCCTCTCCATTCTGCCAAGCAAATGTGAGTTGGCCATAGGGGACAACTTGGACAGAGGTCACTTCCAATTGCAGCTCAGGATTTGTTTCTTCATTGCAACTCAACACACACCACCACATCACCACCACCACCATCACCACCATCACTGTGCCATCTGGTTCCATAGATGTTGGAATGCGCGCACACAGGATGATTTAATCCTGGTCCCCAGGGAACTTTGAGTCTGCATTGATCCATTTATATTTTCAAAATCCAAGATCTGCCTTTTTAGAGCAAGCTGCTTCAAATTAGGCCTTTTGAAAAGGTCTCTTTCCCCATGATTAGTTGTTATTATCCAGGAACGCAGTAGTTTCTTAGGTTCACAGGGATAAACAAAGCCTAGAGGGTCAGCAACTTTCATTTCAAGAGGAAGAGGGTGAGAGTGAGAGAGAGAGGTGAAGGCAGAGCTATTGCTCATTTTACACTTGTGCTTTTCCCTGCTGCTGGTCTTCCCGTGTTTCATTACTGTTAATGAACTTAATTGTTTGGTTTCAGAATGCCTGCCTGAAGGCATCACTCTCCATTCCCCTCAGTGCTGAGAGTCCATCTTGCTGATCTCCAAATTAACTTGTAAGCAAATACTTCAAGTGCATGTCCTTCCCTGACAAGCACCTGGAGGAGAGAAATTCAGGCCAAGATTCCAGGACAAATTCAGATGGAGTGTTGAGAAGGACAGAGTGAGCAACTTCAGATCTCCATTCGTCACTGTATCTAATTCAGCTCCACTTAACGGTATTTATGGTGTGTCTATTATAGGGCCCAGTAATTGTGCCGGTCATTGGGTTTCAAACATTGATAAAACACAGCCACTGACCTCAAGGAGCTCATGATTTCTGACCAGCCTACAAAACAGATCAGATTTCCTTGGTTCTGCTATCAACCCCACAGCCACACCTACAGGACCCCAGTTTCAAGGTAGCTCAGTAGTAAAATCTCCATATTTAAAGTCACACAGATGTAGCCAGAATCTGAAGTCTGTCATCCACCATCTGTGTGGGCTGGTCCATGTTAGGTAATCTCACTGAGATGTGGTGATAATGACCATCCACTCCCAGCATTCCTTTACATGTGTGAAGAGTTGGCTCTGCCCAAGGTGAAGACTGCTTCATGTAAGAAAATTCTATGAATGATTGCAAAGATGACCCCCACACACTACTAATATGCCAGATGAATTTTTTTTTTTAAAGTTCAAGTATGTCCTCCCCTTTACTTCTGGAAATAAGCTCTGTCAGCCTTAGCATGCAAGGCAGTTACAGCAATCACTGACACCAAACAGCCCTCTGGAGGCTGCCCTACCCTCTCCATCCAAACCCAATCTTCCAAACTCATCAAACTCCCCACCTCCTTCCATCCAGCCTTTGACTGTACCAAATGTCTACATCATGTGCACATGCAGTAGTCAAAACCTAAAACGTCAGGAATTGCAGATTGTTCTCTACCTTCTCACATTAGATGCATTCGTCAGGGTTCTCCAGAGAAACGGACAATATGATAAACAGATGTTCCTAACTTACAATAGCTTATCATCCCACTAAGTTGAAAATGTCCTAGGTCAGAAATGCATTTAGTGTCCCTAACCTACCAGACATCCCAGCATAGCAACACAGGCCACGTAGAGGATTAGTTGTTTGCTCTATGATCATACTGTAGACCTGAAGCTGTGGTTGGATACCACTGAGCAGCATTGTAAGAGTGTTACACTGTGTAGCTTGTAAGAAAATCATATTTCAAAATTTGAAGTATGGTTTCTACTGAATGTGTATTGCACTGTTGTAAAATCACAAGTTAAGCCAATGTTTATTATGGGAATTGACTCATGTAATTTTGGAAGTTAAACCCCACAATTTGCTATCTTCAAGCAGAAGAACCAGGAAAGCTAGGGGAATAATCCAGTTCAAGTCCCAAGGTTTGAGAACCAAGGGAGCTAGTGGTACAATTTTTAGGGAAAGGCTGAAGGAGCCACAATGTCTGAGGCAGGAGATGATCGATGTCCCAGTCCAAGAAGAGGGAACAAATTCATCCTTGGGATTGCCTTTTCTTCTATCTGGGCCCTCAAGTGATTGGGCAGTGCCCTCCCACATTGGGAAGGCAGACTTCCTTACTAGGTCTACTGATTCAAATGCTAATCTCTTCTGGAAACACCCTCATAGACACATCTTATCAGCTATCTGGGCATTTTTAGCCCAGTCATGTTGACATATAAAATTAACTATCGCAAGTAAACCAAAATTTTAAAAAGTTAAATGAGTTGTTCAAGTTTACACAGTTGGTTAAAATTAGTTAGAACTAGAGTTAAAGCTTGGAGCTCCTGAAACCAAATCTTTCTACTTCATGAGGTGGTTATGCCCAGTAACACTCAAATTAGCCATTTATTTTATACTGCACTAAAGTGTCATTACTGGTCTCCAGGCTTCCTCTCTGATCTCTCCTTTCATCCAAATTTGCACCTTACTCTCCAGAGGAAGGAGGTGAAGTGATGCTAGGTTTCTGGTTCAAAGTGGTATATGAATCTAAACCTTAACTTAGTCTCTTCCAAATTCCCATTAAAATGCCTTTCCAGAAGCAAAAAGAAAAGATGAAAATTCAATTCCAAAAGAAAATGTGTCAAAATAGTGTCTCAATGCAAGAGGAATCCTAGAACCCATGGAAAAACAGTTTTGCTCAAATCTGACCAATAATTTCTTCATGATCTTCTTAGCTTAGTAAAAAAGAAAGAAAGAAAGAATATTATTCTTTAAGTTAGGAAGAAGAGAGGGAAGGTTTAAGGGCGGAAGAGAAAGAAGGGAGAGGGGGAGAGAGAGAGAAGAGGAAGAAAGAGAAAGAGAGAGAGAAGATGAGAGAGGAATGGTAAAAGAGAGAGAGAAGACAGGAGGGAGAGAGAGAGGGAGAGAAGAAAGATAAGTCAGTCCTCCTCTACCACTGTTCTCTGACTCAGAGACCCCAAAATTATAAAAACCCCAAAACCTAGGGGGCTGCCCCATCACTTGGTAAGTGATGATATTTAGTCTTAGCAGAACACTATCCCCCTCTGTCACATTCTCTGACTCAACATTTATTTTACAACCATGTAGACATAGCAACTCTGGGAAGTATCCAGAAAGAAAGCATGGAGGAAAGTAGTAACAGATTGCATCCTAGGTCAAGTCCCAGCGAACAGGCTTTTTTGGTAAAGCAAAGCTAGGAATAAATGAGGTGACTGTGTCTTTTGGGATCCGGGAAGCCAAGAACTCCACAGACTCGAGAGTCACAGATCAAGAGTGAGGGAAGCAGACAGAAACTTTATGAAGCAGTCCTGATCTGTGGCTTCACTACCAGCAAAACCATTAGTACAGCCTCAAAATATCCAGTTAGGTAAAGAAGATAAGCTATTGATAAAAATCAGAAAGAAGGAAGAATAAGTCAACATGCATAGATAATTCAACACACATTTCTACCAATTTTTTTTTTTTTTTTGGTAAAATGAGTGGAAAATACATTGGTTATGTGAGTTCTTTAAAACACTATTTGTGCTGGGTGCTGGTGGCACAGATCAGGAGGATCAAAGTTTGAAGCCAGCCTGGGCAAATAGTTCCTGCGACCCTACCTCGAAAAACCCATCACAGAAAAGGGCTGGTGGGGTAGCTCAAGGTGTAGGCCCTGAGTTCAAGCCCCAGTATCACCACATAAAAAAAGAAAGAAAAGAAGAAAAAACACTATCTGTGCTTACTTTAGGAAAATATATACCAAAACTCCCAAAGAGACAGGCATTCATGATACGTACCTTCAAATCATCCCTACTTTTACATTTTGCTCAAGAAATGCACATTAAAAAAAAGAAAATCTCTTTGAAAATAGCAAATATTTTACTTAAAACATCCCTTTCATCAATACAATTTTTTAAATTTTATTTTACTGTTTTTTACATTTACTTACATGTGTATACATTGTTTGGGCCATCTCTCCCCTCGCCCCCACCAGCTTTTGGGGAGAACCTGTTCAATCCTCTTGTTCTCCAATTTTGTTGAAGAGAAAGCATAAGAGATAATAAGAAAGACATGGGTTTTTTGCTAGTTTGAGATAAAGACAGATATACAGAGAGATTCCTAGCATTGCTTCCATGCACATATGTATTGCAACCCACATTGATTCATCTCTACCTGACTTCTTCACTACTTCCGGGTCCCCTTCCCATAGTGGCCTCTGTCAGTTTAAGATTACTATATTCACTCCTCTACATTAGGCATATCAACCACATTCAAGTTTTAGGTTTCCTTCCCTTTCCCTATTCTTCCCATTCATGGCCTCCCCTTAGCGTGTGACCCATGTCCGATAATATCACTGCATTTGTTTTGGGTCTATAATCCGCATATGAGGGAGAACATGTGATTTTTGGTCTTTTGGGCCAGGCTAACCTAACTCAGAATGATGTTCTCCAATTCCATCCATTTACCAGCAAATGATAACATTTTGTTCTTCTTCATGGCTGCATAAAATTCCATTGTGTATAGATACCACATTTTCTTAATCCATTCGTAGGTAGTGGGGCATCTTGGCTGTTTCCATAACTTGGCTATTGTGAATAGGCTGTGCAGATGATAGGCAGTCTTTTAAAATCAGGATTGGAACAAAGGTGCATGTAGCATTGTTGAGGAACTTTGATCAACTTGATGAGTTAAAAACACACAAAAGAGAGTAAAATATAGAAATGAATAGAAAGTTACTATTCTTTGCAGGTCATGGTACTGCTTTAAATCAACTGAAAAATGATCCAAACTAGTAAGACTTCAGGAAGTTGGTTTAGACCAATCTTCAATGTCTAAGAATCACTTGGAAAGCTTTGAAAAACTACCAGTACTAGGGGCTCACCCCAGAAATTCTGAATAATTGTTCTTGAGTGAGGCCTGGCCCTGAGTGTGTTGTAAAAACTCCCAGATGTCTCTACTGTGCACCCAAGCCTGAGAACTTCTGGGGGAAAAACACGTAAGAAATACACAAAATCCAATCAACTTTCCTTTATGACATCAAGAATCAATTATAAACTATGATGCAAAGAAAATCCTACTAATAACTGCACTCTAAAACATTCATAATAATGGAATTATCATGTGATTCAGCAATTCTACTTCTGGCTATATACCCAAAAAAGTGGGGTCTCAAAGAAGTATTTGCACACCCATGCTCAGAGCTGCTATTTGCACTATCTCAAGAAGTGGAAGCAATCCATATGTCCATGGTGAATGAAAGGACAGATAAACAAAATGTGTACACACAATGGAATAGTATCCCATCTTTAAAAGGAAAGAAATTCTGACACAAGCTAAGCTTTCACAAACCTTGAGGACTTTATGCTAAATGGACTCAGTCATCACAGAAAGACAAATACCATATGATTCCATGGATATAAAATGCTTAGAGTGGTCAAAGTCATAAAAACAGGGTCTGTGGGGATGAGGAGTTATTGATTAATGAGTATAAAGTTTTGGTTTTGCAAGATGTAAAGAGCTCTGGAGGTTGGCCTTCCAACAACAAGAATGTGCCTAACACTTCTGCACTGTACACTTAGAAGAGTGAGCTTAAGTTAGTATATTTTACTCAAAATTAAATTTTAATTTTATGATTAAAAAAATTAAGTCATTTAAAAGAAAAAATAATATTCATAATGAATTTTATAAGAAATGTTATGAGAAAAAGGACATAAGAGAAAAAATATTGAATGGCAAAACAAAATTCATGAGATAGTTCATTACCTTATCATAAAGATGCCCATTGTTTTAAAATTAATTTACAAGTGTAGTTCATTCCAGTCAAATCTCAAACATAAAATAATTCTCCAGTTCATTGGAAAGAATAAACACCTGCCAGTAAACAAGAAAAAATAGGACTACAAGATGGCTAAATTACCCAATATTAAAATATACAGAGAGTAGGAGAAGAGGGATAATAATAGAGGGGAAAAAACCAAATCAGGTACAATATATGTATGTAAGGAAATGTCACAGCAAAACCCCTGTACAACCATCATATACTAATAAAAACATTATATATATAATATATATATATATGTATAAAAGTTACAGTACTTAAAAGAATATATAATAGTTGCACGGAATGACAGACACATCATTAAGGAAAAAACAGAAAGCCAAGAAATTCATCCTGGAAAGAATTAATGATAAAGTTAAAGGTAAAGTAAGAATGAATGAATGAAGTTTTGTTTAGGCAATTGGGTAACCATTTGGGAAGAAATTAAAGTTAGATACCTACCTTACAGTCTATATCAAAATAAATTTCTGATGAGCTAGAATTTTTAATGTAAAAAAATGAAGCAATTAAAAATAGAAAAAATACATAAGGACATTTTATGTGACCTCAGGGCAAGGGAGATGGCACAGGAAGCTGGAAAGCTGATTCTTCCAGGCTGGGGATGGTGGAGGGTGGGGTCACAAGGGTCTCTCCAAGATGGCCACAGACTTAAGAACTAGGGTAGCTTCTACCAGCTATGACTACTTGACTATTGTATGTTCCAGGGACCCTTATAAGGCTATACTTTAAGTAAACAGAGGAATTAGAAACTCCTTTCAACCTCTCAAGGAAGAAAAACCCTCTTCACCTCTGAGGAGGTTTCTGGGAACAAAACAACAACTCCCCAAAGAAGGTGAACACCCATTGCTATGTCATACATAGGCATGGAGAACAAATTAGCACTATCTTTTTGGTAAAAGAAGTCCTAAGGCAATGTTTATTTTGTTTAAAGCCACATTTTTTTTAAATGTTAACTGGAAATGAGTTTCTAAAAATATTGCAAGCCTCAAAAGAAAATAATCTTTGAAGAGCTACATTCATAAGCTTAAGAAAGGTGGACATTTGCTATTCCCAAAACTTCAGATAAAAGAGTTCTTCCAACTGAAGAACACCAACCAAATATGTTTTAAATTGTAAAAGTAATTAAAGGTGGTGTAAAAAGCATATTGAAAGAAAAGGACATGATGAAAATGAACAAAGAATAAAACAGAACTTAAAATATTTAGAATATAGTTGTTGGGATAAAACATCAAAGAATAAATCAAACAGCAGACAAGTCTCAGATTAAAAAAAAAGAGTATTAAAAACTCAAAAGAGAGTTCTAAGAAGTTTGGGGAGTTAAAGAAATGCAAAATATAAAAGAGTAGTTAAGAGACATAGAAAATGGAAAGAAAAGTACAACATACATTTAATAGGAGTCCCAGGAAGACAATAGGAGGATGGAGAGAAGCAGATTCTAAAAGAAAAATGGCCGAGTTCCTTAACGTATATTAATCCATAGCACGTACATACTCATAAAGCTTTTCCATATTTTCCACTCATTTTAGGTGCTAGAAAGAAAGCAGTGGACAAAAGGGGCAAAAATCCTTGCTTTTGTGGTTTACACTTTCTAAAAGAAAAGAGATAGTTTTTAAAAGTACAACATAATGTATATTTCCAAGCATTCGTTGGGGAAACAATCCCCAAATCTCAATGGTTTGCAGTGACATCTGTTTTTCATGTTATATAAGTGCTGCCTAAGGCTCACCTTCAGACTATGGGTTAACTGAAGGTCTAGTCTAGTCCATGTGTTCCAGGGCACAGGTTCAAAGAGGAGCCCCATCTGTGACATGCTGTTATAGTGGGGAAAGGCAAAATGCCAGAGCCAGTGATCATGCTATTGAATTAAAGCTTCTGCTTACAAGGAGCATTAGTCATGTCTGCTCACATCCCATTGGTAAGAACAAATCAGATACCCAAACCAGACAATGATCTGTGCTAGAGACAAGCATGGTGAGGATAAATATGAAAAAAAGGGTAGGGGCCCACTTCTCCCTGGGACAGTGGGGCAGGAGTTAGGCTTTGTTAGAGTGCTGCTGAATACTGTTAAAGCACTGTCAATATTAATCATGAGCCTTCATTGTAAGCATCCCTTCTAATGTTTATTCTTCCTTTTAATAAGCTAAGATGATAGGGGTCTGGGCAACTTGACTCCCTAATTAACCACTGTTAGACCCTTCTCTGGTGCCCTGGCAGCTTTGAGTGAAGGACTGTCAGCCAAGCACCAGCTGTTTTAAACACTCCATAGACACCTTGAGGAAGCTACATGACAACCACAGCTGCTTGCTACCAAAGCACACCACCAGTTCCTGAAGACACTGGCCTAGGAGATGGCTTGCACTGGAATTTTTGCCATCATAAACCTTAAACTCTAGATGACCCTGCAGTCATTTCTGGCTATTTCTAACTAGGCCAGAAAGGGAGAGCTTCCACTGGTGGACCAGTAGAAGTCCTGTGCCAGTTCAAACACAGTCCTTCATTTGCATAAGGGAGTTTTCAGTCATGCCTCACAACTGGGACTGTGCCACGATTGGCACAACCACAGTCCTTCAGTTGCATGAGGGGATTTCTTCAATTGGTGCAGGAGTAGCTTCAGAGCAGACAGGGGCAATAGGGGCCTCCCATGTCAGCAGGAACATTGGCAGCTGATTGGGGCCTCACACAGCAGTGGGAATGTTGACAGCAGGCTGATTAGAGATGCTTCATCAGTGCTTATCAGGGTATAGGGGTGGCAGCACTTGCCACCAGAGCTGCTAAGCACCGTGGACACAAACACCAAGGCACAAGAGAGATATAACACTTGCCACCCCAGCTCCGAACCCTAAAAACAGCACTGTCAAACACTCTAGGCCCTGAATTCAGGATTCTAAGAGTTGTAACACTCTTACACTGACAGCTGTCAAGTTCTTCTGGCCTTGACCCTCTGTGATGCAGCAGTTCTTGCCACCCACCCTACCTGTCAAGCATGCTGAGACTGACTCCTGAGGTGGGGAAGCCCATGATGCTTCTGCAGCTGTCAACCATCTCAGGTTCTAACCCCCAAGGTGTGGCAGCTGTGACACTAGAGGAAACCAGCTGCTGCCACCCACTGCCATCCATTGCCAGGGCTTACTAAGTATTACAAACACACACCAAGGGCCCAGAATAACTGGAGGAACCAACTACCCATAGTATCTACCTGGGTAGAGAAGAAGGACCCCAACCAACTGGCTTATAACAGGTATATATAATCTTCTTTAAAATGATAGAATAATCATAAACAAAAATGGAATCCACTAAAATATGTTCAGTGGTGATCATTGCTATGCAGAAAACCAAAATAGAGAATGGGGATAAGAGTTAATAGAGAAGTTGTAATTTTAAATAGGCAGATAGCACAAAAACTACACTACAAATTAAGGCTGGAAGGATGCCAGGGAGTGGCCTATGCAGAGACCTTGGAGAAGAGTGGCTCAGGCAGAGGAACAGCATAAGCAAAGTCTCCCAGTAAGAAGTAGTCTGTGCTTGAAGAATAACAAGGAGGCCCCTGGGACTGGCATGAAGGGACTAAGAAGAGGCCAGACAGTGGGAGACTTGTGACCACTTTAGGGTTAGTTTTTCACTAGGCATAAGTTAGAATGTCATGTGAGAGTTTTGAACAAAGGAATGATGCAATCCAATTTATGTTTTAATTTACTCAGAGCAGAGAATGGACTGAGGGAACCCACGGGGGCCAGGTAAGAGGTTGTCATAATAATCAGGTAAGAAATGATGAGGCTCAGACAGTAAAGGCAATAAAAGTGGTTGAATTTGGGACATAGTTTATACATGATTTGCTGAAATTGAATGTAGGGCACAAATCAAAGAGAGGACTCAGCCATGATCCTTGGATTGGGGGTCCTGAATAGACATAGTGCGAGCAGGTGAAGTCACCTGGAATTTGGGAGAGAGGCACAGAGCACTGATGTAAATTTGGAAGCCACTGCAATAACTATAAGTCAGGGACTGAAAAACTTTCTGCAAAGAATCATCTGGAAAATATCTTTGACTTTGCAAGCCATGTATGATCTTTCTTGAACATTCTTATGCAAAAACCATCTTTAGCTGACAATGGCAAGCTGGGTTTGACCCATGGATTGCAGATTTGCAGAACCTGTTATATGGGGTTTACTTAAGACCATAAGATCACCAGGGAGTGGGTGCAAAGTATGCAGATGCTCATGTATGGTACCAGGGCACTCCAAAGTTAAAACGCTAAGGAGATGATGAAGAACCAACAACTAGACAGAGAAAAAGGAATCTGTGAGGCAGGAGGCTAGCAGGAGTGTGCAGTGTCCTGGAGATCCAGTGAAGGAAGAGTTTCAATTAGCAACAGTGATCAGCTGGACTTTGAGCTGCTGAAGAGCCAAGGAAGAAAGGAACTGAGAAGTGACCATTAATCTAACAACATGGCAGTCATTAGTGACCTTCTGATTACAATGTGCATGAGGAAGGATGGAAGGACAGTCACTAAAGTTGGCAACTACAGACAAGTCTTTCAAGGAGCTTTGCTGGACAGGGAGAGGAGAAAGGAGTTCCAGCTGGGACAAAAGTGAAGTCAAAAGAGAGTTGGTATTTTTAAAAGATGGGATGATGGGCAAGTCCAGTAGAGTGATAAAAGCTGTTATGTCGGAGAGTTACTAGAAAGGTGTCTTTGAATAGTCAAGAGGTGACGCCAGGCACCAGTAGCCACTAAGACATTGCAACTGTTTTATCCCATGTACACGCACACTCTGATGACGTGCACACAACAACGAAATCCTCTAAAGTCACGTTTCTCAGCCCACACCCCATCGTTCATCAACACATGACTGTATATATGCAGAGAGAAAGACAGAGTCCATTAGTTAGATGTGGGTACAATGTTCAAAAGTGATATGCAATTAGCCTAAATAATTAGAGAAGGAGCAGGTGGTCTTGGTCTCTAAGAATCATCTGAAAGTTACGGATGTGTATAACATACAAATTTGTAGACAATTTTAGGGACTCCCACAATATTTAAAATTCATATCTTTTATTAGGGAATTAAAACTGCCAACTAACTCCTATTCCTTCTTCAGCACCCCTATTCTCCAGGCAGATTCCCTATGCCCTGCTTTCTCTACCCTAACCCACCAGGGACAGGTACCCTTTCCTTAAGATATGCTGGGTGGTATTTGCCTGCAATCCCAATACTCAAGCTGTAGGGGCAGGAGGATCGTGAATACAAAGCCAGCATGGGCTACGTAGTGAGACCCTATCTCAAAAGACCAAGGGTCAAGAATGTAGCTCATTGAAAGAGTGCTTGCCTAGCATACACAGACCCTGAGTTTGATTGCCACCACTGCAAAACAAGAAGGAAAAAAGCTCCTACACAAATGTATAACTCATCACTTTGCATCTGTTATTCTCTTTTCCACCAGTGCCTTTGAAAACAAAGCACACAATTCAACTGGTTTCATGTCCCCATCCCAGCACGGGCATAAAGCAGCATTTGCTGACCAGGTGACTCAAATGAATGCTTCTTGGGGAGAGTGACATTGCCGTGGATTGTTAACACACAGTCAGTGACAACCACCTCCCTAGTCAGGTTGTAGACACACCCCAGCCTCAGCAGGTTGCCTTTTGAATACACTAGACTTTTTTTGAGGGGGGTCATACTGGGGTTTGAACTCAAGGACTCACACTTGCTAGGCAGGTGTTTTAACATTAAAGCCAAGCCCCCAGCCCTTTTTGCTTTGGATATTTTTGAGATAGAGTCTGGCTTTTGTGCCAAGGCTGGACCATGATCCTTCTATTTATGTTTCCCACGTAGCTGGGATTACAGGCGTAATCACTACACCCAGCTTTTATTGGTTGAGATGAGACTTTTTGCCTGAGCTGGCCTGGAACCTCCATCCTCCCAATCTCTACCACCCGAGTAGCTGGGATTGCAGGCTTGAGCCACCATGCCCAGTAGGGAACATGCTACATTTTTAATGCAGCCTTATCTCAAAGAATGAAATATAACATAGGCCACAGGTAATTTAAGATTGAGTCACACAAGAACTGAGGCTCCAACTCCTAGACTCAGCCTGTGCTCTGTTCTACACCAGCCACAGCAGTAACTCAGACAGTCAAATTAGCAGCAACTTGCTTGCATTCTGGAGGGCAAGCTTTCCAATCTTTTCTGAAGTTATTTCCCTTCTTCTCCATCCCCATTATTCTCTATTTTCATCAAGCCGAGCCCTTGAATGCTTTTCCCTGCCAGCTATTCAAGAGGCCATTCCCCCTGGAGCTGGCGACACACAATCTATTAATAAGCAAACAGAATGAACTGGCTCTCTCTCCTCATAGTTAAATTCCTCTGCCACTGATTTCTCAAACACTTCCCTTTAGGGTTTTCCTGTGGAGTCCCATTCATTTAGGAGAAATGTGGAAAATTGTTTAATGCTTCTTGTTGTAAGCAAATGGTGGTAAATGCTGATTCCATGTGGAGAGTAAAACACTTCCCTTCTACTTGGCGTCCAGACCCATCTGGTGGCCCTGGCAAAGCCTGAGCCTCACTCCCCACACATGCAACTCTCATCATTGGCACGTGGTTAGTAGACCAGACTACAAAACGGAAATCTCTCATTCTGTTAGCATACCTGGCTTTGTTTTGCACATCCGCTAAGCCACTCTCCCATTCTTTGCCTCGGTTTCCCCAACTGTGAAATGGTGACAAGTATCTCAGATCTCTTCATGTTTGATGCACCCATTTCAATCAGATACACTAACTCTTTTGCACCTATCTTGGGCTGTAAAATGCTGTGGGGGCATTTAAGGACAGACAATTTCTTATTTTAGATTCCAAAGAAAGACTGGGAAATCATGTTAGTAGAAAACTCTGTGATCCCATATCTCAAAGTGCTATAGCCAGGTGTCATCTTGAGGGGAGCCTATTGTTTAAGACTGAGTTACTCTGTGGACCTGAAAACAAGGACTAATCATAAGCTGGAGGATCTGAGGACATCCCAACATAGTGTCTGGGAAGGACATGGCCCTGAGAGGCAGTCATAGAAAGAGGGAGGGTCAGGCATGGACCTGCTGAGTTTAAGCAGCAGGAGCTTGGCTGTGGAGGGTGCAGTGGCTGGTGGCCCCATCTTCTGTGGCAAAAGTGAGCCCTGTTACCAGTGGATTACTGTGGAATCTGAGAGCTCCAAGCCATAGCTAGGACATTATTTGTCCTCCAGAACTGCCCTGTCATGTGTGGTTTGCTGCCAGGTGGAATTGAACACTCTGAGCCCACGTTTACCACTGGTTTACCACTTGGCAGAGTCTAAACTCACTGTGATAAGCAGTCGGAGTGCCAGTTTCCCTTGGTTCCCTTGACCCCCTGTGTAGATCTCAGTGCTCTATTTGCTTCCCCCACTCTCCAACTTACTCAGGGGACACCCTTCAGCTTGGATATTCGCCAACCCTGGGTGCACAAACTGGGTAACATCAGGAGCAAATGGAAAGTTTCCCACAGAACACAAAGTTCAATGGGGCCATCAGCAGCTTCTGGTACATGAGGAAGTGAAGCTTCTACAGTGAATGCACTTTTTTAAAAAGATGATGGATTAGAGAGACACATAGCACTTTCCTGTGTCTCCATGAGTTTGAAACATAATCACTGGATTTGTAGTTCAGGGAGAGTCAGGTGATGAGGAAAGACAAGAGAGGGCTACATAAACAGTATACAGTCAGAAACAAGAGGAAAACCAGAAATATTGAACATTAGATTTATAAAAGAAACAACAAGTTTTGACATAGAGCACTAAGAAAAATAGTAGAGAAAGGAGAGAATCCCCACCTCCTACCCCCACCTCTAAGCAGAGCTACAAGCAAGAGAGGAAAGAGTAAGCCACAGGAAAATCTATAAGCATGCACCAGCTAGCACTCTACAAAAACGAAGTGTAAGACAGAAGATCTACACACTGCACAGTGAGCTCATGCCAGTAAAAGGATCCCTAACATTTCCCAGCTACAGGGAGGCATTATGGGAAATAGCTTAGTCAAACATCTCAGCTGGGGACAGCAAAAGACTCATTTTTTATATTTTCAAAACCCAAAGACCTTCCCTCCTCCACCGTCCAAGTAATCAACCACCCTGAGACTCAGTGTGGACCTAGCAGTAGGCCCAAGGACAGAAACACTGGCAGTGACTTTGAACTCTGGTGATAGAAGAGAATCCAGGTGAATGTGAATACAAGTCAGGGTGCTTTGATAGAAACAGATGAGGATACAGCACCAAGGATCAATCAGAGTCCCCAGGGCCTCCCCTAGTCAGTAAAAACTGTTTTGATTTCATTGTTTTGTACATGTTCAGTGAGTCAAGGAGTTTGGTGGAGAGTAGACTTGTGAATTTCCTATGCTAAACCCAGCACATACAGTGTACCTCTTGTGCTACCATCCATCTGGGGGTCCTCAGGTTTATATGGGGGGAGCAGTTAGAGGGCAGCTCCTGCATAAACCCTGGAATTCACCACCAGCAGGCAGGGTAGGACTTGGCTTACAAACAGACTTTTCTTGTGTAACTGGTTTGGTAAACTGCCTGACCCACAAAGCTGACTGCAAGATAAGCCTGGTGGAGTAATTCACCCTCTTTTCCTTAATTAGGACGAAACACTGACTAGCGTTTGTTGCTGTTTTGACCACTTTGTCTTTTGCTGAACTTGTTTGGTCATATATATTCTCTATTGCCATTATTCTGTTATTTCCTATATCTTCACATACACATGACCTCGCTTTCCTACCTAACTTCTCTCCTTTTGTTTCTCTCTCTCTTTCATTTTACTAAATTATTAATACTGCTAGTCTTACTAAATTTTAAATTCCAAGTATATCTTATAAGTATTCTAGTTCCTTTTCTCTCTAACCTTATTAGGGATACACATGATGTTACCATTTGTTTTTGTACTACAATTAAGTATCTGATGTGTGGTTAAATCATTTTTATTACTGCTACCTGCTTTCTCTCATTTGAGTGGGAGTAGGGACCTTGTCCCCAAGAGAAAACTCTTCACTAAGAAGACTCAAATAAACAAACAAAAAAATCTGAAAGTGATATCTGTCACAACAGATGTATAAATCACAACTTAGAAATATGAAAAAGCAAGGCAATATGACTACTCCAAAAGTTCATGACTCATAACTGAATCCAGGTACTGAAATGACCAAAGAATTCAGAAGTCTAGTTTGAAAAATGATCAATGACCTCAAAGATAATTCAAACAAAGAGCTGAATGATGTTGAATTTAATCAGGATGAGAAAATCAGCAAGGATCTTGAAATTTTGGGGAAAAAAAGCAAACAAATGGAAATGGTAGATATGAAATATTAAAAAAAACAAATTTAAAACACAATAGAAAGCATCAGACATAGATTACAGCAAGCAGCATGTCAGGGTTGAAGAAATACTGCATTCAAACAATAAAAAACAAAACACACACACACACACCAAAAGAAAGAAAAAAGAAAAAACAGCATGAACATAACTTTGAAGAACTCTGGGACATGCTCAAGAAACCAATCTAAGAACCCATGGGGTTGAAGGAATTGAAATACAAACTAAAGGCATAGAAAACATATTCAATGAAATTATAACACAAAAGTTTCTAAATCTAGGGAAAGATCTGGACTACCAAGAACAGGAAGAATTTCGAAGCACAAATAGACATGACCAGAAAAAGAACCTCTCCACATCACATTGTAGTTAAAATGCCAAGACTACAAAACAAAGAAGGAATACTGAAATCTGCAAGAGAAAAATACCATCTTACCTTCAAAGGTAAAATCATCAAAATCACATCATACCTCTCAGCAGAAACTCTAAAAGTCAGGAAAGCAGGGAATGATATATTTCAAGCCCTGGAAGTAAACAACTACAAAACAAGATTGCTGTATTCGACAAAGTTATCATTTACAATGAACTGGGAAATAAAAACCTTCCATGATAAGCAAAAACTACTTCATCATGACCACTAAGCAAGCATTGCAGAGGATACTTAAAGGAATCCTACACACAGGAGAGGAAGAAAGACAGTCACAAACAACACCACAGGAAAGAATAAATTTCCTAAGAGGAATAAAGAAGCAAATGAGAATTAGGAAAGACTCAACCATAATCAAATTACTAAACCAGCAAGCTCCCAAGCTGAATAAGGGCAAAAAAAGAGGAACAAATACTACTGTAATCAACCAAGAAAAAAACAGCAAAATTGCAGGAATCAGCAAATATTTCTCAATAATGTAAATGGCCTTAACTCTCCAATTAGAAGGCATGAATTGGTTGGTTGAATTAAAAAATAAGCTCTAATTCTTTGTGGTCTACAAGAGAGACACCTTACTGGCAATAACACACACACAAAGACTGAAAGTGAAAGGAAGCAAAACAATTCACCAAGCAAATGGAAATGGAAGAAATCAAACAGGAGTAGCTAAACTCATATTTGACAAAGTAGACGTCAAGAAAAAATTATTCAGAAGAGATTTTTAAAGTCATTATGCATTAATAAAGAAGATATAACATTACAAACTTATACACAACAAAGGTTGGAGCACCCAATTTCAAAAAAAAAAAAATGCTACTTGACGTAAAGGAACAGATCCTCATACAACAATAGTGGATCGCTCCAATACCCCACTCTCGCTCCAATACCCCACTCTCCATAATAGATATATCATCCAGGCCAGAAAAAAAAATCAACAAAGAGACTTCAGAGTTAAACTGCACCATACATCAAATGAACTTAACTGACATCTATAGAATATTCTATCCAACAGCAGAAAAATGTACATTGTTCTTAGCAGCTCATGGAAATTTCTCCAAAATAAGTCACATTTTAGGCCACAAAGCAAGCCTTTGCAAGTACAAGAAAACTGAAATAATATCTTGTTTCTTATCAAATCACAAAAGAATAAAATTAGACATTACACAAACATATCCAGATTGATGATCAGCAAATCATTAAAGAAAGCAGGGAGGAAAATTTTAAATTCCTAGAATTAAATAAAATGAAAATACATTATATTAGAATCTGTGATACAGCAGAGGCAATTCTAAGGGTAAAGGTTATATCCCAAGTGTCTACATTAAAAATTCAGAGATATTTCAAATAAATAACCTACTGACATACCTCAAGATCTTAGAAAAACAAGAAGCAAGACCTAAAATTAGCAAATGGATAGAAATAATAAAGATCAGGGCACAAATTAATGAAATGGGAACTAAAAGAATAATACAAAGAATCAATAAAACAAAGGGTTGGTTCTTTGAAGTGATAAACAAAGTTGACAGACCATTATCCAAACTAACCAAAAACAAGACTGAGAAGAAACAAATTAATAAAATTAGAGAAAAAATGGGAATATTACAGCAGACACCAGTAAATTCCAGAGAATCATTAGGGACTATTTTGAAAATCTACAGTATAATAAATTGGAACATCTAGAAAAATAAATTCCTATACACATATGACCTACCAAAATTGAAACAAGAGGATATAAACAACCTAAACAGAACTATAACAAGCAATGGAACTAAAGCAGTAATAAATTATCCTGCTCTCAAAAAAAAAAGCCCTGTACTTTTTGGATATACTGCTGAATTCTGCCAGACCTTTAAAACAGAACTAACTCCAGTACTCCTCAAATTATTCAATAAATAGAAAGGGAGCTAGTGCTTCCAAACTCATTCTATGAAGCCAGTATTATCCTGATGCCAAAACCAGATAAAACTGCCACAAAAAAGAACACCATAGTCCACTTTCCTTGATGAACATAAATGCAAAAATTATAAGTAAAATACTTGTAAACCAAATTCAACAGCACATTAAAAGATCATACACCATAATCAAATTTGTTTCATTCCAGGGATACAAGGATGGTTTAAAATAAGAAAATCAGACATAATACAGCACATAAATAGAATCAGGGACAAAAACCACATGATCATCTCAATAGATGCAGAAAAGCCTTTGACAAAATTCAACATTCTTTCATGATAAAAGCCCTGAAGGATCAGGTCCCCATATGATAAAGATTATAGATGACAAACGGACAGACAATATTGTCCTAAATGTTGAAAAACAGAAAGTACTTCCTCTAATATCAGGAACAAGTGAAGGGTATTCATCCTCTTCGATCTTTTTCAATATAGTGCTTGAATTCTTAGCCAAAGCAATAGGCAGGAGAAAAAAATAAAAGGGATTCAAATAGGAAAGGAAGAAGTGAACCATTGCTATTTTCAGCTGATGTGATCCTATGCTTTAAAAAACCCTAAGGCTCAACCAGAAAACTCTTAGTTCTGACAAACACTTTCAGTAAAGTATTATAATACAAAATCAACATACAAAAATCAATAGCTTTTCTATACATCAACAATAAACAAGCTGAGTAAGAAAACATCCCATTCACAATAGCCTCAAAAAAATAAATAAATACCAACCAGACACCAATGTCTCACGACTGTAATCCTAGCTACTCAGGAAGGAGAGATCAGGAGGATCACCATTTGAAGCCAGCCCAGATAAATAATTTGTGAGACCCTGTCTCAAAAATATCCAACACAAAAACAGGGCTAGCTCAAGTGGTAAGGCACTCACCTAGCAAGTGTGAGGCCCTGAGTTCAAACCTCAGTACCACCTAAATAAATAATTGCATGCAAACCTAAAGAAGGAGGGAAAGTTTGCTACAATGAAACTATGCTCACATTTTAAGTATACACCTCAGCAGTAAGTACATTCAAATGTATTTACTGTCACCAACTGTCCTTTTGCATACTTCAACAGCATCTTTGCACCCATTCAACAATAGCTTTCCTGTCCACCCTTCCACCCAGCCCGGCAAGCCTCTATTCTATTTTCTGTCTCTATGAATTTGCCAGCTTGAGGACCTTATATAATTTGAACCACACAATAGTTGTCCTTTCATGCCTGACTTATTTAGCCTGTTTCACCTGCCCATGTTGTAGCATGTTAGCATGTTTCTTTTCTTTTGAAAGCTGAATGATATTCCATTGTATGCATACTACATTTTGTTTATATTCATCTGTTGATGGATGTTTGGGTTGTTTCTACCATTTGGCCACTGTGAAGAATGCTGTTATGAACATTGGTGTACAGAACTGGAATTGAATTAGCCCATACTAATTAGAATTGAACAGATAATAAACTTGCAAAAAATAATTCCATGATGCTCCTCTAAGCCATTAATGGCAGAAGGTCAGAACAATAAAGAGAGCTTGCAAGGGACAACTTGGGACCCTGTCCCTAATGAGCTAGACTGTCCCCTCCTGGAAAATCCCCATTTCTCATAGAAACCATGTCATTTCTGCCTCGGGCCTCTGTTTTATAGCTCTATTTATTTTCATGCTGAGGGAAACTCATGTTCCCTCAGGTCAACCCCTCCACCATTCGAAGGAGAGGACCAGGATTCTTTGTTGGAAAGAAGGAAAAGGCTATACAATTGTGAAATAAAATTTATAGTTGTGTTTATTCCATAATAGTAGGTAAATGGATGGAATTGGAGAACATCATTCTGAGTGAGGTTAGCCTGGCTCAAAAGACCAAAAATCGTATGTTCTCCCTCATATGTGGACATTAGATCAAGGGCAAACACAACAAGGGGATTGGACTATGAGCACATGATAAAAGCGAGAGCACACAAGGGAGGGGTGAGGATAGGTAAGACACCTAAAAAACTAGCTAGCATTTGTTGCCCTTAATGCAGAGAAACTAAAGCAGATACCTTAAAGCAACTGAGGCCAATAGGAAAAGGGGACCAGGAACTAGAGAAAAGGTTAGATTAAAAAGAATTAACCTAGAAGGTAACACCCACGCACAGGAAATCAATGTGAGTCAATGCCCTGTATAGCTATCCTTATCTCCACCAGCAAAAACCCTTGTTCCTTCCTATTATTGCTTATACTCTCTCTACAACAAAATTAGAGATAAGGGCAAAATAGTTTCTGCTGGGTATTGAGGGGGGGAGCGGGAGGGGGTGGAGTGGGTGGTAAGGGAGGGGGTGGGGTCAGGGGGGAGAAATAAACCAAGCCTTGTATGCACATATGAATAATAAAAGAAAAATGAAAAAAAAAATAGTATAAAATTTTGCATTTTATCAAGGAAACAGTGCAAGATGAGAAGTGTCATCTCAGGAGAGGAAAAAAATTCCAGCCTGGAGAAGTAGCTCGGTGAGTACAATGCTTGCCTACTGTGTGCGATCCCCAGATCTGTGGAAGGAGATCCCAAATTCTGAGCCCTCTCAGTCATTTTTCCTACACTGCCTCTGTTTCCTAACCTGCAATTTCTAACCAGCTAACCACCTGACTGAAAGGTCACTCACTGGATGACTCCTTGCATTGCCTTCAGCTAAAGTGTGATAGAAAAATATTGTCACCCATAGTTCAACCTTCAAGACTTTATTCACTTGGGTAAAATGGACTCAGGATGCAACTTCTAGAAAAATCTTACCTTTTACATTGCAAGTGAAGACAATTTCCCTATTATTTATTAATTTTTTTTAAATCTGACTCTGGCCTGGTTTGTCTCTGGTTGGATTGTTACCCTGGGGAAACTTGTCAGTTGAACCCATATGAACTTACTGTGCTTCACATTTGGTTTTATATCTTCAAAGAATGTGTGTGTGTGTGTGTGTGTGTGTGTGTGTGTGTGTCTCCCTTGTTAATGCTGCTTGTGGTTCCCACTATCCTAAGGGTAAAAAAAAAAAAGGTAGAAAAATAGCTCAATGCAATTTTTACCAAAGCGTCTTTCTGGTGCCTTCTCATCCTTCTCCCATCCACAGCTGCATAATTGTCCCACAGCTACTCATTTCTCATCCTGACTGACTCGTTTTGATCAAGCTTCAGCATCACCACTAATGCTATGTGTGAGTTGACACATAGCATTTCACCTGAAAATTTGAGCAGAGTGTGTTTTAGCAACAAAAATAGAAATATAGTGGGTTTTCCTTTTCTGATTACTTTTTGGGAAATATCCATTAACCTATATCTGGAATTCTTTCCAATGCCAGTGTCAGTAATGATCTTTCGTGGGCATGCTTTAGAACTCATTTTGAAGCTTAAAGGAGAAATACAGCCAGGTCCAGTGGTTCACACCCATAATCTTAGCTACTTTGGAGGCTGAGATCTGGAGGATCACGGCTCAAGGCCAGCCCAGGCAAACAGTTCAAAGACCCCCATCTCAAAAATAATCAGAGTGAAATGGACTAGAGGTGTGGCTCTGAGAAGAGTTCAAACCCCAGATCCACCAAAAGGGAGGGGAGAGGGGTAGAGGGGAGGGAAGGGAAGGGTGGAGAGGGGAAGAGAAGGGAGGAGAGGGGAGGGGAGGGGAGGGGAGGGAAGGGAAGGGTATCTTGAGAAAGTAAGGGCTTGAACTCAGGTTCTCTGCTTCCAAAGTCCACGCTCTCAATCCTCACATCCTGATGTGCGAGACCAACAGTGATCTTTCTGTTTGCCTTTGATTTCAAACCACCTTGAAACCATCTACTAACTTTCTGCTTCCTGTACTTTCTTTTTTTACAACATATGTATGTTTGTGGGGTTTTAATTCTTTTATTGTGAAAAAAAACACATATCATAAAATTCACCATCTTAACTATTTTAAATGTACATTTCAGTGTTATCAATTGAGAAACAGACTTCCAAACCTTTCCCATCTTGCAGAACTGAAAGTCTATCCCTGCATTCTATTTGCTCAACCCCCAAGCTCCTGGTAACTGTCGCTCTACTTCCTGTATCTGTGAATTAAACAAAGCCAGACACCTCACTTAAGTGGGGTCACACAGTGTGTGTTCTTTTGTGACTGGCTTGTTCCATTTAGTACAGTGTCCTCGAGATCCACCCACTTGTCGCCTGTGGTGCAAATTCTTCGTTTTGGGGGCTACATGTTACATTTCGTCTCTCCACTTTAGAAATCACTGACATTTTAGGGGCTTCTACCCTTGACCTTGGAGAAAAGTGCTGCTATAAACAGGGGAGTGAAATGATCTCTCCGAGGCTCTGATATCAATTCTTTTGGATATGTGCTAAAAGGTGGGATTACCTGATCATATCTGAGTTTAATTTTTGAGTAACCACATGCAGTATTTCATAGCTGTTACACCACTTCTTAATCCCACCACCTCCCTACCAAAATAAATGTTATTATCTTGATTCTTAATTAGCATATATTAATTATACAAAGGAGTTTCATTGTGATGGTTCCATGCATATAATGTCCTTTGGTCGTACTCACCCCCTCTATTACTCTATATTCCCTCTCCTGCCCTTTATTAAACAGTTTTAATGGCTGCATTATTCTGTTTTCGTACATGCATGTAAAGTATTCAATCATATTCACATCCTCATCACACACTACTTTCCACTCCGCCTCCCACTGGTTCCCACCCCCAAACAGTTCCTTTTTACACCCATGTCATTCTTTTTTATGTCTAGATTCCATATATGAGAGAAAACATGTGGCATTTGTTTTTCTGGACCTGGCTTATTTTGCTTAACACAATGACCTCCAGTTCCATCCATTTTCCTGCAAATGACATAATCTCCTTCTTTATGACTGAATAATACTCCATTGTGTATATATACCACATTTTCTTTATTCATTCCTCAGTTGATGGGTACTTAGATTGACTCCTTTGTTTGGCTATGGTGAATCGTGCTGCTATAAACATGGGTGTGCAGGTGTCTCAATTGTATGTAGACTTACATTCCTCCAGGTATCTGGGAGTGGTATATCAGGATCATTTGGTGGATTTATTTTTAATTTCCTGAGGAACCTCCATACTGATTTCCATAGTGACTGGGCTATTCTGCATTCCCACCCAGCTTGGGTTTTTTTAATAGTCACCAATGGGAGTGATATGTCATGGTTTTTATTCCCATTTCTCTGATGACTGGTGGTATGGAGCATATATTCATATGTTTATCAGCTATTTGTAGTTCATCTTTGCAGAGACTTTTTTCAAATCCTTTATTCAGGTTTTAATGAGGTTATTTGATTTATTATTTATTCTTTTTTTTTTTTTTTTTTTGGTGTTAGTGGGGTTTGAACTTAGGGCCTTGTGCTGGCTAGGTAGGTGCTCTAACACTTGAGCCACACTCCTAAGCTCTTTTTTACTTTAGTTATTTTTCAGGTGGGTTTGCCCAGGGCAGCCTCATCCTTTTACATAGCTGGAGTCATATTCCCCACTTGATTTTTGAGAATGGGTCTTTCTAACCTTTTGCCCAGGCTGACTTCAAACTACAACCCTCCCAATTTGTGACTCCTGAGCAGCTGTGATGACAGGTGAGCCACAGTCTCCAGCCTGATTTTTTTGTTGTATGTTGAATATATACTCCATATATTCTGGATATTTAATCTGTTATCATATATGTGATTTGCAGGCATTTCTCCTATTCTATGTGTTGCCTTTTTGCTCTGTTGACTGTGTCCTTTGAGGATCAAAGTTTTCAGTTTGATGTCCCATTTGTCTAGTTTTGCTTTTATTGTCTGTCTTTTTGGTGTCATAGCCAAGAAATCATTGCCAAATGCAATGTCATGAAGGTAACTACCTCCATGTTTTCTTCTAGGACTTTGTCAGTTATGGCTCTTACATTTAGGTCTTTCATCTGGTTGCAGTTAATTTTTGTGAATGATGTAAGAGTCTAGCTCCATCCTTTTGTATGTGGACACCATGAGCGTGTTAGGAAAATTGTTTTTGCCCCAATGATAGATCTCAGCACCCTTTACAACTATTTGACTACATTTGTGAGAGTTTGCTTCAGGGTTCTGTTCTATTTCATTGGTCTGTACGTCTGTCTTTCTGTCAGTATGACACTGTTTTGATTACTGTGGATTTCTAACATGCTTTAAGTTCGGGAGATCTTCCAAATTCATTGGGTTTTTTTCTTTTTTTAAATTGGGAGTACTTTAGGTCCCTTGTAATTTCATATGTTTGTAGGATAATTTTCTATTTCTGCAAAACCATGACTGGGATTTTTATAAGGATTTTGTTGAATCTGTAGATAGTTTGGTAGAGTTGACATCTTAACAACATAGCCTCCTAATCCATAAACATGGGATACCTTTGCATCTATTTGTATCTTCTTTGATGTCTTTCAGCAATGTCTGAAAGTTTTTACTTTCCTGTGGAATCTTAAGTTTTTCTATAATAAGATCATTTACTGTTCCAATTTGGATGCTTTTCACTAATTTTTATTGCCTATTTGCTTTGACTAGAGTTTCCAATACCATATTGAATAGAAGTGACAAGAGCAGACATCTTCGACTGGATCCTCATCTTGGAGGAAAAGCTTTCATCACTGAGCATGATGTTATTAGATGCAGGCTTTTCATATATGACCTTTATTGTATGATAGATTCCTATTATAGTTTTTTGAGCATTTTTTATGATGAAAGGGTGCTAAATTGTGTCAAGTTCTTTTTTTGCATCAATTGAGATGACTATATGGGTTTTGTCCTTATTCTGTTAAAGTGTTATATTGATTGAGTTTAATACATTGAGCCATCCTGTATATTGACCAGTCTTGTATTCTAGGAATAAATCTCACTTGGTCTTGGTGCACAATCTTTTTAATGTCCTGTTTAGTTCAGTTTGCTGGCATTTGGTGGGGGTTTAACCAATGTTCACCAGAGATGTTGGTCTACAGTTTTCACACAATGTCCTTTTCTGACTTTGATTGCAAAGTAATGCTTGTCTCATAGAATTAGCATGGAAGTACTCTTTCATTTTGATTTTATGGCAGAACTTGACGAAGGTTGATGTTAACTCCTCTTTAAATGTTTGATAAAAATCTCCAGTGAAGCCAGATGGTCCTGGGCAGTTTTGAGGGGAAGAAATCTAAAAATTACTGATTCAGTCTCCAAGTTAGTTATTAACCAATCTATCCAAATTTTCTGTTAATGACTTAGTCTTTGTAGGATGTGTGTTTTAGAAATTAATCCTGTTTCTTCCAGGTTATACTATTTGTTGGGATACAATGGTTCATTCCCTTTTCTGTGGCCTCATTGTAATATCTCCTCTTTCATTTCTTTAGTTATTTGAGTCATCTCTCTTTTCTCTGGTTAATCTAGCTAAGAGTTTGTCAATTTTGTTTATCTTTTCAAAGAACTGACTTGGTGTTTTGATTTTCTTAGTTTTTCTACTCTCTATTTCATTTGTCTCTATCACTTCCTTCCTTCTATGCTGTAGGTCTAATTCTTCCTTTTCTAATTCCTTGAGGTGTAAAGTTAAGTTGTTAATTTTATGTTTCTCTTCTTTAATGTTTGCATTTACACCTATAAACTTCCCTTTTAACTTCATCCCATAAGTTTTGGAATGACATTTGTTTCATTTTTCATTTGTCTTAAAGAATTTTCTAGCTTCTCTTGTGAGTTCTTTTGACTCACTGGCTGTTCAAAAGTGCATTACTTGGCCAAATGCAGTTGAAGTAGCTCACACCTAAAATCCCGGATGCTCAGGAGGCAAAGATACAGAAGATCAGAGTTTGGGGCCATCCCCAGATAAAAGTTAGCAAGATCCCATCACAACCAATAAGCTACACATGGTAGCACAGCTATCATCCCAACTATATGGGAGACATAATTAGAGTGATCATAGTTCAGGTCAGTTCAGACCAAAAAAAAAAAAAATCCAAGAGACCCTATTCAAGAAATAACTAAAGCAAAAAGGATTAGGAACATGGCTCAAGTGGTAGAGCACCTGCCTAGCAAGTGTGAAGCCTTGAGTTCAACTCCCCACTACAGCCAAAAAAAAAAAAGTATGTACATTTCTCAATTTCCACATACTTATGGATTTTCCAGTTTTTCTTCTGATTTCTAGTTTCATTCCATTGTGACTAGAAAAGATACTTTACATAATTATAATGTTTTTAAATTTTATTGATACTTGTTTTGTGAGCTCTATCTTGGGAATGTTCCATATGCATTTGAGAACCAATGTATGTTCTGCTATTGTTGGATGGAGTGTTACATGTGTGTCACTTAGGTCCAATTGATCTACAATGTTGTCTGAGTCCTCTTTTTAATTTCTCTTCTGTTTGGTTTTCTGCCCATTATTAAAAGTGGGTCATTAGAATTTCCCACTTTTATTATGTTATTATTTCTCCCTTTGATTCTGTCAAAGTTTGCTTCATATCTTGGGCCTCTCTAAAGTTTTCTAAACAAATGTTTGTAATCGTTATATATTCTTTATAAATTGACCCTCTTAACCTTACATAATGTTCTTCTATGTCTATAATAACATGTTTTACTGAAAGTCCACTAATAGTCCCTGCTGTCTTTGGTCACCATTTGCATGGGGTATTTTTTCCATCTCTGTTAGCTACACTTGATTTCCACCTGGCTTGGAATGAGATGCCTAGGAAATTAGGGCAGCACAGTTCTGAGGTCATTTCCAGAGATAATCAGATCACGAGGGCTGTGACCTAATCAATCGTTTAACCCACTGAAAGGATTTAAAATTTGAATAGACAGTCAGGAGATGATGGAAAGGTGGGAGGTGGGGCCTAGTGGGAGGAAGTCAGCCAGTGGGGACATGCCCTTGAAGGGTATTTTGCCCTTGGCCCTTTCTGTCCCACTCTCCCTTTCCTGGCATGATGAAGTGAGCAGGTTCTGCCACACGCTCCTGCCTCACCTTAGGATGAAAGTGATGGAGTTGGTTGATCATCAACTGAGACTTTGTGACACCATGGGCTTTCCTCTTTTTAAATTGTTTTTCTCTTGTATTTGTCATAGCAACAAAATTAACACACCATCCTTCCCTTTCAGCCTACATGTATACTTTTAAAAAATTAATTTCTAATAGAGTATATGTAGCTGGATCCTGGATAGTTTTTAAAAATTTACTCAACCAATTTATGTCTTTGACTGGGGAGTTTGACTACATTCAAAGTAATTACTGATATGAAAAAGACTTACTATGATGATTTTATTGATTATTCTCTCTATATCTTAGAGCTTTTTGTCCTCCTTTTCTCTCTTACTGCTTCTCTTTGTGTTTTGTTGACTTTTGGTAGACCCATGCTTTGATTCCATTCTCATTTCCTTTTATGTATAGGCATACCTCAGAGATATTGAAGGCTCAGTTCCAGACCACTGCAATAAAGCAAATATTCCAATAAAGCAAGTCACATGAATGTTTTATTTCCCAATGCACATAAAAGTTATGGTTACACTGTGGTTTATTAAGTGTGAAATAGCATTGTGTCTTTAAAAACAATGCATTGTGGCTTAATTAAGACATACGTCTTTACTTTAAAACACTAATGATCATCTAAGCATTAATGAGTTGTAATCTTTTTTGCTGTTGGAGGAACTTGCCTTGCAAGACATTGATCTGGGTAGTGGTTGCTGAACATTAAGGTGGCTGTAGCAATTCCTTGAAATACAACAGCAAAGAAGTTTGCCATATCAATTTGACTTTTCCTGTCCTAAAGATTTCTCTGCAACATACAACACAATTTGATAGCATTTTACTCCAAGCAGAACTCCTTTCAAAACTGGAGACCGTCTTGTTAAACTTGCCACCGCTCAACTAAGTGTATGTCATATTCTAAATCCTATGTGTCAGCTCAGCCATGCTCACAGCATCTTCACCAGGAGTGATGCCATCTCAGGAAGCTACTTCTTTGTCTATCCTTAGGAAGCTACTCATCAACCACATTCAAGTTATATTGTGAGGTTCAGCAATTCATCCAATCTTCAGGCTTCATAGAGAACTAGAGTTCTAGTTCTCTTGATATTTTCAGTTATTTCCTAGAACTACAGGGGATGAAATCAACTTCTTCCAAACTCCTGTTAATGCTAATATTTGATCTCTTACCATGAGCACCCAATGCTTTTAATGGCATCTTTAATAGTGAACCTTTTCCAGAAGGTTTTCAACTTGCTTTGCCCAGACCCATTAGGATAATCACTACCTATGGCAACTATACCTTTACAAAATGCACTCACTAAATAATAACACTTGAAATTCAAAATTGAATTCTGCTTGATTCACAGGATGCAGGATGGAGGTTGTGTGTGGCAGGCATGAAAGCAACATTCATCTCGTCACACATCTCCATCAAAGTTCTTGGGTGATCAAATGCACTGTTGATGAGTATAATACTTTGAAAGTAGTTTATGCCTCAACAGTAAGCTTAAAATATTCAATAAACCACGTTGTGGATAGATGTATTGACATGGGCTTTATTGTTCTATGTATGGAGCACAGGCAGAGGAAACAGTACAATTCCAGGGGTCCAAAGGATTTTCACACTGGTAAATGAGTATTGACTCCAACTTAAACTTGCCAGCTGCACTGGCCCCTAACAAGAGCCAGGTTGTCCTCTGACGCTTTGAAGTCAGCAGCGACTTTTCCTCTTCAGCTATGAAAGTTCTAGAGGACATCTCCCAATAGGAGACTATTTCACCTATATTGAAAAACTGTTATTCAGTGTGTCCACCGCATTGATAGGCCTTCTTGGTAAGTCCCTGCAGCTTCTCACTGCACCTTTATGTTATGGAGATGGCTTCTTTCCTTAAACCTCATGAGCCACCCTCTGCTAGCTTCAGACTTTCTGCTGACACTGCCTCACTTCTTGCTGCCTTCATAGAATTGAAGAGAGGTAACTGAGGCTTGCTCTGGAATAGATTAGGCTTTAACCTAAGGGAAAGATGTGGCTGGTTTGATTTTTTCTATTTATTTATTTGGAAGGTGGCATTGAACTTGGGTTTGAATTTGAGGCCTTAAGCTTGCTAGGCAAACACTCTACCCCTTGAACATACCCCCAGATCCTTTAGGTTTTTTTCCATTTAGGGTCTCACATTTTTGCTGGAGACCACAAAGCCATCCTCTTACCTGAAGTCTCATATAGCTGGCATCACAAACACACAGCACCGTGCCCAGCTGGTTTGTTGAGGAGGGAGTCTCTCCTTTTGCCTGGGCTGGCCTTGAACAGGTCTTCCCAATCTCCACCTCCTGAGCAGCTGAGATGATGGTTATGAGTCACTATACCTGGCTCAGGTTTGATCTTCTTACCTCTAAAACTTTCTCTGTATCAGAATAAGTCTGCTACTCTCTCTTATCATTTGTGTGCTCATTGGAGTGGCACTTTTCATTTTCTTCAAGAACTTTTCCTTTGCATTCACAATTTGACTGCTTGGCACAAGAGGCCTGCCTTTCATCCTATTTCAGCTTTTGACATGCCTTCCTCACTGGGCTTAATCATTTCTAGCTTTTGATTTAAAATGAGAGATGTGCACTTTTCCTTTCACTGGAACACTTATATGCCATTACAGGGTTGTTGATTGACCTAATTAAAATATTGTTGTGTCTCAGGTAGTAGGGAGGCTCTTGGAGAAGAAGAAAGATGGGGGAATGACTTTATGACAAAAGCTTAGAAGATTTCTATTTATCAACTAAGTCTGCCATCTTCAATGGGCACAGTTTGCATCCCGTACGATGATTACAGTAGCAACACCAAAGATCACTGACCATAGATCACTATAACACACGTAACAATGATTAAAAAGTTTAAAATGTTGTGAGAATTACTAAAATGTAACTCAGTGACCCAAAGCGAGCACATGCTGTTTGGAAAATGGTGCTGATATACTCGCTTTATGCAGGACTGTCACAAACTTTCAATCTGTAAAAATTATAATATTTGTAAAGAATGATAAAGCAAAATGCAATAAAAGAAGGCTTGCCTGTATAGTCTATGGATGTTTTCTTTACGGTTTCTGTTGCAATCACATCAAACATCTTAAGAGTATGACATCCTATTTTAAACGTATAATGATATATTTCAATGGCATACAAAAATTCCATTCCTACATGCTCCTTCTCTTGTTTTGCTATCAGTGCCATAAATTGTACCTTTATGTAATGTATATCCATTAACACAGATTTATATATCTTATATTTTATTATTTAAATTCAATACAAGAAAAGTGAATGTTTGCACCAAAATTACAGTAATACAATTTACTATATTTATTCATAAATTTACCTTTGTTGGAGAACGTTAGTTTTTAAGTGGCTTTGTGCTACTGTCTCTCATTGTTTCCTTTCACCTTGAAGAACTCCCTTTAGCATTTCTTCCTAAACAGGTCTAGTCAGTTTTTGTTTACCTAGAAAAAACTTAATTTCACTTTTATTTTTGGAGGATAGTTTTGCTAGATATAATATTCCTGGATAACAAGTTTCTTTTGTTTTTCTTTTCAGCACTTTGCGTGTAATATCCAATTCATTCTGGCCTTCAAGGTTTCTGCTGAGAAATACGGATAGCAGTATTATCGACTCCTTTATGTTCAATGATTTGCTTCTCTTTTACGATCCTCTGAGTTTTGACAATTTGATTGTAATGTGTCAGGATGTTGGTTTCCCAACTTATCCTTATTGATGTCTGAGCTTTTTGAAATCGCATGTGTATTTTTTTTCACATCCAATTTGGGAAATTACTGCCATTATTTCTTCAAATAAGCTCTCTGAGGCTTTCCTTTTTCTCTTCTCTTTCTGGAACTTCCAAAATGAGTTTATTAAACCACTTGCTAAGTCCCTCAGGTTCTATTTACTTTTTCCTTCTGTTTTCCCATGACATAATGACTTTAATTCATCTGTCTTCAAGTTCACTGCTTCTTTCTCATTCATGACCAAGTCATCTGTTGAGAATCTTTTTAGTGATATTTTCCTTCAGTTATTATATCTCTTAACTCCAGAATTAGTTTTTGGTTCCTTTTTATATAGTTTATATGTCTTTATTGGTATTCTCATTTTGTTCATGTGTTATTTACTGAATTTCATTTAGTTGTCTAGATGTTCTGTTCTCTCTTTTAACTTCTTGTACAACCTTATGACAGTGGTTTTAAATTATTTGTCAGGCAGGTCATAGATCTGCAATTCTTCAGGTTTAATTTCTGTAGTTTTAGTTTTATCTTTTGATTGGGCCATTTTCCCTGTATCTTTGTGTGCCTGTTATTTGCTAGTGTTGTTGATGATGATGTTGAGACTTGAGCATTTGGACCAAACAAGTAACAGCCTCTCACAGAGTTTTTGGACTGGCTTCATGTGAGGGAAGTTACTGATCAGTTAACTCAGCTACAGATTCAAACCTTTTCTGATAATACATCTTCTCTGGGCATATGCATGTGCTCTTGGTCTTCTCAAATTCCCCTAGCAGATTCTCTCTGCTCCTTCTCAGAAGCCTATAATCCATTTCTCCTTCTGTCATCTGCCTGTGGAACTCAACTTGGATGTTCTACTGTGTGCATAACAGTTTTAGTGGCTTTTCAACCAGACTCCCAGTCCTATTAGGTTTGAGCCAAGTGAAATAGATACTAGTCCCTTAGGCAGTCCCTAGACCATCTGGAATGTGAGCACATAGTCCAAAGAGAGGAAAGGATTCCTAATAAGAGATGCTTCTCAGTTGCATGACCCTAGGTGAGATGGAGAAAGACACAGATGAGTGCTCAAATGACGTCAACTTTCCTGCCCCTTTAACTAGAACTTCTTGGTTTTATGTTTCTCTTGCAAAAGTCTTTTGGCTCTTACATTGTTATTAACTTGCTGTCTCTAAAAGCCTAGAGCTAGTCATCAATCTAAATGTGTTATTTTTAGAGTAAGAATAAAATATTATACTTTCTATAATAGTCTTTCTCCACTTAATGGTTATCTCTTTACCTTTTTCACCCCCAAAGCACTTGGTTTTCATTCTACACTTATATAGTTTCCCCCTTGTTTTTGGTACTAGGGACTGAATTCAAGGCTTGCACTTACGAAGCAAGCACTCTACCACGTAGACCATGCCCTCAGTCCTCCCACTTTTTGTTTTGTTTTTCAGATAGGTTCTCATGTCAACTTTTCCCAGGCTGATCTCTAACCAACATCCCCTACCTCCACTTCCCAAGTGGCTGAGATCACTGATATGCATCACCGCACCTGACCTCCTTTGACACCTGACTACACCTGACCTTACTCTGACATGTGTTGCATCTCCCTTCTAGATTAAAGGATGTCCTTAAAGTGTGTGTGTGTGTGTGTGTGTGGGAGAGAGAGAGAGAGACAGACAGACAGACAGATAGAGATTATGTGTTTATGTGTATGTGTGTGTGCATAACTGTGTTCTAACTGAAAAAAATGAATAAAATAAAGTGAAAGGTCTTCAAACAACAAGACAAGGAAGGTAGCGAGTTGGGGAAAAGTATGTGCTCCCAACACAGAAAGAGCACAAATGAAAGAATAAAGGAGATGGTGACCTAGAACAAGTAGTCACAAGTAGCTAAGGGGAGGTGATAAGATAGCCCAGAGAAATCTGGCAGAGACTCAGAAAGGAGCAGGAAAAAATACCTCTCTTCTATTTTGCAACTGGCAAAGCCTGTGAGTATTATGAGGCTCATAAACATTCGCTCCACATTTTTATTTTAATTGACATGGAAATATGAGGACTGCAGCTCTGAAGTGCTTTTAAAAACCAGGTCCATAGCATGCAAATGGTTTACCGAAAAATTGCTCACATGGGAAATGTTAAGATACATTGACATATAAAAATAAATATATTAGATTCTCATAGATTTACATAAACAATTGAATGCTGTCCACAATTTCCTGGTGTTGAATACTTATTTAAGTAAGACTCATTTAAGCAATAAGAGGAAAGGCAAGGAGAAAACACCGGTATTCCCTGTGCTTGGTGTCAGACCTTAGTGGAGGACTTGTGTCCCAAGGCTCAGGGCCACCAAGAGCACTTGAGAATGATTTGACTCAGTGCAGCTAGAGGGAACCAGAGTTATCATTTTTTATCAAGTGGGGCTAAAGAAACAATAGTGACTAAACACCACCACTGTTCAGGAAATACACAACACATACATCAGCATGGGCACCTCTGATTTGTACCAATCCAAGTCCTAATTAACTTACAAAGAACAATTTTAGCCTAAAATACCTCACTAAGCCTCAGGTGGCTTAGTAGATGAAAAAGAGTTTGTTTGGAGGTATTGGGTAGTAATGCTGGTGTCAGTTTGGTTTGTTTTTAAAATGGCTTATTTCAGCATCAATGGCCAGCCCCACCCAAAAGGAAATGGATTGTCACATCACCCTCAAAAAAGCCTTAGTTCTTAGCCTGACTATTGAGAAAGATAACGTAAAGGACACAGCAGAGCAGCAGCAATCATGTGAACGCTGCCGACCATCAGGGAACAAAAGAACAGAGCTGTAAATATAAACCTTAAGGCTTAATAACTAATAACACTCTAAATGTCTTTATTGTTGTTATCGTTTTAAATCCAGCTAACATTTAGCCTCTCTTATTATAACTGAAATGTTATCTATAGTTGCTAGCTCCCCACTATTTCAAAATGTTGTTCTCAAAGCCAGATAGGAATACATCAGAGAGTCTTTCATATCTTGCAGAGGGAAAGTTCAAATACAAAAGTCTCCAAAATAAAGCCTACCCAGATATAATAAATGGGGCTGTCAGACTGATTCTCACTTGAGACACCAACTGTAGCTAATATTACTCGATATGCAGATGTTTTCTGTCTCTTTCTTTCAGACCAAAAAAAAAAAGAGAATTTAAGTAGAATAATGATAAATTGGCATTAATATGAAAAAGCTCTGTTTCAGCATAACAAAGAGCTCACCAGGTCAAGGCTGGAGGCACGTGAGCAACCGAGCCCTTGCCCCTGTGCTGACGGGGCTCAGGAATTTATGAGCTGAACTGTTCACTCTGCCTTAGACCACCAATACTATTTTAAAAAGAGCAAAGAAAACCTGGAATTACACTAAGACTTCTGTTCCCTGCAAGGTTCCCTGCAGTACCTAAAGCATGGCACACTGTGTTACATCCAGGTAGAAATTAAAGGCTGAATAAAGAATAAAAGAATAACACAACTATGTTAAAAGGTTAAAAAAAAATGGAAAAGCAAATCCTGACAATTCTTCATCCTGATGCCAGAGCTGAAGCTTGTTCCCAACGGATTTCACTGTCTCTAGACACACCACTGGTCTGCCTTCTGGAATTTCACTCTACAGCACGAGCAATAGTCACCTTCACATTTGTTTTCACTTAAATTTCCTCTTGTGCCTTCTTGCCCATTTGTGCACAGGTACGTAGCCCGGTGAAGGAATGTAAAGAAATTTACTTGGCTTCTTTTGCAAAAAGAAAGGAAAGAAAAGGAAAGCTACTGATAGCAACAAAAGGTCTAATGGGACGTGGCCCTAACAAGGAGGCATTTCTTCCCAGAGAACACTTGGGAAGCGTCTCCTGGAGGTCATCAAATGCTCTCTGAAGTCCTTAGGACCTGGAGTCTGTAAACCTGAGACGGCATTTTATTATGCTTCAGAGAGTTTACGTTGGACAAAAAGTTAACTCCATGGGGGAAAGAAGATTTAACTCCCCTGAAAAAGTACTGCTGTAATACCCAGCGCACAAATGCATAAACTGAGCAGGGACGAAGTGTCGTTTACTAAATATCTAATATTTACCAAAGTCAGAAACTAGAAACAGTCATAGAGAATAAACCAAATACTTACTCATCAGGACTTTCTAAATGGCTGTCCACCTGACTCTCAATTTTCTGTGGAAATGGTCTGGATAATTCATTACAGCAGCTAGTCTCCAAATTATCATATTATAGAGTTCATTACAAAACAATCTCTCCTTCTCTTTCGCAAAGTTTAGTCCTTAATTAAATTTAGTTAGGTTAATATAAAAAAATTGCCAGGTCTCAGCACCTACCCAAAGCTGGGACTGGGAAAAGGCAATGGTGAGCTTCACTAGGGTGTGGAAGGCAAGCCAAGACAGTGAAGCTCCAGGGGGAGTCATTCCACAGGAGGGTCCGGGCTGCCAGATGTGACTGTTCAAAGGCTTATACAAATAGAGAAATGCAAAGGAACTTGGACTTGGTAGCCTGGGCTTTGTACTCAGAGGAATCATCCTTCTTAACCATCCCCATCTCCTGCAAAGTCAGGGGAAGTTCCTTGGAAATGTCTGTGGACTTCAAGGTTCCAGAACTGTACTTGTCACTATCACAGTGCTCCACTGAGGTCTGTGTCTCAACCATCAATAAGCCAAGGGAGGATGGGGAGCTGATCCAATGGAACTAAACTCAAGACATGGCACGAAACAGCCTTTCCTCTGTTCATGGTTCCCTTCTGGTCACTTCTTCTGTGCTGTGCAGCCATGGGCCAGCCTTATTTTACCCGCCCTGTCTTGGGTCTGTGATCCCCAACTGCAAATGCAGGACTTGTTTGGTTTCCTCCTCTTTCCAGGACCTTCCCTCTGCACTTTTTTTTTCCAGAGTGCAGAAATGAACCTCAGGTTGATTTCTCTTCCACAAAGCAGCTAGCTGCTTTATGTAAAACAAATGGCTCATGTCACCTTGTGCAAAGAGCCAGTGGGGGAGCAGAGATGCTCTGGAATACAAAGCGTTCTGAGCTTCCTGCAGTCTGGATCATCTATGAAACTCAGTGCTTCCTGATGGGTGTCATGTCTGCTGGGTCCCTCTGCTGTAAAATGGAAGTGGTCACAATACCCACTCCCCCAGTGTCGCTGGTTCCAGAGCGCTGTGATTAGAGTCAACTCATGGCTACTGCATTTAATAGCCCTGACCTCGAGCAATGTTACTCAGACTTCTAACCCTGACTTTCTCATATGATGTTCTCATTTACATGGGGTGGTTACAGTACCTGTGTCATTGAGCTACTGTGAGGGTTAAATGACAAACTTCAAGCAAAGCACTTAGAACGGAACTTGTCATATAGTAAGTGCTAAATAAATGTTAACTATCGTTACTTTTTCTTGAATTTTTATAGAAGTCTAAGAAGACAGCATTTGTGAAAATGCTTTGCTAGTTTCATACAAATTTAGGCCCCTCTACTCTACTCCTTGAAGGTTAATGCAAGGTAGGTCCATGAGTTCTTGAAAATTCAGAAAGACCCTCCATGTCACTATTTCACTTGTGACTTGGTTCTTACAAATGGATCCAAAGACAACTCTGAAGAGAGAATTTCTCAGGAGCTGAGGACATAAAATGCAGGTCCTTGCTACCATATGGCATTGACCACAAGTGTCACAGGTCCACCACCTGTGTGATTTCTTACCTGAAGAAGTAACATCACTATTCTCATTTCAGGAATAAGAGTTGCGGCATAGTGAGTAATCCAATTTCAAGTGAAATAATTACACAGGACAACCACATCTTTATCAGTTCCTTATTTTTTACCCTCTGGGTATTAAAGACATCTTCTATGTTCCTATTCCATTCCAGGTCTCAGTGCAACCCACTGGTGAGATACTAACAGGTAGAGAATTTAAAGCTGATTTATACTAAAAAGTGAGTGACTAATGGCATTACTTTCTTCCTGAAGCATTTACATCCTAATTGAGATCCACAGACAGAGAAGGACAGTACATAACTGAATAACCTTCAACACTCAGAAGTCTGGTTAGTTTTAGGTGAGGGCACGTTCCAGATGACAAACTATCCCAGTTTGCAAGACACTGAGGGATCCCAAGTGTATGGTGTTTTTGATCACAAAGCTGGGACAAGTTGGTTCAGGTGCTTGCCTGAAACCATGAATGAATGAATGAATGAATGACATGACATTCCACATGGAGGTAGATGGGTACAAGGCAGCTTTGAGCTAATAGAAGTAGAGAACAGAATAGTGGTTTCTAGATGCTAGGAAGGGGGAAGAGGAAGAAAAGGAGATGGAAAGATGATGGCTAATGGGTGTGGGAGTACAGATGGATAGTGATAACTTCTGATGTTCTATAGCACAGTGGGATGCCTGTAATTGACATCAATTAATTTATATTTCAAAATAGCTACAAGAGAGGATTTCATGCTTCTAATACAAAAAAACATGATAACTGTTTGATGAGATGGATATGCTAATTAGCCTGGTCTGACCATTACACATTGTATGCATGCATTGAAATATCAAAATATGCCCCATAACTATGTACTATTGCTATGTACTGATATGGTTCAGATATGCAGTATCCCCCAAAAGGCTTGGTCTCCACTTGGTAGATACAATCATTGACAGGTGACTGGACCATGACAGCTCTGATATAACCAATGGGTTGATCCACTGATGGGGTCATAGGTTGACGGCATTAGGAAAGGTGATTGGAACTAGGAGTTAGGGCCTGGTTAGAGGACATAGGTCACTGGGGATGTGTATTTGAAAGGTATACCTTGTCTCTGGCCCTTTCCTGTCTCTCTGCTCTGGCCACCATAAGGTAAGCAGCTTTCCTCTACCATGGCTTTCTGCCATGATGTTTCTGCTTTGCCTTGGCCTAAAAGCAGTGGAGCCAGTCAACCATGAACTGAAAACTCTGAAACCATGAGCCAAAAGAAATCTTTCCTCCTTTGATTTCTCTCAGGCATTTTGTCATAGTGATGAAAAGTGACTAACACTTGTGTCAACTAACATATATGTGTGTGTATATATATATATATATATATATATATATATATATATATATGTATGTATGGGGGGGAAGAGACTCTGCTTCCTTGCACCCTAGCAGTTTATATTTTCCTCTCCCTTAAAGCATACCTTTTGGCCTTATAACATTCTTCCTAGGAATCTTTATCTACCCCAGGAAAAGCCACGAGACTCACGCACCAGGAGCAGGAAGGGCGAGGAATTGCTTTTGTTTGTGGCTCTTTCTCCAGATGCAGGCAGTTTACTTGGTTACTTATCCAGTATGGTAATTCCATGCATGGAATCCCTCAATATCTGTGACTTAAAAAGTAACGAGAGCAAAAGGTGTTCACAGATGGTTGTTTTGGATGGCAAGGCTTTCTTCCTTCTGCTCTTTCCAGATTTTCTAAATATTGTATAAACCTATTATAAATTCTATTTAAAAATAAATAAATGATATGGAACTTGTAGAAACCACGTCGATGCTTGGTTTAAGGCCAGGGCATGAGGTGGGTGTCCAGGTAGCAGGGGATGCTGACGAGGGTCTCACAAAGCCCCATCACTGTGGCCATCCCAGCCCAGCGCCTTGGGGTCTTGCCACTCAGCTTATGTCATCACTGAGACAACCACTCAAAGAAAAGAAAAACACATCCTGCAAAATACTGCCCACCTCACCATTATTTAAAGGAAGGGTCTTATTTACCCAACTTTGCACAGAATACCACAGTGATCATGTAAGAGTAAAAGCTATAGAACAAAGTGTTCTTCAAAGTAAGGTCAACACTCCTGCAACTCATTTGTCAAAGGACACATGGTATCTGACTTCAGGAAACACGGCCAGGGTGAAAATAAGAAAAGACTATTCATTTCCAGATCTTGCTAGGAAAGGTCATTGTAAAATCCATGAGCCAGAAGGAACAGGCGTGTGTCAACAAGAGACTGAATTGTATTCTAAATCCATTCATTACTACTATTTATCCTACAAGTCACCCTAGCTTCCACCCAGCCTTCAATATTTGTCTCTGAATATCCCAGGGAGTAAAGTGAACTAATATTCTCTTTCTTAATTGTCAGATTAAGAAATCGAAGGGTTTCCTTTTCATTTATAAAAATGTGTGAGGGCCCAGACAGCTTTCAAAATCTAATTTAAAGCCATTTAGACTTCAGGATTTAGAGCACTTATTTAATTAACATTTATTGAACACCTGTTATATGGCAGGTACAGGGGAAAGATAAAAAGCTGGTAAAGACACGGTCCCCACCCTCAAGAAATTTTTCAGTCCAGCAGGGCAGCAGTCTGGTAGGACAGCTGGGGAGCAGCAGGAAGGATATGCCCAGGTAAGCTTCGAGGGATCTGGGCTCCAAATCTTTCCTGGCTCTGCCTTCTCCTCACTGAGAAACACAGAGCTAGTTCTATTCCTTCTTGGCATCTTGGTTTTGTTGGCTACAAATACAATTAAGAATTCTTCCCTACCTCTTTCCATGGGACTGCCACGAGAAGCAAATGAGATGCTGGGTAAAAGTATCCTGAAAAGGAAGTTTATCAAGCTGTACATATACAAGATGGTGCCCTCATCACTGTGAACATCCTCATTCCTTCGACTCTTTAAACATGCTGCAAAAGGGTTTTCATTCCTACTTGTGGATGCTGTCTTCCTCTCAAGATGCTTTTGAATTTAAGACAGTTGAGTACAATGAAGAGGAGAATAAATGACATTTTACCTGAGACTTTTCCCTCCTGAGTAAGTGGTGGTGTGTGCAACAGTCTCTGTCTTTGGCCATCACCTTTTCTTTTATGAAAATGTCTTTTATTTTAAGAGGAAAGGAATTTACAAATCATCTACTTGGGTCCCTGGAGAAACTTCAACAAGGTAGTTGGAGGAAGAAATTTCTGTGTCGTTTTCTTCTAAACGTCTCTTTCTGAAAACAAAAAGGATTCGGTTCAAGGACATAGCAGTGAAGTATTGACTGTTTACACAACTCAAAAATGGTTTGAAAAGGAAAAAAGGAGACTTCTGAATTCAGTGCCTTATTGAAATTCACCAAACATTCTATTTTACTTTACTTAAATCTAAAAGTTTGACTTTTCTTTGGAAATTTTGGTTTTTGTTTTTCTTTAAATAAAAATGTAAAATTTGGTTATGTTAAGATAACTCAACTTCAACTTTTGTTTTCAACCGTTCTAGGGTTTTGTTTCTTGAATGGTTTATTCTTCATCAAGAATAAATCTTGAGCTGATCAAGAGCTATGGTAACATGAAAGGAAAACAGACTTCTGCCCAAGGTTTTAGTTTGGACAATAGTCCCTCCTTAGCCATGGCTTCAGCTACCTGCAGTCAACTATGATTTAAAAATATTAAATGGGACACCACAGAAGTAAGTAATATGTAAGTTTTAAACTGTGAATGTTCGGAGTAGCACCATGAAATTGCACTCCATCCTCCTCCATCTTGCCTAAGCTATGAATCATCCCTTTATCCAGTGTATCCATGTTGTATAGACTACCTGCCCATTAGTCACTTAACATCTGTCTGGTTATCAGATCGATTGTCATGATACAACAGTGCTTGTGCTCAAGTAACCTTTATTTTATTTAATAATGCCCCAGAGCACAAGAGTAGATGCAAAGGAGCCACCAGGGCATAAGACATGAAAGGCAGATTAACTCTGGTAGCATGTAAAAATATTGCAGGCCAAAAGAGGAAAAAACATAGTATATGTGGGCTTCAGTACTCTCTGTAGGCTAGGACATCCATTGAGGATCTTCAGATATATCCCCCAAGGTAAGAGGGGCTATTGCTTTCTTTTGCAGGGAGTTCTAAGCACCAGCCTTTGACTCCTATCTCTCCCCTTCATGACTGCCATACTAGAGCACACAAAATTCCCACCACTACTACCACCACCTCACCATTGGTCATCAAATATGGCACACATTTTCTCCACCTCTGTGCATTGACTTATTCTATCCTCTCTGCAAAACCCTTCCCTCCCACATTTACCTGTCAAAATCCTTTGCATGTCAAGAAGGGTCAGCATAAATACTTCCCCTATCATGTCCATAGATCCTCGCCTGTGTCTCCACCACTCTTTCCATTATTGTATTCTGCCTAGTTTAGACTATTTCTTTATACACATAGCAGAGTGCTCTGTGGTTTGGTTTTCACTGTGTTGACGGAAGGGGTCCTAGAGATCATTCCTGCTCACTCATTAGTAGCAGAATTCATCCCTGAGATAGAGAAGGCTTTTCCCTCAAAAGTGAAGGGAAAGCATTGTTTTGTGTGTACAAGGTCCAAGACCATCTTAGAAGCAAGGAATGTGTTAAGAAGAAGTAGGGAGTAGCTGGGGAGACCTGTAAGAAGCTCTGTTTTCTCTGGGGATCAAAGGAAACCTCTGTTAACTTGGCAAGGCACAGGTCCTAACCTTCTGGGCACAGCTCAGGGTGGGGTGTACACAGCTAACAGGGGTGGGCGCTGAGGACTGTCAGCTTGAAACCCAATGAGGAAAGCCACAAGAGATAACTTTTGAAAGTAGATCAGTTGGGATTTACCCTCCTGATGAAAGCCATTCTGGCCTATGCCACCATTCAACAGTGGCACCATGTGGTAGTGAGGAGCAATGGCAGGACAGGGACAGTGGCAGCCAGTGGACAGACATGAGTTCTACCTGTCGGTAGTAGGTAGGTGTCAGAAGGGTCTACACTGGAGAAGATGTGGATGGCTCTGGAGAGTGGGGAGGGAGCTCTCAGAGGGTGATCCTGGCCTTCTGACAAAGTCGGTGGGAGGCAGATGATTTAAACTTAATTGGAAAAAGTAACTGATTATAAATCTCCTAACAGAGCCTTAAATCCCCTACTAAACTGCAGACTCCTGGAGAACTCCTTGGGAACAGCAAGACACTGAGTTGAGTACATTAAGCATAAATATTCTTACTTTGCATATATTTGAAGACCAAATAGATGAGACCATAGACCTCAGAGAGAAGAAACAATTGATTCAACCACTTTGTGCATGGGTTATCCCTAAATATTGTTCACCTGACTTTGAAAATTATTGTTTTGCTTCTCCTTGGACACACACACACACACACACACACACACACACACACACACAGTATTAAATCAAAACATTAGCCAGTTGGCCTATACAGATACTTTCCATGATCCTCTAGGATTTAACCTTTGCTGAGTTGTGATATTTACTCAGGATGTCAATTTCATCTTCCTAAGACCCTCCCTGCTAAGTCACCTCTGAACTCCTAAGGTACCAAAGCACTTGCTCAGTCAGACGGACTTGGGTCACTGCCAAGACAACACCCCTAAACCTTGGCACCTTCCATTCCTCACTCCATTCTGCATCAGAGAGCAGCATTCTGTTCTTCTAGCTACACTACTACTGTAACCCAAGACTGCACATTCATGTTTTTTCAAGGAGCTAACTTTCACTCAAGATGGCATAATCCCCTCTTTTCCTCTGCATTTGTACACCTATGCTTCAGCTGGTGGCCTCGATCACAGGCAAAACTCTTTTCAAGAAGATGAGAGAAGTGGGGCTTGAAATACAGAATATATCGTCATCCCCTCTTGCATGATAAATAGCTGTTACAGTCATTTATTGTTCCCATGTTCCAAAATCTAAAACTGCCTTACAGATGTTCTTGTAGCCTGGTTTCCTAACATCTGTGCAAAGGAAGGCAGGGTGCATAGTTACCAGCTCCATTTTGCAGATGAGAATAGTTACAGGATGCCCAAGGGGCATTGCCTTGACATTTTTAGGACGTTGTGATTATATTTTAGTAGCCTTTACTCCTAGCATACTGGAGCAGCTGGCAAGCAGAATGTGTCAATGTCCAGCACAAGGTCATTCTATAAAGTCAAAAGGAGCAAGAAACAGAACCCAAGATTTGGGAACTTCCTGTCTCAAGTTGCATTCGCTGTTTTCCTAAGCTAAGAGATATGTCCCATAATCACAAGTACATACAGACACACCTACAAACAGGAACGCATAACCCACACAGATGTACACATTCAGACAATGCAACACAGTAATTTTCTGTACTGTAATTTCAAGGAGCAAAGCTATCCACTCTGTCTCTCTGGGCTCTCCTGTGACAGCTGACCTCAATCCAGTGGGCTGCCCAAAAGACATGGTCTCTTTGGAGGGACTTTCTATCTCCTGGGCCCCTTAAAGTCCCTAAGGAATAGAAAGTAGGGCTGCACTCTTGCCACATATCATTGGCGTCTATCCAGTTAGGAATCAGAAAGAAAAAAAAAAGGTAATAGAACATTATGCTGGGATCGCACCATCAACACCTCAGAGGTAGTTAGACATTCTCTCAGTTTTTATTTTTTTCATTTTGTTAAATGAGATCTATTACTTCCAGGTATCTCCTGAGGTGCGATTACCTACCACGTATATGAGCACTGAGTACTTAAAGGGCTGGGTGTGGTTGTACGATGGAGCTGGTTGGAAAGCTTCATTAACCTATGTCCCAAGGTGAAGAAGTAAAGCTCTGTGGAAGCATTTGGGGAAATGTCCCATTTCTAACTATTTCAAAACCCTGCCTCCTTGGTGGGGTGCTGCATGCTCACACGGCACACCAAATGGGGAAGCATTTCTGGTGAGGCCTCCTCTCACCTCACACTGCAGAATCCTTCCAGGCCATGACAACTCTACAGGGCAGGCCAAGACGCCCTCATATCCACAGGGAGAGACAGAGGACCAGCTGCAGGCTTGAGGAAATGCCCAATGCTTGGCTACTCTCCTATGCCTGTTGACATATCAGACTTCAGCAGGGCAATAGCTTCTGTTCTGGATTGTGGGCTGGTATTGAAGAAACCACACAAGTCCTCCTCAACACTTTGCCTGCTTCTATAGTTTCTATGTCAAATGACCTCCAACGGTGCATGGGCTAATGGCTTTGGTCCCAGGGTGGTGCTATTGGGAGATGGTAGAACCTTTAGAAGGTGGAGCCTACTGGGCAGGGGGAGGGTCCCAAGGTCATTGGGGCATACCCTGAAGGGGACTGTGGGATACCAGTCCCCTCCTCTTCCTCTTTTGCTTCCTGGTCATGAGGTGAGCAGGGTACTCCACCATTTGCTGCCTCACTGTGCCATCCACCACCCACCTGAGGCCTACAGCAATGGGTCTCCTTGTCATGGACTAGGACATTTAAACACATGAGCCAAAATAAACTTTTTCTCTTTGTGAGTTAATTATTTCTGTCACTATAATTTAGTGACAGAAAGCTGACACGTTTGCCATTAGGATGTGTGTCACCATGTGAGTGGAGTTCTCATCGTTACCCCATAATCTGAACAACCATCTTAACTTTGGACATGCTTCAAGTGATATGAAAATACTAACACACTCTTCCACTCAGGAATCCAGCTTTTCATCCATTAAAGGGCTGTTCTATGCAGCTATACTTGAAGATACGACGTTTTGAAAAGAGACTTATATGCAACTTATAAAGTGATAAATACTTAGATATAATTTGGCTCTTTTTCACTATTCCTTAACCATTTTTCAAAATTTAATCTATCCTTAATTTATCTTCTTTAGTTTCCATTAAAATGCTTCTTCCTGACTGACTTAAAACATTTTCTTCTAATTAAATCTTTTCTGGGGGCAGAGGAGAAATATGAAGCCTGTTTGGCACAATGACCTTGTTGGGTGCACATTCTCTACCTTTGGTCTCTGCTTCTTCCATGCCCCCCTCCATACCCCACTTGCTTGCTGGGGAAAGTCTGGTTCAGGCAATAGAACAGGCTGTATTCCTCCAGGGACGCTGCCAGTTTCTACAGTGAAGAAGCAGAAAGTCACTACCTGGCCTGTATTTGATATTAGAAAAGTCTTCTCTCATTTTTTTGTAATCAAAAGGAAATACTTTTCTGCTCTCAGAGGGAACAGGTTTCCTAAGGGAAGCCAGCAGTTGTTTCGTCACTGCACCCTGAAGCACACATTTCAGAAAAGTTCCCTCTTGTTCTTGTCAGTTGCAAAACAAGCACCAGAGGTCAAGTGCTTCTTTCTCTGGCAACCTCAGCGTCCAGATGCTCTTGGCCAGCACTTACCCACAAGGCTATGGGTGAAGGGAAGACCTTCTCCTATGTGGACCCTATGAGTAGCTGGCTTTGGGTTTACATGGCAGGATTTGAAGAAGATTTCTATGTTACTTTAAGAAAATTAAAAAGCAGTTTAATGAAACTCTCCTTCTGCTAAGAAGAAAACCCTTCACTCCACAGCTCTGAGAAAGAAGCCCTATTTTGTGTTCATATGGGAACCAAGCAACGTTGTACTGGATCAGCCCATGGACTCCCCCCAGCTCTGCCAATCTCACACTCATTTGCCTTTAGTGGGCTGCCTGTGCCAGCCCAGAGGGACAGAAAAGGAAAATTCTTGATCAGAAGTGAAAATCTAGCTATCTAAACACTGCAGTTTTCAGAGGATGAAGATAATATGAAATTATCTTTCTGAAACTTCTTCCTGCAGAAGATATTTTGTGTCTTGGTAACACTGAAACAAAGAAAGATATCCAAGCAGTCCTATCATATAGCAAGGGACGATTCTATGAAAGACATTAAAATGGGAAAAAAGACATTAAAATGAGACATCCTAGATAATAGTGATAGAAATGCTGTTGATTCTATGCAAAACCTGTTAATCTTAGAAGCTAAAGCTGTTCCCCTCTGATTAGAAGACTTAACCTTCCACCTCCTTCCTGCCTCACCCTACAGTTGGTGTGCTGGATAGAAAGCTGAGGACAAATTTGGATGGCCATGGAGACTCGACCTTGGCTTCAGGAGTCCCCAGCAGGAGATGTGACTATGTCTCAAAGGGAAAAAGTGTCCCAATGAATGAGCTCAAAGTCTACCTGGAGAACCTCAGCCTTTGCCCGGTGCACTGACAATGTCCCACTGTTCAGATGTGGCCCTAGATCTAGGTCTGACCAGAATGAGATCAGGGAAGTGCAATGAGAGGGGGAGGGAAAGAAGCATATCCACCTGATGGAACCACCGTCAGTGCATGGCGGGCCCCATCATGGAAGGTGTCGCGTTGGGAAAACTCGTTCAATGCCCCTTGCCTCTCATTAAAGAGCAGAAATTCAAGAAGTGAACAACACAAGACTATCTTCTTTTGCTACTTCCTTTTCTAAATGCAGCCTCTTCCACCTCCTCTCTATCCCATCCTTTTTTCTTTTTTTTGCTCTTCTTTTTCTTTTCTTCCTTCATTCTTTTTTTCAATTTGAGCTCAGAAAGCAAAAGAGGACTCTGGAATGATGGGGAAGAAAACTCTTCCAATTTCTGCTCCCAGCCATGGAGCCTGAAAATTTTCGAGGCATTAAGTAATTAACCTCTCATCACCTCTGAGTGTTACGAGACACGTGCTACCAGCATCTCCCATTTTATAGCCAGCACAACAGAGGTAAAGCCAAGTTTAGAGACTCGTCTGCAGTACCAGAGTCAATAAACAAGCAAGAAGCATACACTCCCTTCTGCCCTCTCTACTCACTTCCAATACGCTCATTTATTGTCAAATCCTTGCTTGCTTTGTTTCATTTTAATCCCCTCACCATTAACATGGGAGTCTGGAATATGTTGGCTTCTTAACAGCTCATAGGACCACAGTCATTTAGGATGGAGAGAAAACAGAATGATGTCCTTATAAGGGAAGATGAAGGTCATGAAGAGAGAGTGCAGTGTGAATGACTGGTCCGCCAGGCAGCAATCACCCTGTATGGCTCACTTGGGACTTTGGGCTGAGATGTTCTGTCTGATCCTTACATTAGGTCCACTGTTTGGATCAGCTCCAGGTATCAGTGAGGGAGGAATTAGAGCCCAAGGTCATAAGCATACCTCACTATGCACTGGGCAAACAACCCTATGTGTCTCCTTATTCCTATCTCCTATAATTCAAATACTGGCCAAAGCTCAGGTCTAATTCAAAAAAAAAAATGCAGTTAAAAGGAGATAGGATTGGGCTGGCAGAGTGGCTCAAGTGGTAGAGCACCCGCCCAGCAAGTATGAGACCCCGAGTTCAAACCCCAGTGCTGCCAAAAAAAAAAAAAAAGGAGATAGGATTTGGCATCAGAATGACCTGCCTTCAAACTCTAACTCCATTGTTTGCTGCAGCTGTACAACTGGACGACATGGAGCCTCTCTAAGCCATACTTCTTTATCTGTTCCGTGGGAATGATAAGGTCTAGCACAGAGAATTTCTCAGTGGAATAAGGTCTGCAAAGTTATATATAATGCCTACCACATACCAGCACAGTATATGTTCCTTTCTATTGTCCACATTTAGTTAAATTATCAAGAGTACAAAGTTGAGCCAGGTGTGTTGGTGCATACCTGGAATCCCAGCACTCGGGAGATGGAAGCAGGAGGATCCTGAGTTTGAGGGTTAGCCTGGGCCACAATAGTAAGTTCAAGGGCTGGCTGGGCTGCCAAGTGAGAATGTCTCAAAGAAAATTTTTTAAACCAAAAAAGTACAAACTTGATTAACTTGATCCAATGTTCCTCTTACTTTATCCTGTAGCTGTTATTAATTGCTGAGAAATGTATTCTACAAAAAAATCAAATTTTAATAAAAGAAAGAAGAATTGCAATACAGAAAAGAAGATGAAGGAAGGAACAAAGAAAGGGAGGGAGGAAGAGGGGGAGGGAGGGAAGGGAAAAGAAAATGTGAAAGGGAGGAAGGAAGGAAGGGAGGGAGGGAGGGAGGAAGGAAGGGAGGAAAGGAGAGAAAGGCGCTGAAGGAAGGGAAGGTGGAAAGGAAGGAGTGAGCAAGGAAGACAGCTGTCAACAAGTGCAGTCAGTACAAGTACCCATGCTACAAATGGATATAGAGTTAGAAAATCTAGACTAAAATCTTGTTTCCTAACATATGCTAACTTGGCGACCTTGGGCAAGTTACCTAACCTCTCTTTGGCTTTCTTATCTTTTAAATAAGTTTAGAGTAAGAACACTCACCTCTTGAGATTATTTTGAGGATTAAATGTGATAATGGTCATGAAGGTGTCTAGCTCAGGCTCTGGCACCTGACAAATGCAAAAAACATAAAACCAGAACATGCTGATTGAATTTAAATGTCAATTCTAAGATTATTCACATAAACCCACCTAGGGAAGATAACTCAGTTTCCTCATCTGAAATAATCAGAAGAGCCTTGCAGTTCAGAGTGTGTAGTGGGGAAAGGCCTAGAGGGATGAGAAATCTTCACTGTATACTTGCAATATTAAGTTGTTCTTATTAAAATAAGTTCCCCAGACTGCACGGGGACAGAATCAAATCCAATCCAGCTGGACAAGAAGCAATCAGTCCACTCCCAGCAAGAGCAATGCATAATTCAGCAAGATGGAAACGCCAGTGTTCTTCCGAGTTTTCTTCCTCTGGTGATGAACCCTGTGTGTAGTTTCCAAAACTATGCATGGAATATGATCTCACAAACTGTGGCAGAAATGAAACATGCCAGAAACGTAGAGAAATGATGACAATTTTCCCCCTAACTACAGTCCTTGGGATCTTTTCCTTGATTTGAATTCCTTTAGTGTAGGGTTATAATCTGGAAACCTTATTACTGGATGGATTATCAAATCCCTTAGAATAACCCCCTTCACCTTGGCAATTGTTCTCTTAACAATACCAGTTATCATTTACTGTGCACTCACTCTGTGCTAGGCATCATTCTATCATTTAATTTTCCCAGGTGTCCTCTAAATTAGTGCTAATCTTATCCCCATTTTACAGGTAAACACTGAGGCCCAGAAAGGCTCAGGTGCCTGTACAATAGTAAATCATTAATGATGACATAACTAATAGTTGAACTCAGACACATACTCTTCCTCATTCTCTAGTGCACATTGCCTGAGTACCAACTTCTTGTGGGCCACAGGTGCATCTTCCACCACATTTCCTTCCCTATACTTCCTAGAACAGCACTGAGAATTGAAAGGTGCCAAGTAGATGGTTGGTAAATTTAGGGTAATAAAGGCATTCTCAGGCTTCCACTAGAAGACTTCAACATTCATATTTTACCTTCTAAGGCCAAAGCATGCAACTAGCATGACCCGCACAACCCCATGGGGGCTCGTTTCATAGAGATGACAATAGTAAATAGTCCCACCAGGTCTCAGCAGAGCCATATGCCTCTTACCATCCTAAATGTGAAGCATTTCCCAAGTCTTCTCAGTGCAGTCCAATCCAGACTCAACCAGACAGAAACATTTAGACTCCTGGAAGTAAGCAGCAATGTTGAATATGTCCTTTGTCTCTCACACTCAGCATGTAGAAGAAACTCAGTTATTATGTATTATGGAAAAGAGAAAAAGAAGTACTGTCTGCTTATCTTTTTATATCAAAAAGTGAGTGGGATGTTGTAAGGAATGTTTACAGCCTTGAACACATCCTCTTCTCATCCAAAAATATACTCTGTACTGATCAAGAACACTTGATCATGAATCTATCCTTATTCATATCAAACTTGTCTAACCAGGTTATCATACTTGACACCAATACAACCTGGAGCTCTAAATCAAGATGGTGGCCACACACACTGCAGTGGTTTGCAGTGGTCTGCAGCAGGAGCAAAGTGGGAGGAACAGAGGAAGGTAGGTACAGTTAAATGAGATTAACCACTGGCCAAAAACTCCTTGGAACAGCACATTGTTCATAAATCCTTCAAATACCAGTGTAATTCCATGGGTCAAGATGAATCTAAGAGGGGGACCATTGGTGAGAAGATTTTAGGTAGTATTCGAGCAGTTTCAAAGCATGGATTCTCATGGTAGGAAAATTATCATTTGCCAGCTACCTTTAAATAATTCTGATTAGATCAAAAGAAGAGTCAGTACCTCTCCACCATTTTCTTTTTAACAAAAAGAAAGTGATGCTCAAGTTTAGATACTCTAGTATGCCAATGAATCTAGCTAGAATTTTGTAACACTCTTTGCTTTCATTTTTTTTATAGTTATCCTCTCTGTTGACCAATACTGTGGGTTTCCCAGTTATGCTAATGCTATAGCTTTTTTAATGCATGTATTTGTCTTTAAAAAACCAATTAGTTGATCTAAAGAAAATGTTGGGTATAGTGTGTATATGGCTACTGCAAAAATTGTGGAGGTAGCAAATAGATGAATGAAGGTAGGAAATGTGCTTGTGAAGACAGACAGAAGTTGACATAGTGACTCAAGCAGCTGGAGAAAGTGGAGGAGGAGGTAGTCAGGGAGGCCAGAATCAGGGGAGTATGAAACTCCTAGCTGGGCCCCCAGGGGTTGAACTCCTGCTCACCTGAGTACAGAAGGGAAAAACCAAAGAACGCTCTAGTTCAACCCTCCTGGAACACAAACACTCTTGGTACCTGAGGGGATGGTAAGGAAGTGGGAGGAGAATGAAATATAAAAACCTTGAGGCTTGGTTTCAGACAAGCCCTGTGCAAAGGCAATACACAGGCACAGAGAAAGCCCTGGGGTGCCATGAAGAGAGGGCACTGACTTGGGAGTCATTTTTTGTTCCAACTCTGCTGTCTCTAACTGTGTGGCCCAAGACAAACGTGTACTCTTCCTGGGCTTCAATTTCCTCACCTGTTAAATGCTTCTTCCAGTTACTACATTCTCTGACTCCACATTCTTTAATAAGTACATTTGCAACATTTCCCATTTAATATTATGGGAATACAACTTAAAAGAGACAATATATTTGCTTCAAGAATCCTCTCTGCCCTAAGCAAACCTTCCCTGATGAAAGCACACACACAATTGCATCTAGAATTAAAATCATTTGGCTGTTAATATAATCTCTGGCAAATGTTGATCATACATATTAAGTGCTAACGGATCAGATTCCTCAGTGGACATAGAGGAATGTGCCTGGTGGGTGGTGGAGGGGAGCCACTTTTCTGGGGAAGTACAGGAAAATTGACCACCAGGCTATACCTCTGTGGTCTCGCAAACACCACCAACACTCTTCCTGCACAACTCTACAAGTCCCACTTCTCTGCAATGGAATTTGCATGGCCGTTCGGCAAATGTTTTTGACTTTCAATGTTAGGAATGACACATGGTCCATAAAATCACAACTCTTCTCTCTGGAGAAGTAGGAAAGCAAAAAAAGGCCAAGTGTGGAGTCTTGTCTTGGGAAACTAAGGCTTTTAGAAGATTTGCAGGGTGATGGCGCTGCTGTCAGGCACACTGAAAAGGAAGCAGCAGAAAAATGAAATCAATCCATGCCAGGACTTACGGAGCATCTACCTGTGCACAGAAGAGTGGAAATGCTTCCTGGTCTCAAGGTGTCTCAATCTATGTAAACAGGAAAGGCATTGGCTCTGTTACCCATGGAACAAGGAAAGAGAGGAAATAGGTGACAGTCAGCCTCTGTAGCCACAGGTTCCACATCTGTCCTGAATATCTATAGGCTTTTCCTTCTTGCATTCATTTCCTAAACAATATGGTACAATTATTTACTTGTCATTTCCATTGCACTGGGTATGTAAGCAATGCACAGATGACTTAAAGGGCACTGGGGAACATGGACTGGAGAACTTGACCATCCTCAGATTTGCCTATGGGGGAGTGGCATCCTGAAGCAGTCCCTCTTGGATATGGGGGGACAGTTGTATAATTGAGCACAAAAATAAGTGCTTTGCAGTTAAGATGACCATCACTGCCCCACTCTTCCACATCTCAGGAAGAGTCCTCTTTCCAAAACCTATATCTACTCGTGCAACTTCCTTGCTTAAGACATTTCAACAGCACCACCCACAGTCGTCAGGATTGGGTCTCTGCTTCCCTCTAGGGTCAGAATTTCTTGCCATTCTCCCTGCCTGGTCCTCCATGTGGGCCTGGAAGTGTGCAATGCACTGTCATCGAAGCATTTGGGACATCACTCCACACTTCTGCAGGAAGCACAAACATTCCTTTCCCAGCATGCCTCTCTCTCAGGTCTCTGTTCTTGCAGTACCCCCACCAAGCCATTTACACATGCAGCCCATTGGCTGATTACTCTAACCCTTCAAATCCTAGCTTAAACCTCACTGCTGAGGCCTCTCTCTCCTGTCCCCGTGTCCTCCTATCCTCCCACACCACAGCAGTTAGTACATATATTGTGTCTATTTAACTGGCTCTTGTCACCAGTCTACTTTTAAGTTCCAAGAGATCAGCAACCACGATTGTCTTAATTAACATGGCATCTCCTCTCCCAGGACACTGCCCATGGTAAGTGTTCCTTCAACTAAGGAGTGAACGTGTACAGTTGGCAAAAAAAAATGAAGACTACTAATGACAAGAATGCAAAAAAAGGAAGATTACATACAGAAGGTGCTACTTCATTTCAGGTGGGCGAGATTTTGAAAAGAGAAAGAACAGATTAAATTATGGTCCACAGTAGAGGTAAAAAATTCTGTGATGTCTATTTAATACACAATGAATGTATAACAAATGGGAAATACATTAATAAACTAGAAATGAAAAAATGAATGGCTTTCTTGATGTAGAGCATAACAAATGACATGAATTAAAGGTATTTTTCTAAGTTTGTAACTAGTTCCTTTGTCAACACTCCCAAGCAAATGGTAACGCATGTATGTATGTGAGGGTAGAATGATGACTGACAGGTCACAAAGAGCCAGCACAAAGAGTTTGGGTCATTTCAGACTGCTTTCAATTCTACTTTCACCTGACTGTTTTGTTATTATTTTTCAAGAAGTCCAAAGATCTAGAAAAACATCTCCCCATTGCTTTCAAACTTTACATATGTTCAATGAAGTTATATATATTTCCTGAAGTTCTCACTGAACACAAAAAGAAGTACAGTCTTAACCACCAAAGGTGTATCCAGAACCAAGTAAACTGACAGCTATTCAAAGCCTGTCTTAAAAATCTTTTTTAGATGGGACAAGTTCTGAGATTTGCCCTCTTCTCAAACGTTGTGAATTATTCTGGAATTTTCTATTCTGTTTGCAATTCTCCTGACTAGAAGTCCTGATCAACAGGAGATACTGAAACCTGTTTAGAAAAATTCAGTATCTTCTGAGCCACTCTTCTGCACAGTCGCATTGCAGCATTGTCCTCGCCTCTCTCCTCTGGGGGTTGAGGGGCCAGAGAAGAGAGAGAGAAGAGAAAGAAACCCATTTCTTGGCAGCTTCTCAACAAGAGCCCCAGTTCCCACCCCTACACACACACACACACACACACATCTTTTGCATGTTGCTCTAACCAAGAAAGCATGCATAGCTTCCTGACAGATTGGATAATGTGGAGATTTGAGAAAACAGTGCAATTTCCCTCATTCTCATCTCACCCCCAGATGCTTTGGGTGCAAGTATAACTTCCATCCACACATAATAGTTTCATTTTCTTAAATTGCAATGTGGGAAACGGAAGCCGTGTTTGAACAAAGGTGCTTACATAGGCAAAGGTGGACATCAAATGACACCCAAGCCCTTATCTGGAGCAGCCCTTTTGGCCAGTGCCCCGTTCAAGCTCAATGTCACACAGTGACAGCGCCAGCTGACCCAGCTTCTTTGAGATCAGATATTAATGGACGACACAGGGAACCCTTCCAACTTGTAAGTTGGAGAATCAGAAGGAACCCGAATCCCAACTCACAGTTGCCAAGAAACTCTATATGATGCAGGTGCAAATCATTTTTTCTTCCTCTTTTAAATTCAGACTCATTAAAATATGTATTTTGCAAGGGGATTAAATTCAAACATCTGGAAAGGGGTGTGGGGGGAGTCCACAACTCTAAAATATTTTTTAACTCCGTTTCAGATTTTGATTGTTTCATTTCTTTTAAGTAGGGGATAAGAGGCTGTTTGTTGGTGGGATGACAGAAAGGGGCACGGAGAGAGTCAGAAAATTACTTGCAAGGACCCCAGACTTCATCAGCAACCATAATTGTGGGAAAGGAACCCGAAGATGGCAAACAACAGGAAATTACCAGAAGAATCTGTCAGCACAATCAGCTGCTATTTTCATTGTTCTTTGGCAAATTTATACACAGTCGGGAACACCTGGGCTGGCCTGAAGCCCAGGTTTGACTAATTGCCAGGGGAGAGGAGTCGTCATTTGTCTTCGGAGGGATTTCCTCCATTCGCTCCTCAAAACATGTGGTTTCGCTTTTCCCCTCTCTCCGCAGGAAATGGCAGGACAGTGAGACGCAAAATAAATGAGTTCACTTCCACGAGGTTGCCTCCTAAGAGGCCACTCCAAAAATAACTGTCTTGTGAGAGGCTGTTAATAACCGAGATTCTATATACTGTCCTCAGAAAACAACATTTCAAAGGCACAATGGCTTCCACCCCCGCCCTCTTCCCTTCCAAACACAGTGCACATTAAAAAGCAAAGCCAAGGGAGACAGAAGTAATCAAGCGCTCTGTCTTCTGGAGGTAGGGGATGTCACCCCTCTCACAGACTTGCAAAGTCCCTCTCTGTGGAGCAGAGCCTTCATCGATTCCTGTTCCCTGACAAGTGAGAGGTGCAGATGGAAGGACAGACGGAGCACAGCCTGGTCTCCCAAGGGTGATCATCCTCACTGTATATACCCAACTTTCCTGTCTTCAACTCAACATTGAAACTTCCCATGGGAACCCAGAAGAGTCCTTAAAGGCATGGACGGAGTCCCCACTGGTCCTTGGTACCTGGTGTCTGGCATGGAGTTGGCACTGGGTCAGGACTGGTTCAGTGAAGAACACCAAGAACCCTGCACACATCACCTACTTTGTGGCTTGCTGCCCAGGGCTGGGTGTCAATCATTTGAAATTTCTTGAACTTCAAGAGATCACCTTTTTACAAGAACCACCTGCCAGAATGACAGCTTTCTCCCCCAACCTCGCTCCATATTTTTATAGGTTCACATACCAGCACACACACACACACACACACACACACACACACACACACACACACACACACACACACAACTTCGCCCTCATACCCCTCTCATCATTTACGCATAGCTCTAGCCAAGATATTCTACTCGAGTAGCAAAGTCATGTTTTATATTCCTTGCTGAAGCCAACAGAGCTTTCTAACTTAATTGCCTAGTATTTTCAACGTGCTGATTGGGACATGTCACAGGACGGTCTGTTTCATATTGAAACGTCCATCCGCCTTTGGTATATTGTCACCTGCTCTGTGTTCAACCTCTCCAGTGATTTAGGAGTTCTGGCATCGCGTCAGCAAAGAATCAACTGCTTTTTCTTTCTTTCCTTCTTTCTTCTGCAAGCATCGAGCACATTCGGGAGATCATTACTACCCTAGGTGAAGCCAGCAACATTTGGGTTTGATTTGCTCTCAGTCGCAAACCCCTTTCTCAAAGTTGAGCTGCGCTGTAATTCTAAACTGACCCAGCTTCCCCTTAGCAAAGGTGAAAAAATGTGACGGGGCGTTTTACAACCCACAGCCCGTCATTTATGCAGAAACACTGGCAGAGTTCAGACTTGGCTTATTTTCCCTAAATCAGAGATGTTTTGACATGTTTATTTGTTTAATTTGTTTATTTTGACTAGCTCTGATTATAATTGGCAGCAGCGTGTGGAATTAACATTAGATGGTGTCTTAGACTTGTCTGTTACAATAATGCGAAAAGAATGTGAACCGAAATCTACCCACCGCATGACAATAGCCAGCCGGCAGGGAACGCACAAGAGGTTTCCTTCAGGAAAAGAAACGCGACCCCAGTTTTAAATTTTCCTTAAAAATTTACGCTGACAATTTCACACATTATCTTTGAACACTAATATTTCTTTTGCGCAACAAATCTGCCCTCTGCTAATACGCTCGTGTAACAGTTACGGATAGCGGAATTTTTAAAATCTTTTTAACCTTTGGAACTTTTTAAATTTTTTTATTGTTCTGTGGGCCCTTTAAAAACAAAGGCACAATAACTGTTCAATAACGTTTGTGGTGATATTGGAATGATCACATGCTATCTGATGCCATGTATGGTTAAAAATGCACTTTCTGAATTCTTTGTCTAAAAATTCCCAAACGGTGAGATCTACATCCAAAACAGGGAAGCTGGTTTTACTGAAGCAGTTTCTCCCGCCTCTATTTGCTATATGATCGTTGTATCACAGTCACTTTTTTCTTTCTGCTTGCAAAGGTCGACATAAGCTTGTTCTGCAGTGTTGATCCGTATCTCATGTACAAAGGATATAAATCCACTTTGGAGGGCGGATCTATTGTTCAGCTGGTCACACACAGTAGTAAGTCGCTGTGCTCAGTCCAGAACCTCAGTTCTACTCCACTTGGAGGTGTCCTCCTCCGCCACCAGCACCCCGCCTAACCTCACGCCCAGGAATGAAAGACTGCGGCACCCCAAGGCACGTCTGAGAGGGCCTCCGGCCAGAGCTCCTTAAAAGAGAAGGTAAGAAGTCAGTTCTTGGGCTGGTGGAGTGGCTCAAGTGGTGGAGCGCCTACTTGGCAAGTATGAAGCCCTGAGTTCAAACCCTAGTACTGTCAAAAAAAAAAAAAGTCCGTTTACATATTCTACTGCCAATTGTGCACAGAGCACAAACATGCTTTGCCCATACTTACTGTACCATAAATATTTTCCTCATATGCAGTGCAGTTGATTGCTGTGTGTGATCTTGACTGGGAACACCATAGGCACTCTGGTGGGGGCCAAGTTCAACTTGCCATGTCTACACAAGGCCGCCTAGAGGTCTCTCTCTGGAAGATTTGCTGGGAGAAGCCTGGCATTCCTAGATGATTGAGCCTCAGTTTCTGCTTCCCTCTAGCTTAAGTCAGACTTCTGCAGGGCAAGAAAGACGACCCCAGGGTCAGGAGAGTGGCTGGTTGCTCTTACTGCACTGGGGAGCCCGATTTTGAGCTCTATTTGAGGCACCCAGGGAACTTGGAAGACAGATTTCTCTCAGGGGTTTTAGCGTCTTCTTTATACAACACTGGAAATGTACTATTTTCCCCTAGCCTGAACAAGTACAGGAACTGTTGCCTTACAGGACACAGTGTGTGAGAGCAGGCATTGAGGGCAGTTTTAAAGAATGCAATCTGGAAGGCCAGGTGCCGTGGCGCATGTCTGTAATCCCAGTAACTCAGGCAGCCAGACAGGGAGGATGATGGTTTCAGATCAGCCCAGGCAAAACGTTAACGACGTCCCTTTCTCAGCCAACAAGCCAGGCGTGGTGATGAGCACCTGGAATCCCAGCTCCATGGGAGGCGTAGGTAGGAGAATCGAGGTCCAAGATTAGCCCTGGGCAAAAAATGTGAGACCCTACCTGAAAAATAAAAGATAACTAAAGCATAAAAGGGCGGTGGGGGGAGGGGATGTGGCTTAAGTGGCAGAGCGCATGCCTAGCAAGCACGAGGCCCTGAGTTCAAAAACCAAGTACCACTAAAGAAAAAAGACGACAATGTGGAGGAGGAAAGGGCAATGCAAGGCTCTGCTTTTCCCAAAGTGCACTGAGTGTTTCAGAAGTGCAAGAGGGGGACAACTGAAGGATGAAAAGCCCAGACTGACGACGTGCAGTGACCGTGACACTCCCTGCAAGGTCCCCCACCCCCCATGCTGTACAGTACAGTGCATCCTCTGACTGGGGAGCCACCAGGTCAAGACGCTGGGAGAACCCACAAGGGCACAAGTGGAGATGAGGACAGTTGAGCATCAAACACACCCAGCAGCACTCAGAAATCAGGGAGGGCCACTTCCAGATATCAGAGCATGGCGTTCCCATGGCTCACCTCTGACATAGCAACAAGCCTGAGAATGAAGAGCTGGCCTGGACAGGGAGCCAGAGTCACCAAGGACAGCGTGAGCAAGCGAGGTCTCCAGATGAACAAAAAGCCTTGAAAGGGGAAGGTGTACTACCCACATCCATTTACTGCTTAATCCCAAGTGCTAACACGGCTCTCCCCTGAGCACTGGGCTAATGGGGACTTGGCCATACACAGTGTTCTGCGTTGTTTCTGTCAACATCTCAGGGGAGCTAGCAGGGCACAAAGATAAAGAACACAGCCTCACATCCGGAGGCAGAGGCAGAGTTGAAAACTGTTCCTCTTACTTAAAGAAGAGGGGGAAGAGAGGGAGGGAAGAGGAAGGGAGGAAAAGAAGGAAGAAGGGAGAGAGGTAGGCAGGGAGGGAGGGAGGGGAACTGCACAAAATTTGGGACAAGAACAACAGAAGGAAGTCACTTTCCCCTTTTCTCCTGTAATTGACCTGCTGTCATCAGACTTGTACCAGCCTTAGTGGAATTCTGCAGTTCTGCCTCTGATTTCCACTTTGACCACCTTCCAGTGCTGTGTTACTTTAGACTAAGCACTTGCTTTGTCTGTTCTTCAGATTCTCCAGGAGTTTCATGTCTAAACAACTTTGAGCTCCTAGTAAGAGATGTGTGTCCTACTGTCAAAATGGGATGATTATTACTACCTGTCTCCAAAGAGACAGCTTAAATTTGTTCATATAAAATAGGTTGGCTTTCTTGTTGGCTAAACTAAGTAATGAAGCACGGGCTGTAAGTGTTTTTAAGCTCCTTAGATGTGGAGGTTATAGAACTACAAAGCAATATTATTGAAATGAAACTTCTTCAGGGCGTTTGCCAAGGGACCTGGTGTTAGGAATATTTTACATGAGAAGATTAAATGAGGGACAGCCTAATGAAGTCTTGCTGTTAGAAACTCCGGCAGGGCCAGTTCTTGGTCCCGCTGGATATCTGGGTGATTTAGAACAAGGAGAGCAACCAAAAAGTAGCTAGCTTGGAGAAGAGTTTAAGAACAGTTTTACTGTCTGTCAACGCAATTCTCAGGCTTCAGAGACTTCCCAAACTCATTACATTAAAAGTGATCCAGGACTCAAAGAATCACCCCATGTGTGAGCTCTCCTTTAAAAATGGCTTCTCCAGATCAGCAGGTAAAAACCCTGGACTTTGCGAAGCTGGATTCCATCGCATAAGAAGAAACTCTTTTCATTTATTGTCAAATCATGTTATAAGAAACATAAAAGCTGTATCTTACATGCATGGCACAATTGTGGGAAAAGGAGGGCAGTGGTAGTGCTAGGCAGGACTGTGTGTGTCAAGGCTTGCTCCAGTATTTGGAAGGTGGAATCAGGTGACAGCTCTCCCACTGTCACCTTCCTGCCCTGAAGTCTCCCAGTTCTGTGACCATACCCACACACAGCTGAGTATTTTTCCTTCAGTACTGGGGCCTTGCAGATGCTAGACAATCTCTACCACTTGAGCTACATCCCAGTCCTTTTGTTTGCATTTTGTTCTATGAGACAGGGTCTCACTAACTTTCCCTGGACTGGTCTTGAACTTGTGATCCTCCTGCTGGGATTACAGATGTGAACCACCATGCCCGGCTCCACTTTTTCTGGTGTTAATTTATAAAAGGAGATTAAGAGTAACTATGAAACCAAAGGATACAATAAGAAATAAGTAATGAAGTATCCTGTAAGTATAAATATAATATGCAGTAAATACACAAAATAAAAATAATTACCAAGCTAAAATGTAAAATAAACAGTAGATTTGGTGTAAAAAGACCTCCCTTTTAACACTTGACAGGTGACTTTTGGTAAAGTCACCTTGTTTTCTGAGTCAAAATACCTGCCCTTGGTAAGTCAGGAAAATCACAATTGCTGTATGGTATGAATAAGTTTTGAAATGTATTAAGTCCTATAAAGCATATATAGTATGATTTTGCTCAGGATTGAAGCGAACAAAAATCTTTCCAGGGTCAAGTGAGAAGCCTCCATGGCCTGGAAAGTAGTTTATCTGACACCTTGCCCTCACTGTTGCCAGCCATGAAAAACATTCAAGACACCTAAACTGCTTTAGCCACAGTAAGTGGGTATGAGCTGGCTTTTAATAGACAAATGGTTTCATATTTAATCCGAAAACACAACTCAATTCTGTTGTCTCTGCAGAGAAGTTCCCCCTTGTCTTTTTCATATACTCTGAGCCAAGAACACTTGTCTTTTGTTTTGCTATTCTATAGGTTAGATAAATATGAAGTGGTGTTATTCCATTCTACATGAGGTCATATTCACTTCAACTCAAAAGATGTCCCCAGAGAAGTTTCTGCCTTGGTTTTGACTTCTTTGGGCCTCCCCAACTGAGTCTCCTGAAGTTCCCACTGCAGAGTTCAGACATCTCCTCCACCGACTCACCTTCCTCCTCTCCAGTCTGGGTGCAAGCCTCCTTAGGTCATGTCACCTCTGCTCTGGCCCCGACCCTTCCCATGGAGCTCCAGGCCACAGGCACAATTAGCTGCTGGCACTGGGTGAGGCGGCTTCAGGATCCCAGGGGAGCTTGTGCAATCCTGCTTAGTTCTCCACTCGGCAGACACTGGTTGGGGTGTTAACTGGACTCTCACTCTGAGTCCCAGGCCAGGGCACTCTCAGGGTACACATCCATCAGCCATTTGGATCCCTGCCCCCCTCTGCCAGCTATAGCCCTCTGGACTTCAGTGCTTAGAGTCTGGCTCTCTGTCTGTCCTACACACGACGTAGGCAGATAGGTATGGCTGTGGTTCCAACTAGAGGTGTCTCACAAGCATCAGTGGACAACCCTGATCGTGAAGGCACCATAATTCTTCTACTTACCCTCTGTCCCTCTCCTTTCTGCTGTTCTTATTCTTCTTCACTTTTCTTTCCTTTCTCTTCGTTCCAACGTCATAGGTAAGCCGACAGCACCTATACTTCACTGATTAAACACGAAGCTAAAACGCTTAAGTAAATTTGCAGTATGGCAGCAATAAGAAGTCCCAGTTTTCCTCTCTTTCCACTTTGCTTCAACTCCTCCTTAGCAATTTGTTTGTTTGTTTGTTTGTAGAGCAACACTTTGAATTAAATCCCAGGTGAGCATCAACTCCCACAGGTCTTGACCTTCAATACATGACCCAGGTTTTCCCTGCTGGTTGCAAAAAGCCACTTGGGCTTTTCTCTCCCTCCTGGCACAGAGCTTTCTACTGCCCCCTCTATGGTCAGACCAGGCCAGGAAGCAGTGACTTGCTCAAGTGACTCAGCCTGGAATCTCACTGTTGTCTTAAGACAAACTATTTCATACCCAGCAAGAGTGACTACTTAGTTCTCAAGTTAAAAAATACATATTTTTTTTTCAAAGAGAGATACATTCTCTTGTCTAAAGGAGTTGCTTAGCAGTTTCCTTGGGAGGTTAAAACAAGACAGTACAGCGGTTCTTTGGTATCTGAGGGGGCTGGTTCCAGGAACCCCCCCATGACACCCAAATGTACAAAGGCTCAACTCTCATATATAAAATGGTATAGTATTTGTATACAACCTACACACATCCTCCTGACACTTTAAACCATCTCTAGACTATTTATAATACCTAATACAATGCAAATGATGCGTAAATATTGTTACTACAGTATTTAGGAAAAATAACAAGAAAAAAAAACCCTGTACGTGTTCAGTACAGATACAATTGTTTTTATATTTTCTATCTGCAGTTGGTTGAGTCTGAGTATATGAAACCCACAGATACAGAAGTTTGGCTGTACACACCCAACTTATTTTCCTAATAAATAAAAAAAATACAAATGTGGCCACCGTTGGATGTGAAGATACAGGGAAGGGACAAATGGTGGAAAGAGAGGATTTCACAGCCCAGAATCAGACAACTCTTGGGCAAAATTCTTGCTACTGTTCCAGTCAATAAAGGGAAGAGATTTTAACTTCTGCTATAGGAAGATGGAGCAATTCCAGCTACCGGGACCAAGGCACCAATGGCTCTCTACTGCCATCCAGTGGACCAACGCTGCATGACAGTGAGATTCTTGGCTGAGAGGATCCAATGCCCAAAATCCAGTCTGCATAAAATCATGTTATCTCCTCCAAAGAATTGCTAAAGCCTCCAGAATGTCCTCGCTCCTTCCCCCCATCCTCCCACCTCCCTCATTAGCTGTCTTTGTTTGTCTTTGAGATAAAGGGATCTTGGCTGGCCTCTCCTTGTTGACTGAAAAACCTGATACTCAAAAAGAACAGCTTTTGCAGGCACTTGGGCCAAGCCTACAGTTCCCTAATTGGTTTAAGAGATGGGGAAGCAGGGTGTGGAGAGAGAATAAATGAGAACCAGGGGACAGTGAGTGAGTTGGCTGGAGCTGGCTTCGTGGGAGAGCCAAATGGTAAATAAGCCTCTTTTATTGACTCATTTGGTCTCAGGGCTACAAAGACTTTTCTAAATGAGGGAGGAAATAGACACAACTGCAGTTTGAAGTGACACTCAGTTCTTCCTGAGAAATGCTAAGGTTTGTGGTTGGTCTGCAGAACAGATAACAGGGATTCTCCTGCACCCTTGATGTCCCCTGGATTAGTGACCCGGATGAAGTGTTTAGCTCTAATTGTCCTGGAATTTTTTCCTTAAGCTCATATCCAGCTCTCCTTCAATAAGTCTCCAATCTCCAGGCTGTGCTCTGGTCAGCTGGTATGAGACCAGGGGCCAGGGGCACTGCCTGGCTGAGCTACCAGCCGGCTACCCGTTGGTGGTCAGCTGTCAAAGGCCTAGGTGACATAGGGAGTCCAGGAGAAATTCCAGACAGCTTCAGAGTGTGCACCCCCAAGGTTTCTAGGTTACACGGGGGTTCCATAGTGTGTGATTTAAATATCTTTTAAAAATTAGTTCTACCTGTTTGTTTTTTTTTTAAGTTAACTGGATATATTAGGACACCAATAATTAACCTATGTGTCTGGACTTTTTGCCCACCTGGGCCTCTGTGTGACATGTCATATTGCACATGTATGTTGTTTCTGTTTGAGCTGCCTGCTCCCTGTGACACACACAGGAAAGACCACATGGAGACCAGAGAAGGGAAGACAGAGATCTACAAGCTAAGGAGAGGTCTTCTGTCACAGCACACACCAGGTCAGCACCAGGAAAGATATAACTAGACTTGTGATAATACAATGGAGTATTATTCAGCCATAAAGAAAAATGGAACTATGTCATTTACTGGAACATGGATAGAACTGGAGATCATCATGTTAAGTGAAATAAGCCAGACTCAGAAAGACAAATGCCACATGTTTTCTCTTATATGTAGAATCTAGACCTGAAAAGAACATCATCTGAACATGAAAGGGGGACTGTTGGGAGTGAGCCAGTGAGAAGAGGAGGGGAAAGGAGATGATATGGGAAGTACTTCATATGCACATATGAAAACAGCACAATGAAACCCTTGTAAAAATTATTTTTTAAAGGAGGTATGGGAGGTAGAAAAGAAAAAGTACTAGCGGGGTGAATATAATCAAATCCGTTGTACTCATGGGTAAAAATTTCACAATAAATCCCCTTTGTACAATTAATATACGCTAATTTAAAAAATAAAGACTGTAATTGTGTCATAAAGACATTACAAACAGCACTTACATTTATTATAAAATTTGGATGCTTTTTATTTCTCTTATCTTAGTGATAAAGAATGTTAACAGATGTTACATATTGATAGTAACTCAACTTAAGGTTTTTGTTTTTGTTCCAACTGTTCCTCTTTTGGGTTCTGCATCAATGTATTTGAAGGGTATCCAGAGATTGAAAAATGAGCTATTTTAGATTTTAGATGGTTACTATTCACAAATACTTTCCACAGGAATAAGAATTTTCCCAACACTGTTCTACCAGAACAAAACACATAGTATACTAATAAGACCAGGTTATAAATCCTTTTTTATATATTGATGTTTGTATTATGTGATGTTTATCACATCGTGATAAAACACAATAGACTTCTGTCTGCTGAAGAGCTTTGGAGTCTATTATGGACTGAATTGTGTCTGCCCAAAGTTCTAATCCCCAGTACCACAAAACATGACTGCATGTGGACAGTAGGTCTTTACGAGGTGATAAAGTTAAAATGAAGCCAGTAGAGTGGGCCCTTATCCAGTGTGAGTGGTGTCCTTATAAGAAGAAATTAGGCCACAGACACACATAGAAGATGACCATGTGAAGACCAGGTCATTTATAAGTTAAAGCATGAGGCCTCAGAAAATCAGCCCTGCAAGGGACCTTGCCCTGTGACTTCCAGCTTCCAGAACACAAGAAAATAAATGTCTGTTGTTTAAGCCACTCAGTCTGTGGTACTTTGTTATGGCAGCCAGAGTCATAATCAGGTCTGTTCAGGCACGGTGACACAGGCCTGCAATCCCAGCTGCTTGGGAGGCAAAGATGAAAGGATTGTGTTTGAGACCAGCCTAGGCAAAAAATTAGCAAGACCCTATCTCAACAAATAAGCCAGGCATAGTGGTGCACGTCTGCAACCCCAGCAACTTGGATTGAGGTCTGAGGCCAGCCTGGAGTAGGGGTGGAGGGAGGGTGTGAGACCACTTCTGAAAAAGAACTAAAGCAAAAAAGGGCTGGGGAGTATGGTTCAAGTGACAGAGCACCAACCTAGTAAGGATCACGTTCTGAGTTCAAACTTCAGTACCATAACATAATAGTAATAATTATGTCTGAACTATGCCACTCTTCTGTAGACTTCCTTCAGAGTCTTTTTAAGTAACGTTTTGAGATATAATTCACACATCATCCAACTTATCTGCTGAGGTATGCAATTTCATGGCTTGTAGTATATTTACAGAGTTGAGCAATTACCACAATACCTGTGTAATCTTGAGAAAGACTCCTAACCTCTCAGAGAAATGAGGCTGATACTTTCCACATGGATTTGTGTTGAGAATTTAATGGCAAAACATAAAGCATGGGGCTGCTCGTTTCCTTCTTTCTTTTATCTTCTTGTGACTGGGGGCCCTTCTCTGCTACACGAGATCTCACATCCTTGATGAATGACGGCTCCAATCCTTGCAAAACGTGGCACAGAAACACCCCTCACTCCTCCTTAACACGGCCAGCGCTGAGGTGTCATAGTTAGCTTTGGGTCCCCGGGCTCTGTGTCCCCTCTGTGGCAAGCAGCCCCTAAGATGTCCACCATGATGGAGCTTCCTAGCGTGCATATGTTTGTACAGTCCCCTGTACAGAAGACTCACTTTTAATGAGTGGAACACAGCAGAAGTAATGGCCTGCCACTGCTAAGACTGGGTGACAGTAAGCGGGTGGCTTTCTTGTTGGGCATTCTCTCTGGCCTGGTCACTTACTCGTTCTGTGGGAAGCCAGCTGCCACCTTGTGAGCTGCCCTTGGGAGAGCCATTCTGGCCAGTAGCCTTGAATGTGAGCTTGGGTACACATCTCTCCCCAGTGAAGCTAGGATGGCCACAGAAAACACCTTGATTGCAGCCTGTGTCAGACTCCAGCCAGAGGCCCCAGCTAAGCTGCTTGAGGGCATCTGACTCACAGAACTGCGACACCATACATGCTGCTGTTTGAGGCTGCTGCATTTTGGGCGCAACTTATTACAAAGCAATAGATAACCAATATACCCAGCCCCCAGTACTCTAGTTGACCACAGTCAGAAGGCTACTGATCAGCCCAGGGCCCTGCACACTATCAGAGGTCAAGTAACTGACAAGGAATCATAGCTTGCACTTGGCCTGTGAGAATTTGCTGGCATTTTAGGCACTTTTGGTTTCCATTTCTTCTTCCCACACTCTGCAAAAAGCATTAACAGTCCAAATATCTGTCTCCTTGGAGGGGCTTATCATCCTCTCAGCTGAAATTCAGTTCAGGTTGCCTCATACCTCACTCTGATGGGCTGACAAAGTTACAATTCTGTAGATGACCCAGCTCTCATCTGGCGTGAGGATGAAAGCAATGTTCTATTGGATCTTTCCACATCTTTCATGGAAAGAGGGTTCTAGACTGGGTTTGTATTTTGATCTCTCCCTTCATTTTCTCTGTGTCCCAAATTCTGGGACACAGGCCCCCGAGAGCCACATGCCCAAGACCAAAACAAGAAATTCACCCTGTGAGCCCCAGTCCATAGATGACCGGCCCATTATCAACCCCTGACGACCAAGAGATAAAGGAAGAACAGTCACCATAGCCATTGGGCTTGAAGATCACAAGGTCACTGTCCTGAAAGCATCCCAGCCACTGCTTGAAATCCCAACATACAACTCAGTAACAAGAAGATAATAAATCTGTTAAAGGCAGGATGACACATCAGCCAGTGTGGGTTTAGGAAACCTTTTTTTTTTTTTTTTTTGTCTAGTTGCACACCAAGTGAGTGCTTTAATTCACTCCAATTATCTGAGCCAGTTTCCTCATTTATAAAAGAAGTTCCCCTAGATGATGCTTTTAACCACAATTAAAAAAACAACCCAAATTTAATTTGTCAGAAAGCCATTGTTTTTCTCTTGATTTGCATGTATGTTACTCTGGGCTCTTTCGAAAGATTCTGGGGTTACCTCTGTAAGTAGATGAGGACCAGGCCAGTTAAGACTTAGGGAAGGCTAAGTAGAAGTGCAATATCATTTGTCTGCACACTTTGCATTTTTTATGCAGTTTCTCTGCTTCTCTCACCCCAACAGGTACACACAAGCTACAGAAAAAGACACTTGAGCTAAGTCTAGCAGAGTTATACTGAAATCCCTTGGCCAACAGTGTTGACGCTAAGGAGGAGTGACAAAGGAGTGCCCTTCTCTTGGATTACTGTAAAGGTTCTGGCGGAGGTGGCTTTCCCAGTGAGACTGCCAAGTCAGGAGAATGTGCCCTTGGGGATGCTGAGACCATGTGGAGAAAGCCTTTCTGGAGATCAACACCATGACAAAGATGAAGGAAGCAAAAGGAGGGGGATGCCACTGGTGAGGTTGTGTCTCAGATCCACCTCTAAGACTCTGATCAACATGGCTCTTGGTTAGATTGTCAGCAACCTTGGTCCCCATCCCAGTCCATAAATAAGGTGGTTTGGAGTGAGCACAAACTGTGCTGATGAATCTAGAGACTGAAGTGGTGTGGAGGTAAGTTAAACTAAGTTCTGCAACTTGTTTGGAAAGGAACCATGTACATGGCTATAGATTAACAACTCCTTAAGAGGTGGGCAAAGAACTGAGACTTGTTTCATAGAAGAGTCTAGTCAAAGTTCAACAATAGCATAGCCTGGGCATGGTTTATTTCAAGTAGTTTGGGGAAAACAATTAGTAGAACAGCCTGTATCTGCTGAAATGACTGGGAACCCATAAAGACAGCCTCTGCTTTTTGAGGGCAATGTCATTGATGAGATTGTCACATTACAGAAGTTTGGCTATGGGTGTACTCAAAGCAGTGGCATTGTGTCAGAGGGGAAAGTACGGATGTTGGTAAAACGTTAAAACTGGAGCCTGACACCATACTCTCTCACCCTATCCCCACTGTGTGCAAGGACGAAGGAGCCATGAGACCCTAACATCTCCCATGGGGACAGAGTTAATCGTCTTGAAGGTCATTAGTACCAAGCTCTCTCTAGCCAGCTGAATCAATCACAGAAAGTAACACTTGTCAGTGTCACACACATTTTCCCATGACACTTAACCCTAGTTTGCGAGAAAACTTACATTAACAGAACTGATCCATATTTTGCTGGTTTTTGTCTCCCCCACTTGCTATATGACTCCTTAACAAGTTCCCCAAAATTCTATATCAGGAGCGTGAAGGGGTTTCAGCAAGGCATGGAAGCAAGGCCTGACAGTGCAGTATGGCACCCACTTCTCCACCATCTCCATGGCAGCTCATTTAATGGCACAAAAGGGGACTGCCAGCCTTGCACCAACACCACACTCCACGAGAGTAAGAAAAAATCCTCTGACTCCAAACACCTACCTACAAGAACACCTTGAACACTAGCAAGCACACACACATACGTACACACATGCACACACGCTAGTGACAAGGACTCCCACAGGATACCAAAGAAGCAGTGCATGATACCCCAACTCTATAGGAAGCCCTTTGGAAGACTTTGTCCCATTTCTATATGTTGCTCCTTTCTTTTGATTTCCCAGGGACCCAGATGTGAACCCATGGTGCTGATGGGGAACCAGACCCCAAGACAACTCCAATGCTGTCCTCCAGCCCTGTGACTCCTTTCCTTTGCCTCCCACAGCCAGAGTGGCACCTGCCAAGTGCTCTTCTCCTTCCTGGTAACCCACACCTTCCTGGGGTTCCATGGTCAATGGTAGGTCAAAGGCCTTGTGCCCCACTTTGATGTTCCGGTTGCACGTACATAATTCCTATTTTTGCACAGCAATGGCTTTGGAATCCACGGACACTTGACAAGGAAGGCCATTGCTAGTTGGCTCTAAAGAAAGGAGTCTCCCTATTGTGCTCTGTACCATACAGTGAAGATGAGTGCGATAGGGATTATTTAAGAGTGACAAACTAGAATTGTTTTTCTCTGTTCCTTGCCTGCCATCTTATGGAGATATTGATGAGCCATTAAAATAGAAAGTCTAGCAACAAAACAAAAGGAACGGATGGTAGATGGGGGTTCACGATCCACCAGCGAGAGGAGTCAGGCTCTACTAGAGAGTAATATTTAGTAACTCCTTAGATTCACGTTAAATCTTAGGTACCAAGGCTCCCTTTTCTTTCTGATCCTGTGTTTGGGGACTTTCCTCCTCATTATTCCATCTAATCTCCATGATTAAACTGTGACAGCTGTGATATGGGCAACAAAATATATTGCTTTACCTTTTGTTCTCCCAGTAATGAGTTCATTGGAAAAAAATATATATATATATATAATAAAAAGACATTTTAAAATATAATTTCTACACCTAGAGAATAACATTTTGATATATATCATATATATTTTCTATAATATTTATATATACACATATATATAATTTATAGCTTTATAATTCAAAGCTTAGCAAGATAATCACGAATAGTTTTCCATAATATGAGATATAACTCTTTTCGACAACATACTGTGGTAACAGGATTCTCTGTCACACAGCATATACCATGATATATGTAGCCAATTCTCCATTAAGATGTTACCAATTTTTAGTTATAAAACTGCTTTGATCAACATTCTTCTAGCACAATCTTTGCACATATCCATGACTAGTCCCCCCAGATTGATTCCTACAAATAGAACTTTTAAGATTTTTTTTCCTCTGGATTGCCAAAAAACCTTCTAGAAAAGTTATAGCAGCTTACACAACCACAAGTAATATTTAAAAAAAAAATTCTAATTTCCCTGGAACATTTGCCAGAGTTTTCATTTTTATCTTTGACAATTTTTTGGAAGGCAAATTAACTTTCAATTGTTTAAAATGTGCAATTTTTGACATTTACCAGGGGAGTTAAATATAGTTTTCATGATTTTACTGGTCATTTGTATTTCTTTTTAGGTAAAAGAATGTTCGTTTCTTTTGTCTGTTTTCTGTTAAGTTGTTCGTCTTTTCCTTGATTTCCAAATGATTGGTTTTTAAATTCTTTCTTCTTAACTCTTCCACATGCATTATAAATATCTTGGGGCAGAAACATCAAAAATATTTCCTCCTTGTTTGTCTTTTAATTTTATTTGGTATTTGATATACACAGAAGTTTTCATGGTAAATTTTTGCAGAGTTAAATGACTGCATCTTTTTCTTTATGGTTTTTCTTCTTTCGTACACACCCAAAAAGTCCTTCCAAGATTATTTTAAAACTACTTAGTTATTAAAGTGTTCTCTTCACATTTAAATCTTTACTTTGGGTGTGGTCTAAAGCAATAATCAGCCTTTATTAAATGGCTGACTGCTATAAAAGTGATCCATTCTCTTCCCACTGACTTGAAATAACAGTTTTTTCACATGTGGAATTGTCATATGGTGAGTTTACCTCTATTCCATTTCCTGGTTGGAGTACAGAAGGCCCCTCACTGTTCTTGTGTGTGTGTGTTTGTTTATTGTTGTGCTGGGGATACATTGTGACGTTTACAAGAGTTCTTACAATATATCATAGTTGAATCCACCCCTCCATCATTCTCCTTTGTCCCTCTTTTCCTCATTCCTGGAACAGTTTCAACAGGTCTCATTTTCCCATTTACATACATGTGGACAGCCCTCACTATTCTGGGTCCTGTTTCTCCATTTATCCTACTTGGGGAACCCATTCCTTTTCTACACAAAATGCGAATTTGTCATCTGTTTTTAGGTCTTCTTGAAAAGCAAAGGGTCAAACTAATGATTAACCAGGATATCACTGTAGACTTGGATATTTTTAAATCAAAGAGTGTCTTTTCAAAGGGACTGCCTTCTAAAGTAAGGGACTTTAATCCCAGTGTTTTTGTTACTGTTAGCCACTAGCAACTGGGTGGGGAGCTGGGAGAAGTCTTGTGAAAACACTTGTCTCTCCCTTTATTAACCCTTGCATTACAGGCAGAGCCCTTGCAAGGAAGTGGGAGTTGCCAGGATACAGCAACACTGTGTGATCCACATACAGAAGCAGGGCTGAATCCACTGGGCATTTCATCTGCTCCTACTCCTTTAACATGGGAGAGTAAGAATCCACTTACACCATTGGGTAGTGTAAATAGGCCTTTGACCCTGCACCAAAGACCTCTCTATCACTCACTGCTCTCAATCTGTTTCTGGTCAGCTCAGTTGGCCCAAATGCAGCTCTAATGAGGCTGAGGTCATGGGTTCAATACCAGTGTGGTCTAATTACCAATAAGTCAACTGCTTCAGGGCCTCTGCCTGTACTTCTAAACCAAGCAAGCCATTTTGCATATGCTCAGTTTTGGTCACACAGGGGACAAGGTGAGAGACCAGAGATAAATCAGAACAAATCTCCCACCATACTGGGACGTGCACTCAATCCCAGCTGTTGGCGGGTCGGTGTTCAGGTTTGGACATGTGCAACAAGAGCCCAGTTTTACACTGGCACTAAGGCCAACAGTAATTGGCCCATACTCCGCCCCTTCCTGTGGAGAGGCTGCCAAAGTCCCCTCTCAAAGGCCTTATTATTCTAATTTAGAGGGCAGAGGGAGAGAGGGAGGGGGGTCCTGGGCTTTAACCCGAATGCTTCCAGTTACCATTGATGTCTAGGGGAACTTGATCAAAAATTTAAATGGAAACTGAACACTTCCTTTTAATTTCATTATGAAGAAAATTAAAACGTGCTAAAAATAATTTGATGAACAAGCAAAATAGAAAAAATATCCAGCCTTAACACAATTAGAAATGGTGCATTTTTAGACTTAATACATTTTCATGACCAAATAACATTTTTCAAGAGAAATCAACATCTTGGATAGAGCGAAAATCACCTACAATGTCTAACAAAGTGACTCTGAAATTTCCCCCAGAAACTTCCAGCCCTGGCCACAGAAACATTGCGTTTTGAGTGACTCCTCATAACTTCCTGACCCCCACCCTGATAATTAAACTCCCCCCAGGAAGTGGGGGGCACCTCTGGTCTCCTGATTCCACCTGCACTTTGCACACCCAAGAATTTTCTAGTGACAAGTATTCACCATGATATCATTTGGAAAACATCAAGAGAGAAAAACTGCCTGCCTAACGTGAGCACAGAGGAATGGGTGCGCCCCTTCAGAACGTACTGTAATTTTTCATGGAAACACTTTGCGAAAAGCCAGTCATATATCGCAGCCCCTAAGTATGAAACCATGGGTCCCTCTAACCACACGAAACAGCTGTGCCCTCTGAAGAGAGGTCATCGGCTCTAGTCGTGTTTCTTTTTACTTTTAAAGAAATGTCAGACCATGTTTTATGCGGTCCTTCTGACAGGGTGCTGTTTATTGTATCACCAAGCTGCCATAACTTTGGGACGAGGAAACGGCCATTATTTGGAGAGTGTATATCTTTCTGACTTGCAGGAAAGATGAAAATTAAGAACGGCCCTTTCTCAGAGTGGGTATAAGTATTCTTTGACAGTCTCCTACAATATTTCAAACATCTTCGTCAGACCCATAAAATCCGATGCTTGACTCCCTAGCCCAGCTGAGGCTGGGCTCTCTGGAGTGAGGATATTTATGGACAGTGTGGTGCCAATGCTGTCCTTGGCAGACATTTTGATCGAGGACATTACACCAGCTTGCTTGGTGCTCCCCGGAGGACAACCAAGGCATCCATAAGGTATCTCATGATGTTAGGAAATGATGATAGCTAACTTAGCAGGTGCCAGGCCCTGCATGTGGCATTGAACGTGAAGTATCTCAGTCTGTCCTCACACCTATGTGGTAGTCACTGTTAGCATCCCTAAGCTACAGATAAGGACATCACATAACTTCTTGTGAGATCACACTGCTGGAAAGTGAGGGTATTAGGATTCAAATCGAGGGGACATCAGTCAAAGCCACACGTGTAATCAACATCCTTGGATCACGTGGTGTCCCCAGGCACGATGGAGTCACAAAACAAGACTGTCTTCACCGCCCTTATACGTTGCTATTACTATCTAAATTGTACTAAGGGGTAAGTGCCCTCCCCAAGAAACACAACCATGCGACAGCCTGTTTGAAACCAGATCCCTGTGACCTCAAAACTTGACACTCCTATGCCAGTCTTGACCCGGAGAGTTTTCTAGAAGTAAAGGGAATGTGAAACAGTTTTGAAAAAAGGCTTCAAATCTTGATTGCCTAGGATCAAGTGTGCGGGTGATGAAATCACTTTGAGAGTTCTGTTTAGAATCCTTGTCAAAGCCTGTTTCGAAGTGTTTTTATATTCTAGCCTAGCTGAGATTTTTAGGAATGTCAAGATGTTTCAGAAAACAGTTTGGATCTGGACCAAGCTTACGAAGGAAATGCGACCTGTTAGTGTGAGTTAATCCAGTGGTGCTGGGTCAAGCCAGGGGGCAGTCTGGCCCACAGGAGTCTCTTGGCAGTTAGAACTCAATGTTGAGATGGGGAAGCAGGGCATGTGGTTTAGACTGAGCAAGGGAGCAGCTATAAACTTTCTTCTGCTCAGAGAAGAGGAAGACACGGGGAGGAGAACAGCAGCATAGGAGTTTACTTTTTCTCCTCCATGGCCATTTCCATCCCTGTCCCCTTCCTTCTCCCTCCTCCTCGGCCACACCAGAGGGGAAGGGCATCAGGGGGACATGCCTGCTGGGTGGGCTGGCTTCTAGTCCTCTGGTACTCACTAGCTTTGTAACCTTACACAAGTCACTTAACCTACATCTTTCCACCTCAATCTCTTCATCTCTTTTTTTAGCAGATTTGTATTAAATGTCAAACAGAGTGATCATATTTCCTAAGTGACATGAAGGACTTAGGTCAAGTGGACTCCATATTCCTTTCTGAACTTGAAATGCTGTGACTCTCCCTTTCTCCCCCATCTACTTCCGTATCTTGTGACTTGCATTCCAGCCTACCTCTAAGTCGCTTTCACATAGAAGCAAGGACACAGATGCAGAAGACATAGCTGTAGAGACTCTCTCTTCCCACCTCATCCCTAACACTATGGCATTTTTCTCTGACTTTTCAAGAGAGCTTTTTCAGGGGCTAATGGACCCTTCTTCATTCTTTTCTTCACTCAAGCAAACTGTCAAGCATTTGCATCCTCAGCTTTTTGCTAGACTTGGTGACCGCTTTCCCCATGGGATGTGGGGAACATGAGATCACATTGGTTTGTAAACTATGGTTCCGTAGGGACTCTCCAGAGTCCCTAAGCCAAGAACATAAACTGCCTTGGAAGTGACAGCCTCAGGAGCCCCCAGCTGTGGGGACACTGGTCAGAGGCACAAAAGACATGAGAAAATAATTCAAGTGGCCTGGAATGATAGTCAGCAGGTGCCAACTGTGTGTAGAATGTACCTGTCTTTCCTCCTGCAGAAGGCGGAGGACCGCCTAGGCTAGTACCATCCAACAGAACCTGGTGTGCTCATGGGAATGTCCACTGTCTGTGATGTCCAAGATGAAGCCACCAGCCACCTGGTGACTGAGCACTTTGAAATGCCACAGTGTGCCTGAGCACTGGAGTTTTCACTATGCTCTATTGTAGTTATTTAAATTTGAGTGGACACATGTGGCTAGTGACTGTAACAGGGGGCAGTGGGGACAGAAGATGTTACAAGTTCTTCCAAAGGGACAGGAGTCTCCTAAGCAGAACGGAGTACGTAATGTAAAGTGGAAACCAGGTAATAGCACGTTGAGAAGGTTCCCGGCAATCCAATCCTGAATCATTGAATGTCACAGAAGAAAAATGCCAAAAAGAGTAGAGGGGAGAACACTATCACTGGAGAGTTCCAGGTACTCCTGACATGGACAGCCCTCTACGGCTTTGTTGGATGAGTGAGTGGTTGCTAGTGTTTCTTGTGAGGCTCATATGACGGACAAAGGAGACCCACTCATGTTAGCTTAGTGGCCCCTCCCTCCAGATGGCAGACGAAGTAGTAGAAAGGTGATCCCTTATTCTCTTTATTCATACAGAGGCTGGAGTTCCTGTGCATCTCCACAACTGGGAGCTAAACACAGCTGTCTCATGGCAGTTAGGTGGCTCTGGAATAAATTTCAGTAACTATAGGTGGGGAGGAGGTGGCAGGGGGGTGGGGGGGGGAGATGGCCCAAACAATGTACACACATATGAACAAATGAATAAACAATTAAAAAAACCAAAGGAAAAAAAATAAAATATTCAAGTCCTAACACTAGTGTTTACTGCACAATCTTGGAAGATCATCTAACTACTCTAATAAGGCTTAGCTTTTGTAGCAAAATGGTTGGCAGAAAAAAAATCAGTCCTACTGAACCATGACAAGGAATAAATCCCATGCTCTTAGAAGATGCTTAAAAAATGAATCTTCCTGAATATAGAATTTTTAAACTTGTTGAAATCACAATAAGAAGGGGACTATGGTGGAAAGAAGGAAAATATAGCCAATTTGGGTTATAATCCATGTATATGGAAATGTCACAAGGAAACTCTCTATGTAGCCATCTTAAACAAACAAAAATGTCATTTTTTTTTCTTTTACAAGATCAGAGAACAGGAGGGCAGAACAGGTCCTCTCTGGGGGGTGGGGAGGAAGTGAGGTATGTGAATGGATACCTGTTGAAATTACTTCAGGAATTGGGGGAAGATGGATAAAGGAGAATGATGGAGGGGGTGAATTCAAGTATGACATATTCAATATATTATAAGAACTTTTGTTAAATGCCACTATGTACCCCCATCCAGCAAAAACATAAAAAAAATAGTATGTCAGAGTGTACAGTGGCTCAAGCCTGTAATTCTAGCTGACTGGAAAGCAGAGATCAAGAGAATCATGGTTCAAGGCCAGCCTGGGCAAAACTTTGTGAGAGCCCATCTCAACCAATGGCTGGTTACAGTGGCACATGTCTGTCATCCCAGCTATGTGGGAAAAATAGGAGGATCACAATCCAGGTATTAAAGCAAGACCCTATCTGAACACAAACCAAAGCAGAAAAGACTAGGGTATAGCTCAAGTGTTAGAGTGCTGGCCTTGAGTTCAACCCCACAGAAGTGCAAAAAAAGAAAAAGAAGTATGTTAGGAAGGCCAAGCCTTCTAAGGCACTGTGTTCGGGTTGAAGTCCTCCCTGGATGCCTGGGCTCAAATCTTATTTCTGACAAGTGTATTTGCTGGATGTGTGGTTCAAGTGGTAGAGCACTTGCCCAGCAAGTGCAAGACCCTGAGTTCAAACCCCAGTACCATCAACAAAAATAATTAAATGAATGAAAATTAAAATAAAATAACATTGTAAATTTAGTGTGATGGAAAACATGCCTATAATCCCAGCTACTCAGGAGGTGGAGGCAGCAGGATCACAGGGTCACGGTCAGCCTGGGCAAACTTAGTGAAGCCCTATTTCAAAAAAAAAAGGGGGGGCCTAGGTGTGGCACAAGTGGTAGAGCACTTGCCTAGCAAGCCAAGGGTTCAAGACTCAGTACCATAAGAAAAAATAATCAATGAAAAATAAAAGTAATATAACATCAGGCCCCTGGATACAATATATTAGCATTTTTCTGGGGTTTAGCCCAGAAAAGCACCAATGATAACCAAGAGAAAGGCACTGGCTTTTGAATAGGTATCAAGGGCAAGAAGAATAAGGAAGTCCTATGCTTTGGACCAAGGCTGAATATTAGTTAACCATGGATAGAAATACAGCTATTGAGCCCCAGTTACATTTTTTTCCTCCTGTCTTATCTCAAAATGACTGATCTTCATATGAGAAAAACAATGCAAACGTTCTAAGAGAATGTCAAAGTTAGTTATCCTTACTCTCAGTGAATGTGAGTCTAAGTCTAAACAAATTCTACCACTAAGGTCTTGCAAAAACAGTAAGTTGAAATGCTATAGGTGCTTTCTGAGCAACTGTGGAGAATAAGAGAAGTCTCAGTAGGCTGGAAAGCATTAAACATGTCCCAGTTTTCAAGAAAGGGAAGGAAAAAGGATTCTATAAAAGACCAGTGGACTTAATGATAATCTCTAGAATACTTTCTAAGTGGGTTTTTAAGAGAACGGTTTGTAGACACGTTTTGAAATGAAAGTGGTGATCACCAAAAGTCAAAATGGCTTCACTAAGAATAGTCAAATCTCCATTCGGATTTTTAGCATGAAGAATTATTAAGACACAAAATATATAATACGCTTCAGCAAGGCATTTGACAGAGTCTCTCATTAGATCTTTCTGAAGAAGATCTAGAAATCTGAGCTAAATGCTGGATTAGATGGATAGTAAGCGCTTGGCTATCCTCAAAAGGTTGTGATGAATAGATGACTGTCAACCTGAGGGGAGGTTTCTATATTGTACCATAGAACTATCTGTCCTTGGCCACCTCTGCTAAACATTTGCTGTGACTTAGATAAGGACAATGATGTGATGGTGTGTTTATTAAATCAACACATGAAACTGGGAGGGATAAATAACTGATTTCAGGCCCCAAATCTGCTCAAACTGTCAGAGACCATGGGCCAACTTTTATAAATTTGCAACATGACGATCTTTCCTAGTCCACGTGGACAAGTACCTCCCAGCTGCTCCAGGCCAGGAATGCTTTGGCTGAGTGATTGAAACCCATCTCCCGCCATTTTTCATGATCACACCACCAGGAACAATCGGCCTTCCAGTCTTTCCTTGACCTGTCTTGTTCTGTGGCCAATCCACCACGCACTATCTAATCTCTTGACTCATTTTCTTGGCTGTTGTTAGGGCTGACCCCCAGGATGACTCCTCAGTCCCTTGTCTTAGTACCCAATTCTGTCACCTATAATGTTATAGGGGAAACATATGATCCACCAAGTATGCAAGTAGAAAATCTGTAGGTCCTTAGCCCCAATACTTATGATTATTCATCTAACTAGAGCTACTTTCCCTAGTTCTCCTCAGCTGCCATGCCAAGAGTATATTGTACAGAAGATATATGACCTCTCTAAGTTTGCAAGGCCAGACAGCAAAGTTAGGGAAAATCAAGATTAAGCCTTCTTTGTAGATACAGCTGGTCAGTATCTGCTGGGGTATCCAAACTTCTCATCATTTGTAACAATCCTTGCCTCCACCCTCATTCCCTTGGGTTCTGTGAAGTATGACTTCAATCCTGTCCCATTATCAGACTCTGTCTATTATCATGACAGATCCATTTCTCTCCCAAGCCTTTCTCTTCACAGATGGGAACCACTCCAGGACACTGTGGCCAAGCTTGGTGGAGGGGGGACTTCATTTACTCAGTTACTGAAACCGATAGCACTAACCTGATGGGCTGCAATTTGTCCCAGGAGAAGAGGGGCAGAAGAAAGAAGGAATGATAGTGTGAAGGTTGTGAGGTAGGAGTGTCCATTTTCCTGTATCAGGCCATGGCCATTCTGCTGCTGGGTTTCCTTCTATTCCTGGGCCTGACTCTCTGAAGCCACAAGTGACGTCTGCTTTTCTCTCCATACTTTTGGATGAGCAGACTGTCAGCACAGCTGTATCTCTGTTCAAAACCACACATCTCTCACCTGGAAATGAAAGATCTGGCTCAATTGTTGCTATTATTTTTTTGGTGGTACTGGGGTTTGGACTCAAGGCCTTGTGCTTGCTAGGCAGGAGCTCTACCACTTGAGTCATGCTGCCAGACCTCAGTGATTATTTCTAATTGTCATCATTACCATTCCTACTTATTAAAAATCTTACAATGTCAGTATAAGAAAGTACTTACATTGATAGATAAGAAAACAGGCCAAGATAATGAATATCAAATGTTTTGCTTGTCTCAGAAGATGCTCTAAAGAGAAGCTAAAATATGTAATGGAGGTGAAACCAGGTGACCATAAGAGATCCTTCCATATCTAGATTTTCAATTTTTTCAAGTATCAACACATAGGTAAGGTGGTCCACAGGATCTGAGACATGACGAAAAAGTAGGTGAAGAAATATGGAGGAAATATCTGTAATCTGGAAAGTTATAATTCTCACGAAAAAGAGAGCTGTCTCACTCAGAAATTACTAACACTCAATAGCTACCTCTCCCAGCCATGGTTTTCTAGATTCTCAGCCACATCCAAAGAGGAAGTACAGCACGTCCAAAGACAAAGAGGCAGTAGGGTAGAGATATTAGAGGAAGACACAGAGTCTACAAAGACACTGAATAATGATTGAAAGAATATACAAAAGTAATAAATGTCAACAGACGAGGCCACTTGGCGCTGGAACAAACACCTCTCCACAGCTCAGTGGGCACTGAGGATGCAGAACCATGACTGGTGCACATAATAAAGATACCAAAGCTTCCTTTGAAAGTTAAATAACCTTCAATATTCTTAGTTCTTGAAAGCAAAAAAGTAGCAGATAGTTTTTAGAACTATTCTCAGAAGGTGTTTCAAATGTTTAAAATGGAATGTATTCGTTTGTCTGGAAGAGTCACAGACACAAGACTCCTCATTTTATAGTAATGTCTGATGAGTAAGTGTACCAGAAAGCTCCAGAATGCTCAAAGTTCTGCCACTTGTGTGCTATCTCTTCCTGAAGGTTAAGGAAGTAAGCCCCAACAGGGCTTTTTCCCTGCATGTATATTCTCAGCTAAGAAAATTCATATGAACCACATGGACCAGAGACCCACCTAAACCATGAGCAATCCACCCTATTGTCATTAGGAAGGCCAGTTTCCTGTAAAGTGGATTGGAAGGTAAGCATTGCTCAAGGACAGTGCTCTAAATGGAAAGAGCAACCAGATCCAACCAAATCTCTCTTTTGAGAAGAATAAATTTGTTCAGAAGGTGGGGTGATCAAGCTCAAGTTCCTGTTCCAGAGCAGCTGTTTATTCTGGATATGCCACAGTAGCTCTGTTTAAGGGGACTTCAGCATCCATAGTCCTCAAGTGACAGAAGATAGTCCTTGAGCAAGATTAGCCTTTGATTTGACCAGAAATTGGCACCAGATCCAAGGTTGACCAGTCTATAGGCTAATCCCCAAACAGTGATGTGGTCTGGCACAAAACATCCCACGCAATAGGTCATTAGCTACATCAGCCTTTCTCTTCCATGAGAATAGAAACAGGAAGTGATGAAAAGCTCCAACCAGTCAGCCTGGGATCCATACTGAGTAAGAACTACTCCCTACCCTCAGGCAGCTTACACAGGACTGGGTTTGCAGGCAAGTAAATGCTATTATCATAACTGCCACAAAACTGTGTAACACAAACTGTGACACTCAAAGAAAGGATGCTAAGAAACCACAAATCTGGATTGAATAGCTTCCATGGGGGCAATCTCAAAACTAAAACCTAGAAGTAGAATGACGGGAAAAGAAGCGAGAAGGCAGAGCAAATCATGTGGGGTGATATCACAGGAGATTAGATCTTAGGCCCAAACTCCTGGGTTTCATAGGTCAGGTCTGGAATAAAAAGATAAGAAATGGTGAAAGACAGAGAAAGGAGGTTTAGTACATAGCACAGACTACCACAGGAAGAGACAAGATAGCATTTCAGTCTATCTTCCTCCTCTAGACATTTGTTTTAGGTTGAAATAGGAGGAAAAGTTAGGGTCAGGGAGAAAGATCAGCGTAATTATTAAACAGTCCCAGTTACAGGTGTGTTCTGTAGGTCATAGGAGGTCTAGTAGCTCATTGTCTGGGGATTGGTCAGGTGGGGCCTTGTTTCAGCAGGAATCATTGACACCTGGCAGGTCATCTTTGTCTCTTCCCTCTCTGCCTAGATTCCAAGATGGCTGCCAAGTAACAGCAGGAGAAAATGGCTCAGAGCAACAGACACAGATACAAAATTGAGGCTGGGATTCCTAACTTTTATCCTGTTTTCAATTAATTTGGGGAGGGGGCTAATTAAGGGGCCTGTGTTTTTCAACAAAAGCAGCTGTCACAGTGAGACCAATGTCAAAAGAAATCTGGTGAGTCAGATTGTTTAAAGTGAGAGTCGCCAAGTGTAGGTTGCACAAGGAAAATGAGAAATGAGGCCAGAGATGCCAATGGCCTTGTAAACACTGTTACAGGGTCTAGTCTGTCTCCCAAGGGAGAAGAGAAACCATTAAAGAGTTTTAAGCAGAGAAAGGATATAATTTAACTTATTTTTAAAAGATGTATTTAATTGCAGAATGAAGAAAAGACATTTGGGGCATTGATTTTGCTTTTTAAAATTATTACATTGAAATAGTATTTGATTACTGAGATTTTTGGTGGCACCTTGAGTTCTGTGCCCACTATCCCTTCCTAGTCTGTACTCTGCTCAGCTTAAAGGCTATCTCCTCACAGAGGCCTTCCTTGAAACTTCTGTACAAGTAGGCTTCAGGTTGGGGGTGTAGCTCAGTAGAGCATTTGCATAGCAATGTATGAGGCCTAGTTTGAGTCCCCAGAACCAAAACCAACAACAGGAAAACAAAAAGTAGCCTTCCAGTTCTGTGCTTATCCAGTTACCTTCTCTCCCAACACTCTGCGTTAGTTTTATTAGCACTTCTACTATCCTAAATAAGTACTTAGCTTTTCACTTTTTCCTTGGTTTTTCCCTTTAGACACCCAGCAGAAGTCCCATGTGTCTGTGTCCACCTAATTCACTGCTTTTTCCCCAGCACCTGGAGCAGTGGCTGACATATGTCTGATGAACTCATGTGTTGAGAAGTAATTGGCTCACAGATGGTTCTTGAGTCTATGGGCTTCAAAGAATGTGTGGTATGAGGAGAAGGTAGGCAAGGACAAAACATGAAATAGTAACATATAAGGGGTCAAAGAGGGGAATCTGAAAAGACAGCTGAAAGCACAATTTGAGACGCTGAAGGATCACTGGAAGCTTAATTCTTAAAAAAGCGAAGGAAGGGACTGTTTCAGAGGGAGGATGTGGTGATCTTTGCCTAAAGCTGCCACAAGTACATCTACAATAAGGGCTGCAAAATGCCTCTTGATTTAGCTACAGAGATCATACTAAACTTTCACTTAGGCCCGTTCAGTGAGGAATTATGGGTGGGAGCCAAATGGCAATGGACTCAAAGTGGGATGAGGAGCATGGAGGTGGAGATAAGTGATGACTCAAGACATTTGGCCATAAGAAAAAGCAACACAGCAGAGTTTCTGGAGAGGACCAAGGTCAAGAGAACGTCTTTGTTTTGAAGTTGGGAGAGACTTGAACATGTTTAAATGGTGATGGGGGAAAGCCAAGAAAAAGAGAGACACTGAATGATAATTTGGCTGGCAGAGTGGCTCAAGTGGAAGAATGATCATTTTTAAATGGGGCTAATTTATATTTGATCTTTCTGAATGGTGGTCAGAGTGAAAATCAGAACTGGGCGGTGGGGTGGGATTAGTTTTGAATAGGAGGAGAAATTCCTCTTGTATTGTAAAAGGTAGGAAAAGCAGAAGACAGTGAATAGGTGTAGTCACATGAAATTAATAGTGCCTTTCTGATCATTTCTATTTTTTTTCTGTGAAATTGGAAATTAGGTCATCTACTGAGGATGATGAGTGAGATGATTGGGTAAGAGGTTCTGTTGATTCAACAAATATTCATAGAGCACCCACTGTGTGCCAAGCACTGTTTTGAATACTTGAAATATGTTAATGATCAAAGCACACAGAGATCTGCCATTATGGACCTTATTTTCCAGCAAAGGCAGATAGATAATACACAATAAATACAATAATATATAATTATATTATAATATAATTATAATATAGTGAGGCTGGAGTTGTGGCCCAAGCAGTAGAATGCCTGCCTAGCAAACAAAAGGCCCTGAGTTCAAACTCCAGTACTGCCAAAACAAACAAGTTAAAGTGTAGTAGAATGAATGACATACTGTGCATGAGAAAATAGATCAGGGTAAGGAAAAAAAAAGGCTGTTAGTGAGTAAGAAGGCAGAAAGCAGGCTGCAATTTCCAGTAAAGAGGTAAATGTAGATTTATGCATCACAAATATTTCAGTATAGCAAAGGAGTTAGCCAAAGAAGTAGCAGGAAAAAGAGAACTTAAAGAGAAGGGATGTTTTACATTTTACGATTTCCTATTATTGATGCAACGAATTGCCATAAATTTTGTGCAACAACAACAACAAAAAACCCACAGATTTATTCTAAGTCTGGAAGCCAAGAGTTCACCAGGTGAACTCTGGATTCCAGGTGAATTCTGGATGATGCAGGACTGGTTCTTTGTTGGACGTTGTAGGGGAGAATCTGTTTCCTTACCTTTCGAACTTGCATTTCCTGGTGTATGACCCTCCTTACATCACTCCAACCTCTTGCTCCTGACTTCACATCTCATACTTCGTCCTCTGTAGTCACATCTCCCTTTTCTCCTCCTCTTTTAGGACAATTACATTAGTCACCATGATAAACTCACTGTCTCAAGATCCTTGATCACATCTGTAGAATACTTTTTAATTTGTTAGAGGATATGCACAGTTTCCAAGGATTAGGACTTGACTCCATGTGGGGTCATTCTTCAGCCTTGCCCCTAAAGATTCATGACCACCAACATGCAAAATGCATTCACCTCATTCCAACGCACTCCAAATTCTCAACCCATTACAAGGCCAATTCAAAGTCCAAAAATTCACTTAGATATCATCATTTCAAATCTCATCCCCCACCCAGAGCATCTAAATCAGGTGCAAATGAGACTCTGGATATGACCACCCTTGAGGTAAATTCCTGTTCACCTTTAGACCTATGAAACTGTTACTGTCAGGTAGGGGAGGAAGGGAAGGTCTGGGTCCTTCTTGGTTGTGAGTGATCTGGGTCTTTGGCAAATTGAACGAAGAATTGGACAAAATGCACAGAAGCAGCAAACAAAGCATAGATTATTGCAAGTAGAAATACACTCCCGTAGAGGAGGGAGTGGGCCTGAGCAAAGCAGCTCAAGTCCCCAATTCTCCTGTTTGTATTGTAATTTAAAGACAAAGCTGGGGCTGAGGAGGCTGAGAGGGGTGTCCCTCTTATGATCGACGGCTTTGATTGGCAGGAGAATGCTATATAACTTATTTTTAACCCACATGTCCCTACCCATAACGTGGTCTATTGTAATGACATGCATGAGATGCAGTCCATATGTATGAAGCTTTAAATAGCAGTGTCTCAAAAGGTCATTTGAGGACAGGTTCCCCAGCCCTCAGCACATGTCCTAGTTTTAAGACTTCCCCCTCTATGCAAACATCCTCCATTATCACGATGCAGAGGCCACTGAGCTGACCACAAGATGGGGGGAGGGTTCCAAGGATGTTCCAAACTGATGCTCCCTGAAGGGGGCATGTCCTAGATGGAACTTTTATGACATTTTATCAGGTCATTCTCCACCCCTTCTTGACCAACCTGTATTTCCCTGTTCTCCTGCTTCAAAACTAGGAAACAAGTTATTTGCTTCTCCCAAATACAATGATGAAGTAGGCATAGAGTGATAGCTGTAGACTTTCCCATTCAAAGTGTGACAAATGGAAAGGGGAAAAAAGCACCACTGGTCCTAAACAATTATGAGATCCAGAAAGTCAAACTCCATTGGTTGTCGAAGTCTCTGGATAACTTTCCGTGGCTATAGGCTCCAACCTCTTGAATGATGGCTCTGCCCTCTGGTCTATGCTTCCTTTCTTGATGTGTCTGTGGCTGAGTAGTTTTACGTATCTGTATTTTACCTCTAGAATTTGGGGAGGCTTCCTGCTTTCTTTCACTTTGTCGTGACTGCCAGCTCTCTTTCAATTCAAACTGGCAGTGTTTCTGCTGGTACAATATTAACACCTTCAATGTCTGTCCTTCTATCCTAATCTGTTTATGACAATTTAGGTATTCTTTAAGAAAATTCAGGCCTTGTCTGCCATGAATCTCATCTCTTTCTGGCTCCTCACAGAGTCTTTCATATCTATATTTCTATTAACAGTCTGTTGAATGAAATCTAGGGGGTTTTTTCCTATCATGCTCTTCAAATTTCTTCCAGCCTCCACCCAGTGTCCAATTTTAAAGTCACTTTTACATCTTTAGGAGTTTATTATAGTAGCACGCCACTTCCAGGTACAAACATTTATGTCAAGGTTCAATCAGAAAAGCAGACATAAATATTAAGGCATTTGCAAGGAATTGGCTTAGATGATTGTGAAAGCTGGCTAGATAAATCCAAAGTGTGTAAAGCAGACCATGAGGAAGGGTGAGCTGAAATCGTTAAGTATGAGTGGCAGGTATGGTTCACAGGTAAGTTCTTAAGCCTTTTAGCTGACTGAATCGGGGCCCCTAATAGGATATAGGATAATTCCCCTACTTAAACTTGGTGATTATAGCTTTAGTTACATCTACAAAGTACCTTCACAGCCATATGTAGATTAATGTTCGGTTGAATAACTGGCCATAATCACCAGGTCGCCATCCAAACACATCCCAGATGTGTTCAAGATTCAACAACAAAACAGGAGTGGCTGGATGGGTATAAGCAAAAAAAAAAAAAAAAAAAAAAAAAAGTAGTACAGATGAGTCAGAGAAATAATGGAGGGTCTGAAATGTAGGGTGTTATAGGCTACTGGAAAGGTTTGAAATCACAAATTCAGAGAATAAGAAGGTTCCATTAAGGCTGAAAAGCATGAACTTAGAATCCACTAGTCAGTAGCTATACAATGTCATTTCTTTAGCAGTGTAGCAGTCCAGGTTTAGGCAAGCTGAAGTCAAACACTTTAATTGATACAGAATTTTCAGAGTGGACATAATAAAAAAGGAGATAGGAGCAAGGAAGTTAATTGGTAAGAGAACTGTGGAAACACTGAGCTCAAAGGTGGGCAGGAAATAGGGTAAAGACTAGAGTGAGAAAGAACTGAGCTCATGGAATTAAAGCATGACAATAACAGTAGACCATGGGGTCAAGAAACATGAAGAACATGAGTAGATGCACGGGAGAGCTGAACAACCAAGCGGCCCCATCGATGTGGGGTTGTCTACACTTACTCCATTAGGGCTGGAAAGGTTATGGGTGGTGAAAAGGTGCAAGTGTGCTGTGGACAGGAGTCTGATGTTAAGCAGGGTAAATGTCACAGAGATGAGCCAGTGTTAAGGTGAAAAGTTGGGGTAGGAGCCAATGCCAGAGACTCACTGAATGAAGGACATTTGACAGGAGCACAGTAGGGATAGTAACAAGAGGAAGAGACCTATGGCGAAAACTAGAAGAAAGTGACATTTCCTTCCCGCTTTCAGGCTTGTGGGGAGTCAGAAAATAAGAATTACCCACTTGAGATAGCTGCAGGGGAAAGCAGTGGCCTGAGAAGACAGCCTGGTTTTGTCACTGGAAAAATGGCCTTGAAAATTACCTAGGTTCTTACATCTGGCAGAAGAATTAAAGCAAGACACAAAAGATGTAGTAAAAATAATAGTTAAAGTTTATTAGGAGAGAAATTTAGTATAACAGGATAAAAGGGGGGAAGAAATGGAAAAAAGAGAGAAACATTTCCTGCCCCCATGCAGGAAATGGAGTACAGGCTCAAAATGGCAGCCCCCATCTCCTAGTCTTATACTGGAGAGCTGGGGCAATACATGTGGTCAAGATAATGCATCTGGGTGGCCGAAATGATTGTTAAAATAGGGAGGGGTCATCCTGGCCTACCCAAATCTCAGGGACAACAGGTGTCAACTTTCCTTAGTCATGATTAATCTCCACCCATCCAAGGATCCTTGCAGCTTCTTAACATCTCAAAGGGGAAAGCAGAAACAGGTAGCTCTCTTATGTCTCTCTGTTCCTGTAACTTAGCATCTAGAAGGAGATGGGAGGGGTTAGCTGCTCTGGCTCTCCAACTTTTACTAACTTGTTCCAGTGTCAGTCTGCCCTTTAAATATTTATTAAAATAATATAAATCCCCTGTCGCCTCATATCTCTATCCTGCCTTAGCTTCAGCAAAGGCCTGGAAATACAGGGAAGCTTTAGTGAAAAGGTTGAGGAGGCAGGAAATTTGTTCACTGGGTTGGTAGAAGGCTTGGAAAGAGAGCCATGAGGTGGATCCCTGGAAAGCAAGCAGAAGCCTACAAGATGAGAGAAAGTGGGAGGAGCTCGGAGGGGATTTACTGGCCATGTGTTTTCTAAAGGAGTCACAGCATTCTCCTGGTGAAGGAGGCCAGGGACACTGAGTCTTGAGTCATCCAGGGCCTAGATGCATTCCACTTGCAAAGAAGGCCTAGCCTACTGGACAAGTATATTATGGCCTTGCCAGAAGACAGCAATAGTTAAAACTGAAGCCATGGGCTCTCAATGGGATGCATTAAGCCATGTTACAGACATGGAATTTAAGGAGGAGTAGAACCTCATCTGCATGGCTTATGACTCAGATATCATGTGAGATTCTCAGGGGTGAAGGCCAATGGAAGGAAACGTTCAGCAAATGGTTAAACCAGGGAATACAGAGGCATAATTATAAACACACATGCACATCATTATCTCTCTCTTTGAATGCTCTGCATCTTAGTATAAAAACGAAAGTTGAAGCTGTGGATATTGAGGAGGAAAAGTCTTATCCAGGGTATGTAAAATAATGATAACTGCAAACATTTATTAAGCCTTTCTTCCATGTTAGCCACTGCTCCAGTATTAACTTGGTTAATCCAAACAATCGTAAGAATAGGTATTAATTTTTTCCCATCCTGCAGATATCATAAAACGTATAAAGGATGGAGCTAGAATTCAAACTCAGAGCCCATGCTCTTAACCCAATCTTATACTACGAAGAAAACCAGAAGAGAATTGAAGAGAGCCCTAGAGAACATGAATAATTGAGACTACAGTGCAGATAACATGTAGAAAGTGAACGTGACTGGAATACATATGCAATGGATCCTAAATAAACTTATCCTAACTTATTGTAGATAAGTTCCTGACAGCAACTTGTTTTCTTGCCTTTGGCTACTTTTTTCTTGAAAGCAGAATGTGCAAAAAAAGAAAAAAAAGAATTCAATTTAGCTGGTTTTCAATTAATGATGTCTGCTTAGTGGGTTAATAAAAGCAACTTTAGCACTGGGAAAATTTCCTCTGGTCTTTCTGCATTCCCACAAGAAATTTTTATTTAAAAAATAATAATCACCATAATAATAATTTTTCTTATTTTCTGAAATAGATTCCTTGGATTCCACTGGCTAGAGCAGTAGTAAGGGGAAGATCAGGGTTTAACTTCGGTTCTCTTGGGTTGTGAATGCTGACATGGGACTTCAGGAAAACCTTCATCCAATTTTTTTCCAAATTAAATCAAGAGCATTGATAATTAGTTTCTATCAAAGACATCTAGGGGGAAATGAAAGAAACTGAAAAAACCATAAGCTGCCTTTACTTCTTCATTAATATTTGCTCCCAAATGCAGGTCAAATAAACCACCCTCACAGTTTTAAATGAGTTGCTTTAACATTGATGAATTATTTTTCTCTTTGGATTTATACCACCCATTGTGGCTAATTATTCCCACTCCATTCACTTCTTTTACTTGAGATTTTAGTCAAACAAAGAAAACCAAGCTCTATTCCCTAGAAATTGAACCCTATTCTGCTTCCAAAGTTTCTCCTACCACATATTCAGTCAGTCCCATGTGGAGTTCTCAGAGAAGTATTTCTAAGTCGAAATCCTCCAGGTTTTGACAGATACTTTGTGTAGATGACTGAGATTCTGGCTTTCAGAACCCCATGAATTGTATTTACAATAGCTAAGCTATGGAAACAGCCAAGATGCCCCACTACTGATGAGTGGATTAAGAAAATGTGGTATTTATATGCCATGGAATTTTATTCAGCCATGAAGAAGAATGAAATTTTGTCATTTGCAGGTAAATGGATGGAACTGGAGAACATCATCTTAAGTAAAGTTAGCCAGGTTCAGAAAGCCAAAGGGTGCATGTTTTCTCTCATATGTGGAATATAGACCTAGTACAAATATAAGCAGTATTATAAAAAAAAAAATAGGTCACACTAGAGGTGGTCACATATGAGAGAGGGAGGTTAAAAAGGAAGTTAGGAAGGTGAATATGGTTGATATACTTTCTACACAAGAATGAATGTAGAATTTTTAAACCTGTGAAGTCACCCTAAGAAGGGGCCTAAGTTAGAAAGGAGGAAAATAAATGGGATGAACCAATTCAGGTTATAATATATATATATATATATATATATATATATATATATAAACATGGAAATGTCACAATGAAACACCCTGTATAGCTATCTTAAACAAACAAAAATGTCTTTTTGGTTTTTTTTTACAAAAACAGAAGACAGGTGCTGGTAACAGTGGGAAGGAGAGGATATAAGGAGGGTGAATATGATGGAAATATTATGTATTAATGTATGAAAGTGGAAAAATGAGAGCTGTTGAAACTATTCCAGGAGTGGGGGAGGGGGCCTAATGGAGAATAATGGAGGGGGCGAATTCTACTATGATATATTGTAAGAATTTTTATAAATGTCACAATGAACCCCTGGTACAAGAACAACAACAACAACAACAACAATAATAATAATAATAAATAACTGCATGAATTAGAACCAAGGGCTAGCAGGCTGGAGTCTATCAGAGCTGCAAGTGCAGATCCCAGCGTGACCAGCATCATCTTAATTTTCCTTAGCTAAGGCCTCCTTTTACTCTACTGTGCCTCGCCTGGCTCATCTGTGAGATGAGTACACTGTGGTAGAGACAGGTGGCTGACTCCCATGTCCAAATTCATGCTTCCCCTCACCTGGTGCAGAAGTAACTGCTCAGTGCAGAACCACATTTCCTACCTCCAGTATCTCCTGGTGGAGCATAAAACTTGTTCTCGCCAACACAAAGTGAATGGAGTTGTGAGGCCTGGGCCTTGAGAGAGGTGGGCACGCGTCCCTGCTTGTGGTGAAGCTGGAGTAACAGGAACAAGATTTACCCTCATGCATGAGACTACTAAAACATCAGGCAATACATTTGAGGTAATGATTCCCAAGACAGGACATCAGAAATCCAAGGGCGGTGGTCCCTGAGTGAAGAGAAAAAAGATGAGTCTTATGATAGTCTAAACATACTGCATGGAGAAAGTTTCTGGTATGTACTATAAGTTTAAAAAAAGGAGACGTGGTAGCCAGGCAAAGCTCTGCCATCCTTCCTTATTGAGGAATGTCCTTATTGAGGAATGTCTTCCTTATTGAGGAATGTCTAGCCAAGACAGCTAGAGCTCAGAGGGCTCCAAGACAAAAGGGCTGTGCACAGAAAGAGTGGGCTCTGCAACCTGCAGGGGAAACCACTGAGTATTCGGTTGAATGCTGTATGAGTAAACAAACTACCTAAGGCCAGGAAAAGAATCACTCAAAAGGATCACAGGCCACGATGCCCAGAACACATGCAGGGCTAGGAACAGTGCTCATTCCAAACAGCCAGAATAGAAAAATTTCACAGTACAGAAGGCAGCAGAGTACTAGAAAGGGTGATGCCTCACTACTGGAGAAAGATTACTCTTAGAGTGAACACTGCTCGGGTCTCACCTAAACAGGCTTAAAAACAAGAGCCAAAGAATCAAATCACTTTTAAGTAACTTAACTGTCCCAGAACAAAATTCAAGCCTGTCTGTTGGGATGCAGAAATAACCAGCATTGAGTAATGTGATATTCACAATGTCTACAATATAATTAAAAATTACCAGGCATGCTAAAAGAAGAAACACACAATCCATAATGAAGACGAAAAATCATTTGAAACTGACCCATAAGTGACACAGATTATAGATAGCATCAGTAGAGAAGGAAATTCAGGATTTTGGTTTTTAGATCTGTACTCTATATATTCAAGATGCTAGATAAAAGACAGATCAAGCCAATTCGAGATATGGAAGATAATTTTGAAAGAACCAAAGTGAAGCCAGGTGTGGTGGTGCATGCCTATAATCCCAGCTACTTGAGTGGTAGAGGTAGGAGGATCATGAGGTCACAGTCTGGACAAAGTGTTAGTGAGACCCTGTCTCAAAATACAAATAAAAGGGCTTGGGATGTGGGTTAAGAGGTACTTAAGAGTACTTGCCTATCATGTATAAACCCCCTGGATTACTGCAAAAAGAGAAAAAGGGAGGGGAGAGAGAAAGAGAGAGAGAGAGAGAAACTGAAGTGAAATAGCTATCAGCATGAGTATGACAAAACAAAACTACTAGTACAAAGGGAGCAATGACAGGTGACTCCATTTTGGATGAGAGGCACTTTAGGACCAGACATGTAAAAAGGCCTGAGAAACAACAGGCTTCTCAGAGAAATGACAAGCCTCTCACCAAAATAAGAGAATGCAGCTGCACAATATGGGTTGTGATTCTCAAGGCCAGGACAAATTGAGCAGACTTTCAAGGCCAAGACAAGCTGAGCAGACCTTCCTGGAATGTTCAGTTTGATAAGGAGAGGAACAGACAGGTGGTGAAGTTCAGTGAGAAGCTGACTTGGTGCCAACCAGTCACAAATCTAGTTTCAAGGTAGAATAGTTGGACCTAAGCCAGGCAGAGCCCTATATCACTCCTAGAATTCAGCTATACTACACCTTTTGCTTTCCAAAGCCCCTCCCGTCCATATGGGAGCTTTGCTAGCCTTTCAACAAACTTTGTGCTTGCTTTACTCTTAACTCCTGGTCCAGCATCTTCAATCATGGACTTTACCAGGACATGACCTCAAGATCAACCATCCAGTTTCACTAGACCTACTAAATAACTTCAATTAGGTTTCAAAATATAAAATTAATGCACAAAATCAGCTGTAATTCTTTGTTGAAGTAATGAACAGTCAGAAGATGAAATTTAAAAGTAATACCTTTTATAAAAGCAACAAAAAATGTGAATTATTTAGTGATAAACCTGGCAAGAGATGCATAAGACTTGTACACTGAAATGAGTCTCAGAACTTACCCAAGACCAGCAATCTCTCTCGCTCCCCTCAGCCACTATCTCTCCCTCTCTCTCCCTCTCCTCCACCTCATTTCTACCTCTGTCTATCTTTGTCGGTCTCTGTCTCTCTTTCTGTCTCTGCCTCTCTCTCTCTTTCAACAGCTCCATTACCCCCTACTCTAACCAGGCCGTTGCTCTCTACCTAGTTTTTATTTCCTGTTCCCTAGTCTGAAGCCTGCTCCAAGATTTCATAAAAAAATCTCTTTTTGAGACCAGCCTCTGGCATCGATGTCAGGAAGAGATCCTCTCTGCATCTGACCCATGTATATAAAATGTAATCGAGTCTTTTATGTTGTATTAGTCCACTGCTACCTTTACACACACATTGGTTGATGTACGCCATCCTTACAGCACCAAGGTCCTCCTCCCAGTCCTGAGACTCCAGGCCTTCAAGAAGGGGATGGATGACAAGGGTGGACAGCAACGGCAGCTATGTTGGGACCAGACCCCCTCCCCCTTGCAGGTGGTTTACCAGAAATTCCTCACCTGATCCCAAAGAATGACAGAGGGACAGTTGTTAACCTTTATCTCCAGGTGGGCACCAAGGACAGTTGAACAGATGAGTGACCTAAACACAGCTTATCTTCCTTGGTTGCCAGGCAACAGCACTCCTTAGCAACTCACCAGAATTTCCCACTCAGCCACCTTTCTGGTACTTTTCCACCAGCTCTCCCTGTATCTAGACAAGCCTGCGTGTGGAGGCTCTAGCCCCCTTGCTGGAGACCCCCTCCACAGGCTCTCTTTCCCAAGTAAAACCTGGGCTGATGTCGTGCTATCTCCCACCTATCCTTCCATGCCCTCTTCCGTCTAACAGTAATCACCTAAAATGCATGAGTAGTTGAATAATTCTCCTTAATACATAAAAAATACTTCAGGAACCAATTAAAATAAGAACATACCTTTATCCAGGGAGCTCCCTCAGTCATTGGATGCTATGTCCGGATTGCAACAGATCTGAGCCTTGGCCTTGGTTTCTGAAGCAGAAGTTTATTGCTCCTTTGCTCAAGGAGGTCCCCTCGCTATCTCCAGGCATTTGAGACAATCCGTTATCCGGACAGCCTCCCTCCCATTACCCCCACAGAGAACTCTCTATTCTGATGAGATCAGTTTCCTCTCAGGTCCTCCACGCATTCGAGATGCCATGGTTTGGGTGTGATTTCTCCCCCAAAGCTTCATGTGCAGGAAGCTTGGTCCCCAGTGGAATAGTATTGACCTGGTAAGGTCTTTTGAGGAAAGTAATTAGGCTGGGGGCATCACCCTCAAAAGGAATTGGTGTACTTATCATAGGACGGTTAGTTCTCACGAGAGTGGGTTGTTGTAAAGGAAGCCTGGCTCCTCTCTGTTTCCTGCTTCCTCTCTCATTCTATGACCCTCTTGCTCACATGTGTTCCCTCCATGTTATGATATAGCCAAAAGGGCCTCACTGGAGGTCACCAGATGTGGCTATCCAATCTTGATTTTGGGCCTCTAGAACTGTAAGTCCAAATAAACCTATTTTCTTTATAATGAACTCAGCCTCTGATCTTTTGTTATAGCAATAGAAAGCAGCGTAACATACCAGGATAGTTCTCAACTGCCAAGGTTTTGATGAAGTTGATATCTTTCTGAAATCTTCATCCTTTTCCTTGTGTCCAAACAGATTTCCCGAGATTGTTTTTTTTTTTTTTTTGAGTGGGTCTGGGGTTTGAACTCAGGGCTTCACACTTATAAAGCCAGTGCTCTACCACTTGAGCCACACCTCCAGTCCACTTTTCTCTAGTTATTTTGGAGATGGGCACCTCAGGAACTATTTGCCTAGGTTGGCCTCGAACCATAATCTTTTTGATCTTAGCCTCCCAAGTAGTTAGGATTACAGGGATGAGTCCAGCTCCCTAGATTCTTAGACGTCTTGGTTTGTACACGTCCTCCCTCTGGGCCACTCTAGTACTAACTTCTGGCACCACACATTTCACTGTTATTTATAAGACCTCATTTGATCATCATCTTGTTGAGAAAGACCTCAATCCTTTGTGAATTAGGACTGATCTACAGATCCCTGTACCTCTTATGATGCCTGTAGTGCAATGGTCCTTAAAAGATGCGAGTCAAAGGAATGTCCATCTAGCTTTTAAATGGACAGTGTCTTGGGGAAACACTTAGTGGGAATAACTTGGGTTCTAAGCAGAACTGTAACAGAACTGTCGTTGTGGCCTCCGGCAAATCATAAAACTTCCTAAGACTCAGTTTCCTCCTGGGCAGAACAGACGTGTTAACCTCATGGTGGATATTGTTAGGTCCTGGTTTGTGAGGCTGGTGTGTGGGTTGTGAAATGTTTCATAGAAGAAGTAGGAAGTGAGGCAGAATCAGTTTTATTCACCATCTATGGAAAGCTAGAAGTACTGGCCCAGAATGAGACTAGGGCTGGGGTTTATAAGGTTTAGAAGGAATGTATGCTGATGTTCTGGGCCTTTTTGGTTCAGCTAGCTGTTTTAGGAAGTGGCTAGGTGGTCAGTTTCTCACTGTTTTGCCAAGGCAGCTGTTTGTTAGCTTGTACAGTCTTTTTCTATGGCACCATGTGGTCAGAATATGTTGTCAACAAGATGCAAGTGGGCCGTGCTTGGGTTCAGATGAATAGTTTGTGAAAAGCAAAGTAAAACAGCCTTCCTGCCACAAAATAGATCCTTTTTTTTTTTCTTTTTTATAAAACGAAGTTAATTTTGTAGTCTCAATTAGAGGCTAATCTGAGCTGAGGTCTTACAGATACCGCACTCACACATTTGCTGTGGAATGTTTTTTGTTGTTGTGAGTTTGGTGGTGCTGGAGTTTGAACTCAGGGCTCCACACTTGGCTAGGCACGTGTTCTATCATTTAAGCCACTCCAAGTGGCTCCAAGTGATGAGTGTGAAGCAATTTTATTTTTGTACAGTGGATCATGGACTTGCAAATAGTAAGGCAAATGGGGAGAGGGATATGGAGAAAAGGCGGCCGAGCATCATGGGAAACAGCGAATCAGTTCTGGTGGTTCAGGAAGCAGATCCCAAGATGAAATGAGAAGCCTCAGGGGTGAGCGTTATTACCCCTCCTCCCCATGTCCTCACTACCCCATCTCCTTGGCACCCCAATATCATCCCATCTTCCTTTTGCAAATTGGATCTGTCCCCTTGCTGGGTGATGGACACTCTCAGAGAAAACTCAGCTTCCAGGACATGAGGGTCTTAGCTCAAATCCTTCCCTGCCTATAGGAGTCAGGGAATGACCACCTGTACCTGGTTGGTGGGCTGGATCATCCAGTTTGGAATAACATCCCGAGAGGCTTCATGCACTGAGCTTGGAGTGGTCTGTCTGGTTTGGTCCCGGTTCCTTCCATCACCATTGGCTGGGGCTGGCTCCTCATTGCTGCCTGAAGAGTGACTTTGCCAAGAACCCACGATCAGCTTTGATGAGAGGAATGTCTAAATTCATATACAGGAAAATAAATTTCTTAAGAAAGAAAACAGTTGGTGGCAATAATCTTACCTACAAAGAAGACATTTTCCCCAAGGTTTCTAAGATCCAAGGATTCTTTGGCAAGGCTCAAAGTTCCTGGTGTCCATATTTGCCTTTTCCTAATTAATGCAGTAATAGTTCTTGCAAGAATAAAATATTTCTAACCAGCATCCTGAGAGAGGAAATTGCCCACCCCCAGCAAGCCCAGGGACCAAGCCTGTGTAGTGTTGTGTGTATGACACCCATAATGTAGTATGATGCCTGCACACCCATGGACAACACATATTTAACACACTATCTGTTGTGTTCCCTGACTTACAAACAGCTTCAATATTAAATGTGCCTATGAACAGCTTCCTTGTCTGTCTTCTTCTTCCCCTAGGACGTCTTTCTATGTCATAACAGTGAGACAAGCATCCCTATAGTCAATGATAAGACAGGGTGTTAACAAATACAGGAGGGAAAAGAAAGAGCAACACAGGGGATGAATTCGATCAAAGTACATTATAATTAATGCATGCTAATAATAAAAAAGATACACTAATGAGTAAACCTATACCATTTGAATTAAAGCATCTATCGGTCTACAATCATACAAATACTGCAAGCATATAATAATTATCTGCATCTCACAGTGAAAATAGTTTCTGGGAAAATTTCATTTTGTGTCCTAAATAAGTTACTTTGAACACAACTCTTAATTCCTTTATATATGCTTAAAAGATATTCCAAAAAAATACATCTTCTTTCTATATTTTCCTATGACGTAAATAGCAAGCAGATTGCTTGCTCCATTTTATAGATGAATACATGGGGAGCAGTGGCTGGGTGTGGAGGCTCAAGCCTGTAATCCTAGCTACTTGAGAGGTGGTGATTAGGAGGATGGCGGTTTGAGACCCAGCTTGGGAAGCTGGAGAGAGAGGGGAGAATTTTCAAGACCCATCTCAACCAATGGGTGGGCACGGTGGTGCATGCCTGATATCCTAGCTATGCCCTATGCCGTGAAGTAGAAATAGGAGCATTGCAGTCCAGGCTGGCCTAAGCATAAAATAAGACCCTATTTCAAAAATGACCAACACATAAGGCAGGCCTGTCCCCCTAGGCCTCTCAGAGTGTCTTATACCAGAGCAAAATGTGGCCCTGAATCATTGCCTGGCCTCTGTGTCCATAGGCTGCTGGCACTGAAGTGGGTTGTACAGTGGGGGAATAAAATGATCAGTGTAAAAAGGGATGGTGGAGTGACTCAAGTGGAGAGTTCCTGCCTAGCAAGTGTGAGGACCTGAGTTCAATCCCCAGTCCCCTCCTCCAAAAAAGTGGGGGACAGAAAGCAAATGAATACAAGTCAACTCCCTGTAAAGCTATCCTTATCTCAACTAGCAAAAACCCTTGGTCCTTCCTATTATTGCTTATACTCTCTCTTCAACAAAATTAGAAATAAGGGCAAAATAGTTTCTGCCAGGTAGTGAGCGGGGAGGGGGACAGAGGGAGGGAGGGGGTGGGGGGGTAAGGGAGGGGGTGGGGGGGAGGGGGGAGAAATGACCCAAACATTGTATGCACGTATGAATAAAAGAAAAAAATAAAATAAAAAACATTTCAGCCAAAAAAAAAAAAAAAAAAGAAGGAAAGCAAATGAAACAAAACAAATTGTCCCAAGCTCTTGAGCAGATTTCCTTCTCCTAAGCAATACTGCCTGGCCAGCACAAACTCATTTTCCAGATAAATAAGCAGAGAACCCGAAAAGAGAGAGAGAAAGAACAGGAGGAGGAAGAAGAAGACAGGACGAAGGAAGGGACGGAGAAAAGGGACGAGGAGGAAGATGAGGAGGAGAGGAAGAGGAGGAGGAAGAGGAAGAAAGAAGGGGAAGGAGAAGGAGAAGAAGGAGAGGGGGAAGAAGAAGAAGGAGGAGGGGAAGTGGCGAAAAAGGAAGAGAAAGCAAAACTTGCTCAATATTGCCTTAGGAGTCTTCACTTTTAGATCTCTGCTTTGGCAGATTGGTAGCATTCAGTTATTGTGCTAAGAGGAATGAAAGAAACCCAAAACTCAAAGGGATGCCCGCACTGTGCTATGTGTCTACCAATCAACCAACAGCTTCCTAGCTGAAAATGAAGTATCCCAAACCCTGCCTTTTCCTCCTGGCTCCCCACACTGGCAGCACTGGTGGGAGAGTGCCATGTTTTCTGAGGTGCCCCTCCAGCATGCCCTCACTGGGCTACTGTATTTAGGGAGAACTCCAAAAGGAAACTTCCCTTCCATTCTTTCTCAATAATGCATCCCAGGCACTGCATACCAGGCTCCTATTCACATGGCTGTGCGGGTTAGTTCCAGGCCCAGCCATTACCAGCAAATGCGGTGACATTAATATGAGTAAAAGCAGGAAAAGGGATGAAATAAAACATATCCTATTGGAGGAAATGAGAGCTGCTTAAGAAAGGAAAACACACATAGGAAGGACGTGGGCATATCAGGATACAAATAGGCCCCCGGGGAGCTGTGGATTCCACAGGCATGATGTTACTGAAGTACTTGATATTAGAGTAAGCACCTGCAGATATGAATTACATCCTTGTTCAGACCACTAACATTGCAGCACTGACATTGCAGGAAGCGCTTATGGTGTATTTCAAATCCTCCTGCCCACTGCAGAAATATCCAGTAAATCAATCGTGATAAAGGGTACCAGCTAAAAGGCTTAAAATGCTGAACAAGCCACCTCCCTCCTCAGAGAGACTGCCACCCTTAATTTATTTGGGGTTTCCCTAGTTACTCCTGCCTCCAGCCCGCAGGGAAGCTGAGATGGACTGTTAACGACTTCTGTGCTGGACTGGGGAGAAGCAGGAAGCTGGGTGTTGGGGGGACGTTTTCGTCATTGGCTTTTTAAAACTTATTATTTGAAATGTAATATTTGTACATCTCTATGGGGTATATTTTGATCGTTCAATATGTATACAGAGAAGGATAATCAAATCAGGCTAATAAGCACGTCCATTGTTTGTAATTCCCGGGTGTGTCCTGGAAGTCACTAACACCCACACTCTTAGTTGTCACAGCTATAAAAAAGGAGGCAGTGCTCTTCTGCCTCCTTTGGGGAGAGACTCGGAGTTGTGAACCAGGCTCATTTTATTTGGTTATGATCACAATGTCTTCTATATACTCGGAGCAGGCTTTCTAGTAATTGTTCTGTAAGTAGAAAAACAGAGGTATAAATGGAAATTTTCATGACTTTCCTAATAAGAAAAGAGACAACATGAAATATCTAGTCCAGCAGAACGGCTGATTTAAAACTGATGTGCCACACCAGAAGAGAAAAAGACTAGAGAAAATGTGCCCACGCTCTAATAATAGCTATCTTTGGGTGGCAGAATTTGAGGAAATTTTATCTTCTTTTCTGCATTTCTCAAATACTCTATAACCCTAGTGTGATGATTAATTTTATGTGTCAACTTGACTGAGCCATGGGATATCCAGCCGTTTGGTTAAACATTTTCTGGGTGTGTCTGTGAGAGTGTTTTGGATAAGATTGACATTTTTTTTTTCTTGTCAGTACTGGAATATGAGCTCAGAGCCTCGTGCTTGCTAGGCAGGCACTCTACCACTTCAGCTGTATTTTTTATGTTAGTCATTTTTCAGATAAGGTCTTGCATATTTGCCCAGGACTGTCCTCAGTCATGATCCTCCTACCTATGGTCTCCTGCATACTTGGGATCATATAAGCACTTACCACAACTCCCAGCTTATTGATTGCGATGAGGTCTCCCTAACTTTTTGTCTGGGCTGGCCTTGAAAGGCGATCTTCCTGATCTCTGCTTCCAAAGTAGCAGAGACTACAGGCATGAGCCACTCACTACTCCTGGCCAAGATTAACATTTGAATTTGTAGATGGAGTAAAGCAAGTTACCCTCTCTGCTGTGGGCCTCATTCCATCAGCTGAAGACCTGAATAGTTTAAAAACAAAACAAAACAAAACAAAAGCCTGGGTAAGAGGAAATCTCTCTTCTTGACTTTGGACTTGGCTTTTCTGATCTCCAGCTTGCCAAAGGCAGATGTTAAGACTGCTGCCTCCAGTACTACATGAACCACTTCCAATAATAAATCTCTTCACACACACACACACACACACACACACACACACACACACCCGTTATTGGTTCTGTTTCTCTGGAGAGCCCCAACTCATATAATTTGTTTAGCATTTACACATTTACTATGTTCTTTCCTATTGTTTCTATAACTAGAAATACTTTTTAAATTATGTATGCAGATTTAAGGAGAGCCATGTAAAGAAAACCTCACAAAATTAATCCCACTGAGAGCATTAATGTCTCACTTCTGGTTTAATTTTGATATCTATTCTTATCACATAAATCTGAATGCACCTAGAGAGTATAAACACCAGAATCATTTCTGTAGCATCACTCAAAGCCTTTACTAGTTCTGAAAACATTTTGTGTGTGTGTGTGTTTAACATTATTGCATTAGAAATGAAATCTTTTTTTTTTTGGTCGAACTGGAATTTGAGCTCAGGGCCCCATACTTGCTTAGGCAAGCCACACCCTCAGCCTTTCTGTTTTTTAGTTTATTTTTCAGGTAGCATTTTTGCCTGGGTTGGGCTTTTGACCATGATCTTCTGACTTCTGCTTCCCATGTAGCTGGGATTATAGGCATGAACCACTGTCCCTGGCAGAAATCGGTTCTGGTTCTATGCCCATGTTACTCTTTTTTAAATAATTTTAAATCAATAAAAGCAAATGTCTTAGCTTTGTTTTCTTTGAAAAGATGGGTTTCAATAAAAACTTGTGGACACTGCATAGTGGGAGGCTCTCGGGGCAATAGCAATAACTACAACCGTAGTGAACGTCTATCGAGTGCTGTGTTTTAATTCTGACTTAGATGGTTCTCATTACCCCCTGGGTCTTAGGAGCGTCATTCCCATTTGTCCTAGAGGAAATCAGGATGGTGAAGAAACGGTGACACACTGCAGGTCAGGTGATCTAACAGATAGCAGAGGTGAGGCTTTCTCCTCTTAGTCTTAATTTCTTCCCTGTAAAATGGGCCACCATCTCCATGCTTGAAGAGTTGCTGTCAAGCAGAGATGGATGCCCAGGAAATGACATAAGCGTATATGCTGAAGCTTTAAATCTGACTGGTATTTTCATCAACTTTCATCAATTACATGAGTCTCGTCTGACTTGTTCCACTTGAAAAAACTGAAGTTCAAAGTTGGGAAATAATTCACCCACATAGTTAGTGGCAGCTCCAGAAAGAAAATCCTGGAGTGATGGCTTGTGTTCCTAATGAGGCATAAAGATAGACACAGCCATAGCCCGAGAGGCCGTGTTCTAAGGAGGCTGGAGAGAAGGCAGTCCTCCCTCTGGCCAGATGTTCAGGAACAGGCGAGTGTGATGATTCTGGGGGGAAAAGCGTTTGTTTGATTGTTGACTTTTATTAAGCCTTTATGAAATAAGGAATTCTCTTCAGAGTTCTCAGCTTCATTGATTTCTTCTACACAGAACGCCAAGAACCGAATGTTCCTTAATAACCATCAGCCCGAGTAGGACTGAGTTTGGCTGGATGGAAAAAGGAGGGTGTGGGAAGTGCTAGGGAAAGAACAGGCAGGGAGCAACAAAGAAGCAAAGAGGAGAAAGGAAAAGAGGAGAGAGAGAAAAAAAGCAGTTGATTGTGATTTCAACAACCCACCATGTTCTGAGAATTTTCCAAGAGCCTGGGTCTATCCTAGGTTTCTTACTTACATTACTTAAGTCTCACAACATAAACTGAAAGTGTGGACATTGCTATCATTTCAGCCAATGAATTTGAGATTAAGTTCTCAGGCATTCAGCTATGTAGTGGAGCTGGGCTCCAAATCCAGGTCATTGTGACCCGAGATCCCAAAATCTGAACCTCTGTAGACAGGGATTCCAGATATTGCCAGGCACTCTTTCTCAGCTTGGCCAATCAGTGGCTAACTGGAGGTTCCCAAGCTACTTGGAGTTCTCTTCAAAATGCATGGCCTGTGACTTAACGATTCTTTTCCTATTGAATTTTAAAGCAACTGATAGGGCAGGACTCGGATTCAAGCACAGAATTTTATTTAAGTAGAATTGATGCTGGTTCCAAAAGGATTTGGCCAGAATTCCTCAGTATTCAAGGGTCAATCATCCCAGTAAATTGTGTGTCCCTTTTCTGTTCTCTGAGTTTGGACAGAAGAGGGCTGCATTAGATCCATCAGTTCATTTAGTTGGGAACTGAGAGAACAAAATGACATCTCTGAGCAGAGCCTGAGGTACGCCAACAGATGAGGTCAGGTTCTAAAGGGAGTCTAACCACCCAAAATGTGAACGACGTCCTCAGCATGTCCTGGGGAAAGAAACCTTCCTTTCAAAAATAAACTTGACTAAAGGGATCTGAAGATAAAAGGGTTGGTTTCCAGCCAGCAACAAAACTGTGCAAAAGGATAACGATGATTTTGAATAAAACTCTTGGAGAGCTCATCAGAATTAGAAAGATGTGTAAAAAGAAAATCCAGACAGCTTGGGCCTGGCGGGGACAGGTGAGTACTGACTTAGGGGGGCCAGCAGAGTGGACTCTTGTGTTTTTTAAATAACTTCTTGGTTTTGTAATAGAATGTGATGGTCAGTGATTAGGTAACAAAGAGTACAACTTGCACTAGATTTGATGTGGAAAGAATACAGGGATTACAGTCCTAAGAACTGGGTTCAAATCCCAGGTCTACCACTTCGAGAAGGTCCTTCGGACAGTTTGTTAACATCTGTGAGTCTTCACTGCTATGATCTGCAAGCTGGAGCGAATGATAAGTCTGTGAAAGTGCTGTTGAGAGAATTGGATGAGCTTTTTTTCCCAAAGCATCTAGCACTGTGCCTGGCATGTCCTATGTGTACTGAAGCTGCTTGATCACGTCTGACTCTGTGTCAGAGAAACACTGTGGGACTGCTTCAATTAAATAAGTAATCGCCTTCATAAGTCACCTTGTATTTGTAGGAACCATACCCTGAAGCATTTTATAGGCAAAGAGGCATCATGCCTGTAACTCTACTTAAATGGTTCAGAAAAAAGACATACACAGAGACAGACAGAGGTAGAACTCTAAGCTGGGCATAGTGGTAAACACCTGTAATCCCAGTGACTGGGGCGGTGGAGGCAGGAGGATCACAGGTGTGAGGTCAGCTTGGGCAAAGTTAGTGAGATCCTATCTGGAAAACAAGCTGAAAGCAACAGCACTGGAGATGGAGCTCAATGGTACAGTGCTTATCTAACAAACATGAGGCCCTGAGTTTGAACCCCAGTACCACAATAAACAAAAAGGAGAGGCTGATGGAAAGTCAATATAGTAAAATGACAATTTTGGAAGAATTTTAGTGAAGGTACTTTGTACTATTCCTATACCTTTAAGTATAAAATACTGTCAACATGAAAAGTAAATGTTATGTATTGAATGTTATGAATTCAACCCTCACACTATGGTAAGAGCAAAACACTATGCCTGTTTAAATTTGAAACACTTTAGAAATGCTAGAATGATTACGAGTGACACGTTATCCAGCACCCCCATCCCAGCCCCGTGACTGTCCCAAGGGTGCAGAATGCATTTGGATTTCTTGCTGTGGAAACAGAATACCCTCCAGAGCCTCTGGAACCCCATCACTGCAGTGGTAGTCAACACCTCACCCCTCACCAGCATCCATTCCAGTGTCCCTCCTCCGTGGACCGGTGGCTTGAGCTAGCTTCTGCCTCCAGGTGATGAAAGACTGGGTAGTGACAAAACAACCCAGATAGAACACAAGCAACATGGAGAGGGAAAGACCATGCTTTGTGACACAGGGACCTGGTCCCACCTTGCCTTAGAAGTTGTGTGACTTTCCAACTCACTGCCTCAGGTTTGCACATCTGTAAGGTGAGATAGCTGGAAAAACAGTCCCTAAGTTTTTTTTGTTTTTCATCTCCACCATTTTAATTGTATGCAACTGTCAGGTATGTTTCCAGTTTTGTAACTACAGGCACAAAACAACCTACCCTAAAATTTTGTGATTAACATTTTACTGAACCATGGCCACACACAGGAACACAATATGGGAGAAATGGGGTAATCAAATGATGGATGAGCTAAGTTTTCAAATTGGTGAACTCCCGAGTGTCCCTTGGAGAAGTTGCTGGAGAAAAGAATGTAGCTTCCCCCAAATTTGGAGGCTCACTCTTTCAGGAGAGAAGTCCCATTTTCTCCCCCAGACTTCACGGTACCACTGTAGAAGCCAGAGCAAGATGCCGGAGGAACGTGTTTACTGTAATAAGGCTCTCAGCTCTCAGGCATGCCAACTAAAATGATGTTCCACTCACTGCCTGATAATTAATGGTCACTTAACAAACATTGCTTTTGGCTCTTGCCGTCCAAAGTCCTCAAGACAGAACATGTGCCAGTGACACTTCCCAGACCTCCCGACAGAAGTGGCACCAGCTGCCCGCAGATCTCTTCCTGGACTTGGGGTGCCCAGCAGGGTGCAGGGATGGCTATTCAACTCAAATTACCCCACCACTGTCCTGAGGACAGGGCAAGACCCCCTGGTGGAAACGGTTCTTTTGCCAGACTTTAGCAAGAACCTGGCCATCTTCCACCATCCTTGGCTAAAATGCGCACCTGGCCCTCCTGCCAGACTGAAGGTGGACACACTTTGGGTGGTGAGAAGATTCATGTATTTGATTTCCACGGCTAGGAAAATAAGAGAGCAAGGCTGAGAGTTTTGAATAGATGGCATGCAAGTCTTGCTTCAACTGGTGTTTTCAATACAAGATTCCATGCACAGCCTCCCCATAATTTCATAAAGAAACATCTGAACTAGGAATGAGGAGTGCAGCAGTTGTGCTAACAGGAGTGATTCCTTTGGAGGGATGCAGGATGGGATTGAGGGCTACAGACAGGAAAGCAAGTCTGGAAGCCAGAAGAGGGCCCCCAAATGGAGGGCAGCTCTCCAACCAGGGCATTTCTGATAACATTAGTAAACCTAGCACAGAGAACATTCCCATTTTGCTTGCATGACCTCTCATTCACCACTCCCAAATCTTTGCCTCTTTGTCACAACACTTGAATCAAGGATGAATGGGCTGGAGAGCCAGGCCAACTCCAAACTCCAGCCCTGCCAGTGAGATGCTCCAGGATCTCTGGCAAGTCACATCAGTGCTTAATTTCTCAGCTTCCTGACCTGAAACACCTGGTATGTAGATGAACAAGACAGCAGAATACTCTTCTTCTTTTGGTGATAGAGGGGCAATAAGTGGGCATCTGAACAAGGTATTGGATCCTGAGCCTACAGAAACAAGATGTACCTCTCTATTGTCTGATTTTCATGGCAGCCACACAAGCAGGTCTTACTAACAGTCCCACTTTACAGATGAGGTAACAGAGACCAGCAGAATTTTTTAGCTGTTTTAAGCATTTTTACCTTTTACATTTTTTATTTTGAAATAATTATACATTCACAGGAAGTTGCAGAAATGGTAGAGGCCCCTGCACCCTTCAGATTTTCCTCCATGGGTGCACAGTCCAAGAGGACTTTCAGTTGGGTTCCCCTCAGGTGCACACACAGCTCAGCAATGGAGCTGAACCCTCTAGGATCAGTCAAGGGTTTGATTGGAGCCATGGAGGGATTTTATTGGGATAAAGGACTAGAGAGCAGTGCCTTGGGGAGGCTGGGCTAATCTTCGGATTGGAAATTTATGAGACAAGACAATAATTGAGGTTTGCTGACATGCTCAGAAAGAGAAACTGGCCCCACTCATCCAGTCTTCATGGAACCTGCCAGCTCACTTCACGGGCCTACAATCTGTTAACGAGGCCCTGGATACCTCTGAGCTTCCAGTCACCAGCTGGGCATTTGGTGATGAAAGGCTTGCTGTCATTTCAGTCCCTCAAGTTCCTTCACCCTCCCATCCATTCTCCTTTCCAAGTTACCAGTATCTGGGGCCAGTAGAGGGGACGCAGCCAATTCTACCCCGTTCTTTCTCCACTCCAACTTGTGAACTTGGACAGGAAAATAGCTCCCACATTTCTTACTGCACTATTTATTGGATGGGAGTTATTTCATCAATCATTAACATCCTTCTCTGAGAACCAGTTCCCAAGAAAGAGGAAACTCGATCCTCTTCTCTGGAGTGGATAGTGCTTACAAGGCCATACATGGTCATGTGATGTTTTCCAAATGCAAGACAAGTGTTGCCTCCTTTTCTGTTGGGCTCAATGCCCCAGAGGTCCCAAAATCCTTTAGGAAAATTTAAGTAGATGAAGCATCTAATGCCACCCTCAGCAAGGACACCATTTGGAATCAGTGGTGACTGCTACATCCTAATCTGTCCCAGGGTTTGGTGGCACACCCCAGCTCATGAAACTGAGCAAGTGTGAGTAACGGCCAGCACAAAGAATACTTGTGTTCCCTGAAAAAACAGTAAAGGAGAAATGTTCTCTCTGACCCCCTCTAAAACAAAAACCTTTACAGAAAAAAACCTCCCTGCTCAGCTGCAGTAAGGTGAAAGGTTAAATGTGGACAGAGGTGATATATAAGCAGTTTCTTAGTTTTCTGGTGGGAATACTTAACAACCTAAGTAAATTTCCCCAGGAGGTAATCTATTATATTTTGTCCAATTTCTTCCTCCAAGAACTGAATCAATTCATGATGTAATGCTCAGGGGAGAACAATCTTTTGGAAACAGAGTATCTTTCTGGGGACAAGGTTGAAGAAAACATCTTAATATTGTTACAGCTTTTGGCCTGGTGGTAACAGCTCTTTGCTGGTGGATGGCAGAGCCAGAGGGGAAGGCAGGAGAATGTCAAAAGGACATTCCCTGATCCCACCCTCCCCCGCAAAAAAAGTGTTTGGGAGATGCCTAGGATTGTTTTCTTCCCTTGGAGAAATACAGAATAAATCTACTTGGACATTTACAGGACAGCCGTGGGACCCTGGTGCATACTTTAGGGACAAGTTGAGAATGCTGTTTGAGTGTTGACTGGCACCTGAATGTAGAAACACTTGTAATTTAAACAGAACTTCTGGATTCTTCTCTGCTCCCAATTCTGCCCCCCCACCCCGCCCCGCAAAAATGTAATAAAGAAGAAAAGGTAATCAACACTCGTCATTAGTTTGAAGAACACAGATGCAACTTTTGATGAGTCCTGAGAGATTCTGTCTGACTTCATGGCTGTGGATGTCAATGTGGCCTCCAGCTAAGCTTTTACAGGAACAGAGGAAAATCTCCCAATGGCCTAACTTCTCACCTCCTTAAGTATCCAAGTGCTAGAAGATGGAGGCAGCTGAAGCAAGTGAAGTCAACAACCCGCCAAGAAGCAGGATGTCTCTAATCTTTACCAGTCACTTCCTCTGTCATCCTAAAATAAGGCAAGAACAAGACTAAATCTTTCCAGAGATAGGACGACACGTGACGGGTGTCTTAGAAGGTGTTCTGTATGCCTTACTACAGTGTGGGTTGCAAAAGACAAAAACAAACAAAGCAAAACGAGGAGGGCAAAGCCTGGGTTAAGGGTTACAAGTGGGTGGACCTAAGTTATTTATTTAAAGGGAAGGTGGGTTGCTTCTCTGAGGGGAAAGGAAGCCACAATGGAAATTAAGAAGCTCCAATTTCATTGGAGTTCAATTATTTTAAAATAAAAAATAATAAGTTTCCTTAAGTTAGAAAGGAAACATTTAGTTCTCACAGGGTTAAGAAAAATATAGAATTTGGATAGAGTGTTCAATTAGTCCCATGTTACCCAAGGAAGAACTTTTATGTGTCTATCACATTTAATTTTGAAAATCAAGAATGTAAAGTGACATTTAAAAAATTTAAAAATAAGAGCTTGTTTTTTTTCTCAAGGAATTTCTATGACCCCTCCATTGCCTTTTGAACCTCACACTCACAATTTGCTTCTTGACAGTCCAAATACCACTGGCCTCAACAAACACCCACTTAGCTACTCACTCAGGACCAACTACAAAAGATCAAACCCTCCTGAAAATGACTTGTATGTTCAGAACAGGAGACTCCAGCTCATCTAGTGAGTGGGAACGTGACTGGACGTCACAGTGCGTGAGAAGCAGACATCTTTGCATCAACATGCAGTCTTCCTTATCGAAATGTTGGATGTGGGCAGTGTTTCACTTCTATGGTTTACAACATGGTAAGTTAACAGCCAATGAAATCAGCGATGGCTTTTCATTCACATGAATGTCTGATACTGTTCAGCAAAGCCTTGGATCAAAGATTTTCTGTTTCAGAGGCAACACCTGAAAGGTGGGTTGAAGATGTTGCTACCATTATAAGACAGACTGCCTGGCTTACACATTTGATTCCACTGTCTTAGTTAAGACACAAACCAAGAGCCTCTTGGCCATAGGTAACCATAAATTCAAAGTTATTATTGTGATTAATAATAAATGTATTTTGTCAGGTCTATGAAGCATGATGGTGCATTACAAAATGAATTATCTTGATTGTGCAGAATACTTTCTCCCTAAGGATGTAAAGGGGGATACTTAACAACCCAAGTGTGTGGGGGGGGTGCTGGAGCCAGCAAGCAATATTGGAGGCTACATCATAAAGGAGCCATTGATGCCTCTTAGAGTGGATTCTTTGGGGGCACAGAAGGATACTATCAAGGGGCTTTTAGTGCATATTTGCTACAGTTGATATCCCTAGAATGCTCAGATTCTTAGTGGTCTCTAAATGTTTAAATTCTTAAATTCAAGCATTTATCACTCTTCAGGGACCTCTGTAGGATTTATTTACATTTGGAGGAACACTATTATCAGAGTTCATTTTTTAAATATTAGCAGAAAAGAGTGGTCTAGTTAGAAGTATTACCATGAATGCAATTCCTTAAGACAAATCTCCAACTTTTAAGAAAAAATGCCACCTGTAAGCTGTAAATATGTACATTAATTTTTCCCCATGGTATTTGCTTTGGCTGTGACCTATCCCAATATTCAGTTGAATAAGGGCTAAAAATTGTCAAACTAAATTCTTGTTTCAGAGCTGAACTCTACTGCCAGTTTGAGAAAAACACACATCCAGGTTTAGGGAATATGTTTTGTTTGTTTTGGCTATGACACAGGGCAGAACAGTTTCCATCCCATTCGAATGCATTCAAGAGAGTTTGAAATATTGCACAATAAAAGTCATTCATTATATCTGTCTCCTTTCCCTTCCAAAAACAAAAATGGCTACCCAGTTCCAAATCTGCACAGGGGGCAGGAAGAAGGGAGGCAGAGGGTCACTGGAAATCGCCCAAGACTAACACCAGGTTTTTCAGGTCTGAGTTAGGGAATATTTCTGAAATCCTTCATTCCCAATTTATACTTAAAACAAGAAAAGACGCGATTGGTTGCCCTGAATTATTTGCTGTTGTGAACAATGACAAAATGGACACTGAGTTTGTTCAAATGGTAGGCAGAAAATTATACATTTTACATTCAAGAGCCTGGTCTCTGAATGAAGCTTACTTGAACTGAAAAAAAAAAAAATCCTTTTAACTCATTTTCTCCATAGAGTTTCAAATGCTTGACATCAATTTTCTACTGAAAGAATTATTCCATTGTTTGAAGCATGCATTTGGAAGGTCAGCATTTTTGCGTCTGATGATATTTAGCAGTTATTTGATGTGCATAAACAGAGAAGAAAAGTGACATTTATTTCCTCATTTACCAACAGGCACCTAGGAGATCAGAAAACTAGAAACAGTTTGGTTTTAAGTGGCACAACTCAGAAATGCCACTACCAAGTCTCTATGTTTAAGATTATGAAATATCACCGAAGTGGAATGATTTCTTTTAAGTGGGATAAGCCCATGAAAATAAAAATTATTAGATATAGTAAACAGGTCTAAAAGTTACCTTTAAATTTCAGAGCTTAAAAACTCACACATGCATATACATAAGAATTTGGAACTTAAAAAAATTTATGTAATTTTAATTTTCTTCTATTAAATCTAAACCCTAAATGCCAGCTGTCTTCATCCATGAAAAATTACTTCTGTCACACACTGTGAACTAAACAATGTAGCCGATATGTACTTTGGACAAATTAAAAAAAAAAAGACTTAAAAATCAGTTCAGCTGGTCATTGGAAATTTTATGAAATCCCAACGGAGCCTTACAAGATGCAAACTTGTATTTTTCTTCAATGTTCATACTTGTGTATTTTCCCTTTTCATATGTGATATAATTCTTAAAGTAGCAAAACAGAAGCAGTTCCAGAAAATACTTGAATTCCAATTCCCCCTAAATTTCCAAAAACCTTTCTAATAAATCTTTAAGGTCATAATCAGGATATTATCCTGTTTGAAGATGTAGAAGAAAAAAATATTTGAATGACAATAATTACTTTGTCTTCTCACTTAAGCTATTATGCTACTTGTATTGGTTTCATAAAAAACAGAAAAGCATCAAAGAATATACAAAAATAAAGATACCAGTGAAGATACAAACCTGAAATTGTTAAGCCTTCATAAATTAGCAATAATCTTCAAATAAATGTAAGACAAAACTCTACTTTTTTTTTGTATGTACAGTTATTTTAATTTAATCTGAACACTCAATTGATCTAGGATTTCAAAGCCAGAGTCAAAATTTTCAGCGGGGCAGAGACCTGGTAGCTTAAGAGATAGAAACACATAAGCTTCGGAGAGATTTCTTTAGGATTTTACATATAGTTCAAAAGTCTCACATTCATTTTTCATCCAGATGTGTTCATAGGTTAGAATAAAAGCAAGTTGTGAAAACTACCCAAAGACATGTAGGAGATGAAGCCAGCCTAACCTACAGCCTCCTGTCAGTGAATGATGAGGGCCATTTGGAACAGAAAGTGTCTTTTATCTCCATTCCTCTAAAACTCCTACTGGGAACTTGTTCAAACTCCCCTTCTTCCAGAAACAAGCAAACCTGCACGATTGAAGCTGGTGCCACCTCAAGGGCCAATGGATCTGGGGTTATCCTGGCCTATTTTGTCCTTCTGCCCCTTGGAGAATACTAGACCGTGATCATATTTAGAAATGAATGCCTGGCAGATGTATCAATAAATATATAATTTGCCTACGTGAGATGGCCAAGTGCAGGGAAATTTTCCCATGTTAAGGAATAACTCTCAAATGTTAAGATTACTTTCTAAGCATGGAGTGGCAATTTTTACACTAAACCAAACTATTTTAATTTATGAAGATAAATCAATTTGTTGACTTTTTTTTAGAAAACTTGATTTTGAACCTTACTTTAGATCTTAGTGCTATCTAGACTGCAGTGTCCAAAAATGGGCAAATGAAACTTAGGGTGACGGTGTTACAATTTTAAACCACAAACTGCAGTGAACTAGTTTACGGATGAGCAGGCATCCCAGGGAAGTTGGTTTTCTTACCATCTCTCCGAGAGCCTTTTGTCACTGCCTTGGCTCCTCTGCAAAACGTGATCAGGTCTGGGTATAATCAGAAGTCCCAGATAGGTTTGGTTAGCTAACCTTTTGCTTCGACTGGCCTTTGGCCACTCTCCCACCCCCACCCCATGAACTTTAAACACAAATTATGATAAAAATTCACAGTAAGGGGAGGGGACAGCTTTCAAGATGATGTGATATGAGTATAATAATAGACGTACAGATCAACAGAATAAAATCCAGTAAAAGGCCTACACTTACTTATAAGTCTAGTGATTTCAACAAAAGTGCCAATGTAATTTAATGAGGAGTGGAATGGTGCTGGATGATTTCCTTAAAAACAAAAATCACACTCTCACCTTACACAACAGATAGAGATGAACTCAAAGATTTTAGACTGGGATAAGAAATAAATTCTAACTTGTAGAAGAAAACTAGAAGAGAAAAAAATTCTTTGTCCCTTGAGTTAAAGATTTCTAAGACAGGACATAAAAAGCATGAGCCATTAAAGAAAAAAAAAAAAGATAAATTAGACTTCAACAAAATGAAACTTCTCTGTTCACCAAAAGACGCTACTAAGAAAATAAGATTAGCTTCAGACTGGGAAAAAATAGTTTGAGGAAAAATATCCAGTAAAGAACTTAAAACCAAATATACGAAGAACACTTTCAACTCAGAAGACAACAGTAACAACAAAAAATGTGAGCAACAGACTTGGGTATATACTTCAATAGAGAAGATATAAGGGTGGCAATAAACACAGGAAAAGGTGTTCAACGTTATCTGTCATTGGAAAGTGTAAGTCAAGGTCACTAGGACAATAGTACTGCACACTTATTAGGATGGCTCAAATGTGGAGCAAGTAAAACTTACTGTTGGTGGTGCCAGGAACCTGAAATGGTACAGCCACAATGGAAAACCTTGTTAATTTCTTAAAACAGTAAACATATATACCAACCATACATTCCAGGAATCCTATCTTTAAGTATTTGTCCAAGATAAATGAAAACAAATCTATAAAAAGAGAACCATTTATGAACAGCTTTATTTGCAATGACCAAGCAACATAATCAAAAAATCCATAGAGAGATGAACGAATGATGGTACATCTATAAAATGGACTACTACTCAGCAATAAACAGGTATCAATTTATAACATGCAACATGGATCTCAAAAGCAGACACAAATGGATAAATACTAGTTGATCTCATTTTCTTACAGAATCAAACCAGCAGCTGAGAAGGGTTGGGTTGAGGGGGAGGAGATTGGTAACACAGTAGAAATGTTCTATTACTTAACTGTACTGTTTGCTCTTTTTAGAGTAAACGTTACCTAATGTTACTTTATCTCAGTGAACTTGGCTTTCAATCTAAAGCAGAATTAGGCATTAGCAATCACTTTCTCCTTGCTATCCCAGCTCTAAGTCTCAGCTCTAGCTCTAGTGAAAGCGGGGAAGCGAGAGAAAATACATGCTAAGTGGCATGACGTATTCGGGGAAGAAAATGAGAGAAAAGGCAAAGCTTCTAAGTTTGTAAGGGGGAGCTTTGTCACTTAAGGTCTACAGAAGAGAACTTAGCTATTCTTATTTTGTCTTACTGATATTTCTACACAAGCCCAGTGTGGTAGAATTTTGGGTAGCAAAATGTGGAGACATGTCACATCCCTTACTAAGGAGATGGCTACCTAAATGACAGATGCCATTCCATCATTCCATGCAGGGCTTAAAAAAACTGAAGTAGCACTAAGGCTGCCCGAAATGACATGCATACTTGTGATACTTTGTTGAGGATTAAAGCCACATTGTAGAATGGCACATGGAGGATCCCAGGAGAAGCAACACACCAGGTTAACACAGTTTAGGGAAAGCTGTGTTGAGGATGGTGAGGTTGTACAATGCCTGTGTAGGGAGAGGGAAAGGAAGAAAACTGCCAGTATTTTACCTTTTAATTTTGTGCTCTGCCTTACTCAACAGACACCTATTATTCCTGTGATAAAAATGAGTGAAATAAAGGGAACCACAGACAACAGCTAGTAGGAGCTGCCTGGCCTTTAGGCTCTGCACAGGAAGGGACACTTGAGATGCCACAGTGCCATCTTCTGGAAGAAACGGGTATCTGCACCGATGGAGGCAGAGGAAGCAGGCAGGAAAACACTATTCTGAAGACACTTTTGATTTAACCACTAGTGAAAAGAAATGGTAAATGACACAAACATAATCAAATACAGAAATGAACTTTTCCCAAAGTTTTGACGCAAATGAGAGCTAGTAGATAAAACTGACTTAACGAAACCCCCAGAACTGTAGGTGCTGGGAAGTAAGGACGTGTTCAAAGTTCTCATCAGCACTTCGGGAGGGATGAGGAAAATGAAGCCCATGAAAATTTTAACATTCAAACACAGTTAAGTTGCTGTGTTTTCATGAAGTAGCAAGCGAGAACAAGTATCAGTGGGTTTTTAACCTCCATCCTTAACAAAGCAGAAATGCAAAAATTATTTGTAAAACCCCAAACTCTCTGACACTTAAGTTTCTGAAAGATTTTTTTAAAAATTACTAACACCAAAAAAGCTTTATAAGAAGTTAATTCTTATTGTTTTCAGTGGTATTGATTTGACAACCATACCAAACCATAAATGGGAGGGGGGGGCCCATAAATAATTTACATGTAAAAGATAAAAGAAGTTTCTAGACAATCCACCCTTGAGCAGAAGAAATTGGGGATCGCTTTGCGTGTTAATGTAAAATCCATTAGCTCCGAGCAGCAGGAGTTCCAGACCTGCCGGTGCCAAGGCCTCAACAAATAGTCCCTGTCTAGGAGGGGGAAAGGGCCACTCAGCGGGAGCTTTCTTCCCTGTGGTGTTATTTATAGGGAGCTCTATTTGTTAACATGTTTCTGCTATCACGGGGAGCAACAGCTTAATGATTTAAACCATTGCAGAGACAACTGTTTAATGATACGATGATTTATATGCACTCACAAATTCCAGATAGGCAGCAATTTAGCTTTTCAATCTGCTGTCACAAAATAGCCATAGGAAATATCGAAAAAGCTTAACTAAGGAGAGAGGCCATTGCAGCAGCTATTATGAAATAAAAAGTTAAAACTGCTGGAAGATGGTGTTAAATCACTCCCTCACCATCCTGCTTCATGTTAGTAACCTAATTTTCTAGAGCCCCTTCAAAAGTTGCTGCTTTTCAGTTTAATGGAAAGTGATGAATTAAATCCTAAATTACCTGTGACTAATTTGAATAATCTGGGAATCTAGCCTTTAAAAGATAGTTTCACCAAATCTCTTTCCCTACGTTCAAAGCACAAAAAAAAATCTTGTTTGCAGGAAAAAAATGCTTTCACATTAATTATTTCTAAATTATATATTCATTTATAATGGTGGATTTACAAAACCTTAGCTATTGAAGGAATTTTTCTGCAACTTCATTTAGGATTTGATTTTTAACTTTAACTATTAAAGTAAAACTTTCATTTGAGCCAGATAAGGCAAGTCAAAACCTCTCTTAAACTCAATCTAAAGAGAAAACAAGTTTTGTAATTTCCGTTTTCCTGTTAAAAAATTTTAGCCCTTTTTTTTTGCCACATAGCCCCCATTTTGTCTTCACGTTTACATTACCTTCATTTCCATAAGGTTCTGTCACTGGGTAAGGGGCGTGGGGCGGGGGGGAGGGGGTCTCCCTCAGTTTTCCAGTTTCCATGCAAAATCATCCCAACTGAGATCCACACGTGAAAGGAATGTCAAGGTGTCTCACAACAAGGAGTCCCACAAGGTGGAAGTTTTAGCAAGGATTTATTTTAGTATAACAAGATAAAGCAGGGAGAAGTGGGGAAAAAAGGGAGACTCCATGCAGGAAATACGAGACTCAAAATGGTGGGAAGGAAGAAGCAGACACAGCCTCTTGGCTCTCAGTCTTTACTTCCTGGTTATTTCTAATGTCTGAGTCTGGTCTTTTCAATATTTATTAGCTTTAACTACTGTCTCCTCATCTGACTCTCCTGCTTTAGTTCCATTATTTCCACCAAGTTTTCTTTTGCAAAAGAAAAATCAAAAACCCAAAACTTGAGCTGCAACCAGTCAGTTCTAAAGGATGCTTCTGACAAAAGTCTAACCCTTCAGTGGAAAATGTGTACTTACATGAAATAAAACTTTAAAGACCTATTGTTGGATCCAAACACAATCCTTTTAGCAAAATACTGACAAAAACATTTACATCTGCGGGAGAGAAAACATTTAATAGAATGCTTCCTTTTTTGAATACTGAAGAAATTCACTTATTTCTACTTAAAAGTTGATTCCACTCAAATGGTTTTATTTGTTAGATACCTGTGTGGCACTGAGGGTGAACAGAGGACACGGGGAGTGAAAGGGCAGAGCAGGGCACATGGTTGCCTTCTCTCTTGGCCAAAGCTCAGCTGGGCGGTCAGCTCTCCCCTGGGTCCAGCCCTCCCGAGGGTAGTGGAGAGCTCTCTCCTTTCTCCTGGAGAAATGCTCTTCTCCTATAGCCTGTTGGCTGAGTGGTACTGTGAGTACTTGCCAGTGTAGACCCACAAAAGCTTTTCCTTCTTCTCCCTGGTGGACAAGGGTCAGCAGCCAGGCTCTCTTCACCCGAGATGGAGGGCAATGCTCCTGAGTCTTGCCTGGAGGTCAGATGTCCAAATCCTCTGCTGTCAGATGTACTTATGGTTCTCCTTTTGGCTTTTGGGGCAGTGGAGGGAAATGGAAGCGATACCCACATGAGCCCTTTACTTTCCGAATCTCTTTGGAGCCTGGTGCTCCGTCGCACTTTGGTTTCACTGTCTGATCTCTGAAAGGTTTGCTCTATGACATCAGATAAATCTTTACACAGTTCCGAAGCTTCTAAACTAATTTCTACAGCACTTCCCAAACTGCAGGAAGGTTTGTCATCCTTGTTTTGTTCCAAATTTAAATTCTGATCATCAGAATAATACACAGAGCGTCTTCGATGTTTCCTTTCCCTACAACCCCTAACGCTGCTACTTTCTGCAGATTTTCTTAGCAAAGCCTCACTGTGGTCTACAAATTCTTTTATATTTCCACTTAGGACATCTTCTAAATGGTTAAACTCTTCCTGTGAGTCAGGCAGTTTCTCCTCTGTAGCTAAGACTTTGTCCTTTCTCTCACACTTGATGTTTATATCTTTTTCCACATTTTGATCAGCAAGAGAAAACTCCTGACACTGTGGGATAAAATCAGGTTTTGGATTGTGTGACATAATGTGTTCTTTGGTCCCAGATGCACAAGGAATCTGACTATTGTCAGTCTTGGTTTTTGGTTCCTTTTCACTTTCCAACTTATTTTCGGTTTCTGGAATATTTTTCCTGTCTTCAGTGTCCTTGGCATTTGTACTTGGCTCTTCTCCACAAGTAGCACTGCCAGCCAGTGCGGAGCTGTCTGTGTGAGAGCAGAACACAGACATGTCAGCCTTATCAAGTCCGGGGTGCACAAATGAATCTGGGTGCTGAGGCCAAAGGATCTGTCTTTTAACTGGAGCTTTTGGAGGCTTTACTTCTTCCAGTTTATCATTTGAGTTGAAATTGTCTATGGGCATGGAAGTAAGTTTAAATCAAATTAGAAAGTAACAGGCACTCTGTTATGTAACTGTGCCCCACTGTACTGTGTGTTTTCAGCTTTCAAAAATTACAAGACCTACAAATGTTACATCGTACTTGTCCTCATCTGTCATTCCCTTTCTCTCTAAGCTCTTCCCCTGGCCACAGGTTAAGAAAACAGACATTCAATGCATGAAATGATAAAACACACAACTCCAGACCTGGAAAATGAGACCGGGGCCTTACACGGCTTCCTCTATTCTAACGTACTTCCCATGCTGCAAGGTCCATTTCCTTGAAAATGAGCAATATCACGCTTCTAAAACCTTTCCATCAACATCTCCCCTGAAATAGAGGAGAGAAAAGTCTGGCACTCTGCGGGATGTGAGGACACAGTAGACAAAAGGGAACACAGCTCCCATCTCCCCTGTGAAAAAATCTCTTTAAAGTGCACTCCTTCAGATGGAGTTGTGCGAACTTCACTGTTTTAAACGCTCACACTCTATTCCTCAGCCTTTGATTAAACTTCATCCTCCTGGAAGATATGTCACTGTGGCCTTTCATAGGTGAAAAAAACCCATTGTTAATGTTTTTAAGAGTGGTAAGTAACAAGTCTTAAAGGAATCCTGGCTTCTGGAGTTCTAAATCTCACAGCTATTAGACACCATCCCTTTTATCATCTCAGATAATAAGGTTCTAAAAAAAAAGTTAAAAAAAAAATCAAAACTGGAAGATATACAAAACAAACTGAACCAAAGTATAAAAAAACTGTTTCAATCTGAAAACATATCATGTCTTAGGTACTTAGTTAGTTAGAGGTTAACATGGGTCAGTGTTACTCAATGCCAACCAACAAACAGGTCATTGGGTTCTTTTACAGATTTAAAAATGGATATTAATGTATTTTTCTAAAATTCAACATACTTAAAAGGAAAAAAGTCTAAGCCATTAAAAAGCTACAAACTACAGCTTCCTTTTTTTTAAAATTATCACTGTAAGGAGATGTTGCTATGTGTATTTAATGCACTTTTCCCACAGTGAATGGGGAAAGGGAACAAAGAGTGAAATAGCAACAAAGAGCATGAAGAGGAGACATGAAGTACAACTTCGAGGACAATGACAGGTTACCTGAACATGTCCTTCCGATGCTTGGACCTGAAGGTATCATTTCGTAGACCTCAGGCAGCTCAGGAATAGGGCTCAGCAGGGGCTTCTTGGAAGCAATTTCTCTTTCCCCATATAAAGGCTTCTGGACTCTTTTCTTCCCATTTCCTTTCTTCCTGGAAGTTTTTAAAACCTGAGATGATGTATTAAAGCACAGTAGTTGACAAAGATGTAGCATTATGTACAATTTGGACCCTTCAACTTCTAAAACTTCTCTTATTATTAGTCACACGTTATTTTTTTTTTCCCAAAATAATTTTTAGAGAAAAACTTAAGATCAATTATTCTATTTAAATTTTAGGGGTTTGAATCATGTATAAGGGATTAAGGTAATTTATACAAAATCAGATAAACAGAATTCAAAATCAGAAACAGAATCCAATTTATAAAATGTGTGGTAGTTTTCTCTATTTCTACAAAGATTTTGCCAAAATAAATGCTAGTTAAGTGAAGATACAGATTACATGCTGCAGATCTGGACAGACCTGAGACATTTGAAATTAGCACGTGGTTGTACAACACAAGATTAACACAGCCTGAGTTACCAACTGAAAGGCTATGAGAGGTTGTTTTCTGTTACAAGTCTGGGTGAAGAAACAGGTATTTAAATACTATATGAAGATAACACAAAGCTAGCTGAACAGAGTCAAACAACAAATCATGATTAAAATGAAGAAATCACAGGTGCTGGGGGCAGGGGGTGTAGCAAAATGGAAGAGCACTTGACTAGTAGGCAAACACTCTGGTCAAAAGAAAGAAAAAAAGAGGACAGGCACTGGTGGCTCACACTTCCAATCCTAGCTACTTGGGAGGATCCAGGTTTGAGGCCAGCCCTGGCAAATAGTTTAAGAGACCCCCATCTCCAAAATAACCAGAGCAAAATGGACTGAAGGTGTGACTCAAGCACTATAGTACCTGCTTTGCAAGCAAGAAGCTCTGAGTTCAAACTCCTGTTCCATTAAAAAAAAAAGTCACAAAACGGATTTTAACAGGCACAAGTAGTAGAAGATTAGGGGGTGAGGGCAAAGTTTTGGTACTGATTTTCAAAGATATGAGCTTCTAAGAAATTAAAAACTGCTTTAACAATTTTCAGAATGAATAATTACATTTAATTCTGAGTGCGGGTTTGAACTCAGGGCCTCATACTTACTAGGCAGGCACTCTACAGCTTGAGCCACTCTGCCAACTCTTTTTCTTGTGATGGGTTTTTTGAGATAGTGTCTTGTAAACTATTTGCCCAGGGCTGACTTCAAACTCCAATTTGTCTGATCTCTGCCTCCTGAGTAGCTAGGATTATAGGTGTGAGCCACTGGTGCAAAATATATTCTATGTTAAAAATACAAGAAGGACCATTAAGAGCAAAAGGAATGGAAAATACTCACAGACTTTCAACATAAAGCACGTTTTTGACAATTAATGGTTCCAGAAAGTAGAATTTATTCAGACATTTATGGAGAAACTGTTATAAGCCAGGTAATAAAGAGATTGGTGTGAGAGCGAAAAACACATAGGACATGGTCTTTAGGAAGCTCCTGGTCCAGAGGCAAGTGGTCATGACACTTACATAGCACCACAGACTCCATGTGGCCTGAGAAGGTGGGTGACCTGGCCTGCAGAGGTTAATAGACAAGGTCCACAGAAAGGAACGTCCCAGCCAAAGCGCATGAGAATTGTTCTGGCCGATCATGGAGGTGGGGCAGAAGGGCTTTTGAAAGAGAAGGGGACAGCAGGAATTCTAAGTGGGGTGCACAACACAGAGCAAGGGTGGCACCTAGCATTATGTGGCCAGACATCCAGGTAGGAGTAGCAGCAGAACACAACAGAGGGAGGGCCCCAGGATGCAAAAAATTGAATGAAAGCAAGGAAAGCTCCTCGAGTGCCCCGTAGGGTGTGAACGCCCTTGCGCTTAGACTGAGGATCATTTGGCTGACCAGCACAGAAGACTCAGGTGAAAGTGATGGTGTGAAAGAGTGGTTGAGATTCAGGAGCACAGAAATGGCACAGAGCTGTGTGCTCCTTGAAATAGCTATAGTTATCTTGTAAAAACAAAACCAAGCACAACATTCCATGGAAAAATAATTTTAGAACTCTACAAGATGAATGTTCCTCTTGGTGATGTACAATATACATTCAACATAAAATTCTCTGAGAAGCTCTCTGTGTAAATAATCTCTATACACATAAGGAAAATGCTGGGTTAGATATTTTTCCATTAAACTTTTTTTTTTTTCATGGAACATCTGTTGACATTCCATGAGCAGATGGGGGAATGCTGGCTTGCTCCGTGGATGTGGAAGCCAAGAGAAAAGAAAAGCCCTAAGGTGCGTCTCATAGATAAAGGACAAAAGGGAAACACTTGGCCTCTGGTGTGAGTATCCTGGGTTCAAGTCTTGTCTCTACCACTTCTCTGCTTTATTACCTTAGCCAATAACCTCAACTCTGTACCTCATTCTTCTCTGCAAGATGGGAATCACAGTAGCACAGGACTGTGGGAGTAATGAGTGAGTTAGCATGTGAAATGGTTAACATAGGCCTAACTCATACTAGGAGCTGTGTGCCAGCTACTCTTGTTCTAAATTCCTTCCTGTTGCATTGAGAATTGATATGGGAAAAATATGTTAAGAAATTTAAATCATCATATAAAAATTATTAGCTATAATGTTGTATGTGCAACCATTATTTAATACATGCATTCACTGTGGAATGGCTAACTCAAGCTAATTAACAGATCCATTATCTCACATACTTCTAGTATCAAACCATGGTATCATCATGGGCACAGGCTCTACATAACATGGTCGATGTCATCAGGTTATAAACTATAGAACAGTTTCTGGTTTATTGATAAGAAAGAAAAACACATCATTTTTAGCATGATTTAGTAAATTTCTGTTCATACAGATGGTCCCTGAAGCTACAATGGTAGCCAGCACATATATAATGGCTACTTAAGAAACACAATCAACGCACGAATCTCAAGGGAACACCAAGCTTTCTGAATATTTGCTAAAGTGGAAAAGACTAGAATGTTGTTTTCTCAAGGTCTTGAGCCAGTAAGTATGTGTACAAAAGGATGATAATTAAAACACCCCAGGTTGTCTGTCCTGAAAATATTTCTATCAGCGCTCACCTCATCCATGAGAAGATTTCATTGACAAAGATGAAGAACTGACCAAAATTTGAACTTTACCCCAATACAAAAACCTTGCAGAGAGAGAGAGAGAGAGAGAGAGAGAGAGAGAGAGAGAGAGAGAGAGAGAGAGAGAAAAGCCACATAATCTGGAACTCCAAGGAAGCCATGTGACCAGAAATGCTGAGGTTAGTGTATGACTTGAAGCAAAGGATAACTGAAGGTGTAGCCCCCAAGCAATCTTTCTCCAAAATCAGACACAACTTCTCATACAGTGAAGGAGGTCATGAAACAGAAGTATGGTTACCATTTGCTTTACTGGCATAATTAAAGACAAACTTTTCAGAGAATGGCTTTAAAATTATTTTAAAAAGCTTGTGCCTGTAGTCCTCGCACTCTGGAGGCAGAGGCAGGAAGATCACTTGAGCCCATGAGTTCAAGGACAGCCTGGGTAGCATAGAGAGACCCCCCACCTCAAAAAAAAAATTAAAATGATTCAGTAGGTGGCAACCAAACAGTGCAGGAATGTTTACAATGACAAAGCACACATTTACCTACCCCTGGTGTGTGTTAATTTTCTGGTTCCATTGTAGTTCTTGTGGCTTCCTCACACTGTCATAAGTCTAACTCCTTACAACGTGAAATCTCACATACCTCCAATGTACAGAGAACAGTGCACTGACTCCCATGTACCCATCAACTAATTTCATCAATTACTAACATGTAAAAGTCGTGATTCCTTTTTAACCCCCTTCCCAAGATTCTTTTAAAGCAAATCCTAGACATTACATCATTTCACGTGAAAATCCCATGGTGTCTCTAAGAGATAAGGAATCTTTTTCCTTTCAAAACAATTACAAACAGAGTTCAGCAATAAAAAAGGAACTCTTGATGCATGTAAGGACCTGGACAACTCTCTACAGAATTAGGCTGAGTGAAAAAAAGGCAGTCCCTACAATATACTTTGTTCATACAAAAGTTCTCAAAATGACAAAATTGGAGATGTAGATTAGTGGTTGAGCAGGGCTGTGGGTGGTTAAGTAGATGCAGCTCCAGAAAGGCAGCAGGAGAGATCTTTGTGATGAAGGAAATGTCCTGTATCTTGACTGTGTCAACCACATCCTGGCTGGAAATTTTACTATGGTTTTGCAAGTTGTCACTTCTAGAGAGAAACTGGGCAAAGGGTCCATGGGACTTTTCTGCATTGCTTCTTACAGCAGCATGTGTTCCTAACATGACCTCAAAACCAGACTTCAGTTAAGGAAAGGACACACACAAAAACAGCCCTAAAAGTCCGCGATTTAAATTTCTCCCACTGGCACATAAATGCCCTTCACGGTTGTTCACTTCAGAATCCCAACTGGTCTGTACACATTCCACTTGGTTGATGAATTCGAAAGTCACTTACTCTAAAGTTCCTTCTTTCTCCCCTCTCGCCGTTTATTTGGTGAATGAACTGTAGTACCTATCCTGCAAAATCAGCTAAAACCTGGATTTGGTTGACTCAATCACAGTATATCTTGGTCCCTGTGCATCCTGTAGGCTGGTCATTACACTGCTAAGCTTGATTAGACCCCATCTTGACACATCAATATGCAACTTGTATAATTTGTACAATTGAAAAAAATTGCATATATTATGTATATATTTTGATATATACATACATTTTGCAATGATTGAGAATTAACACTTACTCTTTTGTGAAAAGAACATTTAAGTTGTGATCTCTTAGCAATTTTCAAGTAGACAGTATTATGTACCATGGTTGTCATGTTGTACAGTAGATTTCCAGAACCCATTCACTGTAAATGAAACTCGGCACCCTCCCTTTAACTAACATGTCCCCAATCCACCCACTCCCCAGCCCCAGCCAAGCACCATTTGATTCTGTTTTTGTAAGTTTAACTTTAGATTGCACATACAGTTCTTTCTCTGTTCCTGGTTCAATTCACTTAGCATAACACCCTACAGATTCTTTCATGTTGCTGCAGTTGTTTGAAAAAACCTCCATACTGTTTTCATAATAGTTGTACTAACTTAGATTATCATCAGCACTCATTATCTTTTACCTTTTTTGCAACACCCATTCCAACAGGTATGAGGTAATAACTCACATTTCCCTGACGATTGGTGATTTTGAGCACTATTTCATATACCCGTTGGCTATTTGTAAGTATTCTTTTTGAAAAATGTCTATTCAGGTCCTTTGCCCAGTTTTTAAATTGGGCTATTTGCTTTCTTGCTATCAAGTTGACTTCCTTATATATTTTGGACAACATTATCAGATGTGTAGGTTGCCTGTTGAATGTTTCTTTTTGCTGTCCCAACAGCCTCTTATTTAAAGCCTTCAGCACCTGGGATGACTATTTCTTTTTTATTTGTTAGCTAAAACTCCTCTCTATAAAGAACTTTTCCTCACCAACTATCTGTAGTAGGGCTTTATTTTCCAGTTTTCCAAAAAGTGAGGGGGTATTCTAGCAAGGTGCTAAGGTGGCTTACTTTTTAGAAGACTGTGAACTTACATGTGACCTGCTATTTCATGCTGGTTAACTAAGCATGGCAGTCATTCTTTCTGATGGTCACACTGTCTTGTCTTTGGCCAGTGAAAGCCTTGTCACAATGGCTATGTCCCCAGTGTTTTGTAGCTTCCTTCTTTGTACTCTAGTAAGGACCCAGGCTCCCTTTCTGCACTTGCTGTTGTAAATTTGAAAGCAGACTCTTTACCATGGAATGCAGACCCTCTTTTAACTGGGACATGGCAATGGCAACCTATGGATGAGAGATGCTTGTTCATTCGAAGCCTTATCAGTGGACAGAGCTGAAGTCATCCTAAATGGAAAACAACATAGTGAATCCATACTGATAGTTCTGATTCAAATTTAGTCGAAGTGTCTGATCTGAAATTTTGACTTGTAGTGAAGTCTTAAATCTTAATGACAGTGAAAAATTGCTTTTGCTTTGTTATAAATTGAATTCTAATAGTACAGGTGCCTCATCCAGTTGGTTTGCTTCATTTTTGCTTTCAATGTTTAGGAATTGTTCTCTTTCCATAGTTTTGATTTGTGTCAGTCATATAAAAACTTAAAAGCACACATCTAAGGAAGTCTAGCTCTCATTCCAGTCCCTCTGTTCCCCCCTCCACCATTGATGAACAGTTTTGATTGTCTTTGGTTTATCTTTTCCCCTTTTTAAAAAGAATGAAAATACTCTCTATGTGTGTATACATGAGCGTGTATGTTCTTTTCTTAGGCTAGGATTGCCACAACACAGTATCAGACTAGGCAGGCTAATGACCTTATGTTCTCACAATTCCGGACACTGGAAAGCTAAGTCAACGTGCTGGTTGGTTTATCTGAAGGTCTCTCTCCCAAGCTGCAGACAGCTTCCCTGCTGTGACCTCACGTGGCCTTTGCTCTGTGCACATGCATCTCTGGTACCTTTCTCCAAATTTCTTTTTATAAGAACACCAGTTAAATTGGATTAGGACCCACTCTAATGACCTCATTTTAACTTAATCACCTCTTTAGAGACCGCATCTCCAAATAGAGTCACATTTTTAAGTAGTGTAGAGTTAGGACTTCAACCCTTAACTTGGGGCAGGAGGCAATTCATCCAATAACTGGTAGGTAACTGCATGCATCATTTTATAACTTGCCTCTTTCACTGAGCAGTAAGTATATTCTGGCATCACTCCATAGCAGCATATGGAAGTTTTCCTCGCTACTTTCTAAAGCTGCATAATACACCTTGTAGCACACTGCAGTTTCTTCAACTAGCCTCATCTCAATGGACATTCAGCTTGCTTTTAATCTTCTACTGCTCAGTGATGCCATAACTTTGTATGCATTTTTAAAAATTTTTTTTCTATGGATTTTTGAAAGCTTCCTAGATATAGGAGTGCTATATCAAAGGGTAAATAAGTGTTAAGTGTGGCCACATACGGACAAATTCTTTCCCATAGAGATTTGAATCACCAAAAAATGTATGTGTATGACCTGCAGCCTCAGCAGCAGAACACACTCACAACTGCTGGACTGTTGCTAATCTGCAAGGTGAGATTACAGTACCTGGGTGCCTGTTAGTTATTTTCTTATTATGGTGACCAAGTCTGAACATTTCTTGTATGTTAAGACTCAGGTTCATTTCAGTTTGTGAATTGTTTTTGTAACTTCTGGAGATTTTTCTATAGTTGTTCCGTTTTCTCAATAATTTGGAAGCTCTTTAAATAGTGACGTTAACCCTTTGTGCTTGATTTGATTTGCAAATACTTTCCCAAAGGTGTTTTTTCAATTTTCTTGTGGAGGCTTCCCTCACCCCCCATGCAGGTTCCATCTTGTTTTGTTCAAAAGTCAAACTTTCATCTTTACTCTCAATTATTTCTGGTTTCTGAATCATATTTTGGAAACTTTCTCCATTTCTAGGTTCTAAAGGAATTCACTCTTGAGGATTCCAATACTACATCCAATTTAGTAACTGCTGACACCCTATCATGAAGGACGAGAGTATTGCTCCAATAAACTAAACCTTTCCTATAATTGGTTCTTATGTTGGTTAAATTTAAGACTTCTATTTGTTTCTTTTCACCAACTTAAAAATTGTATCTCTTGAATCCCAAATCTGTAAGGTGATAATTGTAATTAGCCAAAGGGCTTACTATGACCAATCATTATTGTACATGCATTAATTCATTCATACTCATAACAAGCTTCTAACACAAGTGTAATTACCTCTGCCACTTTACAATCAGAGGAGTCAAGATTTTTGCCAAACACTCCATTGGGAGGGAATAGTGAAGCCAGGCCTGAGAATCCCAATGGCCTGGGTTTAGAGCCTGAACTCTTACCCACTAGACTGCTAAGGCTCACACCCTTGCTTCTACTTTTCACTTCATTATAATCTGATTGATAACATTCATATTGTCTTGTACCACCACCAAGGTGTTAGAGCTTTGTCCTCAGCTGAAAAACTGAGTCTACACCATTAGGACTGTAGAAGCATTTTCCATTACTTTGCCAAATACATAGCTCACAGTCCTTTCCTTTTCTTTAGGCCCCTTGTGGGGGACAGTTCCTAACACCATGCAATTTACTTTTCCTTATACTCCATTATTGCTTGCCATCACTCTAACTAAAAGTTTGCTTCGTATCTGCTCTGAAACTTTTACATGGACTTGCATCTGAATAGTGTGAAATTGCTTTTTCCCTTACAGGACACATCTTCTAGTTCTCAGTCATGGGGGTTTTAGTTTTTCCTTTTAGAGCCCCTTCTCCAGAGCACTATTTGCTTCTGTTCAAGTTTGGACTGGCTACTCTTCCAGGTTGGCTGAGCAGCTAAAGTCAGTGATTTCCCTTGAACTGTTCTCCTGAATTGCTAGAGCCACTGTGTCCTGACTTCTTAAGCCCGCTTCCTTATTTTGCTAGAGCATCTCATCCAGTAATGTCCAAAGAAAGGATAATTTTCAGAGTCCTTGACTGTCTGAACGTCTTTTTCCTTCACACATTCAAGAGTTTGACTGGGTATAGAAAGTGAGCTGAAATGAAGTTCTCCTTTCAAGTTTTAAATGTCCTGTTGAATGACCTTCCAATATTTTAGCTTCTGCTCAGTTTGATGCCTCTGTGATTGATTCTTGCTTCTTTGAAGGAAATGTCCACTTTTCTCATGGTCTTCACTGCTTAGTTTTACATTGACATATGTAAGTCCTAGCCTTTTTTATTGCACCAGGCATCCAGTAGGCTCTTTTAACGTGAACATGCCTTCCTTCAGTATTAAGAAGTCTTTTTGTCCGGGCGCCTGTGGCTCATGCCTATATTCCTAGCTACTCAGGAGGCAGAGATCAGGAGGCAGAGATCAGCAGGATCTCAGTTTGAAACCAGTCAGGGGATATAGTTTGCCAGACCCCCCCATCTAGAAGAAACACTTCATAAAAAAAGGGCTGGTAGAGTGGCTCAAAGTGTAGGCCCTGGTTCAAGCCCTAGCATCACCAAAAAAAAAAAAAAAAAAAAAAAAAGAAATCTTTTTGGACATTTTCTTCCATTCTATTTTTTCTTTCTGAGATCCTGTGAAGTCTCCTAGATTGGTCTTCCACATCTCTTACTATCAGTCTGCCTTTCTTTTATTCTATCTTCTAGGAGACTCCTTAACTTTATTCTCCAGTCCAACTACTAACTTGCAAACAGCAGAATTAACACATTAAGCAACTCCAGAGTGACTTGTCTTACCAATGATGAGTGATCAGTTTAACAGGTACAGTTAAGGATTCCCAACACCCTGTGACCCAGCATGGCGTGCCCAGATGGCCAGGCTTCAACAATAGCAAAGTCATTCTTGCATTACTTTTCCAGGATTGCTCTCTCAAGGAGGTGGAGCAGGTCACTGAAACTTACTAAACCATCTGAGATATACCATGATGAGGTTTAGAAGACATGCAAGTCTCTGGTCATGTGGGTGACAGACAGTACCACAACACGTGACTCAGGATTATAAATGCATCTCAGGATCACAAATGCAGAGGCAATGAATCCTTCATTTTTTTTTTTTTTTTTAACCTCCCTTAAAAATTCTTTGACACTTTGCAGTTTTCCTTCAGCACTGGTCTTTTTACTTGAGTATTTTCTTCTTTTAATTCTGGATTGCTATTCTATACCAACTACCTTGATGAGCCCAGAACACAATCAAAATATCCCCGAATAGGGTTCAAATGTGATCAAAATGTAAATAGAAACATGTCATTATCTAGAATTAGAAAGGACAGGCAATAGAAGCCAATTTAAACCTCTGATTGCTCAATCTCACCTATAAATAGGAACAGGAACACTGCTCAGAGTCTCTGGGACCACTTACATCTCCAAGTTTCCTCTGCTTCCTGGACAGCTCATCCCACTCATTTAGAAAGGGGGACCCCAGTCAGACCTCTTATGGAAGGCCACCACCTTATCACGATTGTCTCTAAGTCAGTTGTAGGAAATGGGCTCATCCTGCTTTAGTGGCCTGCTTGGTTGTGAACCAGCCAGACATAGTAGTGCAGGCCCACAGGCCATAAAAGCTGAGAGGACTGTGTCTCTGCTGATGTCACTGCCCTTCATCTTGAATGAGGAAATGGTTACAATTCCCCATATTTGTACACCGGAGGACCCAGATCTGCTAGGACCACACTATAGCGTTTACCTGACTCACTCATAACCATCCCATGCCATGCTAGGGGAGGGTCTGTTCTTAACCTAGGTGGGTGTCACCACTTTTGCTAGTCCTCTGATCTCTGCCATGGCATATGTGAACTGTAGGGAGTGCAGTGACCACTGTCCACTTCCTGTAGGTTCAAGGGCCTAGACAACTTGCTGAGGTCCACTAGCATAGCTGGCATAGGGTGTTTAGCTAAGAGGACCGTGGAGGAAACATGCAGGCCAGCCGCATGTTCTCTGTGCTGCCCACGCCTCCTAATTTTCTATTTTTTAGAATTATTTTTCTGATCCTTATTCATAGCATCCCCTTTTGTTTTATACAGATGATTTTCTTAAAATCTGTATTATAAAATGTGTGTGTGTGTGTGTGTGTGTGTGTATTTCTTCTTCCCTTCCCAGAGTCACCATTTTTCTAGGATCAGTTTTTTTAAGTCATTAGTATTGATCTGTGTCTTTCATGCTATTGGCTCCATCAGTGATCAGATTCCTATTTAACATAAGGTTGGATAAGTTGGTATGGTTTTTCTCTGCTTTCCAGCTGTCTCCCTCCTACATGGAAATTCTCCCTAGGAACTGTGTGGGACAGGGAAGGCCAGGGCAGAATGGGGAGTGCCAACTGTCAGGCTCTGTTTAAGGGCCAGAGCTGGCTGTCAAGACTGTGACACTTTCCAACTGCTAGAATAAGGACTTGAACCTAGATGACGACATCTGTTCTGAGCATTGGGTGGGGAAGTGGAGTGGTGTGTCAACTGGAGCAAACTGTTCTGTATATAGAGCTTCAATTTATCTGTTTTGTTTTTTTCCCCCATACCACTTCTCACTCTCACCATCCATTGTAGCTGCCAATTCTGGGCCCAGAGTCTCTTGGGAGTCCCAAAGACAGGCTGGCTCCTAGATCCCTCTAGTTTCCTCCTAGCACATTCCAAGCTGTAAATCTTTCCAACTCTTCTATCTGTCAACATGTTTCCATCTGCTTTGTCTTCTAGAAAATCATTGAAGGCTGTTGCCTGTTGCTAAACACCCCTTCTCATTCTCTTCCTCTTCTCACTGCTATTCTAAGTCTACTCCTTTTATTACATAAATTAGATTAACTCAGCAGGGACATGGAAGGGGTTAGAACGATCTAATTCTCAGTCCTTCTTGATCTTTCTGGCCATTATTTGACAAGAAGAAATAAGTATACATTTTTTTTAAAGTGTAGATAAGAAGGAAATCAGTTCCTAATGCAACAAGTTATAGAGGATCTTTTCATTTTATTAAAAATGTTATCCTACAAAAGGAAGCAGATCAAGAATGCGCCCAGGTTCTTCTGGATATGTGTCATTGAACTGAGAAAAGCAGTCATTTTTATTTCAGAGGGGGAAGGAAGTTTATGGAATGTTTTGTGTATGTATGGTAGGAGTGGACTGATGGATTTATTTTGGAAATGTTGATTTTAAAGTGATTATAGGGTGGTTTAGGAAGAGATGTCTAGTAGGATGATGAACATGTCTTTATGGATCAGGAAGATTTGGTTTTCAAATTTGGTCATTACTAACCACGCTGCCTATGAAGACACCCAGAAATTTATAAGAGCAAGAGTAGAATGCTAGGGAAAACAGTTATGGATGGGTGGAAGAAAATCAACATTTAGCAGACTTTAAAGGAACATCTGATTATGCCAAATGCTGCTGGGACGTCTAGTGAGAACAGGACTACAAGTATGTGCAGGTTTTAATAACTAAACTACCAAGTACCTTAGAAAAATAACCCAAGTGAAGTGGCAATATGGTGACAAGTGAGACCAGACTTAGATAACATCTGAAATCATGACTTTATAGCTGTACCAGCCCCACTTCTAGCTCTTTGATGGTGATATTAGATCACAGACAAACTAATCTAGAGCTGAAATTGTGCTGAATGCATAAAGTGAATAGAATATAAGTTGAGATTACTGACAAGAGTTGTTGACAACATCTTCAGCAGTTTAACATTAAGAGGGAAACATGAAATTAAGAGGGTATCTGAAAGCTTAAGAGTAAACAGAGGGGCCAGGAGATCATTAGTAGTTCGTGTACATGAATAGGTGCATGCACAGGAGCTAAAGAAGTGTGTTCTTAGGAGGGGAAAGGGTGAGTGGAAACAAATGGTAGGTGTGGCAGAGGAGAGTGGGTGGTTTCAGGGAGTCCAGATCACTGATGCACAGAGGGTAAAGGAACAGGATGAGATGCTAAATCAGCTCAACACATGGACGGTGAAGGCATCTGAGATGACTGGAGGTGGACAGAGAGATGGAGAGCTAATTTCTCTATTCCTCCTTAACTACAGAGAAGTGACCCTGCAACCAGTGGAGAAGTCCATCAAACGCTCGTCCCTGTCAGGGAAGTCAGGGCATGCACATGGCTAGTCACAAGGGGATTTCGAGATGCACTGAAAGTACCTCCTGGGGTCAGGCCTCCACCATCATGCCAAGGCTAGTGCACTGGCCCCGAGGGACAGAAAGTGCAGGAGGCAGACAGACCTGCACCGTGTGGAGCCTTTCACAGAATGTCAGACTTGATTATTCTAATGATCTGAGACAGTTATTTTGTCACTATTGCACACAACTGCCAAGTTTGACAAGTGAACGCTGGGCAAACAGGGTTGAGGGTGGCCTGAGGTAGGAGAACTGTTCAAAGTCACCCACGTGAAAAACAAATCAGCTGGTACTACAGAATTTGTCACTCAAGTCCAAGATCACAGTCCAAACCAGAGAGAAGGAGAGCTCAAGTTGCCAAGCAGGATAGTTGCCTAGTTTTGTGGACCATGTAAAGATGGGTCCATGTTCCATACTCAGTTATATAATCAGACATCAACTGGTGAAAACACCCATGCGATCTTGTACTGACTGACCATGTGTTCTTTCCAAGATCGCGAACATTTAAAAAAAAAAAAAAAAAAAAAAAGCTAATCTGTGTTACTTGGAAGTCATTTTATACTATTTCTTACCCATTAAAAATTTTAAAGGATCCAGGCACAGAGGCACATGCCTGTAAGCCAAGCATTCATGAGACTGAAGTAGGAGGCTTGTGAGTTCAAGGCCAGCCTGGGCTGCATAGGGAGACCCTGTATGAAACAACAACAGCAGAAAAAAGGAAAAGCAGGATCCCCTAGAGGGTGATTAGGCTCGAGAACCGACTTCATATATGAATGCTTATTATTTATAATGCTGGATGTATGTAAGACAAAGACAGACCAGAAGCAAAAATGTCCCTCAGGTCACTAATAGCTGAGTAAATAACCTGTTACGGGCTGCTTTACTCTAGAGTAAGATGGTTTAAATGATCTTGGGTTCAATGTCAACTGGAAAAATTTGTTTCTGCAATCCCCTTATCACACAACAAAGAAATGTACCACTTCTTATGCATTATTTTTTCTGTTACAGTTTCACTGTGTAGCTCAGGCTGGCCTTGAATTTGCTATGTATCCCAGGCTGGTCCTCCACTTCACCATCCTCCTGCCTCAGCCTTCGGAGTGTTAGGGTTACAGACGTGTGCCAGTTTATGTTATATTCTTAAAAACATACTTACCTGATTCTTTTTAGGAAGTGCTCTGTTGGTACACTTGGTTTCTTGAGACTTTCTCTTATTAATTTTCTTTTCTTTACAAGGTTTACTTTCCGTATTATGTAAGTTGCAAACATTCTCTTCTGTAAAACCAACCGATTGCTATAAAGGAGAGTGAGTAAGGTGTAAAGCACAAGGGTCACATTTTAATGCATAACTCTCACCTTTGTTTTCTTCCTTGCTAGGCAAGCTACATTAGTGCTCTACCCCCAAGCTACAACCCCAGCCCATGTCTCCCAGCTGACATTCCGTTACTTCATTCACAAATTCCATTAGAGACATTTTAACCAAAATTCAAAGCAGGGGAAGAAGAGTAATTACCAGTGGATACTCCATACTTGTATTAGGAAAAAAGGAACAACAAATTAAGAATTGTAACTATTGTAGGACAGTCATGAATGGCTGGATTTTCCATATTGGAATTCTGGGTTTATCATGCAAACACATCAACTAAACACCTCGTGAGAGTATCTGTTTATACACTATGATGCTACTGAAAAAAAAAAAAATCCAATTTTACCTAATTTAATACAACAGCAAAAGACATGCAATTAATCGGAGTTATAACTTCCAATTAAAACCCAGTGTTATAAAACAAATGAAAGCACAGTTTAAAAACGGGTCATATTTGTGTCATTTTTGGGCTCTGTATCCATCTCAATAAAATCCATAAAATCATATAGATCTCAAACATTTTTTTGGTCAGTATTGGGGTTTGAACGCAGGGCTCTATGCTTGCTAGGCAGGGGAGCTACTGCTTGAGCTACTCCTCTAGCCCCAGATCTCAAACTTTTTAAACAAACTACTTTCCACATTAATATAACTCTGAAAGCATCTTGTTTTAGTGGATTCTTCTAACAGAATTAATTACAATAATCAGTAAAATGTCATTACTCTGGATCACATGTGAGGTAAGATAAAGCTATTAACTCTTAATAACAGATCAAATTGGGATTTTACCATTTAAATGATCACAAAAACAGAAAAAATATATTGTAAGATTTAACATACATACGTACCTTTCTTCTGTTAGAAGTCCGTGTTACTCTACCAACTTTACAGGAGGATATTTTCTCGTGGTTATTTGAAGAACTAAGGGTATCAATGCCTGATAAGAAAGACACAATCAAAACCAAGTAGCTAACACAGAAATACTATAAGCACTCTGCTGGGGAAACCCTGGGTAGTGTTTTAAATGTTACTTTTGCTTTTAATATTATATTTAAATGTAAATATTAGCAAGAGGAAAGTTTCGAGATTTAAAAAATGGTTTTAAACTAAGTTTGCTGAATATCTAGCAACCTTAACTACTTTCCATGGTGACTGAGGGACCTATTTCCTATGCTAGGATAAAAGGCTATATCATGTTACAGTGAACACATGTGCACTCAAACCACATCCCAATGTACACATTTTCACAAATGTTCACCTAGTCCACATTATATTTTATACAATGAACTATAATAAGGACACTAATATACTATGGTAATACTGTACTGAATTTTACAAAGTTTGAGAAAATTTTGATTTAATTTGCTTTTAGGAGCATAAATGAAAGTGTAATGTGTAAAAGATTTGGAATGTGAGACATCTGAATTTTATCTTAATATATGGCTTGGATTCTGTGACTGTAGGCTTGGTCTGTGTTGAGAAGCCATTAAAGCATTCCGACAGGGAGGACACAGGAATAAAAACTCCACCCACCACCCACTCCATGGCATGGGCAAGCCAAGCCTGACTCCTCAAAAAAGTTGAGACCCATCTTTGTTGTCTTGTCATTATCATAGAAGACAGTGTCCTCGGCAATATATGTACCAAAAAATGCCACATTAATGTTAGTTTGTTTTTGGTGGCACTGGGGTTTGAACTCAGGGTCTCATACTTGCTAGGCAGGGATTCTGCCACTTGAGCCATACCTCCAGCTCCCACATGAATATTAATGGAAGACTGGACAGTTAAGAATGACCCTTATGATTCAAATCATTTCAGTTGTACAAGCTGAACATTGCTTATTAACACTGAAGAACTGAGAATCCAACAACACTGCTTACAGCAATGTGAAAAAGGGGACATCCAATCTTTGGAAGTAAAATGTAGGTGATTAATTAAAAAAATCAAAGGGATACATAAGCAATTTCTTACAAGCTTTTCAAAACTACACAGTATAGTGCTGTGTAGTTTCAGAAGACAATAAAGGAAGTAAGTTTCACATACTGAAAATGACATTTATGATTATTCGATAGACAAGTTATACCTGAAAGAGTCTCAGACATCGATGCCTTATTAGGACTCAAAACTGCAAATGATACGTCAAGTGGCTCTATGTTTTCCTACAGAAAGCAAAAGAGCAGTAGAAATTAGATCACCTGAAATTCAGTGACGATGTAAATAATATGCCCCAAATGAAAATGCTAAGGACTTATTTTGGCAGAAGAATGATAAGCATAGAGAAGAGACAGTAAGCTGGGTACGATGCCAGCACTCAGGAGGGGGAACGGGAGAATCGAGATTTCCAGGCCGGCCTGGGCTACACAGTGGGATTATGTCTCTCAAAACCAAGAAAAAAGATGAGAAATCAGCAAAAGGTTAAAAAGAAGTCTGAGGAAAACACAGATAACTTTACAATCCTGGCTATCTTCACCATGAAAGCATATTTAGTAACTGCAACCCACCAAAATAAAGAGCTCTTATTAAAACGTCAAAGAAGCCATAATGATCCAATGATAAGTCACTTTCTAGTTTATACAAAAATCCCACGTCCTAACTCCTACAAAGCCAGTAAGAAAGCCATTAAGAAACACAGCCTGACATTTCAACACTGTTCAGGGAACTTTGGGGAAATGGCACTGTAAACAGACAGCAAATCTCTCTTCACAACGCCGCAAGACGGGAGTGACTGGTCTCTCGTAGATAGACCAATTTCTGTCAGCATCAAGAAATTCCCTTTGGTCACCACTTTGCTCAGATTTCTTTTTAACCAGAATCAGATAGTGGATTTTGCCAGTTGCTACTTTAGCATTGTGTGACGATCATATGGTTTCTGTATTTTAGTCTGCTAGTTAACATGCAAATTACTTTTTTTTCTCATATATTGATTGCAATGTTCACAAGGATACTAGACTGTCCTTTTGTTGTAATGCTTGTCTGATGTTAGCATCAGTGAACTTTGAAATATTCCACCTTTCCAATTTTTGGAAGAGTGTATCCAGAATTAGTATTATAACTTGCTTAAATATTTGATGAAATTTGTCAGTGACATTATCTGGCATTTGCTTTGTAGGAAGATTTTAGCAACAATTTAAGTATCCATAATACAGAGCTATTGAAGTAATTCATCTCTTCTCGAGTGAGTTTTGGTAGTATATCTCTGTTAAGGAATGCATGTGGTTAATCTAAATTGTTACATTTATTAGATAAAGTTGATGCTAAGATTTCCTTATTGCCCTTTCACATATCAGGATAGACAGCTGTGTCACCTCTTTGCTGATACACTGGTAATTTTTCTGTCCTTTTTGACTAGTCTGAATAAAGTTTTACAGTATTTTTTTAAAGCACATTTTTTTTCCATCTTAGAAAAATACAGAAACTTGTAACTATTTCAATTCTTAGATGGTTGCTTCTTCACATTCTAATGCCTGTGACACCCACCTTCATTTTACAGCTCACGGTCTACTTAATTTCCAACACTTTTTCTAAGTGATACATAAAGCAATGGACAATGGTATGTCTTATGATGAATAACACTTAGGGTCCACGAACCATGCAAAGTGCAGTACATCATGGAAATATTATTTGTAAGAGGGAAAAACTGAAAGGAAAAACCTAACTAGGAAATATTTCAATTTAAAACATGGTATATATCATTTAGTCCATCTCATAATTTCAAAGCATAATTATTGTGGTGGCTAATCTTGGTTGTCAACTTGACTGATTCAGAAGCTGTCTCTCTCTCCTTCCATCTCCCTCTTCCTCTGCTTTTCTGGCTGCCATGATGTTCTGCCCAACTGCATGGAGCCAAGGAACCATGCTCTGAAACCTCTGAAACCATGAACAAAAATAAATCTTTTCTCTTTAAGTCATTTCTGTCGGGCATTTTGTTACAGAGACAAAAATGCCAAGTAATAAAATTATCGTTCATGCAAAACAGGTGAGACCTGATGAAATAGAAGCATTTCTATTCATGTTCTTCAAACTTACAAGATTCTCCCCCTTGTCATCAAAATTTGGTTGAAGTAACTGCTCGGGAACTGGCGACTGCTCAAGTAGCAAGGGGCTGACACTACTTAAATCCCTTTGGCGGACAGGGGTTCCTCCTTTCCGCAATGGAGTATTTGCTGGCAAAGACTCATCAAACACTTCAGGGCTTAGGTCCTCTCCAAAAGTAACTCTCTTCCTCTTCCGCACGTTTTGCAAGGCCAGAGCTTTACAGCTTTCCTGATCTTCTACAGGTTCTAAATGCAAACACGTTAAAAAATTAAGATACTTCCTATCTAAAAGGCATATACTAGAATATTTTAAGATGATACACTCAGCTATTATTTGTATAAAAAAAAGTTTGTAGAGCAGCTTCAAAAAAAGAAGGGAAACAAATTTTCAACTAAACCATGGCATGGATTTTAAAGTAAAATCTTGCATAACTATTTTCAAAACTCAAAATTTTTATTTTACAAGTTCCACCATTAAGCAAAAATGGATGGGCAAAAGAGACCAGTTTCGTTTTTTTTTTTTTTTCCCAGTGGAACCATACATGCTAGCAGGCACTCTACCAGAGCTACAATGCCCACTAGACCAATTTTGAGGCTCTCCAAAGAGCTTCTATCCCTCCAACTGCTCTTCATTCCCATGTAGTTTCAGAAATATCGAAACATTAAAGATCACTGAAAAGCTGACATATCATATCAGGTTTTATTAACCAGTAAATGATATTCTTAGGCTTAAAAATAAACATGAGCCAGGTGTGGTGGTACACCCCTGTAATCCCAGCAGTTGGAACGCTGCAGCAGGAGGATCTTGAGTTTGAGGGCAGCCTGGGTTACATAAGCAAGACCCTGTCTCAAAAAAACCAAAAGCAAATAAGTAAATAAGAATAAGATACCTGCTTTTTGTTCTTTGCAACAGTTTGAAAGAGCTGAGATTAGGCTTGGTTGAGTTCCATCATCACAGAGGTTGTCGTGGTGTTCCTAAAGAAAACAAACACCAATGAACAAGTTCACTCATCATAAACACACAGTCAGTAAGAATGGCAATTTCTAAAAATTTTCCCTTTGGTATAAAACACAATGGTATCAGCCAGAAAGAAAATATTATTTTAGTAAATAGTATTTTAGACCCAAATTAAAGAACAGAAATCTCTTTTTGTGGGTTAAAATCTTTCATTTTTTATTTGGCAAATGAAATTGAGGAACATGTAAGTGGTTACAATTATAATGTACCATAGTTGGTGTCAGATGAGGTAGACTTCATAAATGGTCTGAGGCATAAGAATTACACTAAAACAAGAAAAAAACCAAATAGGTAAATGATATAATAGGGTATTTTGCCTTTTAAACATGAACTGTGCCTTTTACAAGTATTTCAATTTCCTGTCAATGTTATCATATTTTGAGAAAAAAGACAGCAACTTTTAAGCCTGTGTGTTTATCAAGATGAAGATTACAGAGAGGTCAGTTAGAAAGGAAGGGATATTGTAAACCCTGTAAAAAAGACAGAGCAAGGCCAGCAGAGGAGAGTCAGGCCTGCAGGCTGGATCAGAGTCCCCTCTTAATCACCACACACTTGTCCAGCCATAACCAAAACCCTGCCCAGTCCTCATTCCCATGAGCTCCACATTTTCTCCACTACACCCACCCCAACAACAAAACCTGCTCTACAAACAGTCCTGCCACAAACAAACCTCCTTAACGATGGCTAGCTTCCAAGCCAGTTCCTTTTCCTGACCGGGAAAGCACACACACCAACATTCTGAAACAAGTTATGCAACAAACTCCACGGTTCTTTTTTAACTTATTTTTCATTAACCACAAAAGTTAGCAAATAACTAGACTTTTATAAGCCAACCAACTTTGGCCAACTTAGTAAAAAGCTTCTCAGTTATAAAGATGCTTAAGATTTGAAGGAAAGATTTCTGATAAACGGGCACCAGTGCTAATTTCATGTTATCCTATTTACTACTCAAAGTACCAGGCAGTTACTATTATTCTTTTACAGATAAGAAAACTGGGGCACAAAAACGTTAATGTGCCCAGCTATTAAGTTTCTGAGTCAGGACTCAAAACCAGCACTCTGACCTCCGAGCCTCCCCAAACATAGCCTGATCAACAGACTGATCTGGGTTGCCAGACATCCCTAACCCATGCGTAGGTCAAAAGGGGCCGAAGTCGTTCTTGAAGTACCACTGCAACATACGCGGTAGACTATCAATAGACATCACTCCATAAACCCAGAGTTCCCATCAGCCCCCTCTTTTCTCGTAAGGACTGAACTTAAAGAGAAAGCGCCTGGCTGTCAGAGATATTTTTAAGCCTGCGTATTTTGGATGGCTAGGCAACAGAACAGCACATTAGCCATGATGAACTAACTGATATTGCCATATAATTAAGTAATGAAATACTATTTTATTAAAAACTGATATAACTAAATGATGAACTTTTTAATAAATTAGTCTACTTACATTAAATTCTTTATACTATCTGCCATACTTTGAGAAAAGGAGAGGAAAAAGATGATTAGGGTAATATAGAAGATCACTTCTGTATGATAGACATTTCAGAGAAATGGCTTTGAAGCAAAACAGATTTGTAGTAATTTGCTTTAGGAACTGTTAACTCTTCTTACCTGTGATCTCTCTGGAAACAGCTTCGCAGAGGGTTTCTTCAATACAGAACGGAGAACAACAGTCTCAGGGAGTAGAATGTTCTTCCTGCACACAGGAGTAACTGGCGACCTTTTGTTGGGGACGGTGTTGGTGTCTGAACTCACTTCTGCTGTCAGTATGTCAAGTGGAATGTCTTCAACTGATCCTGTACCCTCTACACAGTCAGCGGCCTCAATTCCTTCAAGATAAGCAAAGGAACATGAGGGGTGGAAGACATCCAAATCCAAAGATATCCAAGGATACTTGATACATTTGCAAAGATAATAATGATACTAAGAAATTCAGTGGGCCGTGGTGGCTCACACCTCCAATGCCAGTGAGAGATTGGGACGATTCTGGTTTGATGGTACCCTGAGCAAAAATAGCAAGATCCCATGATCCACCTATGCACCTATGATCTCAGTTATGCAGGGGCCTAGGTAGGGAGGATTGTAACCCAAGGCCAGCCTCATGTAAAAAGTACAGAAAAAATAACATAAAGCAAAAAGATCTGGAGGTGTGGCTTGAGTGGCAGAGCATCTGCCTAGCAAGCATGAGGCCTCCGATATGGTGGTACACTCCTCTCACCCCAAATGTGGGAGCCCGAGGCAAGAGGATCAAGTTTAAGACCAGCCTGAGCTACAGGGCAAAAACCTCTGTCAAAATACTAAGGCTGGGGATACAGGATGGTAGAACATTTGCCTCGCTTACACAAGGCACTGGGTTCAATCCTTTGCATCACCAAATTAAAAAAAAAAAAAAAAAAAAAAAACCCAAAAAACCAACCAAACAAACAACCCTAGTACATCCTGGGTGGGATGGGACTTTATTTGGAAATAAAAAAAGATTACAGAGAAGTGGCACTGGTCAGTTTTTAATGCAAATCTGACTACTACAGGTAAAGGTAGTAGGTTTTGGCTCCCATGGAAACCTGGGTCAGAGGCTCAGAGAAAGTATCAAGAATGAGCCACACTGCCAGACTTACCTGCACCATAAAACTAACCTGAGCCATGCACCGACTACTGAGCAGCTTTGCTCATTTCCATATGCAAGGATGTGGAAATGAGACTTGGGTGAGGAGAAAGGTGATCAAACCTCACTCACTTCACCTGCCCCACGTGCAGCTTGCACACCTGCAAATGCACGTGGGTAACTCTACCTAGCTATCCATGAACTTTAAATAGAAAAGAAAAATACTGCTCGAGGCACACTTACACTAAAAATTTAATTCTGTTTATAAGAGATAAATTATAAACAGGAAACTAAGAAAAGAAGCAGGAGGAGTGTTAGAAGTGTGATGGCAAGGAGAAGGTGAGAAAGTACAAAGTGACTGAGGAATGGCAGGGCAGGTCCAGTGGTGCTGAGAGACGTAAGGGATAGTGGAGGTATATGGCAGGTCTCATTTTCAAGTTTCCCCTTAACAAAGACTTTTTCTATCCCATTTGATTCTTCCTGAAGATGCACTATCTGAAACACAACCACATGACAAAGTGGGGGACACCAAATAACCTAGCAGTTTGACACACAAGTATCAGCACTAGATCCATTAATCATGGCCCCATGACCCATGGTGACCCCTCTTCTTCCTATCTTACCACAGTGCTTCTGGGAAGGGCTTAGTGGGGTGCTCAAAAAGGCTTTTGGTCCTTGTTATGTTACCACATCAGATAGACTGTATTGTGGGTCTCTGGCAAATGACTACTATCAGTGACCACTTCCTACAATCTATAATAACTCTACAAGAATGTGTTGCTCCGAAGCAAAGAGAACTGGTAAGAAGGCAGGAGTGTCTTACATCATCATTGTGCAAACGGACAGCCTGGCCCTGTACTTTACCCATGCAGACAGGTATCCATCCATCTTAGGATCAAAGCTTTAAGTGAGGGCAGACGCCAATCTCAAAATGCTGAAGAAGTTCTTTTTCAGGCAGAGAGGAAATTTCAGACCGAAAGAGTAAAGAGCACCAGAAATGGTATATGCTGGGTAAATATAAAAAACGGTTTCTCCCTTCTTAACTTATTTAAAATATATTTGATGGCTTAAAGCAAGAATGGTCTTATCTAGGGGTTACAATGAAGTAAATGCATCCTATGACATCGACAGCACGAAGGATCACAGGAGCCATGGAGGGGCTGGGTTTGAGCTACATGGCTTGTAAACTGTGTTTTACATGAGCTGTATAATAAATACTAACTCTAAGAAGACTGTGAGAAGTATGTTGGAATCCCAGTGCAACAATTAAAAAAATGCAATGAGGTATACTTTAAAAGATATTAGATGAATTTAAACAGAACTCAAAAAACCAAAACCCAAAACCCAAAAGGAAGGAAGAGAGGAACAAAAAAAATCAGAAAACATATGATAAAATAGCAGATGTGAACCAACCCTATCAGTAATTCCTTGAAACTTTAAAGGGCTAAATAGTACAATTAAAGGGTCAGGAATTACCAGAATGCATAAAAAAACCAAGTTCCAAATACATGTCTACAAAGTTTTACTTAAAAATAAAAACCCAGGCAGGATAAAAGCAAATGTAACACCTTGCAGTAACATTCACTCAATGCAAGCACACTGATTTTGGGAGACGGTAAAGAACCTTTGTATCATGTCAAAAAAAAAAAAAAAAAAAAAAAAAAAGTTTTTCAAACATAACATTCTGTTCATATATTTGTAGATCCTACTCTTTGTTTTTATTTCTCTCTCTTTTTTTGTTGTGTAGGGGGTGGGGAGGGGGAAGTTCTGAGGTTGGGTCTTGCTATGTATTCTAGGATGGTCTCAAATTTGCAATCCTCCTTCCTCAGACTCCTGAGTGCTGGGATTACAGCTGTGCTTCACTATGCTCAGCTGGTCCTACGCTATATATGATATTCCTCAGCTTGGGAACACTTCACTAATTCTTCTTGATAGTTGTTCAAAAAGAAAACATTGCTCACAGAAAATCCCATAACATTTCTACTGGGCCAAAAGTTCCTAAAAAAGTAGGGAACTCTTTATTTCTCCCCAAATCTAGCATATAGGTAGACCAATCACAAAAGTCTACTTGTACTAAGGAGAAGTACACACTTACCACTCAAAGGCTCTCTGATCTCTGGAAGGGAAACAGACTCTTCAACTGCACAGTCAGACTGGGTACAATCAAGTTCTGATGATTTCTGGGGAGAAAACATTTTAAAGGTAAAGAAGTGGATGGCAGTGGTGATGCACACCTATAATCCCAGCTACTGGGGAAATAGAGATCGGGAGGATCCCAGTTTGAGGCCAGCCTGGGCAAAAAGTTGGCTAGACCCCATCTCAACCAACAAGCCAGAGGTAATAGTACATGCCTATGATCCCAGCTACTGGGAGGCTCAAGTAGGTGGATCACGGTCCAATGTAAGCCCCAGGCAAAAACTTGAGACCTTAAGGAAAAATAAGCAAAAAGGGCCAGGGGTGTGGTTCAAGTGGTAGAGTGCCTGTAGCAGTCATGGAGCCTTGAGGTCAAACCCTACTACAGCCAAGAAATAAAAATAAATAAAGAAGCATTGCATTTTATTACTTCCTTTACGATTGACAATTTCATGTAGATTGAAGCAAACATTAAGGATTTACTTGGAAATCTGGAATTCAACCAGTCCCATTCACCATTCATCAAACTTAAAGTCTACAGGAATCCAACAATGGAGTATTCATCCTGACTAAATTCTAAGCATCCCAAACAATTTTCGATCCCATAGGAAAAGTTTAAAACACACATTTTTGTTGCCCATTGAAACCTAGAAAGCTGTGTTATCTGCTATCCTTTCTCAAAATAAAAAAAGACTGTTTCTGCATTGTGGTGTACGTTCAATGCCTCAGAGTTCTGATAAGAAACCATTCTTACTGCTTCTGTCAAATGATGATGCTAAACTAACTTGAGTATAGCAGAGATCCTAGGTGACTCGGGAGTACAATGAAACCTACTGGACCTGAGGAATGTCTAGTGATTATCAAGTATTAAGCCAGTCATGCCCTAGATCTGAGTTACACCTGAAGCACAGAAAAAGTTCCATCTGTAGTGGGGTTAGGCACCTCCTCTCCAGAAGAAAATGGGATCTTTTGTACCAAACCAGGAGGAAGTCAGCCATGAGACCGGCTTCCCACGCATACTTGCCTGAAGGTCAGCAGATCTTCAGTAGCTGTATTTTTCCTCCTGGTTTAGTCAAACTCATGTTGGTTACTGGTTTTTGAAAATCTTGACAGGTTTGAGGTAACTACCTAAATAAGCCACTAAGATTCTTAACACTACAGGAAAGAAGCAGGGAGCAAGGAGGAGTACACCCTGCCTCTTAGCCAATCTTAAACAAGGCAGGCCAGCAAGCAGAAGTGCAGGACCCCTAGACCCAAGGAGTGCCCTGCACAGATGGTTCACCTGACTCATTACCAGGGAGCTGCAGCTCATGTTGAAATAGGCCGTTCATATGCACACTTTCCCCAGGAGACAAAAAGCATGACTGAGACTTACTCACTGGTGAACCATCACCACGTGGAAGAAAACTCATGCACAAGAACCAGGACTTAATCTTTCCAGTCTTTTCTGTAAGATTAGTAGTCAAAAGAGCCTACTTATCAAAACTGTCTATGAATTAGTAAACCAACTAACAACAATGCACTTAACACATAGGAAACACGCACACGCACACACACACACATGCACACACACTCACACACGCACATGCACAGAAACTTAAAACCTCAACAACAATATGGCAGAACAGGGTACTGAGATGGAAGAAAGGCCTTGACACTGGTGCAGGGAGCCAGACTCATCTCCCCGTCTGTGAAGTAGTGAGTCACCTCTGGAAGGTGTGTAGAAGCACCAGCAGCACACGTCCTGTCCGCATCAGTGGTGAATACCTGCAGATCCATCACCTCTGCTCCCATATTGCTGAGGGCATCCTCAGAGCTGCTCCGCGAAATCCGCCGACGTTTGGACTGCAGGTTTGCAGGGAACCCAGACTGCTGATACTCACCGAGCCCTTCGTTTTTGGCTGCATACACAAAATGAGATGGGAATTTAAAAACTTTGTATGTTAGAACAGTTTTAAGCCAATTAAGTGTTATCTAAATCATCAATGAAAAGATCTGCTTCCCTTTCTCACTCAAAAAATTAAATTAACTAAAAGACAAGAGAACGTAACTATGAAGATAATGACAAGTTTAATTATTAGACTAAGGTTTTCAGACCTTCACATGTATATTTACACCAAAATACAGCTACACTTGACATGGCGTCACACTCCTACATTTTACCACGAAGCCTTTTATTTTGAACATTTAAAGGGTGTAGTTATGTTCTCACACTGTAATGTTTTGATATGATTTTTGTGAAAAAATACAACTGGAGTGTGCTTCAGTTATTTCTAGTTACAAAAAAGACAAAAGGAATTTAGTGACTGAAGAATGTTTATGAATAATGCCATAAACAAAATAAAACTTAAAACCCAGTTAAAAATTCAGGTAAAAATTCAAATGATAGGTAAGTCACAAACAACAAATACAAATTAGAACATCAGAACTGGTCATGTGCTATGGAGGGAGATGGATGGATGTGTTGGTAACAGGATGTATTGAAACACATCTGAAGATGGTTTCAGACATCAAAACAGAACCATCTGGAACCTCAGGGGGCAAAGCGCACGAGAGATGGTTATAATGATTGCAAGTAAGGTCAAGACTTTGTCAGTTCTGGTGTTTCAAGTGTTCTGTGACTGAGAAATTGAAAACTGACTGAAAAATGACCACGTGATTTACAGTCTAAGAGACAGAGCATAGAACATGGCAGACTACTAAAGGATCAGATTGGGCATATTTGTGGCTGATATCAGAGTTGGGTGTGTGATATGAACATAAATGTTTACCAACTTAACATAATTCTGTGAAAACCAAGGTTTGTAAACTCAAATTTGCCACATGCCCTACTCTAAAGCTCAAAGTAGCTCTGACTGTGAAAACTTAATTGTAATTCATGTGGAAATAAAGGCTCTGGAATGTCTGTCTGATGTCAGGTTTTTCAAGAGAAACCAGAGAGGATGGGAGGGTAGCTCAGTGGTGGTGCTTGTCTAGCATTTATAAGGCTCTGGGTTCCATCTTCAGCAAAGAGAAGCCAGGAGTATGGATTTTTGTGTGAAAATGTCTCAAATTTTAAATGCTAGGCTCCAGAAGACACAACTATGCCCTGAAAAGATTGCTTGCTTTTACACGGTGGAACTAAATCCTTTTCATATCTCAGAAGTTTGTCTTTACAAACACAAAAGTCAACACTGAGTTAACACTACTCACTTAAGCCTGTTGTCTTGGACCCTCCTTCTGCCTCTGAGAATTCTGAACAGTCAGCCATTTTCTCGTTCTCCATTATGGGGTGAAAAGCTGACTGGAAAGCAGATATTCGCTCTCTTAAAAAATTAACATTTCGATATAGTCCAGGGCTGCCCTGTTAAGGTACCAAAGTACAAAGGGTATTATAAATCAAAGACAGTTTCTGTATTCTAGGCCAATAACCACTGAATACAAAACAAAAAGTACACAAAGGTGTGAACATAAGAGGTAATGAATTAGTGTAGCAGAGCCTCTTCTCCCTGGAATTACATGTTTCCTGTCTGAACATTTGGTACCTTGTAATTATCTTAGTTGCCCCTCTGCTTCTCCCACAGTTTCTTTCAAAACCTGAGCAAAGAGGAATAGCTGAGTAGTTATCAAAGATGTATAGCATGTTCCATGGGGCTCATCCTAGCAATGAGCCCCAAGGGAACATGCTACAAGCAGCATGGAATAGGTAGAAAATACTTCCAAAAGGGACCCAGACAAAATGCATACTAGTTATTTGGGGGTAAACCAATGAGCACTCTGCGAGACTTCCAGCTTTCTTTCATATGTTAGCATCCGTTACCTGGGGCAGCCTCAGCAAGTAAGATCTGAAAGGGAAAGGAGTTTAACACAAAAATGTGGAAGAAGCCAAAGAGAATATAGCAGGGGCACAAAGAAAACACTAGCCTCTCAGAGATGGGGAAGGAAGAAGTGGCAGGAGGAAACTGCCTATGTGGAAATTTTATCAAAAGTTGTGCTCAAAGCATCCATTGGAAGGCCCACGCGTGACACCTCTGGCACATGTAAATCCCAGCATACCTCCTTCAATCGAAGCTGTGCACATTTGCCCCCCACCTCCATCCTGGGAAGCCAGAACAAGACACAGAAGTCCTACACTAGCTCGGACATTACCTCTGGTTCTCCCTAGCTAACTTTAGGCACTTACTTCCTTATAGCTAAAAGCCAGCCATTCACATAAGATAAAAAGTTAGATAGTATAAGCCCAGCAGCTTTCTGGAAGCTCTGCTCAGAGGGTTGCAGGCAAAGATTAATAAAAAGAAATTTATGCTAGTAGGGATAGAGGTGCCAGATTACTCATATAAACAACAAATTATTGATGATCATTTCAGGTGGGCTTCCCTCCCACCCTTATTATTTGGACTGCTAACATATTTCCACTGATAGGGAACTTGTGTGGCAATTAAAAAATTCTCACCAAGAGGCAAAAGTAAAACAAGAAATTACCTTCTTTAAAGATATCAGATGGAGAAATGCAGGTCAAAGGTAGTGATGAGTTGAATGTGAGACACAAGGAAAATACAAACCAAGAAAGGCCAAGAACGGACGCGGTCTGAGTGGACTGGAGGATCTACACAGGAGTGGAAATCTAGCTTGATTATGACTAAGTTGTGCTTGAAATGCTTACCGAATATGCAAAGGAGCCACTGAGTAGGCGCCTGGTACCTAGGAGTTTTGGGTGGAGACAGACATTTCAGTCATGATGTTCAAAGTGAAGAGAAGGGGCAGAGAGAGCCCCAGGCACAACAGCATTTTTGAGGGAAAAACTGGAAGAAGAGAAGGAAATGGTAAATGAAACACAGAAGAAATGATCAGTGACACAGGAAGACTGGTCAGTGTGGAATGCCATGAACTAGGTGAAGTCCTTTCCAAGGCACTGAAAAGTTGAGCAAGGTTAAAACTCAACTTCATCTTTCGGGCTGTTATTGTTCAGGCCATCCTATGACCACGGGTGACAAGAATTTTTTCTCAAGAGTGGTAGAAACAAAAGCCCAGCCGGGGTGGGTGGCAGTAGCAGAAAGGATGGCCAGGGAGGGAAATGGAACAAGCCAGAGCAGACAAGTGGTTGTGGCAGTTTTGCTCTGAGAGGGCACTGAAAGGGAAAGTGACCAAAGAAAACTCAGCTCAGAATAATAGACATGGTACCAACACTGTGCACACTTGAATACTGACATAACCGATCCACTGGGAAGTTAGAGAGAAAAGAAAGTGTGCCACAAAAAGGTCTTAGGAGGAAAGAAGGTGCCTTCTTCATTGTCCCCTGGGGGAAGGCAATAGCTAATGCCTAGCAAAAAAGAGTAAGAAGCAATAGAATATGTTATCAAGATGTGCAGAAGCAAACTTCATCAAGGTCAGCCTCAACAATTAAAGTAAGAACCTTGGGAAAGGAGAGATGGGGGGGAGAAGGCAGCTACAAACTGCTCTTATAGAAATAAATAACCCTATAGAATTAATGCATTCTTTAAACTTACGTGCATGTGTTAATATTTCAATTTATGTAATTTTTTTAAACTTAAGATATTTGCAAGATAATTTTATACTGCTGGGCCTGGAATCTGAATTGGGTAAGGGATAAGAGAAGACACAAAATGGATACGGGGGTGAGCACATGGTGACACTGAGCCAGAGAGGAAGAAGAGGAAAGAGGGCTCCAAGAAGCAAAGAATGATAGTCTTTAGGGTTACAGTTCTGTCAAGTTTGCAGATGAGATGATATAATAAGACAAAAAAAAAAAAAAAAAAAAAGAGGTAGTATCAACTACCATAAAAACAAAAGTGCAGAAAGCAATGATAATCACAGCATACTACACAGAAGTTTACAAAAAATATCTACAAGATTACATAATGCATAAAATTTATATCAAAATGTAACTGATTTGGAGGGATAGGGAAAGGGGAGAATGTGAGGACAGGTACGGGCAGGATATGTGACAGAGATCAAAATCCTCACTTTTAATAGAAGCACCAACAAAAGCAAATCTAAAACGTGTGCTCCAGGGACTGCTGAAAGCACATCCTATCTATTGATTTATTTGTCCTCATGAAATCCTTACAACTATTATGATCCTATTTTAGGGCAAGGAAACAGACTTAGCATTTAATGGCACCAGAAGCATTAAACAGCCTTTTTAGAATTGTGGATATTATTTTTTAATTTGCTAAACAAAGCTCAACACAGATTTCTTAAAGGTTAGTTGCAATGTCAAGTAAGAATTCCTATCAATGAACTTTTCATATTCTGTTAGTGTTCAAACCCATCTTGCAATGTGAGGTTATGGTTTACCTAGGCAAGGCTTTGTAACACCATGCACTGGTCACTTGGAAAACACTGGGTTGACTGGATTATGCAAATCTTCCAAATATTGGCACATTTTATTAGGCAGTAACAAAATATTATTTCCTTAATATCGCCAGTAATCAATCAGAAAGTCTCCCACTATCAGGAAGCTGTCAAGTTCACAGAGGTAGACACATATTTTCCAAAATTCTAATTTCCTCTTGAAAATGCAAATTTTCAAAATTTCAAGTGGCTGATTTACTCACTGTTCATTTATGAGAAAATAACAGCCGCATTCCCGAGTCTGACTAACCGTGATTTGTTGGTCAGTTGCTCTGTTTAGTCCACAGTTCACACACACGATGTTTCTAGAAACATCCAGCAAACTTCTGCATGTACTCCCATTTCATCACATAAAATACGCAAAGGTTGGAATTTATTATTTTTAGTGCTTTAAGGACAGCTAGTGAAACTGACATTACTTCCTGTGAGTGCAACGACCAGTACTATGACGGTTCACACCCTGCTTTGGTTCATGCTGAGGCGCAGTGATTTTACTCACCATTGGTTTTATTTACTCCCCGTTGGTTTTATATCATGAGTGCAATATCAATAAGGTAAAAGAAATGCAAATAATATTGTTAAAACTGAAAATTAGTTTTGACTTCATATATCTATTCAAAGGGACTCAAGGACCCCCATGGATGCTTTTGGCTGCCTGAAAAACTTTAGGAATCACAGTCTCATGCATAGATCACGTCTATAACTGAAAAATAAAGGGACAATATAAGTAAATTATTGTAAAATAAGAAGGTAATGTCAAAAATTGTTGTCCACTAAGCAAGGTAACATAAGGGAATAGGTCTTTTATAATGAACCCTAAGCTACTATTTGACTTTTATGGGCATGTGTATTATTGTGATAAAAATTGAAAAAAAAATAGCAAAATACATCATAAGATAGTCATTAAGGCAGGATCCTGGGGAAAAGTAAGACCTTAACTCAAAAACAAGCCAGGCATGGTGGTGCACACCTTGGTCCCAGCTACTGAAGAGGTGAAGGTAGGAGGGAAAGTGTGAGACCCTGTTGGAAAAACAAACTGAAAACAAAAGGACTAGGGTGTGGCTCAAGTGGTATAGCACTTGCTTAGCAAGCTAGAAACCCTGATTTTGATGATGATGATGATAATGGAAAAGCCATTTGTTCCTTTCCACGAGATTGTACAAAATGCATTTTGTTCTGGGAAACCCTTGCCTCTACACACCAACACACAGCTATCGTGAAAATGTTAGAAACAGAGAAAAGCTACTAAAAGAAAAAGGTTGCAAAAAAGTGCCTCATTTCATTCTAGAAAAAGACAGTAACTAGAGAAAGTCTTCAAAATACAATAAAATCTCTTCCAGAAGCCACTTCTATGCAAGACTTCCTCATTCTTAACCACAGCCAGATTCAACATCATTGCTTACGCTAGCTGCTTATTTTCCAGAACACAGCGCCCTGCACACAGGCTCCAGAGCAAAGCATTTCCTGGCAGAATCCTTTGAGAACTTGGGAGAAAATGGTACCTGGAAAGGGGACCCACAGGATCTCCCAAATGGAGACCTCTCAGCACTCTTCAAATTCCGCTGCTGGGCGATGAAACGGATCAGATGGTTTGTTTCAGGAGAGCCCCGGGAACCAACTGCAGAACGTCGTCTGAATTTTTTATGGTAGGATGATGACTTTCCTGTAAGGACACTCTCTTATGAATTGGAATAAGAGAAGGAGTCATCCATCAGCAATCACACCAGTGCTGGTGATGTACCAGCCTGAAAGAGAACACGCTACATATGGGAAGCTATGAAGGCGTTTATTAAAGATGACTGAACACATGAACCCACTTTAGTTAGTTTTCATGTTTGTTCCATATTTCCTGCAAAAAGGTGTGGGAAATGGCTTGCTTTTGACTAAGAATGTCTTTTCATATGATTAGCCTTATCCACGAGAACTGAAGAGACATCCACCTAGGCACCTGGAAAAAGTCCTCCCTTATCTATGATTTTACTTTCCATGGTTTCAAATGCCTGCAGTCACCCACAGTCTGAACATTTTATTTGGAAATTCCAGAAATAAACAATTCACAAGTCTTTAATTGAATGTTATTTACGAGCAATGTGATAAAATCTTGTGCTACCCAGCTCCATCTCGCCAGCACGTGAATCTTCCTTTTGTCCAACAATCCACACTGTAGAGGCTACCTGCTTATTTAAGCCACTTAGTGGCTACTGAGCTATCAGATACTGTCATGGTCTGCCAGTGTTTCAGTCCAAGTGAACCTTGTTTCACTTAATAATGGTCCCAAGCTCAAGAGTAGTGATGCTGGCAATTCAGATATGCCAAAAAGAAGCTGCAATATTCCCTGTCAGTGAAAAAGTAAAAGTACACTAAAATATTTAGTGAGAACGTGATGGGTAAGGGGGATTAGACCCGAGGGCTCAGACCGGATCAATGGGTTAATCCCTTGATGGATTTGTAATATGATGGCATTATTCAGAGGTAGGGCCTCATTGGAGGAATGTCACTGGGGGACATGCCCTAGAAAGATACACTTTGTCCCTGGTCCCTTCCTGACTCTCAATCTCTCCGCTTCCTGGCTGCCATGCCACAAGGTGAGCAACTTTGCTCTGCTACATATTCTTGCCACCATGATGTTCTTCTGCCTTACCACAGGCCCACACTGGACTGAAAGCTCCCCTTAAACTGTGTCAGTTATTTGTCACAGCAATGAAAATTCTAACATGCACTCATATAACTTTTACTACAATATATTATAATTACTCTATATTGTTACTAGTTGTTTTCTCCTACTGTGTCCAATTTATAAATTACACCTAGTAAAGGTATGTATGCATAGGAAAAAAACAGTATCCATGTCCTCCATGGATAAGGGGGTAGGGAGGCCACTGTACTGACCTGCTATTAATTCTCCAAGATAAATCATTTTTCTCTTAGATACCTAACTTACCTACAGTATACCACCATGAATTTTGCCCGTATGTCTAACCACACACAATAAACCCAGCTTTTATAAGTCTAAGAGTGAGGAACACAGAACGGGTGTCACTTTGGCCTTGTCTCTCATTCATCTTACTGTGGTGTGACTAGCTTCTCTCTTCCCCTATTACCCTTCATTTCTAAATTTGTTCTCTAATTTAACCCCACTCCTGTACTTCTTCTCCCAAGTCAGATTTCACAGGTGAATTTTAGCAGATTCACTTTCTGTAATTTTTGAACAAGGCACACCCCAATCTGTCAACGTTTTATTTTCTTAATTGCTCTTTAGTTTCCTCCAATTTTTGCAGACGTGAATGTAAAATGTGGGGCTATTCATATTACACACCCTCTTGTGTCACACACATTCTGTTCCCCGATGTGCATGAAACACAACTAACTTAGGAACTCTATCCCGCTGGGTGCCCAGAGACCATCATGTTACCTCTGCCAGGCCAGAGGAGTTGTGCATGTGCACAGAAGTCTCCCTGAACAGGTAAGTTTGCAGAGACAATCAGTCCACATACCTACAGTCATAAGACAGCCGGTATAGACATGCGAAAGTTATTTTTAATCACAACTTCTCTTACCTGAAGAGTTGTTAAGGAAGCTTTCAGGTGTAATTCCCAATTGCTCTACAGTTACTGTGGAAAAGTTCAAAGGTGTCTTAAACACATTCGGTGTACAAAGATTAGGAGTCCCTTCAGGTCCAAGCTTCTGGGGAGTCACAAGCTTCCCGGTTCCCAAAATGAAGGAGGCATTTTCTGAAATGGACAACATATTGCAGGAACTAAACATCATGGTCCAGACAAATACTTAAGCCTTCGATTTCAACAGGAGAGGACAGATCGCCACATACCAGAATTATTAACAGCAGACTCCTTGGTTTCAGGGGGCTCCTTGTCTTTCCAACTGGTATCCATCTAAAAGACGTGGGGCGGGGTGGGGGAAAGAAAAATGAAAAATGACCTCACCACCAATATCGATGTGATTGGACGAAAGACCTCCCTCAAGGCTGAACTCGAGTACAATCTTCCCTGTATGTTGAGAGCACTTTTGGAGCTCAAATTAACGAGAAATGGAGGAAGTGGTTCGGGGTTAAACAAAGCAGACCCCTTAAGATGCCAACCAGGGCTTTTCAATCTCTGGGGACATCGGAACCACCTGGGCACCCCCCGAAGGAGGCAGCTGTGTGCCCTTCCAGAAACTCTTTTAAGTCACAGGTCTGGGGAAGTGGGGCAGATCTGCGTTTTCAAGAGCACTCCGGGTGATCCGGGGCAGGTTGCAGGAGGGTCGCCGGCTCCAACACTTGCGCGAAGCCCCCCGCCCGAGAAACAGCACTGCTGGACTCAACTGCGCAGAACCAGGACGCTGACCTACCTCTCATGCCCACCTGCACCTCCCGGCGCCCCAGGTTATTTCGAAAACTCCGCAGCTGACGACTGTCGCGCCGTCCTGCTTTCGGGAACTCGTTTCTTCGATCCGGAAGGGTCAGCTGGACACAGCACCTGCTGGTGCCGGGCCGGCAAGCCTGCAATTGCTCTCTCACGGGTGAGCCGGGCCCCTGCGCCCCGGCGTCCCCGTGGCCTAGCCCGTCCCGCCGCCCGCCACCAGATTCAAATACTAGCTCCGCCTCCGTGGAGAGGCGTTGCCGCACGAATCTCTACGCCCCGCGCTGGCACGTGTCAGCGCGAACGCTGACCTCTCCAGGCCTTTCCCTCGCGCTCTCGAGCACAGGAAGGGCTTCCTGATCTCGGAGAGAAGGCACAGCTAGCTGTAGGCGACGCTCTGACCCGAGAGACCAGCTGTTAAACTGAGTCCCGGGGACTACTTTCCGTAAAGAGTCTCGCGGAGCAACCCTTCGGTTATCCCTAAGCCCCGCCTCCCACTTTGGATTGGAGGCTGCAAACTTCGAAAAGAGTCATTGGCCCAATCCTGATACAACGACGGGCTTGCGCTTTTAACCAAACAGCCAATCCCGACGGCAGCCGTTTCCTTGGTAGGTTGGGCGAGTGGGAGGGGTTAAACCAAGAGAGATGCTGACTGGCTTGTGAGTCTCCTAGCGCTCCACCTCCTTCCTCAAATCCCGCCTCCATGTGCAGATAAATGCTGCCTAGACTTGACCATGCGCCTGCTCTGAAACGCTTGGTGCGGTCGGTTTACTGTAGATTCTGCTCTGATTGGCTGATCTCCTTTCCGTCTACTAGCCTTCAGCCTTTCTTCCCTCCTCCCACCCCGACTAAACCCGCCCAAGCGCCGGGCGATGATTGGCTGAGTGCTTGGCGGACGCCGCGAGTTGATTGGTGAAGCAAAGTGTCTGTCTCGGAGAGGTGGGGGAAGGGCCCAAGGCAGGCTGAGGCGCCTAGGGGCGGGGTGGGAAGGAGGACCGGCCAACCCTGGGGTGTGGGACTGAGAGTGCGTGTGTGGTGTGTCCCTAAGAGAAGGAAGGTGGCGAAGGGAGGAGAGCCCGAGTGGGTGGAGGGAGGGGAAGGGCGGGAGGAGAAAAAGGTGGGCGGAGGGCCAGGTGGGAGGGTGGCGGCTCACTCAGGACCCGGCGGGGGCAGCGCGATGAGGCGGGTGACCCTGTTCCTGAACGGCAGCCCCAAGAACGGAAAGGTAAGGGGTCGGGAGGAGGCGCGGCGGGGGCTCCGGGGCCGGGCTGAAGTTGGACTGGGGTCTGGGAGCGGGAGGGGGCGTGCGCCCGCGGGTCGCTCGAGGGGGGCGGCGGTCCCCGCGGCCTCGCGACCCCGGGATCCGCACCCGGGGCCCCGTCGCCGCCCGGGGCCAGCGCAGATGCGCGGCTTTCAGGTCCTGGAGCACGGGGGAGGGGGTCGCGGGAGGTGGGGGGGGGGAGCTGCTGTCACCTGCGCTCTTGGGTCCGGGTCTCCTGCCCTCTCCTCCCCCAAGACCCGCGGCCCCCTCGCCTGGCTCCAGGAGGCACCTGTGTCCACCCGGGTGCTGAGTACTGGTCAGCTCGGGAGAGGGTGGTGGCAAGTCAGGAGTGTGAGATTGGCCGGGTAAGGAGGATTCCTATTCCCGTGGATAAGTAAATAACCAGCAGATCCCGGGCGAGTCTCTGTTGGAGAGGGATCGAAAACTGGGATGTTTGCTTGATGGTTTTCCCAAGTATCCCAGCCTCAGCCCCGCCGCGTGCAAACTTCTGTGCTGGGTTTATTTCGCCTGGGAGGACCCTGACCGCAGACCACAGTGACTGGATGACAGCAGCCCCGGCTGGGTTAGGCCTTCGCGGAGGGCGTGGTGCTGAATATTTTCCCATAAAGCCCCACATGAGTCCTGCTGCTTCTCAGCCTCCTTTGGGGTTCTTCCATGGCCCCACCCATGAAAGTTTGTTGGGCTCCTTTGGAAAATTGTGACAGTTCCAGGCAGACATGTATTGTGTGGCTAAAAGATTCCAGAAGTAACTCAGGTGAAGGCAAATGAGCCTCACCCTGTAAGGTGCACAGGATACCTTGATTGCTGCTGCACGTTCTGGAAATGTAAACTTTTAAATAGCAAAACTGTCCAAGGGCGTACAAAACAGCTTTCCAAGTACACGTGCAGTGGAAGTCTGAACCACAGTGGGGTTTCTGTACTTCAGTTCTGTGTGGCCTGTCTCAGAGATTCCATACTCATCCCGAAACAGTGTCAGCATAAATTCAAGTTCTTCATATTCATGAATGCTACCTGGGCAAAATGGCTTGCTTCCCAAAGTTTTCATTATTTCTGATCACTGTTAGCTTTTTCTAAACCCGTTTTATAATTAGCTAGTGTTCCTAATCTAAAATTTATATTGTTACTGAAGAATCACTTAGAATATTGAGTGTTACAACTGTATTATGCCCTCAAAAGCAAACCTCTGATTGGCCCTTTTCTCTGACATCTCAGTTGTTCTCCATGAAAGACAAAATGTTTAGGCCTAGTCATAAATATTTAATTGTGCTCTCCATCTCCTCTGAACCTATTGAAATTTGTTGCCATCAAAGATTGGTTGAGTTAGTCTTTCCTTCTCACTATTATTATTTTATTATTCTAGAGAGTGAGCTCAACTTCACACCTGCAGGTGCTTTACCACTTGAGCCAGCCCCCAGCCCGTTTACTTGTTGTTTTTCAGATTGGGTCTCCAGCTAACTTTGCCCTGGTAGGCCTTTAACCAGGATCCTCCTGTTTCTTCCTCCTGAGTAGCTGTCGTTACAGGCATGCACCATCACACTTGGGCTCATGTTATTTCTAATATATTTTTTTAAAAAGCTGTTCTAATTTTGACTGGGAAAGATAATTGGATTAAACTTTATTTTGTTTTAAAAAAATCTTTTACTAGACAGACCCAGAGATCTGGAATAGTTCATTTCAAATCAATATAAATAAATATGTTTGTTAACAAAGATCATAAAATTCAAACTGGAAAATACTCGTATAATTTAATATTAAAAAGAAACAATACCATAGTTGTCAGGACTCAAGTGTAGAACATATTCTCCAAAGCTGTCAGTGTTTCTTCCCTCTTCAGCTGATTAAAAAATATATTAAAATGACTTATTTGACAACAGAGCAGAACAGTCCATAGCAGTCTGGTTTGTGTATATATTTGATCAGGATTGGCATGATTCCTGCAGAACACACTAAAGCAGAATGCTACTCAGAATAGAACTTGATTTCATGTCCACCAGTCACTTACATCGTCTCCTCATTTACCTTGTTTGTATTTTTATTTTCTGGTCATGAAATAATTGGTTTTTTTTCAAATAAGTTTCCCCCTTCTAGGTTGTTCAGTGGTTGTCAGGCTATGTGCCATGACGCTGTGGGTGGGGAGGCACAGAGTTCTCTACTGGTCATATGTCATAGGCTCACCGCAGATTTTCTGTGGACAAGTAAATGTAACTGGTCAGTGGTTCTGATGTTAAAGGGAGGTCTGCACATTCTGGTGTGAGATGACACACCACAGAGGGTGTGCAAGATGATCAGTGGAGTTTAGAAAGAAATATACCAATTGTTTATAGTTTTACTTAAAAATATAAAATAATACGAACACTTAGTCTTTCTAACCTGAAAAGCACAGGAGCCCTAGTGACTGAACTGGTCAGCTGGTCTGTCCCAAGTCTTCTTGGAGAATGGAGACCTTCCTCTGTGAAAAGGTTGATAACGAGAGCTAGCAGCTTCTTCACTGATTGGTTCTCTTTGGCATATTACGATATACAGAAGCTTCTAAGTGCCTTTGCTAAGCTTTGTATTATGTAGATTTGGCTGAATTAACCCTTGCGAAGTGACTTAAAAGATTGCTTCAAAGAAACTGCAGAGAACAGCATTAATTTCATAAGCACAAGTAAAGAAGAAAATGGCAGAGCTACTGCTCCTACTAGCATAAGCTATGAGGTTTTAAAAATAAAAAGGTATCTTTGGACCTCACATCAAATATGCCAAGACTGTGGGAAGTACTGCTTCGTAACTGCTCTTTAACAGTTAACCTCTCCCCTAGTATAAATTGTTCTTTGAAGGATTAGCCAATGATGGGATGAGGTCATCCTAATTAGGAGGACATTTCAAAATACTTTCCAGCACACGGAGACAAATGGCCTCAGAGTTTTTTGTTTTTAATTCTTAATGTGTAAAGTTAATCTTGTATTTGTTATAATCTCACTAAATTGAATGATAAATATTTCAGAGATTCGTTATAGCCTAAGAAAATAAAAAGTCCTTGTATCTTTTGAGAAAATATATTCTTTCTGACAGTGGTACATAGTTTGTAAATAATATCTTGGAGCACATGTCCAAAAATGTTTTACTAAAGCATTTGGAGATCTTAATCCTAAAAAACTGTGATCTTTAAATTAGGGTGGGTTTGTTGTTTTAAACTGTTCCGGAAAGGTCGGTTATGCTTGCACCTTTCCTCACCCTCCATGTGCCTCGGAGCTCCTGCTGTTCTCTTTCTGATAGCTCATGTAATAGTGGGCATTCAGACACCAACATGTAGTGTGTGGTTTCTGAGCAATCTGATGTGAAGCAAAAACAAAATTCTTGTACATCTTGAACACGGTGCTGCTTTTTTTTTTTTTTAAACTTCAGAATACGCAGTAAGGAGTTGTGCCAGTCATACACCTTTTCAATACTTTGTTCATTCACTCATTCAACTAAGATCAAGTACCTTCTCAGTGAGCTGCCATTCCAAACCCTGCAGACTGGCTTAGGAAACAGATATTCTCTGTTGATGCTTACCTTCTGGGTCCAGAAAATACTGGGTTTTTTTCTGGCTTTGATATTAGGTCACAATGCATTGTTGGTATTAAATACCCAGATTTGAACTTGTTACATTATTAGAACTGAATGACGAAAGGTAAAGACAATCTGTGTGAACAGCCTCTCAAAATTTAAACATCAGTAAGAAACCACAAGGGCTCACTCTAAGCTTCAATATTTCACAATATGTGCGATATGTACAAAAGAACGCAGTAAAGAATGCCAACGTGTGGACTGGCTGTGTGGCTTAAGTGGTGGAGCACTTGCTGATCAAGTGTGAAGCCCTTGTTTCTTTGCTTTTTTTTTTTTTTCTGTTGTTACTCAGTTTTGCTACATATATATTTATACCTAAACTATGTATTTTCTTGTTCTGGTAGTTTTTAGACATATTTTATCGCAAATTGAACTTGATTTTGTTCATTCAATATGATCCTTGTCCTCCATCTATAATATTCCACATAGTTTATTCATTTTCACTGCTTTATTGAAATCCATTATATAACAACACTACCACAGTTTATCAATTCTCCCATCAATGGGCGTCTGGTTGTTTATATTTTGTTACTACCAGTGCTGCCTTGGATGTATGCATGTGTCCTGCTGCACATGGGTGAGCATGCCCTAGGGCGGTAGTCCATGCATCAGCACCACGAGAAGGGCTTGAGAACATGTTCCTGTACTCCATCCCCGGTAGGTCTGGCGTAGGATTAGATGTGTGCATTTCTGTCTAATTTCCAGGTGATTCAAACGCTGCAGCTGACTGGGCCACACCTTTGGGAACCAGTGCTCTAAGATATACAAATGTAGTTGTAACTAGTGGGCATTAGGGCAAATTCATCTGGATTGTGTTTCGAAGTCTTCTTGGCTGTTTATCTTCCCACCAGTAATGCATAGATCTTCCCTAGGTTCATGTCCTTCTCAACACTTAGTATCGTTAGAATGTTCAACTTTTAGTATTTATTTCCTTGACTTTAGCACTAGTTATGCCATCTTTTTTATGAATAAAAACATTTTAATTTTTAGACTATTAAACAGAAAGTACAGGTAAAGTAAATGGAGTTCTGCATTTTGGTTATAAATTGTGATTGGTGTTTTGGTTGGGTAAATCAACATGTGTAAATGCAAGTATTTACTGATGGTGTGTCATATAATGTTGTGAGGATAAAGAAAATGTTTTAAATACATGTGTCGACTTAACTTTTAAGTTTAAATAACATAGGTTACAATTTGAAAATGTTGTTGAAAGACACAGTGAAACTAACCATGTTGAGCATGGTTCACCAGTCACTTTCCTAATTAGCAGATTGCTTTCAGTTGTCATGAGATTAGAACTCTAGAAAGGACTGAGTTAAACAGTACTATAATACAGTCATTATAGACTTTGTTTATTTGGTATACTGGGGTTTGAACGCAGCACTTTCGAAGCAGGTGCTCTTCGGAATGAGCCACGCCTCCAGCCCTGTCATCATAAGTTTTAATAGGCATTCTTCTTGGTTTACACCACAAAACACCTCCATTCTTAGTGCTTACATTGTCAAAGTAGATAATCACAGTGACATGGAAACTTGAGGTCCACTTGGGGAGGACAGCACACTCCAAGCAAAGAATGTTTATAGGCATGATGATATTATAAATGCTTGGCCAATCTTTGATTTAGTAGGAATTCTAAAATAAGCTTAGCACAACTTGAGCCTTCCTAATCTGAAAATTAAAATCCAGATTTTGGCACATTTCAGATTTCAGTGGTTTTTAGATTAGGGATGTCTATACTAGTAAAGTCTGAGTAAACATTCCAAAATCAAAAAGGCCCAAATCCAAACCATCTCTGATCTCAAGCAGTTTTGGAATTTTTGAATAAAGAGTAATCAGTTTACACAAACCAGTTAGCACTTATGTTCTTGACATAAAAGTACATGCACAGTCTGTTAAAAACTCTTTCTCAGTAACTTAAAAATCTTGCCCATGTGTATCACATTGATACATTGATATATTTTTAAAACTTGATTTCTGGTTAGATTTTATAAAGTACAGGGATTTTGCGTATTAGTATTGCAGTATAATTCCTTATTTATTTGGTAGCATTGGCATGCATGAATGATTCTAGATTAAAAAAAAAATGCCAAGAACAAACCTCCAAGAGAAAAACAAGTACATTGGGCCAACTTGAGGGAAATTTTCAAATTCATAGATTCTTCAAATTATTTTATTCTTTTTTCTAATTGAATGAATTCTTTGGTTATTTTACTTAAAAGACATTGTCAACTGCTAGATCATTGACTACTAAATTTTGTTTATAAAACTAGTATCAAGAGCAGTGGAGACTTTAAAATAAATTAAAACTTTTTCCCCTTCCTGTGTAAGTAATACAGGTTCATTGTAAAATAAATTCACAAGAGTAAGTAAAACAAAACCAGCCACAATTACATTATTCAAGGGACAGCCACTTTTAGTCATTTTACGAGTATCACTTTAGAAATGCATTTGTATTATAAACAGTGTTTCCCAACTTACTGTCAGTGGAAAAGACTTAAATAAATAGAATTGACTCACCAACAAAGGTATGTTTTAACCTACAAATTGTTTGCTTGATTTCAAAGATTAGGATGATATTTGGTTTTGAAATTAATTTATACTTCAACTCTTTAGTTTTCTGGCCTTCAAACACCAAGTTTCTGCCTTGAGAAAACTGCTTGCCAAACTCTGTGTGTGTGTGTGTGTGTGTGTGTGTGTGTCTGTCTGTCTGTCTGTCTGTCTGTCTGTATTGGGGGAGGAGGAGGAACATCCTATCACATAGTCAGATTTGACTTCATAGAGAAGAAAGGGAAGATGGCAGTAACCCACTCCTCAGCTTGTTTCTGTTGGTTGCTATCTCATGGGAAAGCCTAATAGAATTAAAATAGATGTTTCTTCTTTGTTTTATTCTGCTCTTTAGAACAACACTGTTCAGTGGATGATGAGGGAAGTATTTCATATCTGTGCTGTTGAATATGGGAACACTAGCTGGTGAAACAGTTGAGCACTTGAAATAAGACTGTTGTGACTAATGGACTGCATTTTAACTTTTAATTGATTTTAGTATATTAAAATGTAAATATCCTCATGTAGTTAGCGGCTTCCACATTGGACAAGTGCAGCATTAGAAAATGGTAAGTGCCCTTTCATTAGAAGACAGTGTACAGGAAAACCAATTCAATCATGTGCAAGTTTAATTTGATGTATTTTGAAAAACGAGTCATATAAAATAAGGTATTTTTAAATTAAGCATAGGAGCTTAACATATATAGAGACATTAATCTTGCATTCTTTTTATGGTCTGGCCAAAAGAGAGAAGTGAAAGAATTGCTGAGTGAGAAAGCTGAAGTTAGGGCAAGGAGAAGATAGAACCAGGCAAAAGGAAGCCATGTAGGAGGCAGAGATAAATTAGAGGAGGAACAGAAAGACTTAGCAAATTCTTAGTATAAAGCAACCGTGACAAAAGAATAGATGCCACAAGAACCTGGGTGTTGAGAGCTGGAGCTTCTTACCCTCCCTCCTAGCACCTTCCTATCAAAGTAATTTCGAGTCTGCTTTGGCAATCTTTGCCCCCTTGCATTCTACTTTTTTGTCCCTTTACTCCCTCCACGCTCGTTACCTTGACACAACCAGATTTGCTGTTCGCAATGCCCTATGCACTGTATTTGTACTGTGTGTACATGCACAGTACACACAGGTGAAATGTTTTAGGAAATATGGGGTCCATATTTTCAGGCTTCAGTTATTCATGGTGGACTTGCTGTGTGCAAGGTACTATGCCAAGCACTTTGCCTTATTTCTGTCATGATAAAATATACATAACAGTTAACCATTTTATCCATTTTTAAGGGTGTGATTCATCAGCACTAAGGACATTCCCAGTGTGTGTGACCATCACCACCATCTGTTTACAGAACTTCGTCATCACCCCAAGTAGAAACTGTGTATTAGGCAAAACTCCATTTGCATTCTGCCCCCATTACTGACCTGTATGAATCTGCCCGTTCTAAGTGTCTTCATGTTATTGATATCATGTAATATTTGTCCTTTTATGTGTTAACTTATTTCACTTAGCACACTATTTTCAGGGCTTATCCATGTTGTAGTATAGGTCAGAATTTCATTCCTTTCTATATCTGAATAATATTCCATTGTGTACGCATACCACATTTTGGTTATCTACTTGTCTACTTATGGACACTTGGGTTGTGTATTATTTTTTTATAATCCACCTGGTTCCCTCTAAATTGTGCTTGCCTTCAGCCTTTCTCAGAATGCCCCAGCTTGCAACACTCTTTGGGATCCTTTAGATTGAGAGAAAAATGGGGGATCTGAGTGCTCTGTGCACTAGTCTGTTAGCCAGCAGCTCCCTCCTGGCCCTGCTGTTCATTTCACTTATTTAATTAAAAATGTGTCTACTCTGTTCATTCACTGGTGAGCAGAGGACTGTTTTCTTCATTATTAAGTTAAAGCAACAAAAGTGTAGAGTTGAATCTTAAGTCTATAGGTTGTTTTGGGTTCGCAGTGATTCTTTTTCTCTACTTTGGGATTTTTACAGACTGAGGCACCAAAATAAATGTATGAGTCACAGGGGTTCTGTTAAGAACCTGTTGAAATCGCTTACATGCTAATTGATTTCTAGTCATGTTTATAGTGTGATGGTTTGTAATTTGTGGGTGATGAAATTCATTGTCTAAATTGTTTAACTTAATCTGGTGTGTTTACAGGTGGTTGCTGTATATGGAACTTTATCTGATTTACTTTCTGTGGCCAGTAATAAACTTGGCATAAAAGCCACCAGTGTGTATAATGGGAAAGGTGGGCTGATTGATGACATCGCTTTGATCAGGTAACTTCACTTTTTTATAAGCTGTCACACTGTGTCCTTGGCCCCTTGGTGTTAGGCTGTTTCCCTTAACTGGAATTTCATCACAACAAGGGGCTTTGGCACGTGATCATCTAGAATTAGCTGTTCGGAATTTAAATCATTTGAACTTAAATTATATTGATCAGATAGAGAACCTTTAGTATATTTCGTGGTCTTTCTGCATAGTTCACATATGGCTATGAGAAATTTACTCCCTCCCCAAAGGTCAGAGAATTTTAGAGCAGGAAGCCATTTAACAGAAAAGATGGTGAATGGAACAGAAATTCAGTACTGTGGCCAGTTATGTTGTAGTTCTTTGCCTGGGTTATTTAATTGGCAAAGTGTGAGTTTTTAAAATTGATGGTGTGAAGATAATGAAGCTCTAAATTACAGCTGTGTACAAAGATTAACGTCTGTTTAGATCCAGGGCAGAGTGACCTCTCATTGTAATACACTACCTTTGCAGTTAATTGGTTCCAGTCCTTTCAGTTACGAACAATGACATGGAGGAATAAAAGGACTTGGCCAAGTCGTAGAGTTTACTACTTATTTTTGCTAATGAAAAAGAACTTTTATCTAATCTAAAAAAGTTAACTGCCATTGGGGGAAAATTTTTAAGTGTATTTGAAATCTAAATAAATTAGACTTAGTTTGTCAATATCTGTCTCCCAGCTTATCTTTCCATTTCTGTGGAGCATTCAATCAACCTGATTTCTTTCTTCCTTTTTTTTTGGCAGTACTCGGGTTTGAACTCAGGGCCTCATACTTGCTAGGCAGGCACTCTACCACTTGAGCAACAACACCAGCCTCAAAAGCAGATTTTGCTTCTAAAAAAACCCTCAAATGTGTTGCTACAATGTCATATAAGAATTTACATAGCCTAGAGTGATACATGGGAAGCCTTGAAAGCAATTTAATATGTACCGGTTTACTGCTTCCAGTCCAGAGTAAGGTCTCATCATTTATCTAGACTAATGCTGAGATGTGTTGAGCAGGGAAGGAGACTGTCCATGAATAATCCAGAATTATAGGTTATCTGTGATCTTTTAGAGTGTGTGGTCAGTGTATAGTGGGTAAGTGTTAATAACATTTTTTTTAATTGTGTTCTTCCTGAATTTAATATGGAAATTTATTTTCATGATTTAGAAGAGAATTCCTATAGTTTATTTACAGGTAAAGAATTAATATAAAATTAAGAGATTGGGTCTGGCTTTAATCATATCCTTTAAGCATAATAGTACATTCTTCAATTGCTAAGAAAGCCAAATTCACATTTCTTAGTGAATTTTGTTTTGTTTTTCCATTTCAAAAGTTTGATCTTATTTGAATTTAAATCTAGAGACATTAAATCATGGGGTAAAAACAAAGCACTGAATGTAGAGCTTCTTTGCAGATAGACGGATAGCAAAACCTGTCTTCTACATGATTCTGAGGAATACTCCCTATAGTAAACTGACAGGTAATGAGATTTCTAGATTTTGATGATGCTTTTTTAAATTTTGGTTTTCTCAGGGATGATGATGTTTTGTTTGTGTGTGAAGGAGAGCCATTTATTGGTAAGTGACTTTCTTAAAAACCAATTTTGTTTGCCAAAATAAAAAAAAAATGAAATGGTAAATGTTTTACAAAGAGTAATAAAGCTTAACATTAAAAAGAATCTGCACCCTTTGATTCTGCACTGGGTGTGTATGTTAAAGTACATTTTTAACTCAAATTGTATGATCACAGTTTGGTAGGGCTGCCTCTTTGTCATGCCTATTTATGCTCTGGATTTGTACATATTTAATACCCATGATATGATAGAGTAGTTGTGATTTCAAAAACTAAAACTGTTTTGTTTTAAAAGTTTCTCTTTGATAGCGATAGTCAAAATTTCTAGCATACTTATAAGCATGTATTACTGGCATAAAATCACATTAGTCAAAAAATAACTTGAGGGCTGGCAGAGTGACTGGTAGAATACCTGCTTAGCAAATGCAAGGCCCTGAGTTCAACCTTCAGCACCACTACCACAAACAAAAAAGACTGGGCATCAGCCAGGCATAGAAGCACACACACCTACTATCCTTCGACTTAGAACAAAGTGTGTATAGTTGAATATCTTCAAAGAAAAGGCCCAAAACTTAAGTAAGCAAATATTCTTTAACAGTATTTTATTTATCAAGTACCATACTGTCACACCCTGAGTGTATGTTTAACTATTTTTTATTGTATTTGGTGAGTAAAGGTAGTTTTCAGAATCTCTGCTCACGTAGTTGCCAAATTAAAATTAAGTGAATATTGTTTTATGTCAGTCTCTGTCTTAAAATTAACAAGCAAAACCTTTTTCTCACCTTCTTTTGTTCATTGGCCTAACAGAGTAGTTGTCAGACAGTGGTTTTGTAATTGATTCATTGCATACAAACAACAAAAAAGTGATTTATTAAAGAAAAAAAGTCTGGGCAGAGGTGTAGCTCAGTTGTCGAGCATGTGCTTGGCAAAGCATGAGGTCCAGGGGTTCAGTCCCCACCACCAAAAATAAAATAATAAAGAACCTGTTAGGGTGTATTTTCTTTTTGTTTATTGCTATAAACTCTTAAATTTAAAAAAATGATTTGGTATGTTTTCATCCTCTACATTTATTGATGCTCAAATTGTCTTACCACTGGCCAGGTTCAAAACCTTTTCAAATCTTTTTAACACAACTCCATTAGTCTTTTATAGCTTCTTTAAGATCTGGAATAAGGATGTCTTCATCTTATCCTCTTCCCATCACAGACCTGGATCAACATTATTTTCAAAACTTTATGTCTTCATTTCAAGATTCAATCTGGGTGCTAGAATAGCTCTTTTCCACTGAGTTCATAGTTGTTACTAGGCCTTCATGATGGCTAGACGTGGAAGTACTAGCTAGCTAGAGAAAGTTTACATATGTCTTAAAAGATTTTCTAAAGTTTGGATGTTATATGACATAAATGTAGATAGATAAAACATCTCATGGATTTATACTAATACTTCCAGTTTACACATAGGGTTTTTACTTCTTCAGTCTTTATTTTAACTTATTTATTTTGATGGGACTGGGGTTTAAACTCAGGGCTTTGCCTTTGCAATGCAGGCACTCTACTGCTTGAGCCACACTTCCAGTCCCTTTTGTTCTGTTTATTGTGGAGAGAGGACTTGCAAACTGTTTGCCTGGACTGAAACTGTGATCCTCCCAATCTCAGCCTCCCAAGTAGCCGGGGTTACAGGCATAAGCCATTGGTGTGAGGCAAATTCTTCAGTTTTACATCTTTGTGTCCTGCATGTCAGTAATCCTGAGTTTTGGGAATACAGGGATGTCAGAATTATAATTCCACATTATCATTCACTTCATCTCACACAAAAACAATATAAAATTAACAGGAGTAATTAACATTTTCAGTATCTATATGGTCAATAAAAACAGCTCTACATTCTTCTTATATTTGCTCATTTCTTTCTCCTCTTGTTAAAAATAGTGATATTTGTACATTGTCAGGGCATAAAGCCATTTTATACTATACTCTCTCCCTGAAAACCCTCATTTAATTTTATTTCAAGTGTATTTAATGCTTACCTCTAATCTTTACGCTGATGTTCCCAGTGGTGTCTGACACTTGTTTTCTGGTAGATTCATTACAGAGTTTATGAGAACACTGTTCTTTGACATCTTACATGTTTGTGGCTTCTGTAATTGCAAGTCAGATACAGAATTGTGTCAAAGGTAACCAAACATGTGTAGTTTATGTTGTGTCACTTAACACCTCAGTAAAGTTATTGAAAAATCCTCAGTTTACATTTTCTTTATTTGAATACCTTACATATGTTATTCCATCTTATTCTGGCATAGGATTGTATTAAAAATTTTCATCTCTCTGGGTGCAGTGGCTCAAGCCTGTAATCCTAGCTACCTGGAAGGTGGAGAGAGAAAGGATCGTGGTTCAAGGTCAGCCCAGGCAAAATGTTCCCAAGGCCCAATCTCAACCAGTGGCTGTGTGTGGGGGTTACCCTGTCATCCCAGTTTTTCAGGGAAGCACAAATAGGATTGAGGTCCAGGCCTGCCTGGGCATAAAGTGAAATCCTATTTCAAAAATAACAAACACAAAAAGGGCTGGGTGGAGTGTTTCAAGTGGTAGTGCAATCGCAAGACCCTAAGTTCAACCCTCAGTACCGCCAAAAGAAAATTTTTTGATTTTTCTTAAGTGATTATTTTTCCTATTTCACTCAAAGGATTTTCTTTCTCTCAGTTCTGGGTTGATCTTCTCAGTATATGGTGTGTCCTTTTCAATATGTATTTTCAAATATGTATATTTGAAATTTCAGATACACTTTCTTAACTTTAAATTACATATTTTTGTCTTCCTGCTTTAATTTTGTTCCTTCAGGATTTCTGTTGTATGTGTTTATGTTGGATCTTCTACACTTATCTTTTACATTTGAAATCTTCTGTTATAAATCCTTTTGCATCTTTATTTCTTTTTGATTTTTAATGTTCTTTCTTTTTTTATCTTTTATTTCCTTTCAGATGTTATCTGTTGGGTTTATTTAGTCTCGTGTTTCTTCTCATTTAGGCTTCATTTCTAAATGGTTTTTCTTTGATTTTTAATTCTCTCTGGAGTTTGTCACCTCATTTCTGAATTTCATAATTCTGGTTTATGTTGTCATTTCATACTTTGTATTACTTATCTCTTTTAGCATGTTTTGGAATATTAAGATACGGTTTTTAATCTGTTTTATGGGTATTTCTTATATGTTTTCATTGTCGCTAGGGATGTGATTCTTTTCTAATAGTTTTGTATGGATTTGCTTTCAATGCTTTCTTGCTGCTCATTTTCACATGAAATCAGCTCTTCACTTGAAAAGGGAGGGCTGACTTGGGAAATGTTTTCTAAATTCATGACTCTACACTTCCCTTTTCTGTAGTTTTTGTGAGTATTAAGTAATATAGTATTCATTTTCTGATATATTCTGCTTCATCACGCCTTCTTAATTTTTATGTGGACTCTCTTCGTTTTGTTCAACTTGGATTCCTTCTCCAGTGTCTTGTCATCACATGGGGCTTTGTCCTCATAAGGGAGATTGGTTAGTTGGTTTTGTGAGATCATTTCCAACCCTTGGAGATCTCTCTACAAACCACTCGCATCACCACTTGGTGAGTGGGCATGTCTCTCTCCTTATCATTTGTTGAGCTATGAAGTTGGCACCCACAGATCACTTTGGAATTCTTGAGTTCATCACAGTTAACTTCTCTCTGCTTTTTCCTTCATTGATGTGATAACATGTGTTGTTTGAGCTGTGGGAGTTGGCAGGAAAACCTCATCACCTAGTTGGCTCTATAGATGCTGCCGATGGGTGGTTGCAGTAGCTCTGATACTCTTATAGGGTAGACCTAGTTTAAAAAAGTATCCCACTGTCATTCTCCTGAGACCTTCAGCCATAATACATATATTTTCTGTTCTCTACACGTCATCTGTAGACCCTCAGACAGATTCTAAGCCACCTGAAGGATTGTTTGGATCTCACACAGACTGGCTAACATTAAACGTTGGAGGGCGGTACTTTACAACTACACGGTAGGTGTGTGTGTGTGTGTGTGTGTATGAGAGAGAGAGATTGAACAAGAGAGTAAAAGGGACTTGTGTGTACCTTTTGTTCTTTATTTTGCTGATTTCTTTAAAAGATGTGATGTGAAACCATTTCTTAGAAAGTTCTTTGAAGAGATAAGTAGAACATACTTCACATGTCATTTCAGAGAAGGCACAGAAAAGCATAAATTCAGTATCTAGGTATCAGTGATATATATGCAATGCAAGTAAAAGTTAGCAGTATCAGCCTGGTGTGATGCCATGTGCTTATAATCCCAGCACTTAGGAGGCGGGAGCAGAAGGATTTTGAGTTCAAGGGTGGCATGGGCTACATAGTGAGTTCAAGCAGACCCTGTCTCAAAACAATAACAAAAAAGAACAGTGTTGAAATTTATAGACTTCATTTGTATTAAAGTGATCAGGAAAATATAAGATAATGAATATTGTGATACAATATCTTGCTAGAAGTTTACATTAGTATTTATAGTAAAAGAAGCTAAAACAGTATTTAGCGCAAAGGAAGTGCCAGATTAAAAGGATTTTTGATAAATGGCAACTTATTGCACATTTTTGTTTCCCAGTGTTACTCCTACCGGGTGATAGCATGCATCTTTTTGAGAGAACAGCTGAAATCGAGTATACTCTTGACTTAAATATGTTTGTTTATAAAGACACATGGAGAAATGAATTTTTTTCCCTGAATTCTTAGGAGCACTTTAGTGAATAAAGAACCTGACAGCATGCTGGCGCACATGTTCAAGGATAAAGGTGAGTGTGCCATGTTGCTTTCACGTCTCGTGTCATCTGTGTCTGTGTTGATTTTGTAACGCTTGACCTGTACTTTTTTTTTTTCATGTAAAACAAAACTTTTCTTTTATTTATTTTTTTTCTTTTTTTCTTTTTCCTTTTTCTTTTATTATTCATATGTGCATACAAGGCTTGGTTCATTTCTCCCCCCTGCCCCCCCCCCTTACCACCCACTCCGCCCCCTTCCTCTCCCCCCACCTCAATACCCAGCAGAAACTATTTTGCCCTTATTTCTAATTTTGTTGTAGAGAGAGTATAAGCAATAATAGGAAGGAACAAGGGTTTTTGCTGGTTGAGATAAGGATAGCTATACAGGGCATTGACTCACATTGATTTCCTGTGTGTGGGTGTTACCTTCTAGGTTAATTCTTCTTGAACTAACCTTTTCTCTAGTACCTGTTCCCCTTTTCCTATTGGCCTCAGTTGCTTTTAAGGTATCTGCTTTAGTTTCTCTGCGTTGAAGGCAACAAATGCTAGCTAATTTTTTAAGTGTCTTACCTATCCTCACCCCTCCCTTGTGTGCTCTCGCTTTTATCATGTGCTCAAAGTCCAATCCCCTTGTTGTGTTTGCCCTTGATCTAATGTCCACATATGAGGGAGAACATACGATTTTTGGTCTTTTGGGCCAGGCTAACCTCACTCAGAATGATGTTCTCCCATTCCATCCATTTAGCAGCGAATGATAACATTTTCTTCTTCTTCATGGCTGCATAGAATTCCATTGTGTATAGATACCACATTTTCTTAATCCATTCTTGACCTGTACTTTTTAGTGGAGTGAAGTGATTTTTACAGGAGTACAAAGTTGCTTGTATATTAAACAGTTTTCTCACATAAATTCTAACTTTATTTTTTGTATCTGGGGGTTTTTCTTCATTATAATGGTAACACAGGTGTCTGGGGAAATAAGCAAGACCATAGAGGAGCTTTCTTAATTGATCGAAGTCCTGAGTACTTTGAGCCCATTTTGAACTACTTGCGTCATGGACAGCTCATTGTAAATGATGGCATTAACTTACTGGGTAAGTTTTTCACACGTGGTCTGTACAGGTACAGGAGTAGATATTGGCACAGGTAGATGGCTAGTCTTTCAGGTCTATAGTCTTTGTATATATGGATGTATGTCTAACCCATGAATTTTTATTTTAGATTCTAAGTAGATTAAAATTCTATCACAAAGAACTTTTTTTTTTTTTTGGTAAGACTGGGGTTTGAACTTATGGCTTTGCACTTGCAAAGGAGTTACTCTACTGCTTAAACCATACCTCCAAGTCCATTTTGGTCTGGTTATTTTGGAGATGGGGGTCTCAAGAACTATTTGCTCAGGCTGGCCTTTTGAACTGTGATCCTCCCTATCTAAGCCTCCCAACTAGCTAAGATTACAGACAAGAGCCACCAGTGCCCACCTCACAAAGGACTTTAAAGAGTTTTGTTTTGTTTTTGTGAGTTAAATTATGACTGTGGCTTGGCTTTAAGTTATAGGTCTTATTGTGTTGAAAAATAAATAGAGTGGTCAGAAGGAGAAAAGATACTTTTGAATCATAAGATTAGAGTGGAGTCTCAATTCTATAATTTAGTAGAAAATTAACTTGAGAAAATGCTCTCTGAGTACCTTTTAAAAAATGAGTATTAAAATTTTCTTTTTTTATTTTCTTTTTATTTTTATTTTATTCATAATAGCATACAATGTTTGGGTCATTTCTCCCCCCTTCCAAAATTTTCTCATCCCTACCTACATCATAAGATTTTTGTGATGGTTCATGGAGATAGTGTAGAAAAAAGCAATTATAAAGTAGTGATTACACAGTTAAAATCTTATACTTCTCTGCATTAGTAAGCTTTGTATTACTACAACAAAATACCTGAGGCAGAAAAGGTTTGTTTAACTCAAAGTTTTGAATGTTTAAACTACAAGATTAGATGGATCATAATTGATTTAACCTCAGGTGAGGGTGGCAGATGGTGACACATCATGGCAAGATGTAGGAGCACTTGGTCACATCTTGAACCTGAGCAGACAGAATCTCTTTTTAGGGCATGTCCCCAGTGACTTAAGGACCTCCCATTGGGCTTCCCCATACCACCACCCTTGGGACCAAATCTTTCCATGTGGACCTTTGAGGGTTATTCAACATCCAAGCCATAGCACCTCCCAAGTGACTGACCCTGCACCGATGGTAGTCTTACAGAATGGTGTTGAGTTTAGTGATTTTGGGGTCACATGACTACTCAGCTTTGTTGGCTGCTTTGGCATGGATGTAACCAAATACCTGACAGACACAGTTATTCCATAACTGTTCCTAACTTGATTTGTATAAGCTCTTTTTTTAAAGACAGGTTCTCAATGTATAGCCCAGACTGGCCTTGAAGTTGAAATCCTCCTGTCTTCAAGTGCTGGTGTGGGCCACCATGCCAGCCCAACTATTGCTTTAAATCCTTTACAGCCTGTTTGGGTGTGGTTTTTTTTTTGTTGTTGTTGTTATAGTCATTCTGCAGAAATTATAAATTATACTTACGAAGACAGCCAGTGGACTGGTGGAGTGGCTCAAGTAATACAGCGCCTGCCTAGCAAGCATGAGGCCCTGAGCTCAAACCTCAGTATTGCCAAAAAACAACAATAAAAAACCAAAACAACAGTGGTCCATGTTGTATATACACACTCTTTTCTTTTCAGCATCTGCACCTGCATCACTTTGCAGCTTTTCACTCTGCTGGCCATTCTGTTCTCCTGGGCATGTTTTAAACTCCAGTGTTTGCTGGGTTCTTTGCTTTTTTCTGTTTTAATTTTGCCTTGTATCATGAGTTGAATTTTATATCCTGTAAACAGCAGACATAGATGTCTGTGCTACCTCAGACCTCTGTATTCCAAGTTGTTCCCCAAATTTGCTTATGTTTCCTTTTTCATGTTTCTCAACCATTTCTCTTTATGTATTCACTTATTCACCAGTCAGAACTCTGCTGGATTCATTTTGTAAAGCACAGGTTTTAATTAGTACAACTTCCATCCAAACTTTACATTGCCTACAAATTGCATCAAATAAATGCTTTCAAATAATCTACAGTAATTTCTCTGAGACCAAAAATGTAGTGGGTAGCAGAGCTGAGATTCAATTCCAGGTGTTACTGATGCTAACAGAAAATACACTAAATATTACTTCCTTTCCTCAACTGTCCATATATGGTTTTTGTATTTAAAAAGTTTTTCTGGAAGTTTCAAGGTTAATTCTACAGCTACAATTAGAATAGCATCCATACCACATTCTCCAGAGTTTCCGATTTATCCAGAAGATCTTGGTGTACTGAGAGCAGGCCCCAACAGAACTTCTTTTGTTGGGTTCCTACATAGGCAGATCCCTCCCATGGCTGCATTTGAGGAGGATTGCAGAGGTGGGGTCCTCTGGTGTAGACAGGAAAGCATGTGCCAGGGTGACTTCCTGAGTGGTGTTCTGCCCATTAATGACCTTTGTTTTGCAATTGGATGATTGGAGGTAGAATTTGGTTTTCACAGAAATATCATTTTTAGGACCAGGTGTGGTGCTCATGTCTGTAATCCCAGCCATGCAAGAGCTGAAGATAGAAAGATGGTAGTTTGAAGCCAGCATGGGAAGAAAAAAAGGCAAGACCTTATCTCAAAATCAAATTGGGCATGGTGGTTTCCATCTGTAATGCATCTATACAGGAAGTAAAGGTCTAAGAATCATGGTCCAGGGCCAGCCTGGGCAAAAAGCACAAGAGCCTACCTGAAAAAAAAACTAAAATAAAAAGTGTTGAGGGATATGGTTCAAGTAGCAGAGCACTTTCTAGCAAGTGTGAGACCCTGAGTTCAAATCCCAGTATCACCAAAAAAAAAAAAATGATTTTTCTTCTTCCCAAATAACTGCTTGTGAGGAGGAGCAGCTCAGAGGTAAGGTGCTTGGCTAGCACACACGAGGCCCTGAGTATTTCCCCAGTGCCTCCAAAATAGGAAAAAGGAAAAAAAAAAATAACTGCTTCTGATTTTCTTAGTAGCTTAGAACTGATGAAGGAAGGGGCTGTGTCTCTTAGTTTTTTTACCAAGTAGACTCAGCCAACTGAGTGGTGAGTCCTTATTTGAAAGATGGTAGATTCCAGATTTATCCCACACACCCTAATGAGGGACAGTAACCATGCCAAGTCACTGAAAGGACGTGCAGGTTACGGAAAACAAGTGAGAGAGAAAATCCCTTTTATCATTTACAAGTTTTAAAATGTGATTCTGCTATAAGAAAGTTTCTGAATTATACTTTTGACTTTTGTTGTGAAGCTGACTTAAACTTTTATTCATTTCTAGCATTTTCTGATTCAGTAATGTAAAAGATATTTATGGCAAACCTAATCAGATTCACTCCATTAAAAAAGTAGATGAAATGAACTGATCATTTTTTATTGGATTCCTATTGAAATCACCAAATCAGTTATTTCGGGAATATGTGGTGTTACAGTTTCTTGCTTGTGGCCTAAAATAATTATCAGAAATAATTTTGCAACATGGAAGGCTTTTGTTTCTAATTTACTAGTTTTCTGTTTTTTCCTTTGTAGAATCCCTGTTTCACAGATATTTTTCAATATTCTATATATTGTAATCTAATGATTACTTGTCTGCTATTAACTGAGAGCCTGTTGTTGAATTTCATTCCATTGTGAGAATTTAACATAAAGAATTCTAGAGGCTGGGTGTGTAGCTCAAGTGGTAGAGTCCAGCCTAGCAAGCACAAGGTCTTCAGTTCAAACCCCAGTGTTGCCAAAAAAAAGAAAAGAAGGAATTCTACAGATGCCAAAATGAATTGCTGTTTGTGAAAGTCACATTCTTATTCTTCTGATAGGTGTGTTAGAGGAAGCTAGGTTTTTTGGCATCGACTCCTTGATTGAACACCTAGAAGTGGCGATAAAGGTAAGGATGCTTCTTACCTTGTAATATTATATTTATCGCAGGTGTCTTCCAAAAAGCCCCACTTACTTTTAAGTATCTTTTTTCAAGAACTCCCAGCCACCGGAGGATCATTCACCAATATCTCGAAAGGAATTTGTTCGGTTTCTGCTTGCAACTCCAACCAAGTCAGAATTGCGGTGTCAGGTGATCAAAGCGCTTTTACATTACTTATTTACATCAGCAAGTCTGTGCATGTCTTTATATCTTTCTAGGGGTTTTTGTTTTGTTTTTGCCTTATTTTCATTTTTCATGAGATATAATTTAATTATGGGCCATAGTATTGATTTACTTTTAAAATGGTTAACCTAAAAGAGATGCATTAGCCCCCCCCCCACCTTTTTTTTATTGTCTAATTATGCCTGGTGTAGCAGTAATATTTGAAAATTGAAACACTTTTAAAAAAGTATTTGCACAGTTCTATGTATGGTTAATTTTACTTTTGTGTATTCAACATTACAAATTTTGAAAGCCACAATACCATTTTTTCTTAATTGATTTCTTGAATTAATGAAATAATTTAATTATAATCAATATTAGCCAAAATAGCACTTACCAGCAGGTGTGTGACTAATAGGGCTCCCTCTTTAGTAACCTCCACAAGTAAATGAAGGGTAGTCAGGCTATGTGTTAATGTATGGCTAGATGCAGCCTCTTTCATGAGATACCCGTTAAGGCACATATTTCATGTGTCTGAATTCCACTTGCTCATGTTTTGTAATAAACTCCAGTGACTGAACCAGTAATTGCTTCTAAAAACTTTGTGCTTAACTATAGTAATTAAATTCAATTCATGCAGATGGTTTAAACATTATGACAGTGTGTGTTGTTAATTTCAGGGTTTAAACTTCAGTGGTGCTGATCTTTCTCGTTTGGACCTTCGATACATTAACTTCAAAATGGCCAATTTAAGCCGCTGCAACCTGGCACATGCGAATCTCTGCTGTGCAAACCTTGAACGAGCTGATCTTTCTGGATCAGTGCTTGACGTAAGAATCATTTTTGGTTAGGAGGAAAATTAAAAGTTTAGGCTATTGAGCAGTCTCAAAGAGTAGGAATTACACCTGTCTTTCTTTTTGGAGCTTGACTTGAAAACAGCAATGAAACTGGAGGATCTAAAAGTGAAATGGGTTGGCTTTGCAACTTTTATACCTTTATGAAACATAGACCTGGAAGGTTTAGCAACTAATAAGAAGTTAAATCTTGAAATTAGGCCTTGATGTCTGAACAGTGTGCGAAATTGATCAGAAATGGTATATTCTATAAATTATAAATGCAAAGCTGAAAAGAGCTTGCGAAATGTATTCAGCCTCATTTCTGGAATGAAAAACTATGATTCCTCTTGAAATATTAGGCAGAAATATTTTGAAATAAACATGGAAAGTAGCATTTCAGTGGTGTTCTTTCTGTGCATCTGTATTGGGTACCTATGTATATGTATTTGCATGTACATATATAGACACATATGTATGTATGTGTGCAACAATTATCCATGTTAATTTGGGGCTAAAGGACATATGCAGAAACAGTATCTTTAAGTGCCTTAAAACCAAGGCCCAAGTCTGTATGTCTTGAATTAACCACAAGTAGTGTAGTATCATGTTTTTGATAGTCACTTACTGAGTTATTTTAATTTTGGTTTTATTCCTCAGTTGCAGCCTGTTTTCCATGAAGCTTTATATCAGATCTACTAAATAAAATCTGCCAGTATACATTTATATCATAGGGTCAAGTCAGTAGCAAAATAGGCAAAAGACTAATAGCACAAAGAATAACTTTGAAGAGCTTAGTCTGTAGTAAACTGTTGAGAGATGACTTGGTTTTTGTTAGGGATAAAAAGAGGTAAGACAGACTAGATCATTCAGAGTCAGAAGCTGGGTTTCAGTTCTGTTCAATTGTGGCTCAGGTTCACAGTAACACTATAATTTTCCCTGTAAAGTAGGGCTTGTAGTTCTTGTCCTGTTCTTTTCATACAGCTGATGTGCAGGCTATGTATATCTCAAACGCGTTGATAAGCTGAGGCGTTAGAGGACGGTACGGTTAACTGTTAATGATGAAACTCGGCTCGTACTGAAGTTCTGTTGCCCAGAGTGTCTAAGCTGTGAGAGTCAGGACGAATGTCGCATTGTCCTTGGCACTTGAAGATGGCTGCTGACCAATAGCGATGGGTCCTTCAGCATCCACAAAACATGATGCGTGCTAAGAATTCTGCCACGTAGAATGCTCCACCCCTCTTTCTGAACTGCTCACTCAGTTTATAACCTTGCTTCATGGCTTATGAAACCTTTCTATAGGAATTCTTTACTTCTGTAAACCGAGACAGTCCCCGTTTCTGTCACTGTCACGCAGCCCGTGGCTATGCCTCTATCTATTCTGTTGGCATGCTGCAGATGGCTTCTATGTAGCCAGCCATGGAGAAACTGTTATTGATAACTCAGCACTTACCTCTCCATTGCATATTTGCAAGGTTTATGAACTGGTAAGAGATAGTGGTAAGAACTGATAGGGTTATTAATCTATAAATGCTTTTTATCTCTTAGAGATAAGAACCGTTTTCAAAGTGCAATACCATTATTCTTTAAAAATAGCACTAATAACCTACTGCTCCTATCAAAATGCTGGCAGTTCTCCAATCTCAGCATTAGCGACCACTTTCCTGTTTTGTGAAGAGGGGGTGGATCCTTTACATGGTTAGATAGAAAAATGTCACTGCAGTTTCTCATATATTTGCCTCCTTATGATATTCCATAGTGCAGCCCTGAGTATAGAAAGGTACTTCATACTTACCTTAGGAACTTTTGACAATATTTACAGTGTGTTTTACTTAAGAGCATTAGAGAATCAGAGACATTTATTTGCATATATCAACTTCCTGTCTTGTTATATTTTCAAGTACATAAAATCCAATCATCTTTAGTTATTTTGGTCTTTCCAGGTCCTTATTCTACCTATCTAATCAGAGCTCTGCACTACTTATGTTAAGACACCAGCATAGACAGGAATAAGCAAGTGTTTATCAATTTCCTGTCATTGGGATAGTCTCTGTCTCATCACCCTCTTACTAGAATTGACTGTAGGCTGAAATTTTACCTATAAAACAAGAATTTTTCTTGATAGCAATGGCTATGCATAACTTAATCAGCCTTATGATTTTATTTTATTTTTGGTGGAGCTAGGGCTTGACCTCGGGGCTTCATGCTTGCAAGGCAGGTGTTCTACTGCTTGAACCATACTTCTAGTGCATTTTTCTGTGCCTTTTTGGAGATGGGGTCTTGCAAACTATTTGCTGTCCTCAAACTGTGATCCTCCCGATCCCAGCCTCCCAAGTAGCTAGGATTACAGGTGTGAATGAGTCTTCAGTGCCTAGCCAGCCTTATGATCTTAGAGAAGTTCAATTATCATTCACATTACACCTTACAGTTTTTTTTGGGGTGTGTGTGTGTGTGGTACTGGGGCTTGAACTCAGGGCCTTCCCCTTGAGCCACTCTGCCAGCCCTTTACTGTGGTGGTATTTTCAAGATAGAGTCTTGAGAACTATTTGCCCAGGGTAGTTTCAAACCGCAGTCCTCCTGATCTCTGCCTCCTGGGTAGCTAGGATTACAGGTGTGAGCCACTGACCCTGGCATGACTTACGGTTTTTAAAACACTTTCACATTTAGCTTCTGCTTTGATTGTCACAATTGGTGAATGTCTAATGTTAGCATCAACTTTACAGATAAGCTTCTGAGAGTTCTGAACTCTGAATTCTGAGGAATTGAACCCATTGAGTTAAATTAACAATTTAAAACTTAGACATGTGCTTTCTGACTCTTTACTCCTCTACATTATGCACAGTGGTGCTCAGGTTTGACAAGGTCCTGCAGCAGTGGTCAGCACAGAAGGACCTGACAGGTCACTTGTTAGTGCTTTTGTAGCTAAATGATGCCTTATAATTGCTGGAATTAGTATTCTGGCCTTTGAAAAGGAAGTGGTGCTAGCCTCTTGGGACATAAAGGATTTTTATTGATTGATTGCTGCAGTGATAAGGAAGAGGCAGTCCATACCTCTAGTGAGTTTTGACTTCTTTACCCATTCATTTTGACTCTCACTACTGTCATGCCTGGAGCTATTTATAAGAACAGGAATTCCCCTGTGTTTCAGTGAAGTGGGCAGGCTGTTGGTGTTTGTTTCTTCTAAGACAAACCTTGTAGTGCTGGGGATCGAATTCAGGGCCTTGCATTTGCTAGGCAAGCTCTCTACCACTTGAGCTGCCATGTCCCCAGTGTCTAAAATAGTTCCTCCAACAGAACTTAAAAAAAAAAAAGTTCTTTAATTCTTCTTGGTTTCTATTAAAAGTCTTTAATGTAAATGGAAGATAATTGAGTGCATGCATGTTTGTTGAATGGGGGCCCTTTCCTCCCTTTACTGTTTTTTTCCTCTTATTATTTACTCCAAATGGGACAATTATGAACCTTCAAACGAGGACTATTTCTTTGCAGTGTGCAAATCTGCAAGGAGTCAAGATGCTCTGTTCTAATGCAGAAGGTGCATCCCTGAAGCTGTGTAATTTTGAGGATCCTTCTGGTCTTAAAGCCAACTTAGAAGGTGAGATCCTGTGTGTGAACACGTATTCTATGGTGAAAGCAGACCATAATATAAAAAGTCCAGCAAAGTAATTGTTAATGGTAAGGCAGTATGACTTTGGGGGCTAGGCTTCCTCTGCCATCATATTCAGAGGGCTTGCAAAGGGTTAAGATGCTTCTTTGGCCTTGATCATAGCTAATCAATATTGAGGACTCAGAGAGGTAAAGGTTTGAATATTTAATGAGGCTTTAGTTGGAAAATCAACATTTTATTTATTTTATTTTTTGGTTGTACTGGGGTTTGATCTCAGGACCCACTCTTACTAGGTAGGCTCTCTCCCACTTTAGCCACACCTCCAGCCTAAGTTTCTTAATTTATACCCTAAATAAATTGTCAATGGTGGTTGAGAAACTTGAGATTTCAGGTTCATTTCCCAAAGTTACAGGATAACCTCCATTAAGTCAATAAGCCATATTGTAGTTTTATTACAGGTATATAACCTAAGTATTTTTAAGTTTAAGCTACTCTCAAAATCTGTTTCTCATAGGTGCTAATCTGAAAGGTGTGGACATGGAGGGAAGTCAGATGACAGGAATTAACCTGAGAGTTGCCACCTTGAAAAATGCGAAGTTGAAGAACTGTAACCTCAGAGGGGCCACTCTGGCAGGAACTGACTTAGAGGTGAGTTCACCAACATGTGAAGAGTTTCAGTAACGTAGAATTACTGAGTTTATCACGCAAAATTTTTTGAACTCATAAGCAAAGCAGTTTGCTGGTAAAAGTGCCAGGTAGCATACTAGTGCAGCTGGAGGGCTGTTTTCCTTCCCACTGTTGTTCAAACAAATTACCATGGCAGAGCAGGGTCCTGTCACCCTCAGAGATATGGAAGGCTCATCTGACATTGATTCTAGTTGGCTTCCTTTCTTTTCTTTTCCTTGGGTCTTTCTGATGCAGATACAGTTGATATAGTAATTATTAATGTGATCTATTGTGTTTTCATAAATTTGAATTCTGAATAGTATTTAATGGACCAGATTATTTTTTGAACTACTTGAGAAATTTAATTGGCATCTGGATTTAAAATCAGGTTCAGGAAAGGCCTGTTTTAAATTGACATCATGCTCTTTTTGAATCTTACCTTGAGATTTTAATTTTGTCCAATTATCTTTTCCATAAGATTATATTCTGGGACTGGGCATGTGCTCAGTCCTGTGGTCCCGGCTACTCCAGAGGGAGAATTTCCATTCAAGGCCAGCTAGGACAAAAAGGGAGCAAGACACCATCTCAGTCAAGAAACTGGACATAGTGGTGTGCCCCTGTGATCCCAGCTATGCAGGAGGCTGTAGGTAGGAGGATTATAGTCTTATTAGGCCAGTTCTGAGCAAAAACTTAAGATCATGTCTGAAAAATAACAATGCAAAATGGGCTGGGGGCATGGCTCAAGTTGTAGAGTACCTTTTTATTTAGTAAACTCGAGGCCCTGAGTTCAAAATCCAGTACTGCCAAAAAAAAGAAAAAAGAATCCTGTATATCTTCTTGATTTGCAAATTTAGCTAGCAGGCTTCATAGCTGGAGTTTAGGGTTGTTCATTCTTTAAGACAGGGTCTCACTATGTAATCCAGACTGGCCTCGAATTCTCCATCCTCCCACCTCAGCCTCCTGAGTACTGGGATTACAGGTGTGAGCCACTGCACATGGCTCAGTGACTATTGGAGGATATCAGCGCTCTCCAGTCACCCTGCAGTGGGAGCTGTGCTCCTCACCCATGCTGCCCTACACCGTGGCTAACTAGCTGTATGCAGCTCTGGGCTGTTGACCTGCAACTAGTGCAACTGTGACATTGACTTTTCTAAATTGTATTTCATTTTAATCCATTAAAATTTGCATAGCCACATATGGATGCTGGCTGTCCTATTGAACAGTACAGCTTGATACAAGATAATCAGCATAGACGGATTGTAGATGAAAGTATGTTTACATTTACCTTGCTGTTAATTGTTTTTCTTTCATGTTGTAGCCTTAATCACTTGATAGTTCTTAAGAGAAGTCTCCTTTAAACTTAAAGAAAAAAGATCCCACCTATGGCTGACACTGTAATCCTGTTCTGAGCACAAGTATTAAATTGTCTGTTATTTGTTTCTGTCACCTAAGATCATAGGCTTGTCCTTGGTTTTAGTTGTCATGGAGTCAGTGTGGGTCAGCAGCAAAAACCTCCGTCTGCCCAGCCGATTGCAAAGACTGAGCAGTTGACCACAGGGGGGCAGCTGCTGGCACTTGCCTCCTCAGAGATTGTGTGCATCCGCCTTCTCTCTGACTGGCCCCACCATGTCCAGAGACTTAATGCTCATCTTTCCCACCATGATCTTTAGAAGAGTTAGCAAACAGTCCCCAGTGGTGGTGGTTTTGCCATTTACACATCTACTCAAAGTTATTGTGCTTAAATAAAAGGCAGTTCCCCTGTAAAAATGTTAGGGCTGCAGAATGAACAAATCCACTACACAAATTTAATAATTAAGCAAAATCTCAAAAGTTTTTAAAAAACAGTCTTCCTGACTTTTGTTACTGTTTGGGATTGTGGTAGATTTGTTTAGATAGTAGTTATTACATTGGAATCCATTCTGGATTTTAAATGCCTGCTTACAAAACATATGATCAGATGGGGAACATCTTGTTTAACCTTTGTTTAGACATGTTTGAGACAGTCTGATGTCAGCCAGGGATAACAATTTCAGATAGTAGAAAACTTGGCTTTAATATACATTGGTAGTGTTCAAGAAAAGATGTGTCTTGAGTTTTACTGTATAGGAACAGTGTCCTAATATGCCCAGAAGTCATGTTGAGAGGAAACATGTAAGGCCCTAAGTTTCCATGTGGTTACATAAGCCTTGTTCTGCTTTACAGAACTGTGATCTGTCTGGGTGTGACCTTCAGGAAGCCAACCTAAGAGGATCCAATGTGAAGGGGGCCATCTTTGAAGAGATGCTGACACCACTACACATGTCCCAGAGTGTCAGATGAGAGTGTGGGGGCTGGTAGAAGATGTCAGAATTAAAATATGTTTTCCATATCATTTTTCTTCTCCACCCACTCAGTTGTCTAGAAGAAAAACACTGTAAGGGAATTTAAAAAGTGTTTAGAGGATTATGGTTTTTCTTAGTGGTGCATAAGGGAAAAAATTGAATTTTTCCCCACATTCTGATTTTAAGAAAAGCGCTCATTTAATAGATGTAGGGACACCAGGTTATACTGCTGCCTTTTGAATGGGGTGGGGGCTTGCCTGGTTTAATGACCAGGAATAGTATCTGTTATATTTGCTTTAAATAGGCATGATATGGAAATACTATCTTGGTTTAAGATGCATTTGAGAATTTTAATTTATGAAAAGCACAACACATGCAATTATATTTATTGAATACCTAGATGCAGTACGGATAAACTTGTTAAATTTTATGAGAACATGAAAAGGTTGTTCAGGTGTATAAATAGCTTTAGTGACTCCTCCCCCCCTTAGATATCTGTGCACCATGTGAACGTGGTGAGGTCAGACTCTAGAAGGTTCTCTTTTCAGGTTCATTTTTATAATGTTTACTTTCTAGAGCAAAACAGTAGTAAGGAAGTATCCCATCCTTACTGATTGAGACAGAGTGGAAGGAAAGACCACTGTATATGGTTATCATTCTAAAGGGGCTGGAAGTCTCCAGATGAAGAGTTTGCCTATAGCTACAGCATATAAATGAACATTCATCAGAGCTTCATTCTAGGCAAGTTCCACTCAACACAGTTCTGTTGACAACTCATCTTGTTTTCTCACACAATCAACACAAACAGAAAGATACTTCAAAACCAAAAATCCAAGGTGCATCATTAACACCCACTTAACACAAATGCCAATTAGTGTAAACAAGACCAGGTTAGAAATAGGTATGAAGTCTCAGTTCACTGCCATTAAAGCCATAAAATAGGAGTAAATACAGCAGAGTCACTTTTTAGAAGGCAATGTAATATAATTACAGCTAAAACCCCGCGGTGGGGAATGAGGAACCTTAACTGACAGTTTGATAATAGCCAACAAAAAATTAATGAAAGTAAAGGCATTTGGCTGGTCTAAGATGTAATACCAATGAGTCAGCACCTTTGATTCTTTTACTTATATTTTCTGTTGTGTGTATACATACATATTTTTTAAATCAAAATTTAGCTCAGCAGAGCCAAGCTCTGCAGCAGCAGAGATTGGGCCTTTATTCTCCCCCCGCCCCCAAGTGTCCCAGTGTCCTGTGTGTACCCCAAGAGCAGGGATATATGCTGTGTCCAAAAGGGTTGTGAATCCTGTAGACGCATCACCTTGAGGCAATGAATCATTAAAATCCACCTTTGACTCCTTTGGGAGGATGACATATCTTTAGTATTCTGTAGCTTATTCTCTATCTACATATGCAAAGCTTTCCTTACAGTAAAGGGCACATATGCACAGGGTGGGGAGATCGCACCTTTACAGGTGAAGGAAAGCAACCTTAGAAATGAATTATTTTCTTTGCTTTATTATTTTTACCAAGACAGAGAAGTATTGTATTGAGAGATATCTATTTTCATAATCAATATGTGCCTAAATTATATTTAAATCATTTCATTCTGTACTATATTTTCAGTAATTGCAGAATATGTTAATTCACTTAAGGGTACCTCTGTAGACAAACCTAAAACTGCAGAAGAATCTGAAAGATCTAAACATGGTGTGCTTAGAAACTTCAGTTTGGATCTGATGTATACTGCATTAATAAATGATATGAAATGTTGAAAAGATACTCCTGGTGTTCCTTCTGTGGCTTTTGAAGATCAGTACTTTCTGGACTTCCCTTACATTTCTCCAATATGGGTCGGCAGCTGGCTTTGAGCGACTGGGAGGAAAAGGGAATTCAGCACAGCACTTGTGATGGAACAGTCTTTGTGAAGCCACCATTGAAGTAACTTGATTTCTTAGAACATGACTATTTTTGGCCCATCTCTTCAAAACCCACCCTGCTAGCAAGTATAAAAACCTTTATTCTGAACAAAAGAAAAAACTGCTTTCAGCAACTTCTCTGATTTGTTTGTGAACATTTCCAGTTTGTGTTATTAAGCCAAATGGATAACATGCTCCCTCAGAATGTTTTTTGCCTGACAACTAGGAGAGAGAATAAGGAAAAAGAGCTTCCACCTTCTGCCTGTCCTCGTGGTAGATGGTGACTCTACATATAAGTTAAAATAGTTTTGTTGGGGGAGGACTAGGGAGCTGTTTAAACCCAAATTGGTTAGATTATGTACATTGATAAAATCAGTTCTCTTACTTGAGCAGTTGTCTAAATCAATAGATGTTATGTTCTGATGTAGTCTAGTTTCTTCAACTACAGTTTCAAGGCAATCTTAGTAAATGTTGCAAAGTCATGATTTTGATGGTTTCCATTTATAAACCAAGACCTGACGTATTTTCTCCAGTTGTTCATGTTATGAATCTATTGTTCATACTAGAAATCTGCCCCAAGTCAACTTTTAAGTCATCCTTAATATATGGAAAACCCTCGAATTTTATTAAATCCCCAAGGAAGCAATAGATTTAAAATTAAAAGGTCCAGTGCTACAAAGAAAAAGTGATGGCATTATTTCAGTCTAAGGCACCTTGTATGAGGATTAATTCTCTGGGACCCTTCAGCAACCTGAGGAGATGTGTCAGCTGGAGTTAACCTTGACGTCTTCCCACCGAGATTTTACATTAGGGCAGAAGAGATGCTCTTCCTTTGTCCTTCAGTGAGATTACGAAATCATTATTGTAATAATTTTGAGGTGTTTTCATGTTGGAAATTTAGTGATTTTCTCTCTAAAGTTATTCCTTCAAATTTAGAAAAAAATATAACAACCTTAAATTCCAATTTTTTCAGTCCAATTTGTTAAGTTCAGTTCCTTGGTAAATTGGCTGAACCAGGGAATTATGAATGGGCTCAAAGTGTGTCACTACACATCAAAACCTCATTATTGGTATAGTGGTTTGATATCCCATTTGGTATTGTAGAAAGTAAGACAAGTAAGGTCCATCTCACCAGCCAGGTGCATCCCAGCTACTCAGGGAGGATCAAAAATGCAAGACCCTATTAAGAAAATAATGAAAGCAAAAAGGGCAAGGGGTGTGTCTCAAGTGGTGGAGCACCTGCCTGGCAAGCTCGAGGCCCTGAGTTCAGACCCCAGTACCGCAAAAAAAAAAAAAAAAATCTATGTGACCTAAGACCAGACTATTGCAGATTTACAGCACAAACATACAGCATATTGAATAATTTCACAAATCTTGTTGCTGTGTTATCTTTTAACCTTCCAAAGCATTTCTTCTCAAATTAGCAATTCATGGAAACTTACACGTAGCCCCATGATGCTCACCCAGAGGTAAGTGCTTCACCTGGCCATAGGGCTCCCATCCCGTTAGTGCTAGCCAAAGATCACAGTTTCTGCTTAGGTGACATTGAGAAGCACATCCCTCTATAAGCAGGAAATTAGATGAGATTCCACTCTTTAAGATCTGAATGGCGGGTTAGTCAAGCTATCTAAGTGAAATAATTAAAACAAATTTAGCATCAATCATTGATGTTTTATCTTGAAGTTCCCTCCATTTACAATTATCTTTAAAGTTTGTCCCCTTTTCCACCCACAGGTCTGGGTAGCCTTCACAGGGATATTGGAAAAACCAAATGAGTTTACTTGGCAAGACACCATTCATTGCTCTTTAGAATCCTTGTGAATGGGATTATTTCAGAGAATGTAGGCAATGGCTGGTGGGTTTAGCATCCTACCTGAGAAGTTGCCAGTTTCAGTTCTAAAATGAACAAACAGTAACTAAGTTTTATTTTTTTTAAAGCATCTTACAGCTTAGCTAATGCCGCAGGCTTTGCAACCTATTGTACATAAGGTTTAAATAAACATATTTGAAGCAGAAGTAGAGGAAACATTAAACCTAACCTGGCTTAAAAAGTCCTTACTTTCATTCATTCAGTCGTTTATTCAAACCTATACGTGTTGGATGCTGACTCGATGCCAAGGTTTATTAACAGATAATTAGATAGAATTCTTGACAGTCATGGGTTATAAACCTAGATTAAATTAGGGGAAGGGCAATCATGTATTCAAATGAATGCAATAAAGAGTAATGGTTCTATTTCTTTTTAAAATGCTTATGTAAATAGCATGTCCGAGGTTATGCCGCTGTGGTTTGGGGTGTGACATCTATAAAATTCTGATGATACAGCCAAGTGTAGTATCATGAATCTGTAGTCCCAGCACTCAGGAGACCGAAGCAGGAAAATCACTTGAGTTCAGGAGTTCAAAACCGTTCTGAGCACTACAGCAAAAACCTCACCTCAAGCAAACCAACAATTTGGATGATGATAGGTACTTTTCAGGGCTGTTATAATGAATAAGGTTGGTCTTACTCACAGGCAACTGTTGCTTTTCCTCGTCGTGCTCACTGTTCTTAGCACGATGGTTTGCATATTTTCATTTCATAAGCATCTACTAAAAGGAGTTGATCCATCAGCTTAAATCTGCTTAATAGGGTCTTGCTCTTAGAGTATTTGAACTGCAAGTTTTCATGATACGGTGGAAACCTTGTGGGTAGGAAACTGGAGAATGTTCACCCAGTATCTATTTTAGGATCCTATATGGATTTTATATAATGTCAATAATCATTAATAAATGAGGTTTTTAAAACTGAAAATGACTGATTATCTGGTTTAAAATCCTTTCTTTTACAAATAGGGAATCTAAAAGCTGAGATCAGCTCTAGGGCATCCTGACTCAACTTTCTATATTTATTGCACTGTCCGCCTTGTGAAAGTTTTGTGTGTGCATTTGACTTCACTTAGTCTCAAACATCTATTTTCTTTGAACTCTTGATAGGGCTGTCAATTTCCTCAAGGGAATCCAACCTAGCTAGATTTTAATCTCTTTGAATGGTGGCCTCAGCTATAAAAGTTTTAGCTAAGATTTTAATGGCCAGAGTTAAGTAATTTAACAGATACACCGGTGGGTGTTCCAATTACATACACCATTAAAGGGCTTTATGAGAGGATTAAAAATTATTATTATTAAACTGTAGTCTGTGTGCAGCATAATTTACCAGCGGGAAAGATTTCAATGTCCTGGAAAAGTTTCATATAAAAAGGAAGCTAGGAGAAGAGAAAAGTCACAGCGCTCACCACATCCCAAAGGAAGATTGGGATTCTTCTGACCTTTGCCTCCAAACAGGTAAAGTACTTTGTATTTCTATGGTACTATTTGTTTTTAAGATTTCGTGCTATTGTATGTCTACAGGGCATTTTATACCTCAAGAACTAAGTCCAACGGTGATGGCATCAAAAGAAGCCTTGATCTTCACTGACCTTGTCACTTACAAGGTGACAAGAGATCCAGTCACTGGGGAACCCAATGGCTTGTTGATGAATGTTTGACTTTAGCCTCTTCCACATCAGATGAAAATTAATTTAGAGGTACATTTCATCAGATAATTAGGGGCTCCCTTGGCAAGAGAGATATGTGCAGGGACTCACCACCAGGATGAGTGTGGAGTCTTTGCTGGCTCTTACAGATGGTCCAGCCAGCAGGAATACTTGAAAGACTAGAGGACAGACCAGGAGCACGTTGTTTAGTGCATAGTCTCGCCTTTTATAGTCAGGCAACTTTATATTAGCCAGAAATACCTAGCAAGGGTTACTTTTCAGAGTGGATGGTTCACCAGTCTTATTCTCAGGAATAATAGTTGAAAATGAATCCACGACAAGGGAAATGTGAAGGCCAAAATGTGAACTTGATAAGGGGCGAATCATGGGTTTTGGATAACTAAATAATAAAAATAGATTACCAAAAAACGTGCTGAAGAAGTGAGTTTAAAGTATTGATTTTTTTTTTTTTTTGTCCTCAATGGCTAGGAAACTCAAGGCACACAAGTAGATGTCTTTTTGCTTCACTGTCTGTGTGTAAAAGTTGTATAGCCCTAACTTCCATCTTCTGTAGAGTTACAGGTACAGATGACAGGCTTTTCTTTAAGAGGTCTTTATTTTCGTTCATTCCAGTCTGGGTCTATTTCTGATTGTTCACTGACGTTCCTTAGAATGGAGACAATTCCAAAACTTCTGGCTGTACTTATTCTGTTGACCTCGTGTGTGGAGGGCTGCTCCAGCCAGCACTGGTCCTATGGATTGCGCCCGGGAGGGAAAAGAAATGCTGAAAACTTGGTTGATTCTTTCCAAGAGGTAAGTTCCTCTCATGAGGCTTCAAAATAAAGCTTAGAGGCTTTGCTTTAATTGAACTATAAAATATTCAGCATGATACCCAGCACTCTGTCCTAGACACACAGGCCACGAAGAGAAGACATTCACAAAGCAGGAGTCAAAGTCCCACCTTTAATTCAAAGACTGACGAAACAGAGGGACAAATGCCAAGAGACTAGCCCAACAGGTACAGACAGTTCGTTGTACTCTAATTTGGCTACAATATTAAATCAGCAGTACATTCATGTAAGTATCCTTACTAAGGATGTATGTTCTGTGATTTCTTTCTATCATTTAAGTAAAAATGTTGGAGAATGTTGGAGTCCAGGAATTAGCAAATTTACAGTGACGAGACAGTGTAATAGAAAAGTGCTGGGTTTAATTTCATCTAGATTACAGTAGATTAGCATGGGATACCTTAAAAAAATCTGTAAAAATGTGTCTTCTTAGGAACAGGTGAGGATTTTATGAGAGAAGCCATTTATGTTAACCGACTAATCCAAAAAGTAACATAGGGCTGAGAATGGGAAATTTAGCTGGAGAAAATACCATTTAGCTTTCATTGGAAAGATGTATCCCTTTTTGGAGAAATAACAAAGAATCCCCAGAATCTGAAAGATGCTCTTCAGATTTTATGTGAAGCAAATCTCATTGAACATAATAGAAAGCAACCCTACTCAGCTATAAACTCTTGCAGTTTTTTTGTGTACTGTTTCTTCATAGGGTTGGAAGTATTTCACAGTCATCATGTCTAAGAGAACATGGTCCCTTCCTATTGTTCCCCATTGTCTCCAGAGCTCTAAACTATCCCATAAAAATGCCTGACGGTGGATCTGTGTCCTTAACGTCCCCCATCCCGATCTTACAACTTTCTCAGCCTCCCACTCAGTCCTACAACCTCCAGACCTCACTCTGCACAATTTTTGGTGAAAGTAGAAAATACGTCATTTTTTAATCTCTTAAAGAGTCACATTCTTCTTCTTCAGATAGCCAAAGAGGTTGAGCAACTGGCAGAACCCCAGCGCTTCGAATGCACTGTCCACCAACCTCATTCTCCCATTAGGGACCTGAGAGGAGCTTTGGTGAGTTCATAAGAACTTGACACAGCCCTGCAGAGAAGGAAAGGCCCTTGGGTACCACTCATGACCACTCCACCTAGCCGCTGTGAGCTGACTTTCCTGACTGTCACAGCCTCTCCCATGATGGGCTCTCACTACCTCATGGCATTCCCACTCTGTGGGTAGACAGTTCAGCCTTGGGACGACCAACAGATGTCTTCCCACTGCGAATTCTTAGAATACAGAGCTACCTAATTATACTGTAATTCTTCAAGCACATTCATCAAACCCACTCAACCAGTCTTCTCTAAGCTGATCGACAACCCTCCACTTAATTCAGCAGTTGTTCTATGGCATGGTTTTCCAGGACTCTGGGAAACACAGATACCAGAAACACTGCTTTAGACGTTTTCCCCCCCCCCCGTTTGGGTTAAATTCCAGACTTGTTAAATTTGTAACTCGGAGCTGCAGAATTGATTTCTATTGTTTTTTTAGGACTAAATTTCCACCTAAAATGGAAATCTACTAATCTTAACACAGATTTTTGATGAAAAATAAGTATAAAACAGATGGAATACAGACACCGAATTGAATTCAGTGTCACTGTTGTCTGAGTGTCATGGTCCATGGATGTGCAGCTGTCACAAAACATTATGGTTAATTTCCAATCATGCCTGGGAGAGAGAAAGCCTGAATAAATGAAGATAAGCTGTATTTTTAATTTTCTTGAGTGACTTCAACCTCCAATACCCACAGGAAAAAGAAGAAAGTGGGCAGATTATCTTTATTTCCTTTCTTTTCCCAATCTTGCTTACTGCCCGATAAAAATAACAAGCAGTGAAATTTTCCCAGAGATGACATTGTGAAGGAATTTAAGAAAAAGTTGGCGTAATTCATACTTAAGGATGAGAACTCTCATCTCTTTCCTCACATCCTATCCGTAAACTATTATTAATGTGGATTTTATGTTTATTAAGTACCTTAAAAAGACACAGTCTCCCAGGCATGGTGTTACATACCTGTAATTCACGCCCTCAGAGAGTGAAGTAGGAGGATAGTTTGAGGTCAGCCTGGACCTCACAGTAAGACCTTGTCTCAAATAAAAAAAGACCCAATCTATCATCTCTCTCTAGCACTTCCTAGTGCATGACAACAAATGGATCTGTTCCTCCTAGATCCCTGTTTTAGAAATTAAAATTAAATGAAATTCAGCTAGTCCAGTCAACCTTTATATATTTGATACTCATATTTTTCAGGAAAGTCTGATTGAACAGGAAACTGAGCAGAAGAAGATATAAATCCATTCAGCCAGAAGGACGGACAACACTTGAGTGTAATGTAGAGGTTGAAGTTTGTGACCCATTACATATCTGAAAATTGTGTGAATTTCAGAAACTTTTACACCAGGATGCACGTTTCATAATAAAGTGGAGTGCCATGGAAAAAGTGTTACAAATGGAGTCTTTCTCTAGCCCCGAGCTCTGGGGGGAGGGGCGCCCCTAAAGGGAGCCTTCCCCATAAATGCACACGAGGCAGATGGAAAGGAAGATGAGGTGACACAAAGTATCTCTGGTTGACTGGCTTGATCTCATGGCTATGGACAAGGGCCACACACAGATCCAGGCTGGAGAAAGTTGATTTAGCTATAGTTTCTTAGGGGATTGTAAGGTCATCTTTGTCCATTAACCTACTGAAGTTAAGGTGGAGCTATGGCCAAGGCTTCCTGCCACTTGGAAAGAAGTTTCCTCCTTAAATTGTCTCCGCCCAGTTGAAACCCCAGTGAGGCTGAAGGGAGGGGGTGGCTCACAGGGCTATTAATGCAGGGCTCTGCCTGGCCAACCGTGCACATTAAAGTCTGGAACTGTCTCAGTCCGTTTTCTATTGCTAGAGAAATACCTGAGGTCAGGCCTGACGGTTCATGCCCTTAATCTCAACGCTAAGGATGCTGAAGTGGGAGGAGTGAGAATTGGGAGGTCAGTCTGGGCCATATAGCAAGATCCTGTCATAGGAACAAAACAAAACCCTGAGCCTGGGTACTTCATAAGGAAGAAGTTTACTTTTGGCTTATAGTTTTGGAGGCTGAAAATGCCAAGCTTGGGAGGCCACATCTGGAGGGCTTCATGCTGTGTCAGGACGTGACGGATGGCATCACACGATAGGAGCATATAAAAAAGTGGTGAAGGGGGCGAGGTGCGGCTCAAGCAGCAGAGCACTGGTGCAGCAAGCATGAAGCCCAAGCCCTGAGCTCAAACCTCAGTTACCTACCCCACCCCCACCCAGTGTGAAGGGCATGCAAGGAAGAGACAAATGTGTGGTAGTCTCACTCTTTAACAAACTCCTCTCCTGGTAACTAATCCAGTCCCACAATACCTAACTCACTTCTGTGAGTCAGGCATCATTGCTCCTGAGGGTGGTGCCACTGTGACCTAATTACCTACCTGTTTGTAAAGGTTCCACTACCTCAAATACCTTTCCTTTGGGGACCAAGTTTCCAGTACATGAACCTTTATGGGACAAATCACATCCAAACCATAGCAGGTACCAAGACCTAAAAATAATAGTGTTTACCTGCCTGATCCTTTTGGAATTTCACTCAAGAAACACAAAGGAGTAGAGACAGACCATTGAAGATGGGGTCCTGGTGTTCCTATGTCCCCTGGCCTTTAACTAGCATTCCCACCTTTCATGCTCCACAAAGACAGGCTTTGTGCTAAACATCTGCACAAAGATTTTCAGTAGCAAACAGACTGTCTTCATCTAAAAGGAGGAAAGTGAGTCTCAGGGTTTAGGAGACCCACTTGGCTCTGTCTGGTTCCACGCTCACCACTCCTGAACAGCACTCTGATGAGCAGCCAATAAAACTGGATCCTGGGTTTTGTTAACTGGACCTGAAACAGGATGCTGGGTTCACAGGTCAACTGAGTTTTACTGGTGACCATGGGATCCCAGACACTGTGACACCAATATTCTCATTATTCACAACTTCCAGATGGCTATGGACCCTTTCAAAAACTCAAATTTCAGATAATTTCTAAGCAACAAACTAGGTCCTTTTTCCTCTTTTAGTTTGACAAATGAAACTTCTCCACTCCCCCCACACACACCCCAAAAGAGGGGGACACCTGTGCTAAGAAATCCGAACAGTGACCAGAAACATCCTGTTGGGGAGAGAACCATTTTTTTTGTTTTGTTTTGAGACAGGGTCTCACCGTGCAACCCAGGATGGCCTCAAATTCTCAATTCTCTTGCCTCAGCCTCTTGAATGCTGGTATTATAGGTGTGAACCACATCTTCAATCAGTATTTACTATAAACATTTCTATAAAATATCTTAACATTTACTACTGCACAATGCTATATCTCCCAAATATCTCCATTTGAAGAAATCTTGAAAATTGAATCAAAAATAGTTCTTCACTCCCACTTTAATAAAATTAGGTGGTAATGTGATCCACGGCATGCTGTATGGATCAAAGGCAAAATTGTATTATTTCATTAATCACTACAGGCAAGTCAGGACCACAGGCTTCTAGTTGCCAATCACTCAGTAACTATTTATTTTTATAAAAACAATATAGTTTACAATCTTTACATTAATACATTTTTTTCAAAAGGCAACAACATGCCTGCTTAGTTTATACATCAACTTGGGGCATCAACTCTCCTGTGAAATCTTATCTCTGGGGCAATTTCTTTGAAGTCAGCTGTGGGGGTCCCTCAAGGGGATAGATAAAACGATGCTCATCCAGCTACCTGATGCCAGTGCTATAGGCTTGGGATGGTATCTGGTGATTTGTAATGTGGGAGAGCAAATGGCCCAAACGACCAAGAAGGAAAGTGACAATGGTCCCTTTACTAAAATGTCAAATACTTTCCTAAATCAGAACATCTCATTCATCAATGTAAGTTAAAAAGTCTGCGGCCTTTCAAAATAGGGTGAGGAAATATATAAAATGATACATTTAATGAGATGAGTTCTCCAATGTATATGGCTTTAAATGATCAACTAGCAAAAAGAAATGGTTTGAAAACAGATGGATCATTTTAGCAAAAGTTACAGAAGTTGTAGCAGAGAAGCCAAGAATCCTTGTATGAGAGACCAGCACACTGAAAATATGGGTGAAAGAAAGTGGAATTTCTCAGGGCCCAAAAAGATTCATTCAGTCTTTCGGGCCCAAGCCAACTTCATTTTTTAAAAGCATCTAGATAATAATTATGCATACAGAAAGTGGTAATTATTGCTTTAATAAAGTAATAGATTAGCTGGGTCCAGCCTAGATACGTTTTTTTTTTTTAAAAAAAACTTCATTCTCTCTTTACTTTTATCTATCTAATTACCTGTGACAAATGAATCAGAAAACTGTCAGCTCAGATGCCAAACACATAGATGGTAAGGGCAAAAAGAAGCAAACGGTTTGCAATTTTATTAGTTCCCAGCCAAGATGACTCCAGGAACCCCATAGTACAAGTTTCACCAAACAGGACCTGGAATGAAAGGAGCTAGGGCGCCCCAGGACATGCTGTGTCTTGAAGGAGGTGTCAGTAAGGAAAAATTACAAGGTTCTTGATTTCATTTCATTAAGATATGAGTAATAACAAGCTAAACACATAATAAACTTTAAAATACATTTCCATTTTAATTTAAAAAATAAATAACAGCAAATCTGAACACAACTCTTCTACATCAATGCTTGTCTTCCTAACTGTCCGTGTATGAAACCCAACTAGTCACAAAATCACGGTAAAGGAATTTTCCACAAAGTTTGGGTGAACGTCTCAAAAAAGGTGATTACCACATGGGTTTAGGTGGGATTTATGGGAGAAGAATTTTGGCTGGATCTGAGTCACACTGGAACCGTTTATCAGAAAGGCAAACCCTTATTCCTCTGATAAGATTAGAACTGATGGCTCAACTCTAAATCCTGCCAAAGACAAACTTTACTTTTTCCAAATTCTTTTAAATAACAGACTTCTAGTGGAATGAACATTTCCAAGGAAGTAATATTCATCAACTTCCCAAATGACATAGGAAAGGAAACCCTGATTGTTAAAACGAACGGGAAGTCTAGACATGGTGTGCTAAAGACAATTACAGACATGATATATCACGGTTTCTGCTGAGAATTATGGTAATTTGTGTCAATATCTCAAAAATAGGTACTAGAGTCATTATTTTAATATTCACAATGGTTTTTTTTTTTTGCAGTGTTGGAGTTTGAATCCAGGGCCTTGTGCCTGCTAGGCAGGTACTCCACCACTGAACTCTATCCCCAGCACAAATATTTTGACCTTAGTAGCTAAGGCATGGCAGGGTCAAAGCACCAAGTCCTTATGAAAAATGAAAAATGGGGATTCCAGTGCATGGACCTGAAAACTTTTGTACAGAAACTTCCTTCTGCCTTGCCTTCTCTTTTGATTTACTTAAAATAAAAAAGCTAGGGTAGAAGGGATTTGAAAAACCATGCAGCCTCAAAATACAGTATTGTAGTTTTTACAGACGAGGCCCAGGGAGTGACCAGAAATGGACTTGCTAAAAGTGCAAAATCTTTAGTCTTATTTTGTGTTGATGGTGGAGTCTTTCTCCCCTTTTCATTATACCTGAGAAGCACGAAGAAAGAAGGCACAAACTTGATGGATCACAGGCACATGGGCACCTTCTGGGGTGCTGGAGTTGTGTGTGTATCTGAGAGGTGGGGACATGGGGGTTCAGCTACCTGAAAATGCATTCAGCTGCATCCAAAGAGTTGTGCACTGAACTGTATGTAAGTTTGTCTGTTTTAAAATAAAAAATTGCTCCTTGATCTAGAGACAACTGGAGAGAGATTTCCAGCTTAGAAAGAGTGAACAAACGTAGGTTGTTACCTCAAATACAGCTTGACACCTTTTTTTATCCTTGGGATCTACACTGTGGCTGAGTTCTTCATGGGCTTCCCTGGCGGGAAGAAATGACTACAACTCTGGAGTCAAGGGGTAAGGGTTGAAACGGGGGCAATCCATGGCCCAGCAGCTTGAACGAGGGCTTCACTTTCATCCAGTACTCTGATTTTCCAATCCTGCAGCACACCAGAGTGAACTTGTCTTTGTACGCTGGGCTATTTCCATTGAACAAAAGAAACTCCCACATCCTGACAGGCTAGTGCCATGCCTGGCCTTCAATAAGAACTTGGTATATGCTGAAAGGGATAATTCTTTTTGAAAAGAATCTCAAAAGGACAGAGAGGAGAGGAAAAAAATTAACACGGGCCCACAAACCACAAACCAATATTCACAAAGACTGTGACAATTTTGGGGCTAATTTTGGCATCTCGAGGAACCTCAAAAGGAAGATGAAGTCCAGCTCTTGCTCTCCTCTTGCATCCGCTCCTCTCTTTCCGTATTTGACGTGATCATGAGACGTTTCTTTGAGGTCTTCCTCTTTTGACTTCAGGACAGTGTCATTTATGACTTTTGTCAAATTGACTCTTTCCTACCCTCCAGCTTCCCAAGGAAATGAACCTTCTAATAATGTCCTCTGTAAACTGTGTCCACAATGCTACCTGGAATGCCTGGGGTTCAGGCAGTGGAGAGCTATTATTTCCAGCAATATATAAAGGGGATCATATGAAAAATGTGTCCTTTTAAAAGAAGGAATGTATCTGAGCACTGAGAGATCACATCTCCCCAGCCTCATCTCCAGACCTGAATGGGGACACACACTTACTGCCCTGCAAGGACAGGTTAGTGTTTTTTTCTTAATGATCCTGTTTACATCTTTCTATTTTAATGGCAGCCTCAAAAGTAGGGTAAGACCTATAAATTCCTTCTAGCCAGTCTTGTCGGTGACTTCTGAGAAGTTGTTCCAGCCACCACAGAAGTGGTCCACAATCTTTCTGTCGCCCCCTCCTTTCTCTGCAGGGCTTGATTTTTTTTCTCCTTAAAATCTTCTCTAGTTCTTACTGACACCATCTTTAGTCATAAATAACAATGTAAAAGGCTCCGAAGGGTGCCGTCTTTTGGATCAGAGCTTTATGTACAGAACTAATCTGCATTCACACTTCAAATTACCTTGAATAAAAATAAGTCGTATCAGTAACGCCCTTAGGGCCAGACCTTACCCAGCTCTGAGAGACAGCAGAAAGGAGCACCTTGTGAATGCTTCCTCCTTCACATTCTCCATCTCACCGGAACCCACAGCAACCTGTGCAGGAGGAACTGTGCCACTCTGCAAAGTGAGAAAATGGAGCCCAGAGGATTTCAAACGCTTTGCGGAATTTGCAAAGGTAAGAGGTGACATGGCAGGGATTTGAGACCAAATAGGTTTCAAAACTTAAAGCCTGTGTTTTTTCCATGATCATCGTTTTCGTGGGGGTGAAGAGTAAACATTTCCATGCCACCTCCAGAATCTGCACACTGATTTCTTCGGTAACATGCTAGACTTGTTTCAGACCTTTTACTAGGCTGACCCTCATGATGAACCAGGCACACAAAGAGGCAGGTAGGCAAATGCAGATTCTCACAGCTGAAATCTCTTTCTCTGCTCTCTTGAACTTGGAGGAGAGGACTTGGCCAAGGTCATAGAAGAGACCTCTGAGCACACCCGAGGTTGACCTCTGAAGTCCTAATCAGAAAACTTTCTGCTTTGCTATCAATACCTAAATACTACAGAAATAGCTGCGGCAGTTCCAATACTGCTCTGTTGTGGGCTTGTATTAAACACCTTGTAAAGACTACACTAGCAAGCTGGGTTGTAAGAAGCTGGAGTACCACTTTCTTTGTGTAGCCTCAATTTCCTTAGCTACAAAATGAGAGTCTTCTAGATTTGACTTTTAAAACCCTCTAGCTTCATGTGGTTGTTATATGTATGAAATATTTGGTCCTTCAAATCACCTCATGTTTTTTCTTCAAGAAGTACTGACAGTAGTACCATTAGTAATCAAATTAATTCCATGATCAAGAGGAATAAATAATCAAAGGGATAATATTGCACTGCGTTCTCCAGGGTAAAATCACACAGCAGGCAGGTACCACTGCTTCACTGGAATGGGACCTGGAAAAGAAGCTGATGAACCCAGACCCTAGGTCCCTCACAGGCAGGGATGTGAGCACAGAGGAAGGAACAGGACAAGAAACTGGGTGTGCAAAAGAGCTTCAAAGGAATCCGTGGTCAGGAGTGACCACCGCGTGGCAAGGACCATTAAGTCAGGAGTGTGAGGCACATGAGTCCATGTGATTCACACCTAACAGCATCCAATCCCCGTTAAATATGCATTCCCCCCCCACCAAGCAAAGGACATAGTAGACAATGGAGGAATAGGAAGATGTCAACTCCCAGTGTGAACTTGGTATCAAGCTCTTCTAAGATGCTGGATGGGACAGGGAAGCACACAGGAGAAAAGCAAGTCAGTCTCAATCAGAGCGTTTCAGCAGCAAAAAGCAGGAACTCTTCCAGGAGTTGGGGATGGGCTGCTCCACCATTGCTGCAGGAGAACCAGCCCAGGCTTCTGCAGACTGCAGCGTCTCCATGGTAGAGGCTGGAATGCAATCATCGTGAAGGACAGCTCTCCTTTGAAAGCACACAGCAGATGGCTGCTTCTGGAACTCCATGTGCACTGAAGGGGATATGGCAAGGCCCCAAACATCTATCAAAGGGAAGCTTTGGAAAGCACAAAACCAGTTTTGACCTGGTGACCACCATCCAGTCTAGGACGCACAGCCATCAGGGAGTCCCCATAATGAAGAATCCTCTCCTGGAGGCTGGGTCTCAGGCAGCAGCTGTCCAAGGAACACTAGATTAAGAGGGCAAGGTCCTTACTGGGATCCGGGCTCAGAAGAAACGAGGCCAGACTTCCGAGTTTTTGGAGGGGGTGGGGGTGGAACTTTGGCTTCTCTTCGGACAGGCAGTGGGGGCGCAATCTGGGGAGCAGACACACGGGATTAGAAATGAGTTCTCTCTCTTCCCAATTCTGCCTTAGCTTATTACCAGTCTATATTTATCTACATAGCCTTTGCAAGGCAAAAAGGGGAATGAGTCTCATTTGTCCTACGTGTTCCCCTTGAGCTGATGATTCATGCAGGTACGCATGCACACACCCAATCGCAGATGTATTTCCAACACCTGTGTACCTGCCATATACATGGAAGGTACTCCACAACTATTTGCTGAATGAAGGAAGGAAACCCACATGAGGCCACTCCAGAACAACTGTTTCTCACTCAGAAGTGAGCCTTGAGTGTGAACTTGAACTCACTCATCTCCCCACCCACACCCAGTGCAAGGGACAGAGAATGCCTCTTCCTTTGGCAGCGTGGGAAAGCTGTATCTCCTTCCTGTCCACCTCCTGTGCTTTCAGGCATGGACCCAAGAGGATCACAGTGATCACTGTGTGGGAAAACCTGTCCTTTGAAGAGCCGGGACAGCTCATGTGGTCTCCCTGGGGGTGGGGCTCTGTGACCTCACTGCCAGCTGCAGTTCCTACCTCCGTGGAGCTCCTCTGGCTGCTCTCATAGGGCTTACTTTTCGGGGGAGGTGGAGGAGGGACAGAAGTCACCGGCCTTTCTGTCTGTAAAGATGGGGAGCCTGGAAATGATACAAAGCGACAGGGAGAGAGAAAGATTTATCTAGGAGCCTCAAAGAAACAGTACTTTCTCTGTGACACTTAAACCAGTCAGGTCAATCAAATCGTTATAGCCATTTTCTGTGGTTTCTGTAGGCAGAATGAAGACCTCTTACCCCTCATGATAAAGGTAGTACCTTTCATTCACCAAATGGCTTCATAGGAAATTATGAACTGAAAAATTCCATTTTTTTACTATTAAGCTGAAGATGAGAACATTTTCTGGAGTTTCTTGGATATATCCATGTCCTCCAGGAAACCGTGCCCCATTCTAACTCTTGGTTGACTGTTATCCCCCATTGACACTGGCAGATGAACCTCCCTTATGCTTCCGCCCCACTGGGTACCTTATAATTTTCCTCAAGTATTGCATAGTGCTGGTTCTCTAAGCCAGTAGGATATGGATTGGGTCTCTTTCTTGACCCTTTGCAGGTCTAACTACTCAATGGTTAGTTCATAAGTTCCTTGCTTCCTGTCCAGTCTACTCTGAATCCCCTTGACTTATGCCTTTGCAGTTGGAAAAGGGACTTTCAGATCCTTCTGATCATTAATGAGAAACATTTAACAAACCAGGTAGCTGGAGGCTCCTTGTCAAACTCTATTATCTTATTTCCAAGACCACTGAATCAAATCAACTTTACAACAGTCTCATATATTTTGTGGCTGGTTTGGATAAAAATTGCCCAGATTCATACACATACTCCATTCTGTAGCAAAAAGAATGTAAGAGATACAAGAGAACTTACTTAGGGTCCTGGTAGCTTTAGGCGTGAGTGGAGGTGGGCTCAAAGGTGTTGACTGAGGAGGTGAGCCAGAAAATGGTGTTAACCGACTGTCTACCAGCTGGAGACTCTTTGGCCTTTGTGCTTTTCTGGTTGGGCTCTAATAGCAAAGAGGAAAACACTCTCACAGTGAGGAAGGCTGAGCTCACTATGCTCCTAACAGTCTTGTCTGCTGAGCAGGAATCTGTAAAAAGGCTAAATTCCAGGAGTTACTTTTCTTTCTTTTTTTTTTTTTTTTTTTTGGTGGGACTAGGATTTGAACTCAGGGCTTCCAGCAGGCAAAGCAGGTGGTCTACTGTTTCAGCCATACCTCCAAGTCCACTTTGCTCTGGTTATTTTGGAGATGGGGGTCTCACAAACTATTTGCTCAGACTGACTTCAAACCTTGATCCTCCCAAACTCAGCCTCCCAAGTAGCTAGGATTACATGCGTGAGACAAGGGCATGTGGCTCCAGGAGTCACTTTTAAGGCTGGCACACTGTCACATGGTGGGCACCATAGCAGAGGTGCTAACTGGAGGTCACTGACCCCCAGATTATTTTCTGGCTGGCCACTGGCTTAATTTGACCACAGCTGGAGTGTGCCATATAGGCTGGAAATAAAGCCACATTGATCCTCAGGGTAAGTTGGTGTCACCACACTTAACAATTTAATGTGGCTTAGAGAAGAAAAATGCCCTTTTTTTTAAGTTAAAAGAAGAGAAGTGCAATGTTTGGACTGACTCATGGAACATGGTGGCGAGAACCACAACTTCAAGAGGCAACCCACATGTTTACGTTGCGGGTACAAGACCTCGAGCCAATATTGATTCAGAGACTTGAAGCTCTCCGTACATGCTTTTTGTGGCACCATCTGGCATCTGACACTACCACAGGCTGCTGGCTCCTGAGATCAGTCAGAGTCAGGCTTCTGTGTGGTGACTCACTGCTCTGGAGCGAGCGGAGATGTGCCGGGCACAGGCAGGCAGGCAGGGTACGCCTCCAGAGCCGGCCTGTTCTTTCTTTCCTCCCCCCGTTTCCTTCTCCTTTCCCTGCCCTGCCCTCCCCCACTTTTCCCTCCCTTCCTTATTTTACTTGTTTGTTCATTTTACCATCAGGTCAGGTTCTGGAGCTTTCTCTGCAATGACCTGGGACTTGCTCAAACTCCAGTCTTTTCTCTTGAATTTGTTGGTCCGGTTCTCACTGTCCTCTTTGAGGGCAAGATCTTCAACTCTGGCGCCTGATGAGGCCCTGCGCTCAAAAAGTGGCTCCAGGATTGACCTATCAGCCAGAAAGGACAAAAATCATCAAACACTAATCCTGTGACAGTCCAGTTCACTCCACAGGACCAGGGGTTCTGGCACCTCAATGTCATCTTTACCCATAACTTCACTCTCCAGTTCTAAATCTGAACTTTCAATTGCCAACAAACACCTCAAGACAAAATGAACAGAAATGAGACTATTAAATGAATGGAAGAAAATATTAGTGGATATTTACAGTACCCCAGGAAGAGAAGTTCTCATTAGATGTACAAAGAGATAAAGTAAAACACTGGTAGGTAGCTCTATGTAATGGGTAATAGCACACACTCTGGAGCCAGACAGCTTGTGTTCAACTCCTATCTACACTTAGCCCATTGGGTGACCTTGGACATATAAACTTTCCATACCTCAGTTCCCTGGGCCAGTGAACAATTCCAGATTAAAGATAACTAAAGAGACTCGACGAAATATAGTATGGGACCCTGACTAGATCCTGCACTGAAACTTGCTATAAGAGACATTTTTAGGATAAGAAACAAAATTAGAAATTTTGTAAGTTGAAATATCACATCAATGTCAAATTTCTGAAATTTATAACTGTGCTGTACAGTATGTGTTTAGATAAGACTACAGCCTTGTTCTTACAGTGTGATGTATGTAACCTGCTCTCCAGTGGTAGAGTAGGGTGGAGAAGGGAATAAGGGAAGACAGAAGGGGTAGACAGGGAGAGAAAGGCAAAATATATTATAAAAAGATCCTGTGTCTTTACAGTGGGTGCTGTTACAGCTGCAAGTGGATATTTAATAAGTCCAGGCTTGATTAAAAGTGACGTGTGACATGAAGGTAATGTGTGATTTCTAAGAATGCATGCTAAATGAATAATTGGAAAGCTATACGTACAAATATGTTTCCTATAATTTTTTAAAAATATGTATCTTATATTGATATAAGCTAAATATAATCAAGTTTTATGATGAACTGTTTAGAAATAATGACACAGCTTGAATATTTCACGGTAGGAGGACTGATAATGACACGATGACAACTGTCATCAGAAGCAATAAAAACTGATATTAACATGGATCACGCAGCAACATAGAAAAAGCTTACAATGAAAAGCCACGAAGGAAAATCAAAGTGCCCAGCGATGCTTGTGCTGCAATGGGAGCTATGTGAAGGTACCTGTGTCAGAGGAAGAAGATGTGCAAGTAACTTAGGAAATATTAAATATTTGATTTCCAGGGAGGGTGTCATCTAGGCAGGTTATTTTTATGATACAATTATTATTATTATGTGGAATTAAAATTTTATGACTAACTAGTGTGTTAAGTGACTTAGAGTCAACACTATCTTAAATACTTAACGCTGCATAAATACTCATCATTTACATTAAACTAGGCACTTGGCTACAAAACAGTCTATGCAATGCTTTCCCAGTAGTTGAAACCACATCTGCACTTTTTTTTATATTAATAACTGCATATTAACAGTGGTTATCTCTGAGTGAAGACAGAAAGCATGTTTTCTTTTTAAAAGATTCTAGTACTTTACGGTAATTTCTATATGTGTATGTATCAATTTTGTAATTAATGAAATACTGCTTAAGTACTGTAGAAAGCATGAACTATAAATAACTTCTTTTAAATGTTTTATTTTTTTGGGGGGGGAAGTACTGGGGTTTGCGCTCAAGGTCTTGTGATTGCATGGCAGGTGCTCTACCTCTTGCTTGAGTCATGCTCCCAGCCCTTCTTGCCTTAGTTATTTTTTTCAAATAGGGTCTCGTGATATTTATTGTATGGGGCAGCCTGGATTCTCCTATTAACACCTTGTGCCTCACTGGGATGACAGATGTGCATCACCACACCAAGTTTATTGGTTTCAATGGGGTCTTCCTAACATTTTGTCTGGGCTGGTCTTGAGCTGTGTTCCTCTTGATCTCTGTTTAAATTTGAACATATGGAAAACCAGACCATGTTTTTGGCAAGAAGACTCAACATTAAAAAGCCATAAATCAGACGGAGTACATAGCTCAGTAGCAGAGCGCTTGCCTTGGATGTGAAAGACCCCCTGGGTTGGATCCCCAGCATCGCAAAAAATAAAAGTCATTGATCTTCCTAAAATTAATTCATAAATATACCATGATCCCAATAAAAACAGCAAAAGGACTGAAGACAAGTTAATCCAAAAGTGGGCAATGAGCAAAACTAGCCAGATAAATTCTGATAAAGAATACTAGAAATTAAACGTGTCTGCTGTGGGGAGAATTGGTAACCATTTGGAATAAAAAAAAAAAAGGTTGTTTCCACACCTCATAGCTTACGTTAGAATAAATGTCAACAAGCCACAGATTTAATTGTGAAACTAAGTTGTCAAAGAGAAAACAGGACCTTTTTTTTGTTGTTGTTTTAAGAGTAGGGAAGGCCCTTAGTTATGACATAAGATCCATCCACTATGTGGCCTTCCTGTCATATACTGTGGGACTTTCAGCCTCCAAACCTGTGAGCCAAATAAACCTCTTTTCTTCATGAAGTTAACTACCTTACCTACTTCACCATGGTGACGAAAAGCTGACTGATACAACTTGTATGCATGGGAAATAACTTGAGTTTGATATTCACTGCCACGAGGAGAAAAGACTAAATCCACTGAATGTCCACTGGAAGGTGCAGGCCACTGGTGACACAGATCACAGTACAGACCTGTGACAAGATGTCTGCTGCTAAAGACAGCCTTAGACGAGGTGTTTTATGTTCAGAAATGGACTTTTCCAGATATGTTAAATTAAAAAGCCAGCCAAAGAGAATGCTACTTGTACAAAAACAATCCTGGAGAAGGATGTGTCTTTGGATATGGCTTGAGTTGCTGTAAAGAGCTGCAGAGGGAACTGAGAACCAGAATGCTCACTCCAGTCACCTCTCGGGAGGGCTACTGGTGTCAGGAGCCTGGGACTGAAGGGAGATTTTTCACGACATGTCCTTTTTTACCTTTGGAATTTCATACCATGAGATTCCATGACCAACTCATAAAGTAAATATGAATGTTCAAACTACTCTGAAAGACTGAAATTAGGCGATGACTATGACAGCACGTAACAGGGTTATGTGGTTTTCCTTCTTTTCATTTTCACTAACTTGTTATCATTCATAACGACATTCCTCATGAGCAGGGTAGTAACAATGACTCCAAGGTTAATGGCACATGAACTCTGAACTACATAAGCACGGTCCTCACAGGAATGATGTACACACGCAGGCCAAGTCTCACCCTGATGACCGATGCTAGCACAATGAGACATTACCCGCTCTCCAGGAGAGTAAAGCTACAGCCTTACCCATCAGATCCGGGCCTGGAAGGAGCATTGTCAGAGGAGGTGGAAGAGGTGGAGGCCACCGAGGATGTCACTGAGGTGATGGACAGCCTCCGCAGTGTCGAAGACATGATGTAGGGAAGCATGAGCGAGCCCGTGCGGCTTTGCTTCCTCTCGGTTAAGTTGGGCGGCTGAAAAACACACGAGCCCTCAGTTAGGATACCTGGAATGGAGCTCTTGTGATTTGGTGCAGCCACCCCGTTTGCTCACTTTTAAACTGGTCCATGAGAAAATTTTTAGGAGGCTGTAGATCTGCAGCTTAACATGGGGAATCTTCTGAAGTCTAGGAACCCTGATCTCCTGCCATAAGAAATGTCGCCAGGGGGACTGCCCTCATGTGGTAGAATATTAAATTGCTGGTGTTGGCCAGGTTCTAACCTACTGCCCAGGAACCTGTGTGCAAAAGACAAATGTTTCTAGATAGCACTCTAAACCAGCACCAGGTGAGGAGATGAATTCCAGGAGGAAGGAAGACCAGGGCACGTTGATGACTGAACGAGATGGTCAGAGAGGTCTTCTGGAAGGAACTGTGTTGGAGACACAGGCAGAGCTCCAATTTGAGCGAAGAATGGGAAAGTTGGGGCTTCAAGAATAACACGGTTAGAGAAAAGGTGAGCTCAAGGACAAAAGATTAGTGAAATGAGCTGGGCATGGCACAATGTTTGGGGAGACGAGGGAATCACAAGTTGAAGGCCAGCCTGAGAGAAATGAACAAGAACAAATCATACTATCAACTGCTGGAAAGAAAAGGTTAGCAGTATCTACACCCCTCTGCCCAATATGACGGGGGCTTAGAAAATGCTTTTGCCAAAAAGCACTCACTCTTCACTTGGGCCTACAAGGTAATTAAAGCAGGAAAAAACCTGGCATCCCTGCCTCCATTTTGTATCTGCCTTCTTTGCTCTGAGCCATTTTCTCTGCAGTCACCTTGGATATTAGAAATACAGAACTGATGATAAACATCTGTGACAAAAATCAAACCTATTAACCACCGCCCCTAACCAGGTCAGCACCAATGACTTCCTCATTGTGACAAGTCCCGGCTGACCAATCTTGAGATAATCAACTGGATTGCACCTTTGACCAAGACTGCCTGTACACCTCTTGATCCTGCCCCAATTCTTCCTCTACTTAAGCCTGAAGCTCTTGCCAGTTCCCCAAAGATGGGCTGAAGTGTTCCCTCTCTCTCTCCCCATGGCCGAGTGTTAAATCAATCTCCTTTCTCTGCCTCTCACCATCACCTGCCTCTGTAATTGGCATCAGGGACAAGTGGCCAGACGTGACATGTTGACTCCTCAGAGCTGGGCCTCGGGCCTAGGACTACAATTACGCCAGCTCTTCAGAGAGAAAAAAGAAACTGAAGCTACAACGAATGTGTCAAAACTGGCAAAGAAACTGTGAAGTCAGCTGCATGTACTGTAAGACATAGTTTCTAATTCTTTCTCCTTTTCAAAGGGGTGAAGACTGCAAACTTGTCATCAAAACAGAAAAGAAAGATTTGCAAAAGCTGTAAATTTTGGGCAAGACGAGACAGGAATGGCCAGTTCCTAAGAGCAGGAAAGCCTCCGCTCTGAGTCAGTCCATAGGCTCTCAAAGGCGTGGACCAGCCCAGCAGCATCTTCACCTGGAACTCGTTAGAAGTGCCAATGTTTGGGCCTTACCAGGTCTGAGGAATCTGCCACTCTGGGGTAAGGACCAGCACTGTGTTTTCACAAGCCCTCCCAGTAGTTCTGATGGTGGTCCTCCGTGTAGCCCAAGGATGGTTCAAGGTCATCAAAAGCAATGTGCATTATCTCTCTCTCGCCTCTCTCTTCAAGTCCTACCTATGCTATAGTGACTCACTTGGCATCTGAAAACCTGATCAGTGTTCTACAAGGCAAAAGAGACTAGAAAAATCTTTAGGGCTATTTAGAGAAAGCCTACCAGGGTTATAACCCCATAGAGCTTTTCCACTTTCTCCTTGAGCTCCCGGAAGCATGACGACAAGCGGTCGTGCAGGGGCTTGAGCTGCTCCGTCAGCTTCTCCCCGTGGATGCGGATCCCTTCTGAGAGCAGAGGCATCTGGAAGGAAGGGAATGCAAGGAATGAAGTGCAGCTCAGGAGAGGAATAATTCAGATGGGAAGAGTGAGGATGGGCTGACAGCAGTATTAAGTGACAATGCCACTTTTCAGTTGAGGGCTTGTACACCAAGAACACAGTAGGATCTAAATTTAGGAAGGGCAGACAGAGTGATGAGGCTAATCCAACGAAGCCCTGGGTGTTCCTGCAGACAGGAACACCTTAGACTAAATTTGATGGCTACATTTTCTACTACTGTCCACTGAAAAAATGAGGAAAAAATGAGGCCAACATCTCTCAGCAAAATACACAGGCCAGGAAACCAGCTTGTGAACTGTAATAGCTCCAAGAAGGCCCTGTCAACATGGCATGGTTAAATTAAATGCCATTCCTGAGTCTCAGCCAGACACACACAACATATAGATAGGCTGTGGTGGTTCCTTAAGGTTTAAAAGAAAAAGTAACCCACAAGTCGCCTTGCAAACATAAAAGCCCTGGAGAATCCTGGAGCCAGGCTCTTGGCCCCCATGGACAGCTGTGGCCATCTGCAAGCCTCCCTTGCATACCTGTAACGCTATCAGCCGCTTGAGCAGCTCCACCTTCTCCTGGTCTTCAGGATGCTCCTGTAAGTACTTTTCTGTAAAAAAAGCCTAAAAGCAGGGCATACACAAGCGTTAATTAGAACACATTCCCCCGTCCACCTGACCCTACTACAGAAGTGGGAAGCCTGGAAAAGTGAAAAACACCTTCGGTTCTGAGAGGTGAGGAATGTCTAACTGCACATCCATTCCTTTCTTGGGATGCCCTGTATCCCACAGAAAAGTAGGTGCTATTTGGTAGTCTTTCTGGAGTCCTGCAAATTCCTTACAGGAGTTCATTCCCATGAATGTGTGAGCACACTTGTGCTTATCAAGTCATAATCACCAGCAAAGCAAAATGTCATTCTTTAAAATGACGTTCTCAGAGAATGAAGACCCAACAATAATGTCTAAACGTTAACAATCAAGTGTACAGATGTTACAGGATATTATGTGGGGTGAGGGTGGGGTGGCAGTAGCCTATGGTGGAATGCTTTCCTAGCATGTAGAAGGCCCTGGGCTCCATCCCCAGCACTGCAAGAAAAGCAAACATTAATAGGCAGATGTGCCCTTCCTTTTTACTCTACTAAGTAAAATCTGTACTTTTTCTTTTTACTAATCAGCTATCCAAAAAGTTATTTTGGAAACAAAGTGGGATACAGCACGAAGACATTCTGTGAATACTTAAATGCTGGTTGTCTTGTCAACATCATGTTCACCAATGAACACTCAAGCCCTGGACTAAGGCCTGTAGTAGAGAAATAAAACCCAAACTTTAATTCTACGCAAAAGCTCTCTGTAGGATTCTTAAGAAAGAGGAGTTTCGAGCAGACATTTCTAACACGAGACTATGCATTCTCTCTGAACCTTTAGCTTTCTTTCTGAAGATGCTTTCAAAGCCCAACCTTCAAACTCATTCTTTGTTTCTATTCCTGTAAAAGCCCAAAGCCCGTGATATGAAATCCAAGAGCTCCTGAAACTACAGGAGGGTTTAAAAAGCTGTCGACCCATGATACGTGGCAAATGGAAGAGGAGCAAACTCTTGTGTGAAGATGTTAGGGTTGAATTGTGTCACCCCCCCTAAAATTTGTCAGAATGTGACCTTCCTTGGAAACACAGTGATTGTAGGTGCAACCAGTTAAGACAAGGTTATCATGCTTGGAGAAGAGTGGGCCCTGATCCCAGTCATCTTATGACAACGGCAAATAGGGACAGACACTTGCACACAGGGAGAACCCGAGACGCCATGAGAAGACAGGCATGTACAAGCCAAAGGGGATGCCTCCGGAATAGCCCTTGGAAGGAACCAACCCTGCTGACCTAGACTTCAGAACTGGTAGAGGACAGGTCTGTCATTTAAACCACCCAGCGTAAGGAACTTTGATAAGTGGCCTTCACAACCTAATAAAACAGGGTAGAAACGCATGCATCCCAGGTCTCAGCAAATGGAAATAGAAGAGTACACAAGCAAAGCAGCCAGCTCCAGCCATGATCGGATCCAGATGGACATCAACATAAATGGAAAAGCAGTCTTACATTCTCATCCACTTTTACTTCAAATGCACACAGCTTCAATTTGGAAAGTCAGAACAGTTTTGTGACAAGTGATAAAATAACCTGAAAGTCCCAAAGCATTGGCTGAGTTGGGGAAGTCAGAGCAGAGTACCCCGAGAATCACTTCCTAACTGAACCCTTCCCCAGGACCCCCAGAGAGGACTGACAACTACAGCCAACAGCTGAGCACAGGGCTGTTTAAAATAGGCCACTGTATCCAGTATGGAATGACAGAATGATGGCTTTTCCAATTGATGGCAACAGGCGTGGCTTAGCTCTTCCCACCCACCCCCCAGTACCGGGGATTGAAGGCAGGACTCAATCAAGCCTTGTGCTTGTGAGGCAAGGGCTCGCCTACTTGAGCCATGCTTCTAGTCCTTTTTGCTTTTAGGTTATTTTTCAGATAAGATTTTGCTTTTGGCCCAGGTTGGCCTGGGACCACAATCCTACTAATCTGTGTCTCCCAGGAAGCTGGAATTAGACACATTCCACCATGCCTGGTTCATTTCGTGAGATGGCGTCTAAGTCCCCCCAGCCTCTGTTCTAGCCTCCAGTAGTGATTATCCTACTCTCTGTCACCTGAGTAGCTGGGCAGCCTCTTTTTATGTTTAGTATGTCATATACATTAAAGTGTAAGTTAAAACTTACTTGTCTTTGCTTTTTTCCATTTTAACTAGAAGACTGTCACACTGAAAAAACTTCATATGACTTATGTATTATTCACAGACATTGACATGTAATGATTAGTGGTTTGGGGCATTTCGTAAAAATTAATAATTAGGAAAAAACATGAAAATGATATTGAAAGCGTACACATTGAAAGCATTATGGTATTAAAAACACATTGTACTTTGGCCCCTGTTTATGAATTGACTTCCATTGTAGCACTGGAAATTATTATTGAAGCAAACATGAGCCAACTAAAATTTATCTCTGGTGTTGAGCTGTTCCCAGCTGCTGAGTGAGTTAGACAAAAGAAGGCTGAAAGGTTCTAGAAAAGAGAGCTGGGCACAGTGGCTCACATCTGTAATCCCAGTTTTCAGGAAGATGGAGATTGGGAGGACTGCAGTTCGAGGCTGGCCTGGGCAAAAAGCTAGCAAGAATCCCCATCGCAACCAACAAGGCAGGCATGGTAGCATGTACCTGTAACTCCAGCTAAGGTGGAGGAGGACAAAGTCCAAAGACAGTCCCAGGCAAAAAGCATGAGACCCTACCCAAAAAATAACTAAAGCCAAAAAGGGCTGGTAACATGGCTCAAGTGGAAGACCACCTGCGTAGCAAGCATAAGACCCTGAGTTCAAACCCCAGTACTGCCAGAGAGAGAGAGAGAGATTATTAGTACATAGCAGCAGGCATGGAGCATTGGTGCATTGCACGTGACAAACATCCATTTGGGTCCAAGTGGACACAAGGAGGGAGGAGGAAAGCTACACAGACATGCCACACCCAGTATGGTGCCCCCCATGAAGTCATGTGTCACAGAGTGATCTTAGTCAAGCATGGGCCATCATGTTTTGCCACTCAGCAATGCCGTAGCTGCTCAGTTTGTACAGTTCCCTGTGTTTGCAGTGACAGAATTGCCCAAGTTTCTCAGAGTGTATCCTTGTTCTTAAGTGACTGTGATTCCTTAACCCTCCAGTCGGTCTGTGAGTTGGGTTTTTCTCTCACTTTACTTTACAGGTACTTGGTGCTCAGAGAGGTGAAGTACATCGTCCAAGAACACACCGTGGACAGCAGAGAGCTGGAATGGGGTCATAAGAGTGCCGGTCCATACAACACTGCCATCCTCCCCAATGCCCTTTCTTTCCACCCCCCTTTCCAGCCTATTCCAAGGGATTCCCTTGCCAAATATTCTAGAGGAGGACTCCACAAGTATTTGGGCACCAAAAAATACACCATAATAATTATGACTCTTGCCTTTAGTGATTATATTTAATCTGCACTGAATGAATGACCTTCATTTCAAATGGTGCTACATGAGTCCTGTGCAGTGGAGTAAAATGTGGCAAGCTCTCCTTTCATGCTTTCAGAGTAACAGAGCTAACCCTTAGTTAAAGGAATTTCGTTGTACAGCCACGGCTCTAGGAACTCATCTAAACAGAGTGTCCCACTGTCCCTGTTTCCTTACAGATATGGCTCTGGTTTGTCCTGTTAGCTGTCTACCTCTGAGCGAAGAGAAAAGCAGGAGCAGGAGCCAGAGACACGTGGGGATGGCACTCTTTCATTCACGCTTTCCTCCATTGGCGTGCTGCTGTTCTCTTCTAAGAGATGTGAGATCAGGGACAATCTTTTTCTCCACCCTCAAAATTGGGGATTGAACCCAGGCCCTTGCACATGCTGTTCAAGCATTTACCACGTGAATCATGCCCCCTGCTCTTTTTGCTTTAGCTATTTTTCAAACAGGGTCTTGCCTTTTTGCCCAGGCTGGCCTGGACTGTGATTATCTTATTTATGTCTTCCTCATAGCTGGGATGATGCCATTGTGCCCAGCTTTTTTTTTTTTTTTATTGAGTTGGGATCTTGCAAACATTTTTGCCAGGGCTGACCTCAAACTGCAATCCCCAATCTCTGTCTCCCAAGTAGCTAGGATTATAGGTGTGAGACACCATGCTAGCTTATTTCTTGTTTTAGAGATTAGAGCTAACTAACTTTAGGTTGGCCTGGAACTTATGATCTTCCTGCCTCCACCTCCTAAATATCTGGGATTTTAGGTGTGTGCCACCACACCTGGCTAGGGTCAATCTTTTTGGTAATTTCACTTGTGAAATTATCAGAGTGAAGAAGCAGAGAAATTGTAGAAAATGAATTCACTAGCTGCAGAAGGGCTCAGAGGGAGGCCTGTGAGTCCTATGGGATTGTGGGGTGCACCTTTTCATAGTTGGAGAATCCCCCCATGACAGCTGGATCCACAATGCCGTTGAGCAGCATGGAGAGTGGGTGCACAGAAAGGGACCGGTCCCACGCATGCTGCTGCACACAGTTGCTAATCCTCTCATTGGTCAGTTCCATGGTTTCTATGGCATTCTCCAAAGGGCTGATTTCCTCCTGAGAGATGGAGCGAAGGGAGAAGAACACTTTGTGAGACCCACAGCAAAGACTGAAGTGCAGTTAACTCTTCCCCTCAAGAAGTACTGAATACCTGAAAGCTATCAGAGAGTAAAGCTTTGCTTGTCAAGATTATGTGTATTAGGGGGTGTGGCTAAAGTGGTAGAGCACTTGCCTAACAAGCACAAAGCCCTGAGTTCAAACTCCAGTACAACACACACACACACACACACACACACACACACACACACACACACACGAGAAAAGATTTATTGGGACACCACACTTTTCTGCAATAGTCTTGGCATAATGCAAAGTAAGCTCTTTAAAAGAGCCTTAAAAAGTAGAATGATGACTTAAAACTTGGAGCTATAGTAATGACTATTCCTTGTAGCAAAGTGTTTACAGAATATGTGAGAAGAAAGTCAGCTGTAGCAAGGATTCTTTTTCAGGCAAAGCTTCCTCAGAGATTTTTGTGATGGTCAGTGACAGCGGAAGAGAAGATGAGGGACACTTCTGCACCACAGAATGTTCACTGGCAAATTTTTGATGCCTCCCTCATGAGGAAAAGCAAATGACCTTGGAAGCCCTACATTCAGACTATGTGTGAACCACCTGAGACAGATCCTCTGGTTATCAGGAGTTGGAATCAGTGGGATGTATCAGAATACCCAGGCTGAGTTTGGGATGAAAATGAATGACATGCAATATAGATTCAGTTCCTCCTATGGGAATGTCTTCAAAACCAGGTTGCTAGGTTTTGCCAGTATTGGCCACGTGAGTTCTTACTCCAGACTCTGAAAGTCTGTCCGGAAGTCACACCCATTCTTGAAGAATGATTTATCAGTAGTGCTAGGAAGCCTATTAAACTTTATTTTCCTCCCTCTCCCAACGCCTTGAACTGGGAATGGAGCCCATGGCCTGTGCATGTTAGGTTAGTACTCCAACACATGCCCAGCCCAAGGAGAAATCTCTCTTGAACATCTGCTCCCTACTGAGTGCCAAGCTAAGCACCATTGTTACAAAAGTGATGGAGATACAGCTGGCCTTCACTATCTGTGAAGAAATTGGTTCCATGACCCCTGAACATACCAAAGTTTGCAGATGCTCAACTCCTTGATATGAAATGGCACAGTAGTTGCACAGAACCTAATACATGCTCCCACAGACTTGAAGTCACCTGTGGGTCAATTATAGTACCTAATACAATGCAAATGTTATGTAAATAGTCAGACCATATTGTTTAGGAAATAGTGACAAGGAACAAAGTCTATATATGCTCAGTACAGATGCAACCACCTTAACCTAGCTGCATAGCACATAATCCATGGTTGGTTAAATCTGTGGGCGTGGAACCTGCAGACACAGACGATGCACTGTATTCATGGCTTTAGTAGGAGCTCAAGACATGATGGATGGAGATGGAAGGAGATGGGTGGAGGAAGGAAGGAGATGGATGGAGATGGAAGGAGATGGGTGGAGGAAGGAAGGAGATGGATGGAGATGGAAGAAGATGGGTGGAGATTGAAGGAAATGGGTGAGGAAGGAAGGAGATGGATGGAGATGGATGGAGATGGGTGGAGATGGATGGAGATGGAAGGAGATGGGTGGAGGAAGGAAGGAGATGGATGGAGATGGAAGAAGATGAGTGGAGATTGAAGGAGATGGGTGGAGGAAGGAAGGAGATGGGTGGAGATGGATGGAGATGGGTGGAGATGGATGAAGATGGAAGGAGATGGGTGGAGGAAGGAAGGAGATGGATGGAGATGGATGGAGATGGAATGAGATGGGTGGAGGAAGGAAGGAGATGGATGGAGATGGAAGGAGATTAGTGGAGGTGAAAGGAGATGGAAAGAGATGGAAGGAGATGGGTAGAGATGAAAGGAGATGGGTGGAGGTGGAAGGAGCTGGGAAAGGAAAGGAGGTGGAAAGAGATGGATGGAGGTGGATGCAAGTGGAGGAGTCAAATCACAAAGCCTGTGTCTACCTGTGTCTGGGCTTTGTAATGTGGGCACTGGGGAGCAACAGAACAGCTGTGAGCATGAGAACACACGAAATGGTCAGGTTTACTCAATGGGATCACACTCTGAGGCAGTGAGGAACAATGAGCTGAAAAGAAAGGCAGGGAGGCAACTGGAGGCTTTCTCAGTAGCACCAAGCAAAGATGAATGAGGGCAAAAAGTAGGGCAACTGGAAAGTTAGCAGACCAAGTAAAAATTAAGAAAGCAAAATCGGCAGCTTTTGGTAATGATGACTGGCCGAGCTGAGAGTAAAAAAAGGGGACAGACTTTGAGAGAAAAGATACGGCAGGGCCAATCCAACAAGGTTTCTTGGCCTGGCAGGATCATGGGGGAGACAAGGCTCCCTGGGCCATAAAAGAGTCATTCACTGAGTGACCTTTCGGGTTGGTGTTGTAACATCAGTTTTATAAAATAGCCCTATCAGAAAGCATGCCTTTTACTTCTCTCTTGAAAAACAAAGTTGGCCAGATGAGGCTGGCCAAGCTGGTGTAAACTGCAGGGGGAATGTAACAAAGGATATTATTATATTTGCAGACAGACAGAAAGTTGTTGGTTTTTTTTTTTCCCCTGAGTTACAATCAAATGACTCACTGTTGAAATCTGTTTGACTTCAAACCACTTGAGAATTCCGGGGAAGGTATAGGCAGTTGTATACGTGCTCCGTTCAATCCACATGGTCTGAGGCAGGAAGGAAAACATGAAATGAAACGATGGTCAGCTCCAGCACAAATGGCAGACCCCCAGGTGGGTGAAGCAAGACTCCTTTCCCACATGCCTCCTCATGATGGACCATGTTTTCTCACAAAATTTAAGGAGTTTGTAAGGTAAGGCTGCCTGGGATCATCTACTTGGGCCCTCTCACCCTAAAAGTGGAAACTTGAGGTTCAGGGAGGTCTGACTTGGCCAGGGCCATTTCAAAAGCAGGTGCAGAAGCAGAGGCAGTTTCTGGACCCTGTAGAGTTTTCCATTAAGCCAACAGCCTGCTCTTTTGGCAATTAGGAGAAGAAGCCTGATTCCACCTCTGCAAGGTGGGAGGCCTTGGCCTGGATGTCCATTTTACCTGGCTTTAGAAGGGAAAGAGAGTGGACTCACAGCAAATTCATTGTCTGGATCCTTTTCTCCTTTTCGGAATGGCCGAGAATATCTGAACTGCTGCACTTCGTTGGCCCTGTAGTAGCTGGGGAAGGACAGAGCAACCACTCTTCTCTCTCAGAATCAGAGCTCCTGGATCTCACTCCTATTACACTTGTGACAAGCCTGATGCTGAGGTCTCCCCACTAACTAAGCCATCTCAGAGCTGACAGTGGCCACACCAAGAGTGTAAGGCCATCCACTTTGATTTTCTTCCACACCTCACTTTTATGAGTTTTTTTTTCATAGTTCATGATTTTAAAAGGTAAGGCACTTACATACACATTTGTGATCTCATCTGCAAAGATTTGTAATAGTCCTATTAACAATCTCATTAGCATTTTAGCTTCGCAAGACATAGATCTGGTCCTCAGTGACCAGGGACTGGCTAGACCTTGATGTTTCTGAGTGGAAAAATAAAAGCTAAGGGATCTGACCCTTAGGAGTGGAGCTCTTGATTTCCTTTGGCTTAAAAGATAAAACGCTCACCACTTTAAATCACCAAGAAAATGAGCAGAAAGTCCCCCAAACTGTAATGAATTAAATAAAAACTTTGTATTTGGTATACTCCAAATAAAATATGAGAGATTTTTTTTTTTTGAAACAGGGTCTTGCTAGGTAGCCCAAGTTGGTTTCAAACTCCCATCCTCCTGCCTCAGTCTCCTAATTGCTGGGATTACAGAGGCATAAACCACATCCTGGCTGATAAATCTTTTTTTAAAAAAGAATCACTTACTTTAAGATCTGCTCTGGAACTGGTTTGTCCTTGTAGCCAGGTGGCAGGCTCATGACGGGCTTCACGGTGAAGCACTGCATGTCTGAGAACTCGTTAAGGAAAGAAAGAGGCCCTGTAATGCTCCTCGTGCTGCACAGCCAGAAGTACCACCAGTACCAATCAGCCCCTTTGAGCTGTAGGCCAACGCGACACTGAAAATGGGGCTCCCTGGTGCCTCCCTCAAATGCCTGATGAAGTGATTACTTCTAGGACACTTATTGTGGTCAGACACCTGGCAAATATCCATGCCACAGAAAAACAGGCATCAATGACATATCAGGAAATAGGTGGTCAGAAATGGTATTAAATAATCCCTCCTACACAAGACTCCCTCTGAAATAGCCAGGCATCAGAGTCCAGGCACCGGGAATTTGCTTTCACCTTTGGGTATCACCCAGTTACTGAGTGCCCTGCTGGAATCTTATCTCCACATTCACAAGATGGGTATTATTTTCCTTCAGCAGAGGAAGACTCTGAGGATGAGGGGATTAAACCCCAAGATCCCGCAATGGGAAGTGGTGAAGTCAGGCCTTAAACTAGCTCAGCAGTGGGGACTTTCTCTCTCAGAGTTAATGGTTAGTTTTAGCAGTAGTCCCCCTTCTCCAACCTCCCCATACCAGTACAGACACAGCCGGCCGGCTCACTGTATCCATTGGTTCTACATCCAGAGTCAATCAACTGAGGATCAAAAATATCTTTTAAAAAACCGCATCTGTGCTGAACATGTATGACTTCTTGTCATTACTTCCTAAACAATATTTACACAGCATTTACTTTATATTAGGGATTATAGGTAATCCAGAAATTATTTAAAATATTGCAAGGGGGGGGGCGGTTGCACAGGTTCTATTCAAATGCTATACCTTTTTTATGTAAGGGATTTGAGTATCTGAGAACTTTGTAATCTTTGAGGTAGGGGAATGAGGGATCCTGGAACCAATTCCCCAAGGATATCGAGGGACAAATGTATTGTTTCAATGTCTATAACAGAATCCCAAATTCAGGACAGCAAGTCTCTGCTCTTCTCAAGTTCCCCATCTGGCTATAAAATACTGATATTCAAGACTTGCTTGCCATCTTCCCTTAGGACATTAGGTCCTCAAAGATTTTACACTAAATGGGAACTGGAATGAGATGGCTAAGGGAGGGGTCTGAGGGCATAGGGCCTATCTGTCTCCATTGAAAGGGCTGCAATCCTTAGATTTGCTGGCTTAGCTGGGGCTGTCCCAAGGGAAAGTGCTGGTAGGCCATTTTTCCCATGGCAAGGATGCACTGCTTGGGGGATGACTTGATGTCTTCTCCAGGGGGTGTGGTACTTGTCATCTTCTCAGCATTGGGGAACTGGGTGAGCAACCTCAGGCTGAAGTCTTCTCGCCTTTCATACTCCTTCCCCCGGTAGATAAAGATTTTATTCTGCAGGTCACAGATGACAAGGAAATTATTCAACAGGAAGAGGGAAGGGGCAACTAGAGTTATAGATACTGAGGAAGCCACCGTAATCCCTGGACAAAGTTCAATCCACTACCAAGTTTTCACTGAGTATCTATCAACACGTCCAACAGTAAGGATCACCTGTGACAAGAGTTTTGGGTTATTCTGAGTAGTTAATTCTCAGGCATAAAAAACACTTGGCGAACTACTTCTTACAGTGTGGACAACAACTCTAGCCAGTCTGCAAACAGTCTCCAGGTACCTACAACGATCTGGATTCTAATTTAAATCCACCCCATCACCAGGCACACTGCTTCATTTTTATTTTTCACACCAAGCCATTCTCAATGGAGGAAGTAAGTATATTCACTGATACTCGGTATAGACTCCCCGTCTTCCTCATCAGGATCCAGCAACAGTTTGTACATCTGCATTTTAAATGGCGCCCACCACCTTAGAAAACAAGATACAGGCTAAGCATCCCTAATCCAAAAATTCAAAACCCAAAATGCTCGAAAATCCAAAACTTTTTGAGGACCAACATGATGCTCAAAAAATCCTAGATTTTGAAGCATTTTGGATTTTGAATTTTCTGATTGTCTCCTAGTTCCCATTCATTATTTCACGTGATGCCAAAAGCATATGAACCCTGGACATGGTGGCCTGTAATATTCCAGCACTCAGGAAGCTGAGGCAGGAGGATCACTGAGTTTAAGGCTAGTTGGGCTATGAAGGGACACCCTGTCTCAAAAAAACAAAAACCAACCAACCAAACAAAGGCGTATGTACCAAGAAGCTTAGCCATCATTTTCTTGTCTTGATCACATGAATGGCAAAGCTAAGACCAGAAACTGCGCCAGGCTCTCTTCCAGACTGTTTGTCTATCGTCCTTCCCTACACCACATCTACAAAGACGGTGCTACCTGCTGGAAGGAAACAACTCACTGACTTGAATCTCTAGAACCTTCTTCCAGATTCATACAGCAAATGGCTGACTCACGTGCCTTGGATGTTCAAATCTATCTCACAGTGAGTATGTCCTAAACCAGATTTTTAGAGATAACCTATAACGACCTGAGCACCCCTCTGCAGCCAGGTACCCATAGCCTTCTGACCCGGCCATAATACTCACTTCTCATTCATGCTTCTCCAGCTTCACAGCTTTGAACCTGTTATCACTGTCTGAAGCCCCCGTTCTTCCTCTTGATAAATGCATGGCTGATCCTTTTATTTCTTCCAGGTTTCTGATCAAATGTCACCTTCTTACTCTGAATTCCTTCCAGTTCCCCTATTTCAAACTGCAACTACACCCCCAGCACCATGTTATCTATGCAGCTCAGCTGAGTTCCTATACCACATGAGGCAGTTCTCTGGGTCATCTCACACACTAAACATTCACTCACTTATCTTATTTTTTTGCTTCTCCAAGATAACATATAAGCTTAGTCATGTCTAGGGTTTTGGTTTGTTTAGGGCTCTGCCCTCATAGTCAGAGTTCAGTCCTTTGATTCTTCAGGACTAATCTCTCCCAATGCCTGTGTCTTTCCAGCCCTGCTGTCCTAGTCATTGGCTCTACTAACCCTTTCATGATGCAGGCAGACACCTAGGGATCATCCTTGACACCTCCTCTTCCTCACCTACACAGCCTGTCAATCATCACATCCTGTTATTTCATCACCATCACTAGATTCTTTCCACTTCTCTCTAAAGTCGCCACTATCACCTCCCTCAGCCAAGCCTCATCTCTTCCCTGACCATCTGCGATGGCATCTTTGTGGCTTATCAGCACACGCCTCCCACCCATTCTCCATACCAAGGCCAGATGACCTGTCTAACATGAAAAACCTGTGATGGGCCCCTCTGCTCTCAGGATGCAGATAAAATACCCTGTGTGACCTAAGGCCTACACACTATTCCTGCTAACCCATGGCTCCCCCAGCTCTCTGGCCTGTAGCACTGGTTGTCTATTTGGCCTAGGCTTTGCCAGGCTCTCATTTGCTGTTTCCCCTGCCTGGAATGTGACACTGATGCCCTCCATCTCCTCAACTCCCAGCTCACCTTTTAGACTGCACTAAAACAGAAACTGCCTGGGAAGTCTTTCCTGGCTCTTCAAAAAATTAAGGCAAAATTGACATCCAATACAAATTATGGAGGTTTACAGATGTAACCATGACCCCACATCAAGATATAGAACATTTCATCAGCACCCAAAACTTCCCCATAACCCTTTGTAGTCCAACAGCTCCTAGTCACCAGACCATCAGCAATCTCACAGGAAGCATGGTATTGGCAAGAATGTCCCATAAATAAAGTCATAGGGCATGGGGCCTTTTCACTACTTCAAAGAACTTCTAATTTCTTCCATGGAGTATGAGGCATGTGAGAGCGATCCATGGGGTTGTGTCTTAGGAGTTCACCCCTTCTTATTACTGAGCAGTGTGCTGAGTGGAAGGACTACAGTTTGTTTAGCCCTGCCCCAGCTGGCAGACACCGGGGTTGGACCAGTCTTCAGGGATTACAGTTAAAGCTGCTTTTAACATGTCCTACCCCTTCCTTGGGAAGGGATAAGTTTTTATCCCACTTGGGTAAATAGTCCCTGGCCACATGCTCTTACAGCACAGCACATCTTTCTTTGTTACTGCTTAAATTTTACATTCATGTGTAATTATTTAATACCTCCCCAATTAACTTATAAAATCCCAGAGGGCAGGAAGCTGTCTGACAATAACAACTGGTTATTTTTGGAACCTCTTATGTGCCTGGCACAGAGTAGACATTTTGGTGTAGATATTTATTGAATGAAAAAATTTAAGCCCTTCTAGGAATGGCAGTAGCTTTCATCATTCATTTTTTTCTTTAATTAGAGGGAAGATGACCGATGATATATATTTAAACAAAACTTAGTTCTAAAACTAAAAGAGGCATTCTTTTTGCAGAAGGTAAGAGTTTTTGTTTTTAACTTATAAGATCAGTGCTCCATTTTGGACATTTTGGTTGAGGAAGAAGAGTGCCATCCTTGTCACTTTTCCAACAGAACTGTTTTTGTGTTGGGGAAACTCTTATGGTCTTCTTGGGATACTTGGTTTCAAAGGAATTCGGACTGGAAATGAACTAAATGCATCAATCCATGCTTTCCCCAGCTTTACCAACAGAGGAGCGGATTCTGTTTTTTCTTTTCTCTTTCCTCCCGGGGAAAGTCATTTTATAAAAGATCTGCCAGAATCCCAGTGGTGTCTGGGGGTGTGGGGTGAAGAGGCCAGAGCTCAGAAGTATTACCCACCCGACCTCCCATGGTGAGAGTACAGGTCTCCAGCTGGAAAAGAAATGAGTTTTGTCCCTCCTTCAGACCCCATGGCTTAATGGCTTTAGAGACCACCCTCAGCTGCTTACCCTCAGGAAAGAAGGAAAGCCCTGGCCATAGTACCCCACTGCAAAGTACTCGGGCTGAGGCCTCATGGCTTTAATGATGTTCTCATAAAACGAGGCTCTTTTTTTCTGGAAAACAAAACAAGACATTCCACTGGGAGGTTACAAGGACACTACTGGAGGGGGGAAATAAAAGAAAAAAGGATTAGCCTATTTGCTTTGTTGTTTCCCATGTAACACAGAGAAGTGCAAAGTCTTTGGAAACCAGCCCATGGGCAGAAGGGTGATCCTTTTATGGGATCTGATGAGGAGCCTGCATGCAGATGTGCACATGGGTGTTCCTCTGTGCTGGGAGACAGTGTATTGCTTCCAGAAATTTCTCGAGAGGGTTCAGACCCTGCAAGGTTAAGAAGTACTTTTTGAGAGTCACGGGAGGCAGCTGTATTTAGTCAGAGACTCATGGGAAAAGAAGGTCAGGAACTTTCCACCTCATGCAGGTGTATGGATGGAAGTCCTTGGATCAGCTACAAGTGCCCAGAAGGCAGTGGTAACATAACCCTTTTCAATTTCTGGTTCCTCCCGTTAGTTCTTTACAGTTAATTGTTTAGTTCTTCACAAGGGGAGCAGCTTCTCAGTTTAGCCTCAGAGTTGGTCATAAAGAAAATCAACAGGTAGCCAGGCCTGAGGGGCTTTGAGGGATGACAGTAGCCCTACCCCGCAATGGCTGACATGCCTCTGTGACCACTCTGTCCAGGTGAAGGTCTGTGAATCATGTTTTCTTAGATAGATGACCTGTTACTAACATCTTGGTTCAGTTCAGCTTATGGAAATCTGAAGTAAATTTCTGACCTGTATAGTATACATAGGTGAATTTTTACAAATTCCTCTTGACAAATAGCTTCTCAAATAAAGGATCATTCTATGACAATGGTGACCTGACCTTTTGTGACTTCTCTCATAAAAGTCGTCCAAAGTGTCTACCACTGGGCATCTAGACGGCTATTTGCATTTTTCTTCACTGTTTTTTAAACAACTGAACTGTGACAACATCCAGGCGTAATACACAGGCTCAGGGAACTGTCAAAGTGAGTACTCCAGCTAGGGAGAAGGCCGAAGGCAAAACAGGTTCAGGAGCCAGCAGGAGTTATAGCTCCCCAAGATGTACACAGTGCTACTCGTGGAGAAGTAAAGCCAGAAGGTCCTTCATTTAGAAGGTCTTGCGGATGGGATGACAGGACAAGTAAAGTTTGAACAGAGGGTATCCAAAGCAACTGAAATATGGAACGGAAAGCAGACTGGAAAGTGACAGAGTAAAAGGCAAGTGAGCCAAGAACACAGAGTGCACAGGAAACCAACACCCTGGGAAGCAAGAGGCCTTCTAGAGAGGGTTATTTAGAGAGCAATGGACCACAGCTTTTGGACCACACCTTTCTTTCTTTCATTTTATTTCAACCAAGAATTTACTGTCTATTGAAAAGAATGCCCTTGGCCCTGGCTTTCTTGAAGGTACAAGACTATTTTCCACACCCTGTTGGCGGAGACTCACCAGGAGACTACCCAGGCCCTCGTAGTCAAACACTTTGCTCTCGTAGGTCTCAGCCAACTCCTTGCTCAGTTTAATGGCCTTCTCCCACATCTGCAGAAAAAGGAAAGCAGGGTGAGATGTGGCAGATAGCACAGTCACTGAGCCAGCTGCTAAGATCCCTGGAGAGCCACTAGGCCTGAGCACGCATCCGGAGGGTTGAGCATCTGTAAGTGTTCCTGACCCGCCTCACCCCCTGGTCAGTGAAACCCTGCTCTCCTGATATCACAAGGATATTATAAGTTGAATATCCCTCTGCAACTAGAAGTGTTTCAGATTTGGGAAGTTTTTTGGATTTTGAAATATTTCCACAGACTTTACTGGTTAAGCATCCTAATACAAACCCCAAATCCTCTAAAATCCGAAACTTGACTATCATGTTGATAGTCAAAATCTTAGATTTCAGAGCATTTCTTATTTTTTGATTAAGAGCGTTCAAGCAGTAAATCTTGGCTGCTTTTCCATGAAGCTTCTGCAATTTTGTTTGCTAAAACATGAAGACCAACATATGCGCCCAAAAGAAATGAACCTGAATAGAAAGCAGAGGTGACAACTGAAAGTGGGGAGGAAACCCTTCCACAGCCTAGGACCTGAAAGTGTGAGAGTCTTGCTAGAGGGAAAGGACGCTGCTCTGGGTTGAGTGTGTTTGCAAAGTGGGTTGTTTAAGGGATTGGAGAGAAGCCTAATGCCACTGTCACTTGTAGTTTGGCGAAATTTTTCCACATGAAGCATTGCTTTCCTATTTCTATTCAAATCATCTGTTTAGGGAGAGTTTTAGGAAATTTGTTAATACTCTAAGCATTTGGCGTCTGAGGCCCCAGATGCAGCCTTAAGTCATTTTGGTATTTTCTTTGGTATTGCGTGTGAGGTCTATCAGATGAATGCTGGTATCTGGTCATTTCCTTCCTCATTCTTGTTAGCAAGGTGCTTGGTTCCATGTTTCTGACTGGCAAAGGAATACATAAGCAGCCCACAGAAGTGGTAAAACATTTTAAAATTGTAACTTTTACAGTCATCATTTGCCAAAAGGCCCTCTGCACTTCCAGAGCCTAGCTCACTACAAAACCTGTGCAGTGGGCCACATCGAAACCAGTCCAGGCCAGCTGGGAGTGGATGCAGAGGCCAGGCAGCAGCCACGGAGTCCAGTGAAGGAGGCCCACTAGGGACCCTCTTCTTTCCAAATGCCACCATATCACGGAAGAGACAAGGCCTGTCTAGCACTGAGAGCCCTGGTGACCCTTTCAGGGGGTCCATGAGGTCACAACTGTTGTCTTAACAATATTAAAATTATTTGTCTCTTTTCACTCTCCTGAATATACAGTGGCATTATTCTAGTGGTCACATGAGGTGTGGTATCAAGGTAGAATGAATTCAGAAGCAGATAAGAGAACCCTGCTGTCTTCCACAATACAGATATTATCAAGATTTGCAAAAAGTATTTATGAGCGCCATTCATATCATGAATTCTTTGGCGAATACAGTAATTTTTCAAAAATATATATGATTTATGTTAACAGGTAATAGGTTTTCATTAAAAAACTCATGTGTAAATATTTGTAATTTTTCTGCTTTTATTTCTGAGTAAAAATATCAACAGATATGACCTATATGAACAAAACGGTTTTGGAGTCCTCAATAATTTTTAAGACTGTAAAGGATGCACAGATCAAAATGTATGTACAAATGTATTTGCTGTCTGGGCTCCAAGTTCTTTGCCTATCAAACAGAGATAACATGGGGCTAATGGAGTCTCAAGAGGTAAAGCACCTGTCCGGCAAGTGTGAGGCGCTGCCAAATAGAGGTAACATCACCTAACTAGGGCTATAGGAAGAAGTAAGTTAGGAAAAAAAGTCTGAAAATCATCCACAACAGTAATTAGCATTAAACAGGTCCATCCTAATGGTTATGTGGCTTATTTATTTAGTAATTAAACTAACAGCTTCTACTGATAAGATGAATATGGTGGCTGCAAGATGCAGTCTAGAAGTGCTATGTGGCATGTGTTTCATTGGAGTCGCACAATGCACTTTCCTTCCTTTCTTCTTGGTCCCTCCTTTTTCTTTCCATGTTTAATTTAAAACTCTTTCCCTGGGACATTCTTTCTTCAGCCAGCCACAGACTACACAACTTTCTGGCCCAGTGCATTTGGGTATTTTCTTTCTTGCTCCTGTATGCATTTAAGTTACCAGGTACTGGGCAGATGTGACAGGGGTATGCAGCATGCCACGTGTCCATCCAAAATCTCTTGAGAATGGATAAAAATGATGCTCCCCCAGCGATATTCAAAAGCTAAAATTAGGGGGCTACAGAGAGTGAGGCTATATCCTACCCACTCTATTCTTCACTGGGCTAAGTGTCCTCGAGATGACTCATCTTTATTGACATTCATACCACAATCATTTGTTCATTTTCTCACCAACAAGAAATACCAGAATTCAAAGAAACACAAGGGAGTAAGAGTAGGGCCCCAGTCAGTCCTTGGAATTTATCCGGGTGTAGGAATGTCTTTGTTATCTCTAGTGGGACCCTCGGATCACACCAGAGTCCGTGCTGGAGTGGCCACTCACCACTCACAAGAGACAGGCTGAGTTTACGCTAATGAAGAAGTGACTTGTGGGAGATCCCTAGAGAGTCTCAGGAAGACCAGCTATGTGATTAAAGACTGGGAGCTTGAAGCCAGGCGTGGTGGTGCACACCTGCATCCTAGCACTAAGGAGGCTGAGGCAGGAAGGTTGCAAGTTGGAGGCCAATCTGGGCTACAAAGGGAGTTCCGTGTCAGTCTGCACTACATAATAAGACCCTGTCTCAAAAAAACTCCAAAAGAGTTGGAGCTTTAAAAGGCATTATCAGTCCTATCTCTGGGGGGGCAAGAGGGGCTGGAGGTTAAGTTCAGTCATGCAGTCAGTCACTCACGCCTATGCAAGGAAAGATTCTGCACACTGAGGCCCAGGTGAGCTTCTTGGTTGGAGAAAACATCAATTTTTGAGGGGAGGGGAAGGGGATGACTCTCACTATGTTCCCAGGCTGACCTCAAACTTCTGAGCTCAAGCAATCCTCCTGCCTTAGCCTGCTGACCAGCTGGGATTATAGGCACATACGCCCAGGCCTGATAATCATGTCAGTGTTCTGAGAAGGTGATGTGCTCCAAGTTCAGAGAGAGGACAAAGGAGCTTTATGTTTGGAACTCCTCCAGACCTGAGTTATGCCCTTCTAATATAACCGTAGTCATTAAATGTAACGCTTCCTGAGTTCTTAGTCATTCCAGCAAATGATCAACCCCAAGGGGGTCAAGAGAACCCCCTAACATTTCTACTCATTGATCAGAGGTGTGGACAGTCTGGGGACCTCACCTCCATGCTTGCAGCTGTGAGAAGTAGCCATGGTTTTGCTGGGGATTGCTGGTTCTGGTTAGCATCAGAAATGTATTAAATTACGGTACCGATTACCAAAAATCCCAACACTCACTTTGCCTTTGTCAAAATATGATATAATTTCTTGATACAGTTTTTCTTTAAGCTCTTGCTGGGTATAAACATAGTAAGTGTCCCTCTGGAGCAAATGGGGTGCACAGGGCTTGTCAGACCACTAAAAGAAACAAAAACAACACAAGGGATTAATATAACAAATTAATTAATTACAAGGGATTAATGCAACAACTATTCAGACCAAAAGAGTCAGGAAAATATTATCCATATCGTGCTTTAAATTATTTACTGCATACGAAAATTATGCATACACATTCCCATAAACCAGCTCCAAAGCAAGTGTCCTGCCACACGGACTGATCCATGCAGCATTCCCAGGAAAGCAAAAATGAGTGAGGCTTCAACCAACTTGTGTACTAAAAGCACCAAACACAGTCAGATGAAAGAAACACACCAGGACTATAAAAGAGGGGAGGGAGATTGTTGCTGTGTGCAAATGTTATGCTTATAATCTTCACAATCAAGCAGATCCACTAAAATACTACTGTAGACCACAGGAGAGCTAAGTAGCTAGATTAAAAAAAAATCCAACATATTTGAAAATAGATAGATTTCAGATACAAAGATAATAACCATACAAAAGATAACAGAAAAAAGACCTAATCAAAAACAAACCCTAATAGATAAGATAAGCCAGGTCATTGTCAAGGATAATGGAAGAATTCTACACAGATAACGTGAACATAACAGCATCATTGAAGGGCATGTAGCCCACTTGAACAAAAGGGGGAGTCACACCATGCTTATGGGTAAGAAAACTACATCCTAGACAAGAAGATTCTCACTGAAGTAATTTTTAACTTGGAATCATGGGAAAATAAACAGGGAGAGAGGAAAAGAGACGGTAAGGTGGGAGTTGAATATGATCTAAGTATGAAACTGTCCCAGTGAAACAATTAACACTAATAAAAATGCTTAAAAATATAAAGAAAAAGGTAGAAAAGCTGATAAAAGAACCAGTGGGGTTGGGGATGAAAGCACCTGTCAGTAAGAGTGAGACCTTGAGTTCAAACCACAGTACCACAAAAAGCAAAGCAAACACAAACAACTATGAAATGAAAACACATAGTATAAAAGATTAATCATTGATGGCACAGTGCTGGTTCAAGAAGAGAGGGAGGCCTGTGCAAAACCAGATGAAATCCAAGGTGAGAGCCTCCAACACGGGGACTGAGGGACCCAGGGTGTGATAAGGCTGGGCTCTCATGGCAGTGAGGAAAATATGGACCATGTTTAATACATGCCATCTCTACTGAGTGGCTATCTAGGAAGAAAAGCTGTACCCACACCTTGCACCTTACACCAGCAAAGGAGAGTAACTGTCTGAGCGGCCCAAATGACCTATGGCTGCAGATACTGGGGTTTCTTTAGGCCCATCCTGTGGTGGGCTCCACAGTCAACAAGTGTCGCCCCAGAACCTATGTGCCCCAAGCACTTTAGTGCTCCGATCCGGAACATGAATTATGAGTTTCCTTGGGAAGGGGTGAGGCTATGCTCAGTACCTTAGGACAAGGATGAGAATTAATTTAATATAAAATAAAATTAGGACTGGGGTGGGTAGCTTAGTGGTAGAGTGCCTGACTAGCATGTGTGAAGCCAGCACCACAATCAAAACAAAAATCTTAAATATATGAATTAAATTATAGAAGAAAATAAACTTCTGGGGGTAAAAATGGAGGCCAAGAGAGCTGGGTGTGGTGGCACATGACTGTAATCGAAGCACTCAGGAGGCAGAGGCAAGAGGATTGTGGGTTCTTGGTCAGCCTAGGCTTCATAGGGAAACCCTATCTCAAAAAATAAAACAAAGGAAGCCAAGAGGTTCAGTAGGGGTGGTGGCCTGGACTAGGACGGCAGCAGGGGATAAAGAAAGCTGGACAGATGAAGGACACTTTCTACACAGAGGTGGTACAGACTTTGCTCATGGAAAATGGGGAGGCAGTGGGTAAAAGTGGGATCACAGACGCCTGCAAGGCAGTTGCCTGGGCAACCAAGGACGTGGTAATGCCATTTAGTGACACAGTAAGAAGGGGGAGGTAGGGATGAGCTTGAAAGGATGGAAGAACTGGAAATAAGGGCTTCTGTTAGCAACAGGTCAAGTTTGAGTAGTCATTCAAGGACTACATGTCAAAATAACTGTTCATACATGAATCCAAAGTTAGTGAAGGGGACAGAGCTGGAAATAATTTTTCTCACTTTATATGCTTAATTTTTATCTCTTTATATGTCAGTCACTGTGTGTTCTGCTTCTTTAGTTAGAATGTCAATTACCAGAGGCCTCTAGGTTACCCTCTCCTTCCTAAGGATTTTAAATAAACGATACCTGACATCTTCTCGATCCTGATCTAAAAAGTATTCGGAAGATCTGAAAATATTCTTGGAAGAAGGATATCCCTTGATAAAGTTATTTCTTGTCAAGATCATGAAGTGTATGGAGTTCAGTCCCAAAGGATGGAACAGGGACCAGCTGTGCTGACCAGCTCACCTGCAGAAGCTCGGCATGTAGGAGCAGCGTGTAGGCAGCCTCCGTGTAGTTCTCACAGTCTCGGTGCAAATCTCGGAGCTTGTAAAGGTATCTGGTAAGAAGACACAAGAGGCCCTCTGTCACCGCGGGGTGATCTAGCTCTGCTGATGCACTATATTGTCCCTCCTTCCTGCCCATGACTTCCCAACTCTAGCTACTCTACTGGTTCTAACGTCTACCCTCCTCCTCCCTCCCTCCCTTCCTGTACTCCTGGAGTTTGAACTCAGGGCTCAAACTTGCTAGGCAGGTGTTTTACCACTTGAGCCATACCTCCAGCCGTTTCTGCTTTGGTTATTTTTGAATCAGGGTCTAGCTTTAGGCTGGGGCAGGTCTGGACAGAGATCCTATTTATGCATCCTGCATAGCTGGGATGACATGTGTGTGTCACTATGCCCAGCCATCGGCTGAGATGGCATCTTGAGAAATTTTTGCCAGGGTTGTCCTCAATCTGTGATCCTCCCAATCTCAGCCTCCCAAGTGGCTAGGATTATGGGCTTGAACCACCATACCCAGCCTATTCTTCCTTTAAAACAGTGGTGTTTAATTTTTTTAAGGTCTTGGTGAATGAAAGCCTCTCACAGAGAGGCTGCATACAGCCAATGCACAAGTTTGTTTCAAGTTCAGGTATTCATGGACTCCAGGCCAAGAGTCCATGGTGGGTTAACTTTCATACCTGTTCCCTGGGAGCCTCTCCTGATTACCCTGGCCAGAAGTCTCCTATCCTTTCTGAACTCCGGCACGGCCCTCCGCAGATACCCCTTTGAATTGTACTTATTTGGGTATTTGTTTAAGAAGCCCACTGTCTAGAGGCAAATGGAGTGCACTGTGCACTTTTAGGAGTCTCTCAAGGCAGCAAGTGAGGTATCGGGACTCAGTATTTGCTTGTTGAAGGAGTAAGTCACAAAATCATGTCACAAATAGCAAAAGTGGGGATTTCCTCAGCTTACCTTATATATATGTCCTCTCGCTTCTTTTCTTTATAGAAATTCTGCCAAAAAAGGGTCACAAAATATCAGTGTAAATCAAAAGACGTTGACAAGCTTGCCACAAAAATGGTTAAAGCATGATCCCTGGTTTCCAACAGTGTCACTTTTCCAAAGGGAAATTCAAAGTCCCCCACAAGGAAGGGAAGTGATGGGTTACACAGAAGTGGAAAAGTCGTTCCAAAGGATGGTGCTTCCCAGGAGCCTGAATCCATCTGAGGGGAAGGATGGCCCCCTTACCCCGAAGTCACCTGACTCACTGTTTTCTCAGGGAGGCAGGGCATGGGAGGCTCTCAGAGGAATGCATGGCACTGAAATCTCAGAGGTCTGTGGTCCCAGTTAACACGTGCCCAGGGAAAGGCCAGCCCAGAGTTCTACCACCATGAAGACTGGATAGACTGTCTTCATGGCACAGAGCTTCTGTCTGTGTCCTCCAATCCCAACAGTAAAACACGCACATGGAAGGAAGACGGGAATCAGCTGAGGATGTCTTGGGAAGACATGAATCAAGTGCTTAGGTTGCATTTTCCAGCCCTGGTTCCAAATTTATCCTCCAGATCTGTGGCTCTGGTATCTGAGTCCAAGCTGAGTCAGCTGTTTCCACTCAACTCAGCAGGACACAGACTCCATGAAGGTGACCCAGGGTGCCCTAGCGTCTGGGAGAACAACCTAGAGCTGAGCTGGGGGCAGCAAGGGTGGCATGGCAGTCCTGGGGAAGGACTCATACCAGCACATTCACGGTGCAGCTCATGCGGTTCTCCTTGCTCTCATCGTGCATGACAATGGTTCTGTAGTCCAGCAGGTTCTCTAAGAGGCTGCTGACCAGGAGGGCAAAGACTTCCCCAGAGCTGGACAGGTATTTATGCTTCCGGCAATGTTCTAGGAGCCTGGACAGGGAGGCAAAGACAAAAGCCCAAGTTTCTCCCTGTCACTCACCATTTGATAGCATTGACCAGGGTCCCAGCAGCAGGTGGCACTAGACTCAATGGCCCAGAAAGTCAGCTCAGTCCCATCTCACCCTCCTAGGAACAGCATCCTATCTTAGCCTATAGCATGGTTTACTCAACTTAGCTCAGCTCTCATCATCACTCAGAATTATATCCCACAATGTCCTACGTTTGATGGTCACTTTGTTTTTTCAGTCAGTATTGCAGAAAGGAAAACCTTTGCCTACAAGTTTCACGTCTGCTATCCAATGACACTAACCAGGATCCATGAAACCATCTTTCTTACGTCGTTCTTCTCCCCCAAGGCCTGGTATTCTTGGGCAATCTGGAAAGCCTTGGGTTGACGTCCAACCCGGAGGAACCTGGTAGCCATCTAGATGTATGGTTCTTTAGATAAAAGGATAATTTTCAGATAGAAATGCACAGTTGTAAATAAGAGGTGATGGTTGTTAAACCCTCTCCCTTTGTGTCCATGTAGAGGAAAGTACTGAGGATTCCTAGATTAAGCAATTAAAAGAAAACTTGAGAAAAGGGAGGGGGAAGAGAGAAAGAAATGGGTGTTAACAGCTAGTCCAGACTCTAGGATTACTCTTGAGCATTGGAGATTTGGACAGTTATACTTTTCTGAGTTAGTGATCCAGGAAGAACAAAGTAATCTCTTTATGGAAAAATCAGCTGTAGAAGTTTTTTTTTAAATTATGTGTGTTTCTATCAGTGCATAACTTCCCTGTTTTATTCCATACAAGATCCAAATTGCAAAAGTTATAAACTGGGATGTTTGAAGGTCAAACAGAGACTGACTGGAAACTGATTTAAAAAAAAAATCATCTAAAAGGTTTTTCATTAAAAACAAAATAAGGAAGACTTCTATTCCTTAAAATACAAGCTCTTCATCAATTTCATTCCACTTCTGAGTATTTAGTGCTGAGTCTTTAGGGAGTCTTAAAAGAGTTGGGAGTCCCTGTCCTCAAGTTCAGTTTGGTCACAAAACTACCCCAGAACAGGTAAATAACAAAATGACCCAGATGAGTACTCAAAGGGTGACACAGCTGGTCAATGTCATGAAAGTTCAGTGACCATGAGAAGCCAAGTCTACAGCAGTCACAGCCCTGAGTGATGGGAGGATTTGTAAATGTAACAGAGCAGCCAACATTTTTAAAACATGAACTTAGACACTATGTTGACACATTGTTTTATTTAGTACTAACAACAATAGTAACTCATAGAGGCCATGTACAGTGGCTCATCCCTGCAATTCCAGCTACACCGGAGGTGAAGATAAGGAGGATCGAAGTTTGAGGCAAGCAAGCCTAGGCAAAATATTATCGAGATCCCATCTCAATCAATAAGGCAGGCATGGTGGTTCGTGCCTGTCACCCCAGCTATGTGGGAGGCTACAGTTCTATGATCCAAGGCTAGCTTCGGGCACAAACTTGAGACCCTATCTAAAAAAAAAACTAAAGCAAGAAAGGACTAGGGATGGGCTCAAGTAGTAGAGCACCTGCCTAGAAAGTGCAAGGCTCTGAGTTCAAACCCCAATACCGCCATGCACACAAAACAGATACTATTTTTACAGATGGACAAAGAGGTCTTGAAATCACTGGGTTCAAAGTAGAACTCCCAGTACACAGCAGAAGCAGGATTTGAAACAAAATCTCCCTCTAGAGCCAACTTCCAAGGGTTTTGAACCTACACCTGTACTCTTTTCATGAATCTGCCACCTGTGCAAAGGAAAACAGACAGGGCAAGCAGGTGGCATGTGAGTGTGTGCAAGCAGGGTGGAGGGAGGCAGTGGTGGTGATGACTTGGGCTGGGATGAACGAAAGGGTATGTTAAATGGCATGGGGGTGGGGCAGTGGAAAAAACAAGGTGGCTGGACAGAACTTGTTTCTTCTTAGAGGTCTTTTATGGGGCAGGAGGTATGTTAAAATACAAAGCAGACCTTGAAATGTTTTTCCTTTAAATGGTTGCTTAAGTCATAATTAGAGTTGCTAACACTTTTGCTGAAGCTCAGAAATTCAAACACTGGGCAAAATGCCACAGCTCTTCATCTCCTCTCCTCCATCTGCTCTGTTCTCCAGGGCCAGGCTGGCTAGGAAAATGCAAGCATCTGACTCACACCAGACAAACAGGCTCAACAGAGGTTTCTGTAGTTTCATCAACCCCACTGAGCACTACCCTGGTCCTGAGACCACTGGCTGAGCACTGCTCCACGGTGCCACCCACGTGAGGTTTGGTTTCTGAGATACTCACAGTTTTTCCAGAAGAACCTTGTACTGTTCATCGCCTCGGCCTCCTTCTACCTCTTGGTCCAGCTTTGTGATCAACTCATTCTCAAACTGAAAGCACAGCCAGAATTTCACAGGAGAATGTCACATCCTTAGAAGAGGGCACGAGAAACACCCAGCCAAGCTCTCTAGATCAGACCCAACCCCTTTATTTGAATCGTGAACTGTGTCGGACCTAGGTGGGGGTGATTCCACTTCCTGTCACTCATGGGTACTGAGGCCCTATTAAAATGCTCCACAGCAGCCGGGTGTGAGGTGCACTCCTGTAATCCCAGCATTCAGAAGGCGGAGGCAGGAGGTTTGAGAGTTCTAGGCCAGCCTGGGCTACACTGTGAGACCCTGACTTAACAACACACACAAACCCCTAACCAACCAAAAAAGTGTTCCACTGCAGTCTGGTATTACCTTGTCCTTTATCTTACATTTGCAAAGAAAAAAAATCTGAAATGCTATTTTCTGCTACAATTATACATGTAAAATAGCTTAATAATTCTAATTTTATATCATATTTTTATTTCCTGTCTGAGTCTTGGGATTGCTTTTGGTGAGCTTCCTTCAAGGTTACTGTACTTTGTTCAGAGGGAAACTGAGGCACAGAGAAGACACAGGCAAAGGGAAGTGCTCACAGCTGGGGAGCAGCCAGAGAGGAGAGCTGGGCCCAGGACACTGTCCTGCAGCACACAGGTCACTTCTCTCAGCTGCACAGCAGCAGGAAGGATTAAAATGCATGAAGCCAACTCTCAATCATCCAGGACAATCCTGCCTCAGGAAGGCCATGGAGCAAAAAGATCCCTTCCAGGCTCTGGGCTGGAATATCTGATCTGATCATAGCTTTAATTGTTTCCCAAAATGAAATGTAAAAGGGAAGTTTCAGCTCAACTTTGATTTGCGCTGTTGGGGATACTGCTTCTCCATAAAGAGGGAGCTCAGCAAGTGAACTATGTGTGTAGTGAAACTAGAATCTACCACTCCTTACCATATGGAAATTGCCATTTCCACTGAAATTGAACTCACACTGCATCATATCAAAGAAAATGGGAATTGTGGCTTTCCGGAGCTCCACTTCAGGGGTCAGAGTGACCTCCAGAATGGGACCCACCATGGATGGGATGAATTTGATTTTGTGGGGACCTGAAATGAAGCGAGGATAGTTTTAGAATTACTTCATTTAAGTAAAGTGGTACAATCTTCCTCCACAAGGTGCATACAGAAAAGTTTATTATGCGGGTGTGCTCTTGCAATTCAGGAGTGGGTGATGAAATGCTGTGTTCTGGTAACAGGTGTAAGCCACAATAACAGACAGTTCACTCTCAATGTCCAAGTTGAGGCCAGAGTGTGAAATCTACAAATAAGCTTTCATATCCAGATTACACACAAATAAATCTCACAGTTATCTGAATTAAAGTAAGAATTCATTAAGGGATGCTTATCACATAGGAGTTGTGCTCGGGACCCATTCAAGGTCAGACACTCACCCAGGTTATACCACATGTCCCGGATTCTAAAGCCGATTTCCTTTCTCATGTCCCCATATCTAGGAAGAAGACCATAAACCAAGAGAAAGATCTGCAGTGAAATAAGTTGCATGCAACACAGTTGTCCCTGGGTACCTGCAGGGGTGAGTTCCAGGATTCCCCTCAGATGCCAAAATCTGCAGCTGCTCACACCTCTTACAGGAAAGGCATAGGATTGGTAGAGAACCTATGCACAGCTTCTGCTATACTTTGAACCACCTATAGATTACTTGCAATACCTACTACAATGTAGTATTATGTGATTACTTGTTAGACTGGATTGATTAGGGAATAGTGACAAGAAAAAAGTCTATTCAAGTTCAGAACAGGTGTCATTTCCTACCCAATAATTTTTATCTGTTTGTTGATGGAGGATGCAGAACTTGCAGAAAAACAGCCCAGAACACAATGAGGAGGGGAATAAACACAGCCACATGTAAGGCAGGGGCAATGTAAGAGATGAGGTCAGTACCCAAATAAGCCTCAAGAGACAAGCCACAGGAGAGTACAGAAGACTTTAACAGCAGGAGAAGCCAAATGTAAATGCTGAAAAAATGTGAGAAGATGACATTGACAGAGTGACTGAAGGAGAAGAGCGAGAAACACTGTGGTTGCCATGAAGCAAAGAAAAATCCAAGTGACACATGAGTGCCAATGAACAGGATTTGACCAATGGCTAACAGACATGGTGGCATTATATAATTATACTTGATGGTAATGGACAAATGGGCCAATATGTTCTCACACTGGAAGGCTCTAGACCAGTGGTTCTGAATGGGGGCACAAAGGGATGAAAATTAGTCCATGGGGGCAAAATACAAAGCCAGCTTTTTATGTATATAGCACAGATACTTGTATTTATCAACAGATACACAGTTTATCTGTGGCATTAAACTTCATCTGGTGTGAGTAGGAAAATGATGTCTAAAAAGCTCCTAATCAGAGTTGGCAGCAGGGAAGAGAGAAGAGAAGTACTGGCCTTGGCCGGGATTCTTGGGTGGAAATCTCTCAAATAATTCTTACATCTGAGCCTGCCCCACCCCACACTCCACACCTACTTCTCCACACATACTTCTACAACTTTATGTAATTGCTTATTTCCCAAGTTTTATTTTTGCCCATATACACACATTTTTCCATGGGTTATTGATTCCCTCCCCTCTTGAACTCACTACACAGCCCAGGCTGGCCTCGACCTTTGATCCTGTCTCAGCCTCCTGAGTTTCAGGACTACAGGCACATGCTGCGTGCACAGCTTTATACATGGATTATATTCACAGCCATAATTTCCCTTGACCAAAAACAGAATCATCAATCCTAATTAGCCTTTTATTCCCTATGGGACTTGAAATCAACTAGCTGTTTATGGTTGTTTAACCAAAATCAAACACATCCTTTAAAGAGTTAATTGCACTTAAGATACGCTAAAGCATTCAGTCAAAGGATCCATCTTGAAAATCAGTATCTCAATACCCATGCCTCCCAAACAGGTTATATTTTTGTCTTTTAATGCACATTCACTAAATCCTCCTTTCTTAGCTATCAACCTCAGTTTTTTAGGGAGATACATGAGGTTGAGGAATGCTGGATATTTTCCTAGAACCCCAGATATCCCAGCAAAAAGGAAAAGGAGCTGAAACTTTGGTCCTCAAATAATAAATTACTCAAGGTTTTATTTATTTATTGTCTGCTTGAGACAGAGTCTCACTATGTAGCTCAGGCTGCGCTTAAATTCATGGTCCTCCTGCCTTAGTCTCAAAAGTACTAGGAGTTTAGGCGTGTGCCACCACAGTGGACTCCTCAAGTTATTTTTTAACTATATTCGAGTTTCCAAGCTCTCAACTCTGAAACACACTTGAGATGAACTAAACGTCTTATAATTCCATTTTTGAATTCCGGCCCAAGAATCTGGAGAGCATTTTTTAGGTTATGTTGGTGTCTTCTTCTCTGCTGAAGAGGGAGAGAGGAAGGGTGACCTGCTGGAAGGAATCAGCTTTGTGCAGTGTTGAGGAGGCACTGTGCCTGCAATTTGCATGAGCTGCCAGCAGAGGGCAGCAGGTCCTGGCACAGGAGTGGTGGCCAGCAACTCCCCAGGTACAGATTTCCCTGAAAAGCTTGGGGTGACTCAGAGGGAGGTGGTGGGACATTAAGAAAAAGACCTGGGTGATTTTGAGGTTCACTTAATGATATTTTAAGACCTACCTCCCTAACAACATGAGTAGTCACTGAACACTAATTTCTGGGACACCAAAAACATTGTTGAAAAAAACCAGACAAATCACCGTCCCAACAGTCACCAAGTCTTAAAAGGACACTTACTTTTTTACAATTTTGTTGCGCTTGGCTTGTGAGAAGGTTTCAAGCTGAAGGGACTCGTGGGTGAGAAATGCGACTGCCAAGTGGAAGTAATTGTTCCAGAGCTGTTCAAAATTAATTGGGTGGGCAAAAGAGGTGGAAAATAACATCAGTAAGGGTCATAACGAAACCGAGTCACACGCTAGAATGTCATTAACCAGGACCCGTGAAGAAAACAAAATAAAACCCACAAGACTTCTTGTTCTTCCTTCCATTTCAATTATTTAGTTCTGAGAGTTCTGAGACTTAATAGTGAGTTTTAATTTTCTTTTTAAAAAAAAGAATCCAAATTTTACATTTTTCTTTACTCCTGGGATAAAGGAAAGCCAGTGCTAAGAAGTATACCTATTTATAGTAGGTGGTTTGGAAATATGCATCAAAAGCCCTAGAGTTTTGGCAAACTTTTAAGCTAGTAAATACTTGGGGACTTTTTCCTGATGAAATAACTGTGGGTAGTTAAAAAACATTTAGTTTAAAAGAAAATGAACACAATGTAACTGTTCTTAAGGAGAATTTAGTTAAATAAACCCTGAACCAGCCACACACCGAGACTGTACTTAGTCAGTGAAAATACTGCAAACATATTTAAATCACAACTGGTGGAAAAACAAGGTGGCTTAACAGGTCATCAAAGAACTGCATAGCTGAGTTCCATTTTGGCGTGCACACATGTACACACATAACCATACATATAAGGCCTTCTCTACTTATGACTGTCCAATTCAAAAGTTCTAGAACTCAAAGCACATGATGCAGAAAAAGCAAATTACCAACAAAACACACTCCGGAACGTAGGCCCCCCAAGAGCACAGATCTGATGTGCATCTGTCAAGGTCTAACAGAGTGCTGTGAGCTTGCAAACACTCCAAGGCTTGTTGTATGAAGGGACGAATGAAGATGAGGCCAGTGGTTACTTATTTTGCAATTACTTTGGACTTTCAAAATCGTGGGCTTGTGAATGACTCTTCAAAGCCGAACCCACTTGTCGATGGAGGAGTACCCATTTGTTACCGTGTTGTGGATGTTATTTGTGTGTGTTGTACGTGACACCACCACCAAAACATTACCAGCAAACGGTCTGACTGCAGTAGCACCCTTATCTGCAGTGTGGCTTTCTGCGGTTTTAGTTACCTGCAGTCAACCACAATGTGAAAATATTAATACTTATTTTGACTCTTAAGAAAGAGACCATGCTCACAGAACTTTAACAAAGTATAGTGCTATCACTGCTCTATTGTACTGTCAGTCATTGTTATTAAACTGTGATGTGACTACTTTGTAAGTTAAACTTTATCACAGATACAGGAGGAAGGCACAGTCTGAACAGGGCTTGGAACTACCCGTGATTTCAGGCGCCAGAGGTGGTCTTGGAATGGAGCCCCGTGGATACGGAAACCACAGTATTTGTATTGTCATTGTTCTCAGTTTTGCTCACTTATATTTTCTACTACAGTATTGCTTCCTTACGTTTCTTCCTGCAGGTGTTGCTTTTACAGGAAAAAGAAAACCACTTATTCTATACCTGGAGGATGGTGTGATGGGAATGTACGCCTGAGGAGATGGAAAAACACACAGAGACCATCTTCATCTGAGCGGCTGCTCTCCCATGTGAAACCATTCTTTAGGAAGAGAGGGCAAGAATCCCAGGAAATTCCTGGTGGGCTGGATGCTTACCTGAAGTTCAAAGCTTGCATGATCCATGAATTTTCTTGTGAGAACCTCAGCAAACTGATTGATAGCACGGAGAAAAACCCTGGAGAAGAAAGCACGGGGTAAATAAGGAACTGTGTGCCCTTGGGGACACTTAGCCACCTACATTATAAGTGAAACCAAGCTGACAGGAAAAGCCTCAGGGCCATAGCTCTTAGCTCCGGACTGGGTAGCTGAGGATGGAGCTGGGACTGTACCCTAGGCCACTTGAGGCTCAGGGTGGGCCATTCCCACTCTGTGGGACCCTTCTCTTTTACAGTCTAGGGTTCTGACGCCATGTTTTCTAATCTGTACCTGGATGGGAAGAGTTCTCATCAGGGGTCTGGACCATGTAGAGTTAACAATGCATATAACCATGATTTGCCTGACTGAAGTCATTAAGGAAAGTTCCAAAGCTCTCTTAATATGACATATCTTTGGTTCATTTCACTTGTATTCAACAAGGTGTTGGCTTTGGTGCTGTGTTGAAAAACACAGCTCCTGATCTGAAGATTAGAATGTGGTGGGGGAAATTCAACAGAGAACATGAAGAACATTCTATGAAAGGGCTTCAGAGGGGTGTGGGAACTCAAAGGAAGGAAAGACAACATCCCAGTTAGAAAGGTGGGGACATTCGGGCTCCACTGAAGACCACGTTTGAGAAGGATCCTAAAGAATGGGAGAAATGCTGACAGCCAGAGACAGCAGAGAAGGCATGGAAAGTGGAAGAATCAGTGTGAGGCCACAGAGTGGTCTCAGGAACCAGGAGGACATCTGGTTGCAGCACAGGTTGTGTGGCTGGAGAAGCAGGCTGGGCCCTGACAGTCGGATGAGGAGGCACGTGAGCCTCTGAGAGACGGGTAGAGAGCCGATGGTGAGTGGGGGTTAATGAGAATGAGGAGGAGACCAGCACAGACAGAAGATGCAGAGTTGCCAAGTGGGAGGAATTTCACAGCCCAGAGACAGGGAGATTATGAGCTCACATGTTAGGGTCACGGATGTGGAAGGTCCTTACTTTAGAGATAAGGGTTTGAGGCACTGACACTGGACAGAACTTCAGGGGTCAAAGGCCTCTAGCCTGGTCACTGGCTGCCTTACCTACTCTGTGTCATATTCATGACCATCCAATCTTGGGCGTAGACATTCTTCCCGATCAGATCCTTAAACATGATAAAAGTCTCCATAAGGAAGTCCTGAGGAGAACAAAGGAGGGAGGAGGAATAGCTGGAAAACAAGTTTGTTCAAAGCCTTTCTTCCAGCATACTGGCAACACATTCGTAGTACAATGCGCAGAGAGTAGACAATTTAGGCTACAAAGAAGACTGGACTGGGCTGCATGTGGTGGCAGCTACTGGGGAGTTGACATGGAAGGGTTATGGTTTGAGGCCAGCTCAGGCAAAAAAAGCTAGAGAGACCACATCTTAACACAAAAGCTAGGCATGGTGGCATACATCTGTAATCTTGGCTATGTAGGACATGTAAGTAGGAGGACCTTAGGACACTCCAGAAAAAATATGCAAAACTCTATCTGAAAAATAACTAAAGCAAAAAGGGATGGGGGCATGGCTCAAGTAGTAGAGTGCCTGCCTAGCAGGTGAGAGGCACTGTGTTCAGAGCCCAGTACCACACACACAGAAGACTGGACTATGCACAGATGATGGTGTCATATAAGGGAGGATTGGTGCCAGGTGGCCACAGTTTGCCAACCATGCCCAGGTCTAGTCTGATGCCAAGTTCATGGCTGGCTTAGCTCCACTAACAAGTTCCCTGAAGGGAAGGAGGGGTCCTGGAGCCATAGGCAGAGTGCTAACTTTGCCTCTTAGATGCACACTTAACAGTAACTATGAGGACACCTCTTCTGCTTAAACCAGAGGTGAACAGACAGCTTACGAACACCGTAAGGGACAGGGGTACCTCTTTTGTTTCCCTCTGCAAAAGGATGCTATCTACCACCTCTTGGATGACCTGGCACACCCCGGCATCTAAAATCCTTGTCCTGGCAACTAGTATCCCTTCAAGGGACACACTGTCCTCTTTTCAGAGCATAAAAGATATCTCTCACACATTTCTAAACAAGGGTTCTCTAACTATAAATGACGTAGGGGGAGCAACGACCACTTGGTGATGTGTTGTTCTTCTTTAAATCCTGCCAAGGGTTTGATCTCTCCTTCCCCATCACACTGGAGGTGGCTGGGAAGGGAGCCCTGGGCTTGTGATGTTCAGTTTTAGTTATTTTTCATTAAATTTAAGAAATCTTCAGAGCTGGGCCTGGTGGTGCTTGGGAAACTGAGGCAGGAGAACAGTCTGGGCTGCTAGCAAGACCTTGTCTCAAAAAGTGCAAATAAAAATAACGTCTTTAGGTTGCCAGGACTCAGTGCAGACTACTTACAGTGATGTCCTGTATGGTTTTGAAAGTACTGATGTAGTGACTGTAGTGGCTGTCGTCCATTTGCTGTAGGATGGCTATCATACAAGCCACAAAGCTGCCCTGCAAAGAAGAGAAAGCACAAATCCAAGACTCCTTAGACCACCAGCTGATGGACACTGTGCAGTGATGTCTGCAGGCCCCCCAGCAGGAAGCCGGAAGCCTTCCAAAGGTTTAAAGGGTCCTATGTGCTTGGCGACTTCTGCTTGCAACACCCTCCTTTCAGGTATGAGTGAGGGAACCTGGAGGCCTTAGGCATCCCATTAGCAGTTATGATTTCTGGAACCTCTTACTTGTACTGGGATCAGCTCTCTTGCCCTTTGTGATTCTAAAAGGCACACTGTCAGGCTTTTGCCTAGCTGTGCCTCTTCTTGAAAAACCCTTCCCATATAGCTACACAGCTACTCCTTCACCTGCTTCAAGTTTCTGCCCAAATTTTATCATCTTCCCCAAGGTGATAAATTGGGGAAAATTTTGAATCACCTTATTCTGATCAGCTTAGCGTTCCCTCTAGCTTACTTTTTTATTGTCATTACTATCAGGATGTCAGTCCCTCAAAAGCAGAAGTTTCAACCGTTTAATTATTTGTGGTTTAGCTCAGTATCCAGAATAGAGCTTGGCTTGTTGAATTTTTTAAATTTATGACAGCAATTTGAGATAGTTCCTTCCTGTGTCCCCTAATTTAAATCTAACCTTAGCTTTGAGCACAATGAATAGATGCTTCATCCGAACGACAATACCACTTGGCCTTTCCACAGTTACCTCCAGTTTCAATTACTCTTTATTGGCAGTTGTTGAAGACACAGTGGATGGAACAGAAGAGGCCAGTGAAACACTGCCCACTGGAAAAGTGCACTAATCACAAGTCTACACCATTTGTCCTTTTCTTTAACTAAAGGGGAGAACATTCCAACGTGGAACAGAAAAGCCACGTTGGACCTGAGGTCTGCCTGTGATGTGGGGGCCATGTGAACTCAGTCATCCCTGTGTCCATGTGATCGCTGACACTCACAATGTGGGGAGACTGCCGGCTCATCCCGATCACTGTCCTGTTGATTCTTCGCAGCAGACGCTCCATGATCAGCTGGATGTGTGCTGCCGTGGGCCCCTGTGGGGGAAACACAGGCCGTGACACCCATTATTCCTTCTAAGTTCCCACCTCCTTCTCCAGGGGACCTCACCCAGGAGAATTCTCTCGCCTTAGCTTTCTCTATAAAGCAATCTCTTTTCCCAAAGGGAAAGATGGTGTCATGGAATAACATATCACTTTACAAAGGAATCTGTGGAGGATTCCTTTGAAGATGAATGTAGGTATGCAGGAGCAAGGGCTCCCCTAAAAACCCAGCTCTCTCTCTCTGAGCTCACCAAGGCCACAGACAATTTGAGGGACTTGTAGGTGGTACCTAGTTCTGATGTTGAACAGATGAGGAAAATCCAGGACCTTCAGTGGGGGGGAGTGGGGTGGGAAGGCAACAATACAATGCTCTTACCACCTTCTGTGTAGGGCAAAAAAGAGAAGAAATTCAAGTTGAGGGGTTTGTTGTAGAGTGAATGTTGTATCTCCTCCAGAGATACATGTTGAGGTCTTCTTACCCAATGGTATTAGAAGATGGGCTCTTTGGGGGGTAATTAAGGTTAGATGAGGTCATGAGGATGGGGCCCTGGTCTGATGGGATTAGTACCTTATAGAACAGACACTAGCTTATATGCACATGTGCACATGCTTGCTTTCTCTTTCTCTCTTGCCTCGTGTACCTGCCAAGGAAAACCGTACGAGCACAAGAGGAGATGGTGACCATCTGCAAGTTAGGAAGACAGCCCTCACCAGAACTAGACTGTGTAGGACCCTGACCTCAGACTTCCTCTGGAACTGTGAGAAAACAAATCCCTGTTGTTTAAATCACCATGTCTTTGGTGTGTTATGGAAGACTGAGCAAACCATTACAGGATTTAACATTCCTACTCTGCTGTGTGGAGCCATTATTTCACTTTCACTTTGCTTGCTGGGCTTTAGTTTTCACAGCAGCAAAAGGCAGATGATAATCATTTTCTTACAGGAATTAGCTGGGCTGCAAGACAATAGCACCTAACATGTGCATTCTTGCTTTTTCCTTCCTTCCCTTTTCTTTAGCAAGATGCTGCTCTCATTCAGCTCCAGCTTTATCAACATTCAACTTGACCTTTCAGGGCCTTTATCCATTCTTGTTTCATGATAGCTGTTTTGAAATCCCTGCTTAACTATGTCAACTCAACCACTGCTATGTACATTTTGTTAATTAATATTTTATTTATTACTTTAAAAATATTTAACTGGCAAAACTGTATAAACCAATGTGCACAACGTAATTATATATATATATATATATGTACATATGTGTGTATATATACATAATTAAGTGATGCATATATAATGTGTGACAATTACTACAATCAAATTAACACATCCATCACCACTCATGTGCTACATTATACTTCAAGAACTGATCTTCTTATAACTAAAAAGAAGTTTTCACCCTTTGACTAACATCTTCCCTGCCTCCCCAACCACAGTTCTAGTCTGTTTCTATAAGTTCAACTTTTTTGCTTCCACATATAAGTGTCTGATCCATTGCTATGTGTATTTTCATTAAAGTATTGAGTATTTGTAACATTTCTGTCCTTCTTCCCTCATTCTCTTTTCCACTTCCTTGCTTTTCATTATTCATTTTCTTGCTTCCCTTCTCTGAGAAGGAAAGTGACTCAGAAAACCTGCCTGTCCTGGAGATGCTGGCTTCACTGCTGTTTATGTAACATTTCCTTTCCATAGCCCTAACTAGGTGTGCAAGTTCTAAGTCACATTCCTGGCCTTGGAAGGGGTGTAAATCAGGTGAGTAAGGTGCCTGGGAGCCACAGATTTATACTCAGTGGGGGAGAGGGCACTTGGCTATAAACAAGCAGCACATGGATCCTCCCAGCACCAAGTCGGCTCCCTGGGGCAGGGTACACATCTCTTGTTTAAAACCACTGCCGTAGCCAATCCTAGTGCTAGGTATGAGGAGTTTAATAAGTATGTGTGAACTGAATTCATAACTCAAGGTACAGAATGATGAGAGCCTCAGAGAGATGTTAAGGGAAGTGAAGGGAGTGGCAGGGTGTGGAGGCTGGGTGGGACAGCGCCAGGAACAGCTGCACCGGGCACCACTGCAGCTGCAGGAAAGAACAAGGATGATTCCAAAACAGAGTCATGAGAAGAGGAGGGATGCTGGACTACACAAAAGGCAAGAGGACCGAATGCCAGTGATTATGGACCTGCGCCAACTGAGAAGACGGGCTAAGGGAAGACACACTGAGGAAGTTCACACATTTAAAATGATTACACAGGCTGGGGTGGAGGTACACGCCTTTTATCCCAGCACTTGGGAGTTTGAGGCAGGAAAATTAAATGATGTTAGGAAAACTGATTATGAAATTAGATCCATCTCTCATTCTGTACAAAAAATTAAACCAAAATGGACCAAAATCCTTAATGTAAGACCCAAAACTCTGAAACTGCAAAAGGAAAACATAGGAGAAACCCTTGAAGATCTAGGGTTTTCTGAATAGGCTTTTCTGAATAGGACCCCAATAGTTCAGGCAACAAGAGCAGGAATTGACAAAGGGAATTGTATTAAGGAGCTTCTGCACAGCAAAGCAAACAAGGACAAGGATCAAGAGAAATCCTACAGAATGGGAGAAAATCTTTGCCATATATTCATCAAATAAAGAATTATATCCAGAATATATAAAAAATTCCAAAAATTAAATAATAAAAGAATAGTCCATTTAATAAATTGGCAAATGAACTGAACCTACAGTTTTCAAGAGAAGTAAAAATGACTAATAAATATATGAAGAAATGCTCGACAATCTTAGCCATAAAGGTGATGCAAATCAAAACCATACTGAGACATCATCTGTCCCCAGTCAGAATGACTATCACAAAAAAAAGAACAACAAATGCCGGCAAGGAAGCAGGAGAAAAGGAACCCATACCCTGTTGTCAGGAATGTAACTTAGTGTAGCCAGTATGAAATCAGTATGGAGGGTCCTCAAAAACCTAAAAGTATAGCTACCATACGATCCAGCTGTACCAATCCTGGGCATATTCCTAAAGGAAGCTAAATCAAGATCCATGGACACCCATGTTTATTACTCACCATAGCCAAATTATGGGATCAGCCCATGCTCCCATCAACCAGTGAATGGATGAAGAAAATGTGGTGTATATACACGATGTAGTATTAATCATCCATAAAGAATGAAATTATGTAATTTACAGGAAAATGGATGGAACTAGAGATCATCACGTTAAGTGAAATGAGCCAGACCAAGAAAGAGAAATACCATCTATTCTCTCATATATAGAATTTAGATCTTAAAGAACAAATGACAGGAGTATAAAATAGGACTGGGTGGGATCCAGTGTGGGGGGAGAGTGAAAAGAGGGTGACAGGGGGATAAATATGGCTGAAGTACTTTATATACATGCATGAAAATGGAGTAATTAAATCTCTTGAAACTATTTTAAAAAGCAGGGGAGGAGAAATGAGAAAGAAATAGAGGAGGCAAACAATCAAAGTACATATATGCATGGATGGAAAACCTCTTTGTAGAGCTGGTATGCACTAATAATTTATCAAATCAAAACAAAAATCCCACCATGATCAAACTATTGCACTTACTACTTCAAGTTCCAAGGTCAATAGTTTTGAATGTCTCTTCTCATTACAGGGGATGTTATTGAAAAGAAAAAGCACAATTAAATCAAATCACAAATCTCCTTGCAGAGGAGTTAAATACACTCAAGTCATTTCTGAGGAGTACTTCAGGAAGAAGGTGGCAGAGATGGTTATGCCCATATCTATGTATCTATACCTGTATCTGCTGTCTATCTGTCTGTCTTTAAAAAATCAGAAGGGGAAGAGATGTAGGAGGCCATCTAGAACAGATCCTATTACTGAATAGGAAACTGAGGCGCTGAGGATTCACCTGAGGACAAGTTGCTGCCTTGGTCACACTGGGACTAGAAATCAAACACCCACACCCTGATTCGTCTGTTTCCAATTAACTTTAGATAACAGATGGGTGCTTCCTAGAACACTGGGACCCTGGCCAGCCCAAAGCACCTTGTTTACTGCTGCCAGACGCATAGGGCTTAGAATTTGGTTCTACTACTTTAAATATTTACTGAGTCATAAGGGTGACTTTAAATGAAATGTTGTTTATGACATAGCCGGTCACATTTGATTATTTGCTGCAAAAGCTTTGGTTAGGAATCAAATCGCTAATCACAACAGTCCTTGGGAAAGTTTACTCCATTTTATAATGAGTCTAGGGACACATTTAAGAAACAAAAGGTGGGGGGAGGATCACCTATTTTGACTAAATATCAAATCCATGCTGCAAACAGCAAGTGGGCTCCAGAGGCTCTGAACACAGTGCGGGGGGCGGCGATGAGGTCAGGGAAGAGCTGGAGAAAGCCATAATATTCTCGCTTGCTTCTGAGGCTGGAGTGGCAGAAATGCAGAAGTGCCCGTGGGAATGAAGTAGGTGATGGCCAAACTGGGGACCTGGACAGGTGAGCTAAGGGAAAAGGTGTGAGTATTCTCCACATCCTTGGCGTAACTGAATTTAAAGATACTGCTAAGAGGGTTCGAGCAAGGCCTGTACTGGTGGCTCACGCCTATAATCCTAGATACTTGGGAGGTAGAGATCAGGAGGATCATGGTTCAAAGCCAGCCTGGGCAAATAGTTTTTGGGACTGAACCTCAAAAATACCTAATGCAAAACAGGGCTGACAGAATGGCTCAAGTGGTGGAGCACTTGCCTAGTGAGTGTGAGGCCTTGAGTTCAAACCCTAGTACCACACACACACACACACACACACACACACACACACACACACGAGGGTTTGAGCAAAAATGAAGAGTGATTCCGGGTTCCTCAGGCATCCTGTGGCATACAGCCATCGTGGGATGCAGACTGCAGGCTGGGATTAGATGCCTTTTCTTCTGGGCCCTCGACCAGTCAACTGAACACATTCTGCAATGTTCTCCAGCCTCTCCTGCGGGGCCTGCACAGGCCTGTGGGCTGAATTATCTAAAGGAAGTGGTAAATTCAGATGGGTTCAGCCCCATGTTTTCAGGGGCATTTGGGGGCTACATCACAGAGAAGAGGCACACTAAGAAAACGTAATTTCCGCCAGGCTCTAGAGAAAGCAACAGTGTCAGAGAGGATGAATATAAAAAGAAACACAGGAATATCGCCAACAGAGTCATGCACGAGGATGGAGGGCAGAGGTTTCTGGGGAAAAAGTTTCCATGGTCTCAGCAAATGTACAAGTTCTTAAGAGCATGCACAGGTCTCTAAATGGCAGGGCAACCAGGCAAGCTGGGAAAACCAGCCAGCAGAGGCCCCAGAGGTAAGCTGACTTCGACTGGACCTGGACTTGCCAAGGAGGTTCTGGTGTGCCTACGCACCTCTAAAATGAGCACAGCTTGCTCCAGTGCCCAGGTTCTAACCTGCCCAGGCAGGAGACCGAGGAGTCTCTCCTGCGGAGTGCTGAGGCACCTGCTCAGGCACGTGCGCCTGGAGGATGACTCCACTCACCACATCCTTCCTGTCCAGCACCTCGAGGATATTGCTCAGCAGCTGTGAGCTGGCCTCATGGTCAGGCTTGCTTGAGTGGTCGTCCAGTTGGCCACTGAGCTGGTCCGTCAGCAGCGGCAGCAGCACATCTCTGCATTCTGAGGAAGAAAACATAGACACTCACAAATGGCAGGGCCAGCTGTGGAACAGCCAGCCATTCTGCAGCTCTCTGCCTGTCCCCAAAGCTCCCTTTAACAGCACAGCAGAATGCAGGCCCTCCAGGGATCACATGGTTTTAGGCATGGAAGTTTGGCCTTGCCCCTGGATTAAACACACTAAGGTATACACCTACCACAGGAAACTGTGAGGATTTAGCACAATGCTTACTTTTTTTTTTTTTTTTTTCAGTGCCGGGGATGGAACTCAGGGCCTCTCACATACCTAGCAAGCATTCTACCACTGAGCTACAACCCCAGCCCTTACAATGAAATGTATATATTATTTAGCAATTTTTCCAGTTTATCTGTTTTTTTATGTTTGTAGTGCTGGGGATTGAACCCACAGCCTTACACATGCTAAGCATGCACTCTACCACTGAGCTACACCTCCAACCCTTCTTTAGCTTTTTAAAATGCCAAATAAAAACTAAGCAAGCCCTGTGCACTATTCCAGCTCTTTGGGAGGTAGAAGGATTGCAATCCAAGGGTGGTCAGAGCAAAAGTATAAGTCACTGTCTAAATAAACAGACTAAAGCAAAAAGGGCTGGTGGAGTGGCTTCAAGTAGTAGAATGCCTGCCTAGCAAGTGTGAGGCCCTGAGTTCAAAACATAGTAATGGTAAAAAAAAAATTCTTTTCACCTGATGGAGAAAATGTATTATAAAATTCCTGTGGACACTGATTTCTAGTACACTCTGTCACGTCTGTGCAGGCACATGGCTTGTGAAAAGGAGAATGACTTACTGTGTCCTCCTACTGGGATCTTCTCTATGACAACATATTATGAGTCTGGGTTCTCTGGACCCTATAGGAGTGACCATCAGCAGAGACCCTACCTCTCCTAAGCAAAGCTATGTGCTTGCTCTTGTCCCCCACCACCCCGTTGTTGCTGTCTTTTTGGTATCTCTGAAGCAGAGTTAACTGTGGCACAGGATGAAAAACATTCACTGGCTTTCTTAAGGCACTAGCACTACCTCCAACGATGTGCTTAGGGACATTTGAAATTCCACATCACAAATTAATGGGGTCAGAAAATATTAGAGACAAAAGATACTGACATCAGCTGGTTCCTGTCCTTCTTTCCATAGAAACAGAAGCTGAGACTTAGAGGAGGGCACGCATCTGTGTGGCAGTCCCTAACCAGCCATGGAGGCCTCTCCCACTAACAATGCACTCAACTTTTCTGACTTCCGGGGACGCTGCTGGACTGATGGTTTAATACGAGGACGGACACCCTCTGGGACTCCCTCACCTGGTGGTGGAGTTTCCATAGCTGCTCCACACTAGCAAGGCTTGGGATTATAAGGAGGACCACAGGCGTTACCTCCTGCTCATGTCAGCTTAGGACAGGAGCACAGAGATGACATGTTTGACTCTGCTTACAAAATGAAAGTATTTTATCAGCAGCAGTTTCCTTTCCCAGGCGAACACTGGTCATCAGGTTCTGTCAGCCTCTAAAACAAAGCCCCGATTGACATGTTGGCTGGTTTCCCTCCTGAAAATACTTCTATCAGGGTCACCTTCCAGCTACTGGTGTGGACCATGGAATGGAGAGAGAAGCCCAGAATCAGCACTTCTGAGGCAGCTCGGGGGATCTGCACATAGCTACACGCCACACACCTGTCCCTGGTTTGTGAATTTATGCACTAAGTGTAGGTCAAAGAGGAACTTGCCTGTCATTTTCTGCAATTCCTCTTTTGAGGACAAAGTTCTCTAAATAGTGAATCAGCTTGCTGATTAAAAATAAGACATATGATTTTGCTCTCTTAGTAACTATGAGAAATGTGAAACTGATTTGGCTTCTTTTTTTTTTTCTTCAGGCACTGTGGTTTGAACTCATGGCCTTATGCTTGCTAGGCAGGGCTCTACCACATGAACGACACACCCAGCTATTTTTGCTTTAGTTATTCTTCATAAAGGGTCTTGAGCTTTTCCCTGGGGTCAGGGACCACAATTCTCCTACATATGCCTATGTCATATCTGGAATTACAGACATGTACCACCATGCATGGCTTATTATTTGAGGCAGGGTCTCACTAACTTTTTGCTCATGCTGGCCTCAAACCATGATTTTCCTGATCTCTGCCTCTTGAGAAGCTAGGATTATAGGCATAAGCCACCATGTCCAGCTTGACTTCGGCTCCTTGTTTGTTTTGGCTGTCCTTGGGTTTGAACTCAGGTCCTCACACTTGCTAGGCAGGCACTCTATCACTTGAGCCACTCAGCCAGCCCTTGACTTCAGCTTCTTAAAATTGGTTTCTCTGTAGGTTCTTACGTATTTAACAAACTGGTAAGGACATTATTGGCATTAAAAAAAAAATAACCACAGCCGGGCACTGGTGGCTCAGGCCTATGATCCTAGCTACTCAGGAGGCAGAGATTAGGAGGATTGTGGTTCAAAGCCAGCTGGGCAAATAGTTTGGGACATCCTGTCTCAAAAATACCTAACGCACAAAAGGACTAGTGGAGTGGCTGAAGTGGTAGAGTGCCTGCTTAGTAAGCATGAGGCCTTGGGTTCAAACCCCAGTACCAACAAAAAAAGAAAAAAAAAAAGCTAGGCATGGTGGCTCACAACTGTAATCCTAGCTACTAGCTACTCAGGAGGCAGCGATTAGGAGGACTGAGGTTGGAGGCCAGCCTGGGGAAAAAGTTTGTAAGTCCCATCTCAACTAATATGAAGCTGGGTGTGGGGCATATGCACGTCATCCCAGCTCCATGGGAAGCACAAATAGGACTGTGGGCCAGGCTAGTCTGAGTATAAAGTGAGAGTCTAACTCAAAAATAACCAAGGGGGTTAAAAAAAATGGGGGGAAGGTAGGGGCTAGTGGAGTGGCTCAAGTGGTAGAGCACCTGCCTAGCAAGTGGGAAATCTTAGCTCAACCCACAGTACCATCAAAAACAAACAAACAAACCCCTCAACAAACAAACAAGCAAACAGAAAAACAAGACAAGTAAGTGTTGACTGCGTTTAGGAGGCAGCAGTTCCTGGGGTGACTTACCTGCCTGTTGGAAGAGACTACTCTCTACTATCTTGGTCATGCAGTTAAGCTTCTGCCTGACTAACTGGTTGTCAGGAATGCTCTGAATGAATTTGCAGAACAGCATGCTGGAAGAGAAACCCCAGGGTCAGTGTGTTAATTCTGCTGAGCCAAAGGCACCATGACAATTTCCTCCATGCTGAAAACTCCCAGCTGACTTGACCGCTGGGGGTGTTACCAGGGCCTGAACCCCTGCTCCCTAGAGACTGCCTCAGAGCTGTTGCCCTGGCTGCTCAACCACTGCCACCCACCATCGCCCTCCAGGCCTGCCCCAACACTCAGCTTCTGTAGAAGGTCTTTCGTGTTTGTGGCTAACTTCACTCCGGTGTGGACTACAGCTGCCTCCATGTTCTTGGGGTGTTGTGTGTAGGGCTGGAAGTGTGTGACCATGTACTTTCTTCTGCAGTTCATTTTCTGTCTGCAGGCCTTGTTTCCCCAGAGAAAGTGCAACCTCTCTCAAGGGCAAGCTTTGTGGGCTCTTTGACACCCTCCCCAGAACTGAGCACAAAAAAGCGTTTCTTCAGTACTTGTTAGAGCACAAAGCATTGGGGAGCCACCCAGACCTCACCCAGCAGGGGGCTGCTTCTCTGTTAAGACTCAAGATACAAATGGTTGCTGCTAGTTACCTGAGCTCTGCAGGATCAAACACCAGTTTGACGTCATTAATGATGCTGGGGAGGTACTTCAAAGCTGCCCCCTGTAAGAACCGCACCAGAGGCAAAGTCAGTTGCCAAGCAAGACAAAAACAGAGCTGGCTGCTGATCCCAGGAGAAAACCCCCCTCAGAGGTCCTCACAAGGAGGAGGAAAGCTGATGGGGATGAACCTGACTCCTAAAGCCTCTGTCTTCACAACCAGCAGGCACTATCCATGTGGAATTCATTCTTCTAGCAAAGGAGGTGATTGATTTCTTAGACTCTCCCTCACAAAGTTACCAGAAAGAGCAAAGACTAGAAGTTCAAAACTGAAGACTTCAGGGTTAGGTATCTCACATTCTAGAAAAGCTGCTTGTGACCAGGATGATGGTGGTGGTGTACTTCTAGGAGGAGGGAGAGGACTAAAATAGAAAATTGTCACCTATAACGGCATGGGGAGCAGTTTGCTAAAATCAGAAGGTCAAACAGGGGTTACAACAACTATACTAGGGATGTCTAAACAGGTAGCCTCCGTCTTGCACACAGACACTGAAAACAGAAATGTATCTAACAGTTAAAATGTAGGATTTTCCCTTTATTTCTATTCTGTTTTTGTTTTGTGGTGCTGGGGATAGCACCCAGGGCCATATGCATAAAAGGTACTTTGTCTACCCGACAGTGTCCCTGACACTGAGCTACACTCCCAGCCCTCTTTGTCCTTTACTTCTGTAAGTCCTACTAAAATTCACAAGCTATCCATGACTCATGATTCACTTTGCTCCTCCCCCACCACAGTCAGTTCTGCTATCCAGAACATCTTCACCCATGGCCTTATAAGTTACCCATGCTAACCTTGATCTTGACAGCTTCCTCCAGAGGCCTGTCCATTAGTGTATTGAAAGCAAGAAATAACTGCCGAATTGAGTTATTAAATTCATCTCCATCTTCGCTTTGACCATAAAATCTTAACAGGAAAAGGAGAAAAAACAGTTGGATTTTCCATCTTTAAAAGAAATTTTAAAATAGACTGTGCCTTCAATAAAGCAACACTGAGGTCAGTGCCTTGTTGGTCACCACCTCAAATTATGCAAACATATCTCATAGGGTACACCCTAAAATGTTTCCCAGGGACTAAAAAGACAACGCCACCTAGACAAGAGCAGGTGAAGGTGTCCTAACAAAGGGCTCTCCAGCTGCCCCGTGAACATCTCTGGAGGGCCCCAAGCCCAGGGATGTGTGGCCTTCTCTTCTAGTGGTTTATGGGCATTTCCAGCAAAAAGAAGAACAACAGAAAGTCACTGTGCCTAATGTAGCAGGTGCGCCCTGTGTGCCCACCTTCCTTGGCCCACTAGCAGAAGTCTGACAGATAGGAGCCTCCCACAGAAAATGTCCCTGACACAGCACATTTGCCACTCCCTCTCCTGCGTATCACTCCTTTCCTCCTTCCTCCCTCCACCACCTCACCCTTGTTATTCTTGCTCACCCCAATTATCACAATTATTATTGTCTCTCATCAAGCCTTGATCATTTTTGTGAGCCGAGGTTCCAGACAATAGGTAGAGAAGCTTCTTGGCACAAATGGGTTCTGATCCCAGCCCAGCCTACAGAACTAGAGAGCATCCACTCTACCCATTGTACTGCCAGGTAGCTGCTGGCCTGCTCTCCCACAAGGGTCTTCAACTTCCTGCACACGCACTTGCTTTGATTAAAGTACTCTACTTCTCTTCATAACATCTACCATTGACTCAGAAGCTGGTTCTTTCTCCTAAGTACAAATCAAGAGGTCTATGGCCAATTTATCAGAAATCCAAAAGTTCTAAATGGTAGCACCCATGCTTAATCATTGAGGGGCAGCTTTGCCATCAGCTGGTCATGAGGAGGCACAGGGAATTCAGAATTTTATGTATACACTCAAACACATATATTTACTTTTTCTCCTCCATTCATTCATACACATTGGTACCTCAATCTGAAAATGCAAAATCCGAAATGGTCCAAAATCCAAAACATGACACCACAAGTGGAAAATTCCACACCTAACTTCATGTAATGGGTTGCAATCAAAATGCAGGTACACTAAAAATATTGTATAAAATTATCTTCCGACTATGTGCATAAGGTATAGATGAATCACAAATAAATTAGCTTGTATTTAGAGTTTGATCCCATCCCCCAAATACCTCATTATATATATACAAATATTCCCAAATCTAATTTTAAAAAGTCTGAAATCTAAACCACTTTTGGTCTCAACGTGTACCTTACACAGTACCCACAGGGTATGAACTCCACTGAGAAATTATTCAATTGTAGGGTAATTGTAATTCCCAATTCATTCACTTGGCAGAACTAGAAAAGAACTTTTCTTGAAAGTTAGCTCCCAGAGTATCTCAAAATTAACATAGCTAAACCAGAACTCACTTGACTTTCCTGCTCAACTCTCAGCACTCTGAGTTTTAGCAAACAGCACTATTACTCAGCCCAAACCTCAAGATAATCTATGGTCCTCCCTCTCTCATTGCCCCACAAATTCAGTAACCAGTCCAATTAGCTCTATCTCCCTCATCAGTCCACTCTCTCTGTTCTGCATCTAAGACAGAGCCACCATGTCTCACACAGAGCCTCTGGTGTTCACTCTCAGCCTTCTATAATCCATCTTCCATCCAGGAAATGAGCATTTAAAATGTAAGCCAGATTTTATTACTCCGCTGAATGAAATCCCCCAATGCCTTCCACCTAACTCAGAAGACCTGAGCTCCTTACTTGCCATAGGAAGCTGCCTCCCTAGAGCTCATCACCAAGCAAGACTTCCAGGGAGGGGCACATTTAGCCACTGTAGTCCTCCTGACATTACTGCTTTAGAATTTTGCTGGTGCAAAAGGACCGCCCATAGACCTTCTCCAGTGGGCTCATAACCCACTTCCATCTTCAGTCCTGAAAGACAGCTCTGAAAGACAGCAACTCCATGACCAGCTGCACATGGAGCTAGGCACAAGTGTGAGGAGTAAGGGAACCCACATGGAGCAGCAGTGATGGATACACATCTCACTACAGTGACCGTTACCTCAAGTACAGCACACGGGACTGGATGATGAACCTAAACAAGTACTTCAGGGCTTTCAAGGCAGCAAAGAGCAACTCTGTCTTGCTTGCATCATCTGCATTTGCCACATAGAAGTTCAGTACCTTGGAGAGTTTCCTTAAAAGGGGAGAAAGAAAAATGAATGCATGGGCAATGTGGTGCGCTGAGGCTTGGACGATGCTACCTACTAGGCAACGTGGCACACAGGGAAGTAGAAGGTGTAACTCTCATTATGCCCTCTAGAATACGACCTGAGCAGGTAAACTCACTCTTCTGCAACGTAGTTTGCTTATCTGCAGTCTAGGTTTGGAACTTTCTTTCTGCTGTAAGGTTCCTTTCCCTTTTGTGGGATTCAAAAGAAGGATCAAGAAATGAAAGATTTTCTGGGTGCCAGTGGCTCATGCCTGTAATCCTAGTTACTTGAGAGTCTGAGATTGGGAGGATCATGGTTGAGACCAGCTCAGGCAAATAGTTCTTGAGACCCCCATCTCCAAAATAACCAGAGCAAAATAGACTAGAGGTCTATTTGTGCCTGCTTTGCAAGCACAAATCCCTGAATTCAAACTCCAATCCCACCAAAAAAAAAAAAAAAGAGAGAGAGAAAGGGTTGAAGGGATTCAAATTATGAGGGTGTTTTAATCTCTGCCATGTAAGGCAGACATCTTCAGATGGTCCTGTGAAGAGATGAGGCCTACTTAAGGCAGTCACTATAGAGCTAATCCCTTCCACTTAGTCCTGCCCTTTAATGATCCAAAAGTATGGCACCAGATGGAAACTTTACTGAGTGTGGAAGTGGAGCTCAATCTGACTCTCTAGAACATCCCTGGTTCTGATCATGTAGACAGACAAAAGTCTTCTGGGATTTTAGAGTGCTCTTCATGTCTGTCTAGTCTTTTGACTATGGATAGTCTTGATCTCATGCTAAATCAGACTTTTGAGGGTACTGGTATTTCAAGCTTTCCTTTAGGGAATCTGAGTTTTTCTAAAATTAGCACAAAATCCAAAGGAAACATGTAGAATTAATTGAGTGTTCTAAATAATCCAGGCAGATAAGTGAAGTCTTTGCAAATTGACTGAGTGCTTTATGGTGGGTACGTGTAGCTTGCAGGTGTTAAATGGGTGCTCTCAGGCAGGTGTATGACATTCTGACTTTGGACTCTGTGTTCCTCACTTGCTTCCTTGTCTGTGTGTTGCTCTGTGGTCTTGTTTCCTTGGCCTTTGAAAGTTCACTTAGGAGCTGGGTGTGGTGGTACACACCTGTGATCCCCACATGTGGGATTTAGGCAGAAAGACTGTGAATCAAAGTTCACCTGGAAGGTCTCATCTGCCGCAGTGTAATTAGGATCCAGAGTAGCAGGATTTCCTTGCTTGTAGCTGAAAGTGCTGGGAAGAAATAACTCTACTGATGGCCTATCTGCTGCCTCCCCAATTACAAGCATCAGGGTAGCTTGTGACTATGCTCCATGACACCTCCTTTGTGTAACTTGTATTTCTGTACCTTCATGCTTGTTTAGTTTAAAAAAGAACACCAGGGATCAATGATCTGATCTGACACATCAACCAGCAGCAATCGACATGATCTCACATAAGCTATTGTCTAAAAGATTGTTTACCTGTCCTAGCTACACTCCTGTCACTGTTTATTGCATCGTTCTGCACAGTAACTCAAATGCAAAGGGGGAGAGGGGGTGACAGGCCATATACAACACCATGGTGAGCTGAGCACCCCAGGGAGAAGCCAGAATGAACACAAGTTTTTTCCCCTCAGGGGTTCACAAGGAAGAGGGCTACTCTACAGAAAAGGTAGAAACCACTCCTTGTTAGGTAAATGAAAGAAAAACCAAATCTTCTCATATCCTATGAGTAACTGATTCCACAAAGCACTTGTGGATCAGGGTTGAGGGCATGACCTGTTTTCTGACAGACTTGGTCTCACTGGATTCACTACTTGACTCTCTTGGTCTCTGCCTCATGTCCATCTCACTGACATTCAATTCCTAAGATTCTGAGTTTGGTCACCTGTCCTAGATTCTGCTCCTAACTAGCTTCAAATCCTCACTGTATGTTCTGGATTGTTGAAGAAACACAGCCTTATCCAGAAGGAAGGGCCTGAACCTGACACCTTCTCCAGGGGTAGAACAGTCAGACGGTTCCCTCTTTCTACCAGGATACTTAGAACCAAGTCCTGCACTCACGGGTACATTTACTGCATGTGGGGTACTCTCATTTCTCAAACATCCAGCCCAAGGAGTACAAGCCCAACAACTCACCATCACATTGTCCCCTTGAGTTATACTTACACATATGCCAGAGTGGCACTGAAGTGCTTGTAAATGTAGGTCTCAAGTACAGGATGAAAATGCTGGAACTTGAGGTCTCCTATCAGGGAAATGATAAATACCTGCCAAAGGAGGACAGTATCGATAGCAGCACTGCACAGCCCAGGCACTGGCCACAGCTGGATTTTAACAACTGGGTATCTTTTTTCTCTTCATCATTTGTGTGGCATTTCTACTCTACCATTCCAGAGCTAGGTCAAGTCTTAGGGTTTACATCTATTTTACATGAAGAGAAAGAAATGATTGTGCTCGAGGTCAAGGAATAACGATTACAGATAAACCAATACAAGCCAGCACCCACAGCCTCAAGGAGCTACTGTCTCAAACAGAATCAGTGCACAGGTGACATAAGTCAGGGAGGAAAATGGGGCAGGAAGAAGAGGACACTGATAGGGGCTTTCCATGGGAAATATAAACTCTCACCATGGTGATAGCTAATGAAGCATCCCATGACATTTTTCTCCTTTGTGTGAATGTCAGAGCCTGCAATTATTTGAACCTCACCAAAGTTTGGTCTCCCAATTCCCGCCTTGTATGTTACTTATTATTGGCTACTGGGTATGTAATGTACGAATAACCACACTGCGCTTACATAAGATAAAGGTGTGCAAAGGCAGAAATACTTGGCACTTCTATACACACCCATGGCCAGCTACAGTGTCCCGCAGGGATCTGGCTCCAGAGCTGGTTCCATGGTATGCCTAACCATAGTATGTTTCCCAGCAAAGAGAGATGAACTTGATGGGGTTCATCTTAGCCAGGTGACTTCCTCTCTTCATCTGAGTTTTCATGCCCTGACCACTAATTGAACTTCCAGTTTCTCTGAGCTGACAAATGAGTCACAGCTGCAATCCACCTTCTCCTCAACTGCACCATGAAGGTAAAGTCTTGCTCTGAACGTCCAGCCACCAATGAGGAAGCCAGGCCTGGCTTGAGTGTGCTAAGCTTCCCCTCTACTGCCTCTGCTTTCCCAGATTCTGATCATCATTAATCCCTATTTTGATTTCAGTTCTTAGAATGGGCTATACGTTTAGGTACTTGGTGTTAGCCAGGCACCAGTGGCTTAAGCCTGAAATCCTACCTATTCAGATGTGGAGATCATGAGGATCAAGATTCCATCTCAGCCAGAGGGAAAAGTTCACAAGACCTCATCTCAACAGAAAAAGCTGGGTGTGTTGGAGCATGCCAGTCATCCCAGCTACTATGGGAAGCATAAATAGGAGGATGGCAGTTCAGGCCAGTCTGAGTAACAAAAACCAAGAACCCATCTCAAAAGTAACCAGAGCAAAAAAGAGTTGGAGACGAGGCTCAAGCATCACCACATCTGCCTAGCAAGCATGAAGCCCACAGTTCAAACACCAGTACCACCAAAAATAAAAATTTAAAAAAATTACTCTGTGACAAATTCAACTCTCTCCTAGGTTGCATGTAGTAACTAAAGGCACTAAGATTCATCTCTGACTTGTGAATCTGCCTCCCTTGCAAAAGCAGTTAAGGGCACCACATCCACACCAAGAAATAACCTTTGTTAAGGGCACCTCCTAGGTTTGAAATGAACAACGGGAAAGTGAGTCAAAGTGTTTAGTGGTCTCTAACGTACTGAAGCCCCTCATTTTTCCATGTGGAAAAAAGTGAGCTCTAACAGAAAAAAAAGAAATAGGGGCTGGAATATAAGTCATTTGTTTCTAATACTTCTGGGAATTTAGCCTAAAGAAATAATCAGACACGAATACAAATAATTATGCAGGAGGATATTCATAGCAATCACTTACAACAGTGAAATACTGAAAACTACACAGCTGTAAGAACACTAGTTAACAGGTTGAACTGCTTACCAGTGCATCAAACACCAGGAAGTCATACGTTTCATTGTCAGACATTTCCATCATTATGTTAAAAAGAGCATCTAGTGTGTCTTGCAAAAACTGAAGACAAGAAAAACGGAAGTTACTTTGGCACTTTCGCTGGACTCCACACTGCAGAAATTCAGGAACAATTAGGTTCCCACAGAATTGGTTTAAAAATATCATTTTATAAAACATTGGCACACGTACTTAGCCATATAGATAACAAGTCTCATATTTACTGTGGTTGGTTTAATTGAAAACACTGAACTAATGACACAGTAGGAATATTCCCAGCTATGAAGATGCAGACATACCTTCACAATCTCTCCTCCATCCACCTCCATTAGCTTCTTTAGGTTGTGTTTAATGTTCTGGGAGTTGGAACGCCAATTTAACAAGCCTAGCAGGTCAACTGGGAAGAAGAACCACAAGCCATGATTAGAAGGAGAAATCCAGACCATTTTAAGACATGGCTACAGAACTCAACAGCAAAGAGAAGTGTCTGAGGAGTACCTCCTATGTTCTCCAATTTACTCTCTCATTTAAGCCAGAGAAAACATGTGATCTCTTCCATTCTTCAAAGAAAAAAAAATAACTACTAATGCACAAGAACATAAAACAACCTCCCACTAGAATTCACATTTATCTAGTAATGATATCAGATTCTTAAAAAGTACTCACAGCCAGGCACCAGTGGCTCACACCACTGGAGGCAGAGATCAGGGGGATCTCGGTTCAAAGCCAGCCCGGCCAAGTGTGCTTGAAACCCTATCTTGAAAGTACCTAACACAAAACGGGCTGGTGGAGTGGCTCAAGGTGTAGGACTTGAGTTCAAGCCCCAGTACTGCCAAAAAAAAAAAAGGCACCATCTATGTCTGGGAGAATTCAGAGGGAAAGAGCAATACACATATGTGCATTAATTCACCTCACCATCACGACCACACTGCAGAGATTTCATTCTTCCATTGTTTTAGATGAGGAAACTTGAGATTTTATAACATTAAATTATTTGTGTTAGGTCACACAACTGCTGAGGGGAGGTAGGAATGGAATTTAAAGCTTTATCTGATTCCAAAAGCCATTCTACCATCCCCAGAGTTCTTCATAGAAATAAAGAAATAAGCAATTCACATGGAATGATTACATTTACATGAAGCAAGAAATATGTGAAACGAAATAACACATACATTCTTAAGGATACAAACATGGCAAAACTATAAAAAAATAAAGGGAATAACAATCCCAAAATTTAGGGTAGCGATTACTTTTTAGGGTAGAAAAAGGGACCACATAATTAAAAAAAAAAAGGAAATATGAAGAAAACCCATTAGCATTGGAGCCATAAATACTTGTTTTCAAAGTCCACACTCATTACTTAGAAGCTCAAGAATATTTTCCCATTTTAAGATTCAATTACCTGATCGATAATAAATTGACGGTGACTGGCACTCTCAGTGTCTGTAAATCCCAGGGTGTTGGAGATGAAAAGGAGACACTGAGTGTGCATCACCTGGAACCAGGCCTGACACTGCAGGGACCTGAGCTCCCCTCTCCCTTTCCTGGAACAGAAATCTATACTCAGCCTCCATCTGAACCAAGCAACAAATGATCCCAACAAATGAGCCTGTTCTAGTCTTTAAAAACTAATGCAATCAGTCAATGAAAAAGGGCTGCTGACCATCAGCCTGAGTCAGGGTCCTCAGTAAGAATGCGTGGAGCCTGCACTGGTGTGAGGACTGCTGTCTTCTGTCCAGTAACCACCCCCAGAGCTGACAGCTCATTACTGTTCATCAGCTTTTTCTTTCTCAGAGTAAGCTTAATTGGTTCTTCATAATTTCCACTGAATCAGGAGAAAAGGGAATGCAAAGAACCCCTTAGAAAGAACACCCTGTTTGCTCACATGCCTCTGCAGAGTCTCCATCTTCCCTACTCCCCTCTCCTTCCATACCCTTCTAACTCAGGTGGGGCTTGTCTTTGTAGACTTTTGGGATCAGATATTCCATAAGACCTTTCCTTTGAATGCTGAGATCAGTATTTCTGAAATATAAACACCAGGAATGGGGATGACAACAAAGCAAAGCGTACAATGTCTGACGAGCCGTTCTGTGACGGCAGAAATAGGGACTGTGCTATCTGGTCACCAGCTTCATGACACTGCACACTGGAAATGTGACCAGTGCCACTAAACCACTGATTCATAACTTAAATTTTTAAAAATTTAAATTGACAAAAATTCTATCTGTACTGCACAAAACATAATGTTTTGACATACGTCCTCACTGCAGAATGGGTAAATCAAGTTCATTAACATATACAATACTTTGTATCTTTTTGTGGCAGGAACACCTACAATCTACTTGTAGCCAATTTTTAAGCATACAATATATTATTTCCTATAGTCAATGATCTAAATAGATCTTGTGAACTGTCTTGCTGAAGTTTTGTATCCTCTGACCAATATTTCCTTGATCCCTCCATCTTTTTGTTTTAATTAACTTAAATTTTACAATCTACACATGGCTAATATACCATATCAAGGCCACATGTTTAGAACATCGAGGAGAAGGGGTGAAGGAGGTATCAGGTGTTTACATTGAGGACTGCTACCTGTCAACAAACTCCCCTGCAGTTCTGGCTTAGGGAACAATACAACAATATGGTCATCATGCAAATTCCTTTTGCTTTTTATTCGAAGTTAATTTTATAAACTTTTATCCCTTGTTTCCTTTGTTCTTTTTGAACTCTAATCAGGAAAGCATAATCTACCTGATGTTCAGTTAACACCTTTCTTGAGTATTTTCTGATAGTCAGGCACATTATTGTTAGGTACAGTCTACTACCATACTTTAAAAAACAACACTGTGACATTTCATAATTACAAATGTGGAAAACACCAAAAGAGTTTAAAAAATAAGTTATCCAGGATGGGGAAGTGGCTCAAGTGACAGCATGCCTGCCAACAAGTGTAAGGTCCTGAGTTCAATTACCAATATCCTCAAAGAATTATTCAAATTTTTTGAGGGTTTTTTTTTTCTTTTTCTTTTCTTTCTTTCTTGAGATGGAGTCATTGTGTAGCCCAGTCTGCCCTCAAACTTGAGATCTTCTTGTCCCAGTCTCTAGAGTACTGGGATCCTAAGAAGCTATTTCTCTTAGTCTTTTTCTGTGTAGATATAATGATGACGATGATAGCTAACAGATGTGTGAATTTCAAATGAGAGAAACAAACAAAAAAGAAACAAATTTCATGTGTAGAATTGAGTCTTATCCCTAAAATATCCCATGTGCATACAAATATTCCAAAAGCTGAAAAAAAATTCCAAATTCTGAAATACTTCTGGTACCAAGTATTTCAGATAAGGGATACTCAACCTGTACTATTTTCACTGTCATTTAGAAGATGAGGACACCAAGTCCCACAGGTAAAGTCACTGCCCAAGATGAAACAGCCAGTAAATGTCATACCTGGGAATTGAACCCAGGTATTTGGGATCCAAAGTGACTCCACATATAAAGTCAAAATGGGATCGTGTGCACAGTGTTACAGTTTGCTATGTCCTTGGCTGTGTTCTGAAATTCAATCTTTAGCAGCTGCATATATCTCATTTAATTACACTATAAAATCTAAACTTATCCCAACTATTAGACATGTGGGTTGTTTCCAGTATGTCCCCTTTCTAATAGAGGGAAACTGCCTCATATATAAGTCTTTGTGCACATCTCTCAAGCCACTAAAGTGCAATTTCCAGGGGTCAAAGTCATCTTCCACAGATGCTGTACCTCTGAGTCCCTATTAGCAGTGTATTATATTAATGTTACCCATATATCCAGGATATGTGACTGGTACGGTATTTGTCATGTTATCTATGAAACTCAGCAAGTTTTCTGGCTAAGTTTTACTTTCCCATATGGCTCAGCTCTGAAGTTTACTCTGCTGGGTCTAGCCACTTGTCCAATATGAAACACCACCTTTATTCTCTAGCCAGTCATGACTGCTAAAAATAAACCCAGTCCTGAACCCTTCTGAAGATCAACCAAGATCTGATTGATCCTTCAGTGTACCTTGTATCTACACTGCTTGTTTTACCTTTGCACTTCCATAAAGCCAAGCTCATACCAGGTACACCTTACACAAATCCCCAAGGCCAAGGGGTTTGATCCCCTATAGGGATACAGAATTTGAGGCAGTCCTCTGGGCAGCAAATTCTCGGCCCACTATATTCAGCAAGACCCTTTCTACACAAAGTATATTAAATGAACAAGAAGCTGCTGTTGCTCTCAATTGCCACATTATATACAAGAGGTTAAAACTGTTATCAGAGATTTGAAGGAAAAACAAAATGGAGCCCCATTTGAACTATTCAGCTGATTTTAGGGAAATTCCAGACTTCTTGGAAAAAAATGAGCAAGGGAAGAAATATGCAGGAAAGAGGAACTCTAACAGGAACCCCTGCTCTCTGCCATACCTGTTTGGACAAGAGACTGATTATTCCCTTATTACCTACTTCTTTTGTTCCCTGTACTATAAGGAACACATTACTGGAATTCTTTGCTGCCTTGAAGGAAGAAAATGTAAGAGCTTTGAATTTTACAGCCTCTGTCAGTGAATACATTTATGTGTTTTATGATATTAAGAAGTATTAAGATGCTTTTCACTACCTTCAAGATGGACAAGGAAACCTCAGGATAAGCTTTGTGATTTGATCAACACACTAGAACATCACTGGAAGAGCAGAGAGCTCACCTCTCTGCAGCATCCCACCTCAGATGACCCAGACTGCTGAGTCTAACCAGGGCACCTGGGGGATCCAAGCAGAAGCTCCTCTGTGTCAATATGGGCCCCACACTTACCGTTCTGGGTGAGTTTTGTGGAGCAAATAAGGGTGGCAATCTGAAAACTGTCCTTCGTACTGTCCTTGCTGGAATTGAAGGGCACCATGTTTTTGGATGCTAGGAGCTCTTTTTCTTCCATCTCCACCTTGGTCCCAGGCAGGGTCAGGTAGAATTTAGCATCTTCCATTTTCTTGTTATCACCCTGAAGAGGAAGAATGTTAGGAACACCAGGTGACAGGCGACATCTGTCACACACAAGTAAAACATACTCTATCAGGTGAGCAGGACACTGCCAGTGGGAGTCAAGTGGCTTCATTATATTTTACTCATGATCCCCTTCGACTCAGACATTGTGACAAGCTTTCTGCAGGGTTTGAGTTCAGAAATAATTACATCACAGAATAAAAATGGAGTTGTGAGCTAGAAATGAGACTATCCCAGTCCCTGCCAGAAGTAAATAAATATATCACAGAGTAAGTTTGGATTTCATTCTCTTGAACCTGTGAATGGTCACATTTATATTTATTGGGTAGACAGAGAAAGAAATAACTAGCCGAGACTTCCAAAACCATTTACAGACTAAAGAGCTGTTAAGGAAAATATTCATCCAGGAGACACCACTCAGAAGAGCTGCCAATTGGGCCTTCCTCCCCGCTGCCATATTGTTGAATGAATGAGATGATCTGGCATCAATGTGATACTTAAAATCTCAGTAGACCTGGCAGCTCAGCAAGTGTTAGAAGGGAAAAATGGGGACCAAACTGCCAGGAAAGGAAGCAAGGCCTGATAGCACAGAAACAGCATCTGGTTTATGGTGATATGAAAATCACATCCTACCATAACTATCACACTCTGATCAGGCCCAACCGGGCACTGCCTGTGCCACGCAGGATGACGCAGAGCGGAGTGAAGAAGCTACCCCTTTGCTACTCAGAGCCATGGCACACCCTCCACATGAGTGGCAGATGCTCTTCAAAGACTCAACAGTAATGTGACTCACTCCAGAGAGGAAAGGAAAACCCTGTAGCAGGCATGACCTAAGCTCTCTAGGTGTCTGATTGTAAGGGAAACAAATGCAACTCTTCAGATTTCTGATATTTGCACTCGTTGATCTGAAAAGAGCTTTAAATACCAAGTACAAAGGGAGGAATACTTTCCCAGCCACCTCATTCTGCTGGCCCCACCTTATACACCACCAAATCATGCCTCCCATCCTGCAAGGTAGTGCCGTCCGGGTTCATCAGTTTCACGAAGGCCACCCCGAAAGCTCGCTCTGATTTATCTCTGGCTGAAAAGACAGAAATAGGTGTCTGAGCAGTGCAGAAGAACACCAGGAAGTGATGACACTGGGATGGTTAAATGCACATTTGCTTTGGGATGTGATGGGTAACCATACTATAACCATACTGCAATAAATACAAGTCAACAAGGTACAGCAAGCCTGTGTATGTGACAGGCCCCCGGACTGAAATCGCCTGGTATGGACCTCTTCCTACATTCCCTAATAAGAGATCAGTATCCATGGAATCATCCAAATCAGAAGTGCACTGTTGGCTGGAGCATGGCTCAAGTGGTAGAGCACCTTCCTAGCAAGTGTGAAGCCCTGAGTTCAAACCGCAGTATCAACCTGCCCCCCACCAAAAAAAATGCAGTTTTCTCTCTCTATCCCCTCTGTTCCTGCAAGAAGGCAGAATATCCTCACCACCTCTCTTTACTGTACAAGCTCTTCCTAACTGGTCTCTCTGTCTTTGGTCCTCCTGCACATAACACTGGCTCAATACTGCAGCCAGAGGCAGAGTCCCCAAATCAAATTCACTTACAGCAACCAACCTGTTTCAAACCCTTTAATCAAGTCAGGTGTGGTGGTGCATACCTGTAATTCTAATTACTTGGGAGACTGAGGCAGGAAGATTGCAGTTTGAGGCCAGTCTTGGTAACTTAGTGAGACCCTGTCTCAAAATGAAATTTTAAAAGGCGGGGATTATACCTCAGTGGGAGAGTGCTCACTTAACACACATGGGGCCTTGGGTTCAACCTCCAGAACAGAAAAATAAAAAACAAACAGAAACCCTTTAATGACATATCTCAATCGCTGCTACTCTGAAACAGGTACAGTGAGGTATTTATTATCCTCCAGGGTTTTATGACACTGCCTGAGATTTCTGTCTATTTATTCCTTCCCAGCATGAAGAGCAGGTGTGTGTCCTGTAGCATCTGGGGAGGAAGGTAAAGCCTCACAAAGAGGTGGAGGGTTGGGCCACCTCTTGGGCCCACTACTTCACCACTAGACTTCTCTGGCTGAGTGACTTGTGGCTTGTTCTCATTACAGGCATGGCTTTAGGGTCTTCTGAATAGTAATCCACTGCAAGATTATTTCACAACCTGTTTATCCATTTTACTGTTGGTGATCACTTGGGATATTACAATTTTGGGATATTACGACTAAAGCTGTTATGAACAAATACCCCAAAACAAAAATCCACTCTTCTGGCTCTTCCATAGCATAGTAGAAAGGAATCCTCCCCCTTGCAACCTGCTCCACCTATGGACAACCAGATCACCGGGACCTGCTCCAGCTATGATACTTATTGCCTTGCCTCTGGGTGCCGTAGTTTCTTTACTGAACAAAGCAGACGCATCTCTTTAGATCACTGTAGATGTGAAGGCAGTGCCTGAAGAGGGCTTCACATAATTGTCAGTACAAACCAACACTTCAATAATCATCAGCTTACTATGGCCAGCTCTCTCTGTCTGGATTAAGCCAACCCTACACTGAAAATCTTAAGTTACTGCTGCTGTGTGCTATGCAGTCAGGCCTACGATAGGTATATCTGTGCTGAAAAGGAGATTTTCTAAACAATATGGAGTAAAAACACAGCATTTGCATGGCATTAACTATTATGAATCACCTAGAGGTAATGAAGTAAATGGGAAGATGGGTGCAGATTCTCCACAAGGTGGATGGTGTTCAATAAATTCAATCTGAAATGAAGGGCTACACTTTTAAATAGTCCTGGGTGAGAACAAGTGACTTCTGGAAATTTTGTGACCAGTCTTGAAAATAATCATTTTTTCTGTTCTGTTCCTAGTTTAGAGAAGTCACTACATCAACTGGGACTTAAGACTTGACATAGTTCCTTCATGAAAGAAATAAGAACTTCAGAAGAGATTTGTTTTGCTACAGGACATTTCAGCAATATGGCAACACATACCGTGACTATCTCAGAGTGAATATACAGCAGTTTCTACGCCTATTTCACTGTGAACCACCCCCCCATTTTTATCATACAGAATCTATTCACATCTCATTGGACTTCAGTGTCCAGAGTACGTTTTGGAGAAATTCTGATCTACAGTGATAACACACTGTAGAAAAAGCCCAGCAGACTCACTATTCTGATTTTCTTCCCACCAATGAACTCTGACATAAAATTCCCAGATATGTAATCTTCAAGTGTCTCATTCTCCAAACACACAAAAGCACATTATGCAGAGCAAATACTTTTATGGCAATATGGCACAGCCTTCCTAAAACTTACATTCCTGAGACGACCTGTGTCGGAAGGTGAATCTTAAGTGGCAGCGTGTGACGTCCTCGATAGCAATGAATACCTGCACAGAGATGAGGAGTTAATCGTGTACAGATGCACAGTACTTTGCAGTCAAGGCTCATTTAAAGAATGAGGTTGGGTTTTAGTGAATTTATTTTTATTTGGCATATAATAATTGTCCATATGTATGGGACACGGTATGTTTAGGTTCACGCGTATGGCGTGTAATGATCCAACAGGATTATGACACATCCACCACCTTAAACTGTTATCCTTTCTTTATGGTGAGAACATTCAAAATCCTTGCTCCCAGCTCTTCTGAGACATACAACTAGAATTAGGCTCAACTGTAGTATCTTAACAGCCACGTGAGTTCCTACAAGGTGAGCCTTGCTATAAGATTTTATTCATACAGACCAAGCTATTTTTCGAACCCAAAGAATCTCTGAGGAAGGTTGCTTTGCTGTATATCAATATAGAGCTACTACAAGTTTTCTCATGTATTAAACAGTAAATATGTCAGAGGGAAGGGTGTCTACTCAGAACCTTTCAGATCACAGGTATAAATTATGGCAAGACTGGCCAGGCTCAGTAGCTCACACTTATTAAACCTAGCTACTTGAGAGTCAGAAATCAGAAAGGCTGGGATGTGAGGCAGGCTGGGCAAAAAGTTTGCAAGCTCCCATCTCAACCAATGCCTGGACACAGTGGTACACACTATCATCCCAGCTATGTGGGGAAGCACAAATTAGAATGATCACAGTCCAGGCTCACCTGGGCATAGATGCAAGACCCCATCTTAAAACTAACCAAATCAAAAAGGACCGGGGGAAGTGGTTCAGGTGGTAGAGCACCTGCCTAAGAGGTGTGAATTCAAATCCCAGTCCTACCAAAAAAATGACTTATGGCAACATTGTATAATGGAACATTACACAAGCTTCTAAAAAGATATTACCGAGGAGGAGCATGTACTGCCTGAGACAAGTAGCTTTAAGAAGCACAGTTTAAATCCATATGAACAGCGGCGTTCAAGCATACGGGCTACATCCGAACTGAGACATGAGTGCAATGTTTTTGTTTCTGAGCTTTCTCTGAAAAGCTCACAACTCCAACAATCCATGCTGGCACAGCCTGGGGTTCAGAAGTGGCTCCCATTCAGGCTTTGACAGGAGACGCTCTGGACTCTTGGGGAGACAGCTCACTCCTTTGAGACCTGCTCAGCTTATCAGGAAGAGGGCATCACAACACCTGCTCGTGCCTTCACTGGGCCACTGTGGGCCAGGAGGAGAGTCCTGATCTGCAACGCTCTTTGAAATTTGTAAAATTCGTATTCAAATTGAAAAGAGGCCCAGAAAATTTGGTTCAGGGCCAAGAAGAAAAACATGTTAGGAAACTGCTCACAGAGTGTGAAAATTTCTGTGTGGTTTTGGAGCATCCTGGCAGCCTATTGCGTCAATATAGCCAGTCTTATTCACATTTCTACAGATTTATGAATGAGAGTGTTATTTGACAGTGTTGAAATTATTAAAAACAGAATTATAACCACTAACGCATTTCTTGTTACACACCACGGGCAATGTCTCTAAAACTGCAGGATAAGCTAAGAATGACTTGGAGGTAAGGAAGATAGGAATCTGAACAAGGTTTAAGAGATGACTGGGCTAATATAAGGCAAATTCTCACCTTGACAGTCTCATACCAACAGGGCTGCTTGACTTGGTAGTAGACTACTGACTTGTATTCTGAAATGCCTTCGTATCCAGCACCAGGATGGATTGCTTTCTTTGGATGGAAAGAAACAACTAGATTAAGATAGTGCTGTCTTGAAGGCTAAGAGGATCCCACACACCACAGATGTGCCCCCCTCTCCCAGCAGGTTCAGAGCATGCCTTTACTCTAGCTACTGGAAGCTGATCGAGTCTGGGGGCTGAAGAGCAGGTAAGACTGAACTTCTACCCCTATAAATCTGGTGGCAACTAAGGGCACCACCCCATCTGAATTTTAATCTGTCCTGTATCTCTGTTCTCTCTTCCATCTTCAGGCATGCATTTTCCACTTGCATTCCTCTTTCCTCCTCACTCAGGAGTACAGGCCTGGTGACAAAGAGTAGGATTAGTGCCGAGGGGCACATGTACCACTGTTTGAGGAAAACAAATCCTCCTTTAGGTCTACTTTCTACTTTAGGGACTTGGTACGGCATGTTCACTCCATCTCAGGGCTATGTCTTTTCCTAGTAATGAAACATGTAGTCAGTAGAACCAGGCCCCCATGGGGCACTTCTAAGCTTGGTTGACAAAGAAAAGCCGTGCACTTGAACTCGTGGGACACAAGGGCTCTGTCAATTGCATGAATAAAACACTCCCATCCTGCAGCCCAAGGCATTCTGTTTATCCCGTTTTGAATAATAAACTGTTTGGGTATCTGTCTCTTTCAGAGCTGATAGCAGCTTCGGGGATGCGGCAGGTGGCTGCACCTGGCTGTGACCACCAGCCCCTGCACAAAGCCAGTCGGTGAGCTCTGTGAACCAGGAGCTTGATTTTTGGATTCCAGTGGCCACCTGCTGCCTCTCTTTCTCTTTGATGTCAGAATCAAGACTTTCTTGGTTCTGCACAGAAAGCTGCTGGAGTTCCAGGAACTGTGAATGGGAAGTCAGGACACCTGGATGTGTTCCTGGCTCTGTCTCTAACTCCCATGTTTCTCAGACAAAAGAACCCCATGCAGGGCTGCAGAATTCCTGATGGTTAGAACTAAAGGACGGTGAGTGCTGACCCCAGGGCCTTCAGCTCAGCGACTCCTTCATGGTCTGGCCTCTGTTGGCTCTGATTGCCCAGGTAATATGCCTTTGAAGGCCCTTGGGGCACGCCTGCCATTATGCTCAAGCTTAAGAGTGGCTAAATGGCTTGAAAATGACAAAGAACCTGGATGTTTGAGGCTTCACTTAAAATCCTCAGGGGCCAGTTATTTCTCAGCACTGGAACAATATCAAAATAAGAGTCCAAATAGCTTCGTCAGTAAAACTGGTGACTGATCATCACAAATCTCTCAGGTTTCATACTTTTTCCTTATGAAAAGCCAGCCCCACCCTGACACCAAGAACATCAGCAGTTAAGACCAGCAGCCTATCATGAAGCAGGGTCTCTGGGGGATACCATGTACCTCCAAGAGGTTGCCTTCCTCATCAAACACAGACATGGTCACCTCCACGTTCTTGGGCGTCTTCTTTTTCCCTTTGTCAAACTCCCCATGGATCAGAGTGACATAAATATCATTCCGAACATCTCCTGCAATGTGACAACCAATCCTGTGAGTGTTGCTAAGAGAAGTCATCCAGGATTTAAGAAGATGTAAAAGACAAAATATGAAATGCTCTGATTCTTATGAGCTACCTACCATTCAACTAAAGTCTTTTGCTAGGCTGGGGGTGGTAGCTCACACCTATAATCTTAGCTACTTGGAAGGCAGAAAGTAGGAGGATTTCAATTTGGGCCCAGGCCAGGCAAAAAGTACACCACGAGACCCTATCTAAATCAATAGCTGGGTGCAGTGGTACACTCCTGTCATCCCAGACATGTAGGGAAGCATAAGTAGGAGGATCACAATCCAGGCTGGCCAGGACATAAATGTGAGATCCTATTTGAAAAATAATGAAAGCAAAAAGTGCTGTAGTGTGGCTCAAGTGGTAGAGCACCTGTGTAGCGGTTCAAACCCCAAAATTAAAAAATCTTTTGCTCATATGCCTCCCTTCAGCTCACCTCATCCTATCTTTCCCTACACACAAGATATTTTTGATATGTAGGTTTTGTAAGAACTGACTCTTATCAACAGTAATTCTTCGCCCCACTTAGTAATAACTGTTGCCTAATTATAAGCACGTCTTATATTGTTTCCTCTCTTTTTTTTTTTGTGAGCAAGCACATATAACATTTTGTTGAGTCAGGCAGATTGCTTTTCAATATCACCTTGGAGAGTGTGATATTTTAACACATTTGACGATCACGGAGACACCTGTTTATTCAGTGCTATGCCTTATGTGTATTACTGTAATAAAGTATGGATTACTTCTTAAAGTGCTGGGATGATGCAATGACACAGACACTGCAAAAGCTTTTACCTAAAGCAGTGCAGTGATGCTTATCAATGCTTTTCTGTTTTCTGATCAGCAGGAAGTTTTTTAAGTTGATGTATAGCTTAGCTTCCGTAGTAAGGATATAGTTGAAATGTTACTGAGGAGGTATGGTTTGTACAATGTACAATGGTTCCATTTCAGAAAATAAAAAAATTCAAATCAGGTACAAAAAAGAAAGAAATGTTACTGAGGTACATAAGAAATGTAGAATGAATGGAAGGAATATTAAATTCCTGGATGGAAAGACTCAGTACCATATAAATCACTCCAAAACATGCATGATATTAAGCAGCTTTCCAATGTCAATATTAAAACCTTCCAACAATGTAAGAAAATAGAGGTGCTGTGCACCCCTTTCATCACTTGTTGGGAAAAGACACTGCCTTTAGCTGTTGTGTGAAGAAAAAGGGGTACATGTACACAGTTGATTTGAAATCTCAATTGATATCCTCTAGACTGATGGAGAAACTGACATTTGTGCCAAAAACCTTGACACACAATTTCACTGGTAGTATCTGTCCCAAAGAGCAGTCATGAAACATTTGACTCCATATGTGATACCACCTGGTTGATGTTGAGTCACCTCCATTTGTGTAGGCACAGTCCGTGATGTTCACACGGCATAAATCACCTGTTCTCATTGTTAAACAACACAGGAAGATAGTAAAAATGCAGTCAATAAGCTGGCTGAATGAGCTAGGTCTCACCAGATGACAAGTAATACTCAGAAAGTGGACTGGGCACTGACTTGGTGTCAAACACTGTGCTGGGGGTCTGGAAGAAGAGGGCAACTGTGCACCAGCTTTGCCTTCACATCTTATAGTTCAGTGGTCCAGTGGGGAGAAAAGCATCTGTCAACTTATCTCACAATGATCACTAGAAGTGAAGGAACAGGCCAGGCTCTGTGAACATATAGGGCACCTCCTGGCCTTGTCTGGGGGCTGGGGGAATCTTTCCATTGAACCAATATCACAGGAAAGAAGAGTAGTATGTGCAAAGGCCCAGAGAAAGAGTCACCATGATTTAAGTCCTGACAGTGAGAGGTGTCTAGTGTGAGATGAAAGCCAAATCTGAGGCCTAGAATTCAATGTGAGATTTTTGTCTTCATCTTAAGTGTAAATGGAAGTCCAGGAAAGGCTCCTAGCAAGGGCAGAGTGAGGTAAAACCAGCTATGGTCCAGGCAAAAGAGCATTCAAAAAGGAGGACAGACAGCAAGAAAGAGCAGATGTCGGGAAGCCAGTCAGGTAGTGATGGCAGCTAACAAGGAGGAGACAGTAAAGCCAGTTAAGGCGGTGCCGATGCAGATGGAAACGGGATGGATCTGAGAGGCCTTCAAAGTATAACTGGCAGGTCTTATTCTCTCATTTTGTGTGAGGTGTAGAGGACAGCAAGATGTCAAAGGTGACCTTTAGGCTTCTTGTTTGTGCAGCTGGAAGGATGGAGGCGACGTTCCCACTAATAAAACAGAGCACAGGAGCACAGTAGGAGGTCCCAACAGGGATGCCGAGGAAGAAGTGACTGGTCAGAGAGAAAAGAGCAATCCAGTGGGGGTGGGAACAGAACCCACTAGGGTCCCATGCAGGAAGCAGCTGACTACAGGGCCATGGAGTTCAAAGCAGTCTTGGGGTTAAACACAGGATTTGAAGGGAACTAACAGATGGAAGCCAATGCTGGATGATGTCACCTAGAGAGAGTCTAGAGGTGAGAAAGCAAGAGGACCCACAATGGGCTGACTGCGTCTACCCCGTTCAGATGCTGAAGTTCTGCCCCAGACCTCAGAATGTGACTATATTTGGAGACAGGACATTCAAGGGGTAATTAAAGTAAAATGTTGTCATTTTCTAATATGCCCCATGTCTTTATAAGAGATTAAGACGCAGGCAAACACAGAGCCTTCCACTGTAAGACCTTATAAAGACACAGCAAGGAGACAGCTGCTTGAAAGCCAAGGAAACAAACCTCAGAAGAAACCAACTGTGTTCAACTTACCTTGGACTTCCAGCCTCCAGAACCGTGAGGATACATTCCTGTTTTTTACTCCCCTGGTCTGTGGTTGGTAGTGTTTTCTTATGGTACCCCTAGCAAGTTACGAGAGGCCCAAGGACCAGGTACTAAGGAACCGAGGTGAAGGAGATGAGGACAACATGGCAGAGTGGTGGCCCAGGGGAGCGGAGAAAAGAGAAGCAGGGTTCCAACGAGAAGGGAGGGGAATGTTTCGAAAAGGGAATGACAGACAGTGTCAAATACTGCTGATCACGAGGCTAAAAGACCCATTAGACTAAGCAACATTGCAACTGCATTACAGTCTAGGTGCAGCCACTCTGCACAGGCTGGAGGGGATGGGTAGGGACAAAACCCGGGACAGAGGGTCTAGGTGGTCACTTCCAAACACCTGCCTGTGAAGACTGTGAGCTCAGGACAGGCATAGGGGGAGAGGTGACTGAGTCCTGCAGATGGGTGGGAAGGAGCTCCAGGCTGAGGGAGTTCACCCACACCTGCACTTCACAGACCTGCTCAGCACACACCCAGGATGCCGGATTCAGGCTCGGGAGCAATCTGAGCGTCTGTGTTGGAGAGTCAGCACTGGGAACCCTTGTCCTGGATGAATTTAAGCCCACTGTAGCCCTGGCATCGATGTCAGCCACATTGACAAAAGAATCATAATATTCTTTTTAGAGCCAGATTTTAAAGATAAACTCACCTTGCCAAAAGAATAAATTTCTCTATTTTTTTCAGATTCTTGTCTTACCTGACAGTAAAGCTGAATTTATTAGAGATTATTACCAATAATTATTTAACAATAAGATTGCCAGGAGTGGTGGTACACACCTATAATCTCAGCACTTGGGAGGCTGAAGCAAGAAGCCAGCCTAGTCTATAAGAGCAGCATCCTGTCTCAAAAACAAAGAGTAAGAGGCAAAACCTTTTCCTAGGATGTTGAGAAGATGTAGTATGGTGAAACAGCCATGCCCCAGATCTTTTGTTTTTCAGACAGGGTCTCTAGCTTTTGCCTGAGCCAACCTCAGACCACAATCCTCCTACCTTATCCCCTGAGTGACTGGGTTTACAGGCAAGTGCTACCCAGAACTACCTTCTTTTGTGAGAAAAGATTACATCATCTCTCTTTTATTAAGATACATTTATTTATTTACTTTTTTGGTGACACTGGGGATTGAACTCAGGGCCTCATGCTTGCTAAGACAACTTTTATTTATTCATTCCACAAAAATCACCCGATACTTATCATATTCAGACAACCATGTATAGAAACAAATTATTATTGTCCCCTAATTTCCCAAAGGAGGACTAAGAAGGATAAGATCTTGTATAATTTTGAAAGTACCTGAATTTCTATGCAGCCCGCCTTCCTTTCTTCCTTCTTTCCTTTCTTCCTTCCTGCCTTCCTCCTTTCCTTCCTCTTTGTGATACTAGGATTGAAGAGTCTCACATGCTCTACCAGTTCAAGAAAGCACATGGTTTTTGTTTGCTGGTTTTGTGTTGCTGGGGCAACACAAACAAGAATGTGGGGCCTTACACACACTAGGTAAGGTAAGGGTTCTATTACCTGAGCTAGAATTTTTATAAAATGGCATGATTGGTTTAATTAATTAATTTTATTAACATCAATTAGTTTATGTTAATATTTATAAAGTGGCTTAAGGGAATAATCTTCTTTTACTGCTAAGGAGATTTAGGAATGAAATGGTGAAATCAGTGAACTCAAGAGGAAACCTATCGAGACCATAAACACATGGTGGCAAAGAGATGAAAACAGGGCTGGCACAGTAGTTCACGCCTGTAATCCCAGCTACTCAGGAGGCAGAGATCACAAGGATGGCGGTTCAAGGCCAGGCTGGGCAAAAAATTAGCAAGATTCCATCTCAATACATAAGTCAGTCAGGGAAGATAGATGGGTAGGAAGATTGCTGTCTGAGGCCCATACCAAGCAAAAATGAGAACCTACCGGAAAAAAAACTAAAGCAAAAAGGGTAGGTAGGGCACAAGTATAAGGCCCTGTGTTCAAACTCCAGTACTGCAAAAAAAAAGGATGACAGTAAAGCAAGAGACTGCAGGAAGTCTGCCTTTTGTCAGCTTAGGAGCAGGAAGAGCCAGAGCTCAGCAGGCACCAAGGAAATGGAGCAGAGAGGCCTCCTGAGCCAGAGCTGAGCAGGAGCCCTGGAGCTGAGATGGCACAGCGGGAAAAGGCTCAGGCACAGGAGGCAAACTCATCTCCTGGACTGAGGGTGCTAGGCATGGTTTGCTCCCCAGGCCAGAAGTACAGGGAAGCATTTGGGAGGGGTTTGTGTAAACAGAAAGGAAGGCAGTGAGTTGCCGATCTCAAGTTACTTTAAAAGGGTTTTTTGGCCTTGCCCACTGGGTAGCTATTGAGGATGCTACAACTCTGGGTCAGCCACTGTCTTGTGCATCTGTCCTGTGAGAAGAAATGGAACACAAGCAGGAGCCAGCCAAGTGCTTACCTGGCAGTATTATCTCAGGGAAGCCCATTTTCCGAGCTATTGCTGTTGATCTATCAACCAAGTGTGAAAAATTCTTCTGAACCTGTGTGAGGTCACCTGGCAACAGCTTCAAGGATACCCAGAGTCCTTTAAGAAAAGAAAAGTTTTTGTTAAACTCCCGAAGAAAAACATGAGTTGTGTAAGAGTAATCAGGTACCTTACTACAAAGTTTAAAATTTCCCCCAGTTAACATAATTTTAATGACATTCCTATCAAAATCACCACAGGAATTCCTTGAGAACTTGACAGATATATGAACAGAACCCTGCATTAGCAGGAAAACAGAGTGCAGTTAGCCCTAGGGATACCAAAAGACGCTGCCAGGCTGCAGTTCTGTAATACGAGCAGCAAGAGAAACGGACGCATGAGATTAAATGTGGCTCCATATGGCAATTTAACATATGACAAGAGAACTAACCAATCGTGAAGAACAAACTAATTTCATAACATCCTGTGATCATTTTCTTACTACTTATTTCTAGCCTCATGTTTTCATTCAAGCAGATTTCTAAGATAATAAAAAAGTAAACAGGAAAAAAAGATAGGAAATTATAAGGAAAAATAAATATCCAGCTATTAAATCTCTGGGAACAAACCATTTTTAAATGAGAGAAAAAAGCAGGAAAAAAAATCACAAAATTATAATTAGGCATCTACAAAAAGTTACAAAATTGTAAGATACTTACAAGAAATCATGAACTCACATCCATTGTGAGAAAACAAAGATCCTCACCAATTAATAGGACATGCATAATAACCTTATGAATGTTTAGCAAACCAAAAATTGAAAAAAACGTATCTTAGAAAAGATTATTAATTTCATCATCTATAGGGCTCATGAAATCCGAGGTAGGAAACTTCAGGAATCTCATGCTTACATACAAAGATTAGATAATTCCACCTCAACCCTTTGTGAAAATGCCTGAGTCTACCTTTCACCTTTGGAACAGGTGCAGATTTAGTTTAGCTGAAGAAAACAGGGTCTTGCTATGTAGCCCTGGCTGGCCTAGAACTTGAAATCCTCCTCTCAGTCTCTTTAGTGCTGACATTACAGTTGTGTACTACTATGCCCAGCTCAGGTGCAGATTTTTAAATATCAGTTGCAAAACAGGCAAGAGCTCAGCTGGGTGAACACCCCAACACAGTGACCAGGGCCCGTGAGAGAAACCCATGGCAAGCAATGTGGTAACATGTGTGACTCTGGTTTAAACTGGTTCTCACCACTGGGTCCAGAAATCCTATTTCTGGGAATTGTTTTGGGGGTTGGGCGGGGGGCGGGGGGAGGGAGGAAGAGGCAGTCCTAAATACAGAAAAAGCTTTAGTATAAAGATCGTCACAGCAGAGTACTTTGAATTTATAATGATATCAGATTAGAAAACATTTAAGTGTTTATCTAGGAGACTTCATTTCTTAAATTCATTAAATAAAAGTTACATGAGGCCATGGTTTTAGACTAAAGTCTTGCACTGGGTGGGCCTCAACAGACCAGGCTACAAATCCAAATGGAGTCACTGACACTGAAGGTCCACATCACCAAAAGAAACTAAGTTGTTATCTGTCCTCCTAGGAAATCAGGAAAGATAACAATCAAACTTCCCACACAGGTCAGCTTAATCCACAAGACTATCAAGTTCCCTCTGCTTCAATCCTCACATAAAAAGTGACTGGAAGTGGCCTGACGTTTGCCAATCAGCTTTCTATGGGTCAGTCTCCCTGTCTCACCTTCCAAGGAGAAGAACTGAGATGACCAATGGCTCTGTTTTATGTTTCTGCTTTTACCAGCCCTTTCCTGTCTATAAAACTCTCCTGCTCAGTCCATCAGAACACTTATTCCATCTTATGGAATGAAGTGTTGCCTGGTGAAGAGAAAATAAAGCCAGTTAAGATCTGTCGACTACATTTGCTGTTAAGTTTGTCTTTTTGTGGCAAACTTAAGCAACAGAATATTACAGACACACAATAACTTTGTGGGCAGGCAGAGTGGCTCAAGTGGTAAGAGCACCTGCCTAGCAAGCGTGAGGCTGGGAGTTAAACCCCAGTGCACCAAAAACATAAATAAATAAATAATAAATTTGTGAAGAACATAAAGCCAATTGAAAAGTGATTGCTTTGTCCAACAGCAAAAAGGGAAATGACAGCTACTAATGGTTTTATTTTAAAAGAAAAAAAACCCTCATATATAAACAGCAATCTGCTTGCCATAAGTGTTTTCCACTTCAATTAAAATCAAATTCTTAGGTGCAGAGCTTAAAAAAAAAACAAAGATATTTAGTTACTTGTTTTTCAAAATCATTTATTGCTCACGTCTTTCCTACTCAGAATTGTGAATACATGAGAAACTAAATATAGTAAAAAAATAGTATTTCTAGTCTGCCTCCATTTCAGAAGACGGGTATAGGGCATTAGAAAAAAAAAAAGTGACTGGATCTTCCAAACTATCCAAATCTAGTCATCATTTTGGTATCTGAATTTTAAACTTCAACTGTTTTTCTTTACTATTTTAACTTAAAATGAGTTTCTACAATCAGAACTTCTTTTAGTTGGAACCGTCCACAGAATGACACACGGAGGTTCTGAAGGTGACTACAAAGCTTTGCAAAGTGGCCCATCGTTTTATATGAGCACAGGTTCATTTGCATTCACGTGTATTCATATATATTTATATGGCTATGGTCTCCTTCCTCCCGATCTCAGGAAACAAAACGAATAAACTTATTCAGGGGGCAGAATGTAATCATTCTCGAATCTCTTTTCTTCTTAATTAGTTAACACTGAGAATGTAAAGCAGAAGACAAGACTTGTGGGGTAAAAATTTGTTTCCTACAATTTCCAAGTTCAACTGTGATCTGGCCACTATTGGGTGCATTCTCAGTGCCCTTCAGTGTGAGATGCCTGAGGCGGGCGGTCCCCAGGCAGCTGCTGTGTATCAGAGAGCGATAGTGAAAGGGCAGGAGTCCAAGGACCCAGCTCTGAAGTCCCCTCCCAGCCCAGCCCACGGGTGTATACCTTGCCCTTTGTGATTGACGTCCTTTGCGGCTATCACTTTGTTCAAGACTGAAGTGAGTGGCTCATTCTCCCCAATCACATTTGATGTTATCAAGGGTGACATGATGAGCTGCCTCTGCCGGATGTAGGTTTCCATGGCGATTCTGGGAAAGAGGACCAGAGGTGAGGAGGAAAGCAGAAGGGACAGTCTCACCTCTAAAGAGAATTTGGAAATACAACACTAAACCCAACCAGATTCTCAGACACAACTGATGGGAGGCCACTGTTATAGGACTAAGCTCCCAATACAGACCAGGCAAAAAGTCAAAATGGAGTCACTCACGCTCAAGTTCCAAGTTGAAAGTTCACCAGGCTCAAACCTTCCCAGAAATCAAGACAGAGAGGGGACAGACAAATTTCCCAAGCAGTTGAGTTCTAATTGGCATGATATGAAGTTTTCCCTACCTTAATTCTTTTGACACAAAAAAGGTATCTACTAAGGTAACTTGATACTGAGCAGTTATAATTCCTATTATAGCTCTGTCTTCCTGCCCCTGCCTTACAAAGAAAGTAATTTTGAAATGACTGATCTGCTGTTTGTTCCTTGTTTCTGCCTTTTTTAGCCCTTTTCTGTCTATAAAGCCAACTTCCTCTGGTTGGCTCATTGCAACACTTATTCTATTTTATGGAAGCAGTGCTGCCCAATCTTAGAACATAAAATTAAATCAATTAAAGATGATTAAAATAAATTGTTGTGCCAGGAGAGGTGGCTCACTCCTATAATCCCAGCTGCTTGGGAGGCGGAGATTGGGAGGATGGTGGTTTAAGGCTAGCCCATGCAAAAAGTTAGCCAGACCCTCATGTCAACAATAAGCCAAGCAGGGTGGTGCATACCTGGAATCCCAGCTATAAGAGAGGATCATGGTCAGAGACTGACCCCAGGCAAAGACTCAAGGTACTACCTGAAAAATATATGCAGGCGCAGGTGCAAGGACCTGAATTCAATCCCCAGGACTGCAAAAATAAATAAATAGTTGTGATTTTGTCCTTGATACTGTCTTTCCTTTATTGTCCCATTGGAATCCACCCTAAATACTAAATTTATCTTGGAAATGATTTGAGGCATATAAACAAAAAACAACCCAAGAACAAACAAACTGGTAGGCAAGTGTTAGCTAAAGTCAGAGGCAGTGCTCAAAGACCTTTCTAAGGTGGCTGCTGGCATGGAACGGAAGGAGGACTGCAGAAGGGGCAGGAGACCTGGCTTCCCTTCCACTGGTCAGTGTGCTCTGCAGGAGTCTCCCTCAAGGCCTTGGCTTCCCAAATGCATACAGATGGCCTTGGATTGTTTGCGTCTGAGGCGCCCATCTAGCACCACCACTGGAGGTACACAAGCTGCATGTGTGTGGGCCTTTGGGAGGTGTTTTCAGATTCCCGTGTGGTGACAGACTACACCCAAGTCTGAAATGGTAGGGACTCAGGAGGGAAGCTTCACGCCAATAAGCACATTAGGCCAGGTTCGTGGGACTGAACGGGTCAAAGAGCCAAACACAGCCCCATTGTCCTGAAGATCCCATCAGCAACCATACACCAGCCTGGTGAGTACAAGAGTCTTCAGTCCTCTCTGCCTGCCAGGCAGCTTTCTCTGCAGGGATCCTGGTAGCCTGACACGCTGCAGCATGGGTCTATAAACTGGATTGCTATAATCTGAGTCGTGGCTTTCTTCCAATGCCTCTCCCTGGACGGACTAGCAGAATACACACACAAAGCCCCTGAGCATAAAACACTACCGCAGGTTATGAAAGCACTTGCTATGTATCTTAGCAGAGAAAGGCCAGGCTGTGACTGGCAATGTGAACACTTCACGGTGGCTGCTGACAGCACAGCGAGCTGTAATCAAATTAGGGCTGGGCTCCGGGCCTGACAACCATCTTATTCCACGGTGGGGATAAGCAGGCTCACTGCTGTCACACGGCTGCTGAGTCAGAAATTGGGCAGGGAGGCCCAAGACCAAAGAAGGAAGCCCACCACAAGGGTGAAAACAAATATAGAGATCTATTTCAGATAACTTTTGTATGCATGAATGTTGTTCTTAATATGTAGATACACAGATAATAGGAAATACGTACACATCTAATAATAGGCAATCTGATTTCTCATATAATAGGAACAGTGTTCATGGATATTAAAGTTAAATAAGTAACACACACATATATACAAAAGCAGATAGACAGACAGACAGTTTGTTTTAAGATAGGGTCTCACTCTGTTGCCCTAACTGGTTTCAAACTTGCAATCTTCCTGCCTTGGCCTCCCAAGTGGCTGGGATTATGGACATGCACACATCTCTGTATATTTCATACATTTATTTAATATATTTTAATTACTTACCAACATATTCATAAACTTAGTACATACCAATACGTGAGCACTTTACTAAATTCAATATTTATGTAGTATACTTTTAAAATTATTCATCTATTATGTATATTATCATATACATTATGATATTTCAGTCAATGATGGGACTGCATACATGATGGGGATTCCGTAAGATAATATCTAGTGACAATGGTTTGTGTGAAGCACACAATGAAGAAATTATGACGAATTTCTCAGAACATACCCCACTGCGTGACTGTGTGTGTGAATGTGTGCTAGCAGCATTTGCAGCTATAAAACTTATCTCGTAACTAATACTGCACTGAGCTGCATAAAATATTTAGCTCACTCTACTCTTGGAAAGTCACACATAGGCTGCAGGGTAAATGTAATGTATACTTCAAAAATGTATAAATGTATACTTCAAAACAATTTCTAGCAGCCTCTGCAGAGAAGAGGAAGGCCTAATAGCAGAAGCTATTTGTATTATTATACTTAGAAGAGGCCAAAGGTATTGGGCTTAAAATTGAAAGATTAGGATTTCTATATTTTAAATACAATTCCATTTAGTATTTGTTTATTGTGGAAACAGTAAACAAAAAAAGTGTGAAAGTGTAAATAGTTAAATCAACTGACATGATCACTGTTAATTATGGAGTATGTTCTTTGTAGTATCTAATTTTTTAAGGCTTTGAATGCATTGTAACAATTTGTATACCTGTGAATAACATTTTTTCCTTATATCCACGCAAACATTGGGTGGACACACATACACACCAAGATAAATGGCAGTTCTGCGGTTTGAACTCAGGACCTCACGTTTGCTAGGCAGATGCTCTAGCACTTGAGCCACTCCACCAGTCCTTTTTGTATTGGTTATTTTTGACATAGGATCTCACTTTATGCCCAAGCCAGCCTGGACCACCATCTTTCTATTTGTTTCTTGCATAGCTGGGATGGTAAGTATGAACACTGCACCACCCACTGGTTGAGATGGGGTCTTAATGAACTTTTTGCCTGGGCTACGTTCAAACTAGGTTCCTCCTGATTTCCTCCTCCTGAGTACCTGGGATTACAGGCTTGAGCCACTGCACCCAGTCAACAATATCTTATACATTTTTAAGATATGATCAAACCCCAAACTAAACTTTTAGTTTTTATTTCATTGATCCTCAGTGAATTTATAGGCCATTTTTTTTGTGTGTGTATTTCCTTTCCATGCCTTTATTAATTTTATTAGTTCTTTATATATTCAGAACACTTATTCTAATAAACATCACAAATATTTTCTTGCTTTTTTTCCTATGTGAAGGCTGTTTAAATTTTGGAAGTGGTTAAGTTATTGATTTTTTTCCTCTGGCTGAATCTTTGGTATGTGACTTAAAAATAGCTCCCCTACATCACTATTATATAAACCTCCTATGTTCCTAAAATATTGTAGAATTTTAACTGTGCAGTTACACGTTTACTTGTCTAGAATTTACATTGGTATAAGTTGTGACACTAAATTATAACTTAAATTTCTTAAATGGTTAGCTAATGGTCTCCAAAACATTCTTTTGCATAATTTCAACTTCTCTACTTATTTGCAAAAAAATGATTTATTAACTCAAATATCCTTGTAAGAACCCTAACCCATGGGCTAGTCATTCATTCACTCTCTTACTTCCTCATCCCTGGCTACTTGAAGTGAGGTCCCCGGAACACTGCTATCAGCATCCCCTAGAAGCGTGTTAGCTGCAGCCTCAAACCTACTGATCCAACTTTGATCTAACAGGAATCCCAGGTGGTTCATGGTGTGATACTGTGTGAGAAGCCCCGAAAGATTCAATGGTTCTCTATCCTCCCAGTACCTGTTCCATATGATAGAATGCAGATATACCCTTCTGACACTTAGATGGCCTCATCCTCTAGTTTCCAGCATAGTCACACATTTTCCCTTTATTTTACATCCCTTGCTGTATTTCTAAAGCATCAGGAAAGTTCAGTTTACTCTGTTGAATGTAAAGAATTCTGCATAAAGTCTCTGTCACACTCCTAGCTGACAGTCTTCCAGCTGGACAGCTTTTGCTGCCATAACTCAGGAAAGGGCTCCGAGCACCTGGTTCAGTGCTCACACACCATTTGAATGGCTAATCAGGTCTCAAGTCACCTGGGATCAATGCCAATACTTACTGCTGGAAGGGAATAAAATGCTGCTTTTCTTCATCGTCCACCTTCCCGTGTATGATATCGGTAATATCCATCACTAGGAGAGAGATAAACTTCATTAGAGAAGCTAATTGCTTCACGCCTCACTGAGTTGCTATGGAAAAGGGCGGGATCAGCAAGCATAGAATAGTGGAGGTAGAAAGATACCAAGCAGGGCCGTTTCTTTCATTTCTTTGACAATAATTTCCCAGTGTAGAGGAACAAGTAATTCAGGGCTCACGAAGGGGCTCACATTGTCTAACATCAATGCTGCAGATGGGGCCTTTCAAAATTCTGCAATACCAAGTTGCTAAATTCTTGAGAAATTTAAGGACCAATTATTGTTTTAATTTTGCATGTGTGTGTGTGTGTTGCCTTTTTTTTTTTTTTTTTTGAGACAGGCTCTCGCTATGTAGTCCAGGCTAGCATCAAATTTACCCTCCCCCTGCCCCAGCCTCCTGAGTACTTGGATTACAGGGGTGCCTAATCACACTTAGTAAGACCAATTACTTTTAAAGAAGGTGTGTGCAAAACCACAGATAATACATATTCTTGGCAGGACTGTCCGAAGAACTAAAGACCTGCAGAGAAAGTCAAGGCTTGAAATGGTCATTCACCTCTTTGTTGTGACATTTTCTCACCTGGTTATCATGCAATACTGCAAAGGCACATCACAGGTAAGTAAATGTAAAAATGATAAAAGGAGAAAAAAATCAAATCAAGCAATAACCAGCTGAAAAAAAGAAAAAGACAACTACTGGTTGCTTCCACTTACATGAGGTACCTGAAGAGTCAGACGCATAGAGACAGATGGGGAACGGGATTTCCAGGACTGGGAAGAAGACAGTGAGTTTTTGTTTACTGGGTATGTGGTAAAGTTTTGGAAGATGAGAAAGATGGAAGGAGGATGGTGATTTGCACAACAAAGTGAATATATTTAATGTTGCTGACCTGTACACTTAAAAATGGTTAAGATGATAAATTTTATGTTATCTGCATTTACCACAATTGAAGAATTTGAGAGAAAAGGAAGAAGGAAGGAAAGAAGGCAGACAGGCTGGCTGAAGGGCCAACCCAGAGACAGGGAAGGATGGATTATGTCATCATGGTCAGTGGCAGACAGTGTTTACTGCCCAGGACAACCAGTTCTTTTCTGGGGTTCTATGTCCTCACCCAGCCCCTACTTCGCTCCTCTTTGGTGCTGAGTACAGTATCTCAAACACAACAGAAACTCAGTCCTGACTGTTGGAATCCTTTTGCCCATGCTTTCTTTTTATTTGTGTGTGTGTATATGTGTTTATGTGTGTACGTGTGTGTGTATGTGATGGGGGGGCGGGGCAGAGAGGAAGGAAAAGGCTTTCAAAGCCCTGGTGACGAGCTGGTAGAGTGACTCAAGTAGAAGATTGTCTGCCTAGCTAGCAGGAGGCTCTGAGTTCAACCCCCAGTATTGACGAATCAATCAATCAATGAAGCAATCAAAGTACTAGTGACCAAAATGTCAAAAGGGGGGGAAGGAGGGAAATCTATCCTCTTAATTTAACTAACAACAAAGGAAGATAAAGAACTTTTTGGAAGGTTCTGGGGCTTATTTAAGCCAAGGACACTCTGCGAAAGCACTTACATAACATTGCCTTTTAAGAGCAAATGTCCTAAACCGGCAAAAGCTTTCCAGCGAAGCTCAGTGGCACAGTGCTGGCCTACACGAGCAAGGCACTGCTAGATCCTTCACATGGCACGTGCGCACACACGTACACAGACACACGTACACACACGAACACACACAGACACACACGTACACACGCACACATACACAGGCACACACGAACACACACACACATATACACACATGTACACACACACGAACACACACACACGTACACACACAAAACAGACTTGACTCTGACTTCTTCATCCCCTCACCCCAGGAAGAGCACTTTATTTACTGAAGCCCTGCTCTAAGCCTGGCCACTGTGCTACCTATTCATACAGATATTATTAGTTCTACTTTGAGAAATGAGGAAATCAAAGAACCAAAAAGTTATGTATTTTGCCCTGGGTGCTAAGTTTTCACTGGTAAAGTCAGAGGGCAGACCCAACAGTAATAGTAACTATAGTAACAGTGAATCACATCCACAGACAGACAGACACACACATATACACACATGCTGAAACAGAGAAGCAGACAAAAGCCCAAAGTCTCTTTGGCCCATTTTGAATGATAATGACCTTCTTGGAACAAAGAGACTGCTGCCTAGAGGATTAGTAAGTGGACTGACGAAGGGCCTTGGCAGGAGGTGACGCTCTGGTTAATAAGTGACAGTATGGTCATGAAACACACATTAGCAATCCATTTCCCCACCTCACAGATAACCTGTTTGGAGATGAGAAGAACTGAGATACGTCAACAACTGTCAGATGGAAAATGAAGGCTAAAGGAAGAATGGTGCCAGCAAAGGAATTCTGACCTGTGCCACTCCCCTCCCCCCAGTACTCACCTTTTTCATCTGGTGTATTTTACTTAGCGTAATATTGTCAAGGTTCAACCAATACTGCATCATAGGTCAGAATTTCCTTCCTTTTTAAGGCTGAATGATATTCCCTTGTATGGATATACCACATTTTGGGACACCTGGTTGCTGCCACTTCTGGGCTACCGTGAATAATGCTGCTGTGAACTTGAGTGTCCATATACCTCTGTGAGACACTGCTTTCAAATCTCTTGAGTATATGCCCTAAAATAGGATTGCTAGATCACACGGTAGTCCCACATTTAATATTTTAGGCACCACCAGCCTGCTGTTCACAGTAATTGCACCATTTCACCTTAGTCTCTGGGCTTTCTCATACCTGCTACTCCAAAAGGCCTCCGGAGCCCACAGGTGTGCTTTTTGCCCTCCTTCAGCTCCATACGGCCAACCCGGACAATCTGGCAGACCAGGCTGATGCGAGGCCGGATGAGGTCAGTGCTGCTGAGGTCCTGGAGAGATAAACAGAGAACACAGAGGTGGGGCTGCGTCACCCTGTCACCTCCTTTACTCTTTTCACTCTACAACAGAATCCTGTTCAGAGCATGCTGACATACTCTGTGACTTCTCTCTTCTCCTCTCCCTTCCAAGAAGCATGCTGGTATCAGAGAAAACAACTTTGTATTTCTAAAAAAAAAAAAAAAAAAGCACTCTTTTCTTCCTCTGCTTCTATTTTAAATTTCTAAAATAGATCAGAGTTCATCTAAAGGCTCCAGTTTAGCAAGTTAGCAGGGTGTTTCAAAGCCAGGACATTCATTGCTACCTTCCAGGATGTATCTCAACACAGGATGCATTTCAGTGTCAAATGAAATCAAAACTCGCGTGACCGACAGTTGCTGAGTATCCACACAGCCTCTGGCGTTTCATTAGTTTCAAAACATCCCTGGGAAGCAAAGTAATCCAGACACTGCTGTGCACAGCTATTCACCCACTTTAGGAGAGGGTCCACAGGAGCTTCTCAAAGAGCTGAATAATGACAGCAGTGGAGATGAAATCTCTGCTTTTTGTGGCTGAAGCTTTTGTTTTTATTCATAAGGATGGGCGAATAAACCCAGGAATGAGTTTACATATCTCACTCATTTAACATCAGAAACAATGTAACTACATTTCAGTATCTTTTTATGAAACAGCAGCCCAAGCACTCTTTACTGAGTCAAGAATCAGTTTTCAAATAATCACGTGAAATCTATTCCCTATAATTTAGTTAACTAAAGAGAGGAAGATACGCCAATAATAATATCCATCTTGAATTTCTACTCTACGCTCCGTAAGGCTTCCAACAAGAGAAAAATAAAGGTTCAGGTGACCCGTCCTATAAACTGTGGCACAGTGACATTAGTAAATATTATGCAATATATATAAAGGAAATTTTTGAAGATTTAATGATCAATGCAATGGTCACCAGATTTGATTTAAGGGAAAAAAAGTCCTGAAATTTACAGACTACATGATCCTTCGGGACAGGGGGTTGGGGGGGCGGGGAGTGGGGGGCGAGGCAGATCGGGAAAGAGGATAAATGGCAGCTGTTCTAAAACAGTATTTACCAGAAGATGGCCCAAAGACTCAATAATACCTTTGCATACTGTACACATGGACTGATAAATGCCTTTTGATTTTAGGGAAATCCCCACGTATCTCAGAACTGAGGAAATGCTAGGGAGGTTTTGGGAAGAGTCCAGAATGCTCTCTGCCTGGGTGGTGAGGATGCAGATAGCTCAGTGAAGGGACAGTACATCAGCTGGTGTATGCCCCAGAGGCGGGAGGTGAATAAAAGTGAGACTGTATGGGGACCAGGAATCCTGCACGTCATTTGCCTAGGCCCTGTGACTTAGACTCAGTTTTCCTTGTTCTAAGAGAGGGAAGAGAGTAAGGAGATAAGACATGTGTGTGGGCTGAAGGGACAATGAAGGAAAGGGGGCATTTGTTTTTGGCCCACCAAGGTGGCAACAGCTCCAGGGCATTTTAAGTAGTAGAGGCATAAAAAAGTGAGAGAACTCCAGAAAGTTCCACCCACCCTAAGGGGAAGACAGTTTAATGCATTCCCTTGCTCCTCAGCCATGTGTAGGAGTACTTTGGAGGGAGGAGGAAGGAAAGCACTCATTCTGATATAAGCACACAAAACAAGTCTGGCTCTTGCCCTTGCCCTGACTGTGACCTTAGTCTGGAAGCTCTCTCCTCAGTTATCTGCAAGGTTCACTCTCAACTTCAAAGTCTGACTCAAATGTCTCCTTTTCAGAGGTCTGCCCTCACAAACCTATTTATTTATGTATTTTGGGGTCCTGGGGATCAAACCCAGGGCCTAGTGTATGGTAGGCACCTGCCCACTTTTAATGCTCAGCCCTAACCAATCTACTTAAAACACGACCTTCCCCCAGCTAGCTGTCCCTACACCCCTCAAAGCACTTTGAGACTTCTTACATTGTATAAATTTACTCATTTACTTAATTATTATTTATTAATTCTTCCCCATCAGGAAAAAAACTACTCTAGTTCAGAGTCTTTGTTTTTCTTGATTTGTTCAGGGCTGTACCTCAAGTGTGAAAATCCGTGCTTGGCATCCAGTAGGTGCTCAGTAGATATTTGTTGTATAATGAGTGGGTGATTCCTACTGGGGAGGATCGGGGTGGTTTTTCATCTTTTGTGTTTTCCATACACTTACCACGTGTGTCCACTAGCATCAAAGGACAAATGACCAATGAAACAAAGGTGGGACTTACAGTGAATATTGCTTGAAGGTTATTGAGTTTCTCTATCTCCTTGGGCATCCCATTACTGCCCCAGCGAATTAGGTAGTTCTCACTGGCGAAGAAAAGAAAATGATTCTCCATGAGAGACCAGACAGGGATGGAGGCTGCCTTTCGTACAGACTTGTAAGGGCGAAAGGATGATGCAAAATGCTGACTGAAGCTCAATAGGCAGGTGTAAAGTACCCACAAACATGTGGGTCCCTGGCTTTGGAAGTGTCCCTACTGCGGTCCCATAACAGGCACTCATACAGAGCACGACATATAGTGCTTAGGACATACAGGTATGGCAGATTTTATGGGATTCGACTGTCTAGGGTCTTCTCATCTCAAATACTTCATATAGAAGTTTCAGTTTTGTGCCAGGCATGGTGGCTCACACCTGTAATCCTAGCTATTTGGGAGGCTGAGATTGGGTGGATCACAGTTTGAGGCCAGTGCAGGCAAATAGTTTGGGAGATCCCATCTCCAAAATAACCAGAGCAAAATGGACTAGAGGTGTGGCTCAAGCAGTAGAGCACATGTTTTGCAAGTGCAAAGCCCTGAGTTCAAACCCCAGTCCCACCAAAAATGAAGAAATTTCAGTTCTGCTGAAACATGTATTAAACTGTGTCATTCCAAATCCATCCCTTGTAATCCACACCACCATACTCATACATTATTTTAGAAATAAACAATTTATCAGTAACTACTTTTAATCACCTACTCATAGATAAACATGCATTTCCTTAGCTGCTCAGTAGGGGACCATTTGAGGGCTAAACACTGCCCCATGATCATTTCCTACAGTTTAATACTTTTTTTAACTGAACTTATTTTTAGAACAGTTTTGGCTTCACAGCAAAGTTGGGTTGGAAGTACATATATCCCTGCCCTACACTTAAGACAGCCTCCCTCACGATCCACTGTCCTCACCTGATGGTACGTTTGTTCTAACAGATAATCCTATGTGATACCTCATTAAAACCCAGGACATACAGGTGACATTAGATTCTTTGTTCATGCTTGACTTTGAGCTTTCTATGGGTTTGGACAAATGCATGACAGGCATCTGCCACTGTGGTATCACACAGACTAGTTTCACTGCCCCAGTCCCACTCTGTGCCCATCTATTCATCCCTCTTTCACTCTTCTGGATGAGCATTTGAACTGTATCCTCAGCTCCATGTCCTGATCAAGGCTACACTCTCTAACTCCCAGGGAGTACTCCAACTGGCTGCTTGGTTTCAGTACTGATACAGAAGGCTTTCAGAGCCAGAAGAACTTACTTTCCACAGCCCAGAAGTACTCTCCCTCTTCTTTATCTCCCCTTCTCAAGCCTAGCAACCTATCTCAAACCTCAGGTAGGGGCAGGTGAAGGCTGGGTATTTTGCAAAGTCAATCTTAAGTGATCTGGGTTCCCACTACCTGATGAAGGTGGACCGGTCTGGATCATAGAGGGCCATGAACAACTCCGCATCCTCCCCGATGTTGCAGACAAAATTCTTGAAGTTCACGTACAGGCCATAGGTGTGAATAGCACTGAAGATGACCTGGCCCCGCAAGTCCAGGTTCTGCAGAATGGACTGGACAGAGAGGAAAAGAGTGAAAACGGCTTGGATTCAGCAAAAGAGAAAAGCTGACAAGGAAATCAACCTGCAAAGGGGGGCAGATGCCATCATCACTCAGAAGCTCTTGAGAAGAAAGTGATGTAAGTGAACCAGTGATCTATCACGTGGGCAAGATGTAACCATTGCTTAGATGACCAAGGCTGTCCTGCTCAGGGCCTGAACATAAGTCATTTAGCAAATGCTGTCTATCAGTGGTAACTCTTGGTTTCAGTAGATGTGAGCAGCTCTTACTTCTCATGCTTGCTTCGGCATGAAGTTCAAATACACAAAAACTTGATTCATTATCCCTCTTTATGGGAATACCTTGTTGAAAACAAAACATTCCCCCGGAAAGGCCTCACCCTCAGATGCGGTTACTAACAGATTCAGAAACTAATATTACTGTGACTCTGTTAAAGAAATAAAAGCTAAAAGCTAAACAAAACTGTCACAAACCTTACTCATTAGAACAGAAAGACTGAAAGAAAATAGAGTAAACTGTCCATATGGTTGGGTCGGGGTGGTCACCGTATGGGTGATTTTTTTTTAATTTTTTTAAAAAAAAAATTTTTTTTTAATTTTTTAAAAAAAAAAATTTTTTTTTAATTTTTTTGTTTTTTTTTTTTTACAACTTTGTAGTTTTTCTTTAATGTGCAGGATTACCTTCATTATCTTTCAAATACTTCATTTTAAAATATTTATTTTGGACCACATATGCACCAAACACAGAAGCTTAGACAATGGTCTCCCTTCCACCCAGCTCTCCTTCCCAAGGACATCCACTAATGATCCATTTCTTGTCTACCATCTCATTTAACCTATGTATGTGCATCAAAGTATGCAATCCTCTTTACATTTTTTTGTGAAACACAAATAACAGCATCTTATAACACTCTTCTCTATCTTACCTTTTCCACTTAATGTGTATCTTTGCAATCTTTCCGTAAGAGAACATACAGTGGCCTCCTGTATGTTCTAGAATATACAGGAGAAAATGGATTTTCTAGATATTTCTTTTGTCAAAAATTCCCCTTCTCTCATTAAAAAACCAAAGCAAAAATAAAAACCACAGCAATCTGCACATTGGAGGACGTGTACCTTTTCTTCCTGGATCTTTTCCTCAATCCTTTTGGAGGCCACTTCGTGGGCTCTGAAGAGGGCAATGGTGCTGGTTTCATCAGGGTCCAGAATGTTCCCATTGTCATCTCGCACTACCAGATCTAGTCCCAGCATTCTGGAAAAAAAGGGATGGTCAGGGCCATACTATTCCCAGGAAATCCCTCCTCAGAGAACCTAGAGGATTCAAAGTAGGAAGACCAGGGCTGGACAAGTCAAGGCAATAACAGCCTGCAGACCATTCTTCTTCCATTTGAACAGCAATGTTCAAAAACTCATGACACAATGTCGGCCAAATTTATGTAAGAATATTCAAAATAATTTGCTTCAAGGACAGAAAAATTGGCATTGATTCTGACTAAAATCCTCTTTGCCAAATCTGCCCTGTGATTTGGCATAGCAACTATAAAAGACCCACGAATAATTACTTGAGGGTTTGTCCTGATCACCTTATTTCATTCAAGGCTGTCTCAAAGAAGAGGGATGAAGTAAGTCCTAGTTGCTGCTCTCTGTACCCCATCTCAGGGCACTGGCTCTCCTGTCATTTGGACTAGATCTGAAATCTTGGCTTTAAATACTTGCTACTAATCGGACACCTTTTTTTTGCAAAGGCTGGATTATTTCACCTATAAAAATTTTCTAGGCTTCAGGGTTGTTGTGAGAATGTAATGAGTTAATGAATGTAAAGTACCTAATACAGTATCTCCCATATGGTAAGCACTTAAATATTGCACAAGAAAAACTGGCTGTATGATGCTGAAGCTCTGAGTGGCAAGGGTAGGGCCATATGGTGGACCTGATCACCCTCTGCCTTCCAAGACTTTTGTGCCCAATGGGCACACAAAAGTAGAAAGAACTGTGCTTAGTTCCAAGAAGCTGAAAGTGGTGTAAACAGGATACTGATATCTCAGTGCCAGCATGCCTTCCAGGCACCCGCAATCTGGGAGTGGGGTTCCAAACAGCAAGAACACTCTGCAATAACAACAAAATGTGCCAAGTCTTTGGAAGAAAGCAAAATGCTTCATTTCCCTCCTGCGTTTGGTAGCATCTCCATCAACTGATTTGATATGGCAGGTTCCTTTCCATAGCAGCCAGATCCATGGGCCACCCAGGCTTACGACGGCTGGCCATGCTAGCTGCTCAGAGACTGGGTTCATGAAGGTGCTGACAGAGCAGCTCTATTTCCTGAGCTGTGTCCATGGGCTGGAATGGGAAATCACCTTGCTCTGCCATTTGTCAGTATCCTGACAGAGACTGGAGGAACTTCCTTGCCACAGACCTCAAAAGACAGAGGTGGCCTATGTGTAAATTAGGGAGGTGCTTTGTCCCACTGCAGCCAACTTTTAAAGAAGTCCTCTAACACCATATAGTCCTCTGGTGACCAAGTATGGGAGTGGATAGAAACTTCTCAACCCCAAGAAGGGAGCGTGAGACAGGGAGCCAAAGACCTGGGTTCAAATTGATGCTTTCCCATTGACAATCTGTGCGACTTGGAAGGAAATCACTTAAGCTCACATGCTCTTTCTTTATCTATAAAATGGAAAGAGTAACTGCTTCACAATAGGACCATAAGTGTTAGAACTTACAACTTCAGAGGTTATAAGTATGTACAATATACCAAGGAGGTATTTCAAAAGTACTGACTGACTATGACCCCAGCTATTTCTCAATACAGGTATCACAGTGTGACATTTACACAGCAGGATAGTGAGCTGTATTAGGTTATGTGACTGAGGGATAGTCAAAAGTCCTGAGGTTGGAGAAAGAGGATAAAAGGGGAGGGAAAACATATATGCACAAGTTGAAGAAACTAAATACCAAAAGAATCCCCAACAAAAACCGAGAACCACCTTAGCCTTCTGGGAAGTGATGGCTGGGAGGCATGCATACCAGGTCATGGTAAATTTGGATAAATAGGCCGAATTCCTCACATTGTCAAGGGCCAGTAATACCTGGAACCAATACAGCTGCCTGAGCTAATCAGAGGATCGATGAGTACTGATACTCTTTGGAGGTGACAACAGACAAAGTCATCAGGCTGGAAACATGTGAGAATCTGGTTTTCATACATTGTCCACCATGGTCCCAGTTAGGGGAAGATGGAGACAAGGTGCAAATCAGTCTGATGCCTCCCTTCCCCCAGTACTGAGGATTGAACCAGGGTCTTGTGCGTGCTATCACGCACTCTACTACTTTAGCCAGGCCTCCAGCCCTTTTGTTTTTGAGACAGGCTCTGGGATTACCTCTGGGTAATCCTCCTGCCTCCACCTCCCAATAGCTGGGATTACAAGCATGTACCACTACACCCAGCTGAGTCTGGTATCTTTTTAACCTCCATTGTTAGAACAAAAAAAGGCTCAGGCATCTGAAAGTGCCAGCTAATGGTGTTTAGCAGCATTTCTTTGGCGGCAGGGCTGCATCACTCCAAACCCCATCCTCTCTGTTCACGCGTCAGCTCCTCATAAAGGAAGTCAGCACAGCTCTGGGACTGTGGAGGGCATGTGAAGGTTTTTAAAGAAATTAAGTGCTTTCTATGACACAAAGAGAGTAGTATGCATTATTCTTTGGCAACTCTAAGGTCAAAAGTTTGTTGTGAGGCTGGGGAGAGGGGCCCGAGGAGAGGGTGGCTGATGGGCACAGCGATGGCTGGACGGGAGGAATAGCCCCTATGTTCTACATCTCAGCAGGGTAACAGGCTGTCAGCAATTAAATTGTGTATTCCAAATAGCAGTAGAGAGGATTCTGAATGTTCCCAACACAAAGAAATAATGAATGTTTATGGTGCACAATTATTATGTGTCAATTAAATTTTTTTTGGTGGTACTGAGGCTTGAACTCAGGACCTCGTGCTTGCTAGGCAGATGCCAATTTAAAATTTTTTTAAAGTTTTCTGCTTAAAGTTCTCTGTGAAGAGTATCCTTAGCATGAAGGTACCAGTCATTTTCCAAGTTCGCAGTGAAAGGTCATCCCTGGTTTACCTGTTCCCGTGGTCGATTTTGGCTGTGACCTTCTTCTTGAGCTCTGCCAGTTCGTCCTTGGGGAGTGTCCCAGACAGGATCTGGGAGCGCCACTCGATCAGGCTGTATGTCATCTGCTGCAGCTGGCGGAAGAGTGTGATCTTGTTGTTCTAAGATGGGAAAAGGACACAGCAGAAGGACAGAAAAGAAAAGGTTATGATGGAGAGGGAATATCTTTTGATGGATTCTTTATGTGTTGTTATTGAATCATTATGTCGCACCATAAGCTATGGACTTTGAGGGACTATATGATGTTCACAGAGATGGCTTTGTCCCAAGCCACTTCTATTTACTCCCAACTACAACTTTAAACATGGATAAACAACTGCAGGATGTATGGTTGGTCCTAAATCATAAATACATCAAGTCATCCACATGCCCTAATATTCCGACCACGCATGTTCCTCCTCTGATTAAAATCCTCTACAGATTGCACTAGGTACAACAGACCTCACTGTAAGTCTCTTCAAGTCCTGGATGCTTGGTCACGTTCACACACACATTCGACACCACTCTCCATCTCACGATCTGTGCTTCCCCCGTGCAAACCTTTGTCCACTTCTTCCCAAACACTCAGATGGGTGATCTCCTCCTCCACCTGCAAACACTTGGCTCTTTTACCCAAACCTACCACAGCCTCAGCTCCTTTCTGCAGCCTTTGCCACCTGGCTAATTCTGACTCCAGTCTCCAAACAGAAGTCTCTTCCTGGAAGCCCTACCTGTGGGGCAGCTGTGCCTCCCCTCACTCCAGAATTTACATCCACCCCAGCTTGCAGAAGCCTGGACAACCCTGCATGGAAGACTCTCCCCTTAACACAGTAAGCTCCCTGGACAAGACGCTTGTTCATTTGGGTCCATAGTAGGAGCCCTACAAATGGAGTAAAGGGGAGAATTACAAACGGAGAAATACATGTAATTTCAGATATCGAACAATAAAAATTTAAATATTTTTAAGTCTCTACTTCTCTAGGAAATTGTTAGATCATGCAGACATGAAGGTATGATTCTGGGCTTTACGAGTAACTTACTGTAACTGAGCTAAATTAACTTACAACCAACTAATTTTTTGTGCCTCAATCATTTTGAGAGTCAAATGCTTGATATTTGAGCCACCACAACCTGGGTTTGTTTAAATGATTAATTGTATCTTTGTATTTTTTTATATAAAAAATAGTCAATGAGTGTTGGCTATGTGCTAGAAATAAAGTTCCTGCCCTCAAGGATCTAGCATTCTAGAGGGGAAGGCAACAAGAGAGAGAGAGAAAGAGAGAGATTGAGAGTGTGTGTGTAACATTACATTTTTTTTTTGCAGTGCTGTGGATCAAACTCAGGGCCTGTGGCATGCTAGGCAAGCACCCTGTCACTGAGCTGCGTCTCCAGTGGATGTTACATACTATATTATGATACATTATTATATCTGCATACACACAGGTAACTTCAGATTTTAAAAAGTACAAGAAAGAAAACAGAGAAACAATAAAAAAATACAGAAGTAAGAGCATGAATAGGGCAATATGATATTGTGTACATGGGGAAGGAGGTCACATTAGACAGAATGATCAGGGAAGACTGTTCTGTGTATCACTTTGGAAAGACGGTGACAAAAATTCAGATTATTCCTGGAAGAAACCACCTTTTTCTTATTTGTAGATGAAAGTCATGGTACAGTTATAGAACCGTGTTACTTCTGGACTTACAGGAAACGACAGAGCAGATGTGCAGTTCAAAACAGGGCACACAAACACGCACACCCAGACACACCCAGACCTTGCTGCAGGCTGGGCCGTGTGTCTCCTAGTGGCATTCTTCTACTCCACTCCCAGGGACACTGATTCCTGTGCAAATATCGGGTGGAAACAGGGCTGAAAAGATCCAAGGTACTTCTGAACAAAGAGTAAACATGAAGGAAGGGTCCTCTACCCAGAAAGGGGACAGTGGGAAGCAATGATGTGACTGGGAGAGTGTGACAGAAATTCCAACAGAAGTTCAAAGTTCCTGGGAACACAAAGCAAAGAGAGGAATAATACTATAGCTCTTGGGAACAGAGGGTAAACCTGCTTAAAACTGTGAAACCAGCTACACTTCTGTGCCTTTAGCATTTTCTGGACTGGTTCTTCCTATAAGCTGGTCCTTAGAAAAGCAGAAAATGAGACACGCAAAAACTATTTTTAGATTATTTCATGCAATTGTGTATAAAGTGCTTTGTTCACTCAATCAGATATAAAAAACATATGCCTTTTTTCATTCAGTCATATATAAAATATTTCCATTTCACTGTCTTTCAAACCAGGAAAAGGAGTAAGGAATTAAGCCTAAGACTTTCTCTTTTAGAACTGCTACGTAGAAAGCAGTTCTATGCAAATTGAACTGCTATGCAATTGTTTTTATTTAAATTCTTGCAACTCATTTATCTATTCCTACTTAGGGTTTTTTAATGTTTTCCAATTTTGATTAAGCTATTACTTCTCACACATTGGGTGGGGAAGGGCTCCAGGCTCAGGGAACCCTGGGTGTGTGAGAGACGGCTCTGTTTGAAGGCACATGTTCACAAGTCCTCCGTCTCAATTCCATTAGACGTTAGCCATGGCAATTTAATCATTGCCTGTCCGTATCAGCCTTGTTTGCCAAGTTCTTCCCCCCAAGAAAGATGAAGACAGCTATTCTTCTCTGATTCGCTGTGCCAAATTAATTATGAATACACAAGCTGGAACCGAGCAAAGGAAGCAATTTCCTCACTTACTTCAATGGACTTGGCAGCCACACTTCCAAGACTATTCTAAGCAAGCCATTCTGCACGATGGCTGGCTGGGGACACTTCACGAGGACAGGTGAGAAGAACACCAGCCCTTCCAGCACACTGAGGACCAAGCTCCCCGAGTCTTTTCTCCTACCGTCCTCCACTCGGCTTTGCACCCCAAGTGTTCATGTGCCTGGTCTTCGGTGTGGTAGTTTTGGGAAGTGTTGGAACCTTTAAGAGGAGGGGCCAGTGAGAGGTCATCAGGTCACTGGTGGCTTGGCCCTGGGAGGGAGTACTGCTAGTTTCCTGAAGTAAGCTACGTCTTGATGGAGCCAGCCGTTATAAAACTGCAAACCTGGGCCCTGACTCAGTCTGGCTTCCTGTCTCACCCAGCAATTTCTTCCTCTGCTACGCACTCCTGTTACGATGCCACTGGCCACAGTGGGCCCTGACCAGAGCCCAAACACAGAGTTACCTAAACTTAGATTTGCAGCCGCTAAAAACCTGTGAGCAAAATAAACCTCACTTCTTTGTAAAGTATCTCGCCTCAGATATTTTGCCACAGCAACTGAAAATGGACTCGTAGCACACCTTCCAGGCTTCTGTTTTCTAGATCCTACCCAGCCTAGGCCTGCCTTTTGCAGGGTCCATCCTCTGCTATCCTCTGGCCTTCACTACTTAGGCTTTTCCGCATTAATGACCATTGCCAAGTCATTAACTCATTTCTTTGACCCTCTCTGCAAAAGTTAGCACCATCCTGGGCTACACAGCAGGAACTCAACTACAAAGTCTGATACCTCGAACTTTATTTTCTACCAGACAGTGGAGACAGTTCTGCATTTGCTCAGGTTTCTCCCAATTTCCCACCTGAAGTTATCTGAACTGGCTTCACTTTTTATATTCATTGAGATGTTGTTTTTTAAAATCTTCTTTGGAGATGAAAACAAAGTCATAAAAAAATGACAACACAGTTTTGCCTCTAATACCAACAGGAGTGCAGAAGCCATCGATGGAGTGTTACAGAACTTTGGGGGCCAAAAAATGACAATGATTTACTGGATGTCAGAAAACATGGATGCCTCCCCTCTCTTTCCCAAGGAATTAAAACACAGTCGAAAGCCTTTCTCAGGTCCTCCAGCAATCCAAGTCCAAAAAAAGTACAGTATAGACTCTACTACCACCCTTCCTCTTCAACGTGGATTTTAGGATTCAGAACGAGAAGTGAGAGAACACTTCGCTTGGGGATTTGGGGACTTGGTTTCTGTCTCTAATTCTGTCGTTAACTTGGCATATAACTTTGGGCAGATTATTCCCTCTGGGATTAGCCTATCTGTAAAAATCAAGGCATCAGCTCTAAGCGTCTTCAAGCCTGTGACTGAGGGGCTGTGTCTGACTCAATGGCCTCATGCCTCACGTGCTGGCATCAAATTCCCCCTGTGCACACCTTGGCAAGAATCTCCTGTCTTCTCCACGCAGCTGTAACTCCTGGGGACCTGGTACGACACTGACCAGCTGGCCATGCCCCTACCATCCTAGTGCCTCTTCTTTCTACCTCTGCTAGGCTTTCTGCCTAGCAAAGGTTTGATTTTTAAAGAAAAGATTCCAATTAAAGACTGTTTTCTTTTTTGGGGGTGGGACTGGGGTTTGAACCCAGGACTTTGCACTTGCAAAGCAGACACTCACAAAACAGGCACTCTTTTACTTGAGCCACACCTCCAGTCCATTTGGCTCTGGTTATTTTGGAGATGGGGGTCTTAAAAACTATTTGCTGGGGCTGGCCACAGCAGTGGTCCTCTAATCTCAATCCAAGTAATCAGGATGACAGACGTGAGCCACTGGCAACCAACAGACTATTTTTGCCTCCTGAAATAAAAGAAATCCTGAAAGCCAGGAAATCTTTAAAAAAAAATTAAATACGAAAAACATCCAAACCACAGCTGGTGCTTTGTCCCTGTCATTTCTGTGTCATATCTTGTCTCTCACCAGTGCCACACAGAAGCAGGGTTTCAACTCAGATAAAAGGACAACAGGCTGGAGTTGGCTATGGGAATTTCTGGCCTTGGTAATAAGCGATCAGATGCTACTTTCAAACCACAAGACCAGCTTAATTATTCTTCAGAGCTCAGGCCCATTGGTCAGTACCAACCAGTTCACAGGCAGTAGATTTAAGCTGCTTGCATACACAGTTAGGGGAAGAAAAGGCGATTCAGGGAGTCCCTTGTGCTCCTGCCTCAGCCTCAGCCACAGGCACTCTGTGCTCCAGAGATTTCCAGAATAGTTGCTGGGAACAGGGTTTTATTTTGCTGGCAAATTTTAAGTGAGGAGGAGCAGTCCTCCCTATGAACTACGTTAGTAATAGCTATCTTTGTCAGCAGGCTTTTTTTTTCTTATTAGCACATGTTCATTGTACAAGGGGATTCATTGTGACAAATCCAAATAGGCTTATACTTTACATTGTTAGGTCATCCCCCTCCCCATCTCCCCCATTCAACCTCCTCCCCGCCCCACTGAAAACAACTGCAGAAGGTTTCATTGTTCTACTTCATATTATGTATAAGAAGCCAATCAACCATATTCCCTCACTTTCATCTCCTTCCCTCCCCCCACAAGCAGCACCCCTCCTCCCCCATGTGCAAACACACACACACACACACACACACACACACACACACACACACACAGAGGACCTGTTTTATGAACTGGTCCTTCATTTTAAATTCCAAAGTCAAGGTTCAAAGGTGTTTCTCAATGTATCCCAGCTGTGAGTATACTGTACTTTGGTCAGTTCAATGCCTTGGGTGACTCTCCCTTAGCCTTTCCCTGCAACCCCCCATTATTCAACAGGCACCATTATGTATGGTCATGTACCCTATGTGCACAGATACAACGTATTTCCATATTGTTGACCATCATTCCTTTTTCCTTGCCCTCCTCCCTTGAGTTCCATAGAGCAATTCCACTATTACAAGCACGTTCTATATGTAAATGCATCACCAGGCTCTTCTCCCATCTCCTTTCCCTCAAGACAGCATTGGACCAAGTCCCCAAGCTTACCTAGGCACCACAGCCTGCCTAACCCACTCTCAAATTCCTTCTCCAACTGGAAGGTGGGAGTGGCCGTGAGCTGAATCTCAGGGTGAAACGGTGTGCAGTGTGCTTATGGCAACCAGGCATGTCACATGTCCAGGACGGCCCCATGTTCAAAAGCCCCTGTAACTGGAGTGCTATTGAGAAGATAGATATTACATGAGTCCAACCATATCTAAGTCAAGGCACTGGCATCCACCCACCTCACGAGGGGATTTATAGCAGCAGGGAGAAGAACTGCTGGAAAGGAAGAAACCAATGATCAGCTCCCTGGATCGACCTTTCGAGGCCAGGGAAAATGATCCTAGAGGCAGCAGGGAAAACTTAAATCTGTCAAACCTAGAGTAACTGAGTCATAAAGGGCTGAAAGGAGCTGGGCAAGGTGTATCTCCCTGTCCCTTCAGTCCAAGCTGGAGGAAAAGACCAGGGCTGGGTGGGCAAATGCACCCTACAATGACACATCAGGGCAACAGTGACTATGTTATAGATTTGTCTCCTATACTTCTTAAGATGAAGTTGCTCTTTTGAGAAGTAGTGTGCCAGGTACTGTCCTGGGAATTTTATACAGATCATTCCACTGCAAGGCATACACTGTCCTTTAGGAGAGGAAAATACAAGGCAGGAGGTCAAGGGGCTTTTCTTAGGCTGCAGGATTAGCCAGGCGCCTCACCAATCTGAGTTCTTTCTATTTTGCTTTGTTTATTTTCAGTAACTATTACTGGGTTTGTTATTTCGTCTGAATGTAAAAATACATACACACTAAGGGAGGGAGGCAGAGTGGAAGAACTGGCTGGCCTGCCTGGCCTCACTGTCCACTGTCTTGGCATTTGACCAGGTGACCTCACTGATTAAGGCGTTTCCTCCTTTCCTGATCAACCACTGGGGAAACCCAGCACCACAGCGTAGGAAAAGCTCCTGAAAAACTGCAGCGAATTTGTACTCTGCCTTCTGGAAGGGTCTGTGCCTCCTACCTGAACCTAAACCAAGAAGGCTCACTACTGGTAATGGGAAACTTAGCCTGCTACAGAGCTCAAGGCCACTGTGCCTATGATGATTCTGGGAGACAAAGGAGTGGCCTTGGATAAGTGTGGCAAGAGGCTCAAAACCACTGGCCAGGCAGCAAAGTGGGGTGAGGGGGAAGCTATGAGCCAAGGCTGGCCGGAGGGAGGATGCCCAGACTGGCTACTGTTTCCAGCCCAGGCAGTGTCAAGAGTCACGTGCTCCCATCTGCAGAATCCTTGACAACCTTTCTGCAGGATGGCTTTAAAGCCACCATCTCTTCCTGCTCCCGTAGCCCTGGGGGGGTTCACAAGGGAGTTTCTGTATCACTTTGGCAGGGGAGTGAAATCCAGCAGTGGCTTGGAGACCTCAAGTGACTTGCTTTAACTCCCAGAGCTAGTGAGGACAGGCCCTGCAGAGGAAACCCAGCTTCCTAATTTCTAGGCTAGTGTCCTGCTCTTGCAGTCTGGTTCTTCCCCAAGGAAAACAGCAATATTACTATCAAAAAGAAAGAAGGCAACATGGGAGTCACAGTCTCTTTTCTACTTTGGGCAGGCAGGTTCCCGTCTCTTCCGGATGGTCACTCCCTTCCACTTTCAGGAATATTTATGATTATTCATATGGTTATTGTAGGACTGCTAAAAACAGCTAGACAAATAACTTTCCTTTCTAGAATAATCACCAGCATCTACACAGCTAGGTTTACTCTGGTTAGTAGATTGCATTTTCCCCTCATATAAGAATCTGGAAACTGGGCAGTGGCTCCCAACTGTAATCCCAGCTACTCGGGAGACACAGGTTGGAGGATCGAGGTCAGAGACAGGTCCCAGGAAAAAACTCAAGATCCTATCTAAAATATAACTAAAGCAAAAAAGGGCTGGAGGTGTGGCAGCCTAGAAAGTGCAAGGCCCTGAGTTCAAACTTCTAGTACTGTCCCTCAAAAAAAAATCTGGATTTGAAATATAAATTTCCAGTGAACACAGACTGAAAAGAACAGAACCAGAAACTGTATTTTGGAGAAATACATAGTTTCTAAGGCATAATAGGAGCTGTTAAATTAATCAAGCAGAGTGCAGTTCATAAAGTGTAGGAGGAAGAAATGCAAATGTTAATGTATACTGGCAGAATCTATACTTATCTTTTACACAGAGTAAAGAAACTTACACAATCAGAAAAGAAAACACTAACATGCACAAAGGAGAGAAAGGACATGAAAAGTGGAGATTTGGGTTCCCTGGAAACATAATCTGTGAGGTTTGCTATTCTGACATGCTAATTTTTCAAACAGAAGTTTAGGAATTCTGTGAATGCATTCAGAAGGAACTAGAAAAAGAGAGAGAAAGGCAGGATTAATAACAAACCCATGTGATGTGGATTGTTCCTACTGGAATAGCATGTATCAAAAAGCCAAAGCAGAATGCTCAATCCTATAAACAGAGTAAGAATACCTACTACAAAGGTCTTTTAGTCAATCAACAGCAGTTGTAAGGCTTTTAAAAATATTCAAGTGACAAAATAACTATTTTATTAGATTTTAAAATAAGATGAGAAACTGCTGACGGCTTTTAATCTGGGGTGGCGGGGGTGGGGGACTTTTCACTTAAATCCCCTTCCTGCTACTAAATAGCATAACTCCCACAGAGAAAATCTTCACCGAGTACTGATCGCCACTTAAGTACTAGGGGACTTTGGGAGCCCTTTTCACTGATTTCTCAGTTCTGTGCTTTCTTCTGTGGTGCTGGGGATGGAGCCCAGGATCTCACACAAGCTGGGCCAGTGCCACTCACAGTGCCATTTCTTAGTTCTACTCAACAGCCAGTCCTGCACAGTGGCTGGTGGATGTAGAGAGGACACAGGTGAGGAAATGAGCCTAACAGTTGTGTTTTAGCAAGAAAACAAAGTCTCCATTCAAATCTTTGCTCTGACATGTGACTTCTTACACCTTTTCTGAAATGCTTGGGACCAGAGGTATTTCAGACTTTGGATTTTTTTTTTTTCGTGGTACAGGGATTTGAACTCAGGGCCTACACCTTCAGCCATTCCATGAGCCCTTTCTTTTCGATGGGTTTTTTCAAGATAGGGTCTCATGAACTATTCGTGTGGCATGGCTTCGATCCTCCTGATCTCTGCCTCCTGGGCAGCTAGGATTACAGGTGTGAGCCACTGGCGCCCAGCTTGGATTTTTCTTGGGGGAGGATATTTGCATATAGACATAGTAATCAAGTTAAACAGGAAATTCATTTATGCTTCATATCTGCTTTCTACACAGAGCTTGAAGACAATTTTTATTCAATATTTTAAATCATCTTGCTCATGAAACAAAGTTTCACACAGGAGATCAGATGTGGAATTTTCCCCTTATGGCGTCTCACTGGGGCTCAAACATTGGGATTTTGGAGCATTTTGGATTTGTGCTTTTAGATCAGGGATGACTGCGGTTTGGATTGAGAGGGGATTGAGAGGGTTTGAATTTGCCTCCCTAGGGGTCATGTGCAGGAAGCTTGGCCCCAGCTTGCTGATGTTAAGAGGTGGTAGAACCTTTAAGAGTTGGACCTAGTGGGAGGTCACTTGGGGCATCACCCTCAGAAGGAACTGATATAGTTCTTAGGGGACCCTGGTTGGTTATCTCCTGGGGATTGTCACACAAAGAGCGAGACTCCTGTCTGTGCTCTGGCGTCTTGTCTTACCATGAGCCATGAGCTCCTATCATGGCGATGCCATCCACCACGAGGTCCTTACCACCAGAGCTACACTGATTCCAGAAATCAGGCCTTTGAGCCTCCAGATCTGTGCCCTAAATAAACCTCTTTTCTTTATAAATTATCCATCTCCAGGTATTTTATTATAGTAACAGAAAATAGACAATGCAGGGATGCTCAACTTATCGAATACATGTCACCCCTCGCCAATTTCCAGAAAGAGCATGTCAAGGAATGCACCCACATACATGCAAATCCCTCATCAGTCAACCCTGTTACATCCACTATTAGCCAATCAATTAACCAGAACCAGAGAGTGCTTTCAATGTAAGTGCAAGATGATTAATGCAGGCCACTACGCTGACACCAGCATCTCTACCCTCCCTGAGCTGATGATTTAGGAACTCAGCGCTCTCATCAACTAAACATAAAGAGATCAAAAGATCACCTTCACTGCAAGGCATTACGTCCCAAGGGTTAGAAGATGGCCTCAGCGGTGAGTGAGTCCAGAAGGAAACATACGGATTGGTGTGTTTAGAAGGCACATTATAAAGAAGAAAGGAAACAAAGCCTGGAACAGTAGGGGCAAGAAAGCATCATGTACTTTTCCATGGAAAGGCATGGTGATTTCTGCTGCTGCATTTGTCACGGGAAGCAACACTCCTGAGTGGAAATGGAGTATCTCACATGATCTCTGAGAGCATATGCTAGAACGTGCTTTTCATCACTGCTTTTAGTACACAGGGTCTAGCAGCAATGGGGGTGCTTCCAGTCACTCACTAAGACTGCCTTATGGGAGTTAAAATGAATCAACAAATGACCTCATGAGAACTAAATAAACAAGGCCACATAAAGACAAGAGAATGGTTCCCAGGTCATCACATCTAATCTACAACTTCTCTGAACTCATTCACATGTCTATCCAGAGACTATGTGTTGCTCTTCACATGAACTCCTGGTTATCCATAGAAGCCTGGAAACCATCTCCAAAAGCAAGACCCAGTGGGGCTCACGAACAAGGTCTCCAGGAAAAAGATGGCTTTAGAAAACAGTCTTTGTGGATTCCAATGTCTAGGAAAGAGCTTCCTGATCTGGAAAGGAGGCAGGCATGCTGACAATGACTTTGAGCACCCCGGCCACTTGTAAAATAGCTGTTCTCAGTCTGCTAATATTAAATGCTGGATTTACTGGGTCCTTGTCCTGGTACGTTATTTGCTACAAAGAAGTTATAAGGAAAAGAGGTCTTTTTTGGCTCACAGTTATGGTACAAAGCTGAGGAGTGGCATCTGATGATGGCTTTCTTGTGGGCAGAGTTCTGAGGGGGTTCAGGGCATCACATGCCAGGGACAGGGAGCATGCTTGTATTGCTCTGTTTTCTCTTTTTCTTCCTATAAAGCCACCAGTATTCCACCATGGGGGCCCTAAACTGATGACTTTATGGAATCCTAATCCCTGACCCCACCTCTAAACACCACGGTTGGGTCAAATTTCTACATTCTTAACACATTATAAAGAGGATTAAACTCCAACATGAGTTTCAGAGGAGACAAGCTATATTCAAACCATGGATGTCCCAACCGCAAACTTATACACAACTCACAACTATTGTTTATGATGGAGATTGTGTGCTGGTTCCTATGTAATTCCCTACTAAACTAGCAGGTGGTATTAGCAAATTCTGAGTTCAAACCAGTGTTGTAAGAAAGAGAACTGCAACTCTGACTGATCAGGCGGAGCGCTACTGGCTTCTGAACGAGTCCCTCTGTTTCCTTATTAACACATTAGTAACTATAATTGCACCTACTTAGTGGGAGTTACCATAAGGACTCACAGTTTCCAGCACTTAGGAAGTCCTGGGTAAGTGTTTACAGTCCGTACTCCGTCACTTTCACAATCGGCCTGCTTATCCACTGACAAAAGACTGAACTGATGATCACACTCACTTCCCTCTATAATCCCGTATCAATGACCCAACTAGGGGAAATGGGAACCAGCTGAATGCCAGCCATTGCGTGGTCCAGGGAAGATGCTTCTGCTCCACGCAGAGCTAATGAGGGACCAACACTGGCAGAGGACAGCTCTGCAGCACAACAGACAGGCTGAGGCCCCAGTAATAACGCCATGGCCAGCTTCGAACAGGGGAGAAACTCACCACATAGAGCTTGCGCCAGATGACCGCCCATTCTCGCAGAGTGCACGTGAGCTCCTGCACCAGCGGGAGCTCCCCGGGAATCACGGTCTCGTGCTGCCTGGAGAGAACCAATCAGAGACCGGCTTTACTGGATGTGATTGGAGAGAACCAATCAGAGACTAGCTTTACTGCACGTGACTGGAGAGAACCAATCAGACACATGCTTTACTGCACATGCCCGGAGATGCTTTTGACTCAACACTTCCTGACACTTGAACCCAGGAGCGAGGCTGCTCTGACATGAAGGAAAGCAATCCTACCCAAGGAGGGACACGTGCAGTGGAGGGCACTGGGACACATCTAGGCATCGGAGAAAAGAGAAGGAGTTTAAGAGAGCTCAGCCTTCAAACTGAACTCGGTGCTTGCCTCCCTACCTTGGTTTTCTCTGGGAGCCTCAATGACCAAGCCAGGCTGGCTTAGGGACCCTCAGATGGAAGCTAAAAATCAAGTTCTTTACTTGGTTCCACTGAGCAGCTGTTTCGTTTAGAAAGGTGGGTGGAGGTGTACCTGGCACAAGGTCGGGGGCAGTGACCTTGCCCGTGACCTGCTGGCAGGGCCTGAGTCATGCCCTCCTCTAGAATGGCCTGGGTTTTCTTCTCATCTGCTGTTTCTAACCATAGGAAATACAGATCTGTCAAAGTCCTTGCTTATAGTAGACTTATTCTAGGTTTATTCACATAGATCCTCTCTGGAATTTCTATGATTAGCAAAAGGAGAAAGAGCAAGAGCAAGGGAACAAACGGGAAGAACGGGAGGAATGAGGGACCAACACTGATGCTTAGCAAAGTGTGGATTTCAGGAAGAGTGAGGTAATGTGTTAGGATGAACGTGACTCATGAAACCCAGGCATATTCACTATGAAAAATTACAGACGGCCCTGACTTAGGATGGTGTGATTATGATGGTTTGAAAGCTTATCCATACAGCTCTTTTGTTTTTCACTTTCTGTACAGTATTCAATAAATGACATGAGGTACCCATGTCACATAGGCTCTGTGAGAGATGAGTTTCCCAATTGCAGACTAATGTAAGTATTCTGAACACACTGAAGGTAGGCCAGACTAAGCTATGATGTTTGGTAGTTAGGTGAATTAACTACATTTTTACTGCCTTTAGCAGTAAAAATGCTAGTGTATATTAATTGTACATAATGGGTTTCATAGTGACACAGTAACTCATATTTTTAATGTACAATGGGTTTATCAGGAGGTAACCACATGGTTAGAGGAACATTTGTCTCTGTTATCTGAGTAGCAAATTTAACTGGGCAGCCTACATTTCATCTGGCAACCTTAGTTAGGTGGAACAGGCCTCCCACTGTGCTTTCCTCCAATGTGACAAGTGATACTTGGAGGCTGCGCAGGAATTGCCCACTGGAAAGAGGACTTCTTCAGGAGGAGAAGGAGACCTGGTACTTGGTCCTAGTTCTGCCAAGGAAGAGCCATATGAACTTGAGCACCTCTCTACCTCTGGCCTTAAATGAGGATGCTAAGCTTAGGACCAAAAATATTCTCTCTAGCTTTGAGATTATGTGACTCTGTGACCCAGCTGTCCATTCCTCCCCTACTCCATGGAGATCAGTGTGGATTTCACGCCTACCTCTCCTATTGCCTCCTTAATTCTCTTGCCCATGGATGGCCATGGAATGATGAACTCAGCTGCCTCCCTCTCCCACTTTGGCTGAGTGTGTCACTCTTCTTATGTGCCACAAAGGCAGTGCTTCCCAGGACAAATGAAATGGCAAGAAGTTAGGACAAAAATGGAACAGTAAACCCAAGAGGAAGGAAGGCCCTCAGCTCATTACTAGGGGAAGGATGCCAGGAAGGAACAATGATAGAAAGAGAAAGCAGAGGAAGGAATCACATCAGGAAAATATTTTAAGTTGTTTCTCTCTCATAGAGAAATGGAACCGATGAGATGGGAAAAATATTAATGGCCTTTCTTCTATGATAATCTTATACCTTTATCACCTTTTAGGAGTCTTCCTTGACTGGAACTTACCCTCGGTCTTCCACAGTTGCCTCTTTCAAATGAATGTACGTTTCAGGGAAAATACCCTATGGAAAAAAGAACTTTGCTTAGGCAACTATTTAATAAATGAATCCCAAAGTCAGGAGCAGCAAGAATAATTGGGAACACCTTGACCACAGGGACATTCTCCCTCAGTTTTGCAGGACATCAGTAACATTGACTTGCTACCTCAACAAAGGCATAATGGAAACACTGAAAGGCAGAAATTAAGATTCAGGTTCAGAGTGCATAGGATGTTTCATAAATAAAGAGGCAGAAATGTCCCCATCGGCTCAGAGCTTTATCAATGTAAGAAGTTGAATAGTGAGGTCGTAGAACTCCTCCAGATCCATGCAGGAGAAGCTTTGCAGTAAAGGGTCTCACGCGGTAAGTGAGGTGGATGGATATGGAGGACAAAGTAGCCCAAGAAATTATCATGGCTTTCTAAAGAAGTTCCCTCAATACTCTCAACCAATGCAACCAAATTAAAGATACTAGTTATCTGGTTACTTTCAGCATTTCACAGTCTCAAATTGTTCCCCCTTTTATATCCCTAAGAGGCAACTGTACATCAGTATTGTGACATTGCCCATGCAGCAAAATAAGGCCCAAAAAAACAAAGTGGAAGACATGAAACCACTGGGTAGAAGCTAAGCAGCTGAGGATGAGATCTACCAGTGGGCATCATGTCATCCTTGTGTGTTTTCTTATATACCAAAAGCTCTTGCTGTTTCACTGTGTAATATGTTCATGGACCAGGAGAGGAGACATCATCAGGAGAAGGCATTGCCAACCTCTCCTTCTTATAAGGCTGACATGCCAAGGCTGACCAGGAAGAAGAGGAACCTAACCAGGCATGGGCTCATGCCTGTAATCCTGCCTACTCAGGAGGTAGAGACTGGGAAGATTGAAATTTGAGGCCAGCTTGGGCAAAAAGTTGGTAAGACTCCATCTCAAACAATAAAAGCTGAGCCTGTCATCCCAACTAGGCAGGAAGTATAAATAGGAGGATCCCTGATTCAGGCTGGCTTGGGCATAAACTCAAGACCCTATTTGAAAAATAACTAAAGCCAAAAGGGCTGGGAGCATGGCTTAAGTGGTAGAGCACCTGTTTAGGAGGCACAAGGTCCTGAGTTCAAACCCCAGTACTGAAAAAAAAAAAAAGAACCTGCTTTGCTGGTATCTCCACTCAAGTGCTCTCAGCTCTGCTCCTGGAAGAACTAATATGAAGTAAATTTTATGGACACTACGTGTCAGGGGTGTGGGGTATCCCACTGCCCAGAGGACTGTGGTTAAGTGTACATGTGCACCCTGTGACCCTTAATAGGATGAGAAACCAACGAGTGTCAACAGGGCTTGCTCTTGTGTCCAGTTTCACATACTATATTTGTCTGTATAATACTCTTTCTCCCTTTTCATCCTTTGCCAATAAAACAGGAAACAGAAAGAACGCTGGGGATTAAGCTGCTCCCAGTATGGGTGATGACAGAGCGGATCCTGCAACTGCTCAAGGCAAAAGCAAAAGGGCACATCTGCTACCAACCAGGCAGAAGGGACCACAAAGAAACCGCATGCTTTCTCCTCCTTGCATGCAGAAAGGGGTGTGAATGTGTGTGTGTGTGTGTGTGTGTGTGTGTGTGAATGATAAAGAACAGTCACACACAGGAGATGACCCTGAGCTCTTTCATTACAGGTATTGGATGCAGAGTGGTTTGAGAAAGCTGATCAAACAGTAAAACACAAGCAAAAATTCAATGTATGTGTAATTCATTTTGAACCTGACTTCTGAAGCTCTGAAGCCCTCTATCTGTCCTTAGGCAATCTAAGGGGCAGTGGACATTCCTTCTGTTGCTGAGCAGAGACCCATGATTTGTTGACTGTCATTTCCATAGAGATTTAGACTTGGCCATCCAGAATTCTCCTTGGGGATGTGATACTAAGTGGAAGAAGCCAGTCACAAAAGACTTCAATGAGCCACGTGGAGCAGTCAGGTTCACAGAGAGAAAGTAGAATGGGGGTTGCCGGGGGCTGCAGGAAGGGGGACAAGGAATTAGTGTTTAATGTGCACAGAGCTTCAGTTGGGGAAGATGAAAAGGTTCTGGAGATGGTGGTGGTGGAGGCAGAACAGTGTGAATGGACTTGATATGGTGAGCTATACACTTAAAGATGGTTAAGATAGCAAAACTTGTGTTATATACTGTTAGACCACAAAATAGTCCAGAACTCATTTAAAAAAAAAAAAAGAGGGACTTTGGGTAGGGATGATCTGCTTAAAGTAGCAGCTATACCGTTAAAATAAGTTGTAACTGGGCTGGAGGTATAGTTTGGTGGTATAGCATATGCCTAGCATGTGTGAGGCCCTGAGTTCAGTGGTACAGCATATGCCTAGCATGTGTGAGGCCCTGAGTTTTATCTTCCTGGGGAGGACCAACCAATCAACAAATAAACCAAACAACAACAAAAACCCAAACACGTAACATTGCTGTTCCTAAGGTACATCTTTGCAGAATGGTTTTCAAATCAAGATGGTGAAGAGCAAATTAAAATTTTCATACATTCATAATCTGATAATTCACAATGGTAACTGAACTCCACTAATAATTAGGAGACATTCAAGACAGAAGTATTGAGAACTGCAAACAGTGATGGTCTTATGACATCTAAGCTGATCGTAAGCAAATAACTCATACTTCTGTACACGTGAAGACATGGACATTGAGAGGATATCACTACCCTGCCGTTTGTAGGCATCCTAGTGCCATGACAGTACTTGGTCATTTATAGTCATTTATTCACACTGGTAAAAGTGATGCTTATAGAACTTTTCCTACACCACTGTGGCATACAAAAAGCCAGAGCAAACCTGGGTCATATATTTCAGATTTACAGGCTATCTCTCAATGGAACTTACTTAAATTAAAAAAAAGAATAATGATTTTTCTAGATACTGCCCTTATCCACACTCCCACAATTCTGCCAGGATCAATAATCAGCTTCTTCAAAGCTCCTGCTTACTCAATTTGTAAAGCCACTAGCTCCTTTTATCACCACTCTAAATGGCTAGGTCTGCTTATAACTGACACCAAGAATTTCTATTAAAACAATGGGCCTTTCAAATAGCTCTTCTGCTAAGACAGGAAAAGGAGGTGCACGCATGAGAAAACTGTCCCTAATGGGCTGGATTTCTTAATGAGGGGTGTCAAAAGCCAAGCAACTCACTACAACTAGCTTTGAGTTCTATTTTCCTTGGATCTCTTCATAAGAAAGACATTTCAACTTAAAACACCCAAAACATCAATGCATTCTTTTTGTTTGTGTCTTTGTGTGTTGTATTAGTTTTTCTTTATCAAGAACAAAGAGAACCTTTTACTGAAATAACTCTGCTAAAGGGTGAAATTTTAAGCTTAAAGAAAGGTTGTAAGAGCCCTCTAATGCATATAAAAATATTAAAAACATATCTAGAACTCATTTAGATGCTTGTAGGGTATCCTGCCTGTCTACTTTTGGTTTGGTTTTTGTTTATTTTGGTGGTTTAATATAGGGTTTGAAGTCAGGGCTTGTGTTTGCCAAGAAGGCTCTTTACCACTTGAGCCATAACCCAGCCCGACCTGTCTATTTTTCAAAGCAGATGACAGGGCACTACTAGCTCAATGGATTTGGATCTGTTAAAGAAATCACAGGACACTTTAGAAACCAAGCACTTCCATGCTAGAAAGAATCCTTACAGGCAAAGTGTAGATCTAAAAGGGAAGACTTGGATCTGAGGCAGTTTCAAACTTGTGACATTTATCATTAAAAAACCAACAACGGTGTTTTTCTTTATGTTCCATCTAATTTTGTCTGAGAATGGGTTTTGTTATAAAGAAGGATTGGGCCGGGTGCCGGTGTCTCAGGCCTATAATTCTAGCTACTCAGGAGGCAGAGATCAGGATGATCGTGGTTCGAAGCCAGCTGGGGCAAATAGTTCGTGACACCTATCTCGAAAACACCTACCACAAAAAGGGCTGGTGCAGTGACTCAAGGTGTAGGCCTTGAATTTAAGCTGGTACCACAAACAAACAAAGAAACAAAATAAAAAAAAAAAAAAAGAAGAATTGGGATGTAAGTGACATGAATATTCTCTATCAAATTCAGAACTTCAATGTTGCTAACTCTTACTGCACCCTGAATTAACTGCCAGTTCAGTAATCAGGAGTAAAATAAACACAGGGCTGGCCAGCCCCAAGCCCAGCAGTGGCCTGTGCCAGGCACTGTCGCTCTGAGATCCTCTCGGAGGAGTCTTCTCTTGCTTTCCCTCTCCAGCTCGTCTGAACACGCTAAAGTGGGCGACATGAAGTGAAAACAGCTCAGCCGGGCGTGAAGATACACGGCACGAGAGTCTCACAGTACACAGAAAAGATTAGCATCGGGGTTTGGGAAGGACAAAAAGACCAAGACTGGAGGACATGCCCAGCCTGCACAGCAAACTCTTTTGTTTTGTTGAATGACTGAATTTTCATTAAGAGTGAAATGTGTGCACACACCAGTGTGCCAGCAGAGAGTGTGACCGAGGAACCAACGACCTCGGTCACACTCAGCCCTGGTGTTTCACGGCCTCTCCTTTGTAGGAAGGCATTTTGGGGACCCTGTGCCCTTTGGAAAGTTGGGTGTCCAATATTACCCCACCTATGCGGGATTAGTTCTAGCTCCCTCTGTGGGTTTTTTTCCCCTCCTCCCATCTTGATAAATTCAAGTGTTTCTCTCACCCCTTTCCTACTTTACTGTTGTGCCTGTGAGCTAATTGTGAAATAATAAGGGCCTCTTGACTGTTCTCTTTCAAAAGAAAGTGCTGACATGCTATGCTGCCCCAGCGAGCAGTATCAAAGGAAAAGCACTGACAGAGCCTAAAATAAACCGAGGGGGGCATTAACACGACTAATAAACTTCCCTTGGCTTGACAATTAGTAGCTTTGACACTGGGAAATGGAACAGTCTACATCAGGACTTTTCAAACTCTGCCCATGGTAAACAGTAAGAGATACATTTTTATGGCAGCCCATACTACACATCAAATACATAAAATGGAACAGAAATGTGTGAAATGCATGAACATTTACACCTAAGGTAAAAGTGTCATGAAGCAATACTCACCATTGGCCCCATTGCCTTCTGTCTTTTTCAGTAACATGTTGGTCGTCATCTACTATACTGACTTCACAGTGAATTACTAGGGTGGTGGGACTCAGTTTAGAAATCACTGCTCTGGTTTGTCCACTTACAGTGAAGGAGAGAATCTGGGAGACCCCCTCAGCTCTGGAATTTTAGCATTGCAGTGAAAGATGCAGGGAGATGAGCACCTCCCCACCCGAAAGTTCACACTGGAATGTTGTTACTGTTTTAGCTCAGCTGAGGGATGGGAATAAGAAGTCATCCAGGACCTTCTTGAATTGAGCAAATACAGTGATAAGATTTACACCATTATTCTTGGACATTGAAGTCAGACAAGTTGCTTCCAAAGCAAAGAAAAACCCATGAAAGAGAAAGCAAGCTAGGTCTAGGGCGAGAAGGAAAGGGATCAAGAAGAACAATGCAAAACTAGTAGCACTCAAACAAAATTTTAAAATTCAAATGAGAAGCTGTACCTTTTTAGATTTATTCTGGAGAGTGTACCCTCTGTACCAACCTGTCAGGGGATAAGAGAACAAAAATTTTTATGTTTGCAAGAATAACATAAATATATCACCAATATACATTCTCTTTTTTATTAGCAATACTGAGACAATTTAGCATACAAGATATTAAAATATTCATTATACAGTCAAGGTTCCATTTTATATTTTTAAAATAACTATAGGATTTAAAATTCACTTAGAAACAAGCCATCTCTACTCCTTTGGAGGAAAGACAGAACAAAAGCAAGACAGAAGGCAGCCCAACCTCTCCACACCTCAATACCATGCAGTCAGTCGCCCACCTTTGCAAGAATGAGCACTCAGTTTCATTATAGATTCTGCAAGTCACCTTACACCATTAAAATAGACACATTAAAATAATTAATATTGGCTTTCTCATTCTTCTCCATCTCCAGGTTAAGAACCATTAGTCTGGATGAATTTTAAGTTGGAGCAGCAAACTCTATCTTTATAAATATTTGCACCTAAAAAATTCAAATGATAAAGCAACATTTTATGTAATTCTTGGTAATGCTATAAGAATTCTATGAGATTTCTATGTGATTTTATGGGTTTGCTGAGGCTTTAGGTAAAGCCATTTATATTAGCTATTTGGTGGTACTGGGGTTTGAGCTCAGAACCTAGGGCTGTGTTTGCTAGACAAGCAGCTCTACCACTTGAGTCTTGCCCCCAGTTCTTGCTTTGCTTTGGTTATTCTTCAGATAGGTCTCATGATTTATATGGGAAATGGCCTCAGACCGCAATCCCCCTACCTACGCCTCCATCAGGAGCTAGAATTGTAGACAAGCACCAACAAACTTGGCTTGTTTTTTGTTTTGTTGCTACAATGTCTGCAGCCAAACTTGTCCCCAGGTGCCAGGGCAGGAGATCCAGAGTTCATAAGCAGCAGAGTTTGATGTGGCAGCCATCTGGGCCAGCCCCCACCATGACAGGGGATGAATTTGACTTGACTGCAACTGGCTTATTTCTGAGATGGGATCTTGTTCACTTTTTGCTGGGGCTGGCCTCAAACTGCAGTCCTGCAGATCTCTGCCTCCTGAATAGCTAGGATTATAGGGTGTGAGCCATTGAGCGCAGGTCTAACTTCTTTTTAAAAATTCCAATACAAGCATAGATACCTAGATACTTTCCCACCAGTTATCATAGCTCATACAATCTATTCTGCCTATAAACATATTTTTATTAAAAATTATTGAACACCTAGTATGGACAGTTCACTGAGATAATTTTCCTTATCCCCATGCTCATCAACTAAGGTACCAATGTGGTCCTCTTGCCTACGAAAACCTGACTGTAACTAGCACATGTGTAAGTCAGCCACATTCTCACAGGGAGTGGAGGCAAACTGTAATTAGACTTAAGGTATTTGCCAATAGGGTTTTAAAACTTTCTTGCAATTTGTTCCATATGAAACAAACCAGAAAACAGCCACATAATCTATGCTCTATATAAACAGACAGCTGAATTTATCGTCTTTGGGTATAGATTCAATATTTTCACAAATTCTAAACTGTCAGTAGCATTCAAAGATTCAGTAAAAGGCTTTGCAGTGTGTTGCAGGGAAGGTAGAGTGGGGGCTCTGCTGTAGAATTGTGATCTGTGTCAAGTTACGGGGTGGAGAAAAACATATTTGGGAAGCATTGACAAATTTCTCCCCAGGGCTCAAGGTCTGTGCCAAGTTGGACACACTTGCTCAGCTCTGCTAAAACATGAAGACGGTTTTGCATGAGTGATTAGCATCAAGGATGACTCTAGGGCCAAGCTGAGAAACACCACTTTGGTCTCTTCCAAGCAGTTTTCATCTTTCTAGGCCCATAAAGCCAAGACCTCATGATACAGACTTTAATTCAGAAAAGAATTTATCTGTCCTTTTGTAAGTAGTATTTTACAGAGCCATTCATCAGAGAATTATGCTTCCTAAACCTGTCATTTCTGAAAAGCTCCCTTTGAACCTCCTAGCTTTCCTCTAGAATTATGAGATGTGTGTAACTGCTACAAAAAAAAAGCACAAAATTATCATTTGTGAAAAGTGAATTTGTAAAAGTGAACTCTCATTTGCATGGCATCAGGTAGTTAAAAAACATAATCTCTGAGTTTTAACCATTTTCTGACTACCAAGACTCTGTAAGTTCAATTGCTAATAACCACAGGGGATGCAGAAACAGCTCCAAGTGTGTTTGCAATTTCCTCATACCCAGGCTGGTTGAAATTCAAACAAGAACACCATTTAACAACTATCTCAAATATGTAAAATTAGATGATCATAATTAAACACAGAACATTCTTAGACTTCAAAACACATCATGACTGAAGAGGCAGCAGAGGTTGTATCAAGCAGCTGTGATGGCCGGTAGTGTCAAATGGCTTGTGGAATGTCACATGCTCTCTTAAATTATTGCATTTTAAAAATAATGGGACTGGTAGGTGATGGTGAGTCTGGAGAGGACTCCTACCTACATTTACGTAAAATGACAATCTCAAAAAGTTAAGTTTGCAGCAATGATGGTGAACTCCGAAAGCTGTTTATGTTAAGTGTTGCTCATACAGGAGGTTAAGAAGTCATTTCTCTCTTCCTAGGACTGCCCCCATCCAAAATAAAAAAACTGTCTCCTCTGATTTAAAAACATCAGAGATCCTAATTCCCACTGTCAAAATCACTTACCTTATCTCACTTCTTCAAGGGGTACAGTACTTGCCTATCAAGTACACGGCCCTAAGTTCAAACCTCAATACTGAAAAAAGAACTCATAAATAAGGTGATCTGACAGATAAAGACAGTTCTAAGAGAATGAAGTGCTCAAACAGAATGCCTGGTTACGTGGGCTATTCTGTTAGATAAGGTCATCAAAGAAAGATCACTTGGAGGTGCTGAAAGGAAGCAGGCATGAAAATATCTGAGGAAAGAAACTTCTAGACAGAAATATCCACATAGAAAGCAGTGAGGCAAAAGTAAGCTTGAGGTTCAAAGACAGCCTGTTGCGTGAGAGAGGGAAATAGAGGAGGCAATGGAAGATGGTAGTGAGAGGTGTGATTCTTGACCATGGTGCCCTTTAGACTCACCAGGGAACTTTAAAAAATACTGATGCCTGGGCCTCGTCCCCCCAATATTCCGGTTTAACTGGACCCAGGCTTAGTGCTCCTCAAAAGATGCGCTGGTAATGCTAATGCCCAGCCAGAACTGATTACCACAGGTAGAGGAGCAATTTGGTTATATTCAAAGTATGGTGATAGGCATTGGAGGGTTTTAGATGTCATCGTGCCTTATGCTTCTAAAAGAGCACACTGGCTGCTATACAAGAATGGAGCATGGGAGGTGAAACATAGAGGAAGAGGAACACTTAGGAGACTGGTGGTGAAAATGGGGAGAAATGAAAATATGCATGATATATTTTGGAATCAACAGGTGTTGCTCATGAGTTCACTGGCAACAGCCATGAATGGGGAAGGAAAGGCAAATATTCAAGAGTATTATTTAGCTCTTGGATTTAAGTTACTGGGTGGGCAGCATTACTCATTGGTAAAGGAAAACCTTGGGGAATGGGAGAAGGAAATGGCAGGTGTATCTTGACCCTTGGCTCTCCTTCTTGAACAAAGAAATCCTGCAGCTCTGAGGTGGAACAGAGCAACCTGGGTATTTGCAATGGGAGATGGGAGGGCATCTAGGGGACAAGACTGGCATGGCAGGTCAGAACTCAACCAGAATCATCAATGCTAATTATAATAATGCTTAAATAATAAAAACTATTACTTAATAGCTGAACATATTAAAAGGAAGTAAACACTTCTTATCAGAAACCTTGAGTGTGAACCAAAGGTCAGTCCATAGAGAACCTAGAAAAATGGAAGTGGCTCTGGAAAAATGTATTATTCAAGAAAAGAAATGTGATCAGGGCACGGCCACTGCTGCTGGTGCTACACAGGCACAATAATCCAAACAAACTCACTTAAAAATTATGATATATCTACATTGGGTTACTGGTTTTAGGGATGAATGGTTGGTGGGGTGTGCAAGAGAGCTAAGTCCTATCTTCCATAATAAGAAGTCAATAAATAAAAGTGAAAATGGAAATGCCAAGTCATAAAAGCTCAATTATTTAGAAATGAAGAGGAATACACCACAAAAATTTCATGAAAGAGTTGAACGATTTCAAAGAATTGAAATGTCTCAGAAACAAAGAGGCTCCAAGCTGAGGGAGTGGCTCAAGTGGCAGAGTGCCTGCCCATCAAGCTCAAGGCCCTGATTTCAAACCCCAGTACCACAAAAAAAAAAAAGTAGAAATGAAGAGAAGCTGTTTTTTTAACAACTAGCCTTATAAAAAATGATTTGACTTTTAAAATTATATATACTTACGACTGATGAAATCAAAGCACCAGAGGATGGCTTTGAAATTGCCTCTGAAACAAGTTTGAGTAGTGTGAACAGTCACAGAGCTTGTTTCCCGTTACTTTTCTTTTTCTTGCATCTCCCTGAACACATTCTTCATCTCCATCACTCATAGCACTCTAGCACTAAGTCTCCATGAACGTTTGCCATTGCTAGAGATTCAAGCACAAACTTGTGTTCATTTACTCGGTCAACAAATAGCTATAAATGCTCAGAAAGCAAGGCACACAACACCTCCATGTCGTCATCTCACTTTATAATGGAAAGAAAAGAGAACACACATACACATAAACACACAAACATACTAACGAAAAAGTGAATTTCATACGGGGCTAAAAGTTATGAATGAAAGAAAGAGGACAAGGCTGACACATGGGGTGCAGCTAGCTAGACAGCCCTCTCTGAGAAGGTCTGTGGGAGCTGGAAGATTTACCTGACTCGTGGCTGGTCATGCATTAAACATAAAAACACATGCTGAACACGAGTGCATCAGGCACTGGCTCCAAGGAGGAAGGAAACAGGTCCATAAGCAAGTAACTAAATACAAAAGGGCCTTTAATGGACTGCTTGGAGATCCTGGTGCACAAAGGAGAGAGTTATAAACAGGGACAGTCTGCAGCAATTATTGTGGCCTCACAGAAGACACTGGAACAATGATGGTATCATTGGATGTGTAAGTTATGGAGTGGTCTGTAAAAGTGTCCTTTACTTCACCATCACAGGATAAATCAGCTTTCCCCCATGTACACATATAAAAGATCTATAAATTATGTTTATCCTCCAGGAATTAAAGACCAGAAACCAAGAGGGAGCTACTGTTCCCGGCAGCCACATGACAGGGGTAAGGGGGGCGGAGGATACATGGAGGAGGAGCTGTTTTCTTATGTGGTATGTGTCTGTTGGCTTAATTAAACCAAGGTCAAAGGCTGCTTCCCCAGTAGGCCAGGTGAACCTGTTAAGTTACCATGGTCAGCATCTACCCTCCCATCCCCAGGGAGCAGTGAGCAGAAGCAGCTGGGTGTACACCTCTCCCAGGCTCCCAGGGGGCCGGCTCAGTCTGAAATCCCTCCTTACAGAGGACAGTGGCTGCACCTCTCCCCTCTCCCCACTCCCATAGCCCCGGCTCTGCATGCATCCCTACTCCAAATGCACTGGCCATCTCAGTGGGCTTTTGAAAATAAACTCAAAGGCAGAAAGTCAAGAGATGCAAAGATGGTAAAAGACCATTATTATTATTTTTTTTTTTTGGCAGGTTTTCGTGAGACCAATCAGTCTTCCTGGGTAGTTATCTTTGAGACAGGCAGATGAGGCCGATGGCTCTGAGGCACAGTTGAAAAAGCTTGTCCAAGGTCAACTGGTGATTTACTCTCTAAGCTGCAGATACAAACACAGGTCTTTCCCCTGTCATCCATGGCTCTTCCCCTTATAGCAAGGTGCCACCCCATGACCATACTGGGGGTGGGGACAGCAAAGGGGACACTTCCTCAATGCATGGCCTCTCAGGTGACGTAAGCTTAGCCACCAGATCTTGTCGGCATGAAATACATATGCACAAGCACACCATCCAAGTGGGAAAGAAAGTGATATGGTTTCCAACTTTCATTTTTTACACCTGAAAAGTACCTGGGATTTGCAGACCTGGCATACAGCAAGCACTCAATAAATGTGTGATGAATACACCAAGGAGAAAGCAAAGGCCTCTTTGAGTTAGGGCAAAGCATCAGACAGCCTGTTGCATCCACAAAATACAATCCAACTGCAAGGCTGGAGTTGGTAGAGCTGGCCAGGGCCAGAGCACCCCAACTTTGAGGCCAGGATGTCCAGAAGACAAGACCATGCTTGCTCGTGAGGAGAACTGGAGTGGGATGGAAAGCATTGGTTCTCCGTTCCGACTCCACACTATCCATTTCTTCCTCTGTCAATTTAAAGTAGGCTCTGATCTCTTAAACTTCCTTCCACAAACAATATTTTCTCTTTTCTTTGTATCTTGTTACCCCACAAAATCTAACTCAATGGCTAAAAATGCCATGGAGGTTTCTTCTGGTTGCCTACAATAGATGGTACTAGAAGACAGAGAATTTCATTTTCAACCAGAAATACTAGTGCAGGCAAGCAGAGGGATCGGTCCAGGCATGACAGGGGAGGAGCAGGCCAAACCACAGTGGACAGAACAGAGAAGATGACACATTGAAATGTCCGAGGTGAAACGAGGAGACCTCTCTGTGTGCCTTCAGTGACACATTTCCTCCAGTTTGGTCGGCACTGTTGCTCAGTTTGCTAATTCCTTTTGTGTTTTCTGGATGTGGCTCTTTTTCTTTCTTTTTAAAGCAAAGTAATCCTGCCAGTAGTTAGTTCTTTTTGCTACAAGTCTAACTTCCCTCTTCTAGGCTGCATTTCTCATCCAATCAGTTCAAGAAAGCTGAGAAACCAGACGTAGCATGTCATTTTATCGGCCATAGCAACGAATGTGCAGCAACTCTTTTCTGTATGGTTTTGTCATCATCATGAATTTGAGAAGTTGAAAGAAAAAGGGGTACAGGTTTGAGAGTGAGAAATCAATTCATCAAGACGATATCTTTAAGTAGGTCCATGGAGCTTCGCAGTTTAAATCCCAACCTGTGATGTCTTACAAGAACAGTGACAAGACTACCTGGCCAGAGTGGTGCATTTGTATGGAAAGCTATGAGGAGTTCAGAGAGAACTCACCCCAATGCAGACACATTTGGAGGGCTGGAAACTTGTCCAGTAGCCATTTAAAATGCATAAGGAATGGGTGTGGTGGTGCATGCCTGTAACTCCAGCTACTAGGGAGACAAAGGCCATAGGATTGCTTGAGTCTGGAGTTTGTGGTCAGTATAGGAAACATAGCAGGACCTCATCTCAAAATAGATAGATAAATAAACAAAATTAAAAGCAAAAGAACTTTATCCACATTGGAAAACTTTATGTTATATCTAAAATCAAGTTTGGAAGAAATGACATCTTGACAATACTGTGCTCCTATCCATGAACACGGAATATAATTCTTTGAATTGTTTCATTATGACATGAATTTAAAGATCATAAATTACTGCTATATTACTATAAACAAAGCAGAGATACTTATTTAAAATTCTCTCCCAATAGAAGTACGAGGAGAAATACACACCCATTTGCCCTTGACCTTATACCAATCCAAACGTGAATCTTAACTCAGCCCCATAGTAGTAGCTTGATATGTTGTTTCACAAAGAGATAACATATCTAAAGCATTTTTAAAAGGCATAAACAGATAATATGAATGGCCCAGAACCAGAGGTTTGATGACAGCCAGAGCAGGCATGCATGTGCACAGGATGGAAGGAGTCTGTTCCACAACTCTGCACCCTAGTTCTGACCCCTCATCCAACCAAGACCCCTGGAGACCAAAATTACTGGGACACCAAAAGCTCATGGAAACATTCTTCCAGAGCCCTCCCTACAACATCTTTGTTTTCAGGCTGAGTTTGCCCTCTTAGATTCATGGGCACCTGCCCAAATGGGTTGAGTCCAAGTGCTAGTTCACGATGGAGTAATGGAACGAAGGTACCACTCAGAAAAGAGTTCTGGCTTCTACCCTAGAAGATTCTATATATGCCTACATTATAGAACCACATTCAGAAGTATCTCAAAAGAGAGAAATAGAAACAGGCATTCTTTTTTTTTATAGGATTAAATCTGAAACCAGGGGTGGTGCTGTGCAGCTGCAATCCAGCTACTCAGAAAGCAAGAGACGGGAGGATCACAAGTTCAAGGTCAGCCCAGGCAAAGTGACCCTATCCCAGAACAAAATGAGCAAACAACCCTAAAGAGGGGATAGGGCCATAGCTCATATGGTAGAGCATAAAGTCCTTGACTTGATCCCAGTACTGAAGAAAAAAGATTGTCTCAGGCAGGCAGGCTAAAGATCAGAACTCTTAAAACAGAGGTGACTTGACATTGTATTTCAGGTTGAACATTGTTCTCTTTCTCTGAGCCTTCTTTTCAATTGCAAGTATGTATAGGTTATTTGCACTCTGACCCAGGGACAACTCAAACCACCTCACCTCAGCCCAGGGAACCACCCATGCCCCTCCCCACTCATCAATTTTTGGTGATCCAGAATCACCAGGTTAGCATAAGTTTTTTAAGCACCTGCAAAGAGGAAGACACTCCCTCTTTCCACCTGGTCCCACCATGTGTGTAACTCCTTTCCTAAATCTTTAATAAACTCCATCACCTTCCTTGCTACATCCACTTGTCCTGCCTGGAAGCTTCCACATGGGACACAAAGGATTTGGGAATCTTCTGATCAGACTGCACGAGCCTACAGCAAGTCTAAGAGACATTTCAGTGGCTCCAGTTTGTAGTTAATGTTTCTTATAAACACACGCCTACTGCCATGCACATCTTTTGAAAAAAACATCTGAGGAACAAATGTCCCCAGCAGTTGTGGCTAACAAACTGTACTTAAGGTAAAGGCCAAACAGACTAACAAAATGCCACATGGCCTAATCTGCTTTCGAGGTCTATGCCACAGTGTTTACACGCAGTACTTGTCATAAAATCCAAGCAGTTGGGCTCACCACCATTTATACTCAGAAAGGTGGTTGTTTCTATAACTAGGTCACAGTGGCAGTCTGGATTCACAATGACAATAAGTTCTCAGTTACCTTTCATAGTGGGGCAACAAAAATATTACAGATACATAGAGGATCCTTGCAGCTTATACTCGGAAAACTTCCAGACTCACTATTAAGAACTGGAAATCATTTTGCTTTGTTTTGTCTTTTGTTTTGTTGCTTTTTCACTTGACTTATGACTATTTGGCATGGTTGACTGGATAAAGAAATGAGTACAAAGGAGTAATAAGAGCAGCAAGAAAGTTTTCGAGGCTTCCAGGTTGATCATTCTATAGAACATCAGACACTCTCAAAAAGTTACTACCTTACTGTATCATATGACCCAATCTTCAGACATCAGTATCTGTTAGGAAGTTTTGTCAGCCATGGAGACAAAATTCATCACATATAACATCTGCTATAACTTTGCCTGCCTATGAGGGCCACATATGGAGATGAGATTCATATACAGCTCAAGTCAAAATCCATTCTTATTCATAAATTTTCACTTGATAGACTAAGCACCCCTAATCCAAAGTGCTCCAAAATCCAAAATGATTTTAATTCTGAAATGAAGACACAAGTGAAAAGTTCTGCACCTGATTTCATGTCACAGGTTGCAGTCCACTAAAAATATTGTATAAAAGTGCCTTCAGGAATTTCACATTTACACTTTGGTCCTATCTCCAAGATATCTCATTATGTGTACGGAAATATTCCAAAATTCAAAAAAATATACAAAATCTGAAATATGTCTGGTTCCAAGCATTTTGGTTAAGTGATATGTACCCTATATAAGGAGAGGTTGTCTTGATCCAGGTACTTTTACTGGTCTCATTCCTGTACATAAACAAATGCTTCTTTTTATTTCTTTCAACTCACCAGGGTTGGCCATTTTCTCTAGTTCCAACCTCTGAGTCTTTAAAATTGTCCTGAATATAAAGCTTTGTGTTGTGCCTGCCTCTGTGGAGCTCAGGTCACCTATGAGGCATTATCTCATTTTGTTGGTTGTGTCATGTTTATTCCAGAAAGCACTGCTCACACCAGCCTCTCACTCCCCTGAGCTTGTGAGTGGTTTATGAGCTGAAAGAGAGTTAATCAATGGGCATGAATCAAACACAGAAAACCAACACTGGAGGAACAGAAGACCCTGGCCTCCAAGCCCCTGTACTCAAGTTTGATTAACCAGGAAAGAGCTTCTGACAGGATGCCCTACATTTAACAAGGCACTGTGTATTTTCAAAGCACTTGTTGATGATCACTTCCAATGCAAAGTGTGCCCTAAATTTAGAAAAAATGACCATAGCACAAAGACAGCTGCTCCATCGAAAACTCCATGAGAGTAAGCACCTAGCTGTTGTTACTGAGGTGATCACAGTGCCTAAAGCATTTCTTGTGCTCAGTTAATGCACTTGGCCCTGGTAGGTCCTGAATGCCTAAGGGAACACAACTGGAATCAACAGTATTGGTGCTCCTTCTGCTCTGGATTCGGGGTGGAACAGAGCAGTGAAGATGGAGGACAGCTATCTCCCTGCTAAATACCTTCCATAGTTAAAGAAGCAAAGACAGGGTGCCAACTCTGGGCAGGCCAGTGTCAAAGACAAAGAAAAGCAAGGGTCTGCTTCATTGCTGTCTCTGAAGAGAAGGGACTCTTGGGGACCCATGAAGAACTGGCTTCTCAGTCAATTCTACTTTCATCTTTAAAGAGACAAATAAGGCTTAAGGATGAGGTCACAGAAATTAAGAAGTAATAAGGGACAAGTGACAGAAATTCTCTCGCTTGAACTGTGCTCTTCTGTTTTGGAGCCAAAGCTTAATCAGCTGGGAGTTCCTCAAAAGATAAAACATGGAGTTGCCATATGACATAGCAGTTCTACTCTTAGAGAAATGACAATGTATGTCCACACAAAACTTATACGTGAAAAAGTTCATGTATGTATGAACTTAGCATGAATGTTTATAATACCATTATTCATTACAGCTGAAAGAAGGGTCTACATACTCATTTGGGGATGGATGGATAAAATGTGGGAAAGCCACACAATTGTTATCTGACAATGAAAAGGAAATGAAATGTTGATACATGTTTCAATGTGGGTGAGGCCTGAAAACCCAGTCAGTCACAAGGACCACACACTGTATGACTGCATTTCTATGAAATGTCTACAACAGGCAGATTCACAGAAGCAGATCATAGCTTTCTTTGCGACTGACTGGAGCTTAGGGAATGGCCAATAAAGGACACAGGTTTTTGGGGTAATGAAAATGTTCTGAAAGTGTAGAGTGATCACAGTTGCCCAACGCCACATAGAAGGTGACTGGAAACAGTGTGTTCAGTGTAAATTGCCATTCAATTGTAGACTTTAAGTGGGTGAATTGCATGGTACTTGAACTGTATCTTAATAAAGGTGTTATTTAAAACTAGAATCAGAAACTTAAGCAGGCCACAGAAGGCAGAGAAATCCTGGTACCCCTGCATTTCCCTCATGGGAGATACAACAGCTCTGTTGTAATGTTGTAATACCTGGGGCTTTGTGGAGGTAACTCTGACCCCTTGCTTTACCCTAGCTAGCTCTGGTCTCCCATTTCATCTCCACTCATTCCACTGACTTTTGCTGAGTGCCCACTGTAAGTCAGGAGCTAAGACAGGTACCTAGAGATAAAAGCAGGTGGTGGTCATGTAGTCACTCATGCAACCAAGGGCAGAAAACAGCGGGAAGAGCCCTCAGAACAGCGGGTTCTGTTGGGTGTTAAATGCAGAAAAGAATTTCTTCTGTCTGGGAGGACTCTCCTCCATGCTGGAACAGCACACACAGAACTAATATGCAGATCTCAAAGGCAGCAGGGTGGGGCAGAATGAGCATAGGGAGGGCCTAGGAGTCACCCACAGGAAGCTGCAAGACACACAATGCCCGGTCAAGGAGCAGTGCCAGTGTTACCCTAACAATCTGTCTGGCAGTGCCATGGGTGATCCGTTTTGTTTATTTGTCTTAAAGGAAGACTGGATGGGGGAGGCAGGATTTAACAGAAGTTATTACTCAGCATTTCCTTTGGGTTAAATGTTTGCAAAGCAGTCCTGCCCTAGGTCCTGAAGTGCCTGAAATAATTCAGGAATTTAAGACTTTAGCCAAGAACTCTAAGTACTTAGCAGACACAAGAACCAGCCCCTGCGCACCTGGCAAGGAGGGCACTATTTAAACATTAATCCCATAAAATAAATGTTATTGAAAAACTATAATCCAATATAATAACGTGCCTGTGAAGGTGACATGCCCTGTGTGGTTACTGAACTCAGTAAAGTCATGAGGTGCCTTCTGGTGTCAGTCTCCCCATTCACACCCTGGCACGTGTCCACTTTTCTCTGGTAGGAATGGGTTTTGAACTCAAGGCTTTGTGCTTCAAAGAAGGCGCTCTCCCATTCAAGCCACACCTCCAGTCCCAGTGTCAACTTTTAAAGAACAGCTCCTGAGGTCCTTCTGAGATGAAAGCATTCTACAGATGACACAGAGAGAGTGTGTGGCAGCAATCAGCATGAAAACTGGCTTCCTATTGGCAGGACCACCAGCACCTGACCATCACACCGAAGATGAGATGGTGATGACGTTAGTCCACTGTTCCAGCACTTCCTGCAAGTGGACTGTACTGTGGGATGTTTTGGACTCAAAGCCATATTTGAGATGGATGTGTTTGGTGTCTGTCTGTGTTTGTATTTTGTGTGGTTTGAGCATCTCTCGTCCAAAAAAATCCAAAATCTGAAATGCTCCAAAACTTGAAAGTTCAAGAGCGTGGATATGATTACACAGTGGAAAATTACACTCTACAAAAAAAAATTATGTGAAGTGCTGGATAAAATTACCTTCAGGTCATATATAAGACATAAATGAAAAATAGATGAATTTCTGTTGAAACATCCAAGTATTCCAAAATCCAAAACCCAAACACCTCTGATCTCAAGCATTTCAGATAAAGGATACTCAACCTGCATATTGATCTAGCTTCAGCCACTACCTTAGCTTGGTCTGTAGAAGTGCTCTCCTTAGGAATGTTCCCTGGCCAGCTGTAAAACCACTTGCTTAAGTATAAATAGTGAACACACTTAAAATTACTATCAACATGCACCCTATGAGGACAAAGTGCTTCAAATAACTATTGTAAAAACTATGCAAGGGTCAAGAAAAAGAAGCCAGGCACAGTGGCTCATGCCTGTAATCTTAGCTACTCAGGAGACAAAGATTAGGAAGATTGAGGTTGGAGGACAACCTGGAAAATTTTTTCAAGAACCCATCTCAACCATTCTTCCTTGACATATTCCATAGGACAATTAGGAAAGTGACAAAACACATATGTGAGGGAGGGACGGAGGGAGGAAGGAGAAGGCAGGGGAGAATGCTAACATGGGAGTGAAGAATTAGCAAGTCAAAAAGACCAGTCCAGGATCTGTGGTAGATTTCTTCCGGGGCATCTGTTGATCTAAGAAGAGATTTCTAGCTGAGTGTGGTGGCATCTGCCTGCTATCCCAGTGCTTGAGAGGGGTGAAGGCAGGAGAACTATGAGTTCAAGGTCAGCCTGGACTACACAGTGAGACCCTGTCTATCTAAAAAGAAAAGAGAAAACATTCTGAGAGGTCTGGTGCAGTGTTCTAACATCCTACGGAGTCAGAAGGATAAAAGTCAGACACCAGGAACTGCAAATGACTATATAAACTAAGACATAAAGCATTAATACAAATGAAGACAATGTAAAAGTTCAATAAGCAGAAATTAGAAGTTGGAAATTTAGCACAACTATTCTAAAACAGCAGGTGTCTAAAAACAAGTCTGAAATACATAAAGGAAACATCTGTTGTCACCAGAGTGACAAACCACCATCATAGTAGAAGACTTAACACCATAGGTGTCAGAAAAAGCAGAAAAAAAGCTAGTATAAACAAATTTGAAAAGGTGACTAAGAAATTTGAATCTGCCAGGCACAGTGACTCACATCTGCAATCCCAGTTACTCAGGAGGATTACAATTGGAAGCCAGCCTGGGCAAAAAGTTCACAAGACCCCATCTCAACAAACAAGCCAGGTGTGGTTGTTCACACATGTGGTTCCAGATGCATGGGAGGCATAAATAGGAGGACTGCAGTGTGAATCCATCCCAGGCAAAAACATAAGGCCCTATCCCAAAAATAACTAAAAGAAATAAGGACTGGGATATGGCTCAAGTGGTAGAGCGCCTGCTTAGCAAGCACAAGGCCCTGAATTCAAGCTCCATTACTGCAAAAAGAAAGAAAGGAAAGAGAGAAATTTGAATCAAAATGTCATATGTTGAATGAGCTTTCTTTCCAAGTCTGCATGAAAGATGGTATGGGCTATATAGTACATTAATCTGCTCCCCGATAGAGAGGTAGGACGTAGTAGGGTTTGAGGGACTGTGGTTTCCATAGCAAAGAGTCCCAAAAGAATAAGTCAATTGTCACAGGTGTCTTGGTGAGTTAGCACTACGTTCACCCAGGCCTGGGACAGCAAGGGTGACAGTGAAAGTGGGGGGCGGGGATGGGAAGTGTCCACACAGCCGTCTCTGTTCTCTCCCTACTCTTGGGAGCTACAGGATTAGAGCTGTGCGAAGGGAAAAGGGTAAGGCCAAACGCTGGCCCTCTGCCGAAAATGAAAGGGAAGCTGCCATAAGAGGCCTTTGTGCAATCAGGTGATGATTTGGGTTTTTCACAGCCAGACCCCACTTCCTTCCATCCTGGCTTCCCACTTCCTCCCCTCCCACACCATTGGGTCCCAGCCTCAGAAGTGACTTGGGATGCTGGATGACACCTCTGCCATTCCATTGCCACAAGCTTTTACAATGGGGAGCCAGACCCTGCAAATGCGGAGTGTTTATTCTAACCAGCTTCACCCTACAAGAAAAATCTGCCTCACTTCCCACCTCATTCCCACTCCAACCTTCACAGGGAGGCACTGGGCCCTGAGGGCTGTTCTGTGCTTCCATTCTCAATGTCAGCAACCTGAACATGGGATTAGAATTGTGGAAGCCCCTTGGCTCTGCTTTGAGACAATGAGACCAGCAGCTGGTGCTGAATCCTGGCCTGCAGGCCACTAACAGGTTAAGATGAACCTGACCTAGTTGAAGGAAAAACACAACAGACTTTCCGCTATGGTCCTGACCTAAATCTGTGAGAGAACTCACAACATCACAAGGCTGTCCCCGATGGCTCCCTCGACCTGGCAACATTTAGGGTGAGCAGAAAGGGATCCTTAATCAGCAACAGGTCCCTCCAGCTATTGCAGGCCCAACGTCCCAAATGCGTCCCCCTTCCTGCTGGTTCTGTGGATAATTCTTCGACATCCAGTGGTACAGACCTTGGCTCCCACGTCTGGGCATGTCTGCATTCATGTTGAAATCACCCTCTGTACAAACTGTATCAACTGAGTGCTTCTGGAGTTTTCAGAGCACTGCTTGGAGCCAGAGAGCAAGCTGACCGGCTACTCTTAAGTGCCTTGTTAATAAGTAACTCCCACTATCTGTGTGTCCATCCATCTGGCTGGCTGTCCGTCCGTCCGTCCGTCCGTCCCAGCAGAGGGCCATCTGCACTCACCCTCATACATCTCCAGGATGTGAACAGTGTCACCGATCTGCAAGGACAGCTCCACATCTTGACAAGCACTGTAGTTATAGATCGCTGCAAATGAGAAAAAAATAAAAGGAAGGGGGATTAGAATGCTTGTCACTTAAGTGGCACTTTCGGGGCAGAGGGTAACAGCCCCCTATTAAATGACTTCCTGGGAATCACCCAGGATAAGGCAGAGAATGCAGCCCGGTTCCATGTGCCAACAAATACTGATTGGTTGGTTGTCTACTATGTAAACACCTCCTGTGAGAGAGACTGTCACAAGATCACACACACAGGCAGAGCCTCTGCTCCTCAGCAGTCAAGTGTGAGGAAGAAAGATAATCAGCATATTATCACAGAAATAATCACTTGATTAAAATTTGTATAAGTGTGAAAGGAAAAGCCAGAGTGATAAAAACTCATTGTGAGGTTCTGTCTGTCAGTCCTCTGCTCACCAGACGACAGCCAGTCTGTGATCGTGGGGAGTGGTCTCCTGGCTTCTGTGGCACAGTATTTAGTGGCCAAAAGGCCACACATAAGTGCCATCTACCCTGTAGTAACAGACTGACACAAGGCACAGGGCAGGGACAGCACCTTCCCCTGGACACCCTTGGGAACACGGGACTGCCACCACTTGCTGAGCAAGGCAACCTCAGACACCTCAGTTCTGAAGAATGGCAGTGACCTAGCCAGGTTGTGAAGAACAGTGGACAAACTCAACTAAAAAGACGACAGGCTAATGGGTGAGAGCTCTGCATAGATATTTTACCAAACTTACATAGGAGTGACTAATAAGTACATGAAAAGACATTCCACATTATTACTCATTGGGGAAATGCAAATTAAAACCACAATCAGATACCCCTGGCACACTTCCTACAACAGCTATAACCAAAAACAAAAAACCCCACGGAACAAAACAACTAAAAAGGGCAGCTACTTGGCAAGAATGTAGAGTATCTAGAACTCTCATACATGGAGAGTAGGAATCCTTACGAGAGAGACTGGCAGGCTGAACTGTAAGAGACACCGTGAAGATGGAGGCAGAGACTGCAGCAACCACCAAAAGCTGGAAGAAAGAACAGAAGCTCCTGAGAGCCTCTGGAAGGAGCCCCTTAATTTCAGAATTCTGGACTCCAGAACTGTGAGATAATAAATTCCTGTTGTTTGACGCCAACAAGTTTGTGGTAATACGTTGTTAGAGTCATAGAAAGCCACCCATCACAGTCAACAAGCGAAACGACTCATCAGCTGGTGACTGAAGGCACAAAATAGGATACAGCTGTCCCTAGTGTCTGCAAAGGACTGACTGTGCAACCCCTCAGGGATACTGAAAGCTGGAGGTGCTCAAATCCCTTACATAAAATGATGTAGCGTTTGCACATAAGCTAAGCCATCTCCCTGGATTACTTACGGTAAACAGCTGGTACAATGCAAATGCTGTGTAAATACTTGTCATACTGCAGCATTTAGAAATAATGATAAGAAAAATGTCTATACATACTCAGTACAGATACGATTTCTTTTCCTTGTTTTTTTTTTTTTTTTAAGAGAGGGTATCACTATGTAGCTCAGGCTGGCCTAACTTCACAATCTTTGGCTGGGATTACAGTGTGCATCACTATGTCTGGCCTCCAAATATTTTAGAGTAGGTGGCTGAAGTCATGAATGCAGAAGCCACTGACACAGACAGTCAGTTATAAACCCATGCAATGGGATACTACTTAGCAAAAAAAGAAGCATACTGACCCATGCTCCAACACGGGTGAACCTCAAACACAATATGCCAAATGAAAGAAGCCAGATGCAAAAGACCACGTATTTTATAACTCCATTTATTTCTGAACTGTTCAGAGTAGGTGAATCCATCAGTATTGGATTGGTGAGAGTGGTGGTTAGCAACCTACCCATTAGGTAGGTTTGACGAGGCGGTGAAAACACCCCTAAGCTGGATAGTAGGTGAAAGTTTCACAGCTCACAAACCTGCTAAAAATCACTGAATTGTATACTCAAATGCAAAGATATTATGGTATGTAAGGTGTGCTTCAACGAAAGAGTATTCTTAAGATTTATCTCTTGTCTTCACTCTACTGATGAGTGATCTATATTCTTCCAAAAAAAAAAAAACCCAATACACATTGGAGAGCCAATGAAGCAAAGATGTGTTCCAACTCTGCAGGTCCAGCCAGCCCACGAGGATAGTCACTCAAGCCATCTGCGTGTCCCACAGGAGTTATGGAATGAATTAGGGAAGAAGGGTATCCCTGTGATTATTAGTGGCAGGCATAACCTGCTCTTCCCTGAGTTGAGGGCATCCTGGCCCTCAGCCTGGCTATGTCACACTCAACCTGTCAGCGGATGGAAAGGAACACAACTCCAGCTACCTCCCTCAAGTGAGTGACCTCTCCTTTATGAAGGAAGTCACCCAACCAGAGTTCTTCTTGGCTCAGAAGTCTGGGCCAATTATGTTGGCCCTTAAACCATTGACTTTGGACTCAATGAAGATTCAGAATAAGGATAGGCTGGAGAATCACACAGAATGCAGAAGAGGAATTAGTTTTGGACTCTGAGACCTGTTCATAAGGCTCAGCTCCTTCATCTGACTGCTGGTTCACTCGGATGGTTTCCCCACCAAGGACTTCCCACAGCAAATGTAGTCACATCCATGACACCTTCTGGTTCCCATTCACGACCCTCCACTGCCATGGCTCCTTTCACGGCCCCCTCTCCGATGGAAACAGGAAGCAGTGAGGTCACTGTCATAATGACTTGTGCAACGACCAGCTTCATCTCTTCCTGGCTCTTAGTCACTAAGAAAGGAAGCAGAGGCTCCCAAGGGCAGCACCTTGCATTGGTAGCTGCAGGCGCAAACACCTCCAAGGGCTGTTGGAAACATGCACACACACACACACACACACACACACCCCTACGCACCAAAGACCAAGGGTTTTTCTTAAAACCTTCATCTCTGAACTTGAGAATCAAAGTGCTCCAAAAATTGCCCATGGCCTCACTTACCCACCTTTGCCTCTATCATTTGCCAAATCCCGCCTCTTCTCTAGTCAAGACTTACAATCACTCCTAACTTCTATGCTGAGCACATGGTTAACCACAGCTGTCTCTTTGCTACAACAATTCAAATCTTGCATCCCTAATTCAACTCAACAAACAGCTACTGGTTCTGTTACCCCGTATGAACTCCTTCTATGAAGTCCCACAACAAACTCTAACAGGGCAGTTAGAGTTTGTAATCCAAAGAATCTTGTGTGACTGTCTGCCACCAATTAGAAGATAAACCCTCATGAATGAGGACATTCGTTACACATTACTTCTGTGTCTTCCCATCACAAAGCACAGGCACCTCTAAGAAGGTACACATGGTACAATTAATAACCTTTTCAAATAATGTATTTTTAAATAATAATTTTGTTCCTTCTATAAAATCCACAAAAAGAATTCAGTTATTAACCACTTCTACCCCAAACCCAGACACACTTCTGCTTTCCTCCGAAGAGGCAGTTGTGGGCTCCTATCACTCAGGAAGGGGACATTAAAGCCACCTCTCGGCTGAAGTTTTCAAAGAGATTCACACAGAGACAGCATCTCTTCAACAGTGTCTTTCACAAGAGTGACACGTCATCACCCTGTGGACGTCTAGGCATTCTGTGTCATCTCTGGACTGATGTACAAACAAGAATTCAATCACTTACAGCCATCATTCATTCATTTCACCTCTTTGCTTCAGATCCATGTCTTCCACATCCACCCCTTCCTACATCTCAGATACCCATTGCGTTGTGTAGCATCCCTTTCATGTGTTACTGGGGTCAGGAATTTACAGAGCGGATACCACACCCCATATTATTTAACGAGGAAGCTGAGACTCCAAAGGGTCAGACCCAGTGTTAGTTAGGGTGCTCCACTCATCACGTGACCATGATGCTCCCTACTGGCAAGATACACCTTGGAATAGCCTAGAAACAGAGATGGGCCTAGATTTCTCTCCATAAATAGAATCCTAGCTCTAAAACCAAGCTTTACCATGCACATCCAAGCTTGGTGAGCACATCGTGTGCTAGTCTGGAGCTATTTTGAGAACAGGAATACCATTAATGCACCCAGAGGGCTATGTTTTCACCCTAGAACATGAATAACTATTAGAGAAAGCCAGAGAAAGGGAAAACCAAAGAAACCTTAAGGTCAAACAAAACAGACTTCAAGACTCAACTCTGCCACTTTACACACTGTGTGACTTTTAATGAGTGAGTGAGTCTGGACCTCGGTTTCTCATCTGTAACACAGGGACTGGACGGATGACTCTGTGGGACCTTTGGCTCTAACTCTCTAATTCATGAAGTGACAATCCAGCCCAGAGAGACACACTGTGCTGCTTTGAACTGGCAGGCACCACCACAATCTCTTGTTTTGTCTGAGGAAATTAAACAAGAACGGGGAGTCACTGTACATAAATCGCCTCCCTGGCTTTGTATAAGGCTGGAAAAGACAAATTGCTGGAATTCTTCCCTAAGTGGCTTACTGTTTACATCAGGGAAGTGTAGTTTTGCAGAGCCAAAGAGACAAGACAGTATGTCTACAAATGTACAAGAGTTTGCATTTTACCAAATCCTCGATTTGGCTTTTTCTTTTAAACTTGGCTAATAGGAGAGAAGGAGAAAAAAAAAAAAGAAAGAAAGAAAACTGAAGTCTTAGGATTATGCAATAAGAAGCCAACAGAATAGACTTAGCTGCAAATAGGATCAGTTTTGATGTTATTGGTAAAAAATCTTCGTAATGAATTAGGTGCTTTCATGAATGTCAACATTACAACCTCCTGAAGAATAGCTAAAACATTTGATTTTTTTATTAGTCAGCTGACAGAATCTACAAAAGAAGCAAGTACAGGATGAGGTCCCATTTTGAGTTGTATACTTTTCACAATGTTAAAAAGATGATACGATTTACTCTTTTGTGTTAGCGCCTCGCTCTGCCTGCTTCAGCCATCAGTTCTACAAAAAGAGGAGGCACAACTCATCTTTGATCTTCACTGGCTTTAATGCAATGATATTCTAAAAGACCAATGAATTTTTATTTTCTTTTGCTCTTTTTTTAAATAATATATATACTCCAAGCATTACAGAATTATGTTCAATAGTACATTTGACACCAAGAAGTAAAACTCTGTAGTTCCAGGCTGATAGTTACAATTAGGTTCCAAAGGTCTTCCTGCAATAAGACGACTTTGGCACTGCCTGTCGAGCTCTGTCCAGGTCTGGTGCTGTTGATGAGGACATCAGGTCCACCCTCCCAACAATACTCTTCCAGAGTCTATGAGGTCATTCACTTACTATGCCACTTAGGATGAGTGAAGTGACCAATGTATTGGATATGAATTAGAAATTTATATCCTAATAATTTTATAGATTGAACGTCTTGATCTGGACAGACATTTCTCAGATAGAAATTCAACTATGATTTATTGATTGGCTCACTGAAACCAAGTGATTACTTCTGAACCATCTCATTTAAATGAATATGGGATTAAATTGTAAGAAAATTGAAACACAGCAATTCAAAAAATTAGAGAACAAAAAGTCTGTGGTCTCCAAGCTTTTTCCCACAGCTTCTCCATCTCAAATGTGGAGGCTGCAGTGCCTCACTATTATGGTTTGTGAAGTCCAAAAAGGAGAATCTGTGCAGAGCCCCTTCCTGTGACTAACACGGAGTAAGCGCTGAGTAAGGGGCAGTGGTCGTCCCCTCTCCTCCTTCTCTGTCCAGCTTCCCACTTAGAACATGGTGGATCCTCATGCTCCAAGATGGACACTGCCACCCTCGTCAGTACACTAGGGTACACTATCAGTGCACTCGATAAAAGCAGTAAGTCAGGAAGGGCTGGAGAGGTCCTTCCAAGTTAATGGTTGCTGGGGACAACAAAGTCATTTTACTGCAAGCAGCTAAGCACCTGTGTTGGGGAAATTTTATTATTTTAACCATTTCCCTGCTGCCTCTTCTAAACATTTCTGCAGCAATTCAAGGGAGGAAGCAGGGTACCATCCAGAATCCCAATCGTGCTCCAATTGTATTTTCACTATAGCTTCCCCAAGCTGTAGTTAACACTAACCCCTTTATTCATGCCTCTCACCCTACTAGCCTCTACTCTTTTCCATTGATCTCTTCCTTGGAAATCAAAATAGGAAAAATAAGCCCAATGCCATGGTTATAATCCCAGCTATTTTAAAAATAACTAAAGCCAAAAGGGCTGGAGGCCCAGCTCCAGTTGTAAGGCTCTGAGGCCCAACCAGGTTACAAAAATCCATTGATTTAAAAATATCCACCTGGAAGTGAAACAAGAACGGTCACGGCCTTTCACCCGGACTGACTTCCCGCAAGGCTTTCAACCCAGGGACCATCTGAGGACAAGGTCTGGCTGGGCTCCCTTAAGCCCAGGGATCCACTCAGGAGGTCCTAGCACCGCATCCCAGCCTCTGCAGCTTTACACACAGAGTCAGGTCCCACAGAGCTCAGTGACAAAACAGAATGTGTGTGGATCGCACAGGCAGAAGGAAGGTGGCATGAGAGGAGTCAGGACAAAGCCAGAGATGAGGAACTCTGGGAACCACTTGGCCGAATCTTGTTTCATAAGTGACAGAACGGAAGCCACTGGGGTGTGTATATGCGTGAGCGTGCCTGTGTGATTGAAGAGTGACAGAGCAGGGTGAAAAAATTATAAATCATAATGCTACTAAAGATTCTTTGTGCAGCCTGGTTCTACTGTATCGGACTCTCAGGAAGGTGATTTCATCTTTTCAACCTTCCGCCTTCTCTGCAGTGAAGTGACGTTTTGTGAACTGGTATTTTACCTACCAGTATGATGGGTCGTAAGAATAAAATGAAAAGAGGCATAAAAATGAGTGCCCTATCCCCCATACAAACATCCTTCACAATGGCCCAAACCCCCTCTCACGTAAGTCACTGCAGCTGAACACAAATCTTCACATATAGGATTCCAGTGGTTCACAAACGCTAGCATGCACCAGAAACACCTGGATTTCTGGGTCCTAACTTCAGAGTTTTTTCTCTTCTTCTTTCAGTTTTTTTAATTAATGTATATTAATTACACAAAATAGTGAGTTTCATTACGACATTTTTATACTTGCACATGACGTACTTTGATCATATTCCCCCCATCACCCTCTCTTGTCCCCCTACGGTCCCCCTCCCTCCCCAAATAGTTCCCCTTCTACTTTCATCTTTAAAAAAAAAAAATCTAGATCCCGTATATGAGAGAAAGTGTGCTATTTGTCTTTCTGAGTCTGGCTTATTTTGCTTAACATGACTACCTCCAGTCTCATTTTCCTACAAACAATGTAATTTCATTCTATTTTGAGGCTGAATAATTCCCCACTGTGTACATACACCACATTTTCTTTGTCCATTCATCGCTGATGGGCACCTGGGCTGATTCCATGACTTGGCTATTGTGAACAGTGCTGCAGTAAATGTGGGTGTGCAGGTGTCCCTGTTATTTTGATTTCTGTAGGCATATACCTAGGAGTGGTACAGCCGGCTCGCATCGAACCTCAGAGTTTCTGACTCAGTGGCTAGGAATGGGCCCTGAGGATCTGCACTGTGGAATATGCCAAGGACTGCTAACTCTGTGGGTTTAGGAACAACACTTCAGAACATCGGTGTTCCTGGACTGGAGCCCCACACACAGCAGAGAAGAAAGTGGGAGCACGCCCCTCATCCCTGCCAGATTAAGAGGACCACAGGTAACATTACTAATCACACACGGGGACTTGGTCTGCCTGCGTCCCCAGCCCTGGTGCCATACTTATCGATTACCATCGGCGGTAATTTAACCTCTGAGTACCTCAACTTCCTACCTGTGAAATAGGTGGAATCTCAGCAGACGGGGTCCCCATGAGGATTAAGGGATGACGAATGTAGAGCAGCACTAAGTGCAGTGCGTATCTGGCCCACGGCAATCTGAGTATATGTTAACTACTGTCACCCACCAAGGAAATGACAGAGCTGAGACTCAAAACCAGGTCTTCAGATTCATTTTTAATCACTGATAGCAAGGATCCCTGTTCATACCACAAAACCTTTTCTTCCTCTTTAGAACTAGAAGACTAATGGAAATTCATCTTACTGGGTCACCCTACATCCAGTAAGATCATATAGCTGCTAGAGTTAGGCTCAGGGGAGCAAGGTGCGACAATTTTTTCCAAAGTTATGTGACCTTTATAATAACCCTCACACTGTATGCACCTTATGCTTCCAAACAAAAGCAATGGAGGAACAAAAACATATGAACAATTACCACTTATATGAGAAATGACTATCAATCCATCCCTAAATTTGCTTAAAGCAAGTAAATAGCAAGTTTATGACTGTGTGAGGAGCTGAACCTTTTATAGATTTGCCTTCTGATATATTTCTATTTATTTTGGCGGTACTGGGATTTGAACTCAGGGACTTGTGCTTGCTAGGCAGGTGCTCTACCACTTGAGCCACACCCCCAGCCCCACCATATATTTTTAGCAACCAAATAAATTTTTCTTTTGAAGACACAATTAGTTGGAGTCAATTCAATTCACAGACATGGAAAATCCTTGCCAGTGTCATTTCTTCCTGTAATCTGAAGACAGGTAAATACATTATTTCAAAGATTTCACTTCAGAGGAAATGAAAAATCTAAATTTCACAGATGGTATTTCGTGATAAACCACTTCACATTTGTAAGAAAAATCGCCTGAACTCCATTTTCTTTTCAAATGCATTTGAAAATGACCCAAGGTAGAGTGGGAAAGTTTTGTAGTTTCAACACGCCTTTGGAGCTATCCCCAAAGCAATAAAGTATTTTAGGCATGGATACTCATAAAAAGAAAATACAGTCCATAAAATATGACCACTTAACTTACAATTCAACCGAGATGTTAATGGGAAAATTACAAGCTTCCAACTAGAAATCGAGGATGGCTTTGCTTTTTGTCTGGCATTTAAAAATAAAACCCACCCTAAACATAGTAGAAAAAATATCTGCAGGTTTTCCATGTTAGCATATTATACTTTAGCTCAATCAACTCACTGTAAGAAGTTGGTAGCGGTGACCTACAGTGACTGGCTTGGCTTGCCAATGGAAAGTACAAGAGTTCTATGTTCTGCCTTACCCTGTGTACCACAGAAGAGGAGGCATCACATTTTATGATGAGCTGTGTATACCTTGGGCACACACCTCGCTGCCAGTCACATCCCCACCCATCTTCCTGCCCCCCGGCAAACTGTTCAGAATATCAGAGTTACAGTACTGTCCAGGCAAGAGGAAAGTTCAAGAACTAAAGAAGAGTCTACTGCAGTTAGACCAATGGGGACTGTCTGTTTTAAGTCACTCAGGCTTGACTCCTACCATCACCTTAGACTTGCAACTCTCTATCTCCACTCCTATTGCCTTAGACTTTTCTTCCTCCTCTGAAACTCAGAAAACTACCCTTAGGTCCTGACCAATCATCCTGCCAGTGTCCAGACATGCATAAAACAATTATATCACAGCTGTTGTGGAAATTAATATTTCTAAAACACATACCATGGGAACAACTCGCTAGTAGTGATATTATAACACTATCCTACAGACTCCTGGCATCTTAATAACTCTGATCATTCGTTCTGTATTTGCTACCCATGCATACAACATAGAACTTGCACAGGTCATCCCTGAGTTATTTCTGTAATCTCCTTCTTCCAATGGTTCTTGCTACTTTCCTCATCTGACCAAATCCTACACATAAATTAAATTTACCAAAGGCTAACTCAACCATAAGCCTCCCTGCTCATCCCAGCCTTCAATGGATAACGATCTTGGCCTAGCCCAATAGGCTAGCTGAATCAGTACAACTTGCTGTGTGATGTGACCTGCCCTGGTCCTTCCCACAGGGTTCCATGTAAAGGAGTGCTCCCCACCCCCTGCCCTCAGCAACCAGAGGCTCACTTCTGGCAAAGGTCCATGTGCCCATGACACACAGAGCCTCCTGGAGAGGACTGCTCAGGAGTCACAAAATGGGACCTTTGTACATCAGTCTCTCCTCTGAAAAAGTGACTCACTTTTTCTCCCCTACTGAAACGTCTCAGGAGGGGCTAAGAGTGTTCCTGACAGCACACTGCCTCATCTGCACATAACGGCAGAAGTGTGCCAAGGGTAGGGGTTATGGATGGCACAGCTGCCCCACAAACAGGGCTGACCCAGGTGTTCTTGACAGTTCTTTGACCCTTGGAAGAAACTGAGCAGAGGATACAGTTAGTTGTCTAGGCTTAGAGTCGTTTTCCCCTCTCAATTTTTTGTCATTTACTATAAAGCGTGACAGTATTGTTATTGCTACAAATGTTTGAATCTAATTTCACCATCTCACTTCATGCTTTCTGATTTGTCTTTTGCATTTATTGTCTTGCTCTGTGGACTCTGGTTTCCTTTTCCCTCTTCTGGTAACATAATAAGGTCATTCTCTGTAAGAGACTTTATTTGTATTCGCCAGAAATTGGAAACAACCGCAGATTGTCCACACACGGGAATTTTACTCAGCAATAAAAAGGACAATCATAGGTGCACACAACATGCATAAATGACAAATGCATTGTGGGAAGTGAGAGATGCCTGGCTCAATGTATGGTTCCAGTCATAGAACATTCTGAAAAGGGAAAAACAACAGAGGAGGAAAGCAGATTTATGATTGCCAAGGGCTGAGGCTGGAAGGGAGCTAGCTGATGACACAGGGACATGGGGACAGCACTGGGTGGGCAGAGGGCTCTGCATCCCAGGTGTGGCAGGGGCTATGTGACCAATTGAAGGATTCTGTTTGTCCAAGCTCACAGAACTCAGCAGAGAATGAATGATGTCAGTGATTCAAACAAATGAAGAATTGCTGATTCAACACATGTCCAAATAATTGCTTGACAAGCTAGAGCAAAAGTATGTGTCACAGGAGAAAAAAAAAATTGGTTAGATTAGGGATTTCATGTTAAAAAAAAAAGTTCATATAATTACCAAGATACAAAAAAAGCAAACATTTTTATAACTTTGGAAAAAGAAAGGCCTTTTTTAGGTGATGGCCAGGTCCAATAGCAAAAAGACTACAGTTTTGGTCAGACAAAAATTAAAACTCCTTTAGAACAAAAGGCCATAAATGACATGAAAATTAATCAGAGAAAAAAATCATAACATAAAAATGACAGAAAAATATACGACATAAGATATACATTACCAATCATGAAGAAAAAGGATTTAAAAAAAAAAAACAACTGAACAAAATGAGAATTGACAAGAAATTTTGAAAAGACACATACATTCCTGTTGAGACATTAAAACATTCAATAAAATTCTATATACTCAACACTGACACAGAAGTACAAAAATAAATCAGTAGACTAGCTTGAAAAATATCCAAATACGTATGATTCTGGCACTTTAGTTTGGTGGGAAAAATGAATTAACAAACAAGCCTGGCCTAACTGACTATACACCCAAAAGGAAAAAAAAATTGGGCTCCTTATTTACCCCACATACAAAAATAAAAATAAATGCAAGTAAGTAGTAAATTGGGAAGCTACTCCATTCACAACCTCAAGGGTGAGAATCACGACAAGCCTCCCCAGAAGCGGGCTCAGGACCTGGCCGGGAGGGAGGTCAGCCACCCATAAAGCGCTCCTGTGAACATACATGACCTGCTCCCAGCTCTGTGGAAAAGAGCCTGACCTAGCCATTGCTTTGGGATTTCAGCTCAAGTCAGACCCTCTGTGTGTAGTGGATGAAGCTGCTCCTGCCTCAGAGTTCATGCTGGAAATCAGCTGAGGGCTCAGGGAAAGGAAGTGAACTGTGCGACGGTGACATGTCCCCTAGAGAGCAGGTCCCTGTGTACGAAAGTGAACCAGGGCTCTATTTACTGACCTGGAAAGCCGGCCAAGGTATGCTGCTGAATGGATTAGAAAAGGGAGTGGAGGACTAAGTTGCTGAGTAAGATATATAATTGGAGCTTTAAAAATATTCTAAAACAAACAAGAAGAAAAGCAGGTGAGGGTGATGCACACTGCCCTCTTTTGAAACTTGATTTTATGCTTTTTTAAATCTGTTATTGTAAAGCACACATCACATAGAAATATACGATTGAACCATCTTCAAGAGCTCCGTTCAGTAATGTGAAGTATATTCAGTGTTGTGAAACCAGTCTCCAGGACTTTTTTCATCTTGCAACTGTAATTCTACATCCATTAAACACAAGCCCCCTCTGCTCTTCCCTGCCAATCCCCTGACCACCACCATTCTCCTTTCACCTCTGAGTGGACTCCTCAAGATACCTCCTGTAGTCGAGTCACAGACTATTTGTCTTTTTGTGACTGGTTTATTTCACTAGCATACCGTCCTCAAGGGCCACTCATTGCATGTCTGTACATCATATGTATAAACTACACTTTATCCGTTCAGCTCTACCTTTGCTACTGTGAATACTGCAGCTGTGAACACAGCTGTGCAAATGTCTCTTTGAGAGTCTGCTTCCAATACACTCAGAGGCAGAACTACTGGGTCCTATGGTAATTCTGTTTTTAATTATTGAGAAACTACAATATTATCTTCCATAAGGGCTGCACCATTTCATATTCCTACCGACAGAATTTCTCCTCATCCTTGCCAACACTCATTTCACCTCTTTGATGTGAGGTGATGTATCATTGTAGTTTCAATCTGCACTTCCCTAATTATTAGTGGTGTGGGGAATCTGTTCTCTGGTTTGTTGGCTATTTGTACGTCTTCTATGAAGAAATATCTGTTCAAGTCCTTTGCCTATTTGTTAATTGGGTTATTTAGGTTTGGGGGTTGGCAGACTATAGGATAAACAACCTTCTTAACATCAGTTGCCTGAGGAGACAGCCAGGACCCTAGGGTTGGGGTGAGGCCATCACTGCAGTAACTTCTTCTAGTTAGGGTTTGAAGAGTCACCCAAAGGCTTATGCAATAAAAGCAAGGTCAACAGCTTGTGTTGCTATTGACAGGAAGTGGAACCTTTACAAGGTGGGGCCTAGTGACAGGATGTTAGGGCTCCTGGGTCATGACCTCAAAGGGGATATTGGAACCCTGGCCCCTTCCTGTCTCCCTCTCTGTTCTCTGGCCACCATGAGTTGAGTAGCTCTGCTCCACCACCAGATGTCCCTGCCATGACATTCTGCCTTGCCACAGGTTCAAAATCAATGGAGTCAATCAACCATGGACTGATAGCCTCTGAAACTGCAGGTGAAATTCAGAGTGACACAATTCCTTGCTCCTTTTCTTATGGATATAAAAATGTCCATAATATGCACCAGAGAGTAAAAAGAGCTATCTGTGTACACTCACATACACTGGAGGCATAGCTCAAGTGGTAGAGTGGCTGCCTGACAAGAGTAAGGCCCTGAGTTCAAAACCCAATACTACCAAAACAATGGCTTTTTAAATACAGTATAGTAAAACCTCCACTGCCTTGGGCACACTATGGTATGTGAAGGCACTCAGCCACCATGTGGCTGGTGGCTCCATCTTGAACATCACAGACACTGGACATTCCCATGAGCACAGCAGGTTCTGTTGGGTGGTGCTGGTTTAAGCAGCCTTCCTCCTTCTCCAGGAGGAAAGATGAGTTGATTCCACATAGAGTTAGCACCTGCCAGCAGTCCTTCCAGGTCACTGGAATCATTCTCTCAAGTCTTTTGTGCCTCTGCCAAGTGTCCCTGTGGCTGGGGGCTCCTGAGGATGTTACTTTCAAGGTAGTCCGTGTGCTCGGCTGAGGGACTCTGGAGAGGTCTGTTTGTTACCCTACAGAACCACAGTTTACAAACCAATGTGATCTCACATTCCCCACATCCCATGGGTGGCCTGGTGGTCAGCATGTCTAGCAAAAAGCTGAGGATACAAATGCTGACAGTGTTTGCTTGAGTGGAGAAAAGAATGAAGAGGGCTCCACTAGCCCCTGAAAAAGCTCTCTTGAAATGTCAGAGAAAAATACCATTAGGGGAAGGGGGGAAGAGAGGAAAGGAAGAAGAAGGGAGAGAGCGAGGGAAGGAGGAAGGGGAGGAAAAGAGGGAGAGAAGGAGGGAGGAAGGGAGGAAGGAAGGAGAAAAAAGGGAACCTGGCAGAAAGAGGTCGTACAAAAATCAGAAGAAAAACTAAAATGATAATGATTAAGAAAAAGACATGATCAATATCCCCAGAGAAATAGGATAAAATAACGTCTGTAAAACAAAGAGTTCAACAGAAAAAGAGGTGAAGAAGGCCAATAGGGTCAATCCAAAAGCCCAAAATCTATTAGAAAATTCACAAAGAAAGAACACACAAAATGCGTAAGAAGGAAATATCAAAAGGACGTAAGAAAATGTTCAAGAACAGAACTTCCCATAGTCAATGGACACCTAGCACAAATAACTGAAAGACAATTCATACCAATGTACGCCATTATTAAATTCCAGAACACAGAAATAAAGAGAAGATTCTAGAACCTGCCAGAAAAGAAAAATCCAAGTCATACCTAAAGGAGATAGTAAATTGAGGGTGATTGTGAACTCTTAAAAAATAAAGATCAGATGCTACAAGACAGTGAACAGCATATAAAATTCTGCAGAAAACCCTTTTCAACCTACCATCCCACAGCCAAACTATCATTCAAGTGGAAGGATGAAATAAAGACACTTCCAGAAAGTCTCAAAAAGGTTACCACGGAACCCTTCCTTCAAAGTTATTGTAGGAGTGATCCAGAAACACCAGCAAGTAAACCAAAAAAAAGGAAGACAGACTCCAGCACTGGGAAGAGGGAAAGGGAGGTCCCAAAATGATGGGAACAGGTTGTGGGTGACAACTGGGCCAGATACAAAGAGCCACCATGCCAGATTGGGAAAACAGGACAAACATTCCATGGCTGAGGTCTTTAAAGAAAAAACATGCAGTCGACAGACTGCCTGGCAGACTGTGTGGAGGTCATGGAAATGCAGTAATTATTAATTCCAGAAAAAAATAAACTGTACAGGAAGGAATCACAGTCATAAGACACATTTGATTCAGCTGAGAACATCTGCATAGTTAGAACAATCCAAAAACAATACGAATTCAACAAAAAAAAAATGTGAGCACTAAAAGGAGCGCAAATAGCCACGCTGGAGAGCTAAACCCATCCCCCAGTGGATGATGGTGTCAGGCAACAACGGCTGCTGTGGTTTGAATATGTCCCCCAGTGTCACCTGCTAGAAAGTTAATCTCCAACAGAGCAGTGCAGAGAGGTGACATCTAATAAGACGCAGTACCTCGTGAATGGAGTAAGGTCAGTATCACAGGAGGGAGCTCATTAGCTCTGTGGGTTTGTCATGAAAGCCAATTCCCAGTGCTCTCTCTTGACTTTCCACCTTCTGCCATGGATGATGGAGCACGAAGGCCCTTGCCAGGTGCCATCGCCATGCTCTCTTGGACTTCTCTCCAGAACCGTAAGAAAAAAACCTCTGTTCTTTACAAACTACCCAGAAAGTAGACCAAGACAATGCCTAAAACTAAAGAATCAAGACAGAGCAAGATAAGCACATTGAGAATTAGTGATATGAATTCCAAAAGAACCCATGCTAAGCAAGCACTCTACCACTTGAGCTAAGTCCCCAGACTTTTTTGAGACAAGGTCTCCCTAACTTTTCCTGGGCTGCCTTTGAACTCAAAAACCTCCTGTCTCTGCCTCCTGAGTGGTGATTGCAGACGTGTACTACCCAGCCTGGCTCCAAAAGAATTCTCTTTAGAAAAGGGGGCACAGAGGGATTTGAGTGAGAAGAAGGGAAAGGAAAGCATTATTTAGTACACTGTAAGCTTTTGGAACTTTTAGAGCACCTTGAATTGTTAAAACTCCATGCATATGTTATTGTGGTAAAAAAAAAAATCCTTATTTCAGTTATCCTGTCTTCAGGGCCTTGCCACCCAAGCTCTCTTCCTGGACACCTCTCTGCCTGCTGCAGCCTTCAGCAGCTCTGTGAAGAGTTACAGCACTGTCACACAAGATAGTCCTTGGCTATGAGGAACCAGCTGGTGCTCTCTTCCATGTGAACTTTTATGGTCACACTAGAAGGAAAATGATGCTATCAACTCCCGAACCTCCTGCCAGCTACCCCAGCACAGAGCTGAACTCAAAACCACCACCAGACAGAGTACAAAGATCCTACTAGTCACACAGCAGGTGTGTCACCAGGACCACCAGTATGGCCGCATCCGTGACACACCCTTGTACCAATCCAGCCTTGCCTGGATTAAGGTGTGGACTTCACACCAGCACTGCAGGGCAGGGCAAGGCAGGGCTCCTCAGGATCGAAGCACATAGGGCTGTGGCCACACATGGGTCTGTGCCTTGCAGGGCAGCCTATGGCCGTCAGGGGCTGCATGACAGCTCACCCACCAACCTGAAGGTTTCTATTCTTCATTTCTGCCAACCAAGACATGGGAGTTCCTGTTACTTGATCAGGTCACACACATTCTGGTTAAACCTACAAGAGTATCACTTTCACAGAAGACGAGACACATCAAACCCATCTCAAAACAAAATCCAAGCCAGCACATGCCTGTAATCCCAGCACTCCAACCTTGGCTGTGTAGTGAGGCCATCTCAAAAAAAGCAAAACAAAACCCAACCAACCAACAACAACAAAACAAGGTCAGATATGACAATGACCTTTGTCAAAGTTTCCCAAACTCCACTTGTTCCTGTACCACTGCCACGATTTTAGTTCTATTTGGGCACTACCTGTGGAATTATTAACCTAATACCCTCTTAAATTAACTCACTGTTCTTCTAGTGTGTATGTTGATTAGATTTGTTTGAAATGTATTTGCTTAAATTTTTAGAATAATTGGAAAACCAGTAGTATTTTTCTTAAATAGATGGTCACTACAGCAAAATGGTACATCCTTCTCACATGATGAGTGTTTGCTGACCCAAAACACCAAAAATCCTAAATTTGCAACTTAGTGAGCAGAGGTGCCAAAAGAGAATTTAAAAAGAATGGCTTCTTCCTGTGGTTCAAAGTGAGCTTGGTGCCACATAGCGCACCTTCAAAAATCACCTTTGCCTCTCTGAAATCATAGACGGGGTTCACTTCTGGCAGGTGCTGCCCCAGGCAATCATTCTTTCACCAGCTTTGAGTCATTGCTCCTCACAAATGTAACCCACCCAGGGAGCACCTGGCACTAATGGCTATGTTCTGAGTCACCAGGAGGACACCACTGGCCTGACGTCTGCCACACCCACCACCTTTATCAGCTGGCGTAAGAAAAAGAACTCAGGCTGGTGTAATCCCAGCTATGTGGGAGGTAGAGGTAGGAGGATCACAGTCTGAGGCTGGCCTCAAAAAGCAACTGACTCACCCCAGTACCACTAAATGAATGAATGAATAAATAAATAAGCGAGAGACCAAAAAATAAAACTGATGCAAAAAGGACCGGGGCAGGGGCAGGTGGCAGGGAAGCCCTAAATTCAATTCCTAGTATCCCCCCCCCAAAAAAAAACCCTTCCAAACTCTAAACAAGCTACTCTTGCTGGTGGAGACCAGTCCCATGAGTCACAAATTCAGTAAACTGAGGATGACTGAGATTCCACTATCAATTACTCCTTTTTAAGATGTCCATCGTTGGGTTGGGGACATGGCTTAAGTGGTAGAGCACCTGCCTAGCAAGTGTGAGGCCCTGAGTTCAAATCCTGGTACAGCCAAAAAAAGAAAAAGATGATGTGTCTTAAGGCATGCAGAAGCCACCAGTATAATTGTTTAAACACAAGATAGTTTTATAAATCCTCTCAATTATATGAAATGGTATATTTCTAGGATTTGAAAAATCTGAGAAAAAGTCTACAATGTGTTATTTTTAATTGCCTCGGGAACTTTCGATAACCAAGTCGGAGAAAGTAATATCACAGTTAACAGGTGTCACTTTCTGTGACTGTATATTCTTTGAAAACAGAATAAGGTGCCTGTAATAAATGGTCTTTTATGCATAAAGAGAAAAAAAGGGTGTAGTCAGAGCCGAGGTTGCTGAAACAGAAATAACTCCGTCCAAGGGACTGAGAAGTGTGCAAACAGCTGGGCTGGCCTGCCTGAGAAGGAGGATTCCTTTCTGTCAGGGTCTGTCCTGTTCCTCCCTCACAGGCAGTGACTGCAACACCAGCACGGTCTCCATGGAGACCTGGCTCTGCACTGGGTGCTGGGGACAGGGACCACGGAAGAACCCACTCTTGAACTTGCACCTGAAGCCTGGAAAGTTCTGAGCCTCTCTGTTTAGCTTCAGTGGCTCCAGGACATGGGGGAAAAGACACTTTCCTATCCCTGTGCCCACACAGTGTCTTGCTCAAAGGCGCTCTGTTCCCACAGAATACATGGACTACGATGTCACTGTAGCTTATCCATGTTTCAAAGCTGAAATCAAACTGGTTACCCAATTCCCTCATGCTTTTCAAACAGGCACAAAGAGTCGCGCCAAGCCATTGTAAGGCCAATCTCTGGTCTGGAAAACCATGTCCCAGCGGTGAACAGGATGACTCCCTCTGGAAATACTGCACAGGATTCCCCACTCCATGGCTCCACGAGGGGCACACTTTCCCACACCCTGAGTCCCAGACTGTGTCACCTCCCATAGGACACCTTCTACTGATGCCTGGGAGAAACTTAGCTGTCCCCCAGGATCTCTAAAGGATTGGGTCCGGGAACCCCAAGACGCCAAAATGTGTGAACGCTCAAATATTGTGGGAAAAGTGGCACAGTGAGTGTACAGAATCTACACACGTGCTCCCATACATGATAAATCATCCCCAGATCACTGATCAATACAATCTGAATGCTGTAAATAGTCGGTACACTTGTATAACCAAGAAAAAGAAAAGGTCTGTGTGCGTTCAGGACAGATGCAACCTTCCTAACTAACTACACTGGCCATCAGTGGTTAGCTGAATGCATGGACATGGACACCACTGACACAGAGCTGTGTCCAGCCAGGCTCATATAAAGTCACATGCTAGTCCCTACCTTGTTATTGGCAGGAGGAAATTTGCAGCTTGTCAGTGGGGTATAGGCAGAGTTGGGCAGGACACTGACTATAGGCATCCCTGGTCCTCTGCACTACACCTGTACCTTACCAGAGAGGCCAGTGACAGACACAGCCTCTTCCATAAGTCACAATTCAATGTCCTGCTCCTCCGTCCCCTTTCACATGTAGGAAGTGTGTGAGGGTGGGGGACATGGAGGGTGGGGTCAGCTTGTGACGGGGCACCCTATCACTGAACATAACTGGAGCTCTGACAGCATCTGTCCTCCGTGTTCGATGGCAACCAGGGTGACCGTCCCTCATTCTTAGGGATCCATTCCGAGACCCTCAGTAGACACCAGAAGCTGCAGATAGTTCCAAACCTCACAGATATGACAAAAACGTTCAACTTTTCACAGCTTCTGCTCAGCATCTCGGAATGTCTAGCATCACTATTTTTGTGCTTTGGGGCCATTATTAAGACAAGTAGCATTACTCAGACATAACCACTGTGATATTGTGAAAGTCGATCTGAGGTGGCTACTAAGTGACTAACAGACGGGTACCATATATAGTGTGGATACAGTGAACAAAGAGATGACTGGTGTCCCAGACAGGAATAGAGGGAGGTGGGTATGCAAGATTTTATCATGCCACTCAGAAGAGCATGCAATGTAAAACTTATGAATTGTTTACTTTGGGAATTTTCCACTTAATATTCAAAGTCTATGGTTGACTGTGGATAACTGAAACCACAGAGAGTGAAAGTGAGGATAAGAGGGGACTGCTTACTGGACTGGCAACCACCTATGTTCAGGTGTGAAAATGCCACTTCCCCTTCGATGGAAGTGCTCAAAAAAGGAACCCCTTACTCCCATGCCCTGGACCACCTGACCCAAGCCACCTTCTACTCCCACGCCAGCCTTGAAGTCTTGGTCCATCTTTCTGAACCCTGTGTATACTGACCACTCCAGAAGAAGCAGCAGAATACCAAGGTTAACATCAAAAAAAGGAACAAGCATCAGGAAGTATTAGTTCTCTCAAAGCAGAGGTAGGTGGGGAGAAAAGAGACCCTAGTGAAGGGTTTGCAGATCAAAGGCTCAACCTTTCCACCCTTTCTGAGCAGCGCTGAGAGCTTGGGGTGAGGGAGCTCAGTGGTAGAGCATATGTTTAGCATGTGCAAAGGCTGTGGGGCTCCAATGGGAGAGAGAAAGAGAGATGAGACTGAGATTGTTTTGCCATGGCCACAGTAAGAACTGTAAAACTTAACTTTCTGTCTCCACCGCAGTCATTTTCAAGAATAAATGTGTTTATGCTGTCAGGATTAGAGTGACTGCAATTCTGGATGAGCATTTAATTTGCGTTATTGTCCTCCTTGGGGGATGGGGAGGTATTCACAAAGAAAGTTATTTCTCCCGGAAGTGTACTTGAAGAATACAACTAATTGAGTCCTGATGTAGCATGAGAAAAATGCAGACGCCAGACCCCAAACTAGAGTAAAAACTAATAAAAAACAACAAAAACCCAGGTCTCCAGTTTCTCATGTCTTAAAAACCTTCAGACAAGAAGCATTAGCAGATGTGAACACAAAGGAACGTTACAAAAGCTTGACAGCCAGAAGGAGGTTGGAACCTAGAGATTACCAGCTTTGTTTTGCTACAGTCATACCCAGTTTTCAGGTGGTTCCCCACTAGAGTGTGAAACAAAACCTCCTAGACGTGTAGAGCTCTGGACACCAGAGAGACCCCAGGGAAGGTACTGGGCTCCAGCCTGGCTTCTCATACGGCCAGGTCATTTCAGGCCGGAAACACAAAGGCCTCCCCCGCCCACCCTAGGGGTCTGGGCCTGATCCACAGGAAACTTTGGTCTTGATTTGGCTCCCACTGAGCCCAGGGTTTAAGTTTCCATCTTTCATTCCCACCCACAAGCTCTGCCACTCCATTGGGAGGTCCAGGCAGGGGGCCTTTCAAACATCCACCCACCCACAACTTACATGGGCCAGCTCCAAGACACATGGACATAAACCACCTGGCCTTTTGTGGGACTCAAGAAATTATCCTGCAATTCAGCAGGGCATATTGTCTAAACAGCAGATTCATCCATATTCAGAGTTTTAGCAATAAAAGGGTCAATTAACCAAAGCCAAGCCCCAATGCCTGGTTCTGTCTCTGGAGCCTCTGCAGGTAATGCTGGGAAAGGTAGAGGATGGTATTGGTCCCACCTGGTCACAATGGCCCTGCTTCCTTTCCCTGGGTTTCCCTATAGAACAGTACAGAGCAGTCTGTAACCCTCGCAGGCATCAAGAGAAACACAATCATTCAGACACTCTCAACTCCTTCCAGTCACTGGGTCACAGTCACATGACACATCTGGATATTTCCTTTCAAAACACTCTCCAACTGAAATGGGATCCAGATGTTGTAAGCAGGGGTCTCCTCAGTCCCCTTCCTCGGTGGTACCTATACAATGAAGACTCAAATTGGCTTTTATATGTACTTCTTAGTTCCCCCAGGCCTCAGCACAAAACTTGCCCACTGCCTGGTTCATAGTGGGTTCTTAAATACTGTTTCAGTAAGTGAAGCAGTAAATAAACACAATAAAGAAGGCTTGAATGTATTGGGTTAAATACCAACCCATGTCGGGAACAAAATGTTTCCTGGACAAGGTTACACAAAGGATTTTAGTCTGGAACTTTTTTATCCTCTTGTTAATTAAAACTATTCATAAAACTAACAACCAGATTTTTGTTGTTGTTGTTGTTGTTTTAGTACCTGGGCTTCTATTTGAATGACTTGTTATATGGAAGTTTTATTAAAAGAAAAAAACAAAACTCTTTATAGAATGTTAGACACTAATAGATAGCATTTTATATTTCAGAGACTGCAGGGTAAGGGTGGTGATGCACCACCATAATCCCAGCGACACAGGAGGCAGAGGTAGAAGGATCTGAAGCTGGCCTGGGTCAAAGTGCAAAACCTTACCTAAAAAATAAACCAAAGCAAAAAGGGCTGGAGGCGTAGCTCAAGTGGCAGAGTGCCTGCCTACCAAGAGTAAGGCCCTGCATTCAATCCCCAGTACTGCCAAGACCAGAAAAATTCTAAGCATTCCTTAAGACCCAACTCGAACCAACGCACCCATTCTATTGATCACTGACTATGTGAGTGTCAGGCCTAGTTAGACAGCCCTCCAGGCACTCCTTCACTCTGTCCTGCCAGCTCTGGCCAGCTGGGTCGTGGGTCCTAGCATTTATGGGTGATAACACTGGCTTCGTTGTCCCCCGGGGCCTTCTCTGACCTCTCCATTACAAAGTGCTCACTTCCTTCTCTGGACTGCACGTTGCACTTCTGTGCTCTCACGCAACATGGTCTGTTCCCCCGGCTTCCTCCCGCCCCTCTGCTCCATGGTGAGCCCCTGAAGATGGGGACATGGTATTCCAGTGGCACTCCTAAAAACAGGTCCAGCCACTGCACAGCAGTATCCCCTGGGGGAGTTTTTGAAACAAAGCAAAGAGAGGCCTGGACCTCCCACCCCGGAGACTGTGCTCTGGTGGAGCTCTGAACCGTTCTCTAGAAAGCTCTCCAGGTACTGCTGGCATGTGACCAGGTCTGCAGACCACGGTCTTACTCAGCTAGCTCTCTGCCTTGCAGGAAGAATCAAGCTTATCAAGTGCCTGAGTGCAGGGCTTGATGAATAACCACTGCTAGCAGGCATGCAGGAATAGCATTGTGTTTCCAGGGAACACAGAACCCCACCCCAACTCTGACAACCTCTCCACCTGCCCTACCACCCCTACCCCCTGCCATTTCCTCATTCTGTTCCAGCCACACTGACCGTCTTACTGCATCTCAGCCAGCCAAGTCCTCTGGCCAAGCACAGTCTCGGTGCAGATATTCAGAGCTCTCCTTAAGGGTCACCTCCACCGAGCACTTGTCTCTGAGGACCCCATCACCCTCTGAAGCACTACTGTGCGTTATCAGTATTTTCTTTTTTTTTTTCTTTTCTTTTATTATTCATATGTGCATACAAGGCTTGGTTCATTTCTCCCCCCTGCCCCCACCCCCTCCCTTACCACCCACTCTGCCCCCTCCCTCTCCCCCTTACTGCTGACATGTTTATATATATATATATATATATATATATATATATATATATATATATATATATATATATATATATATATGTGGTTTTTTATTTTCTTCTTCTTTTTTATTTTGGCAGTACTGGCGTTTTAACTCAGGGCCTCAAGCTTTCTAGACAGGTGCTCTCCCACTTGAACCATGGCCCCAGTCCTTTTTTTTTTTTGGGTATTTTCACACAGCATTTTTGCTGGGGGCCAGCCTTGGACCTCAATCTTCCTACCTATGCCTCCCTCGTAGCTGGGACCACAGGCATGTGTCACCACACCTGGCTTGTTTTGTTGAGATGGGGATCTCACTAACGATTTGCCCATGCTGGCCTCAAACTGCAATCCTACTGATCTCTGCCATCCTAGTAGCTGGGATTATATGCAGGAGCCACCACACTCAGCAGGTTTTGTTGTTATTTGGGACAGGTTGTCACTATGCAACATAGGTTGGCCTTGAACTCATCATTTTCCTGCCTCAGCTTTCTGAGTGCTGGGGTTACAGGAATGAACCACTATGCTATACTCTTAACTTACTGACTATTCCCCTTACAATGCACCCTCCAAGAGGTTATGGATTGGTTGAGGAGACCGCATGCCCACCATGCTGTTTGCAGGGCTGGAAGAACAGACGTGTCTCTTGTAGAAAAAGAAATGAGGGCCTAGCTGAGTCTCAGGTTCCCACCAGGATCCAAAGTCTTAGGAAATGCAATTCGCCTAAAATCGCATGCGAAATGTCTTCTAGATACACATGCACGACTGTCTGTGAAAGAACCCATAGCTTTCATTAGATTCTCAAAGGAGTTTTTTCCGCCAACAGAAAGCTAGACTCCTCTTAGCAAATCCTTCATTATAGATAAAGAAATCCTGATTTCCCCAAAGCAGCAATCTGCAGAAGGTCATGCAGCAGCAGTGAGAGCTCTGAGCAGGACCCATATTTCCTGACCCCTGTGTCTCTCCTCCCCGATTCCTGCCCCTCACCATGCTCCCCTACTGAAAGGGAGGACCCCACCCTAGCACCCCAGCACAACCAGCATGCCATCCTACACCACAGACCTCCAGAATGGCTACCTCACTGGGTGTGTGACCGAGCCTGGGGCCCAACCAGCCAAGCCTGACTTTCCCCTTCCCAACAATTTAATTATTCAGGACTTGGTGTGTGGTGAGGCTGTATCAGTCAGGGATGGGGGCCCATGAAGCCTAAGCCTCTCTCAAAGGCATTCAGTACTTGCAGGGCGACTTCATGAGCCCCACATACCAGATGCCCTCAGCGAAGAAAGAACTCTTTTTCCTCTTCCGCTAATGACTCTGACTTTCATCCAATGCTAAGTGCCAGCAAAATATCACCCACCACATGTCTACTGTCTGTCCCTCCCAGGTCATGGGTTCCACACCAGCTGTGCTGATGAAAAGATAATAGTCACAGTCTTTTTTTCTTTTGCAGTTCTGGGGTTTGAACTCAGGGCCTATACCTTGAGCCACTACGCTGGCCCTTTTTGCATTGGGTATTTTTGAGATAGGGTCTTGGGAACTATTTTCCTGGCTGGCTTTGAACTATAATCCTCCTGATCTCTGCCTCCTGAGTAGCTAGGATGACAGGCGTGACCCACTAGTGCCCGGCAGTCACAGCCATTTTTGAGGAGTGTGAGATGGGAGAGAGGGCAGGCAAAGAAATGGAAGGGTATACTCAAAACTTCTGAGAGCAGATGACGTGACTTGTCCCTTCTCAAGAAACTCACTATATAGCGCCCCTTACCCGAGTTTTCACTCACCTACTGTCTACTGTGGTCTGAAAATATTAGAAAGAAAATTACCAAAATTAACAATTCATAAGCTTTAAATAACTTTTATTACAGTATATGGTTATAACAGTTCTATTTTGTTATTAGTCATTGTGAATCTTTTATTGTGCCTAATTTATAAATCAAACTTTATCAACAGTATGTATGTATACGAAGAACATACATACTAGCTGTGTTTCAGCTAGTAAACACAGGTACTAGCTGAAGTTTTGGGCCGCCCTTTCGGGTCTGCAAACACATCCCCCAGAAGCAAGGGGGACAGCTGCATTCCTGGGAAACTTGCAAAGTACTCTGAGGAGCCAGGCACACCTGTAGAGTTAGGCCATTAGATTACCAGGGACAGACTTGCAGGTAACACTCAAGGTAACTCAGGAAACGGGTTACTGTCAGGCCCGGAAGAGGAAATCTGCAAATAATGGGGGCTGGAGTCCCCCCCACTATCTCCACTTCTGCTCCCTTCTGTCTTCCAATCAGCTTCCTAAGTTTCTTTCCAGTCCTTCCTTCAACACTCCCTTCTTCAATTCTTCCCTTCTGTAATCCCTCCCTCCTCTCCCATCTTTCTTTCCCTCCTCCCATTCATTCACTTATTAAGACAGAGTGTAACTACGTAGCTCAGCCTCCCCAGTGCTAGGATTACAAGTGTGTGTGACCACACCTGCCTTAGAGAATTTCATTGATAACTTTGGCTGCCATGTGACTTCAGTTTTCCCTGGTCTCGACACTCTTGTGTGGTACTCTTTTACGCTTTGCCTCTGTAGTGAAACCAACACTGGTACTCCTTTAAACGCCTCCAAAAGATGGAATCTGATTTCTTATTCATTTCTTTGTGCCAAACCATGCGTCCTTATCCAGAATGGCCTCCCTCCTTGGGGTGGTGAGCCCACCCACAGGCCAGTCAACAATGGTCCTGGACATTTTACAGGGTAAGAGACAGACTACACAGGCCCTTCCGAGGTCCTCATCAGAGGCTGTGGGCACAGGGACAGTCATTTGTGCTTGTCCTGCAGGAACTGACCCTGGCTTCCCAGTCGTGTGCTGAAACAGGCCAACGTTGCTCTGTGAGAGCCAACTGGTCAACACTGAGGAGTTCTGTCAGTCACTTGTAATCCACTGCTGGTCTGAAGCTAGCCACAGCGGGTGTATTTGCACCACAGAAGTTGGCAAATGCTACCAATCCCAGTTTTTTTATTTTACTCCTCTGGAGAGCAGGTTTACAACCAGCAGGGGTGGTTAAAGAAGAGGAAGAAAACCCCCAGGACCAAAAAAAGCAATGGAGATAGCAAGTCTCCTACAACCTGATACAATATATATCAACACACCCACACCCACACCCACCCTGTGCTCCAGCCAGAGAGCACAACTTCCTCAACATCCTTTTGGCACAAATACCTGTGATGTGTGATGGAGCCAATGCTTGTCATGCTGAACCATATCCTCAGCTTTCTCAAACTTGAATGCCCATGTCTGTCAAGCTCAAGTTCTTCCCTGAAGTCTCTCCATTCTTTCAGTCAGAATAAGCCCTGTTTCCCTAAAGTTCCATTATCTCCACTGTACTTCTCGGCCATCCTTTCCATGTTCAGTCATCTATTCCACTGTAGGTAGCTACAACTTTACAACTGGTCTCCTTTAATTTGTTACAAACTTCCCATGGAAAATATCTATGTCCAGTTCTCTGAATCTTTCAAGTGTCCAGCAGATACCTGGTCAGTCCTCAGCCATGTGATGAATGAGTATAGGTTTTGCTTGCGTAAGTCTCCAGTAAGCCATCTCCCCTTCCTGAACCTACAGTTCCTGACCTGCTAATTCACCAACTGACCTGAGCCCTGACAACTGAAGCAGCAAAAATAGGAGACCAGGCCAGAAGGCTGCAAGAGGCATGCAGAGGGTGTGTGTGTGAATTACTCTCACTAGATCCAAGGGCCCATGAAGGGGGAGATTAAACTTGGATCTAGCCACAGATCCAGGTTCATAATTCAATGATACTAACACACACACACACACACACACACACACACACACACACACACGGGTGCCAGTGACCTTGGCCTGCCACAACAAAGCACCATTCAGTAGGTGGCTTAAACAGTGGACATTGAGCTTCTCATAGCACAAGGTACCTGAGGACAGTTTCTGGAGAAGGCTTTCTTCCTGGGTTGGAGATAGCCACCTTCTCTGTGTGAGCACATAAGAGGGACAACGAGCTCTCTCGTGTCTCTGGTGTCATGAGAATCCTGCGTCCTGACCTTATCTAAACCGACTTATCTCCCAAAGGCTTCACCCCAAATACCATCACACTGGGGCCCAGGACTTCAACACGTGAATGAGGGAAACTCAGCCCATAGCACAGTTAAAACCATCTCCCTTTAAATACTTGACAGAAGACGACTCCAAGGTTTGGAAATCTCAGAACTGGACACCACATGAACAAGTTCGGTGTCAAGTGGAGAAAACTTGTTTGTGTCACAGATCCCTTAACTGAGGAGGAAATGAAAGCCATCAAGACAGCAGAAGGAATGGGCTGGCAGAGTAGCTCAAGTGGTAGCGTGCCTGCTTTGAAAGTGCAAAGCCTTGAGTTCAAACCCAGATCCTGCCCTCCAGAGAAAGACTCTGGGTTCAATTCTTAGGACTGAAACAAGATGTCAGAGGAAAACGTGAGGATTACAGTTGGCACGTCAAGAAAATCTGGCCATGAAATAATGGGAGCCTTTGCACCAAAGCTTTTTCTAGACAGTCTCCTAAGAAGGTCTTCAGAAACTTCGAAGGTATGACAACTTTAGATCTTGACTTTTTTTTTTTTTTGTCAATGTGTATAGATGCCCTGACACTGCTTAATTAATTTCCAGAAGTTTTCAAAACTGAAAATTCTTCACACTCAGAGACTGTAGAAAGGAGTGGGAAGTCATCTCTGCTTTACCGATGGAAAAAAAATGAAGCCACAGAGAGTCAAACACTGAATTGTGTCTGTGACAGAGAAAGAGATGCAAGCTAGGCCTCCTCACCCCTGTATCAACACTTTTGTTATTCCACTGCCCCATCCTAAATGCCCCAGAATATTAAAAAAAACAAAGCAAAGCAAAACAAGTGAGCTTTATGAGACGGATAATTCTTAAAGCTTAATTAATCCGAGCACAAGCTGCTAAAAACCTTGCATGGAAGTCTCAGACTTCCATGTCGTATACTGACAACCTCAGCAAGGAAAAAACAGAAAAACCTTTCTACTCTTCCAAAAGGGTGAAACCCTGTCACTCAAGGCTGCTGACAAATTCAAGCACATAAAGACATATATGAGCAATGGGACACATGTCACATTTCAGGTATTTCTACTCTCTCCATCTGTCATTTCTTGATAGATGCAGTCTTAGGAAGCCAGGACAGAGACATGGTACTCTTCCTGGAGCTCTGTAACCGTTAGTGATGCCTCCCCTTCGTGGCATGTGGCCCCCAGGTTCCCAAAGAAATCACACCAAAAGTAAAGAGGGGAGAAAGAGACCAAATGAAAGCAAAAATCCCTACATCTGTGTCCACGTGTCCTCTCTGATTTGCAAAAGTTACAAATGACCAATAAAAACAGGAAGAAATGTTCAACATCCTCAGCCATAAAGGAGATACAAATCACAACAATATGAGCTTCCATCTTACTCCACTCAGGATGGCTGTCGAGGAAATATACGAGGAAAGGGGAACCCTGGTACATGGTTGGTGGGAATGTAAATTAGTACAACCACAATGGAAATCAGTATGGAGGTTCCTCGAGAAACTAAAAATACTGCTACCATATGATCCTGCTGTACCACCCCTGGGCATATATCTGAAAGAATGTGTCAGCATACAATAGAAATGTATGCCCACCCAGGTTTATAGCATCACTATTCACAACAGTCAAGCTATAGAGTCAGTGTAGCTGTCCTCAACAGATGAATAAATAAAGAAAATGTGGTATAAATACACAGTGGAATATTATTCAGCCATAAAGAATAAAAGTATGTAGTTTGCATCTGGAGATTGTCATGTTAAGTAAATGAGCCAGACTCAGAAAGACAAATACTATATGTTTTCTCTCGTGTGTGCAATCTAGATTTTTTCTTTTTTTTTTTAAGAAAATGATGACACAAATGTAAAAGATGGACTGTTTGGGGGGGAGAACAAGAGGAAGGGGAAGAGTGAAAGGATATAGTGATGGAAGGGTGACTATGATGCAAGTACATCACATGCTCATATGAAAATAGAATAATGAAACCCACTAAAATTGTAAAAAAAAATGGGGTGAGTAATGAGGGATGGAAGCTGCACAAAGAACATTAATTGTATATATGGAAAGATCACAATAAAACCCCTTTGTACAGTTAACATACACTAATTAAAAATTTTAAGTCTTTTGGGCAGCAAATGAGGACTGTCGCTTTTCCTGGTCCAACACTTGTGCTGTGTCACTGCACTAAAGTCAGAAGCAAAATGCCACCAAAGGAGAAAGTGACAGGGTTATGGATTGCTTCAGGGAGTGAGCTATTTCCTTTTAAAACTAGTCATGTTGTCAAAAATCTGAACTGAGTGAGCAGACCCGTATCTAATTGAGGAAAGAAAATATGAGACAGACTCACAATTTCCAAGGCTTTGGCTTAGATCAGAGCTCAAACATGGAAAGAATTCTTCTAGACTCCAACCACTTCTGAGTTGGTGAGCATGTGAGCAGACCTCCCAGAAGCTATCAGGCAACTTGAAAACAATCTTGTGTAGCAACCTAAGCTGCCAAAGACCAATTGATACCAAGCTCCCCCAAGGCATGCCCTGATCTTCTGGAAGTCGATTCCAGGGTGTTATAGATGCACTTGACTCTTTGGCTCAAGTGGTCATCAGTTTCTTTGAGAAGGTGTACAGGCACAGAAGACAATCAGGATTCTGTCCTCAACAGATTCCTATCCTCAGGTTCTATGGTAATCAAAATAGTAGGCACAGAGCTGGCAGGCCCAGGGCCACTGGTCCCAGATGTCTATGAGTTCGTAAAGCTGGAGATGTGTGGTCCAAAGGGATGAAAAACAGCCTTTCCCTGTTCCTTCTACGTGATTTCTTTATATTCCTTATCTTATATAATTCACGAGCCACTGAAACACAGAGGACATTCACAAATACCGATGGCTCAGAGCAGTAAGGAAGGTTAGCCATGAGTGGGGATGCACTCAAGTTGGCATGACTCAAAACATCAGTGTTAGTTCACAGCAAGTGAATTCATTCATTCATCATTCATTCAAACTTCCTAGAATCCCAGCCTGTTCTAAGCCAATGAGTGTTACCCCAAAAGCACAAGACCAGAAAACAAAAGCCACATCACCCAGAGTCCTCTAGGAGCGCAAATATTTTCCGGGAAGATTCTTGCAAGATCAGACAATTTCTGGCCATACTATATTAGACTTTGGTCTAGAGGAAGGCTCAAATCCAAGCAATATTAACTACTCAGTCATCAACCCTGCTCAGCAAACGAGGGCACCTGATTGCAGGCTGGTGTAGGGCACTGTCAGCCAGCTGCGCCCAGCAAACTGCAGATAACGATCGTGCACAGCCCACTGTACCAGGAAGTGTGCTAATCTTATTCCTACTTTCTCACTTGGCTCAGGGCCTCTTATGACTTCACAAAGGGAAAGAGTAATAAAAGTTACAAACTTGGACTCAAAAATCTCAGGCACAAGCAGTTACTCTCCAGAGTTTTACTCCAGGGCAAACAGCTCTTTCTCCGACCTTGGCAATTCTGATTTCAAGCACGACTTAACTGCACAGCACTGCAGTCTGCAGAGCCAAGAGCAGTAGTCACGGTTGTAATGTTAGCTGGAGATGTGACACTGAGCGAATCAACATCTGGGTCTCGAGCTGCTTCAGTAACTCATTTTTTCAAGGTATATACACTAGTGATACGGCTGAACTGCAGAAGTTACTGTGGATAAACATTCTACTTTGTTATTCAAATACTTTATTTTATGTATGCAAGTGTCTTATCAAAATAAGACAATTACATCATACTGATCGTCTTTAAATAGACAGAAGAATCAGATTAATGGTTTAGCCACCAAGAAATAGCCACTTAGAACCTTAAAACAACCAACAAATTAAAATTAAAATTCATGAAATGTGATCCTACATGTTTTCAAATTTAGGAGAATAAAGAGGCGAGACTAACAAACATGAAAAATTCCATCTTTCCTTAATTGGAAATCTTGGATGTGGTTTTGGATTATGAACAGAGAGATGGAGTGTGCCATAAGTAATTAGCTGAATAGTAGAAAGCAAAGTGTATTAAATTATAAATGGCTATCAAGAATTGATGCCAGGAGCATTTATAGCTAGATTATTTGCTAGAATGTGCAAGAGTCAGCATTGGAAGCCAGCACAGGAGCCCTACTTGCCAAACCCACCCAAGACATCCTGTGAGATTTGGGGCAAACCACTAAAAACAGTGTGTTTCGGTTGCTAGAGCTCTAAGGCAGAGGTGTCAGCAGAGGCTGCCTTGGGTCACGGTTACATTAATAATAACAGGATTGCTAAATTCAATTTATTTGTCTACATTGGTAATCCATTCACACTGTACAAACTGTAAGAGGTATATAAAAAGAGTCCACGAAGACTCTCCTTTGTACTCCTGACCCCTTCAAAGAAATGATCAATGGATAATTCCTTGTGTGTTCTTTCAAAAATACTCTAACATGTATATACACACAGATGCACACTTTTCGTGCTGTCCCCAGTGCCTGGTGTAAACAGTCTCTGATACCCAGTGGGTACTGTGAAAATACATGTTTTATGAATGAAATTAATATTATAATTTTTGTACCTTGCTCCATTGCTCAGATTTATCCAGGCATCAGTCTATAGTAATACATTACACAGAACGGCTTCATTCTTTTTCCTTCTAAAATTTTTTATTTAGGCTTAAATATGCATACTGAAAAGTTCACCTACCATACATGTACATTTCACTAGATTTTCACAAAGTGAACACACTCACTTAACCAACACCCAGATGAAGAAGCAGTGAATGTTACCAATAACCCAAATGCCCCCCTTTCCAGCACCTCCTCCAGCCTCCTGCCCTGGAGACATCAAGGGTAACCACTGTCCTGACTTCTGAAAACACAGATGAGCTTTTGCCTACAGTGGTCTATGTGCACACAGAAGGACACAGTGTGTCCCTTTGTGTCTGTCTTCCTTCGTTAGCCTCATGTTCCTAAGATTGGTCCCTATTTCTGTGCACATGTAAATGACCCCATGGTACCGCACTGGCCGAGACACCAATCTACATTTCCACTCAGCTCTTCATAGGCATGTGTGTGGTTTCCAATTTGGGGCTGGTTTGAATAGTGTGCTGTGAACATTCTTGCACACAAGTATACTCATTTCCCTAAGAGTACAACTGTTGGACAGATATGTGGCTAACTTCACCAGGAACCACTGAAGATTTTCCAAATTGGCTGTAGCAACTTGTGCTCCCACCTGTACATGACACCTTCCTTTGCCACCCAAGCTCACCAACAGCTGAGACTTGTCTTGGTTTTGCATTTTTCTGTTTTATTCAGTTCAGTCCATCTGCTAGGGCTGTACTCATCTGGCACTGTGTTTGCACCTCCCTGATGATCGATGAAGACCAGCACCTGTCCACAGGTTTCTTAAGACAACTGGATGCCATTTTTGGGAAGCATTTATTCATTCTGGTTCCTTATTTTTCTATTGGGCTATTGGTTTTTCTTATTGATTTGGTTCTTTTGGCATTTTCAATATAAGGTATTGGTCAGACATGTGGATGGGTTTGTCTTCTTCCACTCTGTGGGTTGCCTTTTTAATCCTTAAGGGCATCACTTGATGAGAAGAAGGTCTTAACTTTATTATGATCCAGAATAATTTTTTCCTTTACAATTAGTGTTTTTTGTGTCTCTTTAAGAAATCTCTGCCTGTGCCAATGTCAAGAAGATGTACTATTCTACTTTCTTCTCAGAGCTTTTGCTGTTTTACCTTTCAACATCTAAAATCAATTTTTATAGGATGAAGTAGGGGGGTCTTGACACATTTTTAAAAAGCATTTACAGTACCACTTTTTGAAAAGATCACCCTTCACCTGTAGCAGACAGTGGCATCACTAGGCTGTATGGAGTTCTGTTTTACATCTATGCCATAAATTACTAAACCCATTTCCTACTGGGCAGTGCTTAAGTTGGTCTTGTGGTTTTCTGAAGATAATGCTGTAATGAATAATACAGGAGCCTTGTCCACACGGGTTTCTTCTCATGTGTGGATATGGGTAGGATAAACTCACTAAAATGGAATTGCTACGTCAAAGGCTTTGTGCATTTTCGTGTTTGTTTTGAGACAGGGTCTTACTACGTAACCCATGCTAGCCTCTAACTCACGATCCTCATGTCTCCACCTCCTGAGCTGGCCACGTGCATTTTCAATTTTAATCATTACTTGATAAGTTATGCCAATTATAACTGGATTCTTCAGACCATAATGACCCCACAGCGCTGCCACCGGAAACAGAACATCATCGCTTCAATTATACTACAGCTCCCCCCAGGTTTGAACCTTACGATCCTTTCTTTAAAGACAACAGGTGTATAAGTATGCTTCATAAAACATTCGTAACCATAAAAGTTCCCAGCAATGCGTCAGAATCCTGCACAAGTCTAATACTAACCGTCCTGACAGAGCTTGGAGCAGACCTTCCCTGCTTGCCTCCTGCCCTGAGGGAGAAAGTACTGGAGCTCCGGCAGGAGCACTCTGGACACCAGGCATACAGACATTGCTTCTGCTTCAGGAGGAGTGTGCTCCAGGACAAAGGCAGCAGATAGTCCCGTATGACAGGAAGCCACATCTCCTCAACCAGGCTGAAGTCATCTGCTCCTCTCAGAGACAATGGAGCAGGAGAAGCTGAGTGGTGGGACAGCGAGGTGTCTGGTACGTCCTTGACTTCTTCAGAATATGGCACCATCATTTTGTTCAAAATTCAAGTCCAAAAAAGTAGGCATTCTCTGACTATCCCTATGCCCTTCCTTCCCCCTCAAAACCTGACCACACAATGACACTGGTTCTCAAACGTGTCTGTGATGTGATGAGAATGTCACATTCCTTATTAATTCTGCAAATGATGTTGTGTCAACAGCACAGTGCTGTGAATCAAAGACCCTGAGGTCCCATGACAGGCCTAACACCACGTGAAAAGTCACCGTCCAAACTGTGGAATCCACAGGGTGTCATCCACTTTGCAGGCTCAAACCTCCCAAGACACACTTCCGTCCCAGAACTCTTAAAAAGAGGAAGATGTTTTCAGAGTTGTATCTAACTTACTGAGTGGTGGATATACTTACTTTTTTTTTTTTTTTTTGCAAGGTAGGGGATTGAACCCACGGCCTCACATATGCAAGGCAAGTGTTCAGCCTCTGAATCTTATAACGAAACCTGAAAATAAAACACAGGTGTTTTCTTCTGGGGATGGAGGTCTGATAAAAAGAAACTTTCTCCCTCCTGTGATATAAAGAGAAAAGCAATAGCTAAGAAATGAGTTGAAACAAAACTCTGCAATGAGCAGTGTGACTTTGGATAAGTCATTTATGCCTTGTGGGTTTTTTTTCTTTTCTAGCATGATGGTTTTGGGCGAAAGGTGGCCCTGCTGGCTCCATCTCTTCAGACCTCAAGATTCTCTACACACGATTGTTCTAGCAATCTTAGGACTTAGAGTTAGTCGGTCTATGGCAAGAAGAGCTGGGTGTGACAGCCATTTGGCTCTAGACTCACAGGAAGCACAGACTGAGTACAGCACAGCCTGCCGCGGGCACACAGGTGACAAGCCAGCTGCAGGATGTGCTCTTGCTCACCTTGGCTGAGTCAGTAAAGAGCTAGTTCAGTAAGGGATTAATCTCTGCTGCAATTCTCTTCCCTCAAGTTGTTTTCAAGGTTAAAAAGTCGACACTCAGGACCCTTAGAGGGGGTGCCCCAAGGATCCCACTGTCACCTGATGGGGACAATCAGAGTTTCATCAGGTTTGGAAATCTGAGAGAAAATGGTACAGTCAGGAAAAGGTGGATAAATATCTGAGGCGGATCTGAACAACAGGGGCTGTGTGATGGCCTAGAGTTTTGAGAAAGACAAAGCCCACTTTTGTCTCTTGTTTGGGAAGTGGCTGCCAGCAATTCAGACAATCATTAGAGTGAGCCCTGACCGCCAGCCAGGCTCCGAGAGGACACAACCTGAACATCACTTGGAAAAACACAATTAACATGCTGGGCCATTGCTTCCCTGTTTGCCCACGTCTCTGCTTCAAAACAATTTCTCAGATGCACTTCTGAAGGCTTGGTAACAAAACCCCATTCATCCTGAGGTATGTTAGACGCTAATTACAAATCAAGGTCAGAGGATTCCTCAAGCATTTGTGTGTTTTGGTTTTTTTTTTCTTTTGGCGGTACCAGGGTTTGAACTCAGGTCCTCACACTTGCTAGACAGGTGCTCTACCAGTTGAACCACTCTGCCGGCACCTTTGTGTTCTTTGATGTCCACAGTCCACAGACAAGTTGGGTGCCAGTGGCTCATGCCTGTAATCATAACTACTCAGGAGGCAGCGATCAGGAGGATCATGGTTCAAAGCCAGCCCCAGGCAAATAGTTCAGAAGACCCCATCTCAAAAATATCCAACACAAAACAGGGCTGGTGGGGATGACACAAGGGTACAGCGCCTACCCAGAAGGCATGAGGCCCTGAGTTCAAACTCCAGTGCCAAAAAAAAAAAAGTCCACAGTAAATAGCACACCTCAAGTTAGTTTACATATCTGAAGAGAAAACATTTTCCCTCCATTGAAATATTGAGCAAAGAACAAACTGTAAGACCCCAATCAAGTTCCTGGACCTCGGAAATAGGGGTCAAGTTCATTACAACTCCCTTTGAAGTCCTGGATCTTTTTATTCTTTTGCAAAGTACTAAAACTCATTTGTGTGCAGAGGGCTGTAATTAATATATTGAGTATGTCTGGAAATAAGCTAACTGTTGGAGATTTTGGGCTTTATGGGAAAATTCACTGCAGTGAGACTGAATTTTATACCCTCAAACCTTTCCAGTTTGTTTCTTAAAATTTAGATGAGGAGAAACCACCAGTTCACTTACATTTTCAGCTAACGTGGTGGCAATATTGCATCTATGACAACCGCAGAAATTTTGACAAATCTTTTTTACTTTTTTTCTTTTTTGAGACAGGATCTTATTATATAGCCTCCAACCTGCAACTCTCCTGCCCCTGCCTCCTGAGTGAAGAACTAATTTTTGGAGTAACTAATATCTTTGCTCCAAAGCCCCTGGGCTGGTACTCTAAATCACATTTTCTTCTCCCCCATGTTACCTGTGGTCTCTTACCTTTCTCCTGAAGTTACCTGGTGCACAGCAGCTATGCTATTAAGCATCACAACTCCTGCTTTGCAAGAGGAAGTCAGTCTCATGTCTCGTTTCTTCCCATGGATTGCACCTTCTTTCCGACTCATACTCATCGCAGCACCCATATCCAGTGACTCAGAGCCTCCTAAGTCTCCCCCATGGTGATCCCAGCCTTTTCTTTCCACTTAGCCAATCCCACAATGCCCTTCCTCCACAGAGCCTCCACAAATAGCTGGGGGAAATCCCCATTTTCTTCCTAATGAATGCATCATTTATTATTTCAATTCTTCTCCTGCCCCCTGTGTTCACACAAGCCTGTGCTCACTACATTTTATTAAATCTACTTTATTATTCAAATGTCCCTTTTCCTACTGCTTTTCGTGTTATCTCACGAGAAGCATGCATGGGATCATATTCTCAAAGTGTGGGCAAAACCTCTCCTATGGTAGGCAATAGGCAAGACACAGGTAGGTGATGACTCAGCACTCACTGAGCAGATATTCAATGGGTGCTAAGAGCCAGGTGCCATTCCTGGGACTGGGGTAAACAGACAGAATACACAACAGTTCCTGTCCTTATAGCTTTGCATTCTAATATGGAAGCTAGTCAGTCAACACCAATGAACAAAGGGGCATGACTAGACATCCAGAGGCGTGGGCCAGGATGGTGGTGGTGATTTAAGAGACGGGTCTCTCTGGGAAGGGGTTATCTGAAGGAAGACCTGGATAACACAAGAGAATTGGATATTTTAACATCCAGGAAGCACATTCCAGAAGAGGGAGGAGCAAGTGCCAAGGCCCTGAGTCAAACTGTGCTTGGGGAGTTCAAAAAACAGAAAGAAAGCCAGTGTGGCTGGAATGTAGGGAGGAAAAAGGGAGGCAAAAAGGCAAGCAGCAGATGCAATCCCGCAGGGCATATAGGCCGTGACTATGAACTTCAGTGTCATCCTAATGACAGTGGAAATACCCGGGAGGACTTAACGCAGGGAAGTGACATGGGGCTTTTACCTTTCAAAGGGTCCTCTGGCTACTGTGTGCAGAATGATTAAGGGCATAGGGGGGACAGTAAGGAGACCAGAGGCAGCTCTGGGAAGGAGATGCAGGCTTGTGGGGAAAAGGAAGCAGCAGACAGAGCAGGAAGTGGTGGCTAAGGGTGTATCTGGGGGTTAGACAGACCGAACGGACATCATGACAGACTGAATGTGAGTGACTCTTATGTGTTTGGTCTAAGCCACCGAACAGATGTAACAGAAATGGGGAAGGTGCAGGCCCTGTGCTAGAAAGGATCAAAACTTCTGCTCTAACACACTAAGCAGGAATGTCCAACTGAGAGCCCAGGACAGCTGCCTGCTACTGAGATGTTGAGACCCAGGGAGGAGGCCTGCAGGGTCTCTGAATCCAGAAGTCAGCAGCAAGTGGATGGGAGTCAAAGCCAGAGGGCTGGGAGAGGTCACCTGGCAACAGGTAGATAAACAGACACAGAAGTCAGCTCATAGTACAACATTAAGAGGTCTGACAAAGCAGAACAACAGGGAGGAGGGGGCAGGGACACAGGAGGAAGACCATAGAGAGAGGGATCAGAAGGCATTTTAAGAAAAAATGCTATATCAAATCTACCAAACACATGGAAATGAAAAGGCTCCCATTTTCAGTAGCTGTAGATTTTATATTTGCGAATCTGTTTGCTCACTAAAATTTACTTGTAACCCCAAATCAATATCCCTAATGCCTTCTTAATCATCCCCAGGCAGCAGAACAAGACACACAAGTTCCCAGATGAGCCCGAACAAGGTAACACTGCCTATATACTGGGGATACGTTCCAAAAAACCCCAAAGGATATCTGAAACTGTGAACAGTACCAAACACCACATATACTATGTTTTTCCTACACACACTTATGATAAAGTTTAATTTGTAAATCAGACACAGTAAGCGATTCACAGTAACAACTAATAATAAAATAAAACAATTATAAAAACATGCTGCAATAAAATTTCATTGCCACTCTTGTGCTCTGGAGCTATTAGTAAGTAGAATAAAGACACCAGAATTCAAGCACTGTCATACTGCAACTGTTGATCTGATAACCAAGATGGCTACCAAATGATAATGGCGGGTAGCCTATACAGCATGGATACCCTGGACAAACAGATGACTAATGCCTTGGGTGGGATGGACCTGGGTGGCAAGAGATTTCATCACATTACTCAGAAGGGCATGCAATTTAAAACTTATGAATTATTTGTGCCTGGAATTTTCCATTTAATGTTTCCACTGCTCATGGGTAACAGACTGTAGAAAGCAAATCTACGGACAAGGGAGGTCTACTGAAATCACTAACTCAGTGTTTGCTCTGACTTTGTATAACATAACCTCTACTCAGAAGGAGACTCGAAGAGAATCTCAGATAGAAAGATTCTGATGGGCACCAGACTCCTCCTCCTTTAATAAAAGAAAAGCAGACCTTGGGCTCAAGCTTTGCTGGGCAACAGGGTCCAGACAGAATCCAGCACTCTGTTCCTCTGTTTTTGTGGCCTTTGTTTTTATGGTTGCTTCTTTCATCACTTACCATGGCAAGTGATGGTAGGGAGGCAAGGTTTTCTTTTTCGATAACTGCTTAAGTAAAAGGACGAAGCAGGCAACAGAAAGACAACATCACACAGAAACAATACGATGGGAGTGGGTATGGTACTAGTCGTGAAGGTGCTACTTAATGATACCTAGACGTGGCAAGAATCAGGCGACAGGTGAACAACAGGAGCGTGGGTACACAATGCGGGGGAAAGCCATTTGGGCATAAGACACATGGCACGGATGAGAGAGTAGGCTATGAAGCCTGTTCCCCTTGTCTGGAAAAGGTGACCATCACATCCACAGTTACCACCACGATGATTTAATGAGGCGACATAAATCAACAGTGCTCAAACTTGTTAGTCTAAGAACCTCTTTACGGTCTTAAAATTACTGGGAACCATTAGGGAGCACTGTCCATCTAGGTTACATCTATAACTCTGTGTGTGTGTGTGTGTGTGTATCCTACTGGGAGTTGAACTCAAGGCCTCACACTTGCTGGGCAGGCAGTCTACCACTTGAGCCACTCTGCCATCCTTTTTTGCATTGGCCATTTTTGATATAGGGTCTCACTTTATGCCTGGACTGCTCTCCTACTTGTACTTCCCACCATAGCTGAGATGACAGGCACGTACCACTGAACCCAGCCACTGGTTGAGATGGGGTCTCCAGAACTTTTTGCCAGAGTTGGCCTGGGACCATGATGCTCTCTATCTCCACCTCCCAAAGTAGCTAGGATTACAGGGATAAGCCATCATGCCTATGCCATGCCCAGTGATTCATAACTTGTGTTCAAATTCATAGGCTCCATGGATTTGAATAGGAAAGAAAGCTATCTCTCTATTTTCTAACAGACAGTATTTACTTCAGTTATGAGTACAGGCAATCAGTATTCAAACCAACAGATTGTTTAATTAGCCAATTAATTTTAAAATCACTATAGTAAACCCAATACAAGTTAGCAACAATGCATAGTTTTGAGTGAGACTAATTTTGCCAGCAAAACCACTAGGAAACATGGCACTCTTTCACATATTAGTAGAGTTCTTTAGCTTTACAGGAGCAGCTGGATTCCACATCTGCCTGTGGCATAGATGTGCTTCCTGTCACACTCCACCTCTGGGAAACTCAAGAGAGAGATGATGCCAACAGGCCAGTGACATCTTAGTATTACTGTGGAAAACTTTTAATCTAATGAACCTCTGAAAATGGCTCCAGGACACCTCTGTGTCACCAGAATGAACTGAAATAAAGGATTTGGGACAGTACTTGTTAGGGCAAAGTTTGGAACGGTACTTCACAAGGTAATTTCTATTTAAGCCTTCGCCCATGTTGTCAGAACAGGAACACATCAGGGCAGGGACTTTGGATGCACACAATTATACGACATCCAGCACCACGTCTGTGCAGAGACGTGTTGTTACTGCTGTTGCTCAGATGACTCTGTAATTAATCAGCTGTGTGGACATCAACCAAGGAGTCTTAATCTATGTTCTAATTCAGAGTGCCCCTGGATGTGAATAGGAAAGAAAGTCACGCCTCTATTTTCCAAGGGACAGTCAGCGTTTGCTTCAGTTACTGCCATAGACAATAAGCCACAGAAGAACAGTAGGGCCTGAGACACTGCCACCAGTAAGAAATCATATATGCTCGTCACTAATTCGAAATTATGGTAGCTATGATCTGTCATTAGATCTTGTTATTTCATGCATTAGTAAAGAGACACATATATTACAATACGGAAAAATTGAAAAATAGCTTGACAACTGCATTTCAATACAGGAAATTTTCTTATTTACAATCCTCTGTGCTTTCATTGATGTATTCAGAAACATGATAGAGGAAGGGCTCACTGGCTTTATTAGACTGCCAAAGGCGTTCCTGCAACCCAAAAGGCAAGAACCCCTGTGAAGCAATTCACAGTCCCTCTCCAGGCACCAAGTTCCTCTCTTGAAAAGGAACCTGGACTAGTTACTCTGACAGCCCCTCCCTGCTGTCACACTCCAGCTGTAGCAGAAGGAATATGGTGTCACAGGGAGGAAAAATTGGATGAGAAGCAACCAACACACCTGAATGCATTAACAAAGACCCACAGAAGTCTGACTTACGTCTGCAATCAACATGTGAGATCTGCTCTACAAAGCCAAGTGCTTTGGGACCCGCTGGGGACAAAAGCAACTAAACCATTGAAGAGCTAACAGTGAACGCAAACATTTCTCCAAATGACCTGCTACCACCCTATAGAAACTGGTATGGGGAATCCCAAGGTGCAATAGTGAACTACTTTGCAAAGGATCTGTAACCAACGTGATCTATACCTGACATAAACGGCTTGTGTGAAAGCAAACAAAAGTCTTTCAATAACTGAAGAGTGACTTCCTTCCTACTACTATCTGCTTAAAATCCAAATAGAAGTGTTTTATACCTTCACATGCTCAAACAGCAAAAGAGGGTGAGAGAGAGAAAGGGAAGGAGGCGGAGAACAGGAGGAGGAAAGGAAGCAAGAAAAAGGAAGAAAGGAGGAAGAGAAAGTCTGCCTAGCTGCAGGGAAGAACACTTGTTCCTAAGCACTTAGCACTCAGCTGTACACACCTCACTCTGGGGTACTAAAGAACCCTGAGTTTGAAGAATCAGCACTATCAGTCCCCCCACTTGATAACACGCACTAACCATTTAGGTCCACTCAACGCTAGAGATTAAGTCAATAGTACTATGTTCAACAACTAAGGGTTCCCAGACAGACTGCATTTCAGTCCCTGTAGAAAAATCTATGCTATGTCAGGAACACCCAAGAGGGACACCAAGAGAACAGTAGAGCCAGGAACTGGTGGCTCACACTGTAATCCTAGCTACCTGGGAGCCTGAGATTGGGAAGATCACAGATCGAGGACAGCCTGGGCAAATAGTTCCCAAGACCCCATCTCCAAAATAACCAGCGCAAAATGGACTAGAGGTGTAACTCAAGAGGTAGAGTGCCTGCTTTGCAAGCACAAAACCCTGAGTTCAAACTAGTCCCAACAAAAGAGAGAGAGAGAGAGAGACAGAACAGAAGAGGCTGCCAAGTTCTCTGGGTACAGTTGGAGTGGAGAGATGAGCTCCACCCTCACACTGCAGCCCTGCAGAGGCAGCCTCCTCTCCAGCACACTGGTCACAGGCAGGGCCAGTTCTGAGTCATCACAAAGCTTCAACATGGCTACCCTATGGCCTCCTTCACTAGAACCAAATCAACCAGCAGACACTCTGCAATGATAAGATTCCAAAACAGTCCAATATGCCCAGTTATATTTAAACAAATCTGCCTATGCCCTGCTTCCTTGTTTGCCTAGCAGAATCATTCTCTCTCTCCCTCTCTCTCTCTTTACTTGCAGAGCTCTCTCTCCTCTAACCAAACAAAATACCTATCAGGGTGAATAAGATGCTAGAATCTAGTGGGGAGAAAACTGCATTAAGCCCCCAGAGAAATTAGGTTAGTCTGCTTTAGAACAGCACCCCAAGATCAAGGCAAGCAGTACTGACTGCACTAACACCCCCTTAATCCACAGGGTATATGTTCCAAAACCCCAATGGATGCCCGAAACCCTCAACGATACCAAACCCCGTATGTACTGTGCTGTTGGGAAACAATACTTCTTATAATAGTTTATAAATTAGATACAGTAGGAGATTAACAAGGGGTAGCAAGAAAATAGAATTATAATATACTGTAATAAAAATTATATGAATGTTATCCTTCTCTGGAATTTTCCATGTAATATTTTCAGACTCAAGATGACTGCAGGTCACTGCAACCATGGAAAGTGAAACAGTAAGAGGGATTACTGTATACACCTGGCACACTTCCTGAGCGGTAGGGGTACACAACCATGACCTCATGATATCTGAGTCACTGATAAGGACAAGAGACTAAGCAACAAAATAAGCGAGGGGCAATGGAGGCATGGTGAGGAAGTGACGTGAAGATTTGGGAAGCTCAGGGGTTTAAAAAAAAAAAAAAAAGCAAATTTGAAGGAGGCTCAAAGTGGAACAGATTTGAGCCCCAAGGGAAGGGCTAGATTGTGGAAAGCAGAGTTGGAAGGATCCCCTGGACAGGGGACAAGCACAATGGGAGCAAAGTCCCAAAGGAGGGACTCTCCAGTATATTGCACTGAGAGAGTGGCTTGTCTGCATTGGCGGGTTAATGAAAGCAGCAGTGAAAGAGAATGGTGGTGCAGGGAGTTGACCCCAGGATGGGAACTCTGAAAACTGGGCTCCCCTACTCATCCCTATAGGCCAGGGCAGGCTTCCCAGCAGGGAGGGATGCACAAGGCCTTTTCAGGCAACAGGAGATCATCACCTGGTTAAGGTGTGCTAGCTGTGGGTCCTTTGTCAAGTCCACACCTTTTCCTGAAGTGCTCCTAATTACATCCTGGAGCAATTAGCTAACACCTGTGCTCTAGCTGTGCAATCCAAATATTTTTCTTGACTGATGATAAGTGAGTGACACCAGCCGACTCCAGAACACCAGGAAAAACATTAAAAAGAAAACTTCATATCTTGATCCTATGACTATGGCAATACAAACTCTTTTTGCAACACTGAAGTCATATTTTTGGAAACAGCTTTTAACCTAGCTAAACAAAACCAGAACTGATAACTCTTTTGTAATTAGTAATTAGGCACTGAGATTGAACCCAGGGCCTTGAGCACGCTACTGAGCCCTGCACCAGCCCTCTCATCTGTATGGGCACTTCCCTTTTAAAACTACAAGCTGCTTACTAACCGGTACCTGGTCAGACTAAATCAAGTCCTGGTGGTCTGGGGCAGGACAAATAATGCCTGTAGCCACAGGAGAGAGCTAAGATTCTGAAAGTAATTTAACAGCAAAAGGGGGAATGTGGTTGGAGAGAAAATGTACTTGGGACAGTACACACACCCAAGTGTAAGTTCACAATCTGTATCAATCTAAGAAGAATGTAATAAATAAACATGCGACGGTTAAAAAAAATAAACTGATTTATGGCCACAGAGGTAGGGAGAGCTATCGAGTGTCTCAGATTTAGCTGTCAAAGCATAGAAGGGGAGCTTGGGGACTGCTCCCCACACCAGAAGGCGAGTAAAAAGAGGGGCACTGGAGGGAGTGAAGTCAAAGATTAAATTCCAAATTGGCCAAGTGAATGAACCTGAGGGAAGTGATAAAATTCTCAACCATACAGTTTATCCAAGAGGCTTCCTTCCCTCTAGTCTAATTGCCCTGCTAATGGCAAAAGCGTCCCACCTGACCTCAACCTCGCTCCTTGATAAAAAGTGAAAAGGGCCACGGTTTTCTGCCCGGGTACTTCAACGTCCCACACATCCACCGTTTCGGATCCAAACCCACACGACGACAAGCAGTCTTTGGCAACCGCCGGCTCTCTGGCTCCGCGGTCACGAATGCCATGCACCGGACCTGTCGTGGCTGTCTTTAATCAACTGTCCCCCTGACACCACGAAATTCGGGGTTCGGAAGGCTCACACTTCTCCGTTCACTCTGCGCCCTCCTTCCCACGCCACCCACTTCCTTCCTGCCTCTCCCATCACCTCCACACCGCAACTTCAGCTTCCCATTCCAGCTGCACTGTTATCAGGACCCAGACCCAGGGAGGGGCGGAGGGGGAGGAAGGCTCTCCACCCCCAACTCCTCACTTTGGGGCGCCAGAGAAGAACCTACGAATGGGTGGTTGGCACAAGCAGCAACACCCGGTGTTCCGCCCTCGGCTGGCCACCTACTGCTGCATGGACTCACCACAGGGCGCCCCACGAGTCCAGGCGCTCTCCTCGCCTTGACCTTCCTACTTTGCGAAGCGCGGGAGCTTGGGGTTCGGGACTAGACTCCTTCCGTCCCCAAGCCGGACTGCCCTTTTAGCCCCATCGTGTCCCCTAACATAGAGCGACTTCCCCAGCGGCGCTCGGGGGAAAGGCTCTGACCCCCGGGGCTGCAGCAGCCGGAGCGGAACCCGGGTCCGGGTGGCCGATTTTGCGCAAGCTCGGCCCGGCCGCTGCCCGCGAACTTCGCGGCGTCCTGGTCGGAGTGGGTTGGGGTGGGGTGGGGCGATCACTCACCGACCCCGTACTTCTGCCTCTTGGTCGGGATCCAGCGGGCCATGGCGGCGACCTCACCCCGCGGCGGGGCTGCGGTGGCGCGGCTGCGGTGGCGCTACAGCTCTTCGGGCGCCGGCCGCCACCGCGCGCTCCTGCGCGCCCCGGGCTCTTCCGCCATGTTCCGCCAAACTTCGCCGACTCCGCGCGGGCCGTCGCCCCGCCGCGCTGCTCCAACTCGCTCCCGCCGCGGCCCCGGCCCGCACCCGCGCCGCCCGCGGTCACCTGCTGGGCCGCCGGCCGCGCGGCCGTGCGCGTCCCTCCCGGCGCCGCCCCGGCCCCTCCCGCTGGCCGCGCCCTCCGTCCGGGGTCCGCCTCCGAGCCGCCGGCTCCGGACTCCGAGCTCGGCCGCTGGCGTCCCCGGGCACCCTGGGGTCTGGCTCTTCCCTTCCCGCGATCTGCTGTGTCCCCCGCGGGGCTGAGTCCTGGAGCGGGGTTCCCGGGAGCTATTCCCGCGGCGGGCGCCCCGGGGCTGCGCTGGAGGCGCTGAGCACCCCCGGGCGGCGGGCGCCGAGTGCCGGCTGCGCTCCCACCGCGCACCCGGGCCGTGGGGGAAGGACGAGGAACTAGCGACAGTCGCTTCTCGCACTGGGGCACTGCCGATGCCTGGCACCGCGCGGGCGCCCAATAAATACTTGTTGAATGAATGGGCAGTGGACTCCCGCGTTCACCCCGAGAGCCGGAAGACCGATTCCGGGGCAGACCTGACTCCCGGGGCCACCGCTTACGGCCTTGAAAGCAGAACAGTTTCTTCCGATAAACGGAACTGGTGCGAGGGAAATGGGGGCTTCAGAAGCATCACATCATTTTCTAGGGGATCCCTACGTGGGGAAATTATTTAAAAAGTCCTAATCTGGAAGTCCTATATCCCCAAACACCTCCACTCCTCCCCAGCAGAAGCGATCCAGACTTTTTCACGCTCAGAGAATGGAGCCGCCCCAAGACCTCCCTTTCCCAGCTGGCCAGCCGCCCAGAAGGCACCCAGGCAGAGAGATCCCCGCACGTCCTGCTATCTTTTCTCCAGCAATATTGACCAGGATCCAAAAGCAGGGACTGAGCGTTGGAATTGCCGTGACCTGCAGGTGGCGCCCTCTCCAGGGAATTCATTTACCCTAAGGAGAGGCTGAAGATGTGGGGGGGGAAGGGGGAGAACCCCCTCTGGCTATCCCAGGCTTAGAAGTGACATTGCAGAGTGAACGTCCAGCTTAAGTTCAGGGACCGAGAAAATACCTTTTGCAAGAAATTGTATTGTCCTTGAAGTCTGTGGACGTTTTCTTGCCTATTTGCAACATGAAAAGGTAAAAGAAGAGTGTAGCAAGGCATAGTAATGCTTGATTGGAGAATTAGTGCATTTTAACTTTGACTTTTTTTTTTTGCAAAGCCATGCCTGAAATTTCTGAAAAATCCTGTTTTTCTTCCTAAGAAAGTAAGGACTTATTTTTCTTTATCAACTCAACAGGTATCTATCTAGCATTCCCATAAAGTGATGATAAATGCATCCAGAAGGAATTCCATCTCCCACCAAATAATTTCTCTTCTTCTCTGGTCAGTGACCTCACGCTGGACTTAATTACGGAGGCTTGGTAATTTCTTGTTTCCATAAAGGTAAAGTACCTGATAGGTGTCAGGCACTGTTCTAAGAATGGACACATCGTAGTGAGTACAGTAAACCCCTACCTTCACAGAGCTTGTGGTGCAGAAGGGGAGAGGAGACAAGAAATAAAGGTACACCAACAGAGGACAAGCCTGCAGGGAGAAACGCAAAGCAAGGACGTGTGTATGAGTCTGGTTTACTGAACAGCCTAGAAACAGTGAGATTGAAGGAAGTGGAGGGGGGGGTACTATGGACAGAAGGAACAGCAAATGCAAAGGCCACCAAGCGAGTTTGACAGGCTCCCAAACCAGTAAGGAATCTTGTGCAGTGAACTGAATAAGAGGCCAGAGGAAGCTTGGTCCAAGAGGCACAGGTAACCAGATGACGTGGGACAGTAACAGGCCATAAGGACTTTGGATATATATGATGAGAAGTTCAGAGGTTTTGAGCCAACCAGAGGACATGATCTCACTTGCTATGATGTAGACTGTTAAAGGACAAAGGAAGTGTGGATGGAAGGCCATGTCAGTGGTGCAGGCAAGAAACTGAGGCGGTTGTTTGCAGGATGTGGGGGAAGGTGGAAAAGAGGTTAGGTTCTTGACTTATGTGGACGGGGGAATCAGCAGGAGGGCAAGGATGAGCTGGCAGGCATTTCCCTGAGCTTCTGGCCCCCACAGTGGGCTTCATCAGAATGTGTGTGTGTGTGTTTAAGAATTCTACTTACTGTATACACTCCAGGTCTCAAAAACCTTGGCTCTTGCCCTGGGTATGAGAGACGAGGTGAATGAAAGATGACTGTAAGGTCTGGGGTTTGAATACATGCTGAATAGAGCTGATGTTTTGGGTTTTCTGTGATAACTGTCTTGTCTGTACCCTCTGAATCCAAATTGTTCTGTATTGTCTTCTGGTATTTTTTTAGGGCGCACTTCTTCATTCCTGTCTCCTCAACTGCTCCTTTAGCAGCTGGGGCGCTTGGGCTGGACTGTAAGACCCACCTGCCATGGAGTTATTTCAGTCATCTGTGTTCAGAAAAGGAGCATGGCCTCTGTACTCTAACCAGAGATGTAATTTTAAATGTAATACACACCTCAGAGTGCTGATACTCTCAGGCAGCTGCAACTGATTTCCACCAAAATACTTTCAACTGCCTCACCCCACCCTTCATTGTAGGCTTTTTCCAAAACTCAAGGTTCAAATTTGGGCACTGGAGATCCCAAGTCTGACAATAGTTGCCTTAAGAGAGTCGGGGGCGGAGGTGGGGAGTGGGGGGATGGGGGGTGGATGGAAAATTTTAATTACAGCTTTCAGAATGTTCATTCTTTTCTGTCTGAAGACCGAAGTCCACCCACTTTGTTATATCTGATGGTTAAATCCCACTATCAAAGTCCATTTAAATCATAAAAGCTGAGCTATTCAAAGTCATTTTATTAAAATGAGACTTAAAATTAGAGAGTCGTCCAGATGGGTAGGTGGAATGACAACATGCTTCCCAGAAATATCCTTTTCTTTTTTCTCAGATATCTTTTCAGAAAAAAACATTAAGCCTGTTTCACAACCACAGGCATTCAGACTGCGAAGCCCACACAGATTTGAACACACTTAGGCACACATGCTCTGCCTGAAGGAGCCTTGGGGAAAAAGATGAGGAGAAATGAATTTGTAGGCTCGTTTGACCTGAACACTGTGACCAGGACCTAAGGATGCTGTTAGAGTGTTTGTGACCTGGGTGTGGTGGTGCACGCCTGTAATACCAGCACTTCGAAGGCAGAATCGGGAAGGTGATGAGTTCAGAGTTTGAAGCCAGTTCAAACTACATAGTGAGATGCTATTTCAGAAAGCCAAGGACTGAGGGTTTAGATCAGTGGCAGTGCGCAGGGCCCTGGGTTTCATTCCAGCACTAGGAGAGAGTGTTTTGTTCTTTTTTCTAAATGCAGATCATTCTTCGAGCCTGTATGAGTGAGTGACTGCTGGAACTCCAAAAACTAATGAGTCTCACATCACTCTCCAATCTGCATCCACAAATGGTCTGGGTGGTGTACATCTTTGGGTCTCTCTGCACTTCTACGAGCCTTGGGGGGAGGCAGTCTCTGATAGATGGGAAGATGGTGGTTAGAGTTCTAATGCATTCTGTTCCTCATCTCCATCATTGGAAAACCTGTGCTTGGTCAACATTCTGTCCTTTTCATGAACACAGCAAAAATACTTTTGTTTCCGGAATGTTCTGTGCTGCAAATGTCTGAATTAGCTGAGACACCATGGTGACAGGTTGATGATCAGTGCAATAAGAAGTCATTAGTTTGTTGAAATCTACAGTCAGGTGAGATGGAATCAAAGCTACTTGATTTTTAAAGAATTAAATATATATACATATGAGAAAATATAGATAGTTCTAAGTGAAAGATTCAAAATATATCTTTTATTTGGTTTTCCTTTTTTTTGTTTGGCAGTACTGGAGTTTGAGCTCAGGGCCTCTCACTTACTAGGTGCTCTGCTGCTGGAGCCACTCCACCAGCAAGATTCAATAGATATTTTTTTAATCTTCATAAAACTATTTAAAACAAGATAATAATGAAAATTAAGAAGCAATATGGAAAACATATAATGTAAACTTAAGTTAAAAAACTCATTGTACCATATATGCCACAATGTAATTACAACTATAGAAATCATATATTTACATGGAAAATGACCCTAGAAGAACATGAAATGTTCAGCCGGGCACCATAGCTCGTGCCTGTAATCCCAGCTACTCAGGAGGTAGAGATCAGGAGGATCACAGTTCAAAGCCAGCTCCAGGCAAATAGTTCTGGAGACCCTGTCTGGAAAAAACTCAGCACGAAAAAGGCTACCAGAGTGACTCAAGTGGTAGAGTGCCTGCTAGCAAACATTAGGCCTTGAGTTCAAACACCAGTGCTGCCAAAACAAAACAAAACAAACTTCTTCAAACCAAAATAAAGAATCCTGCTTGGTTACTGAGATCTCTGTAGCAAAAGCAGGAAGTTATTTGCTTAGCAACCTTCAGTGACAAGAATGAAGTTTCATGCAGCAGATCCTTGGTCCCTGTGACACTGGAACTACATTGCTTACATGGCTTTCCTCTTCAGCAGATTTTTCTTCCTATCACTTTGTGGTCGATTAAGAAAGCAAACACTGATCTAGAATTTTTCAGCACCATTCCTTTGTAATGCCCACGAGCTACAGAGGAGCGGTAAGAACTCATGTGTATGGCCTCACCTGTACCTAGCTTTGTTGTGTGCCCATGCAACTTAATGAAATAAATATAACTCTTATCAACCCTGCCCACCTTGCAAGTGCAAAAATTGTGACTTAGAAGGTGTTAAGAAATTGCCCACATAGCCAATTAATGGCTGAGCAAAATCTAAACCCACGTAGCCAGGCAGCTTGACCTCTGCTGAAAACCAGAGGTCAGCAGACTTTTATTGGAAAGGTATATAAATATATACATATATATTTATATATCTCCTTTTATTTACTTATAAAGGTATATATAGTTACACATAACTTGAATTATATAATTCAAATGGCCGTTTGCAGGAAAAGCGTTTAGCTTTTCAGACCACATGGACGTTGTTACAAACACTTGATTCTGCAATTGTATCAGAAAAGCATAAATTTCAAATAATTGTTGTATGCATGAAATATTACTCTCCCTTGGATTTTCTTCCCAATCATTTAGAAATCTAAAAGACATAACTCTCAGGCTGTACAGAAACGACTCCTAATTCATGCTGTAAAACATGACTGTCGCTCTCTAGGTGGACGGCAAGACCAAGGCCTCTGGGAGAAGGAGCAAGATGACAAAGGATTCCTGTGGTAGAACTTTGCAGCTGCAAGTCAGTTTGCATGAGGGTCTGGGAGAAGCTCTGAGTGGAGAAGTCACCAGGAGAAAAGAAACCCAAGTAGTAAAAGCTGGCTTACAAATCAGAGGCTGGGAAATTCTGGCGTAATCCTTGCACGGGAGGCTGTCAAGAGGATCATGAGGTGGGGGCCAGCCTGGGCTACATAGTGAAACCCTGTCTCGAAACAAAAGCAAAAACAAGTACAAGTGAAAGAAAGAAAGAAGGAAGGAAGAAGGGAGGGAAGGGAAGAGAGAGAGAGAGAAACAGAAAGAAAGGAAGGAAGAAGGAAGGAAGGAAGGAAGGAAAGAAGGAAAGAAGGAAGGAAGGAAGGAAGGAAGGAAAAAACCAACCAGAGGATGAAGGATGGGCCACTTCTGGGAGCAGTGAGAATCTGTTTGGGGAAATGTCTACTGGCCAAGCCCTTCTGAACTCTATTCTGAATGTTAGGAACTATAAATAAAAAATGAAACCTTGGGGAGACAGTAGCACCCAGACTGCTTTGGTGATCATTGAACAAGGAGTCCTCTAAGGAAGGCAGGGTGGTGTTCTCACCCAGGGGAAAGGACATGGGGCCCGTGTGGGAGAATGGTGCTGGAAGGAGATGTGACACCTGTGAAAAGGTTGCCAAAGGCAGGTAGATCCTGGGGCTATGACCTGGCGAAGGCCAGAGCACAAGAAAACACAATGGGCAGATTTTGTGAGGACTGAGGAACACACCATGGACTCCTTCAGAGATGCTTGGAGGGGCTTGGGGGGGAGGGGTGTGTCCTGGCATCAGGTGGCACAGATTCTAAGTGCATTTGTGTTCATGGCTCCTTGAGATCAGGATGGTTAGTGTTGTCTTTAGCTGCTCTTTGGCCTCAGAATTCATGTTCAGTTTTGTTTTTGTTAGGATATATTAATTATGCAAAATAATGGTTGGTATTTTCATAGATGTGTATAAGGGTCTTTGGCCATAGGTATCCCCTTATCACCCATGCTGGAGCCCCTACCCCTCACGCAAGCCCCTCCCCCTCAGTCGTCTATTCCCCAACAGTCTTCTGCTTTCATGTCTTTTTTTCTTAAAACTCATATTTTTTAATCTTATTCTTTTTTATCCTTTAGGAGATATTACATTTAGAATAGAATTGTTATGGTCACAATAAAAGTAACTCAAACTCTTAGGGACTGTTAATTTGGATGGCAAGAGCTTGAATTTGGATATTTTGGAAGGTATTCTTTGAATCTAGCAACTGTGTGCTTGCAGAACCCACTAATAACAGCCCCTAAACAAATCTTCCCTATGAAAGTGGAGGCGAGGTTATAGCAGTGGTTTTTTCATGCATGGTCTTCAATCTTGAGGTGTAGCCTCAGCCCAGGCTGCCTCGTGGCATATCTGGGTAGTGTTCCTGAACTGTCTCTTTTAACTACTTTGCAGGGACTACCTGGCTCAGCTGAGTGGCTGCTGGCAGGCAGAAGCCTGAGCTGCAGTACTTACATAGCTCCTTAGTCCTGTTACTGTGGCATAAAGTCCTATTTAAACAAGCCCTTCCCTTCCAGAATATTAGGCCTCAGGGTTTGTTTCCCAGAACAGCTCACACCACACATGCCAGTCCCTGAGGAGGAGAAATAACTCACTCCAGCTCTTCCTGGATGCAAACTCCATCTAGAAACGATCTGTGTACTAATGTCTGTCCTTGTTAACATTGGGCTTGGCTCACCAAGTGCCCAGCAAACGCTGGCTCTGGAAGTTGTGTTTGGATTTCTGTTGTGATCTCTTTAAATCAGTCTTCTTATTTGTAAAATTGTTGTAATTTGCTGTCTGGGTGCAAACGTTAGAATTCATCAGGATAGCATATTATTTGTCACTATTCACCCAGAATGTGAGCTACAGGAAATTCAAATGGCCATGTATCTTACTCGATCTCCTAAGCCACCTTAAATAGAAGCATGTTAATAAAATGAATAGATGTCTTGTGAATGTGGCCAAGAACAAAAAGAAAAATATAACTATACACAATGAGGAATAAGAAAAGACATGGAATGGTAGCTACTGAGAAACAAAGACTGTGACATATACTTCTTACAAAGTAAATTGTAAAAATCACAATGAAAACATTTCTGCTAGGAAAACGTAAGTGAACGAGATTGAGCCAAAACTCAGAAAACCTGAACGCATTAAACAGCACAGAAGAAATTGAAATCAAAATATTACATCAAGAGTGCCAGGCATGGTGGTCACGCCTGTAATCCCAGCACTTGGGAAGTGAAGGCAGGAGGATTAAGAGCTTGAGAACAGCCTGGGCTATATAGCAAGACTCTCTCCCCTCACTGAGGGGGATGCCTCAGTGATAGAGCGCCTGCTTAGGAAGTATGAGGCCCTGAGTTCAAACCCTAGTACTTCTAAAATAAAAATAAAAATGGTTGGATAAAATGTATAGTAAAACAAATAGTTAAAAAATTACATTCAGAGAATGTGCCAGCCTAACTATAAAAGCAAATGCTTTTGTCTGTTCAATAAATAGGTCGTTGAATGTAATATAAACTATCTCTTAGAAAAAGATGAAAGGCTTCCTACTTTTATTTTATAAAACTAGCATCACCTTGGCAGTAAACCTTGTTAAAATACAGTACAAAAATGTAAATAGAAACTTACATTTGTACAAATACAATGCAAATATAACTGTGAACAGAGATGCAAAACAAAACATAGTATAGAATAAACATACAGCAAAAAGTGAGATAGCAGGGAATTCCATCAAACTCTATGGAAAAAGGACAATTCAGAATGAATAAATAACTTTAGTGTTAAAAGTGCAGTGGTTGTTCAATAATAGGGAATTTATTGACAGAATTTATCTTATCAAACGGTCATTAGAAAAACATCAAATGACCATCTGATAGGGATGCAAAGGCCTTTGCTGTCCTTTGTACCTGGAAGGCCTCCCAAAGCCCTGTGTTCGAAGCTTGGTCCTCAGCCTGGTGCTGCTGGGAGGTGGTGGAAGCTTTAAGAAGTGAGGCCTTGTGGGAGGTCCTAGGTCACTGAGGAGTGCCCTCGAAGGGGATTGTGAGACACAGGTGTCTTCCTCTCTTTTTGTTTCCTGGCCATGATAAGATGAGCAGTTTGTTTCACCATGCTTCCCTGGTACGATGTGCTGCTTCTTCACAGGCCCAAAACAATGGGGTCAATAGACCCTGGACATGGTTTCACTCTGAAACCATGAGCCAAAATAAGCCCTTCCTCTTTATAAGCCGATTGCCTTAGGTATTTGTTATAGCACAGAAAACCTGACTAACACAGCATTTGACTATATTCACACTTATTCTTGATCTAACCCTTAGTGAGCTGAAGTCTGTACCTCCTTAATATGACAAAGAGCATCTACGAGAAACCAGTAACCAACATCAGAGGTAAATGTGAATTGCACAAGCCACCATTATTCACAAATCAGCCATGAATGCCCTGTCACAGCATCAGAGACCTCTGTCCAATGCAAGGAGACAAGAAACATGGAGATAAGAAATGTCCTTCCTTGCTGATGGATAAGAGAATCAACAACAGATATTCTGAATGAATGAGAATTTTATCACATAACATATGCTGTAGGTGGGATGTCTCCTCCAAAACTTATGTTGAAATTTAACGGTCACTCATATCAGTATTAACATGTGATTAGCTCTGAGAACACTGCCCCCAAGAGTGGACTGGTGACATTATGGAGGGTCCCTGGTCAAAAGGATGAGTTTAGCTCAGTTTCCCTCCCTGCATCACTTACAGCACGAAATTTCCTTGCCAGATCACACATTTGGACTTCAGAACTGTGAGAATCCATTTCTTTTCTTTATAAAATATCCAGCCTAGGGTATTCTGTTATAGCAGCAGAAAACAGACTAAGGCATTATTTTTACTCTCTTCCCTTGTTTTGAAGCAAATGCAAGGGGACTTCATAGAGTTTATATGAGCATGCATGCACACACACACCCAGCAAAACTGCTCCTGTATTATAATGTGTGACGGAAAAGTTTCTTCAGAGTCCCTTCCTTTCCCGGAAAGCAACCATCTGTAAATACAGAAGAGACTCCATTTCACTATTTTGCTATGGAAGAGTTTAAATAGCTAGAACCCATTGTCTGTCTTTGTTTGCCAATGGGGACCTCCATTGGGTGGAGGGGGACTTTGCAGTGGGTTATAAGGGGTCATTTTGAATTCCTGCAGCAAGGCTGATGCCATGGCCACCATATAAGGCACTTGTAGGTCCTGAGCCTTTACCTCCAGGCCCAGGGTGAAATGGCAGCCCTATGTCTGTGATCGGGGTGGTGTTGCAAGCTCTGTCAGCACCGCCCTTTCTGCTCAAACCACAGAAGTCCGATTGCAAGTGATACCATAGTGGTTGCACAGACAGATGTTGCACAGAGCCCACATTTGCCTCAGGTCGACTCCCAGTGAGCATCTCACCCTTGGTGACTGAGTTCAGTCTTTTATAGTCTCCAAAGAAGGAGCCACACAAGTCAGGGACCACATGTGGCTTCCTGGCAGGGCTAGAGAGTAACCTGTCATTAGTAGCAAAGGTCATAGCATAGGAAATTAAATAGAGGGAGGTAGTGATGAGAGCATGAAAAATTTAATTGGAAAATAGAATTACAATTGCTGCTAAATTAACCACGGGCACATCCATCAAGCAATTTAGGACTGATTCTTCAAAGGTCCCTTCTAATTAAGCGCATGTTGTATGGTATCCTAGAAAAAGTGGCTTGGCCTTTCTTAGGATTCAAGAAGCTCACAGATGTAGAATATTTTTGTTTCATTGCCCCATAGTGGGTCAGAGGCGTTGTATTTGGAGAATGAGGTAGAGAGTGGGCTGAGTCTCAAGATAGATTTAAAAATCTCATGGCAATTTGTGTCTGCATTTTATGATAGCAATAATTTATTATTTATTATATATTACTGAAAACAGTTTCTGAAACTATAGGGGAATAACAAAAATTTAACACATCAAAGAGGAAATGCTGCAATTCTTGGAAAAGAAAGCTAAAAAGGATTGCTTTAAAAAAAAAAAGCCAATGTAGTACTAGATACATATGGTGCTAGTGCCATCTGCTGGTGAAAGTATGAATTGCAGCTGATTAGTTGTGAATATTCAATATCCTTTTTTGTTTTTAGCCAATCTGAATGTAGAATAGTGAGTACTAAGGGGTTGGGAAGGGCAGGGGGGAGGTGGATAAAGGAAGGCTGGACAATACCACTCTTGGGGATATACCCAAAAGACTGTGACACAGGTTACTCCAGAGGCACCTGCACACCCATGTTTATTGCGGTACTATTCACTACAGCCAAGTTATGGAAACAGCCAAGATGTCCCACCACTGACGAATGGATTAAGAAAATGTGGTATCTATACAGCATGGAATTTTATGCAGCCATGAAGAAGAACAAAATGTTATCATTCGCTGGTAAATGGATGGAATTGGAGAACATCATTCTGAGTGAGGTTAGTCTGGCCCAAAAGACCAAAAATCGTATGTTCTCCCCCATATGTGGACATTAGATCAAGGGCAAACACAACAGTGGGATTGGACTTTGAGCACATGATAAAAGTGAGAGCACACAAGGGAGGGGTGAGGATAGGTAAGACACCTAAAAAGCTAGCTAACATTTGTTGCCCTTAACGCAGAGAAACTAAAGCAGATACCTTAAAGCAACTGAGGCCAATAGGAAAAGGGGACCAGGAACTAGAGAAAAGGTTAGATCAAAAAGAATTAACCTAGAAGGTAACACCCACGCACAGGAAATCAATGTGAGTCAATGCCCTGTATAGCTATCCTTATCTCAACCAGCAAAACCCCTTGTTCCTTCCTATTATTGCTTATACTCTCTCTACAACAAAATTAGAAATAAGGGCAAAATAGTTTCTGCTGGGTATTGAAGGGGTGGGGGGAGAGATAGGGGGCGGAGTGGGTGGTAAGGGAGGGAGTGGGGGCAGGGGGGAGAAATGACCCAAGCTTTGTATGCACATATGAATAATAAAATTAAAAAAATTAAAAAAAAAGGAAGGCTGGATTTGCTCAGTGCATGCTGTATGCATGTTGAAATATCACTCTGAACCCCACTGATATATACAATAAATACATGTTGATCAGAATAAACAAATTTGCACTGAAGCCATGAGTTTTATGTTGCTTTCACAGTTTCCACTCATCCGCATCTTACTATGTGCTAAGAATGACAGGGCTAAAAGCTATCCATAGTTCTCTCTCATTTAACAAGTCTTCCAAGTGGGAGTGCTTTTCTTTTTATCCCCATTATATAGATGAACAAAAGTGAGCTTGAGAGGCAACAGACAACACACCTAAGCACAGGCAGTGGTGAGATGTATAGCTGGGGTTAGAACTTGGACATTCTTTTTTTGAAATGCAAAATGATCTTTTATTTATTTATTTATTTATTTTTGTTTGTTTATTTACATGTACATACATTGTTTGGGTCATTTCTCCGCCCCTCCCCCCTCCCTTTCCCCTCTCCCCCCTCTCCACTCCCCCCCCTCAGTTTCAGGCAGGGAACTTGGACTTTCTGATCTGAATACAACCTCAAGGCCCTTGCTTTGCTGTCTTGCTGACCTCAGTGCTTTGTATCAGGGTTTCTCTTTTTGGAGAGATTAAATCAAATACATTTTAGCCTCTGTTTGCTGTCTTTAACAGGATTCATCTAGGGCCAGACCTGGTGGCTCACACCTGTAATCCTAGCTACTTGGGAAGTCTCCACAGTTCAAGGCCAGCCCAGGCAAAAATTCTCGAGGCCCCATCTCAACCAATGGCTGGGCACAATGGTTTGTGCTTGTCATCCCAGCAGCACAGGAAGCACAACCAGGGGATCACAGTCCAGACTGGGCATAAAGCGAGACCCTATCTCAAAAATAACCAACGCAAAAAGGGCTGGTAGAGTGACTCGAGTAGTAGAACACCTGCTTAGCAGGTGTGAGGTCCTGAATTCAACCCCAAGTACCACCAAAAAAAGTATTCGTCTAGTGGAGTGAATTATTATAAATTATTAGGAAACATTAGGGCTGGTGGAGTGGCTCAAGTGGTGGAGTACCTGCCTAGCAAGCACGAGACTCCAGTCTACCCCCACACACAGAAAGGATGTACAAAATTACTAGGAAACATTAAACCCAAGTGGAGGGTCTGCATATTATTTCACACTTACCACATCTCAGGCCTTTCCTAATTTGTATGGTGACAATAATAAATTTTACTTAAAATTTTTCAGAGTGCCATAGCTCGGAAACAGGTAATGGATTGGATTTTCCCTAAAGGCACTCCCGAATCTGCTTTCCATGGGGGAGGGGGGTGGAACAGGAATGGCCTATTGGTCCTTATTTTGTGTACATGGCTCGCTGTGTGGTTTTATTGGTTATTGTACTCATATGCTGAGAACTCTTAGCACTATGTTCTAATGAATTCCAGCGTTTGTGGCTGACAGTAATGATGTTTTGTCTCAAGATCTGAAAATACAAGACACAGAAGGAATGAAGCAATTGGAAAATTACAGCAATGACTGCAGCCAGTAAGGCAGAGAGGAAAAACCAGGTGAGAGATGGGCAAATTCAAGTAGAGAAGAGTTGCAAACTCAGAGAAGTGCAGCCAGAAGCCAGTCACTGGAGGAGCAGACCTGGAGACGAAGTGCCTGCTCTCACCCATCGCAGGACAGACAGTTGGTCCTCAGGTGTCCAGGCCATTAGAGGCAAGTGGTCAAGGACCCCAAGACAGCGTGTGTGGTTTCCTAGGAGAACCTCTCTGAGAGTGAGTGAGCTGGAACCAGACATGATGAGGGTTCAGTCAATGCAATGGAATAAAGATGTATCCAGTGCCTTTGGGGAAAGAACCCACTGTCCCAATTGCCTGCTATTAGTGGAAAATCTGCCTCAGCTCATCTGCCCCCACCCCCACCCCAGTGCTAAGTCTTTGGCACTGGCAGCACTTAGTTCAATCCGGCTGTAAATAGCTGAAAACTTCAGCTCTTGCTGTAGCCAAGGGCTAGGGCTGAGTTGCAGTTACAGCTCCAACTAGCATCCTACTTCTTGCCTGGAAAACCCTAAGTGTAAGTTCAGTAGTGTTAAGTTTATTCACACTGTCTAGTTTATTCACACTGTCTTACCGCAGATCTCTAGAACTTTCTCACCTTGTAAAACTGAAACTCTATATCTGTTAAAACTACCACCAGCTAGCCTCCCCACAGTCCTTGGCAACCACCTTTCTACTTTCTGTTTCTATGGTTTTGACTACTTCAGATACTTCATATGAGTGGAAAGCACACAGGATTTGTCCATTTGTGACTGGCATTTTCTTTCTGGCAGTACTGGGTTTGAACTCAGCCTCACACTTGCTAAGCAGGCGCTCTACCACTTGAACCACTCTACCAGCCCTTTGTGTGTTGGTTATTTTGGAGATAGGGTCTCACTTTTATGCCCAGACCAGTCTGGACTGCAATCCTCCTATGTATGCTTCCCTTGTAGGTGGGATAACAGGTGTGCACCACCATGCCCAGCGTTTATTGGTTGAAATGGGGGGGTGGTCTCTTGAAACCTTTTGCAAGTGCTGACCTGGAACAGTGGCCCTCCTGATCTCCATCTCCTGAATAGCTAGAATTACAGGTGTGAGTCACCACATCCGGAATGACTGGCATATTTCGCTTAGCGTAATGTCTTGAAAGTTCCTCCATGGTATAGCACGTTTAAGATTTTTCTTCCTTATTAAGTCTGTATAACATCCCATTGTATGGATATATGACATTTTGTTTATCCTCCATGCATTGGGGGCATTGGACTAGCTTCCACCTCTTGACTATTTCGAATAAGGCTAAGATGAATGTAGGTGTGCTGCTTCTTACTTTTTAAAAACCAAAACTGTCACTGTGATTAGAGGTCAAGGAGTCCAGGAGTGTTGATGGAAACTGAGGCAGAAAGTTGGCAGGTCGTTGGCCAGTGGACGTCAGATAGTTGAGACTGGTGTATTCACCTGCCTGAACACCTTTACATCCCACCTAGAAAATAAATAGTTTTGCTCTCAGCAGGAGCTCTTCGGTATTCTAGAAAGGCAAGTTCTTAGTCTTTTTCTGCTGCTATCACAAAACAGCTTAACTAGGTAATTATAAACAATAGAAACATATCGCTTACAGTTCTGGAAGCTGGAAAGTCCAAGGTCAAGGTGCCAGTACATTCAATGTCTGATGAGGGCTCATTCTCATCAAAGATGGTGCCTTCTCATTGTGTTGGCACGTGGTAGAAAGGATCAGGAACCCCGTTGGGCCTCTTATGAGGGTACAAATCCCATTGGTGTTGATGGAACCCTCATGACTTAATCACTTCCCAAAGACTCCACCTCTTAATATCACAACACTGAGCATTAAATTCCAACATAGGAAGGTAGAAGGACACTGACATTGAGACTATAGCCGGGAATCTTGGTGCAAAGAGTTAGGTCCTTTCTTTCCTGATCCAACCATGTCACATAGCTCAGATCTCCAGTGTTCTCATCTGTCACCCCGAGATTTTGTGGGAATCATTGTCATCTTTTTCCATCATGGGGACATGTGTGTCTGTCAAATTCCTGGAGGGGAGGAAGGAGCACGGATGTCAGCCTCTGGACTCTTGGAACCTGAAGTTCAATGGTGTTGCTACCGTTACTTTAAAACTGGGTCAACCTTTGAACCACTGAAATTTTTTTTTATGGGACTGGAGTTTGAGTTCAGGACCTCATGCGTGCAAAGCAGGTACTCTACTGCTAGAGCCATGCCTCCAGTCCATTTTGCTTTTGGAGATGGGGTCTTGCTAACTATTTGCCCAGGCTGGCCTGGAACCACAATCCTCCCAATCTTGGCCTCCCAAGTACCTAGGATTACCGGTATGAGCCACCAGTATCCAGAAATCATTGAAATTTTGTCATTTCTACACTCTCATTTGTCAAGTGAAGATGAGAACCCAGATTACACATTCTTGGTGAGGATTTACTGAGAGAAATTGTACATTTTTAAAGTGTGATGTAAATACTGACTTCATTAGTTTTTTTTAAATTTTTATTTTATTCATATGTGCATACAATGTTTGAGTCATTTCTCTCCCCTTCCCCCCACCCCCTCCCTTACCCCCCACCTCATTAGTTTTAAGGATAGCATTTCTAGCAAACTTTTGTCTCAACTTGTGTTTTAGCTGCGTCTGTTCTCTTTGTGATTCTGGTGAGAGCAAATTTCTTTTTCAGATCTCCTTGAGTGGTCTGAGAGGTAAATTCTCCCCTCTCAATCCTAATGGAGAAATTCTCCTGTCCTCCCTGGGTTTTATAGTCACTATGAATCTAGCAATAATCACTGGCAGTATATTAACTAATGACAATGCTTGTGGGTGTGTGTTTCATCCTGCTATAACGTACCATGAGTCAACCGTGCAATAATGACCTGTGAAGAGAGAGCTCCAGGTCTGTGGATTGAGTCCTTTTCTTGCTTGTACATGTCCCTTCAATTAAAAATAACTATCTTTATCCTGGTACTTAGTCACCACACTGGGGACTAAGAGTAAATATTTCTAGCCAGATGTGGTAGCACACACCTGTAATTCCAACCCTTGGAAGACAGAAGCAGGAGAATTGTGAGTTCAAGGCCAGCCTGGGCTACATTGTGAGACCCAGTGTTACAAAGGAATAAATATTTCTTCCATGAAATGAAACACAGAAAAGTCTAGTCATTCCAGTTAGGCAATTATATTGGCTAAAAAAAAAAAAAGTGTATTTCAGGAGAAACTTGACCAGGGCAGGAAAAACATCAACACTTGAGGGCCTCCAATAAAGGCTGCTCTTTTCAAGTGGTGTAGAGGATTTTGAGAGAGGAACATTGGAACAGGCACTGCAATGCTCTCTCTGGTCCCTTCCTCTCCTGCCCCATGATGCTTTTCGGAGTTCCCAGAGGGCTCCTCATCTGCCCTGGCTACCTTCTTTTCTCCTTCCACAAGAGAAAGGTTGTGTTTCATTTGAGTCACATCAGGTAATAATGACCTTAGTCCAGGCTCCTGAACTAAGACTACCAAGGTTGTAGCTGTGAGAAGAATGAGGGGTTCAGGGTAAGGCGTGCCTTTGTAAGTGACTGCCTATAAGATGGAGAGTCACAGTGCTTTCCCACTCACCAGAGACACACTTATGCCATGTCACTTTGCTTCTTGCATCAGCTGCAGGTAAGTAGGATGGCAGAAGGCTCCTCCACATTGAAAGACTTTGAGGAGAGGGCCATGTCTGTCTGACAAACCAGTATTTGGGCTGCCATGACAAGGGGTTGTCCTGAAGTTTTGCTGGTTTGGTTAAAGCTTCTTAAATTAATACACAAAAGATGAAGACATGGTTTTTCCCCTCTTTCCAGGTCCACCTACCTCCCCTGACAGGTTCACTTGTGGTTGTTTTCATTTCTTTTAGTTTTTAAAAGTAGTCCAAGTAAAGCATGCCTAGCGTATTAGTTTCCTCATGCTGCTGTAACAAATTACCACAAACCTGATGCTTAACACAGCACAAATTTGTCATTGTATAGTTCTGGAAGTCAGAAGTTCAAAGTGAGTCTTGAAGAATAAAATCAAGATGTCAGCAAAACTATGCTCCTTCTGGAAGCTCTAGGGAACAATCTTTCCTGACTTTCCCCCACTTCTAGAAGTCACCTGTACATTTGGTTCCAAGCTTCTTCCTCCCTCTTTATAGAGCATCACTGCAAAATCTCTTCATTGTCATATCTCCTCTTTGATCCTCACCCACCTGTCTTTCTCTTGTAAGCACACTTGGATTAGACTGAGCTAATCTAGGATAATCACCCCATCTCAAGAGCCCTGGCTTAGTCATTTCTGCAAAATTCTTTTTACCAAGTACAGCAGCATAGTCACAGGTTTGGGGGTTTAGGACATGGATGTATTTGGGGACAATTATTGTATATTCCACACTTAGAAAAAAAAGAAACAAACAATAGTATAGACAGCCTAAACTAAAAAGTAAAATCACTCCTCTAATAATTTTTTAACTTTTTCTATGATTAGTTCTGCTTGTTTATCACCAAACTCTCAATAACTTGCTTTTATATTTCTATTTCTGGGCCTATCAACATAAAACTAGGATGTTTAGCCGGGAGCAGGTGTCTCACACCTGTAATCCTAGCTAATCAGGAGGCATAGATCAGGAGGATCATGGTTTGAAGCCAGCCTGGGCAAATAGTTAGTATGACCCTATCTCGAAAAAACTTATCACAAAAAAAAGGGCTGGTGAAGTGACTGAAGGTGTAGGCCCTGAGTTCAAGTCTCAGGACTGAAACAAAAACCAAAAAACACCCAAAAATCAACTAGTATGTGTATTGACTCCTGACTTTAACACACTTACCCTCCCTTCTTTTGCTCCTGATACTCCTTACCTCTTTAATTTAGTTATATATTAAATAACTTTTGATGGTCTTTATTGATTGTCCATTTATAAGATGCAAAAGTTGTCACTTTCTTCCTTATTTCCTCCTATGGTTGTCTTTCGTCTGTAGTATCATTAGTTTTATGTTGTCAGGGATTATTTTTCTGTAAATATAAGTAAATTTTCCATGTGTTTTGGTTATTGCTTTATTCTGAAACTGAGCAGAAATAAATAGGAATTTCAGTGTAGTGATTATAAAGAATTATGATGGTACTAATGTTAGTTTTTGAAGGTAAAAAATCTTCGTTTCCTATTCAACACATACTTCTAGTGAACTCACTTTCATTTATTTTTTATTATTGTATTGTTGTACTGGGGGTACATTGTAACATTTATAAAAGTTCTAATAATATATCATAGCTGAATTCACCTTCTCTACTCTCCTTTATCCCCTCTCCTCTTTCTTAGAACAGTTTCAACAGGTCTCGTTCCATTTTCATACACGAGTGCATAGTATTTCACCATATTCACCTCCCACACCCTTTCCTATGTCCTCCCTTCCCACTGGTACCAACCCCCAGAAAAGACCTGTTTTACCTTCATGTTCTCTGTTTTTGAGAAAAGATTTTTGTTTGTATAAGACAGCTATTCAGGGAGTTTCATTGTGATATTCCCATGTATATATGTATTATAACCCAAATTGGCCCTCTGTTTTTCTCCTTTCTACACCAGTCCTCCATGTTAGTTCTCCTTTCTACATTAGGTTTAAAAGTTCTATAATCATTCTTGTATAGAAAATACACCAGCCATATTACCTTTTTACCTTTCTTCTTTTACCCTTCTCCTTCCATTGTGCCCTCCCCTTAATATGATCTGTTTTTCATAATATTGTTTGTATTTGTTTTGGGTCTATATTCCATATATGAGAGAGAACATGTGGCCTTTGGTCTTCTGAGCCTGGCTAACATCACTTAAGATGATATTCTCCAGTTCCATCCATTTACCTGTAAATGACAAAATTTCATTTTTCTTTGTGGCTGAATAAAATTCCATTGTGTATAAATACCACATTTTCTTAATCCATTCATCAGTAGTGGGGCATCTTAGCTGCTTCCATAGCTTGGCTATTGTGAATAGTGCTGCAATAAACATAGGTGTGCAAGTGCCTTTATTGTAACTTGACTCACATTCCTTTGGGTACATCCCTAGGAGTGGTATTGCTGGATCATACGGCAGTGAACTCACTTTTTAAAAAGACATTCTTCATATTGTATGTGTTCTTCTTTCTTGGGTTCCTTTTGCATTTTGCTAAAATAATTCCCCAACTAATTTTTTCAGAAATGGTGCATTGAAGGTTAATTTCTTGGTCTTTGCTTATTTGGAAGAGTTGATATTTCTTACCTTCGGTAAGAGGTTGGCCAGGTGTAGAACACTCGGTGAGAAGTGAAATCTCTCAAAAATTTGAAATTCTCTTTCACTTAGCATTCATTGCTAATCGGTACTGTGATACCATTTGCTATTTCTGGGAGCAAATGATGAATGTCAAGCTTATTTGTATTTCCACCAGAAATGTGTGGGTGCTGATTTCTCCACAACCTTGCCAATATAACCTGATGTTCAACATACAGATTTTTGTCTGTTACATATTGAAAATAGTACTCAGTGTAGCTTAAATTCATATTTGCCTTGTTGCAGGGAGATTGAACACATTTTTATCAATTATTGTTGATAATGTTGAAATCAGGCAATCTCTTCCAATCTTATATTTTTGAACCTGACTTTTATATTCTAGGTATAGAAATTTCCTTTTCTATTTTAGAACCAGATTGTTAATTTCAACAAAAACGTCTGTAGGAGATTGAATTTACATTAACCCCGTGAGTCTATTTGGGAAGAACTGAGAATATTAAGTTTTCTAATCGTTGAACATGTTAAATTACTCCATTTACTCATGTCTTTCTGAACTGCTCTCAGCAGTATTCCAGTGTTTTCAGTGAATAAATCCTGCGTGTTTTTTGTTAAGTTTAATGTGCTTAATTTTGCTAATTTTTTTTCATTTTGTTTGTCATTTTATTTATAGAAATATAATTTTATTATTATAGTAGCTAATAAAATATTTGGGGCTTGTCTTATTTTTATTCATTTCATGATGTCTAGCAATTTAATTTTGTAGTAGTTTTTATAAGTGTCAATCCATGAGAAATTGTTCTTTTCCACTAGTAGCTTGGGAAACACTGGTCTGGAAGCAAAATTAAGGACTGTTAAGTGCTGGTAAGGGGACGTTCTTAGTCTTACAAAAGCAGCCAGAACAGGGCATGCATGCCCAGCTGTTTTGAGGAAGTGATGTGGAAATAGCACGTATCAATATCTTCCTCTTCACTCCTGGCCATACCCACTTCAAGGGAAATGTAATTTTAGCTGTTGTTATGGAAGAAGAGGAACATGGATTTGCTGGAGAAACCATAAGCAGACTGTGTCTGTGATTTTCCAGATACATTAATGTTACCTCACCCCTCTCTTCCAATGTACAGAACACACTCACACTTTCTCATCTGAGTGTAAGGGCTCAAAAGCCCTTAATGTGTAATTTAGTTGCTAAGATTTTAAGTTAATATACATTCTCCTCTATCACATTTCTTTTTTGTTGTACCTTCTCATGGTTTGATGAGCCAAAAAGCAAATCAACAACAACAAAATCATCTGTATCCCTCTCTTACCTATGCAGTATAAAGCAGTAGACTAAGACCGGCACACTTCAAGAAAAATCCTTATTTGGAAAATAAAAAAAAGGGTGGGGAATACACAGGCCTCCATGGTCCACAGCAATGATCTAGAAGGAAAGGGATTGTGAAGACTGTCTTCTTTAGCAGTACAATGACTTTTAGATTGAGCTCTGGTTTTGATTTGGAAAGAACTGTCTTGTTTATTGTTCTTTCTGGCCCCCAGTTTTGCAATGAAATGGACACCTTTGAAGTTTGTGTGGCTTTCACAACCTGCATCCTCCTGGTGCAGGAGACATTGCTTCCTCCCCTGGGGGGTAATCCACCAAAGTCTTACCAAACTACTGCATCTGGCTCAAAGTCTAGGATCTTGGATTGAGAAGCAGACTTTCCATGTTGTGCTGGAGACTAGGCCATTTCCTCTCCCATCTCACCTTCCAGATAGTTCCATGTGGCCACGTCTGGCTACAAGAGTAGGAAATATAGACTTATAGCTACGTTTTCATCCAAAACTTTAGGAATACTGTTATTAAAGACGTAGTTAGTAGACACTTGTGAAGAACTAGTCTCTGTCTCCCCTAGACACACTGTCTCTTTACACCACACTGGTCTAAACATGGAACTTAGCATGTTCTCGTGATTCACACACACACACACACACACGAGAACACATGCACAATCACAGAACATTTTGTTGGTGATGATAGTCTACTCAACTGTGGTTTATACAACAAATGATTATCATATTTTTATAGCTTTATTGTGTTATGATTGATTTACAAAAGGTTATATTTATTTAGCATATTTAATTTGATAAGGTTTTATATTATACACATCATCACCACCATCATGGTAATAAACAGACCTGTCACCTCCCAAAGTGTCCTGGTGTCCTTTTGCATTTGTGTGTGTATGTTAAGAACCTTTCACATGAGCTCTGTCCTCTGCTATGGTTTAGGTGTGATTTGTCACTGAAGGATCTATTTGTGGGAGATTTGGTCTCCAGGACAGTGCTATTGGGAGGTGGTGGGACCTTTAAGAGGTTCTTACCTCATTGCAGGCACTGCCCTAGGAAGAGATTAAGACAGTTCTTGTAAAAAGGTCACTATAAAAGGCACAATCCTGGCTCCACCCACCTCTCTCTGCTTTCTTATTTGAGAGGTAGTACTTCCTCCTGCAAATGCTCTGACATCTGTCACAGTGACCTTGTTAGAGCCTTTGCTAAGTTTTCTTAATTTTTAGCTTCCCAAACTATAAACTAAATAAACTTTATGAAGTTAGCCTGTGTCAGGTATTTTGTTAGTGATGAAAAGTTGATTAATATGGAAATTGTTACCAAGGAGTGGGGCCATTTCTATAATGATCTGAAAATATGGGTGAAGCTTTGGTCAATAAGGAGGTTGGAAGAGTTTGGAGGGCAGGATAGGAAAAGCCTAGAACCTGTAAGCAGAGTGTTACAGGTGATTCTGATGAAGGTACAGAAGATGAGACTTAGGAACTAGTCTCAAATGCAAATGAGGGCTTTAGTGGAAATTGGACTAAAGCCCCTCCCTCCCTTGTTTCACTGGGGCAAAGAGACTGAACACATCATGATCATACCCTAAGACTTTGTGGGAAGCTGAACTTAAGAATGATGGACAGAGGTGGCTGTAAATCAATAAACCATTCAGGTTGCAGCGTGGGCATTATTGGCTGCTTTGAATCATCTTTACAGTGCAATTTGGAACCTTCAGGAAGCAGAGTAGAAAGATTTGGAAAATTCGCAGCCTAATCAGGCAAAGAGCAAAGAAAAATCAGTAGGGATGCAGCAAGGAGGGTGCAACTGAGTCATTGCTGAGGAAATTCTGGGAGACAAAAGGAATCATGCCTCCAAGAGGAAAATGTGCCTCCAAGGCACTCCAGAAGCTTCCAAGTCACCTCAGAAGCCTCCAAGGCACCTCAGAAGCTTCCAAGGCAAGGCTGTCCTTCCTTCTCACCGTAGGCCCTGAAGCCAGAAGTATAAATTTGTTACAGAGGACTTCCAGAGCAGAATTGTTTTAGGAAACATTCCTGGGGAGCCCTGTACGCTCAGGGGTTTTAGTTTGGGGAATCTGGCTGGCCAGAAGAGCACTTCTGAAGTTGCACTTTGGATCAGATAGGCCAAGGTGCAGCTCCTGACCTTGGTGCTGTCCGCTTGATGCTAGTTTTGCATCAGAATGAAAGAGTTATGGGGTCATGGTGGCTTCTGCTGAGATTTCAAAGGAAACCCTAGAGGCCAGATAGTACGTTGGAGGATCAGAGTCCCTGACATGATAGGGACATATCTGTGGGAGTGGAATTGCAGAGTAGGTTCCAGAAAGGTAGAATAACCAGCAATGTACAATGCTTATACAAGAAATCCACCAATATCAGAGTGGCACCCAACACAACAACTGTGTGGACTAGCAAAGCCAAAAGGGACAGGAATATCTAAAGCCTTGGGAGCCCACCCCTCATCACAGTGTGCCCATGATGTCAGACTTGAAGTTTTAAGAGCTAATGTCTGCCCTGCTGGGTTTTGGTCTTGCTCTGGGATGGTTACATCTTTCCTCTTGCCTATTCCTCCTTTTTTGAGAAAGGTCTGTCATATGGCCGTTCCCCACTGTGTCTTGGAAGTGTGTAACTTGGTGTTTGATTTTGACAAGCTCATACCTGAAAGAGTTTGCCTTGAGTCTCAGAGGAAGCTTTGGCCTTACATTTTAGAGCAATGCTGGGACAGTTAAGACAAACATTGGGACAATTAAGACATTGGGACTATTGGGGATGGAATGAATGCATTTTGCATTGTGAAATGGACATGTCATGATTTGGACATGGTTTGAATGTTCTTCCAAGGTCAGTGGGTTGGAGGCTTGGTCCCCACGGTAGCCATATTGGGCAATGCTAGAAACTTGAAAAGGTGGGGCCTAGTCCAAGGTAATTGGGAGGTCTGTCTTCAAAAAGGGATATGGTAGTTCTCAAGAGGGTTGTTATAAAAGGAGAAAACCTGGCCCTGCCTAGATCTCTGCTTCCTGCCTGGCTATGTGATCCTCTTCCCCTGCATATTCCCATTATCTACCCTGGGGCTTTTTCCAGAGTCTGTGCTATGCTTTTTGGACTTTTCTCCTCCACAATAATGACCAAAATAAACCTCTTTATGAAATTATCTGCCTCATGTATTTCATTGAAATAATGAAAAGCTGGCTAATGCATCTGCTTAAAAATTGTTAAGTGTACAGCACTGTACAGTTAACTATAACACAAGTGGTGCAGCATATCTCTGTCCTGTGTAACTGTGACTTTATCCCAATGAACAACTCCCCATTCCCCCACCTCCATCCCATGACAACCACCATTTCATTTTTGGCTTCTAGTGACTTTACTATTTTAGTTAGCTCATTAAATGAAATCATACAATATTTGTCCTTCTGGGACTGACATATTTCAATTAATATAACGTCTTCCAGGTCCGCTTGTGTTGTTGCAAATAGCGAATTTTCTTATTTTTAAAGTCTAAATAATATTCATATGTATATTTATATATGTAAACATATGCCACATTTTCTTCATGCATTAATCTATGGATGGACGTTTGGATTGTTTCCAAACTCTGGCTATTGTGAGTAACGCTGCAGTGAACACTGGAGTGCAGGTATTCTTTGAGATCCTGATTTCAATTCTTCTGGATAAACTCCAGAAGTGGGATTGCTGGACTAGACCTTCTTATTCTGGTCCCCAAACTATTTCATTACATTCATTAACTCTCTTCTGCTTTTCTCTCTACTTTGCTTACTGTATACCTCAAGAATACTGTCCATTCCTAAGGTGGAGTGCTCTCACTTTCTCTCTGTGTCCTTGACTGTTATCACTGACATATCAGTCTCCCTGCCCACCCAAGTGATATTATTTAGGATTTTTTTGCTAAATGGAGTGCATGGTTTGGATATAAAGTATCCCCTCCCCCCCCCAAAAAAAACACTCATGTGTTGAAGACTTGGTTCCCTGCTGGTGGTGCTATTAACAGGTGATTGTCATGAGTGTGCCAACTAGCTAGGAAGGTAAGGCTGAAAGTTGCAGCTGGACAGTTTGGGTCCAGGATGATGCTCTTAAATTACATTCCTAAACATAAACATAGTAGCTCAGCAGCAGAGCCCTTGCCTACCATGCATGAGGCCTCCGTTTCGATTCTTCACACTGCAAAAAATATTTAAAAATTAAACTTTAATATGCACAGTGAGCTTGAATTGTAAAGTTGGCAAGCTTGTCCTATCAGGTGAGGCAGTCATTACAGAGACTACCAATATCAGGGAGGTAAGGTCTGGTGTCTAGTCTGCTTCTGCTTGGTCGTTGTGAGCGCTCGACTGGCGGATCTGAGTTTGTATGGAATCTAGTTGTGTGTGCCCACTCACAGCAGGGCGAGAGGACGCCTAGAAGGGTAGGGTTTGAATTACAGCAACCTGAAAATGAAGTAAGACCCTTGCCTGGAAAGTAAACACCAGTGTGCTTATTCAAAAAGCAAAGCCTGCATTTGCTGAGCTCTCTGGAGAGATGCCTTCATTATTAAAGGCCTGATCCCAGCTGGCTTCCTCTGCACATGGAGCCTTAATGATGCTTATGGGTCACGTGAGTTTGCATAATGGGATCATGGTTTATTTATTCAGGTGCGGATTTGACATCGCCCAGGGCCGACGAATCTTGTGGATTTAGAAGTAACTGGGTCCTCTCTCCATATACCGTAATGTTATCTCAAAAAATGAAGGAAATGAGAAACAGGAAAGGCTTGCTTCCCTGCAGACAGCACCCACAGTGTACAGCAAGAATTCAAGACTACAGCAAGCATTAGACAACATCTGAAACACAAATCAACGGTGTTTAACTTGATAGATTGCAAAGAAATTTCTGGCAATGAAAGTCTCTCTTTAAGCAACACTTCCCCACAGCGCCAACTAAATAATGTAACAGCATCTGGACAGCTTTCAAAATCCAGAAAGAAATTAAGTATTTCTCCCATGACACAAAGGATACCAAAAAGCAACATCTCCTAAAATAAAAAATGCAGGGTAAATTAAAGCAGTGGCAAAAGAAGTCTCTCTTGTGCTTCCTTTCTCTCATTTTTAAAATAACTTTTATTATTGAAGTAAAACATACAGAGGAGAGTAAAAAGGAACAGGGAGATGCGTAATGTAGACATTTTCACATGCTTTCACGCAACTACCACGTGGATAAAAAGTCAGGATGTGACCATGTCCTCAAAACATTCATGCCACTTTTGAGCCTCTCCCCCCGAATTAATCATGACCCTGACTTAGAAGATTTAAAATATAGCACAGATTCATAATCATATGAAACATATAAATGATAGTTATTATATGGTGAACTATTATAATTACACCCAAGTCATGGAATAAAACTTGACCGGCCACAGTTAAGGACCAAGGGTCAAGTGGTAGAGTGTTTGCCTAGCATGTGCAAGGCCTTGGGTTCCATCGCTAGTACTGTTAAAAAAGAAAGAAAGAAAGAAAGAAAAGAAAGAAAGAAAGAAAGAAAGAAAGAAAGGAAGGAAGGAAGGAAGGAAGGAAGAAAGGAAAGAAAGAAAGAAAGAAAGAAAGAAAAGAAAGAAAGAAAGAAAAGAAAGAGAGAGAGAGAGAGAAAGAAAGAAAGAAAGAAAGAAAGAAAGAAAGGAAGGAAGGAAGGAAGGAAGGAAGGAAGGAAGAAAGAAAGAAAGACTAAAGACTGAGTGTGTTTCCCCTATATTCCTTGTTGACTCCCCAACACTCAAGATGGCAGTATTTGGAGACAGCCTGTAATGTGGTAATTAAGGTTAAATTAGGTTGCAAGGATGGGTCCCTGGTCCAATAAGATTAGTGTCCCTATAAGAAGAGGAAGAAACACACTCATGCACAGGAGAAAAGACCATGTGAAGAGGCAGCAAGAGGGTGGGTGACTGTCTGCAGGTCAATGAGAGAGAGAGCACTCAGGAGGTATCAGTCATGCTGACACCTTGATCTTGGGTTTCCAGCCTTCAGAAGCATGACAAAATAATATCTGTGGTGGAGCCACCCAGTCTGTGGTGTTGTTTCTATGGCAACTCCAGCAGGCTAATCCAGTGTGCCAGAGCACTGCCACCTGCCCATCCCAGCATGAGCCTCCGCCTTCCTGCCAAAGGTCGCCTGTACCCAGCTTGCAGAGGAATCATTGCCCTTCCTTGGTTTATAGTTTTATCACTCAAATGTGTGATACAATCAAGTTCAGATTTGTCTGTTTTTTAAAAGGATGTCATTTAAGTTTCTCTTCATGGAAAAGTTTCCTCTCCATTGCTACATTTTACTTAAGCATTGGGGGTCTTTGCCTTGAAAGTGTTTCCTAGTAGGAAGGAATCTGATAAAAAATTTCTGATCAAGTAAATAGATTCATGTGCCAACTCCATGTTATGCAGAGGATGGAGAGACTTACTCAAGTACTCACTTTCACGAGAAATTGAAAAGCTGAGCCTAAACTTCACATGGAAGTGTAAGAAACTCACAGCAATCAAAGAACAGAATTGGAAAGTTCACACTCCTGACTCAAAAAGTTATTACAGTCAGGTGTGGTGACACTCGCCTCTGATCCCAGTCCTCCAAAGGCTTTGGCAAGAAGACGGCAAGTTCAAGTCCAGCTTGTGCTATATAATAAGACCCTGTCTCAAAAATATTATTGAAAAGGAAAACTAATTATAATGCTACAGGAAACAAGACAGTGTGATACTAGCACATAAACATCAACGGGGAAGGTTTAAGAGTTCAGAAATAAGTCCTTACATTCACGGCCAGTTGATTTTCACAGAAGTGTCAAAGGAGTGCAGTGGGAAGGAATTCAGCAAATGGTACTGGGTCAGCTGAGAATCCACATATAAAAGACTGAATTTGGATCCTTACCTCACACTGCATGCAAAATGGATCATGACTCAAATGTGACAACTGAAATATAAAGCTGTTAGAAGAAAACAGAAGTAAATATAAACATTTGTGCATTTGGGTTAGGCAGTGGTGTTTTAGATATGACATAAAAAGTGACAGTATAAAAAATAAATAAGACTTCATCAAAATTAAAAACTATCTGGGCACCATGGCTCATGCCTGTGATCCTAGCTACTGGGCAGGCTGAGATTAGGAGCATCACAGTTTGGGGTCAGCCATGCAAAAAAGTTTGCAAAACCACACAGAAAAAAGATGGGTATGGTGGCTCTAGTTTATAATCCCAGCTACTTTGGGATGCCACAATAAGAGTCTTGTGGTTTAGGCCAGCCTGGGCAAAAAGTAAGACCCTATCTCCAAAATAACCAGAGCAAAAAGGGCTGAAGGTGTGCCTCAAGTGGTAGAGGTCTTGCTGAGTAAGCACAAAGCCCTGAGTTCAAACCCCAGTACCACCAAAAAAAAAAAAAAGGGAAGAAAGAAAGAAAAATTAAAAACTTTTGTGCATCAAAAGACACCATCAAGTAAGAAGGCAATACAAAGAATAAGAGAAATATTTGCAAACCATCTATCTGATAAGGGATTGATACATGGAATATATAAAGAACTTCTATAATCTAACAACAAAAACAAACAACCCAATTAAAACTGGATACATGACTGGAATCCACACTTTTCCAAAGGATATTTTCAAGTGGCCAAAAAGCACGTCATTAAATACATGCTCAATGTCATTAGCCATCAGAGAACTCTAAATCAAAGTCATTTGACATTATAGTTCATACCCACCAGAATGGCTAGAGTAGAGAAAATGGAACCCTCACACTTTACTGATGCAATCAGAAAATGGGATAGCCATTTTGGAAAACTGCTTGATTGTTCCTAAAAATTTTCAATGCAGAGCTACCAATGACCCAGAAATTCCACTCCTAGGACAAGAAAAATATACGTCTTTACAACATACACACACAAAAACTTGCATTTGAATGCTCATAGCAAGATTTTGCAAAATAGCCCTAAAGTGGAAACAACCCAAATATTCTCCTACTGATAAATGAATAAACAAAACATGGTATGTTCATACAATAGAATATTATTCACCTATCAAAAGTAATAGAATATCAATACATGCCACAATAGGGATATACTGCGAAAACATTAAGTGAAAGAAACTAGTTCCAAAAGTCACATATTATGGGATTTCGTTTATATGAAATGTCCAGGAGACACAGAAAGCAGGTGAGTCACTTGGGTGCCTGGGTGACACCTAAAGGGCCTGAAGTTCCTTGGAGGGGGATGAAGGGGTGCCCTGGGTGCCTTAATGTCTGTTCTTCTCCATTTTACTCTCTCCATCCGTCAGGTTAATTTCTGTTGTTTTCGGTGCTAGTTCTTTGATTCCTTCCTCTGTCCCTACCACTCTGGTATTGAGCTCATTTGGCGAATTCTTTATATGGCTGCTTGTTACATGTTTTAGTTCTGAAATTTCCACATGTTGCTTTTTTATATTTCAGTTTCTTTGGTGAGATTTTTCAATTTTTCATTTGTTTCAAGTGCTTTTGTACTTGCTTATACAAGGATTTTATCATGTTCACTTTGAAAGTCTTCATCAGATTGTTCTTTCTCTGTCATGTCAAGATTGACCTCAATGGTCTTTTTTCATTCCGCCTGAGATCTTTCTGGTCCTAAACATAATGAGTGATTTTCTACTGTCCCCTTGTCACTGCCAGGTGGGGGTAGAAACCAAGGTTCCTCTCTCAGCCCTATGGACACCTGAACAAGGGTCATCTTGTTTCTGTCAAGCGTTCTGTGGAGTGTTCTTTCTCTCATGGCACTGGCTTGATCCTCTAGCACACTGTCGTACAGAAGTGGTGATAGGCGACGTCCTTGTTTTGTTCCTTTTCTTTGAAGAAAAGGATTCACTCTTACTATTAAGTATCGCTTAGCTGCATATTTTCGTAGATGTCTCTTATCAAGCACAAATTGAAGAAGTTCCTTCTATTCTTAACGCACTGAGAATTTTTTAAAATCATGAACAAATGTTGGATTCGACCAAATATTATTTCTGCTTCTATTAAGATGGTCACGAGTTGTTTCTCCAGTTTGTTGAAATGGTGAACTGCATTGATTAGTTTTTTCATTGATTGGTTTTTAAATATCAAATCAACTTTACATTTCTGGGCTATATCTCACTAGGTCATGACATATTCTTCTCACAGTCTGTTCAGTTTGATTTGCTAGAAATTTTACTAGGAAACCCTGTAGTTTTGTTCCTGAGAGATATTGGTGTGTAGGGCTCTCTCTGTTTCTCTCTCTTTGTATGTATGTTGTAAATAATGTCATTATTTGATTTTTGTTAATGCTGTTCTGATAGAATGGGGTGCAGTCCCCTTTCTTTAACTTTTAAAAATATTTTTATAGAATAATGTTATTTCTTCTGTAAATGTTCTGTAAATGTAAGAATTCTCCATCTGAACTTAAAGTTTTCTTTGTAAGAACACTTTTAAATGAACAAATTCAATTTCTCTAATAAAAATGAGTAATCTATTTTGGGTAATCTATTCTTTTTCTTCAGAGAGCTTTTGTAACTTGTCTTCATAAAATTATCAATTCTGTCTAAATTTTCAGACATTGGCATATAGTTATTCATGATTTTGACTTACTGTACTTTTGATATGTGTCGGCTCTGCAGTGGTGTCACTTTTCTTGTCTGATATTGGTAATTTTTGTCTTCTTCTGTTCCTTTTTTTCCTGATGAGTCTGATGCAGCAGAGTTTTTCAACACCCACTTTGTTGTATGGACTTTCCTGTCCCTTGTAGGATGGTGAGTAGCCTTCCTATTTTTGACACACTAGACATCAGCATTAATCTGGGTTCTAGCATCCAGTACCATCTCCAGACTTTGCCAAATGTCTTCTGGACATCAAAATTGTCTCCAGAGGAGAAACACTGGGTGCAAGGTTTATTACCTTTATTGCTCTTTGCAAACTATTGGCATTTGACTTTATTGTTTTGGATCCTTTATTGTCTTATGCATCTCTACTTATTCTTTAACTTTTCAAGGATGTGAAATACAGCATAGAGATTCTTATCTCCTCATTTGCTAACTAACATCTGTACCAATTCTGCGTTGCTCTTGGTTGGTTGATTTTTCTCATTACTTAGTAAATTTTGACTAGACACCAAAGGTTGTGAACTGGATATATCTGCTTTCCTGTAAAAATTCCTCAGCTTTATGGTAGTATGCAATAAGTTACATGGAAACAGTTTGATTCTTTTGGCCTTTGGTTTTAAGATTTATCAGGCAGGACCAGAGCCATGTTTAAAGTGGAGCAAATTATTTTCCCTATGGAGAAAGACTTGAGTGCTCTGCCTAACTCCCCATGAATTATGAGGTTCTCCCAACTGGCTGTGATTTCCCCATCCCTGTGTGAGCTCTGCACATGGTCTTGTTTATTCATTTCAGGCCATTCTCTCTTCAGTTTGGGGTAGTCTATCCACATCCCTATTCTGATTTATTCTCTGCTGGGCAGGTCACTGGAGCTTTCCCTTGTCACCTACCTGCTCTTTCCTCTCTGATACCCTGCGTATAAGCTCTAGTCAACTTCCTCTCCCTGCATTTAACTCTGCCTCCATACTTCACAGGGGATTTCACACTCTGTGCTGAGCCTAGACACTCCTTCAAAGCTATGACCCAGAGAGTCATAGTTGCTCATTTTGTTTATTTCCATCTTCTCAGGGTCACTCTTCTTTGTTGTCTGAAGTCCTATGTGTTACAATTTTTAGTTCATGTATTCTCCCAGGTGTCCTTTTATTCTATGTAATCATATATATATGTGTATAAATAAATATATATATATATATATATATATTTGAAATCTGATTTTAAAAAGGGGGGCATGCTTTTAGAAAAACAGTTTGGGTTTTTTTTTTTTTTTGGTGGTGGTACTGGGGTTTGAACTAGGGTCTCAGGCTTGGTAGGCAGGTACTCTCTACCACTTTAGCCACTTTACCAACCCCTTTTTAGAAAAATATAACTTGCCAAATTAAACTAAACAGCCAGAAAATATGTAGCCACTAAATAAATTGAAACACAAATCACAGAGAGATAAACATCAGGATGAGATTAACAAGCAATATCTATATTCAAGGAGCAGATAATTCAAGTCTTACACTAAATGTTCTAGAGAACATGAAATAAATTCTCTCTAGATCATTTTATAATACTAATACAACTTCGACAATAAGAGGATTCAAGGACATAAGAAAAAAGAAAGTTCTAGGCCAATCTTTTATTTCCATTAATTTTTAAATTAGGATATTTTCGTTGAACAGGGAAGATTCACTGTGACAATTCCATATAGGATTATATTGTACATTGGTTAGATCGCCCCCACCATCTCTCCCCCTTGACTCCCACCCTGTCCCACTTAAAACTATTGTAAGAGGTTTCTTTGTTCTATTTTGTATAAGTGTACGAAGTCCATCAACCATACTCCCTCACTTTAATCTCCTTTTTTCACCCTCCCCCTCCCACAAGTTCCCCCCCGCCACTATACCTATTTTACAGGCCTGTCTTTTGTTATTAGTATCTAAGTCAATGTTCAAAGGGGTGTCTCAATGCATCCTTGCTGTGTGTATACCTCACTTTGGTCATTTCAACCTCTCCCATTATTCTCCCTTACCCCTTTACCTCCCACCCCCCATTTTTCAACAGCTTTCTGTATATATCCTTGTGTCCTCTACCTGCACAGATGTTATGTTTTGTGATTTGAACACAGATGCACAAAAATGTAAATGTTGCAATATGCATGTTTTTGAAAATTTAATGTAATCATGTCATTCTGCCTCGGAGTCTTCGATGGCTTGTCATCGTACTTAGAATAAAATCTGAGCTCCCTACTAGGGCTCACAAGGCTGCACATGGTTTATTCCCTCTTACCTCTCTGATTCCTCCTAGCCCTCCCTCCTCCCTTCCTACATTTCTGTTATGCTGTGTGTCACACACAAGTCAGGTCTCTTACACTTGCTCTTTAGACAATTTTCAGCCATTATTTCACTGAACAAGCTCTCCGCCTCACCCTATATCCTGTGATTCTCCTATAATCATCTATCAGTCTGTCTGATGTCCCCTAAATCCCTTTGGTTATACTCACTTTCCATCTTTTTCCTTTTGCTCATCAGACCTAAGCATTTCAGATGTCCTGTGTTCAAATTCACTGATTCTTCTGTTGTGTGCGTCTGCTGTGGAATCTCACCAACAAAATTGTCAATTCAGTTAACTGTATTTTTCAGCTTTATAATGTCTCTGGATTTTTTTTTTAAATCGTCTCTCTTTGTTTATATTTTCATTTTGTTCATCTATTTCCCCATTTGCCTGTAATTCTTTGTCCATGTTTTCCTTGAGGTATTTAAGCATGTTTAGGACAGCCTTTATCAAGTAAGTCTGATTCAGGTATTTCTTTGGAGTTTTGGAAGCTTATTTGAATGGCCACATTTTCTGTTTTCCTTTATGTCTGTGGTCCTTGTTGAAAATCAGCATTTGAGGGAGCAGTCAGCTTACAGTGTTTGTGGACTATCTCTGTTTTTTTTTTCTCCTTAATTGTTGTGTTGGGTGGGGTACACTGTGGCATTTACAAAGGTTCTTACAATGTATCAAATATTTCATACTTGAATTCACCTCCTCCACTGCTCTCCTTCATCCTCCTTCCCCCAATTCCTGGAGCAGTTTTGTCAGGTATTATTTTTGCATTTGCGTTCATGTATACATTATTTGCACAGTTCTCATCCTCCTACCCCTTTCCTCAGCACCTCCCCAGCAGAACCTGTTCTGCCCTCCTGTGCTTCCATTTTGTAGAAGATAAAACATAAAAGATAAAAAGAAAAGCATGATGTTTTTACTAGTTTCCTTGTGATGCTTCCATGCATATGTGTATTAAAAGCCCATTTGGTCCATCTCCTCTAGTCCTCTTAACTCCTCCCTGGTATCCCTCCCATGGTAGCCGTGGCCAGTTGAAGATTTCTGTACTCATTCCTGTACAAGAGCACATCAACCACATTTAGGTTTTAGTTTCCTTCCCTTTCCCTATCCCTCCCATGCAGGACCTCCCCTTAGTGTGACCAGCATCCTGTAATATTGCCGCATTTGTTTTAGGGCTATAACCCACATATGAGGGACAGCATGTGGTTTTTGACTTTCTGAGCAGGCTTGCTCTGTTTAAATGACTGCTGGTCCGAAGCTCTAAGAGGCTTACAGACTTAACAGGCCCTTTTCAGGAAGCATCTTCCTCGGGTTGGTGAATGTACCTGCCCCAACCCGGATTTCTCCACTATGCGTGGCTGCTTTTAAATGTTTTATTCTGCCTGCCTCTCTCCCTTGACACTTCCTGAGGCCTTAACTGTTCTACTGCACTGCACTCCTCAATTGGTGATCTCTTGTTCCAGGTGTCTGGGGGTCTGTGACCTTTTGTGTCTTTCACAGTGCTTCCTGGCTCATCCTGGCCAAAGATCAGAGCTTCTTTTGGCTGTCTGAGTTCTGAGTTAGGCAGCACCAAGGCCTCCCTGAGACAGTACGGACAGGTTAGAATGGCGCGTATTTGGCTCATGGAAGGAGAATGGGGACTGGTTAATTTCTCCCTCCAAGCTGTGCCACACTGGGAAGAGGGTGGAACAAGGATGAGTTAAAACATCATAAAATTTCCCTACTGTCTTCAGTGTAGCTTTTTCTTGACTTGGTTTAGTTGCTGTAGGTCTTTGATTGTGTTCCAGAACTCCTATAAAGTTATTTTATTCAGTTCTACGTGCTCATTTAACAGTTCTGGGAGAAAAAGCCTGCCTAGAGCTTCTTAGTCAGCCATCTTGTTGTGTCCTACTAGCCTTAATTTTATTTACTTAGTTATTTATTAGGTGGTACTGGGATTTGAACTCAGGGCCTCAATCTTGCTAGACAGGCGCTGGACCACTGAAGGCATACCTTCAGCCCCTGCCTTCCACTTTTAATCCCACCTTGGTATCTGCTTCTCAGAGATCACAGACTAATACAGATTTGTAAACATTTACAAGGATTTTGCTTTTTCCCTGCATGTCATCAGAGGCACTGGAGATTGGAGCAGAGGGGTAGCGCGATCTGATTCAAATTCTGACAGCATTTCTACTGTCTATTCTCTTGAGAGTGTCAAGGATAAAGGTAAGTAGACCAGTTAGGGGGCTATTACAACAGTCCAAGCTAGAGACAATGGTGACTTTGACCAGGGTTGTAGCAGCAGGTGTCATGTTCTGAATATGTTTTATAGGTAGAGTTGATGGAGTCTACCAACAGGATGTTAAAAAACAAACAAAAAAAGCATACAACTAAGCAATTAGAACTGCCGGTGACTGAGAGGGGGGTGGGGAGGGCACAAACCTCAGAAGCTCAGTTTTAGACATACTAAATTTGAAGCATCCATTACACTTATAAGTGGGAATTTGTATGTGTGTTTGAAGTCCAGAGGAATTTCTGCATGGGGGAAGTAAATTTTGGATAGCAAAAAGATGGTAGCTAAACCCATGAGCCTGGATGCCATGTCACCCAGAGTTAGTGTAGACAGAAAACTGACTTATCCAAGGCAGGGCACTGGGATATCCCAGTGTTCAGAGCTCGGGGACATGAGGAACCAGCAAAGGAGTGTTAGCAAAGCAACCACATGAAGATAGTCACAAAAATCTTATTTTTGCAATTTATTTCCTTGAGAAAACTAGTCTACAATAGATCTAATAATTAGAAACAAATTTCATGAAGTTTTGTAGTACATTCACACAACTAATTAAGAGTGATCTTAGCAAACTTGCCAAGTGATTAAATTATTCAGAAAAGTAGTTCTTTATTTGACAAATACAGAGACACAGTATTTTAAGTCATTATAATAACTTAACATTCCTTATTGACATTATGTGTAAAGTATGCATATGTGTGTTTGTATATGCACACATGTACACATACATACACATACACGCATATAGATGCATATGTATGTGCAGTAATCAGCATCTCTAGAGCAATATAGTGACTATATATGCTCATGTACATGTACGTATACACATAATTTATTATAAGGAATCGGTCATATAATTATGAAGGATGGTTAAGTTCCAACATCTGCATCTAATAAGCTGAGAACTTAGGAAACTAATGTTATAATGCCAGGAAAAATATCTAGCAACCTAAGACTCTGGAAGAGACAATATTTCAACTCAGTTCAAAACAAAAAACTGATGTCCCATTCCAAAGGCAGGCATACAGAAGGAGCTCTTTTCTTACCCAGTCCTTTTGTTCTTATTCAGACTTCCAACTGATTGGATGTTGGACTGAGTTGCTTTACTCAGTCCACTGATCCACATGCTAATCTCACTCAGAAGCACACTCACAGGCACCCTCAGGATCATGTTTGACCACATGTCTGGGGATCCCATGCCCCAGTGAAGTGATACATGAAATTAACTACCACAGGTCTACCCCTCATCAACTTGGGATCCATATGTATTTCCTTAAATCGTACCCTTAAATCATCCTTAATCTTCAAATGAAGACAATGATAAGTATACAACTGTCATGTATAAAACTGAACATATACTAATTCCTTCCCCAGTAAAAGAGATACAGTCTTTGAGAGAGGTTTACTCTTCTGCTTGATACACACAGTAACTTAAAAACTGATTTAAATGAGCAACATTTAAATACATGCATCTGCCCTTACATGATAACAAGCTGATCGGTCATCCTGTCACTTGATTATTAAATTCCTTCTCTGCTGAGGTTACTCTGGTGGGTGACATGTAAGTCACAAATATCTTCACATTTTTTAAAAATCCATTCATAGAATTTTGTTCACATACTTAAAAATTTTTTTGGTTGTACTGAGGTTTGAATTCAGAGCCTTGTACTTGCTGAGTAGGTGCCCTATCACTTGAGTCACACCTCTAGCCTTCTTTGCTTTAGGTATTTTTGGAATAGGGTCTCAGGTTTTTCCTCGGTGTGTCTTCAGCATGAGCCTCCTTTAGGCTTCCTGAGTAATAGGCATGCACCACTTCGCCTGGCTTTTTTTTGGTTGAGATGAGGTCTCCAGAACTTTTTGCCAGGGCTGGTCTTGAACAGTGATCCTCCTAATCTCTATCTCCCACATAATAGGATTATAGGTTTGAGTATTTGCGCCCAGCTTCTTCATATGCTTCGTCTTCTTTTTTTTTTTTAAATAAACAACGTAAATTTCTTTCTCACAGTTTTGGAGTCTGGCAGGTTTAGAATCTGGTGAAAGCACATACTTCTTCCTCGAAAGTCCTTGTCACCAATTTCCCAATCGTGTTCAAGTCTGTCATCATCCAGGCAAATCACTGCCCACAATTCATGAGTTGGGTTGGGGTAATCCCATATCATCTCTCTTTCCATGCAAAGTGAACAGATGTACTGCTGGGAGCCATGAGCCCCAATCTGACAAGGTTGTTGCGGCTTAGCAGGATCCTGACAAGGTCAGAAACTGCAAGTGCGCCATGTCTCCCACCGAGGTTTTGAGGAAACATGGAGAGGCTCCCTTTGCCTGGAGGAAAGAAACATTAACCTGAAGGTATTTGTTTATGAAAGGTTAGGAAACAGGGCACAGGCCCTTCACAACCAGGCCCAATGTGAAACCAAGCGAAGCTAGGTGAAAACAGGGAGGTTTGGGTGTCGTCACTCATACTAGGAGGGGCCGAGTTTTGCTTGTGGAACCTGGGAGATTGGAGCAAGAACATCGTTTTTCAGGTAGAGGACCTTGTTTCCCAGGAATAGAAGTTCTTCTTGCTTTGTATAACTTCCTGCTTTATACTGCATAAAAAGCCTGGTACAAAAATAAAAATTTGCCAGTTAGGTCACCAGCTTTCTGGTCATGTGTCTCGTCATTCCCTTTCAGAGTGAGTCCTTTCATGTGTCTTGTGTCTTCACTCCTTCCTTAGGTCCATTTGGGTCAGGGACCCTCGAGATCCCGGCAATGTACAGTGTTCAAAGTGGAGTTCCCTTCACTACTGTCCTTCAGTGATGTCCAAGAAAATGGATACAATGCTGCCCCACTCCACTTTTAGTTTTTGCCAGCACATAAGGCAGAACCATCAGTAAGCCAGGTCCACGTCTTCTCTTCTGTCAGCTGATGGTAGAAAATTCCCTATTAAACCACAGATACAATTTTGGTGTCTTCCACTGGCCTTTCCTACCACAATTGCCCTCCACAAGTCATGGAGCCAATATGTGGAATCTGCCAGCTGCTGAGTGTGTTTATCCTAATTATACATCCTGGAACCAAGAAGGACCACAGAATGGGTTCAGGGACCCACTGGGGCCCAGTGAGCTGGACCTCAGCTAAAATTCCATGGATACCTGACCTCCATAAGCCCCTACTCTGACCAGTGGATCATGAGGTGTTTTAGGTATCAGTTCAGAGCCTGTGTCTACTTGTCCCTGAAAGGTCTGATTCATTCCTTTTCCCCAGTCCATAGCAGCCCTGGTGAAAGGCCAGTGGTCTCTTTGGGGAAGACTAGGAGAAAGATTTTTGAAATATGGATTTTTGATAATTTAATGGGGTCCTTCTTCAAAGGTACCTAGGATCTCCTTTTTTCAAGGAATTCTGGATCAATAAATGGGCTGAAATCTGTTTTTAGTATCCATATTAGACTTTTCTTCACTTAGAACTTTTCCACTTATAGAGATTAAGTAAGAATTTAGTAGGCTCCCTGTGCATTTCATTTTTAAGAATATCACTATCAACTGGCCATGCATGAATCAAAGGACTCTGACTGCTGCTTTGACTCTGCCTATTGTAGTGACCACAGCCACCTTGTTTTTGGCAGTTGGGTTCCCCTAATTGGCCTCTTCCACCCTGGCATCCAGTTACTCACATTGCATTTAGGTTTTCCAATTTGGGGGCCACAGTTCTCCTAGTAAGACAAGACCTGTAGAGAAGAGCAGTTATATAGCTCTTCAAGATTCCAGGGCTCCCTGTGAAATCTGCTTCTCATCACTGTGGTGAACAAGCATGTTTTCTGGTCCCACCCAGTGTGGGTGAGTAGATCACAAATGACAAATCCACTCTAATATTGCAATCTCCAAAAGTGTTTTCCACACCTTCCTCAGATTTATTTTCATGCACTGGACAACTCAAGTTGTCCTTTTAGAGGTAACACACCTCCCTGGGTCTCACTTTCTATCTCCTCTGGAGGGGCTTGGTAGGACTCAATTATAGTTATAGGTCTAGAAGCAAAGATGGATGCTGTGGATGTGTCCTGAGGAGAATCAGCACCGTCTTTCATAGCAGCTGCCTCCAGAGAGGCCTTTACAGCTTCCTCAGACAATTGAAATTTCACCCCTCATTTAGGGGCAGAGAAGCTGTCTTCATTACGAGGTCCAGAGGCTTCTTCCATTGGGAAAGACATCAGACTTAGGAGGCTCACTGTCCCCAGCTTCATCAGAGTTTTCTTGCCCATCCCCGTTCAGTGTTCTGCATCTCATTCCTTCCCAGCCAGTGTCCCCACTTTAACAGCAGAGACCCCAAGATGCTGGAAGTTCAACTTGTAATTTGGTCAGTTATGGGATGAGGCTCTAAGTCTGATTTTCAGCACTCTCTACCTGCAGCCATAGGAGATAAGGGCACATGTAGAAGCTCCCAGATAATTTATTTGGTTCTTGAGTTAAGAATTAAAATTTCTGATCTAATTTCTTTCTTATTTATTTATTTAGTAGTAGTACTGAAGGTTTTAACTCAGGGCCTCTGGCTTGTTAAGGAGGTGCTCTACCACTTTAGCCACTCTGTCAGCCTGATCTAATTTTTTCTTTTCCCACTTTGTCCACTGACATTAGGTGCTATCAGTCATTCTCATCATATTTATGGCTTTAACAAAAATGTTTGAAAGTATCATCTACAGTCACTCACTTTGGTGTTTCTTGTAAGTGGTTGGTTAGATATATCCAGAGGTGCTATTTTATGTATCTTTACTGCTAGAGTATTGCATAGACAGTCAATGCTCTCTTTACTGCTGGAAATAGTGTCATTAGTGTTTTAAATGCAAACTACAAAGCCAGTTTCAGAAACCTAAGAATCAACTCAGAGAACTCATTCCTAAAATTAGATTTCTCTAGAACCATTCTCTATACCAAAGTATGGATTAGTCAGGTTCTTCAGAAGCAGACAAGTCCCCAGATTTGCAGTCAATAAACTGAACACCCCAGAAAGCCAATGGTGTGGTCTTGGTCTGGAAGCTAGCATATTTGAGAAATAGGAAGAGCCAGTTCCACTTTGCATTCAAAGGTGAGAAAACAAATTGATGACCCTGATTGAAGAGTTTCCTTTTACTCAGCCTTAGTTCTAGACAGGACTTCAAGTGATTACATGAGGCCCGCTCACATTGAAATATTAATTTCATCCAGAAATATCCTTAATCCCACAAATAACGTTTGATCAATATCTGGGCACCTCATGGCTCAGTCATACACACACACACACACACACACACACACACACACGGAATTCTTTTATAGAACACATCTGCTCTGAAAGGAAGAGATTGTAATACAAAGCAAAGTAACACAGCTTTTGTATGTTGAAGTATAGATAAATAATGCTGCATATGTAGCAAGATCTAAAACTCCAGAGTGAGCTTTTCACTTAATTGTTCTGTATCTAATTACCTGATTAATCATAGAATGTCAAACTCTATATAATACAAATTTCAATTCAAACATAATTGCACATAACTTTTCCTTAGCATGGAGTTTGGTAATCAGTGATGTATCACACAAAGGGTACTAAACCAGAAATAGCTGTGGTCAGTTGGGAGTTGGCTGTATGGCCCACCATAGATCTTTTGAAGTCAGGATATAATCTAGGTCAGTGAGAACCATGTGTCCATTTTATAGACAGAAATAAAGTGTGATTTTACCTAAGGGTATTTGACAAGTCAGTGAAGGAAGGACATAACTCAGCAGGCTGGACAAACATTCTTCTGCAGTTCATTGCATTCCCTGGCTCTGACTTAATGACTTTGACCTCATGTTCAGTGAAAATTCCTGGCTTAGGAAATAATCCCTATAGAGACTTTTTCCACAGTACTTGTGAAAACATTTTTCCTGGCCACCTTTCTGTTCTCCTGCCTTTCTTAACAAAGCTTAACACACCAATTGCCTCTAAGAGATTCACTCAAGTGGCTGCAGAATTTGCAAGAAGACACAGTTGTGGACACTCACTGCCATGAGCCCTCAGGGAGCACATTGTGACTCCCTCCACGGATAAACTGCTATGAGCACATGTCTGTACTAGAGTTCTGTTAGTCTTTTCATCTGATTATGAACAGAATATGTGCTCATTATAGAAATTGATAAACATGCAGAGAAGATAATAAAAATACTTGCATTTTCCCAGATATCATTGTTAAAATTTTCCACTCTCATTTTCTATGCCTAAACATTTACTAACAAAATGAGTGTACCTATTCACATGCACACGCACAAAATGCACACACGACTATGTGTAGATTCTTATTGTATACTAAACTTGCTAGCATGCAAGCTGCCTGAGGCGCAGACATTTTCTATTTTTAGTCACTGTATTCTCTGCATCCCATAGTAATGTCTGGCATTTGGGAGATGCCCAATACATGTCTGTTGAATGAACAAATTAATGAATAAAACTTTCAAAACATTATAGTGCTAACATTTCCCTATCTCGTTACATATTCTTTTACATCAGCTCTTAAAATATTTTGGGGTATAACTTACATACAAAGAATTGCATGTATATTGAATGTATATCTCAGTAAATATTTACACATGTGTTAATCACCCCATAGATTTCCTTGGACACCTTATCATTCACTATTTCCTTACAAGTAGCTCCATCCTGATTTTTATCATCATAGATTATTTTGGCTAGTTTTTGAAATTTGCACAAATGGAATGATTCCTGCTTTGGTCTTTAGTAATTATTTTTTTAAATTTATTTCCCTTTATTATTGTGGTACTGGGGACACATTGCGACATTTACAAATGTTCCTTCAATATATCATAGTCGAATTCATTCCTCCATCATTCTCCTTTATCCCCCTTCCCCATTCCTGGAGTAGTTTTGACAGGTTTCATTTTTCCATTTACATACGTGTGTACATATTTCTACCATATTCACCCCCCGGAATTCTTTTTTTTTTCATTTTTATTAGCATATATTTGGTGTACAAATGGGTCTTATTATGGCGTTTCCATTCATGCACACAATGTACCCCTATCAAAACCATTCCTTCCATCACTCCTCTTTACCTTCCCTCCCCATTTTTGGAACAATTTCATTTAACATGATGATCTCTATCTCTGTCTATTTTCCTGTAAATAACAGAATTTCATTCTCCTTTATGGCTGAATAATTTCCAACTTTGTACATACACCACATTTTCTTTATCTACTCATCTGCTGATGGGCACCTGGGCTGATTCCATGACTTGGCTATTGTGAACAGTGCTGCAATAAATGTGGGTGTGCAGGTGTCTCTATTATCTCTGATTTCTTCAGGCATATGTCCAGGAGTGGTACAGGCAGGTCACATCTAAGCTCAAAGTTTCTGACTCAGTAGTTTAGGAATGGGGTCTGAGGATCTGAACTGTAGCATGTCCCAAACTACTGCAAATCAATAGACAAGAGAGATATCTGCACCTCCTGTTCATAACTGCTATAAATGTGGGGGTACAGGTATCTCAATTGCATGTTGACTTACATTCCTTTGGATATATACCCAGGTGCTGTGTAGCAGAATCTATGGTAGTGCTATCTTTAGTTTTTAAAGGAATTTCTATACTGACTTCCATAGTGGCTGGGGTAACTTAATTCCCCCACAACTGTGCATAAGGGTTCCTTTCCCCCAACATTCTCATCAGCATTTGCTGTTTGTTTTCTTGATGAATGTCATTCTGCCTGGGGTGAGATGGATTTTCAATTTTGTTTTGATTTGCATTTCCTTTATAGCTAAGGATGTTGAAAATTTCTTCATATAGTTCTTAATCATTTTGAATTCTATTAATTTGAATTATTTATTCTGTTGGTATTTAATTTTTGGAGCTCTTTATACATTCTGGATATTAATCATTTATCTGATGAAAAACCGGCAAAGATTTTTCTCCCATTTGGTAGGATTTCTTTTGATTCTAGAAATTGTTTCCTTTGCTGTGCAGAAGCTTTTTAATTTGATGTAATTACATTTTTCAATTCTTGTTCATATTTTTTGAGCAATTGGTGTTTTTGCTGGTTCTTCAAATTTTCACAAATGGAATGATTTTTTTTAAAGAGCTATTTTGGATCTGCCTTTTTTTCACACACATAATTTTAAAAACTCATCTGTGTTGTTGTAGGAATCAGTGGTTCACGTCCTTGTCACTATGTAGAATTCTGTTCTATAAATGCACCACATTCTTTAATCCATTCTCCTGTTGAGAGTAGAGGTGCTTCCATTGTGTACAGCTATTGAAAATATATCTTCTGTGAACATTCTCATAAAAGTTTTTTTGTGGATATATGTCTTCATTTCCCTTGGGTTCCCAGGAGCACATCACAGGCGAGGTACATATTTATTTACTTTCCAAGGTGGTTGAAATGACCCACACACTCCCCCAGTGGAGTATAAGATGTAACTTTCACACATCTTTCCCAACATTTGGTTTTCTTAGAGTTTTTTGGTCTGTTGTTTTTAGACAGGGTCTTGCTATGTAGCCCAGGCTGGCCTCAAATCCATAATCTTCCTGCCTCTGCCTCTCAAGTGCTGAGAAAGAGGCATGTTGCCACCATGTGGAAACAGGCATTTTAGCCACTCCAAGATCATAAAGCCATTTGACTATATTTTCTTCTAGAAGCTTGATCATTTTACCTTTTGCATTTAGGTACAATGTGACTCACCACAAATTAATACTGTGTGCAGTGTGAGCTGGAGATCGAAGTTCATTTTCCACGTAATATCCATTTGCTCCTTAATCCATTTATTGAAGACCATCCTTTGCACACTGAATTTCATTGGTGCTTTTGTTGTAAGTCAGGTGGCTATGTATGTGAGGGTCTGTTTGTCTATTTTTGTTTCCTTTTATTTTTCTTTTTGGCAGTACTGGGGTTTGAACTCAGGGCCTCACGCTTGTTAGGCAAGTGCTGTGCCTCTTGAGCTGCGATCCAATCCTTTTGCTTCAGTTTATTGCTCCAACAGGGTCTCCAGCTTTTGCCCAGGATGGCTTTGGACCAAGATCCTCCTACCTCTATCTCCCCAGTAACTGGGATTACAGATGTGAACCACCATGCCCAGTGCACAGCACCATTTTTAATGCAAAACTTATTTGTTTTCTTTTCACCATTGTTAGATACTCAGGTTGTTACTAAACTTTTTCTTTTATATGCATGAACATCTCCAGAAACAAGATCTTGTGCAAATTGATGGCTCCTTTCATAGGGTAGGTTGCAGAACTAGAATTTCCAAATGTACATATTTTTAAGTATTTTCTATATATTTCTAAATTATTATGGAGAAATATGTCAAATGAAGCTCCTCCCAGCATTGCATGACAGAGCACCTTATGTTTTATACATTCTTAAATAATTCTATGTCTGTTTAGGCTGGGGCAAAATGTTTTCCAGTTTTGTTTTTACCTCTTGGATTCTTAGTGAGTGAAGGGTAGATTAAAATACGTATATTCAGTGGTCACTTGGTTTCTACTTTTGTGAATTTTGTGCTTATATACTTTCTGCTGGGATATTTATCTTTTTACGAGTGGAAAGAACTCTGAATATTTACCATAATAATATTTGTCTGTCCTATTTATTGAAAATATATTCACATATATTTCCTTTGATTTTGTTTAGAGTTTTTGTTAGAAATTGAAAGAAATTATTAATCTTATCTTGGTCCAAATTTATTGGCATAAAATTTCATATTGTTATTTTATATTTTTTTCTATTTTGTTTTCATTTCTAAGATCATCTTACTCTATTTTTTTCTAAGTCAGTCATCAAGGTTTTTCTATATCGTCTTTTCAAAGAACCAGCTTTTCTTTTTTCTTCGGAGGTACTGACATTTGAATTCAAAGCTTCACATTTGCTAGACAGGCACTCTACCACTTGAGCCATGCCTCAGCCCTCTTTGTTTGATTATGTTGGAGATGGGGTCTTGCTTTTTGCCCAGGCAATCCTGCTATTTTACATTTCCCACTGTAGCTGGGATGAGGTTGAGATGGGGTCTTGTGAACTTTTCTCTGGGCTGGCCTTGAGCCATGACCTTCGTGATTGCAGTTTCCTAATGACAGATGTGAGCCGTTGGCACTCTGCTCCAGCTTTCTTGCATAGCCTTTTTGTTGTTTCTTATTAATTTCTTGCTTTACTTTTTATTATTTTCTCATCTATTTTCTTAGGATTTATACTGAATAACTTGTGAAAACATGATGGTTAGCTCATTATTTCAACATTTTTCTTTTCAAAATATGCATTTAGAGTGTATGCTTGCCTCTAATTCTCCTTAAATTTCATATTACAACTTTTCTATGTACTTTCATTTCTTAAATTACTCATGAGTTATTTGAAAAATTGTTCTCTTTTTTGAGGAATGTTCTTTAATTTCTAATATAAACATCTTAAAGTCATCAATTACCCATTTCTCCTTAATTTCACGGCACTGTGGTCAGAGAGTTTTGTTGATGGGCCTAGCACATCACCAATATTTGTAAGCATCCCACATCTTTGGAAAGTTTTGTAATTTCTGACTATTGGTTTCAGTTTTCCATTTCTGTCATTTTCACAAAGCTTGCTGGTCGTGTTGCACAACTCTATTCTTAGGAGTTTTTTTGTCTACCAGACTTAAAAATTACTGAGAGATTGTATTAAAATCTTTTAACACAACTGTGTATTTATTATTTTCTTCTTATAGTACTGAAAAGTTTTATTTATATATTTGGAGCATATATATTTGGGTACATGTATGCTTAAAATTGTTAAATCTTCATGGTGAACTGTTCTTTTTTATTGTTAAGAAATAACTTTGCTGCTAATGCTTTTTTTCAGTAAAGTCTGTTTTATTAAACCATCAGAGTGACATTAGTTGTCTTTTGATACATTTACCTGGTGTGTGTTGTGTGTGTTCATGTGTATCTCTGTGTATTTCAAAAGAATTGCTTTCAACCTAAGTATGTCATTACGTTTCGATTACATCACTTATAAATATCACATATCAAGTGTGCTTTATATTCTGTTTGATAAAAATTACTTCTGCATATTTCTATGTTTTAAATTTAAAGCTTCCTTTATGTGTTAGCTGTGCTAAAGGTGAGCATGCTGGTACCTCACAGTAGGTAACTCCAACCTAATGCATGATGCAGAATAAATGATAGACATTATGCTTTTTCTGGAAGCCAGCTCAGAGCCAAGAGAGGTTCTGGCAGAGGTTATGGTCCCAGTGAAGGGCAGAGCTTGAAGGAAGCCCGTGCCTTCTGATGAGTTTGTAGTTTTGTTTAAGACTCCTCCTGGGAGAAAGGAGAGATTTTCAAGAGCGGAGAAGGCACCAGTGGGCTGATGTCAGACCTGTAGGCTGAATAGAGTTCAGAGATATGCATTTGAAATTGCTTGGCAAAGTGATTATTTAAGACCCTTGAGATGCTGGTCGATTTTGATTCAGAAGCCTGTTTAGACATGCAGAGGAGGATGATGAAGATTTGGATGACTGTCTGCCCTTTCACCAGTGACCACAAATATGTGGCTGCTCCCAGAAGGACTTGTGATGCTCTTCTGCTGATGCTATCAAGCCTGTCTACCCTTATATTAGGATGTCAGTCTGAGTTTGCTCACTCAGACCTATCTTTAAGAGTGTCTTCCATGTGGACACAATAGCTAATGCCTGTAATCACAGCCATTCAGGAGGCAGAAATTGGGAGACTCATGGTATAAGGCCAGTCCCCACAAAAATTAGTGAGATTCCATCTCAATCAATAGGCTAGCTGTGATGGAATGTGTCTGTGATCACTCAGGAGGCATAGGTAGGAGGTTGGTAGCTGGAGGCTGGCCCTTTGCAAAAACTTAAGACCCTACCTGAAAAAATAAGCCAAGAAGGGCTGGGATATGGCTCAAGTGGTAAAGCACCTGCCTAGCAAGTGTAAGGCCCAGTTCAAACCCCAGTACTGCCAAAAAAAAAAAAAAAAGGTAGAGAGAGAGAGAAATGTTTCCTCCTGCCTGCAGAAAAATGACTAAAGTGTGTTTTTTTGCTTTCTAGGACTTAAAAACCAAGACTTTTCCAACCTCTAATGCAAGTGACTAATGGTGACAGTGGAATTGGATGACTTAGGTTACAGTCTGGTTAACTGAGGCAAAATGTGAATCCCCAGCCTCAAGAAGAACAGGACCAGGATCTGTTTGGGGATCTCTAGGGCAGGACACGCCAAGGCTGTCTTTGGGGGTGAATACCGGAAAGCCCATATTCCTCGGTTTCCACATGCATGTTGCCTACTCAGAATGCCATATGGGAGGGAGGTTATGACCTTACTGCAGGAACTTTGAGCCCAGCTCTTGGTGACAGTGACAACAGAACCATCAAAAGTAGGAGAAGGGCAGTTGTGTTTGTCAGCTCTCCTTTGCTGTGACAAAATCAACTTCTAAGGAGGAAGAATTTCTTTTGTTCATGGTTTCAGAAGTTTCAGCCAGGGTCACTTGTCTCCATTGTTTCTGAGCCTATCATGAAGCAGAGCTTCTTGGCAAGGAATGGGCAGACCAGAGCTGCTCACCTCATAGTGACCAGGAAGCAAAAAGAGAAAGAGAGAGGCAAGGGTGGGGATAAAATACAGCCTTCATGGCGTGCCACCGGTGACCTCCTTCCTCCAATGAAGCCCCACCTCCTACAGTGTCCACCCTGCTCAGTAGCCCTTTATAAATTCATGAATTGATTGACCCATTCATGAGGTCAGGCTCTCATGACCCATCATCTCCCAAAGGTCCCAACTCTGAACACTGCTGCCTTGGGGACCAAGCCTTCAGCACATGAGATTTTGGATGTCATTTCAAATCCAAACCGTAACCATAGTTCCCCAAAGAAAAGAGATGCTGAGTAAATAAAAACAGTCAATATCTCCTTGAAAGGTAGGGAAGGAAATGCACTTTCTGGATTCCTTGGGGGAGAGAGCACATTTTATCTAAAATAAGGAAGCAGGGAAATGGCTGTGAAGTAGAAATTAGGGACCCCACATATACATGTCTGGCCTTCTGTGATCCCAGGTCTGCTCTTGAAATTTCTGTGACTTTACCTGCTAGGCCCTCCTGAGATTCAGATGAACAAATGGATACAAGAGTATCTTGTAGGCTGCAGAGTACTTGTGAATGGGGAGGGTCAGACCAAGCAGATTTCCTTTTATTAAACAGTTATTTTTAATTGATATATAATTGTCCATATTTATGGGGTGTGGTGTGATAATTTGGTACATGGATACAGTGTGTAATGATCACAGGTTAATTGGCATTTCTATTTCCTTATACATTTATCATTTCTGTGAGTCAAGAACTTTCAGACTCTTCTTGTTATTTTGAAATATATAACAAATTGTAGAGTATAGCTACCCCACTCTGCTACAGAACATAAGAATTAATTCCTCCTATGTAACTGTATTTTAGTGCCCACTGTCTAACTCTCTCCCTTACTACATTTCACAGTCTCTGATGGCCTCTATTCTACCATTTTCTTTGAGGTCAGCATTTTTTAGCTTCCACAAATGAGTGAGAAATTATGTGCTACTTATCTTTCTGTGCCTGCCTTCTTTCTTTTTTTTTTGTTTGGTGGGAGTTTGAACTCAGGGCCTCATGCTTGCTAGGCAGGCTCTCTTACTGCTTGAGCCACTCCTCCAGCCTGTGCCTGTCATATTTCACTTGGATGTCCTCCAGTTCCATCCATGTTTCTGCAAATGACAGGATTGCATTCTTTCTATGGCCAAATAATATTCCACTGTGTATATATACCGCAGGTCTCTTAAATTCCAAAGTGGTTGTGCTTGAGAGCATAAGAGACAGCTGCATCATGAGTCTTACATATGAGAAGACAAACTCATAAGTCCAAGTCCACGTGTGGTTTTATTGTGGCCAGGGTGGATGAAATACACAGTTATGCAAAATTCTCCTAAAGATGTTTTATGAGCTAGTTATGACCAGAGACCAAATATCTCTTCTGCATTGGGTTCATTCTATGTTTTTGCTTTTCAAGAGCCCAACTCCATGCTTCTTTCTGGAGCTCTTCAGAATGGACCATTGCTGCATTGTATATCAGGAGAGCCCCACACGTCCTGATGGGATGCTTACTCCCAAGTCTGGCTGCCTTCCTAATGCCAGGCTTCCCCGCTTAGTGCTCAGCATTTTGTTTTGCAGGAAGGCTCTTCATACATTCAAACATGATCTCAACAGCCTGGCAAGGTGTGTCATTAGCCACACAGCCCAGCCAAGGCTCTGCCTGAAGGCATGGCAAATTCTGGGCTGGACCAGGGAACACAGGGCTGTACTGCAGATGTGCTGACATGACCACTTTTTCTTTCTTCAAACTTATTGTTAGATTTATGGCAATTATTGTAAAAGTGTGCTCAAGAGACAAGTGTTCAAAAGTAATGTTTTAACTTAGTTATTGAAAATTTAGATGCTCAAGAGGAATGACTGAGTGGGAGTCTATTATTGCAAGTCAGTCAAAATGTCTCTTCAGTGATCTAGTGCGGCTAGTTTAATGCAATCTACTGAGATTCAGGATTAGAATATATACTGCATGCAGTGCCATCCATGAGGACTCGGTTACCTATGGGATCTTTTTATGATGTAAATTTATGGAGCTCCGATCCTAAGGGACAGTAGAACACTTTGTCACTGCAAAGTGCACAGTCATTGTTCAGTCAGTTCAGGACCATCAGACCGCTAGAGAGACCAGAATTTGAGAGATAAAAATGTTTTGAGCAGCCAGGAAAGCACAGCAAAGACAGATTCTAGAAGTCAGAAGGAACAATAGGTTAGGACTTGGGAAGTTGACAGATGAGCACAGGAAGACCTGCATACTGAGAAGCCCTGGTAGGCAGCTGGATACCAGGAAACTGAAGGAGAAAGGCAAAGGGAGCCAGAAATGAAAAACCCAATGTTGGGTCAGCTATTCTCTTTGGTGGCCCATCAGTTGAGTCCTATTTCACAGTCCCCAGCCTTCAGGCCATCTTGGTGGAAGTCAGAACCCACTTATCATCATGGAACCTAAAATTGCGAAGTATTCACTTTCCTACCCTTCTATCTGGTAAGGCTGCCATCCCATCTCTCAGACTCTGCCAGCCTCAAATGCTGCCCTTGGCTTTTACCAGAAGCTGGGGACGCATAGAGGCAAGGGCTACAAAGAAGCAATCCAGTGGTGGTGGGAACAGCTGCAAGACAATGGTGTGCCCAGAGTCAGAGTGACTGCAGGGCTGGTGGCCTTGTGGAATGTACCACCATTAGGACCAGGACTCTTGGGCAGCAGTGGCAGGAGTGTGGCAGTGAGAGAAGATAGGTGAGACTGCTAGGCTTGTGGTGGGGAGCCAGTTCTGCTGTGGGATTTTGAGGGCTGTTCCTCACCTGGCTCTCCAGATCTTCTTGTGATTCTTTGAGACACCCAATACCTTTTAAATCAATTACTCTTTCTGCTTGAGTCAGCCAGATTTGATTTCTGTTGCTTTCTACCTAAATTCCTACCTGATGTATTATGTCCTCCCATAGCAAGAAGACAAAATAAACAAGCCAATAAACAAAGAAATTAAAAAATTTAGCCCGGATGACCCTTGGCTGATGATGATTTGACCTGGGATTTTTCAGCTCTGTGATGGTGCGGAAGTGATATGTCTTCAGGAGAAATCACATTTTGAAATTTGGATTTTGATCTTTTTCTGGGGTTAGTAATATGAAATACGATCTTCTTTGACTTTGCTGGCTGGTAGCTGCAGCACCCAGCCAACCATGAAAACACCCTAGTAAATCAACAGCACTCTACTATGTGCTGTGTTGCCAAGCTATGGTGTTTAGTAGGTGAGGTATAGAAAATATATTTTTGACTTACAAGGGGTAAGGGGACATAACCCACTATAAATTGAAAAGCATCTGTACCTGGAATGTCAACATACAGCAACAACTCTATGTTGAACATTTCTCCTGGTGTGCTGAGTTACAAGGCCAAGTTCTCCATAAAGCTGACAAGTTTCAGAACCTCCTTTCCCTCCCAGGTGTCTGTTGAGGTCAGAACACCACAGACCCTGTAGGGTTGGGGGCCCAGACTTGAAGTGTCCTCCCTGAGGAATGGGGCTGGGTTAGCTTGGGAGTGGAGTCCATCCTTCATGTTGCACCCACGAGCAGAGTAGTTGGGGTTCTTCTTAGTCTTTTCCAAGTCACTTTCAGGTCCTGGCCTTGTTTCTTTTTCCCCATGACGTGTACACAGAATTCTGTCAATGACCTGGACTTAGCCTGACATTCTTGTAATTTCTGCTTTTCACTTCCAAAGCTGTGACCTCCTTTCTAATGGTCCTCTCTCCACCCTGTCTCTCTTCTATGTCCTGCTGGTTAGCTTTGCTCTCGGCTATGGGCTAGAACCAGGGCTGACTCTGCTCCAGGTCTGCTTGTGTTTTTTCACTGGTTCTCTGTCCCAGCTAGCAATCCTCTGTTGTGGCAATGGTGCCCCCTAACCTTGTACCTTGCCCACCAGAAGGGAGTAATTCCACTAAGCACCAAGGTGACCTTTATTCTGAGGCACATCTTGCCAGAATCTATATGATTCCTGCTGTGACAAATGCCCACCCTATAGGCAGAAACCAGAACCAAGTCAAAATTAAGAGCAGAGTCTGAGGACTGCAATTTTCCTTGGGTTACCCGATGGGAACTTTCCATTCAGACATTAGAGAAAAGGAAAGGGGACAAAGAAAGCAGAAGAGAAATATCCAGGAAAAATTGGATATATCAGATAACAATATCAAATATTCAGTCTCCTCTTGGCACCCAGAAATCCCCTGAGAAGCTTACTCATTTTAAAATGTGATTATACAAAATAACTGAAAAGCAAAACCACAACGAAAGGAAAATGTTGAAAAAAACCTAGGTAGTTGGAAAGAGAACTCTGAATTAATCATTTATGTTTATAATCAAATAGTCAACATCAATTTATCCACTGTGATCAGCCAGCTTCCTACTTGCCATGCAATTCTTTTTATATTTACCTTTGGGGCTGACTCCTTCATTTAAACAGTGAGTAAGTTAGGCAGAAAATACATGGATGTGTTCAACTAGTATTTGTTACTCTTTTCTAGAAAAAAGAGGCCCCTCTACTAAGTTGGCAATTGCACTAGTCTTACTTCCTGTGTTATTTTAATCTCATTGACTGTAGGAGTCTGCATATATTTAGCTCAGATGAAATCAATCTAATGAGGTAAGACCCAAGAAGTTTTAATTAGTTTGTATGAAAATGTAGATGTCTCATGCTGTTTTGTGTGGGCTTATCTCTGAGAGAAAGAGCAATACATCTCTTTTTTTCCTGAGTTTCCTGACTGTTGACTCTCAGGACCACATCAGCTCTTACCTACTTATTAATTCAGTAAGAGGAAGTTAGATGACTGCACCAGCAGGTATTGTAAAATTCAAAATTAGCATCGCTGAAATTCTACATAGTAACAAACTAGCCCTGTGGTGCTAGAAAGTTCCAAATGTTTCCCTAAAATTGTTCCCAAAATATCTGTTTTCTAGAATTTGCCAAAGCCCGCTTGTCCCTGACATACTGGATATGAAAGACACCCTTGGGTTTCTCTTGATGGAACACACCAGACTGTGAATAAATTATTTCTCCGAACTTGGCTAAATTTTGCACCGTAGAAGCAATCTATAATAGCTTTGAAAGTTGTTTGGCCTTTGTCAGACACTGCAGAGTTGGCTTAAAGAGGTAGCCAAGCAAATCAAAAAGATATTCCTTTCTTACCACAGGGATGAGATTCAGGGAGCAAGTGTCTGTTGCAAAACTGTTGAAAAGTCCTCATGACCTTCATGAAGCCTCAGGGACAAAAGGAAAAGAATGGCTTGTGGATTATTTTGCACTGGAATTTTAATTAGCTTCAAATCAAGTTTGGGTCCAGCTTTCTTGTTCAACTGTATTTCACTTCCTTCCCAACTCTCAACGCCAGAGGTGGTACATCTCTGAGGATTCTTAGTTGCAGACAGAAGTCCCCTTGGCTTAGTTAAGCAGAAGTGGAATTTGTGATAGGGCGTCAGATAGCTCACAGGAAGAATGAGGGTCTAGAGAAAACAGAATTCATGCTCTAGTCAAAGGGGACCAGGGAATCAGAGACTAGAGCACGCCCCGGGGAGAGGCTGGCTGACCACCTCTGCCAATTCTGCTGAGACTGGGCCAATGCTTAGCACTGCTATGGTTCTGGGAAGGTTCATGCCATTTCAGGCTTCTGTGGACACAGCCAGCAAAGAGACATCTTTGGATTCCTCCATCTCCTGCATCACTCAATCCAGAGCAGTCCTATGGAAGATCCTGATTGAGGACTTGTCCCATGCCTGAACTACAGCTTTCAGGACCTAGGAAAACAACTGTCCAAATGCAAAGTTTCCTGGGTGAGGTGGCACCCTACCAACCACCAAATCACACATGGTAAGATTCCTCAACTACAGGGGTGAGGAGAGACACCTCATCTCAATGAGTTTTGTAGGAGGGAGTGCAAGGTCTTTAAAGAATCTGGAGGAGCCAAGTAGTGCCTGTAAATTACTTAAACATGGACTTGACTTTTGGAATATAACAGAAGGAGCATCAGTGAGACATGAAAGATAAGGGGTGTGGAGACTCATTCAGCCACCAAGGAATGGGGCCCAACAATGGGGAAGAGCTTGTCAGGCCTCCAGGAAAGAGAGGTGGGGTGGTGGGTGGTGGTGGATCTTTCTTCTGACTCTATTAATGTTTCAAACAGGTGGTGAACTTGAACTTAGATGCTCCAGAGTTCCCCTGCTTGACTCTGTGTGTGTCCTCTGACAGTTTTGTACTTGGGAAGCTGAGGCAGGAGGATAGAGAGTTTGAGGACAACCTGGGCAACACAGCAAGACCCTGTCTCAAACAACCAAAAAGAAAAAGAAAAAAAGAATAAAAGAAAGAAGTGTTATAGTTAGATGATTTCATCATTGTGCAAACATCACAGAGTGTTTACAAACTAAGATGGCTATGGTGTCACTGGGCAATATAGTCTTTTTTGGGGGGAGGCAGTACTGGGGTTTGAACTTAGAGCTTCTAGCTTCAGTGCTTACATCCTCTACTACTTGAGCCATGCCCCCAGTCCTTTTTGCTTCAGTTTGTTTTTAGATAGGATCTTGTGCTTTTGTCTGGGCTCGCCTCCTACCTCCACTTACCTCCGCCTCTCATGTAGCTGGGATTATACAGGAATGCACTCCTGTGCCTGGCCCCTAGGTGATAGAATCATATGGAAGCAAATCTTATACATTGGGTATGTCTTTGACTGAAAAGTCCTTATGCAACATAGGGCTCTGTGGGTGGGCTTGTGAAGAGGTGATAAAGGTTAAAAGGGGAGGGGGGCTTAATCTAGCAGGGCTACTGCCCTTGTAAGAAGAGGAAGAGACACCAGACCATCTCTCTCTATACATACTTGAGAAAGAGCCATGTGAAGGCAACATGGACATCTGTAGACCAGGAAGGGAGCCTTCAGCAGAATGCAAACTCTGCTTGAAACTTGATCTCGGACTCTGCATCCATTGGAAGTGTGAGAAAATGAATTTCTGTTGTTTAAGCCATGAATTCTGTGGTATTTTGTTATGGCTAACTAATTCAAAGGATTAAAACACTGTTCAGTATTTATTTTTAGGGAGCCTTTTCCCTCTGCTGTTCTTGGGTCTCTTTGTGGTCACTTGACTTGTTCAGAAATTATTCCATTGCTATCTTTGATTGCATTCCAGTGTTCATTTAACAATAACAAATGCTTTTCTAACCCCATGAGCCTGTATTCATAAAGACCCTCTGGAGTGTAACCAGATGTGGTAAAATCATGGAAAGACTCATCCAGGAGGAAGAGCCCATTTAAATGATTGCAATTAAGTAATGAAAGCAAAATGCTGGGGAAGATGATTGGGGTGGTTTTGCCTCTTGAAGACATAGCTAAATTATGTGACATGTAAAATGCTGTGACCAATGTTTGAACAAGTTACCAGAATCTGAACACACCAATGACTTTTTCCTCCTTTTCATTGTAGAAACATTGAAGCCATGATGTGGACTTTACCCAAGATTCAAAGTAGCTTGAAACTTTTATTTTGGAATTATTTTCCATAAGGAAGCCCATTTTAGGAGCATTTTCAGTACATATGTATTTATTTTTTAAGAGAGCTGTTAAAAATTAGAAATGCTCAAAAGTCACTTTGGTCACATAAACATTAAGAAGAAATTGGTTAAATTGGGTTTTTAGGTATAGGTTAAAAACAAGATTCAGAATGTCTCTCAAGAACTTGTATAATGGCATCGCTCTGTGTACTCTCTCATGGTGACTATTTGGAAGGACAATAATTACTTTGTCATTTTGCTGTCACCCCTTCTGAGCATTTTCTGGCCATTTTAGGTTTTTCTTCCTTTTATCTACTCATTTTCTTAAATTACTAGTGGCAGTCAAAAAGGCTTAAAAATGCATATCCATCAGATAGCTGCTAAAAAAAGATACCCTGATTTATTAGGCTTTTATGCTGAGCAAAATTTACATGCTCTTCTCTTTTCTATGACCTGTCAGTCTCTAGGAAGTAACTGTAAATATTGGAACTGAGCTGTTTAGATACACTGCAGTGCTGTGGAGTGAAGTATGGAGCACATCTGGGTAGATCCGAGCACAGGGATGTCTCATTTCTCATCAAACCCAGAGAATCCTACCAGGGCTATAAAATCTGACATTTGAAGGGTAAGTAGCTTTCTTCTCATGGAATCAAGGCATTAAAGTAAGAACAGTTTTGAGAGACATTGTTTGATGAATCAAAGAAGAAACCAGACTTAGGACTCTTAGACTCAGTCTCTTTCTTTTTTCTAATTTAGGCAAATATTAACCATCTGTTTTTCATTGTTTCAGTCACAGAAATGAGCTGTTTTGTGAGAATGAATGTGGATTTGATATGGGTTTCTACATGCTTCAAAATCTTTGCATCAGAATGGACTTTGAAACAAAGGATGCTGACTGGTCTGCACGTTTATGAAACAAAGAATTGGACCAGATAACATTATGTCTGATATTCTAATATCATAGCTAAAATTACATATTTTCCTTAAATATATTCAGTGTCAAGAGTTTCATATTATGTTTTCGTGGCCTGAAATGGTTTTACATTGCCATTATTAACAAGGGCATAAAAAATATGACTTTAAACACAGATTTTTATACAAATTGGCTTTCATTCTGGGAAAAAAAAACCCATAATGCTAAAACTGAAAAGGGAAGCTGGAAGGCCTAATTATAAATATTAAAAGGTTGGCCAGGATTGAAGTTCAAAGCTAGCCCTGGTGAAGAGTTCAAAGACGCCATCTCAAGCAATGTCTGGGTGTGGTGGCGTGTACTTGTCATTCCAACTATGCTGGGAAGTACAAATAGGAGGATCATGATCCAGGCCAACCTGGGCACAAAATGGCACTCTATCTCAAAAATAACCAACACACAAAAATGGCTGGTGGAGTGGCTCAAGTGGTAAAGTGCCTGCCTAGCAAGTGTGAGGCTGAGTTCAACCCCCAATGGTGCCTAAAGAAAAAAACTACTGGGTTCCTTCCTCCCAGTTTTCCTACATATGATACTTTAATCCAGTTACCATGAGCTGAGTCTCAGTGTGTGATGCCTACATTGGTATTCATGTGGCATGATGTGCTGTGATGGTTTTAGCTGGGGCCACGTGAACTAGATATCCTGGGCACCCTTCTGTCCCGTCACATGGTAACATGTCACCAAGGGGGCTCCAGTGGGAGACTTCCTGTGTCCAGCTCCTGTTAGTGTCCATCTAATAGCACATGCCAGCCCCTCAGCTTCTCTCAGTATATCAGAACCTGCTGTATGGCGACTACCATTCAGAGGCCTTTTCACAGATACGTGGTGTTCCCCCTTAGAAATCTAAGCATTGGCCAATCTAGAGAGAAATCTAACCAAGCACTTCCAATGCACACAAGATTTGGTATTCTTCACTTTTGGTCCCTCAACCCTAGGGATTGAAGCTGCTTCTTGCAGCTACTAATCTGAGTTGCTCAACCTTCCAACCCCTGTATAACCAATTCCCTGTATTAAATCCCCTCTATTTGAAATACCTAATGTGGTTTCTGATTTCCTTCACTAGCCCCTGACTAATACAGAGCTACCATCATAGTTATGACTTCAATACACAATGATAAACTAGAAAGGAGAAATAGTTTTCCTGCATAATTGATATTAGGAAAGTAAGTGTGGTAAACATGTATTTAGTCTTTGTCCCCAGTTCCTGCAGGGTACAGAGCTCCACTCCTGTGGAATATGTTGGTTGATAGGAACATCTTTTAGTCTAAAGAGTCCCTTGGTGAGCCTCTAGATAGTTCCAGAGGGGGAGTGAGTGCGTGCCAGAAAGGCCACGGCATGACTAGAAGATTGGAATTTTTAGCTCTAATTCCAGACCTCCAGGAAGGGGAGAAGGCTGGAGGTTGAGCTAATTACCAAAAGGCAATAATTCAATCAACCAAACCTATGTAATGGAACCTCCACAAACTCCTAAATATTGGAGTTTGAAAAGCTTCCACATTGGTGAATGTATTCATGTACTGAGAAGGGGGCATCCCCCAACTACTACAGGAGACAGAAACTCCTGTGCTCGGGAAGGGATGGGGATGAAGATGGAGCCCATGCAGAAGCATGGAAATGCCACTCATTTCAAGAACCTATGTGGGAGGGAGTGGAGTGGAAGGATCTAGTGTGGGATGAATGAAAGGACTTCATCCTCAGTGAGAAGTACTGTGTACTGACACAGTAAGGACAATTCACTATTAAATTTTAAGACAAAGATGAGTAGTCTAAACACTAGAAGAAAAAATGGAAACCATGTCCATCTGGGATTTGGGCTGACAAAGATGGCACAAGCTAGTAGGTTCTCCTTAACATCTAGGAAAGATTTAGGATTCCCTCATAGATGCTGATGTCCTGGTTTGTGCACACTTTTGTATGTATGTGTGTGTCCATACCTGGTCACATGTGCACACGTTTTTATGTATGTAGCTGAACACCTCTTAATGTTTGTGTACTGTCTCTGTCTATGTGCATGGATATCTGTGCACCTGCTCATGGATATATGTATGTGTATGTAGAAGAGGTAGAGCAGTGGAAAATGTGAGGATGAGAAAGTCCTTGATATTTCCATCAAGTAACAGGCAGAACAAGCAAATGTTTGCCCTTGCAGTGATAACTGAGGGAGCATATAGAGGGTGGTCATCCTGTGATGCTCTGCAAATCCTGGCACCAGAATCTTAGACATATATCAGAATAATACCTTCAGTCATATAGATACAGTAATAGCAATTACAGTTATTAAATGATAATTAGAACAAAGTAATAAGGTCAGGTATGATCTAATGTATTAGAAACACTTCCCTTATCTTAATTGCTGTAATAAGTAATTAGATGTGGCCTCTTTGCTGCTTTAATAATGTGATGTCATTCATTTACAAAGATCATTTCATCCTTGTTGGCACATCTCTCTCTTCATGTCATCCAAAATTAGCTGCTGTCAGAGTTGTCTTTCTCAGCAGAGCCCTGATCATATTACTTGCCTACTCAAAAAACCTGTATTAATATTCTCCTCCCCCTTAATGAATAAAATCCGAACTTCGTGGTGTGGCAGTTGAGGGCACCCATGAATCAGTTCCAGCCCACCTGTCCAAATACTGGCATGACTCCCTCTCATTATCCTTTTTTCAGAGGTGATGTTTAAATTTGGAACAGCCTATCAAATTGCGGCTCCAATGCACCAAAACCAAGGGAACCACTGCACTGGAGAAGGTCCTGCAGGAGCCAGCCATGCCAGGGGCTGGTACTGCTAGTGGGGAAGTCCAGGTAGCTCAGGTGGCAGCTGGGATGGTGATGTGGACACTCAGGGGCTGGGACTGGTGGATTTTTGCAACTAGTTCACAAGTTTTCCATGCTTTGAGCATGTGGGAAAGCCGTCTTCTCTGTGCAGCTGAACTATAGCTCAGCTTGTCCATGTACTCCTCATCTAATTCTGGATGCATTGCTATCATCTATATAATAGTTTGACTTCATGAAATTTGACAAAGCAAAGTAATTCAAATTTGAATGGAAACCAAATCTGTCACCTCCACTGATATCAGAATCCTGTGCATTACCAAACACAACCTGACCATACAGGGAAGGCAATGTTTCTTTTGTTCAAAAAGAAACTCTGGAGACAAACTATTTTTCGTTGTGCACAAATGTAGTTCCTATTAAATTTACTTGAAGGTAAATCTTCGTAAAACCTGGGATTATATTTCTATATTTACTTTGTATTTCTATTATTAATGGACTATACTAATAAATATTACATATATCATAATATATGAAATATGATGCTATTATGGAGGTCGGAGATGAAGAGGGTGATGTCATCTCAATCAATAAAAGCTGGATGTGGTGGCATGTGCCTGTCATCCCAGTTACGTGGAAAGCATGAGCAGGGGGATCACCATCCACACTGGTCCAAACATATATGCAAGACCCTATTTGAAAAATGCCTAAAGCAAAAGGCTGGGGGTATTGCTCAAGTAATACAGTGCCTACCTGTAAGGCTCAAGGTCCAGAGTTCAAGTCCAGTATCCTACACATATACATACACGTACTCATGCACGCACATGCGCACGCATACACATATGTATGTATATATATGATGCTATTACGTTATTAGGTAACATGCCATATTATTTTTATTCTAGTAAATGTTCTATTTCTCATCTGTGTCTCTGTATTTCTGTTTCTTCACTTGTCTTTAAACACATCAATACAATTCCTTCAGACAAAGCCCTCACGTCTATGAGTCACGAATCTGTGATAAAAGCTTCACCGTTACTGCTGTCTTTTGGCAAAACCATGAGTCACCGGCTGGAATGAGTTTTTCTAATTTGCTCTTTATTAGAATCACTTTGTAGCTGTGAGGACCCCAATCCCCAGACTGTACCTCACTCATATTAAACCTGGATCTCTGGAGGTGGACTCAGGCTACAGTGTATTTAAAAACTTTCCAGGTGATGTCAGCAAGCAAGGTTGAGAAAGATGGATTTAGGATTTTTTGGTTTACAGTCATTCTTTGCATTTGCTTCCAGAAGTTTCGTGGTCTATGAGAATGAAGTTACTCCTTTTATCTCAGATAACCATTGCTTTGATATATTTCTAATGAGCAGAACATCATCCAGTTCTGACCAGTCCTTCTCCATGGCAACAGGTTTTATCATCGTGTGTAAGTGGAATTCCATAATCCTCAGTCCACACTCTGGTAAATTGCTTGGTAACCTTCTCACTAAATAATAAGATTGCAAATAAAATCTCTATTATTGCTACTATCAGAAATTACACATTATAACACTGGTTATTTTCTTTTCAGTTGGTGTTCAGAAATTACAGTCATTTAAACCCTAATAATAGGACTACTTGCTAGTCATTTAATTTCCTTCTAGAAGAAAAAGTTCTCATTAATAATTTATTTTCTAGAGACCATCTTGCCCATCTTATTAAATGACACTTTAGTGAACGTAGAAAAAAAGTCATTTTTCTAAGCCTAGAGACAGAAATGTCTAAATTGGGAACAGTACAGACTTCTCTTTGCCACCTAAAAATTTCTTTTAAGCAAATGTCCAAGTGCAACCCCCTGAGATTGGGGGTTGATTTCCAGGACTGAGAGAGACAGAGGCCAGGAGGTACCCCTCCTGAACAAACTGTTATTTCTGGTTTTCTCCGAGTGGTCGGGATGCAGCTTTGACAATCTCTATGTATCCCCATTGGCTGCATGCTGGACAATGCCAGGGAGTGCCAGTTACCTTGAGGTCTTGTGACAAATGCCTGGTATGTATTGCACAATGAAAATGACCTGGCACAGGTCATTGGACCTCCCTGAGCAATGTCCACATCTGTAAAGCAAGCTCAGTTCATTCCATACGACTGGCTAGCTTGGTGTCTTCCTTATAGCTCTCTAACTACAGATACTCATTATGATTGTAGAGACAGGTAATGGTTTCAGGATTAAAAAGGAGTTAGGAAGTTAGTAAATTCAAAACAATCTTTTTGCCTTTTCCTTTTTACTATTTTTCTGTTTTGCCTTAAACATTTAATTAAGGCCCATGGATCATATTTCTGAAGATTGCAAAAAGCAAGCCATACTCCAGATTTCCTGCTACTGCCTTTTCTACCCCAAACCACTCGATGTCCTCTGACTCTCTTTCCCCCGACCACCGAGAGATGCCCTTACTGTTACATGCTTGGCCCAAATGCTTGGACTTATATTGCTGTCTCTACTTTTCTGTGTGAGGAAATTGTGTAGATGGGGGTCATCAAACTATTCCAAGCATTTCCAAGAATTTTGATGGTCAATGAGCAAAAATGATAAGAATTCTCTACAAAATGTCTGGTGTGTTCTACCAAAAATTTCCCAACCATTTTATAGGTAGAAAAACAGCCATGGAAGCATCGAGGGAATAGAAATTAAACACCAGGAGCCAGTTGCTGGGTCCCTTGAGTAATGATTATTGGCTTTTGTTGGTTTCCTCTCTAGTGTGGAAGTGACTAAAGAGTCAGCCCTTAGTTTTCTTGATCTTTGTGTGCATGGTACCCAGATTTTAGGAAGCACTTAGTTGAAATGATGGAGTGACAGTAAACATTTGTGATCTCTCCACCTAAACTCATCTAAAATTATAGACAAAGAATAAGAAGGTAAGTAATTCCTAAGGGAGAAGAGCATTTGAGAGAAGTCAGCAAGGTGCAGAAGACAGAACAGATTTTTGGAATAAGGAAGGTGGATGTGTACGTGGTAATTGATTTAGTTGAACCATGGAAGCTGTACCTCACAGTGCTTCCACAGCTGTTTTGCTCCAGAGTTGCCTAGAGGTTGATGAACGCCCTGGTGAGGAGTGAGAGGAAAGGTGGAAAACAGGAAACTTGGCCAAAAGTCTGAGAAAAGAATGAGGACACTCAGGTCCTTGGCTCCATGCTCACTATAGTCTGGCCAAACCATCAGGCGAGAAATAGGAGGTTTTGTTTCTAGAGAAATTGGCCAATAAATACTTGGAAATGGAAGACACAAAGATGGCAGAAAGAGGGATGAAAGGCAAGTGGATTGAGTAAGGTTGGAAATGACTGATAAGAAGTGCTCTTTGGATTCCTTTTCTTGCTCCTTTTCAAGGATGTAGGAACATAGGAATGTATGGATTCTTTTCCAGAGAAAACAAACTTGCCCAGAAGGAAGACACTAACCTTTGGAGATCTGCTAAATGACCTTCCAGCCACCCAGGAATGAAGCCCAGGAGCCAACAAGTTGCCCATGTGTAGTTTCTTATCAGCTTTCCATGTCTCATTTTGAATGGATAGCTGAGGATTACCCACAGATGAAAAAAAGACATCATAATGGACAAAGAAAAAAAAGATCCTAAAATATCAGACACGGTTTGGAGAATCAGAGGAAGTGTCAAACACTCCCAAATGTTTTAAAAGGAAAAAAACCCAAGATGCTACAGAAATTAGAGGATGAAGCATTTATTTAAGTTAAAAATATACTACTCTAATAAATAAATTACTAGGTAGCAGGGAACAAAGGCATAGAAAAAATAACAAAGAAATATAGACTTAGAGGATCTATCCAGGAGATCTAATTTCTATAATTGGAATTCTAGAAAGAGAGTAGAGAAAAGATAGAGAAAGAAATTCTCAAAGAAATTATGTAAGAAGAACAGAAAGATCCATTTATCTGTCCATCCATCCATCCATCCATCCATCCATCCATCCAGTATTTACTGAGTGCCAGACAGTCTCTTAAATACATGGAGCACAGTTGTGAACAAAACAGATTAAAAACCTTGCCCTGCTCTTATGGCATTTACATTGTAGTGGGAGAGACAGATAGAAAATTAAATAAATGGGTAATTGGGTGTATTAGTGATAAATGCTAAGGAAAGAACTAGCATATAAGGAAGAAGGAAGTTCAGGAGAAGTTTCCGTTTGGGTAGACAGCCATTCACTGTCTCATGGAGAAGATGATAGTTCAGTTCTATAGGCTGGAAAGGATTTGAACCCTCGCTAGAAAGGCTTTGCCTGTGTCCTGTGGTCAGGGTTTCTTTCATTTCTCATAGTTCCTGTACTTTTTTGTTTCTTTAACATTTATATTTCTGACTCAGTTGGAGTTTTTCTGCTTCATGGCATGAAACATAGTCCACTTTTGTCTTTGTCAGATGGCTATGCTGTTGAGTCCTAACATCATTTGGGTAGTAAAATGTCCATCTTCTCTTCAGTGATGCAAGAAGTTACCCATCATCAGATACGGAGTCTTCTTGACTATTTCTTGACTTTCTGTTCTGTCCCATTGGATTGTCTATTTTTGTGCCATTGCTACATTGTTTTAATTATAGTACTTACACTGAGTCTTACTCTTTTGTAAGATGAGGTCCTTCATTGCTCTTTTTTTTGTGGTTTTCCTGATTGCTTATTTTATGTGTGGTTCAGAATAAACTTGTCTAGGAAAAAAATGATTTTTAATGGGATCATGTTAAATTTTATGTTAATGATGGAGCCTTGGCATTTCTGATGGTGTCATCCTGAGAGCAAGGAGTGTCTCTTTCATTATGCAAGTCTCTTTTTGTGTCTTTTAGGCATACTTTCAAAGTTTTCCCTGTATTGTGTTTGCAAATCTTTTTGTTCAGTTTATTTCTAAGAATTTTATTTTAATTTTATTGCTACCAAAGCTGATGTTTTCCTTTTCATCACATTTTCTAATTGATTATTGACTGTATATATGAAAGTTGTTGGGTTTTTTTAGTGTTTATTTTTTATCTTGTGACTTCATTGAATTTTCTGATGGTTTGTACCAGCTTTGCCATTGATTTTCTTGGCACTCCAGGTGGACTGTCTATCATTTTCTATGTGCTCCCTATCTGATTCTTCATTCTGACATGGGCTCTGCAGCTGTCTTGTTGACTTGGGATATTTATTTCCCCATGTACCTGAGGTTTTAAATATTCTTCATCTCTTAGTTTTGTCATTGGCCTTGGTTATGGGTGGTTTTCTGTGTCTCCTGATAGCACCTCTGCATGGTTTCTGAAGGGTTTATTCGGAAAAGTGGAATCATGTCATAACATCAATGTGCCTAATACCAAACTTGGCTTTTTTGTTTGTTTACTAAATTTTTTGCTGAATTTGTCTCAGATAGCTTCTCTTTTAGAAGAAGGAAGCTATCACAGACACACTTCCCCCTGTGTGCCCTCACCAAACATCTTCCCCTCCATCCCTGGCAATAAAAACCAGTTTAACCTCACTATTTGTAATTATTGCATATACTCTCAATACTTTAACCAAATATGTATTTTTTCTAAATAATGCATTATTGCCTTAAATGTTTACAAACTTTTTATCAGTAGTATTTTTGCTATGCATACATCTCTGCAACTTGCTTTTCTTATGGTTTCTTCATTTCAACCTCTGAACAGTGTTCCATTTTGCATCTACAACTGAACTGATTCTTCATTCTTCCATTGGTGGACACTGGTGACATCAGAGGCTTGTTTGACTTTCTATTGGAAGCTGTTATAGTGAGGATCCTCACATGGGCTCCCTGTTGCTTGGATGATGCTTCCCAGAAGATGGGTATCCAGGGGTGGAGATGCTGGGGTGCTGCAGAATTGCTTTCTAACATGGTTGTTCTTTGTTTTCATTGCCCAAACCAGCATTGGGGCATCACCACATAGTTACACACCACCAACACTTGACACACCAGATTTGTGCATTTGGGGGACTCTGTTAGGTTTTGAAACATTCTTTTTCCTAAGGCTTCATCAAGACAAAATAGAATTGATTTTGAACACTGAGTTCATACTCTGCAGTAAGAATGGTGTTGTTGACAAGTAGATTTGCATTTAATAAACGTCAAAGGATACATCAATTTCTAATCTTACCTGATAAGCCTTAATTAGTGCATAAATGATACAAATAATGACCATTTATTGAATATCAGCCCCAAACATTACATAGCAACCTTAGATTTTACAAGCATCCAGTGAAGCAAGAATACATGTCCTTATGAGGTGAGGAAAGAGACTTGGGAGGTTTTCAAGGACTCTGTCAGGTCACAGCGCCCCAAGGTGCTGACGGCAAGGCTTGAGGTGGATCTCGGGGTAATGCAGTCTGATCCTCCCAGTGGGCCTCACACTACCCAGTTCTGCATCTCTTGGGCAGACGTGACAGAAGCTGTGCCTCTTGTTCAGTGATCCATGTGACCCTTTCTATTCATGTATGGTCACTACATTGTGCCAACTCATTATACATTGATATATTTTGTTTTACAGAGTATACTCTTCCTTTTAATGTGCTCTGCAAATTGTTGGCTGCCTGCTTCGCTCAATATACAGGATGGGCCATCCTACAGCTCTCTGATCCCTTCTTACCTCTTGTTTCATCTCAACATTTTGTGACCTGATTGCATTTATTCTCTGCAAATTCAGCACTGTCCTCCAAAATGTTTAATAAGGCTTGCAAAAAGACAAGACTGAAAGCAGACCAAAACAAACAAACAAACAAACAAACCAAAAAATAGACCTTAAGGCAGGAGTGTGGCTCAGTGGTAGAGTGCTTCCTAGTACACTCCAGACTTGGGTTCCATCCCCAGTACTGTAAGAAGACACCCAAGGGCATCATTGCTGATGGAGTTCTTAGGTCCTCTCTCTTTTGGGAGTGTCCCCTGGCCAGAATATGGTCAAGGGAGACCCTTTGTACCAGATAGCCCCACAGTTGCACATTGCTGTGGCTGGGCTTCCCTGCACAATCCCATAGATTTGACCTTGCCCTCCCTTCAGGCTATTTTCTTCACAGCAGCCTACAAAGGGGGAGCCAGCCCCTCCCATTTCAGGGCCTCCTTCCAGCCAGCCTAGTGATAACTGCAGAGATGTGATTCTGTAGCTGAGCTCCAGGTTTCCCCAAATTCTCTGTCCTGAGCAGAAAAGGGCCTTTCATCTTCCCTTCCCCCTCCTCATCTTTTGCTCCTAGCTTTATTGAGGTATAACTGACAAATGAAAATGGTATACAGTTAAGGTAAACAATGGAATTTTTGGAGGCAGTCTTATTATGTAGCCCAGACTGGTCTTGAAATCTTGATCCTCCTGCCTCCTGAGTGCTGGAGTTACAGGTGTGCACCACCATGCCTGGCCAGTGTGATATACATTATCATTATTAAGCTAATCAATACAGCCATCAATAACACAAAAAACCTTACCTTTTGTGTTTGCTTGCTTTGTACTTACTAGAGAGCAAAGCTTCCCTGAGCAGATGTGAGGTTTTTAAAGTCTCCTTTTATCTTTCTTCATGTGAATATTCATAAATGGAACTTCAGAAATCCACGCAGAGTTTCATGAAGCTGCTCCAGTGTCCGCTGGAGATGTCAGATATTAATACACTGCATATGTATACCAGACACAGGCTAATACACCATATAAAACAACACATGGAGCTTACTTTCTCACATTCAAAAATGTCTGCATCCTGCACTGCCTGAGGAGGGAGGTCTACGCCCAGCACAGAGTGCAGCTCCTCATTGTGTTATAGAGCCGGGAGAAGGCAGGACTCCAAGGTCAGCAGGAAGCACAGCACCTGGTCAGAAGAGGCTGGACACACCTGGCTTGTGAGGAACCTGTGAGAGCCCACTCTGTAACAGATTAGTCCTTCAGCCAGTCTGTTCTTCCCATCCAAATGCCTGGATATACCCTAGAACTTTTTTACTGCCAAATTACTGTGTGTCCATAGTCCCCACCAAGGACTTCTATCATTAGAAGACTGCTCCAAATATTAGACACTGTTTTGTAGCTTAATTGACAGGGGTATCACTTTGATTCTTCTCTCTTTAAAGTGTTTTATTGAAATAGAAACACACCAAAAAAGCCCACAGATCCTAAGTGTACAGTTCAATGACTTTTACAAGCTAAGTATTGCCATCCAATAACTAACTTGTCAGACCAACTCGTCAGACTAATTTGTCACCCCAGGGACTCCCTCATGTCCTCTCTTGGTTGCTCCTGTGATAAGAACGTCTTATCGGTGTCTTCTTGGCAAGACTGGAGACAAGTGCCCTTGGCATTTTGAAGAACTTTGGGCATTCCACTAGTCTCCCTAGCCAAATTTGTACACTGTCTTTTAATGAGGTTGATACATTGGAAATGTTTACACAAATAGCTTTTCCCATTTCTTTGCATGAATTCCTGTTATTCCTACAAACAGCCCTTTCTCGCCTTGTCATTCAAATTACTGGGATACCTTATACTTGTGGCCCGGTTACTGTGCAGAGACTACAACTATTTACCAAGGATCCTGCAAGGTCAAGAGCTTCCGGGCAGTGTATGTGAATTTGAAAAGCTAAAGTCTGACAGAAGATGTTGTCAGAGATAGTGGATAACTGTTTTTGGGGGCCCAAACCTACATTGCTGTGAAGTTAGCAATTCAGCTCATTTTTTGTAGCAGTTTCCCATTTGCATTTTGGGATTTCCTCCAACTTTGGCCCATGCACTTGGGGTATCTTTGCTCTGCTCTAGGGAAATGTTGGTGGAACACAAGACCAAGGCCAAGGGCAATCAGAATAGGAAGTGTATGTATAAAAAGAAAAGGGTCTGGTGGTCAACTTGCTCTGTGAGAGTGTGATCCTCTAAGATTCATATGTTGAAATCCCCACATTTTAGTACGTCAGAATGGAGCTACATTTGGAGATACATCTTTATAGAGGCAATTAAGTTAAAATGAGGCCCTTAAGGTAATTCCTAATCCAATGTGACTGGGGTCCTTATAAGAGGAGTAAGAGACATGAGGGATGTGTGTGCACAGAGAAAAGAGCATGTGAGGACACGGCAAGAAAGACGTCTCAGGAGATATCAAACCTGCTGACTCCTTGGTCTTAAACTTCCAGCTTACATAGCTGTGAGGAAATGAATTTCTGTTGCATGGGTCACACAGTCTGTGGTATTAAGTAATGGCAGCTCGAGTAAATGAATACATGTATCCAAAGGGGCATTGCAGATGTGATCACATTAGGGATCTTGAGATGGGGAGATCATTCTGGATTGTGCAGGTGGGACCCATGTAATTCCAGGGGTCCTTATAAATGAGAGAAGGCAGGGAAGGGTCAGAAGCAAAATAAGAAGGATGAGGCAGGAGGAAGACTGCCCATCACTGACTTTGAAGATGGAGGAGGGAGCCATGAGCCAAGGAGACTGGTGGCCTCTAAGAACTGGAAAAAGTGGGGAAATGATTCTCTCCTTGGCTTTCCAGCAGGAGTACAAACCTGTGGACACCTTCATTTTAACTCAATAGGAGACCTCTAGCCTTCAGAACTATGAATCATAAATTGGTATTGTTTAAACCACCAAGTCTGTGTTAATTTGTTTCAGAATCAATAGAAAACTAATACAGATGAGCTTTTTTTCACTTACAAGGAGATATTACATTGCTAAACTTGAGAATTGCTACTATAGGAGACCATCAGCTATTCAAAGTATTGTGTAGAGGAAAATGTAAGATTCAACTGAAAGGGTAAATTCAGACTGGAGGATAACTTGGAGAAGGTGAAGAGATCAAAAGAAAGGTCACTGTAATAGTTCAAGGAGAAGATGGTAAGTAGTGGATGTGGGCAGTGCCAAGGGGAGGTTCATTGCCAGGGGTAAATTTGGGAGGCTTAGAAGGGATAGGATAGGTTTTTGGATGACACTCAGGTTTATGGCCAGGAGAACTGGATAGCTTGTGATGTTGGCTTGACTGGATTGAGGGATGCATACGGAATTGGTAAATTGTTACTTCTGGATGTCTGTGCTGGTGTTTCCAGAGAAAATTGACATGTGTGTCACAAACTGAGGAAGGAAGAGCTCAGCATGGGTGGGTACCACTCAGTCAGCTGGGGACCTGGATGGAAAAGAAAGAGGAAGGGGAACTTCCTCTCTCTCTGGCCCTCCTTCCAAGGTGGTCATGGATGGTTTCTGTTGCTGCTGTTCTTGGACTCCAGCACTTGCATCAGTGACCCTCTGAAGATTCATGGGCCTTTGGCCGGGAACTGGAGGCCAAAGGAAACTGGTCCCTTTGGTTTCCCAGGTTCTGAGGCATCGGCCTTCTTGGGTTGAGTTATGGTTTTGGCTCTCTAGCTTACAGATGACTGTCATGGAGTTTGTCAACCTCTGTGATCCTGTGAATCACTTCTAATAAACGCCCATGCATACATACCATATCTGCTGTTTCTCAGCAGAACCCTGACAAATACAGGGAGAAAGAAGTCTGGGGCTTAGGAGGGAGGTTTGGGCTAGAACTACCAACTTTATGTTACTGGGATAGATGAATGTTGAAGCCTTGGACCATGTGAGATCCCTCAAAGTCATAAGTAAAGGGAGGAGACAAGTGGAGTTGGGAGTCACATTATTCCCCTCATAATAAAGTGGTTCCCTCTCAAATTGTCTTATACAAACAGGAAATCCTCACTCAATTAACAGTTTTGTAGGGATGGAGCTATTTCATAGGAACAATTACCAACCGTCCTCCAAAGTCAGGGTTGGACTAAGGTTTATGCAATCTAAAAATTTTATTTTTTCAGTCCTAAGGATGGAACCCAGGGCCTGAGTTACACTCTTAGCCCCACAATCTGAATTTTGAAAATACTGCTTTTTCTGGCACATTGGGAGGAAAAAGGAGACCATGTCCTAGTGCATGGAACATGTAAGCCCCTGAGTTCTTTTTGGGTCCCCGGAGGTGGCCTATGTACCACTCTGTGACATTGCTGTCCTGCTGTAGTAAACCAGAAAAAGGGGCTGTTACTAAAAAAATTTGTTGAGAGGCAAGAGTCAAAAATGTTTGGATACTGATATAAGTATGAACTAGCAGCTTATGGTGAAAAATCCTCCAGCCTGCTGTGTCTTGTGGGTAGGCCATGGTGTCCCCAAACAGGATTCATGTGTCTGAAACCAGAAATTGTGTCTTAAAAGCCATTGAGTTGCATGCTCTTCTCTACTGCATGACACAGGCTTATGTTTCAGTCATACAGTCAAGAAAGCGGGGATTTCCCAATGCTTGGTGGAATGTAATAAGTAGAATGTTTTCAAGTTTTTCTCTTATATCGCCATTAAAACTTTTTGTACATGCCACGGTGGTGGGTAAAACAAATGGGGAAGTAACACACTCACACATATACACATGCACACAAATGCACCCAGATACACACAGATACACATGCACGTGCATTCACACACATGCACAGATACGCACATATACACACATGCACACACATGTACACATACATATGCACACACACATCTTCACACATTCAAGCACGTGCATTCACACACATGTGCGCACACACAGACCAGCCACTCAGGAGCATCTTTTTGTTTGAGGATTTCTTCTCATTTGCACACAAGAGCATATTGCTGTGGTTTTTCTCCTTGGAGCCAGCAGTCATATTTTCTGCTAATGAAGTTGTTCCCAGCTTTGAGGATGAAATGGAATGTTTTTCAGTGTTTATTTTGTAGCACTCTAATTCTGTGGGATTTTTGACTTAACCAAAAAGCCTTCACTCAGATAAGTTTGGAGAACACTGAATTAAACAAAGTTGGCCTACTTTCTTGCAGTCTGAAGAATAAGAATGTTCCTCCTCTCTCCAGACACGGATGAAGTTACAATACTTCCCAAACTTATTTGACCCCAGCACCATGTTTTCTCACCAACCCACCTTGGGGCTCAGATGCTCCATGCAGATATTATTGGACTTCTCATGTTTGTGTTTTGACTGCTTCCTAAGCAAGGTTGAAAATCAGTGTTCTATGTCCCCTGGGAAAATCTAGGAGACTTTTGAACAATAGGTGTAGTCTGGCAAGGACTGCTGAATATTCCCTAGAACCCATCCTCACCCTCTTCCTTTGATAATAGAATTCCTGAATTTTAACTGTGCATGGAGCTACCCAGGAAAAGTCTGTCTTTCAAACCTCCTTCATACCACGTGAAACTGCTGACTGCATTATGAAGGAACTAATCTGAGAAATCTCTCTATCCTGTCCCTAAAGAAGGGAGATTATTTTAACTTCCCCTCTCCTGTTTGTGTTTGCTGGAATGCATGATGGCAGGAGTCAAAGTAGCTACATTGGGATAGGAGATGGAAGCCTGATGTTGAGGATGTCAGAGATATGATAGGGATGGCCTGGCATTTTCATGACTGGGAATCTATTATAGCTACCAACCTAGTGTTTGGCATGCTAGAGAACTAATCCTTAATCATATGTAAGCCACTTTTATTGTGGAATCTTTTTTTTTAGCAACTACACTGATGTCCTAACTAATCTCCAAGTTTATGGATCAGGAGAAATCAAGAATACCTAGAGTGTGTGTGACAACCCCGGGCACTGAATGCACTTGAATTGCTCTAGTTAGCTTTCTGGCTAAGGAGCTGATGTTTCAGCTGCTCTTTTCTGATTATTTATGTTGCTTTCTCCTTGCCCTCTTTCCTGTAAACAAGACACATATGTCACCTGTGACTTGCCTTCCTCCAAGGCTGCTGTTAAGCCAATGGAAAGAATTCATTTACATTATTTTCCTTCGTAGCTCATCACTTCAGAGTTCAAAGTAAAGAGTTTGACACACTCTCTTTTGCTGCGAATGAGTTCTCTATTTTCTTACACCAGTTTTCAGGAGAAATAAAGAAAACCTGGCAAGTGTAAGGATTCTGAACTGTCATTTCTGTTTCCTTATCACCTATGGCAGAAGGAAGCTCAATTCACTGGTCATTTATTGAAAACCTGGTGCAGGCCCAAGTCTGTGGTTTGTGTGACTATAACAGCAAATAGTGTTCATTATCAAAAAGACCCCAGGCTGACTGGCTTGGTTTGCCCTGGAAGGACTTTTTGTGCATGCATGTGTAACACCCATGCACAAGGTCACCCATCACCGAGGTCCTGACCCATCACCAAGGGCTGAATACCTCCTGTGTTACTCTAGGTATTACGGGTTTTATAGATCTAGAAAACTTGATCCTTTAAAATTAATCAAAAATCACATGTGACAATTAGCAAAGAGTATACTCCAGCATGTAAGTGACATTGATTTAATAGCTCTCACTATCCAGGGGATCAGTTTTAGTTCAATACATGACAGATTCCTAATCAGCATTGTGGCTCAGATTTCTATAGCTATCAAAACAACTCAGTCCTGTTATTGCTTATACTCTCTCTACAACAAAATTAGAAATAAGGGCAAAATAGTTTCTGCTGGGTATTGGGGGAGGGAGAGAGAGGGGGTGGAGTGGGTGGTAAGGGAGGGGGTGGGGGCAGTGGGGAGAAATGAACCAAGCCTTGTATGCACATATGAATAATAAAAGAAAAAAAAACTCAGTTCTTTATGGAGGAAAGAGCCAGGTGTGGGAGAAGATGAGGGAATACAGCAGGATGTTGAAGCAAGTTGGACAGGGCTCCCCGTCCCCACTACAGTTTCTGTGTGGATGCATCCCAATTGTCACTTTCATGGTTCCCCAGGTTTGCAATGTCAGAAGAGCACCTATGGAGCCAGCTTTGATGGGGAGAAAGCTGCCCTCTTCCAAATGACTTGTGCCTGCGGTGGTATGCTGCTGATTGACTGAACTGTCTGACTCATGGAGGCACACACTTTCTTTTTCCTTTTTTTTTTTTTTTTTTCATTGTGCTGGGGATACATTGTGACATTTATAAAAGTTCTTACAATATATCATAGTTGAATTCACCCTCTCCACCGTTCTCCTTTATCCCCCTTCCTCCATTCCTAAAACACTTTCAACAGGTCTCATTTTTCCATTTGCATACATGTGCACACAGTATTTTCACCATATTCACCCTCTTACACCCTTTCCCCACCTCTTCCCCCTGCTACTGATACTACCCCCTCCCAAATTTCTGCCCTCCGGTTCTCCAATTTTGTAAAAGAAAAAAATGACATTTTTGTTTGTTTATGATAGTAATACAGGGACTTTCCTTGTGACATTTCCCTGTATATATGTGTTATAACCCGGATTGGCTCATCTCCTCTATTTTTCTACTTTAGTTCCCTTTTCCTTCTTATGGTGATTTCAGCAGGTTTAAAAATTCTATGAAGAACATCAACCATATTCACCTTCTTAACTTCCTTCTTTCACCCTCCCTCTCTTGTATGTGACCTCCCCTTAGTGAGACCTGTTTTTCGTAATATTGCTGTGTTTGTGTTCTGTCTATATTCCACGAGAGAAAACCCCTCATTTTCCAGATGAGGATGCTCAGTGTGATGCAGACTGCACAATCTCAGACTTGTCCCCATGGTCACTTTTACTGTGTGGTCTTCTCTAGTCCCCAGGCATCCTGTGCTTTGAATACAATGTTTGTGGGTGTGTGTTGTGGGGGGCTGGGAGGGCTTCATTAACCACATCATCGCTACAGATGGGGGCAACACCAGAATTCTCATAGCACAGGAGCAAAATCAGTGTGGCAGAAAATCTTGAGGATGTAGTTGAACCTTAATAACTGTCTTTTTTGGACTCAAACATTACAAGCACTTCAGGAGTGTGTGGGGTGACATACTCCTTGTGGTACCCTAACAGAAAGAGTGCTGGGGAGACAGCAGCAGGACGGCGCACAGCATGGGGGGCAGGGGCTTTATGAGGGGAAGGATGACAAGAAAGGACCCTCTGAGCACTGCTCTATGCTGGGCATGGGCTTCCCCTCCCCTTGCTTCTGCTCATCTTCCAGGTCAGATCGGTGGAAAAGGAAGTGGAGGTTTAGGGCGTGGTAATTTACATCACAGAAGATGGATTCAATCCTACCTTTGTCTATATTATGGACGCTGGGGAAATTAGAGGTGACCTGTGGGACCTGAAAGATGGGACACCAGTTTCCTAAATATCCGTACTCTGTAAGGTTTCTTGGGATCCTCTCAAATCTGGGGGTAAGGCTGTGCATGGGGAACCCACATACTGACTGAAATAGAATTTTCTGGAAAACTGATGGGGTGGCAGATCACACCAGATTGCTTTGGATTTAGGACAAAATGTGAATTTTGCTGCAACCTAGGGACTATGATTCATAGGTGCCACACATATAAAAGTGACACAATGAGTAGCAGCCATCCCAGTGTTGGCACAATGTTGGCACCACTCTCAGGCCAGCTGGCCCCTCTGGGTCAAATCTAGACTCTAAGCTCATGCATCCCAGGCTCTCAAGCCCACTGCAGAACATGGCTTCTTGGCATCCTTTCAGCTGACTCATGGTGCCATCATGAGTCAGCTGTTTTCTCTCAGCTGTTTTCTAGGCAGGACCCCATGCAGACAATGAAACTTTTTATCTTTGAGATAAGGAACTTGAGCTTTTCAATGGAGATGCTTAGGGCTGAGCTGCGGGCCTTGACTTTAGCTGGGAAAGGTCAGCAGCACTGCAGCAGTCAGACATCCTGTCAGGCCAGAAGCTGGAACAGAGCAGGGCCCTTGTCCTGCAGACAAAAAAATCTCAAAGAAATAAAGGGCTCCTGTAATGATAGATGGTGTGGTGTGTTTGTGCAAGCTCGAGGTGGGCAAACTTTGTGTCTATCTGGGAGGGAAGGTAGATCCCTGTTGATGAGGGTGATGAGTGAGGATGCCTGAGATTCCTGGTTTGGGGGAGAGTCCTTTGTCCCTTTTTTTGTGTCTCCAGGAATTGTCTGGGAGCAAGCCACTTCCTGTTAATAGCCCATAGGGGACAGATAGTGAAAGACGGAATGGCAGACCTAGAGGGGAAAGGGACTGGTCAGCAACCCTCCCCCACACTCCCCTTGTTCAGAGCCCTGCAAGAGCTTCAAACAGGAGAAGCAAAGGGTTGTCCTTCCTACTCTTGGTGGTAATTTAAATTCCTGTTGCCTTTTTTTTGCAGTGAATGTTTGGTTTGAAAAGATTTGCAGCAGACTGCAAAAAATTTCTTTTGATTCTCTAATGGGGTGTTTTGAAGTCAGCACTGCAAATTGGTTAAACACTCCACAAATTAGGACTCAATGATTGACTAGCTGAGAAGAATCTGAAAGCCCCATTCTGCCTGGGCTTTAGATGAGCTGGCAGGACACACTGGCAGCCATTGGGCCAGGCTGGATTACATCCAGGAAGACCAAGAGGGTCAGATATGGGGTGTGGCAGCTGGGAAGGGAGACAAGGATTTTGCATGAATTCTTGGCAAAACTAGGGTTTGAACTCAGGGCCTCATGCTTGCAAGGCAGGCACTCTACCACTGAGCCACTCCACCAAGTCTCTATAGCTTGAAAGATCATCAGCTCCCTACTAATGTGAACCAAGACATTGTAGATGAAGTAAAAACACAAGCAAAGGCTGTTTTCTTCGGGTGCTGAATATATTTGTAAATTGAGAGACCCAGGTTCAGTTAGAGGATGAAAATTTCCACCAAGTGAAAGCAGTCTTGGGCTTTTACAGTAAGAGTGGGTATGTGCAGCTTAGCTGTCTTTGGGGGAGACAAGCAGGATCGAGGTGAGACAGTTCACTGGATGAAATGAACACAAATCAGGGTGGTTGTGAAAATTTTAAGTCCATCGGAATGTCTGAGTCAGGAGGCAAAACTGGTTACTCCAGTGTTTCCCAAGCATTTGGAGGGATTGTCAGACTCTGGGAATTTGTTCCCCCTGGCAGATGCAATCCCTGACATGGTATCTGTCAGTAATCATTGGTATGCTTTATTATTTCAGTGGAGGGAATTAGAATAACACCCCCAAAATGTCACTTTCACATAAGGATTGTTTTGAACTGAAGTCAATCAAGATAACCACAATAAGCACAAAAAAGAGTTTTCTGTTTTCTCTATAGCAGGTACTTTTGCTTAAAAAGTACTGACTCCTTACTTGGGCCCACAAGTTAAGGAAGAGAAAGTTTGGCATCCCCACCCCCACTGTACATCTATCTCATTAATTCTGAGTTTCTCTCCCCGGCAATCAACTTGGGTTCCAGGAAGGACAAGGCAATCCATCTGTGACAAGGGAACAAAAGTACTCCTAAGGAAAAGATCAGCAGACCCTCACACACAGATCATCCCTAAATGGGGACAATGACCTATAGTGATGAGATAGCAGTTCTTATCTTGTGAGAACTAGATTGCTCCCTTCAAGTGGTGACAGCAATTACAAGTTCTCTGTACCCCTCACAGAACCAGACCTGAGGAAATGATCAACCAGGCCACACTTTTAATTAAGCATGCCTCTCTTGACCTGCAACCCTAACTACCTGGGAAGGCAGAGATTGGGAGGATTGTGGTTTGAGGCCAGCCTGGACAAAAAGTTCAGGAGACATCATCGCAAAAAATGGCTGGGCATAGTGGTGCCTGCCTGTCATCTCCAGCTATATGGGAAAGTATAAATAGGAGGATCACCATCCAGGCCAGCCTGGGTAAGACCCTATCTCAAAAAATAACCAATGCAAAAGGGACTGGTGGAGTGGCACAAGTGGTAGAGCACCTGCCTAGCAAGTGTGAGGTGCTGAGTTCAACCCCCAGTACCACCTCAAAACAAACAAAACTCTGAAGTTCACACCTGTACCCTGAAGATGGGCTGAAAATTTCCTTGCTTGTGTCTTGTTTGTAAGCCTTCTCTGTCCTTCAACCACTACTGTCTTTACTTGGCATGTTGGGCAACTGGTGGGACCTGACGCCCTGGAGTTAGGCCTCTGGCCTAGAGCTCCAGTTACCTTTCTATGTCTGCCTAAAATTATGAAATTGATTTCCTTTTAGGCATATATTTCCCCTTTTGCTCTTTTGCACCAGGAGGAAAAACACTATCACTGGAGTCAGAAATTTGACACCAAAATGAGTCTAAACCACTGAACAAACCCTCTCTCTCATTGGTTTCTCATGGATTCACTTTCCACAACTTACCATTCCTAGAAGCCCAAATGTTAGGTCCCTGGCATTCTTGGGGCAGGCAGAGGGTCCCGAGGCTAACACTGAAACCAGACTCCCCGATTCATGACCGCTTGCAAAACTCCCCTGATTGTTTCCCTGCTTGCAAAACTGCAGGAACTTCCTGCTTCTCAATTACCTATGCATGTCGACCTGTTCCTTCTGGTGATCACAGATAAATGGAGGCTAGCAGCCCGGCTGTTCTGTGGGAGGAACACCATCCCTCCGTCATGGTGTGGCCCCTCCTATAAAACCCCCTACCCATTCCAGCTGAGCTGCTGCACTCTGATCCCGAGACAGCTTGGCAGTCTGCACCCCAGTAAATCTTTCTTTTCTACACATGGTGTGGTCTCTGTCTGGCAGTTCTTTTTCCTTCCTCTTGTCCCTTCTCTATGATGTATTGTCCTTTGTTAGAATGGTATATAACTGTCCTTAGGTCTTCACATCTTGTCTGTATAAATAAAATACTAACCCCAAAAGTGTAAAATTTTAAATTAAAATATTAACACTAAATCTTAAAAAATGTAAAAGTTAAAATGCTAACACCCAATGCAATTTGTTTGTCTTTATTTTTTTGTTGATCTCTTTCACCAGTTTAATTAGCAGGCATTACCAGAAACTCTTGTCCGATAAGAAGAAAGCTGCAAATAACTTTATCATTCATTTCAGGAATTTCTTTTTTTTTAAAACTTTTTATTAGCATATTATTGTTGTATTGGGGGTACATTGTGACATTAGAAATTTCTTTAAAAATCCATTTAAATTAGCCTGAGTCTTACTTTATCTTAATACATAGCATCAAATATGTTTACTCTCCAGGTCTCTCCAAAGCCCTCATCTGGTGTGAACCAATCCACAGTGGTTGTCCCAATGATTCCCATCTAACACCTACTCCCCAAGTCTGACCTCTCCCCATCCTTCTGAGATGTCACTTAAAATTTATCAAAATGCACTTCTCCTTCATCACTGAACTCGGCTCACAGCAACATGTGGTTTGATGGCATTTTCACGAAGCCAGCCAACCCCTTGGTCTCCCAAAAGTACCTGCTTATTGATCATTTTTTTCATCTTGAATCTTTCTGAATTCTAAGGGGTCCCACAACTTTCCTGGTCTCTTCCTACTTGGAGGGCATCTGGTTTTCAAAACTGTCAGTCAACACCCCTATACAAGTAACCAGGAATTCTAAGCCAGAGCTCCACCTCAGGGGTTCCACATGTAAGGTCTGGCCATTTGTCCCCATATGGCAAATAGAGTGATAAGTAGTGGTGAAGGGCAGATTTATCACACTGTATTGGGGGCTTAAAAGCTGCTGTCGCTGAGGAGCTCTGACTCTACTTGGGCCCACAAATAACGAACGGTAGGAATCAGATGATTGCAACCCCTCTTTTCCACAGAAATGAAAGGAATAGATTGACAATGGAGAAAATGTAACCAGGACCACAAAAGGGAAAACTATTGGTATAGCCAGCTTGCATACTGGCCAAGTAACTCCACTTGCTAGTCAAACTGACATCCTCACCTTTTGTCTACATGCTGGAGAGCTTGAGGTTGACTCCTTTTACTCTTCAACTAAACCAGGCAGTCTTCTACCCCTTTTCTCTCTCTGACCACCAGACAACTAAACCTGTCAGCTGAGACATACAGCTTCGGAGATGTGGTGCCAGACAGCTGGAGAACCAAGGCCAGCACCTATTCTGGGATATGCATTTAGTCATGTATTCCAACTGAACATTTGAACTCCCCTTTAAAAAAGCAGACATTTTCCCTCAGAAGTGGATGACAGAGCTTTGAAAGGTTGACTCTCCCTGTCTTCTTCTTCACCTGATAAATGATAAACCTTATTTCCTTTTCCTCAAAACCCTGCTCTCATTATTTGTGAATTGACATTGAGGCCAGGGGACTAGCTTTCTGGTAACAACATGGCACAGGGAAGTTGTGGGAAGAGGCAAAATAAGCACTTCAGCCATCTTCAGTGTATGGAAGACCTTAAGTAGAGGAAGACTTGGCAGGGACGAGAGGTATGCATATTTATTAAATAGTCCCAGGCAAAGTGTGGCCTGGCTGACCATCATCTCGATTCTGGTTCTATGAGGGGCATGGAGAAATTATTGCTGTCATCACTTGAGGGGAGCAATCTAGTTCCCACAGGATGATACTCCTGCTCCAGGATACACCTACTCGTTATAGGTGGTTGTCCTTACCTGTGGGGTGGTCTGTCCTGCCAGACTCTATTGATCTTTACCTTGAGGGTAGTTTTTGCCCCTTGTCATAGAGATGTTATTGTCATCCCTGTCCTTTGTGCAACCCAAGGTGATTGCAGGGGAGAGAAACTCAGGTGTACAGTGAAGCAGCTTTTCTCCTGCTTTTAATTAACTTGGGGCCCAAGTAAGGAATCAGTGGTTTTTAGCACAAGCAGTTTCTAAGTGCCTGTCAGATACAGAGGACTATGGAATTATGTTGTCAGCAGGGTTTGTTTGGATGTGTTTTGTTCCCTCGAAATCTCATGTTGAAATTTGGTCCCCAATGTGACGTATTTTGAGGTGGTGTGCCTTTTCAGAGGGGATCAGGTAGTTAAAAGGGATTCAAGCCTTTTTCATGAGACTGGGTTAATTTCCAAATAGCAAGACTGGACATGGAGACACTCACGGATGGATTAGTCACTTCGAGAGCAGCTTGCTATGAAATGAGACTACCCCTGGTGTTCTGTATGTCTTACACCTGCTGGCCGTGCTTTCACCACAGGCTGGAGCAGCCCAAGGCTCTCACCAGAAGCTGAGTGGTACCAGCACCATGCTTTGGGACTTTGCAGCCTCCAAAACCATGAAACTCTTTTCTTTATAAATCACCCAATCTTGTGTATTTTGTTATAGGAACTGAAGGTGGACTAAGACACCCATATAATGAAAAGTTTCCACTTGAATATTTCCTTGTCATCAGTTTCCTGACTTTCTTTCCTTTCTTCTCCATTTCTAACAGTTGACTATGAGACAGATGAATTTGAAATTCTTTTTTGTCTTTGATGCATTCCTTTCCTTTATTGCCTATAAATAACAAGCCTCTAAGTCCCGTTAATTTACCCCAAAACACTTTTATTTCCTCTCCAGTCAGCCCAGCCTTGGACTTTTATCTTGTGGTCCTTAAACTTTATCGTGTGTATAGATTCCTTTGAGTTTTTATTGAAATTTATGAATCCTTTCCCCCATAAAAATAGAGTTGTGTGTATACAATGGAAAATTTGAGCGGTACATCATGATATCACCGAAACCCTGAAGTCCAAATACTCATCCTAACATTTCCCTGTCACTAAAAACTTCCTTCTCATTCCATCCATGGGGCCCTCAGATTAATTTTTTAAGTACTACCTCCAATAAAAGATTACCAAAGGCTTCTTAGAAATCTTGAAATAAAATCTGAGGCTTAGCTGGGTATTCCAAAAGCCCTTCTCAATCCTGAGAAAAAGACTCAAACTGCCCTCTCAGTTTTACCCCCTCAAACACAGATGTAAAATAAACCTAATAATAATAGTAATAATAATAGTAGTAGTAGAAGTAGTATTGGGTAGAGATTAATCGAGCACTTGCTGCTTACAAGGATGCTCTGTGCCTGGTGCAGAGGTGTCAGGGACCCCCCTGACATTAAGCTCTCCTTTGCCCTTGTTTGGCAAAAGTTCATATCCTCATCTGGCTGGCACGGGGGAACAGTGTGGGCTTCAGAGCTGGGCAGAGTTGAGTGTAGGACATCTACGCATTCCAACAATCTGATCTCTGAGCCTCGCTTCTCCTGGAACCTAGGGATGATCTGGTAGTCACAGGAGAGTGATGAAGAGTGCCTGGCTCTTGGATCTGCCTTCTATGCCATAGCTCTTTTGGAGCTCAGTGTATAATTTGAATGTCTTCTGATCTAATGAATAGCTGATGAGATGTTCCCCCAGGTGAACCCTTCGGTAGAAAGTATCACCTTCACAATTGGCCTGTCCAAATCACCATGTTGCTGAAAGCCTTTAAAAGAACTCTCTAGATCTGTGTGTTTGCTGGGAGCCACATTCACAGGGAATCCACCCACCTTTTGGTGTGTGACTTTTCCCAACACTGAGTATAGAACAGGTGGATTCAGGACCAAGCTCCTATGCTCAGAGAGCCCTGGCTGAAAAATCCCAACACTTAACCAGGAACCACTTGAATGAATATGGATTCCTCACTAAACACAGCATGGTGACATTGTTCTTCATCTTCACTAATTTAACTCAGGGGTGGAATTTTATTTTCCCCATTGGCAAAGGATGAGAAATGGATAATGAGAAATTGAAGTATTTTGTGACTTTTTTAACCTATGAGTTTATAACTCATTAAAGAGAAGCATATCTTTAATGAACCCCAAAACTGTGCTAAACACTCTAGTTGGGAACAAGGTCTAGAGGGACTTAAAATATCATCTTAGTAGGGAAACCATTTATTTCTGAAATAACTAGACCATAATTATCTTAAATAAAAATCACTTAGAAGTGTTTTTCAATATAATTGGCTGCCTATTGTTTTATTTTAGGGAACTGAGAACATTGTCTCGAGATGGGGTTCATAGATTTCACTAGACTGCTAAAAAAAAAAAGAGGAAAACAAACAAAGGTTATGACTGTCATGACCGTCAACATCCCTTTACCTTAGTATGGGTTCAAGGTGGCAGGTCCCTTGGGGGAATTCTGGCCCTCTTTGGGGAAGTCTTTCCAACTGCTCCTAGGTGGGAGGAAGGTCTCTCCCTCCCCTTCCTTCTGGTCTAAGACCTGCTCCTGTTTCCCAGGCTGTCACCCCAACTTGTAAAGTTCTTGCCCCAGCAGCAGTACCTGGAACCCCAGAATCTAGGTCCAGTATGATTCAATCACAGCCTCATTCAACCTTGGATTCAAAGCTACAGTGGTGAGGGACAGAAGGCACAGCAGGGGAGGCCCTGCCTCACTAGTCATTGGAGTTGCTGAGACTGGGGGCCAGGCTCTCCTACCCCACTCCACCATTCAGCAGGAAAAGCAGGGAGGCAGGAAGGCATGAGAAAGCCCAGCCAAAGATTCCAGAGTGTGGAGGTCTGTCTCCTGCCTGGCCTCATCCCCAGGAGGGGTTGGGTGTGGGGTGATCCCTGGCTGTCACTAACCATTGCAGAATTGGCAGGCGTTCTCTCTCCATCAGCAGGAGAGTGCCTGTCTTTCTTCATGGCACCCTTCAGATAACCTGATTCATGCACCACAACAGTGTCATCCTGTCCAGGGGCAAATCGATCTCAGTTGTCATTGATCTGAGCTGCACTTTAAGAAGAAATTCAAGTGACACCAGACTCAGATGTCCCCTCTGACCTACCCTCAGACAGAGCCTGGGAAGCTCTGCACCACTGGCCTCACGTGGCCCTGGCTGCGTTGTTCTGAGTTCTCCATTTGGGTTTGCTCCACTTGCAAGGTGGGGTCCATTTGGATCAGGTTGGAGTAAGCTGTGTTTGTGAATATGGTATCTGAGCACAGGGGCTGGGGGTGTGAGGGGGTCTGGGGGTGGAAGGGCTGTCACTGGGCCAACAAAACAAAGTGTTCCCACTTGCTGTGATAATACTGGATGCCACAGTGTTTCCAAGGACAAATGAAGTCCAAGTTCCTACCTCAGTTTCATCCTCCCAGTTTTGGAGCTGGGGTCACCTCTAACCCAGTGCCAAGGGAGCAATTAACCACCACTTCCTCCTAGTGTAACAAGCTTGTATATCAGTGTGTGAAGTCCTCGCATGCCTACCTTGCGGTTTTCAAGCAGGTATGTGTCAGGTGTTTCTTAACTTCTCATATTACATGGCTTGTGTCTAATGGGGTTGACCTTAGTAAATAGTTTAAATCCCATAAGCCACTGCTCATGACCTATTCTGGCCCTCAGACTGTGCCTCTTTCACTCATCAGCTATGTTACCTGGTGGAATCACCTAAGCTCCCTGAGTCACCACCTTCCCTTAGGTGAGACAAACTCTGTTATCCAGGTATTGGGATACAAAAGGCCAAAATGTGTCTGCCATGACTTTCATGGTATTCAGGACAGTAAGGCTCACATGTCAGTCCCTTTTCTTCCCTCTTACCTGTATCCACATTAGAAATCTGTGGTAAGTTTTTTGAGGGGAGAGGGGGTAGGAATGGGGTAGAGAAGAAGGTGGGGAGACTGATTTAGGTACCAAGAAAAGAAAAAATCCAAGCAAATAAAACACCTTCCCTCCAAAGACAGTAGAAATGAACTGTAGGATTCTTTAGGCATTTGTTATTTTTACAGCAGTAACTTAATTATACCTAGTAAGGGTGTTTGTTATACATGTTCTAATAATCACCACTGATTCTATAAAATCATCTAAATTGTCCTCAAGTGAAAATAAGCCATTATGTCAGCAAGCTGTCCAACTTGTGTGTCTGCCAAGATATTAGTATCTTTCTTCCTTTGTTGCATATTTCTTTCCCTAGTCCACCAGTGTTTTCTTTCCAACCCAGTGTAGAAGGACTAAGGCATTTTCCTCATTCACTTGGCCTCTACATTATGTACATAAACCTAGAATGGTTAGACTTCCCAACATCGTGGCAAAGACAAAAGCCAAATCAAATTTTTCTGATGACAGAAGGAGTTAATAAACATTTCCTCAACATACTTGGAAAAACACAAAAAAAATACCTTAGACTACCTGGGCAGGTGAGCTGCGTGGAGGAAGATAGTAATGCAACTTTGAACAGGCCAGGCTTAGCCAGGCCTTGGATTTGGGCTTTGCAGTGGTGCAATTTGACCATAAGGTGGCAGGAGCCCCCAAAGAGTAAACTGAAATTGAAAAAGATATTCAGGAGGTTTGGGTAAATCTCGTGCATATGTGCAAAGGTCTCAAGTTGCCTCATTGGTTTTGAACCTTTTATTTTTTTTTGAGGAACTAGGGATTGAACTCAGGGCCTCATGTTTGCTAGGCAGGCACTCTACCAATTAAAGCACACTCCCAGACTTTTTGCTTTTAGCGTGTTTTTCAGATAGGTTCTGATTGACCCTGACTAGGAGCCTCCTATCTCTGCCTCCTGAGGCTGGGACTACAGGCATGCATGTCTCTCCCTCCCCTCTCTCTCCTTTCCCTCCATGACCCCCCAGCTGGTTTTGAAATAGGATCTTGTTAACTTTTGTCTGGGTTGGCCTCAAACTTTGAGCCTCCTATCTCTGCCTCCCTAGTAGCTGAGATTACAGGCAAGCACCACCATACCCAGTTCTTTTGGCTGCTGTAGAATGAATCCTCTGCAATCAGATGCTCCAATAAAACAAAAGTCTGCGGGATTCTCACTTCTTCCATTTTTGCCTAATGCTTTGCCTCCCTCCTGGAAGAGTAAGTGGGAGGGAAATATATGTTAATATATCCCAGAAGGGGCTGGAACATTCAGCTCTCCTATGATGAGTTACCCTGACAGGCTAAATTACGATTCAACAGGAACAGGGACACATTAATATCTTGGTTTCCTTTTTGGGCCATTTCTCACAGGGTGTAAGATGCAGTAATATAATATATAGCAGCCTACATGGGCTATCACAGAGCCCTGCTATTTTAAGTGGCCTAATTGGGTTTCTCATCTTTGTTAGTAGAGCTAGAAGGTGTGGGACGGTGAACGAGGCACAGAAAGGCACTTAATTGGTGCTGTGTTCTGTACATCTTTATGTAACAGCAGACTCTTGCAAAAGGTGGGAATCTTACATAAAGAACCCAGAGAAGACTGACCAAGTGAGGAAGAAACCAAGCCTTTCCTGGGTGCAAAGTCGTGTTAGGATTGCCATTCAACACAGCAGTGACCACACCGCTCCAAAAGGCTCCTGTGTCTTCTGATCTCTGCACGAGTTGCCATGCTTAAACTTGTGAAGATTTTCCTATAACAAGGTCAAGTAAGTCCTCACAAAACAGCACAAAGCAGCAAATCTTCCCAAAGTGTGAAAAAAAAAAATTAAAAGCAGCTCATTTGCATTCAGGGCTTGAGCTGAACATTCTGTACAAGTGCAAGTCTGCGTCTCTCTGAAAGTATCTTTGACCCTAGCTTTAGTAATTCCTTGCCTACCATTATGTACACTGCCTCTGATAAATTACTCAATCTCTGCTGTGTTGTTTAAGGAACGCGGGGACTGTGCCCCTATGTGTTGAACTGCAGACACCAGGAACCACTGCATAACCAGTGCTGAGCAGCTCACAGAGGCCCTCGCTGCTTCCTTGCTGGGAGGGGTGGTCATGTCTGAGCCCTGGCTTCAGTCCAGGTCCTGGGACAGCCTTGGCCCAGACTGGGGCTCAGTACTGCACTAGCTCACTGCAGTGGGGACTGCAGCAGGCAGGCAGCCACACCCTGTTAAAGACACAGCACTCAATTCCATCTAGCTGACTCCCTTTGTGGCTGCTCCTGGGGAAGACTCAGGGGTCATCCAAGAGCAGGATTCTGCAGGGGCCCCATAGGACCTCAGGAGGATCCCAAGGTCCAGGGCTATAACCTGTGTTGGGCAGACATACGGTATTTATAGGTGACATTTCGTAGATTTCTCACAGCTGGTCTGACTGCTGAAAACTGAGTCTTATTTCCAGGATGCAATGCTTTTCCACATTTGCACCTTCATTTCCAAGCCCATTTTAAGCTTCTGGAAAGTTCTGGAAAGTGCCATACAGCTGCACTCGTCACCACAGCGTCCAGTGATGTCGGCACCTTTTGCTCACCTGCTTGCAAGTGCTCTCCATCCACTCAGGACTCCTTCCACCTGTCAAAACATTTGACAGACCTGTTCAGAGAGAGGTGGCAGGGACTTGCAGAACTGTTCCTCTGGGTGGTTATTTTCTCCTCCTCAGCAGGGGATTAATTAAACAAATGATGATGAAATTATATAATGCAACACAATGTAGCCCTTGAAAAGAATGCCGCAGCTCTGCATTCAGTGTGAGGTGGGAAGTGATACCGTTGCTGCTATTAACATTCTGTAAGCACAGGGGCAGTCCTTTATCCACAGGGAATGCATTCCCAGCTCCCAGGATGCCTGAAACCTTAGCGTTGAGCCCTGTATGTACTATTTTTTTTCTTACACATACATGTCTATGATAAACTTTCACCTTTTCACTAAGAGGAAGCATTTAATGACTTCTCTTTAGCACATCAGAGTTGCCAGCACCACTACCCTTGCACAGTGGGTTGATCAAATAAGGGTTACTTGAACCCAAGCATTGCCTACTGTGACAGTTGATCTGACCACAGGGGTCTGGGCAGAGGAAAAGTTTTCGAAGGTTTTTGGCCCTTCTCATTGTATTGGGGCTTTTGGTAAACACACAACTGTATTCAGAAGGGCTGGGTCAGCGCCACCAAGTGGCTAACGGGAGGGTAGCATATACAGTAGAGATATGCTGGACAAAGAGATGAGTCGCGACTTGGGTCAGAAGAGGTAGGAGGACAAGATCTCATTATACTGTTCAGAAAGATGTGCAATTTAAAACTTAAGAATTGTTTAGTTCTAGAAATTTCCATTTTCAGACTTCTGGTGACCATGGGTAATTAAAACCACAGACAGCAAAACCGTAGATAAGGGGGAATCACTGCATATGCTTTCACAGACACTGGATGGGTAGGAAAGGCAGGTTTTGAACATTCCAGGTAAAGGGAAGAGCACATTTAGGGTAAAAGATGTAAACAAGGCCTGGCGCTCTAGGGAGCAGCAGAGAATCTGGTGCAGAGGGAGAAGTGGAGGCTTCACAGTGTCAGGGTTTGAGTGGGGCATCCCTGGGATGAGAGCTGGATTGATGGACAGACTGCTGGCTGCCTTCCTCTGACAGCAACAATGAACTCAGCTCCTGGAATTGGGGCGGGGAGTTTGCCAAATACAGAGGCTCAGGCCGTGTGTTTATAGAAAGCCTGAACACAATTAGGGGAGTTAACAAAACTTTGAGAACTTTCCCTCCGCCCAGAGCCCTGTGGTCAGACCTGCAGAAGACGTGACACCAGGGAATATGTGACCCCTGCTGTCCAGCCTGGCAGACTCATAGTGACAGCCAGCAGTTGTGCACTTCTGGCTGGACAGGAGGAAGATATTAACTCATTGCCTGATAGCTCATTAGCTCCTCACTGTAACTTCCTCAAACAGCAGTTGGTAGTAGTCCCATTCTGCAGACAGGTAAACGGAGCAGAGAAAGGTTAAGTAACTTGCTCAAGGTCACAGAACTAGTAAGAGCCAATGGAGACTCTGGCCTGACACCAGACCAGAGCCTACTTAACTACTCTGCAACTCTGTCTAATAGGAATAAATAGACTGAGATAAAAGAGCGTAAATGCCTGGGGAAGTCAATCATGACTGTGACATGTCAAGGAGAGAAGAGATTGTGTCCGAGTGAAGGAGATTAAAAAGAAAAAGACCAAAGGCTCCTGGAGGATGGGCCTTTCTCCAGGCAAGTTCAAAGGACAGCGTTCCAGACAGTGGGATACAATGTATCCCACTAATCCTCCTGTTAGCTAAACCAAACTAATCCTCCTGGAAGTTGAACATGTTTGCTCCGAGTATAATTTTTTTCTATTGCAATTTTATTCTGTTCGTTCATTCATTCATTCATTCATTCATGTGTTCATTTATACAATATCTTGATCCTTTCCCATATGCCGAGTGTTCTGCTGGACTGGACATCAGCGATGTAAGCATAACCTTTACCCTCATTTTTTTCTGTAAAAGAAGCCTAAATACTTCAATATTTCTTCCCACTTGGTGAGTCTTAATGGCTATTTCCTTCTCCCACCTCAACAGAAAGCATAATAAATGAGAGAGACCATATAGATTTTCGAAGTGTATATTAATTGAGAGCCACCTTCCCACCGAATCTGTGCTGGAAAGTAGTGTAGCTCTTGCCTTCTTCACAGAGCTTTTAACTTTGCTGGGGCTGATATGACTGTCACATAGAAGGTGAATGCAGAGCTGTTCACGTCCTACTGTGTTTTTATGAATACACATATGTAAGTGGAACGATATGCACTCTGGCAAATATGGGTGTGATATGGTATACGTGGGGGCTCTTGGAGGGTAAGAGATTAAAGATTAATGGATGGAATTAGCTGCAAAGGCTTATGAAGTCTCCCAAGACGAGACAGTGAGGAAAGAAAGGATTTGAACCAACAGATGAGGTCAAGGGTAAAATGCGGTGAAAAGTCTGGCTGGGTTGGAGGTAAGATTCTGTGTTGTCACAGGTCACAGTGGACCCTGACGAGGGAAATGAGGATTTTCATTCTTTTCTTATTTGTGTCCTTAAGCCAAGAGGGTGACATAATAAAAATGATGCTTTTAAAATGATTAATCTGGTGCTGTACAGCAGGCTCAGTTAAAGAGGAAGACAGATCTAATCAGTTAGAAAAGATCGTAGCAGTCAAGACAGAATACGCGAGTCCCAAAACATTACTGTGCTTGTGGTCACCACCAGTTCACTTTCTGACCACCTACTACGTTGTCAGAACCACATTAGGGGCTTTTTACAGAGTACTCTTTTGAAATGCTAACAACCTGTAGGGATGAATCTTTACCCCTCATTTAGAGATGAAGAAATTCAGGGGTGGGATAGAGCTTAGTGGTAGAATGCTTTGCTTAGCATGTGTGAGGCCTGACGTTTGATCCCCAGCACTGAAAGAATTTTTCTTTTCCAGGCTCGGAGATGTGATGTAACTTGTGAAAGTTCTTACAGCTGGGAGATTGAATGTTGGAACCTTTCACTGCTGGTCCAGTGTTTTCTGTATTGTAGAATAGTGGACTCTGTTGCAGGTGTGTGAAGGTGGATCCTGTAAAACAAGAAGCACACCATCATTTCGAGGACTGGGAGAGGGTTTCAGAAACTCAATATTTAGATGGAGGCAGGAAAGGCAAACACGTCCACTGTTGATGGAAAGAAAGTGGATTTAAAAGACATTCTTAGCCAAATCCAAGTGACATGGAACGTGAATGCGAGAAAGACCTTTGCTGGACTGGCGATGTGGCTCAGTGGTAGAACACTTGCCTAGCAGGCACAGGTCCTGAGTTTGAACCCTAGTGCTACAAAAAACAAAACAAATTTGTATACAAAGAAAGACCTTTTGCTTCAAAGCATCTGTAAAAGACGACCTGGAGAGACATATTTGAAAATTAGAAACTGTTGAGGTAACCATTGGAACTGGATGGTTAAGGATAAAAGAGGGCACCGGGTGTTGGTGGCTTACACCTGTAATCCTAGCTACTTGGGAGACTGAGATTGGGAAGTTTGTGGTTCAAGGCCAGCCCAGGCAAATAGATTGCAAGACTCCCATCTCCAAAAGAACCAGAGAAAAATTGACTGGGGGTGTGTCTCAAGCAGTACAGAGCTTGCTTTGTAAGTGCAAAACCCTGAGTTCAAATCCCAGTCCCACCAAAAAAAGAAAAAGATGGAATAAATGTGTTTGAGTAATAGCATCCTAAAAATGGAAGTTTAAACATTTTAAGGAAATTTAAATAGCTCTGAAATGCCACTATAGAATAATGTTCTTAATAAAAAGATTCCTTGGGAGGAAATGAGATGCCACAAAAAAAGCTATGGGGAAGAAGAGTGATAAGGAACTTCAGAAAACATGACAGCTCATGGACTAGCTTTTCCTCTTTAAAAAATGTAAGCATAAATACTTATTTACTATTTAATGTCTCCAATTGTGGACCTGTAATAGGGTTTGAAGTTTTTACTCTAATATAACTTTAATAACCTTCAAATACTCTTTCTTCAGAATTTAAATGTGCCAGGATTTAAATAAATTCTTTGGAATTTAAATAAATTCTTATTTCAGGCTCTAAACACTCAAAATAGAAAGATTGATGCTGGCGGAGCAATTGAAATGTTATCCTGTCTCCTCAGAGTATAGGATTTTGTGTCAAATGAGAGTGACGAATGTGGCCAGGGGAAACTGGAAGCTAAGGTACTAATTCAGGGTGCTCCCTCTGGTCAATAAAAACCAGAGCTGCCTGGGGTTTTAGACTCATATAAAAACCTGCTGTTTCAACCCCCTTCCCTGCAAATTTTATTGATTTCACAAATACATATTTATTGAGGTTTTGTAAATATGTAATGTTTAGGTAAAAAAAATGTATGAGATAACAATGTACCAATTTTCTAGGATTGGTAATGAGTGAAAAAGTCCCCAGCAGCTCTGAGGCAAAAGAGGGAGGGGGGTCTCAGGTTTAGGCCTTACCCCCACTCTACTTAAAGTTCTGGTTTGCAATCTTGGAAGATCAGGATTTGATTATCAGGACAAAATTGAAGTTCCCAAGGATGTGTATACCAATATAGATGATTATGTTATAAAAAGTCAGCAGGTCAGGATTCAGTCACCGAGGGTCTCATCTCTCATCTCGTGGGCTCCTCTCTGCCTGGGGTGTTCCATCCCCTGGGCCAGTCAGTGCGGAGTGTTCAGAGGCCAAGCTCTCAGCACCTGTTGTGCTGCAGCCCAGAGCTGTGGCTTCCTGGCCTGACTGACCTAAGCTGTTGTGCTTCTCTGGGTGTCTATGGTGCTTCTCCACCGGGTGGGTGGTGAATTGCAGTAAGGGTTCAAGGTGAGTGATGTGGCTGAGATGGGAGAGGCTAACTGGGACAAAGCTAGGAAGCCTTACCTGTCCTCTTTCTAGGTACGATGGAGGACGAGTTCAGTTCATCTTCTAGAAGCAAGGTAGTGGTGGGCAAGGAGGGCTGGGTTAACCTGAAAGAACCCTCCATTTAGCTCTTACGTTCCATGGCTGTTTCTCAGACACGGAGTACTTGCCAGGAGTTGACCATGCCACATTTGGCTTGATTTGGTCCCCATGGTGTCCCTTGGTGATGAGCTCACTATGTCCTGTTTGCACCACAAATTATTGTATTTCAGCAAAGACTTGAAAAGCCTGTTTTTACATATATATAATTGCTATGCTAGGGGTACATTGTGACATCTACAAAAGTGCTTAAAATATATCATAGTTGAATTCACTATTCATCTCCCCTCCTCCCATTCTCAGAATAGTTTCAACAGGTCTCATTTTTCCATTTCTGTGTACACAATATTAGCACCATATTTACCCTCCTACACCCTCTCACCACAACCTCCCCCTTTCCACTGGTACCAACCCTCCAAGCAGGAACTGTTCTGCCCTTCTGTCCTCCATTTTTTGTTAAAAAAAAATGACATTTTTGTTTCTTTAAGATAGCTGTATAGGGAGTTTCCTTGCGACATTGGAGAAGTCTGTTGATTGAAAAGTGAAGGTGAATACTGAAAGTTGGTTTTTATCCCAGTAATTTTTTTTTATTTTTGGCAATGCAGGGGCTTGAACTCAGGGCTTCACAATTGTTAGGCAGGTGTTCCACTTGAGCCACTCTGCCAGCCTTTTATCCCAGTATTTACAAACAGTAAAACTGAGTTTTGGAGAAGTTTAAATAGCTTGTGGATAGCAGCATGGAGGCGGGGTTTATCTGGGATTCGGGACAAGGGCTCACCACATGAGCCCTCACTGGTTCACTGCTACCAGTGAAGACTGTTGTATTTTCCCACTGCTTGAGTTTCTAAGAACTGCACCAGAGTAGCACTAGTTTAGAGGAAAGATGCAAGGTGAGTGCAAATATAAATTGGGATTTATAACTTCTAAGATTTCTTATAAAGTAGTTACAAAGCAGAGGTCTAGAAAGCTAGAGAAACTTAGGGAAAATAATCACCAGCATTTGCTAAGTGTCTACCATGTTTCAGATATTCTGAGGATGAGTTACTGGGAGGTCCTTCACTGAGTCCCAGGGTATGACCTAGGGGATGGGAATGCCATGATCACTTTGCAATACAGAGAACTGAGGTTCCTGACATATAAGGGACTCATCCAAGTCTCACGGCTGGTGAGGGACACAGCTAGGATTTGAACTCTGGCCTGTCTTGGCAGTAAGTCCTGAGCTGTTTCTAATACAAGATGTCTAACTGTTGGCTTTGACCAAAGGTCACTATTGAACTCAATCCAACAGCTGTTTTTTGAGCATCCGGCGATGGTGAATTAGACAGTAGAAATATGAAAGTGAACCTGCTTTCAGACAGGGTACAAGATGATGATATTATGGGATGTTTACATACTCATTTGATGAAGGAACAAAGGATGGATAAATGTTAACTACCATAAAGGAGAAGTTCTGTCAGAAAATCGAAGATCAAAATGTATGAGAGGAAATGCATTGTAGCGGTCAGATTGTCTATGTAGATGGGATATTAAAGATCTGGTAGTTTAACCCTTTATTTGTGAGATGAGGAAATGAAGCTGCAAAGGTGAAGTAATTAGTCCAAGGTCACAGAGCCTGCTCATGAAGGCGTGGACAGAGATCTCCTGACCAACGCAGTGCGCTAGGATTTGTGTTTTTCTCTTTACCACATGTACCACCAGGCTGCAATCCTATCTCACGCTCTCTCTGCTTGTAATCCTGAAACAGCTATTGTTCCGTCCTTCCTCCAACAGAACCTCATTGTCTTCTCTGACTGCGGGGAGTGCAGGCATTAGCAGACAGGAATTGAGTAACTACCAATCATAACGAGAAGTTTCTTTTGAAAGAAAGGAGTCATTCCTAGGATTGATCTTTTAATACATAAAGCTCATTGATTGCTTTTATGATTCTCCTGATACCTCTGTGTGTGCGCATGCACACACACACACACACACACACACACACACCACCCAACAGTGCATCTGTCCTTGAATCCAACCGAGCTGAGCACCCAGTACTGGGGACACAGCACCCTACTGCAGCAGCATGGATGAGAGTGCCCAGCAAACAGCTGACTCATTCAAGACATCGTTGCAATTCTTCCATCCCAGCCCTTTCCTTTCTTCCTTTCTGATCATTCTCTCCTTCATTCTCCTCAGACACTCTACTCTCTCCTTCTCATCACTTCTCAGCCACCCTCACGAAGAATTAATGGTGGAGGTGGCCGGGGGTAAATGCTGACATCCTTACAATCTCCAATACATACTTCCACAACCTGACCGCAGAGACACTCAGCCTAACGCTGTTATTTTTTACTAGGAACCCAAACTAAATATTTTCTCCAAGAAAACTAGTAACGCCTTAAGTGATCTCCCTTTCTGCTTATCAGATGATCTGTAAAACTGCTTCCTAGGATGGAACGCCTCAGGTTCAAGTATAGTTAAATTGTTTATTGAAATAGGCTAACTATTCTGGATGAGAGAGCTGAAAAAGTCCATGTGAGAAAGCCAGAGCTGGCAGATGCGATGTTGTAAAAGAATCACACTGTATTCCATCTCTCTAGCAGTCAGCACTTGAAAAAAAAATCTATTTCTGTATTACACATACATGCCATTTAGCAAATATTTGCTGATAGCTTGTTGCTATGACTTGGATGTGGCTAGTCCCCACCAAAATTCACCTTGAACTTCAATTGCCAATGTAATAGTGCTAAGAGGCGGTGGGACCTTTGGGGAGGTAACAAGGCCATGGGGAACCTGCCCTCATGAGGTGATTAATGTAGATCCTGCAAGCGTATGTTACTAACATCAAGAGTGTTATTAGAAACCTACCCAGATCACTTGTCCCCTCCCTCTTTTCTTTTTCTGCTTTTCTGCTATGCCTAGAGCAGAAGCCCAGAAAATATCAGCACCTTCCTAGCCTCCAGAACTGTGAGCCAAATAATAATAACCAATAAAACCCTCCTCTTTTCTTTATAAATTACCCAGGTTCAGGTATGTTTTTATAGCAACAGAAAGCAGACTCAGACACCTGTTTTGTGGTTTGGGATCTTCTATTTTAATTAAAAGAAGACACATAAACAAATATTTTCAATACCACGGGTGAGGCTCTCGACTCCTATCTTGCTTACATTTCCCCAGTTGCCAGGCAGACTGGGGAAGGCAGGGGCTTTGCAGAGGTGGCACCTCCACGGAGACATGGAGACAGCCACCTCCTGGACACACTTTGGCTCAGAGATTTGGAGAAGTGCAGGAAGCCAGGATCTCCTCTCCTCTCTACCTTCAGGCACCTGCTCACTGTGCCAGCAGGCAGAAGACTGGTCCTAGATCTAATGGGTCACTTTAAGATTCCACAGTCATAAAATGGGAACCAAAGTCTCTGTTCTATCTGCCTTGAAATGAACAACAGGAGACACTACCCTGCACTCAGAAACGCATTTCCACCACCAGGCGAGCTCCTCTAGACCTGGCCCTTGTTCCCAATGTCATATTGGGATCACATATACACCAGCCCACACAGGTAACTCTAGTCTATTAAAGTCTCCAAGAAAGAGGACTCTGAGGTCCTTTTCTCAAAGGCTGGGACACAGCATGGTGTGAGGGAACTCACCAGAGTTGGAGGCCAGCCTGCCTCTCAGACACACTAGCCTCTCTTGGAAGGTTTTCATTTGTGTCCAATAGAGGATTCGTGTGGGAGATGGAAAGATCTCTTTTAACCCTTGGCATCTATTGATTTTTAAGATGTCATTGACCCAGGTGGAAGAGCAATTGTAAGCCATGGATTCCACAGGTAAGTAATACAAGAGGAAATTCAGGGCATTTGGAGAAGAGAACTCAGTTGGGAGTCCAAGTTCTCAATGGAGTCCACACAAAGACTGGCCCTTGGTGTTCACAGCAGCGTTTCTCACAATTGCCAGACTTGGAAGCAAGAAGATATTCTTTAGGAGGTGAGTAAACATACCATAACACTTCTAGACAATAGAGTGTTAATTCAGTGCTGAAAAGAAAAGAATTATCAAGTCATGAAAAGATATGGAGGACTAGTAAGTGAAAGAAGTCAGTATGAAAAGGCAACAAACTGCATAATTCCAACTGAATGACATTCTAGAAAAGGCAAAATTATGGAGACAGGAGAAAGATGAGTAGTATGCAGGGGCTGGGGGTTGGAAGAGGAAGGGGCAGAAGACAGATTTTTAGGGCAGTGAAACTACTCTGTGTGATACTCCTAATGAATACAGGCCATTATATGTTTGTTCAAATCTGTAGAATGTACAACAGTAATGAGCAAGTAGGCTAGGCAGTCAGCAGAAAATTGGCAGTACAGAAGTTTCCCTGGAAACCTCCATTATGACCTCCCTGTAACCTTAAAGACTGGAAAAAAGGAAAAATAGGACAGAACAGAATGAGGACACTATGAGGACTAGGGCACAGCCCATGAGAACGTTGCAGGCATAGCCAACCAGGATGTGCTTTCTGCACACCTAATTAGCATAGACATTGAGCAATGTCCCGGAGAAGAAAATGTATAAAAACCTCAGACCACCTCACTCCTCTGGCTCAGCCTTTCTGAGCACTGCTCCCCCTCAGTGGGGGTTTTTCTTTTCTTTTCCTCTCTGTTTAATAAACCTCTGCTCATTGCTTACTCCGTTGTCCATGACTTTCGCTCTTCAAAATTATAAGACAAGACTGTGGGCTTAGACAGAGCAAGTCTGGTAACAGTAAGAGTGAACACCAATGTAAATTACGGGACTGGGGTGACAACGATATGTCCCTTTAGATTCATCAGTTGTATCAAATGTACCACTCTGCTTTAAGATGCTGTGTGTGGTGGAGGGAAGAGGTTAAAGAAAAATATCTACACCTGTTCAATTTTCCCATGACTCTAAAACCACTCTGAAAAATAAAATTTATTAAAAAAATTAATGTGGATTTTAGTCCTTCCTTCTGCCACCAATCCTTATTTATGGTTGACTTAAATGCATAGCCAATTGCACATCCAAGCTTCTGGTGCCTTACCTGTGCCCAGCACGGGAGCCCACCTTCCTTCCTTCTCTTAGGCTCATTGATACTCCAATAGACAACCACACTGCTGAAATATCCCTCTAACCTCTACATACTCAAAGCCTCTAGATGAGGCAGAGTTACTTTAGTATGAAGCCAGAGTTTTAGGTCCTAGGCCCAAACTCCAGGGGTTCTGCACATCAGGTCTGGCCACTTGCCCTTTCACATCAAATAAAGAGACAAGTAGTGATGGGGGCAGAGAAGATAGGTTTATTATAGGGCTCAAGTACACTGCAAGAAGAGGCAAAGTAAGCCATCAGCCCATTTTAGGGACACAGTCATTAACTTTAGGTTTAAACAGAGAAAGAACTAGAGCAGGGGAAAAGGTATCATAACTTTTTAACTGTCCTGGCCAAAGTATGGTCTGATTGATCATTACCTCTGTCCTGTTTTGGGAGGGGTTCCAGAAAAGTTGTTCTCACTGTCGTCACTTGAGGGGAGCAATCTGGCCAGCAAAAGCACGTCATTGTTGAGGTTCTACTGTTTCTTTCCTGTGGGAGGAGGAACAGTTTCCTCCATCCCTCTTGTAAAGATGTTGTCAATCAGTCCTGTCCTTCCTGGATTCCAAGGTGATTGCCAAGTGACCGCAGAGAGAATAACTCAGAGCAAAGATATACAAAATGGCGACAGAGACGCCAAGCTTCCCTCCTGTTTGTAGTTGATTCCTGGGCCTAAGAAAGGAGTCAGTGCTTTTTAGCAAAAGCAGTTTCTAAGTACCTGTTATAACTATCCAAAGCTGCTAGGGAGTTCTGCCACTCTCTCCTGTGAGTGTCCTGTCATGAACACCCTTTCCTGGGGTTGGTGCTCAGCTAACTTTCACCTGCCTTCCAGAAGCAGGCGTTCAAGGCACTGTCCAGTGCACCAGGATACTGAGAGCCTTCAGGCATCTCACAGACCCCTGGATGTCTTCCTTAGGGAATGTTTTCAAGGCCATCCATGAAGCCGAATGACTCACGCCAGGATGCTTGGTTCTGCCTGCAGACCAGGATTCCAGGAGAACTTTACAGGCCGGCTGGGGAATGCTATACTTCAGGGAGATGAAGGTAATTGCTCCGCTCAAGTCTGTTAGCCTAACTCTGCCAGGAGATACTGATCACCTAAGAATGGCAGCCCACCACTGGAGATGTTTCATTATCTTCACTGAAGCTGGTCAGAAATATGAAAGAAAACAGGCGCTCCTCAGTAAAGAAATAGTCTTTCTAAACACAGGGGGTGCCCTGTTTTGAGTTGAGCTGCCCAATGCAAGACAGGTGCTGGTTCTTCCTACTAGAGACGCAGTTGGTAGCATCCATAACAGGCCTGTGACTGCTTGCATGAGAGGACAAGTTGATGGGTTCTTACAGAAGGCTCCTTCATGCAAAACCTCCAGAGCTCCCAGGACATAGTGTGTCTTTTCTGGAGAGCCCTACAAATCCATCAGGCTGCTTCTTATCCTGTCTCCTTTCCTATTTCTTGACAGAGAACTAATCTAATAATTTGTCTCCCATGAGCCCTCACCCCATCTTGTTAATCAAAGGTGGGGAGGTGGCAAATTGGCCTGGGTTAACATTAATCTTTTAATCAGACATATTCAAAAGACACTAAAACATTTGTATGTCTTTTTAAAACTTGTTACATGGTCAGATGAATACCAGCGTAAGAAATTAGGCCTGTAGCTGCTTACTTTGAGAGAGAACTGTCTGAAGAAGTAATATTGTTAGGATACCTTTAATACAAATATAATGATTACCAACATCCATGGTTGCTTAAATTTTCCCTAGAAAAAAGATTTTTTAAAAAGTGATTGATTATTAAAATATGGACACCAAATAATAAATAAGAAGCACACAATGTGGAAACAAATATTAACAGGAAAAAAGCACAGTCAAATGTCAAGAGGAAACCCAAGAAATGTGCTCAGCATTACTGGTAATTTGGGAAAATTAAAATTAATTTGAATAATTATATTCTTCCTTAAGAAAGTAAAAATAAAAGGCTTGATAACATCAACTTTTTGTTAAAGTGTGGGAAATGGTGCTATGATATATTGTAACACCAGTACAGGGAGTAAAATTTGGAACTTTTTCAAGGGCAATATTACAAAAGAGTGAAATTAGGAATGTTCTGGAAATTCCATTTATACTTATTTAATCTACAGTAATATGAATCTGTGCATACTGGGTGTCATACACACAGATGTTTATTAAAACCTGTGGATAACAGCCAAATCTCTGGAATTAAATATTCAGTACATTAGAACTATCTAACTAAGATATTATCAATAAAAGTCTACCATGTGGTCTCAAAAAAAAGAGAGAGAACTGTCTTTCAAAGAAGTTTTTTGGGGAAGGGCATTCTTTGGTAGAGTCAGTTGTCAAAAATAGCATTTTTGCAGAAGACTAGAGTTCCCTGCTGGGGTCTCCAGATTTGTCTGAGGGAAGAAACACCATCTGCATTTGTAACTGGTCCACTTTCTGAGGAGTTGTTCTGTAGCTCCACCGGGCAGATGAATCATCGCAGGCAGTCGTATTTGAGGCTTCTGTTTCTCGAGAAACTCAGGGGCTAACCAAATCACCTCTATTCACTTGGCTTCAAGCTGTTTAAACCCAGGATTAAAACATCAAAGTCTCCTTTGTCAAGGAAAATAAAAGGTGGGGTGTGTGTGTCCTACAGATTGTAAGCTTAAGTTCCTAGGAATCCAAAGCAAGGGGTTGGATGCAGATCTGCAAGTACAATCCCAAGTCTTATGAATTTGTAGGCTTTTATCCATGATTCAAGCCCTAGGATTTGAAGAAAAGGACAAATAGGAATCTGTTCACCAACAATCACCCTTGCTTTCATTACTCATTGTCTGCTAAGAACAAGACCCTGGTGATATATGCTATTAGCTAAAACGTCCTGTGATCTACCACCTTCTTCAAGCCAGAGTCAATTCCTCTTAGAAATGAAATTTCAAAGTGGTATGGCTGCTGTGAGCCCCAGTCTGCCTGAGATGAGATGTGGAATGCTAATGGTTTGCAGCAAAACACTGCAGTAGGGCGAGGCTGTCTGGGGAGGCAGGGGGAGTCTAGCTCATAACAATGGCTTTTGTTCAACCTGCAATCCAGAGGAGCCCATTTAGAAGGTAACCTGGCACACATCAAACTGGTGCGTTTCTAAATTAAGCAGCACGCCCCCTGGGTTGCTATTTACAGAGGATGCTTAAGTCTGGGAGAAGCTGTTAAATAAAGCCATAGTCTCAGCCATCTTTTATACACAATGCCTATGTGTTTAAGTATATCACACACGGATACATCTCATTTTACCTGAACAATGTGACTTAAATGCACCATTCTCCCAGCTATTTGGAAGGTGGAGATCAGGAGGATTGTGGTTCAAGGTCAGCCAGGGTAAAAAGTTAGTGAGACCCCATCTCCATAGCTGGCCAACCATGGTTGTAATCTCAGCTTTACAGAGGCATAGGAAGCCTGGTGGGGAAAAAAAGACCCTATTTGGAAAATAACTTTGAAGTAGAAAGGGCTGGCATCCTGGCTTAAGTGGTAGCACCGCTGACTAATAAGTGTGAGGCCTTGAGTTCAAACTCCAGGACCACCAAAAAACAAACAAACCCACCAGTCTTAATCTTTTAGAGCACACCAAAGATTCCACTAGGTAAGGATCTTAAACCAGGAAGCTGCCAGGGACTGTAGAGAGGTGGTCCACCCATATGAAGAACAGAGATAAAGGGACTGAGGCTAAAGTGGTTGAATGACCTGCTTAAAGCTACAGAGCAGTCTCCCAGCTCTCCTCACAGGACTCAGGACTCCATGTGGTGCATCAAGAATGAAAGGCTGTGCCTCCTAGTCCCTGCCTTTAAGATTTAAGCTGCTATGTAAAATACACATGACATAGACAGGCGCACAGGGATAAAAGGATCTCCACTGCACCGTTGTTAGTGAAAGTGACTTTTAACCATTTATTGTAGTGTTCTGTATTGTGCAAGCTTAAAAGTAAACACACCATTTTGACTTTAATAGCATTAAAATCACCTCAGGCATCCTCTCCCCGGGGAGGGGGGGTGCCCTCCCTGACCTGATCTCTCAGCTGGGCTGGACACCCACGTTGTATGGGGGGTGGGGACTCCCATGGCACTACATGGGAGTGTTACTACAGTGTTTTCTAATCCCCTGAGTATCTATCTCACCAGGTTCTGGATTATATCTCTGCTTCATACAGCATGCCTGGGAAGGATGTTTGTTGAGTGAATCAGGAAAGAGCTTGTGAGTAAAAGTTATCAAACAATGCATGTCCTTACCCAGCTCCATGTTCGAGATCTTCACAAAAGACACTCTAAAACAGCATGAGAAGGGCCTCTCTGGCATGTGTTATCCCCTCTCCCTTCTCCGGGATGGGACTCCTATTAGGCCAAGGTGGACTTTCTGCCTTTAGCTAGGGAACATTCCTCAGTGCATCCCAGTCAACCCCTGAGAGGACCCTAAGTGAGTTCACATTCGGGACCTCAGAAGGCTTAAAAAAATTATAGCCCCAGAATAATATTCTCAGATGCAAATCATCCAGAAAGCAACCATCCATAACAGGTACTCCGCTGCTCCTCAAAGCCCACCGGATGTCTTTGGTCCCACTGTGTTCTTTTACCCTCATTTGGTCCTTGACACGCAGAGAAGGAGACCAGACCCTAGATATGGAAGTATGTGCACAAGAGCAAAGCCACACAGAGAGTGCAGGGGACACGCCTGGGGAGAGGAGAAGCCACCCTAGAAGCATCTTGTTCTGATGCCACTTAGGAGCATCATTTGGTTTTTTGCAGTAAGGGAAGAACCGAACTGCCTCAGTTCAGTTCAGCTAAGTAGGACACCTATTCCTGGTCTGTGTTCTGGTCATTTTAACAGGAAATACCGGGAATGGGTGGGTCGATCTGTGGTTTGACACTAAGAATGGTAGTGCTCTCACCACTGCAGCAAAGATGCCTGTTATTTTTAGCACAGCTTTGCAAAGAAAATGGCTGATTCATTGTCTTCTCCTTCTCACTGTCACCAGGATGAAAGAGCATAAATAATTTACATTAAGATATCAAGACAAGTAGTGGTTTTAAATTTGTTGCATTCGTGGCCTGAACTGCTTTTCTGACACTGAATTAAGCTAAAAGGGTCGTTAATGACTGCTGTGAGCTTTTAGTACATTCAAAACTAGCCTATTCTCTGCAAAGTCCTAGCTTGAAGGGCAAATAAATATTTCATAGTGCCTCTGGAACAGAGAAGGAGGAAGACACACCATTTCAAGGACCAAGACTGAAATGTAAATGGAGATTCTGGACTGATCTGGAATAAAAAGTCTACATCAGCATAAGGGATGCCCACAGGGTGAAAGTGTTGGCTTCTCTGCTGTCTGCGAAGGGTACAAGTTTTAGACATTTACAAATCAACTGAGCCACTGACTAGAGGACTCCTTCATGCAGTTATTCTGTGATTTTGGTGTCATCTGAGATTTAAGAAGTCCTTGTGACCAGAAGCAGTGGCTCACTCCTACAATCTTAGATACTTAGGAGGATTGGGGTTCAAGGGGAGTCTGAGGAAAAAAAGTCAGTGAGATTCCATTGCAAAAAAACAAACTGGGCATGATGGTACATGTCTGTCATGCTAGCCACATGGGAAGCACAGATAGGAGGACTGCAGTCTGAGGCTGAGGCTGGCCCTGGGCAAAAACACAAGTACTATCTGAAAAAGCAACAAAAGCAGAAAGGGATGCAGCTTGGCTCAAGTGGTAGAGCGCTTGCCAAGCAATTGTGAGGCCCTGAGTTCAAACCCTAGTATTGCAAAAAAAAAAAAAAAAAAGTTCTTAAGAATCTCTGAATCACTTGAAGATACTTTGGTATATGCCTTGTAGATCCAAGATGGCTTAACTCAGCGTGAAAAAAAAAATAAGGGAAAGCTTGGGGTAAGGGAGTGGAGAGATCTCACTTTTCTCTATTTCTGGTTTCTGCCATTCCTGTTTGTCTGTTTCTCTCTCTATCTCTCTCTCTCCTCTACCCTGTGTCACTCTGGATTACATTCTCAGTTTCACTTCTACACTCTTTCTATTCATGGGCTTTTCCTTATTATTAGACTGTTTTCATTTTAATATAGTTTTCCCCCTCAACTAAACTTAAAGTGCAGAAACAATGATAAAGAAAATTTAGTGTCATTGTTTTACTGCATCTTCTAGAGAGAGAACTATTTTGCAGAAGATAAAAGGTGGGGCATTGAGGTTGCCATTTCCCTCTGTGATACCCAGGGCAACTGCTCATGGAAAGGAACCCTTTCCTGAAAAGCCTCAGATCTAACCCCACACACTGGGCAGTTGCAACCGACAGAGTTGGTCTGTAAGATGAAACCACTTTGTTAACTTTAATTGAATAAATTTGAGAAAACAGCACTGGTTGAATTCAAGTGTCAACTTTCAAATCATTCAGGGCCACACAGGCTCTCATCAGGCAGCAGCAGCAGCAGAGAAAATACTGGCTGGATGCGCTGGATAAGTGTGGACTCACATTGGCATAATTGCTCTGATTGCTTTCCCTTGTTTCATAAGGATGATTATATTTATTTGTCAGAGCCCTTGGACTATTTTGTGAACAAGTAAGTAGTCCTCATTCAGTTTTTGTAAGTCTGCCTCTTGACTTCCCTTCAGAAGTTCTCTTCCAGAGTCTGCATCCTGTAGGTTTAGTCTACACCTTGATAGTCAAGATTTAACGCTAGATGATGTATTCTCTCTTCCCATGACATTCTTGACCTTCCGCCCTTGGCATCCAGGCTCCCTTTCTGACACTCAGTTAAAGCAGCTCTTTTGAGGACGCCAGTGATGCTTATAAGTCACACAATGTATTTTTAGCTCACAGTTATCTTGGGCTTTCCGCTGAATCTGACACTATCAATACATTTTCCTTTCCCACATCTCCCACCCCCACCTCTCGCCACTGCCTTTTCTGTGAAACTCTATCCTCCTTCGGCTCTCATTACACTTCACTCTCTTTTTCTCTGTTCTGATTGCTCCCTCACTCTTCTGAACCAATTCTTTGCTCTCTTTTCTTTGGCTAGGGAGGTTCATTCCATTCTCATGACTTCAGCTGTTGTCATTATTCTGCTGATCAAAATACAAAAATTGGGACCCAAATGTGTACACACATTCACATCCATCAAAAAGCAAAATTGAACACCTCCCTGTAGAAGACCCTGTGTGAAGTGCTTACACACCCAAGTCAGTTGTCTTACCCAAATCCCAGATGTTTATCTCTAAGAGCCTATTGGCTCCATCTCCCCCATCCCACCTCTCTTGTAGTAGGTCTTGAACCCAGGGCCTCATGCATGCTAGGCAGGTGCTCTACCACTGAGCTGCCTCCCTAGCCCCTCTTTGTCTCTGAGAATCTTACCTAAGCACGTGTTTTCTCATGTCACTTTTTTGGAAACAGATGTTCAAGAGATCCATGCTCAGTTTCACCTCCACATTGTGTGAGGACATTGCTCTCATCTAGAATGTCCTGTCCACTGTCGTCCATCTGGTCAAATTCCAACTCCCACATAAGATTCTGTTTACATCCTGCTCCTTCCATAAAACCTTTGCCAATGACTCCCATTCCGGTGATTTTGCCACCGTGCAATTCATCACTAACTGCTCTCTAGCTTATGTCTGATAATTCTCCACTTCAGGGGTAAATTTCCAGTTGCAGTCTTTCATACAGTCTTTGCATTTCCCACTGAGTGCAGCATAATCTTGGCAAACAATACATGATCAATAAATCCTTCACTGATTTATTATTCCTTGGTTTAACAAATGCTTATTGATGGAATAAATTATTGGGTGAATAAATCAAAGATTGGCTTGTTGATTGATTCTGTCTATTGATTCAATGCAATTCTGTGCTCAGTCCTGTGCACTCTAATTTGAGAGGTGAGAGACACCAATATTTTATTCCCTTCACCTCCAAACAATTCCTGGAATAGGCTTCCATAAATAAACCAGTGGGATCCAAATACCTGTGCAATCACTTCCAGGTGCAGTTATGGTGAGCAGACCTTTGGTATCTGAATGGCAATGACAGAGTGAATGACTACCCAATGGTTTTTGCTTTGAAACATCAAAGAGATGACATAAATCTCAATGAAGAGGTAAATTAAACCCTGGCTCTCTTCCTAGAAGTGACACATTAAACATTGGATCATTTTTCTCTTTAAATTAAGAGAAGAATATTTCAGAAACCAGAATGAACTGGTGCTGCTGATCTTGGTTCTACTTAGTATAAAATGGTTTTTAAGAATTAAGTGAAAAATATGAACACTATTGTTCTCTTTTTTGCCTTGAAGAGCTCACTGTCTTCAAACTACATGGTGCTTCATTCAGGAAAGTCTATGTGTTGCTAAAACTTCCCACCTCATTCTTCATAACCACTCATACTAGTATGAGCTGAATTATGTCTCCCAAATCCATATGGTGAAGGCCTCCCCCTAGTACACCTCAGAATGCAACTGCATTAGAAGATCGGGCCTTTAAAGAGGTGATTAAGTCCTAATCCAATGTGACTGGTATCTATATAAGAAGAAGAAGTTAGTACAAACAGAAAAACACCAGGGATGCAGATGCATGTGTCCAGAGCAAAGTCCATGTTAGATGCAAGGAGAAGGCAGCCATTGGCAAGTCAAGGAGAAAGGTTTCAGGAGAAACCAACCTTGGTGACACCTTGATCTTGAACTTCCAATACCTGGACTGTGAGAAAATAAATTTGTTGAAGCCCTCCCACCTGTGGTGTTTGCTATGGCAGCCCTCGCAGATTTGTAATGCTTCACACAAATTTGATAATAATTGAACTTGTACAGTGCCATGAAAATGAACTTGTACCTTGTTTGATGAGTTAGAAAACTCATTCTTGAAATGCCTGTCACCCGGATGTCTGTTGTGTGTGCTCAGTGTTATTCTGGACTTCTGGTTGGTACCAAATGAGTAAAACACAGACCCTAACTCCAGTGAAAACACTTTCTGCTGACCATTAAGAAAAGTTCATAGTGTTTTGTTTTTGAGGTAGGATCTAGCTCTATAGCCTATTCTGGCCTTGAACTTTCTGTATAACCCAGGCAGTCCTCAGATTTCTAACTTCTGGGATTATACGGATGTACCAGTACGCCCAGCTCAGCGGTCTTTTAAAGACATGATACAGAGCTATAAAGCATAGACCTTACGTGAAATGTGTTTATCTCCAAGCCAATTCTCTTCCTTAAAACCCAGTTCCTTATCTCTATGAACTTAGTGGTTGTTTCACTTGGTCTAACAGATTCTTGCGTGAGTTCGTGTGTGTGTGTGTGTGTGTGTCTATCTGTCTGTCTATCTTTCTCTCTCCTCTTTCCCTTCTCTCTTTCTTTATTTCTGTAAAGTCTGCTTGCATGGAAATATACATCTTTGCTATCATCCTTAGGTCAAGGTGTAATTTGTAAGGTAGAAAAAATTTGTGATATGCAAACTCCAAAAATTTTTGACTTTTCAAATAAAAACTTAAAAGATTTTCTGACCCCAAAGTTGTAGATTTAGGTAATGTGCTACCCTGCCTCATATGAAAGGAAACTAATTTCTTCCTGCACGCTGAGTGGTCCGTGCCACGAGGGTGGGTACATTTCTCACTCCTGACCACCCCTGCCTGTACTTACAGGAAAAGTCTCCAAGGTGTATTGTCTAGTGAAATTTAAAAAGGCAACCCACAAAGTATACTCTTAGGAGAGTAAATATATTCATACGATGTATAATATAATAGTGTTAGCTATCACTACTGTAGTGAGCAATAGAACACCAGAACTGACTTCTCCCCATCTCTTCTGCTCTCTCTCCTCCCCAGCTGCCACCATTCTCCTTCTGAGAGACCACCTTTCCAAAAATTGTGATGAGAGGCTGGTCAGTGGCTACCAAGTTAGATGGGAGGATAAGCTCCATTACATAGGAAGGTAACTACATAGTAACTAACAGTAAAATGTAATTTATTTCAAAATAACTAGAAAAGAGCATTTTGAATGTTCTCACCAGGAAGATAAATGTTTGAGATGATGGATACCTTAACTGCCATGATTTTGTCATTATACAATGGAAACACGTATCAAAATACCACACTGTGCCTCATTCATATGTACAATCACTAGATGTCAATTAAAAATAAAATAAAATGAAAAAAGATAACTGGAAAAAATACAAGAATATTTACCTAGATTCATTTATATTGAAAGAGAACTGAAGTATGTTCACTAATCACTAACTGTGATTACCTCTGGGGAGGGAAGGGTTTGGGTAAAGGGTTTTTCACTTTTACCACTTAATATTTCTCTAAGTCTATTCTTGTAGAAATGTAAATCTTTGTTACCACCCTTAGGCATGGAAAGTTATTATTTGTGACTGTCTTTCCTTGTGCTTGAGTTCCATCAGGTTAGGACCTGTGTCTGGCATTCAATTAACTATATGTAGCGTCACCCCTCCCCCCACACATACAACAATAGCTGCTGTTTGTGACTGACTGAGTAGATAGGTCAGAAGCAAGTTGGGGGATGTTGTTCAGGTGACAGTGATGGGCACATAGGCAGAGTCTGAGAAGTGAGCATGGGTAGTGTGTCTCTAGTCATGGAAGTGAGAGGATCAAAGGATTCACAGTCTGCCAGGGCGCCATTTTTCCCATCAGGCTATCTTGGCCTCATCCACTGGGAGCCATCCCATTACCTGCATCTCTTCTGAGTATAACTAGTCTGGTAAAGCAGATTTTTTATCAGGGAAAAGTACCCAGACAATGGCCTGGAGTTTGAGGATGATATGTTTTAGTGCAAATCAGTCCATTGGCCACTTAGTTTTTATACGTGTATTTCTTGTGACTTGATTATCATCCTCTGGGACCCTGAGTGTATGAATCATCAAATTTGCAACCCCATAAAACTGAGGATTTGATTCTGGGATGGAAGACTGAGCCCATTTTCCACAAGGACATATAAGAGATACCAGCTGGGTTTCCCAGACAGTGTCCCCCTATCAGGAAGCTTTCAGGGCTTGGAAATCCCTTCAGTATGGAAAAGAAAGCTTCTTGCTGCTTATAACTGTTTCCTTCCATAAGCACAGTTTAAACCGAGGCACTAATTAAAGGAGGAACGAGAGAGTCCATCTGTGGTATCTTCATCATTTTGGAAAGCTCAGTGGGCATCTCTCCTTCATCCTGTCTCTGCATAAAGAGGAGCTGAAGAATGTCACAAGATCAATAGTCCCCAATATTCTCCCCACTCTCAGGAGCCAGAATCAGGAGACTGGCCCTTCATGCCAGGACTTGACTTAATGACTAGTATAAATCTAAGCTTCTTTGGCTGGTGTGGACTGTGGGCAACCTCCTCGGGTTCAAGGGAGCAGAGCTTCAGTCTAAGTGAGAAACTGGAGGCAAGGATGAGAAATAGAGATTGTCCAAAACTGTAGGGAGACTGAGAGAACAAAGTTGCGGAGGCAGGCATGAGCTCAGCTCAAGCAGAATGGGCCTCACCATCAGGCTGTGGGTCCAGACTATCAGCACATGCCAGCCCTGTTCCAGGTATGTCAAGAACTGGGAAGTCTAAGCATGCAAGCCTAGGTGATGGCGTTGCAAGTGCCAGGTCAGGGCATCATGGCATTCAGCAATGCCAACTGTGGTGAGAAAGAGCTGGAACTAGCACAGGCTGAGGTCCTAGATCCTAGAAAAAGAGAAAGTGGGTGCATTGCTGATGAAGAGGGGCACTGCATTTTTTTTTCTTTTTCTTTTATTATTCATATGTGCATACAAGGCTTGGTTCATTTCTCCCCCCTGCCCCCACCCCCTCCCTTACCACCCACTCCGCCCCTACCTTTCCCCCCCCCAATACCCAGCAGAAACTATTTTGCCCTTATTTCTAATTTTGCTGTAGAGAGAGTATAAGCAATAACAGGAAGGGACAAGGGTTTTTGCTGGTTGAGATAAGGATAGGTATATAGGGCATTGACTCACATTGATTTCCTGTGCGTGGGTGTTACCTTCTAGGTTAATTCTTTTTGATCTAACCTTTTCTCTAGTACCTGGTCCCCTTTTCCTATTGGCCTCAGTTGCTTTAAGGTATCTGCTTTAGTTTCTCTGCGTTAAGGGCAACAAATGCTAGCTAGTTTTTAGGTGTCTTACCTATCCTCACCCCTTCCTTGTGTACTCTCGCTTTTATCATGTGCTCATAGTCCAATCCCCTTGTTGTGTTTGCCCTTGATCTAATGTCCACATATGAGGGAGAACATACGATTTTTGGTCTTTTGGGCCAGGCTAACCTCACTCAGAATGATGTTCTCCAATTCCATCCATTTACCAGTGAATGATAACATTTCGTTCTTCTTCATGGCTGCATAAAATTCCATTGTGTATAAATACCACATTTTCTTAATCCATTCGTCAGTGGTGGGGCATCTTGGCTGTTTCCATAACTTGGCTATTGTGAAGAGTTACTGCATTTTGAGTGTCATCGTCTTCAAGGCCACCTGGGCCTAGTTGGGCTTGCTAGTACTATCTAAGTAAAATACATCTCTGGCTGTTTTTGACAAAGACAGTGTCTAATTGGAGACTGGGGCTGTCTCTGATCCAGGAGAGGACACAAGGTACCTGAAGTTAAAAGAAATAGATATGCTCAGGTAGCTAGAGCAATTGGTATAATTGTCCTCTTCTGGTCCTGACAATGATGGAAATTATGGCATGATGATGATGACAATCGTAGTTATAACAGCTACCATTTATCTATGGCTTACTATGTATCAAAGCATTATACAGGTATCTTATCTATACATTGATCCCTCTGAGGACTCTAACAGTGGGTGCTGTTATCCTGTTTCATAGATGAGGAAATTAAGCTGTAGATTATTTTGGTCAAGGTCATGGAAATATTAAGCAAAAAGCTAGTGTATCAATTTACATAATATCTGACTCAACACCTGTGTTTTAAATAAGGTTTTATTGAGATTCAGCCATTTTCATTTGCTTCTGTTTTGTCTGTGACTCTACCATGGCACTGTTGAATAGCTGTGCCAGAGATCAGATGGCCCACAGACGCTAATGTATTTACAACTTGGTCCAGATAGAAAAACACTGCTGCCTCCTCATAGATTATTGAGGGCTCATGTTCTCACATTGATGACTGTAACTCTCTAAGGCCTCTACTACTCTCATATCTTTCTAGCCTTGAGTAGGTCTTTTGGCTTTTCTGGCCATCATCACAGTCTACAAACTTTCTACTGTTACTTGCTCCCCAGTATGCAGCCTCTTTAGAACTTTAATTGACACTGACTGGGTGTGGACCAAGGCTTAGTTATCAGTGGTTGGAAACACTGATGCTGATTCAAGGCCAGTGGCACAGAAAAAAGTGGATTGGTGGGATGAGGTAGCTTTGGGAGTTGAAGGTGCAGGAAGGTGCAGACTGATATGGGAGTTGGTACAAGACTTGGAGAAGAGCTCAGCCAAAGAGCAGAAAATAAGAAATGTTTTTGGGATGCAGCAAAGCTTTTTGCTAGAAGTTCAGTCAGATGCCAAGAATTCAAAGAGCAAACAGAGCAAAAACAACTGGACTTGTTGTTGGCTTCCCCGAGACCAGTCCCTTGACAGCCAGTCCCCAGGGCCATTGTTGACTGCTGCTCTGACAAGGCAGCACAGGGCAGCATCTTTCTTTCTCTCCTGAGCTTCTAAGAGAAGGTACTTTTTCTCTTTTCAGAAAGAGGAGGTCCTCTTTGGCTGCACACAGATCAGCAGTGCTCAAACCCAGGCACACTGGCTTGTGACTAGAGCTTCAACCTTCAACAAGAATGGTTCTCAAGAATTGTACATGGTAACATACCTGACAATCCAGGAAAGTTTCTCCCTAACCACGTATGTGTCATGTGTCTGACCCTCTTGCACATGTATCTGTATTTCAAATTATAATATTGTTCCAGGGATCCTGTTGGCCTCTTCCTTTTATTTTTATTTTTCCCTGTTCAAAATCACATGGCAAAACCCTCTGTAAGTCTGCTCTCCAGCTCACCTTTCATGTCCTCTTCAGTAAATTGTTCTCAACAGAGACAGAAATGTCAAGGTTACCTCATAAAGAAAGCAGAACTCTGGAAGCCAAATAAATGAGCGCAAACATTCTTTGAAGCCTGTCTAGCTCAGGACTAACCCCAGACATGCTTTTATTTGTGTAGGCTGTCTTGCATGCATGCTAGATGCTTTCCAAATATTTAAAACTCGTGATGGAAATATTCTTGAATAATGTATTTCATATAGATAGCACCAGAGTCAACAATGCAGGGTAATCGTTCTGGGATCCCCAGTTCCAGGAAGAACCCACAGCTGGGACACATTCAGCACTCCCACGGGGTGTGTCCGGTAGCACTTCTCTAATTCAAATAGAAACAGTGGCTCCAAGCACTATAATTTGAAAGGAGAGATAGGTCAAGACCTCGACAATCTTATGGAAAGCAGAACAGTCCCAGGAGTATGGTTTAGACACTGAGAGTATCTATGTCATGTAGGTCGAAGGAGTCAAGGTTAATGTAAGTCAGGATGTCATTCCATGTGGCTAAAACACATTGTGGAGGTGTGAGAGCCCTGGAACTTATTTCTCTTGCTGCCAGGGAAAGGCTGAAGCAATTGGCAACTATTATGTGAGCTCCACCAATCTCTGGGGCAGAAAGGTGGCTCTTTAGTCATATAACAATGCAAGGTGAGAATCAATCAGACCATGGTTTTGAATGTTGTGAAACAGAGAGAAGTTTTAATCACTTTCCTTTTAATGTAAACCTTAACCGATATATTCTTTAAAAAACTGCACACATACTTATAACAAAGGACAAGCATCCATACTACAGGGACTTTGGGGGTAACATTAAGACATAATCCTGGTATGTGAAACCTTTTAACAAGGTCAGTGCAATAATGCCATATAAATGCGTAATAACAAGCAGATCACGGTAGCCAGCTTTCTGTCACTGTGACAAAATACCCGAGCTATCCAATGTATGAGGAGGAAAAGCTTATTTTGGCCTATGTTTCAGAGATTTCAGTCCATGGTTGGCTAGCTCTGTTGCCATGGGCCAGTAGTGACATCACAGCCAGTAGCAGAAAATCACAGCAGGAGTACTATTGAGTAATGCTATTCACACCATGGTGTTTGAGAAGCAAAGAGAGAGAAGAGGGGCCAAATTCTCAATATTCCCTTCAAGGATCCACCCCAACACCTGACTTCCTTCCACTAGACTCCACCTCTTCAAGGTTCTACCACTTCCCAATAACGCTATAGACTGACCACCAAACCTTTAACATAAGAGCCTTTGGGACAATTTAAGATCCAAACCATGACACAGACAAATTATTTCAGAGGCTAGAGGAAGACAGAACACAATCCTAATAATAAAATCTGTCAAAGACATTACAAGAAAAGAAAATCATAGACTAATATCCTGCGTGAGGATAGTTGAAAACTCCTCAAGTATTATTAGCAAATCAAGCACATTAGTAATACAAGAAAGATAATGCATCATGCTCAAAAGGGGTTTATCTCAGGAAAAAAACTGATTTAACACTTGCAAATAAATCAATGCATTATTACATTAAGAGGATTTGGGGGAAATGTGCGATCATCTCAACATACAGAAAAATCATTTGATGAAATTCAGTAAGTTGTCCTTGGTTAGAATTCATACTAATCCAGGAATAGAAGGACATTTCATCAGTCTGGTAAATAAAAGCTATTAAACCTGACACTGAACATCATGCTGTTGGGAAATACTGTGAAATATTGAATGGCTTCCTCTAAGATCCAGAAAATGAACAACCAACACACAAGTAGGCTCACTGTCACCACTTGTATCCAGCATGGTTCTGGTAGATCTCTAGTGGTAATGCCCACCCTTACCTCAAAAAATAAGAGCCAAATTTGAAAAGAAAGAAGCAAAACCATCTCAATCCAGAACTGATATAACTAGGTATTAAGAAATCCCCCTAAAATCTGAAAACTACTTGAACCAATATATAAATTCAGTGAAACTGAGGGATACACATAAGTATTTTAAAACCTGTTTATTTCTATGTATTAACAATAAAACATTGGAAAATGAAACTCTAAAAAATACCATTTATAGTAGCATCAAAACTTCTCTAGTATCCCGGAATAAATCTACCAAAAGATGTGTAAGACTGCTATGCTGAAGAGTACAAAATATTGCAGAGAGATGTTAAGGAAAATGTAATAAATGGAGAGATATATCATAATCATTGACGGGAAAACTTTGAGTTGTTAACATGTCAGTTCTTATCAAATTGATGTATAGACTCAATGCTGTCCCAATTAAAATCCCTGGAGACTCCTTTTTTGTAGAAGTTGGTAAGCTGAATCCAAAAGCATATTCAAATGCAAAGGATATAGAATAGCCAGAACAGGAGACATCAGAGGTCTTGAAGAAGAATATGGTAAGAAAATTTATTGACCAGATTTCCAAGCATACTACTATCAATTGAATTTTATCAAAGACATATAAATTACATGGGAAAATGGTTTTCACTAAATCACACTGGAAGCACTTTATGAGTTACCTTAATCCATACCTTACCACTCACAGAAAATTAACGTAACATGGCTCCTAGACCTGTAGGTAAAAATTAAAATTATACCATTTTTTTAAAGAGTAAGAAGAATATCCCTCATGATCTTTGGGTGGCAAAGATCATAGTTACTTTGCCTAACCACAGAAAGAAAAATTGATGAACCTCATCAAATTAAGAAAACTTATGCTTGTTCTTGTGGTTTGGTTGTGAAGTGTTCCCCAAAAGACTAATGAGGTAAAGACTTGGATCTACTCCAGGTGGTAGATCCAATCACTGAAAAGTCACTGGCTCATGAAGACTCTGATCTGATCAATGGATTAATCCATTGATGGGTTCATAATTTAATGGCATTTTTGTGAGGTGGTAGATATCTTTGGAATTGGGGCTTCATGGGAGGAAGTAGGCCACTGGGAGCATGTTCTGGTTTGCCCCAGCTTCTGCTTCCTGGCCACCTTGAGGTGCCAGAAACTATGCCCATGTCACCCTAAACCCAGAAACAATGGACCTCTGAAACTCTGAGCCAAAATAAATCTTTTCTCCTTTAAATGTTTTTCTCAGGTGTTTGTCACAGCAATGAAAAAGCTAACTAACATATTAGTCAAAAGACAATATTAAGGTAGTTAAATGAGAAGCCACTGGCTGTGAGAAAATAATGCAATGCATATATTTGACAAAGTACTAGCATTTATATTTAAAATCCATAAAGAATTCCTGCAAATCAAAGACAATATACCCAACATAAAAATGGCCAAAAGACTTGAAAAATGTTTTAAAGAATGAAGATCTCTGAAGGTTTAAGAACTACCTGAATAGGTGTTAATCATGAAATATCATTAAGCATCAGTCAGATGTCAATGAAACATTAATGAGGTATTTCTAATGTTTTCAGAATGGCTGAAGGGAAACAGGCCAGCACAAAATAAAGGTTGATGACAATGGTGAGCAGTTGCAAGGCTTATGTTTTCCTAATGGGAGTCCATATTAGTGCAACCACTTTGGAAAGTTGACAGTTTCTAATAAAGTTAAATACATATCTATACATAATACCTATCACTCAGCAATCCCCACACCAAGAGAAAAGGTAGCCATGCCCACAAAATGGTTGCCACAGAATATTCAGACTGAAAACTGGCATCCCACAAATACCCTTCAACTCAAATATGAACAAATCATGGCATATTTCTACATGAAAGATTATACAATAATGAAACCCAAACTTTTGATACATATAATAACATGGATGAATCTCGAAAACATTATATTAAGAGAAGTCAGACATAAAAGAATACATACACTATGTGATTCCATTCCCAAATATGAATCCACTTACATAGAGTCAAGAATGGTCAAAATAAATCTGTGGTGATTAGAATCAGACAAGTGGTTGCCTTGGGGTAGGAGGAAGGGGTGAGGAAGGGAAGTTACTGGGGTAATAGAAATATTGACCAGAATAATGGTCATGCATTTGTCAAAATTTATCAAGCTATACACTTACGCTTTATGAATTTTACTGCATGTACATTATTCCTCAATAAAAAAGAGTCTACAGTGAGTACTGCAAAGACTGCCAGAATCAAGGTTGCAGAGAGAAGAATGGTATTCCTGGGGGAATGGATGGAGTGCTGTCATGGTGGGTGATTTCACCTAGACCAACCCATGGGTTGGTCTGCTCATAACTCCAGACCTCAGGAACTCCTGCGAGCACAGTGCCCCATCCTGAATCCAAGAGTCACTGGTATATACTTCCATGGAAAAGCTCTGCTTTAGCAGCTAAATTAAAGATAAAAGTTGGTGATGCATACTAAAAACTTCAGGTCAATCAAATAACAGGTATTTGCAACAGCCATATTCAAGATTTTATGAACTTCTGGGCTTGTATTGAGTATATTTCTGCCTGGGTGGTATAAGAACCAAAGCAAGGGGTTGGACAAACTGGTAACTTAATCCAAGGCCTCACACTTGCTAGGCAAGTGCTTTGTCACTTGAGCTATGCCCCAGTACATATTGGATATGTGTGGAGAGAGCGGGTACCCTTAAGTTGTTCCTGATCTAAAAAAGCTTTGGAAGTAGATGAAATATAGATTACCCATAGATTAAAAATTCAAATTAAACAGACATGTTGGGTTTTAGTGTTTGTTCTCATTTTTAAAAATTGAGAGTTGACTTTATCATCTTCACATCCTCTTCCACTTCTAACATAACATTACTTACGTTGTAAGTAATGCTATGATTTGCTAATTAGCCTGACACAGAAGGGCCTCTATAATCTCATCCTAAACTTTCCCTTTAAATTCTGCTTGTTCTTCAAATAACCACACTCCCTTTCAAATCTTCTGGTTTCTCTGCACCCTCCTTGCAGAAACCCTCTCATTGGAAAGTTCTTTCCCATCTAGAATGCTTTAGTCACCTTCTCTGCCCATCAGATCCGGCTCACCCCATCCAGCCCATCAATGAATGTTCTTTGGTCATTACTGTGGCTGTTGCCCCTATGCTCCTATAGTATTTGGGATTACTATCATTTATTTGGCAAGGCCACCTACTGTCTTGTACTTTCAGTGACTTCTTTTTAATTTTTTTCTTTTTTTGTAGTATTCAGGATTGAATCCAGGGCTTCACAGTTTCAAGGGCTCTACAATTTGAGCCATGCCCCCAATCCTTTTATTTGCATTTTGTTTTGAGATAGGGTCTCATCAACTTTGCCCCATCTGGCCTCAAACTTGTGACCTTCTTGCCTCCTGCTCTTGAGTAGCTTGGATTACAGGGCCACCAAGACTAGCCTCAGTTACCTTTTAACGTACCTGTGCTTTCTCCCCAAACAAGAATGTAATAGAGTTAAGGCAAAACTTGTAATGAATACTCTGCCTACGAATCTCCCAAGCATCTACTGTGTTATTTCCAATAGGTGTTTAGTAAATATTAAATGATTTACTGACTGGTTCATCCATGTTAGGATAGTCCCTCAACTATTAGCCACGTTTTGTAATTTTTAGTCTTTTAAAAAAGGGGCTCAACTAAGTACAAATGTAAACTCCCCAGAGAAGGCACGATGTCTGGAAGAACGTGCTTGCACATGAAGTCAGGGGCCCGGAGGTCTTGGAGTGGCAATGATGCTGACGGATTGGAGCATGTTATCAGCAGAGGCAGACCTGCTGCATCACAGACCAAGAAGCATAATGTACTTTGGCATCTAGTGTGCTTTGCTCAATTAAAGTTTAAAAAGCAAAGACATGAATAAATGAAACGGCTACTCAAAGGCCAGTCTATGAAATGAAAATGACTCCATGCAAGACACACTTAAAGCTACTTTGGATTCCATTCCACCATGGAACTAAAAATATCCCCCAAGCCCTCAGCTTACTCATGGGCTTGCTAAGAACAAAATAGAATGGACAAGAAGAATTAGTACCTGGTTGAAAAGGAAATTTGAATCTCTTTGGAAATTCTAATCTGTTAAGAGTGTTAATTATGGTGTTTAGGTGGAGGCTATGTGGGGGCCTCTGATCATGATGATTCTCTCCTTGTAACATTGTAATCGCTTTCTATGGCCTTTAATATAGAATTCAAAATCTTTCATGTTCCAGCAGGCCCTGCCTTTATCTAGCTCTGCAGCCTCCTCTAACACTTACCCTCTTTCCTTGTGGCCCCTGGCTCTTTGGTTTCACACTCTACACATGACTTCCTGTCTCAGGGCCTTTGCACATGTTTTCCTCTTCTACATGTTTTGCCTACATGCATGATAATCATTCATATTGCTTCCTTGGGAAGCCAGGAAGGTTCTGTTACTAAATTCTCTTGTACCACCCTAAGCCTCTGTTTCACAGAGCAAGTTGAAATCAGAATAAATTGAATGCTTATAAAGTTTTTCCTTTTCCTATGTCTGTCTTCCCCGTTAGATTTTGCTCCGAGGGAATTCCCTTTCCTCTGACCTCCTGTTTCTGTGTAGATGTGTCTACTGGACTAATACTCATGCTTGTCTCTCCATCCCTACTCAGATGGTGATTTGTGAGCTTGGACAGTTTAGAAGAAAGAACCAGGTGTGTGTGACTTAACCTTCTGGGCTTTTCTCTTTTTCTCTCGCTCCTTTGCTAGCAGGAACAGCATCTTGGGAAAGGGGCATATTGCAGATGGAGGGAGGGAGGGAGGGAAGGAAGGAGCAGGGGAGGCATGGAGAAGGGAAGGGGGAAGAGCCTTGCTTTTGTCCAGCAATCGATCTGGGGTGAAAGATCCAATAGAAATTATCAGTTCTGTTGCTGATATTTTGATCTTTGTTTCAGTGTTTGCTATTTTATTCCTCATTTAGCATAAGGCTCAAAAGGGGAAGAAAAAGATGCTAACCGTCCTGTTAGATTATAAGCCTGTCTTATTCATCAAGAATAAGCACCTAGCCCAGTTGCGGCAGACAGTGAATGTTTCATAAATATTTAGGAAACATATTGATTTATTAGGATGCATGAATTATTTAACCTCTCTAGCTGGCTTCCTTAAATGTAAAGTGGTGATAAACCTACCAATCCTGCAATGTTTTGTGGGTATCAGAGCTGCTATATTAGAAGGCTCAGTATTAGCTGGCATGTGGTTAAATGGCTAAATGTGCGGTGGTTATTATTTTCTGTCTGCTCCAACGAGGGCAATTCCTGTTTAGAGCTATTTGCTTCAGCCAGGTGTCAAGATTATAACCACGTATAATCTGTGTCTGATTGGTTCTTCAATCTTTCTTAAAAATCACATGAAGTTTGTTTTAACCTAATACTATATAGATAAGAGAGATTATCTACAATATGAAATAAAATATAAATAATCTAACTAATGTACACATACAGACTTAGAAGAAATTTTTGAAAGTACACAAGAATATCTGATTATGATTCTGTTGGTTTTTTTTGAGGGGGGAGAGGATGGTATCGAACTCAGGGCTTCACTCTTGCGAGGCAGGCACTCTACTACTTGAGCCACTCTGCCAGCCCTTATTTTGTGATTTTTTTTTTTTTTTTTTTTTTTTTTTTTTGGTGATAGGGGCTCATGAACTATTTGCTTGGGCTGGTTTCAAACTGTGATCCTCCTGATTTCTGCCTCCTGAGTAGCTAGGATTACAGGCGTGAGTTGTTCTGTTGTTTCTTATCAAACTTTTCATACCATATTATTGAGAAAGCACTTTCAAAAGCATAGTTCAGGTGACATATTTTCTGGACTTGGTTTAAATCCACTTCTTAGGGCTGGAGGTGTAGTTCAGAGCTCTTTCCCTTCATGTGCAACACCCTGGGTTCAATTCCTAGCATAAAAAAAAAAAAAAGAAAGAAAAACCCACTTCTTGTGTAATCCTGTGTGTACTACATGGTCCATGGCATCCTATACCCTGTCACACCAGGCATTGCAAAGAACAAGACCGATGTGCCGCTGTGTCCTGCTGCTGCCCTCTCAGCCTGTAACTTTCATAACCCATGCCTTCCATCCAGACTTTCAGTTTAATCTAAACTGAGAGTGTGATTTCTTTTCAGCCATAAATGCAGTCAGGTAATGTTAGTGCCTTGGGAAACAGACCATAAAACAGGAGGAGAGGCATTATTAAGGAGGGCTGGAGGATGAGAGAAAAAGTCCTATCATAACTGGGTATCTGATGAACATCACATTCAAACCAATACAAATGTGAAATACTCCCAATTTCTTAAGCGGTGTACTGATAATTGTATCTCTAGATTACAGGTGGAAGGAAGACTAGCTTCCACTTTGGATGAAGAAGGAGGTAAAACATCCTTACTCCTGAGGTAACAACAGGAAGAAAGGGAGGGAGAGAGGGAGGAAGAAAAGAATGAAGGAAGGAAGAAAAGACGAAAGAAAAATCCTAGATCTCTTTGAGTCCAGTGAAGAACAGTGATACCAAGGAGCCTGGAGGGACTGATAGGCTGAAGATGTGCCCTCCACCCGTGGTAACTGGAGAGTTGCAAGCATTCCTATCCTTGGGAGTGGTGCCCAGTCTTGTGGAGATGACTCCACAGGTCATCTCCGTCACATGATGTCCACCACAGATGGAGACTCTGCACGGATGAAGAGAATACTCAATTCCAGCCTGGAATGGTAGTTAGGGATCCCTGGTTGGATGGGTCTTTGGAAGTGCCCCCAATGCAAAATGAGAGCACTTGGTGCAGCAGTCCTTTCCACCCCCCAACACCACACACACCCACACACAGCCTGAATTTGGCACAGAAAGCAGTAGGGTAGAGTAATGGAAAGCACAGGAAGATCACATTTTCAGACTTTCATTTAGACTCTGAAGCCCTGCTGTAGCTGTTATCTGAACCAAAATTATCTGAAACTGAAGCCCAACTCAGTTCTAATCTAAAGATTGACAAGCCCCAAAAGACAAGCCCCTGGGCAGAGAGTGAAGATCCTTTGGAGTGACGTCTAGAGTCGACAAAGTAGAGGTCAGATGTCTTAGCCTATTTTCCACTGCTATCACAAAATGCCTGAGCCTGGGCTTGAGGATTCTTTCCTCACGAGTGGATTAAAGTCTGTCTACACTGGGTTAGGTCTCATAATAGTGGGTTATAAAGTGAGCCTGGCACCTCCCTCATTCTCTCACACACCTCTACCATACAATGACACAGCATGAGAGCTTCAGCAGATGTCACTGCCTAATCTTGGACTTCCCCTTCTCCGGAACAATACACTAAGTAAATCTCATTGTTTTATAAGTTACACAGTCTCAAGTGTTCTGTTATAGCAACAGAAAAATGGGATAAGAAACCAGCCGTGTCTGTTGAGAATATTTTGAGCAAAATGTCTGCTTATCTGTGTAATTCTGCCTACATCCAGGTGAGGTTAGAGTTTTAATGAGTGCTTCTTTATGATAATTGCTCCATTGGTGATGCTGATGATAACTCCATGCAAGTGACATCCACAGTCCTCTACATGAGGCTTGACACGGTAAACAGCAAAAGTGATCTTCAGGGTAGACCCTCTTGACGTACTAGACAGCAGCGCTACCTTTTGGCACAGACAGCATCCTGGTCAATTTGAGCTGCTATGACAGAGCACCACAGTTGGGTGACTTGCACAGCAGCCATGTGTGATTTATTATGTCTGACAGTTCTAGAGGCTGCTTGTCTCAGCATGGCTGGCTTCTGGCTCTGTGAGGGTCCTCTTCAGGGTACAGAAAGAAGGCTGAGCAATCTCTGGGGATTTTTTTTTTAACAAGGGTGTCAGTCTCATTCTGCAGAACTGGCCCTCCCAGGTCCCACCTCTAATACCATCCTCACACCAGAGTTTTGGGACATGGGAACATGATCATTCCATCTATAACAGAAAGTCTATCTCAACTGTCAGGAGCAACCCCACCTTAGAACTGGACACATACCCACACAAGTTTTGTTACTTTTCTAAAGTAGAAAAAATACAGAACTAACATGATATCAGCTATCTCTTTCAAAATAAAAAAGAATTAGAAGAGAGAAGAGGGAAGGAACAAATATTTATCACCTATGTCTGTTGGACATTTTTATACCAATTTTTTAAAAAATCTTTTCAATAATTCTTTAAGGAAAGTCTCGACATGTGGAGATGGAGACCCCAAAGTTAACTGTTCAGTCACAAAGCAGGTTTGGCTTGGTTTGGCTCTGCTGCAGAGCTGTCTGTGCTTCACAGTGCTTCTCCAGCCTGCGGGCACCGGGTCCCCAGAGCAATGCACAAGAGAGGCAGCGTTTGGGCAGTGCCCCTCTCCTCATCCTTCTGTCCTACTGGCTGGCCAGGCCCTGAGGGTAGGATGCCCTTCTTCTGTAGCATCCTTACCACAAAGAAAGGAGAAATGCATGACCCGAGAGATGTGCTAACTACTCTGATTGATCACTATACACTGTACACAGGTATGGAACAGCACATTGTACCTCATAGATATGTACAAAGAAGGAAGAGAGGGAGGGAGGGAGACAAAGAAGGAAGGAAGGAGAAAGAAAGAGTCAGGTCATCTAGATGTCTAACCAGGCTCTATCCAGGTGCAGGTTGTGGAGCAAGTGTCACACTGTCTGGACAATGACTTAAGTCTTGGCTTCTGTAGTTTCAGCCACGCCCACACTCTGCGTTTAAGAAATGGCAGAACCCGTATGGCGTGCTGCGCGCCTCCCCAAGCCCCACCTCCCTATGCATCAATTCATCTGCAGCCATAACCTTGGCCTTAACAAACCTGTAAAAACAAAAGGGAAAACATGGTTTATTTCGGATCCCTGTAAATTGCCCTAGCAAGGGGGCTCATTTGCATAATCGGGGCGGTGGCTGACTCCTGCGGAGCTAGGAGCTGATGGCCGGCCCGGGGATCCGTGTATCAGCGCGGTGCTCACTGCTCTGCAGACCTAGGGCGGTGCCACAAAGCCTGAGTCACACAAGCAATCAGATCCTTTTTCTCCTCTTCAGTCAGGGAATTTCTGCAGTGTGTGAGGGTGAGGGGAGAAGCCACCCGAAGAAGAAATGGCAGAGAAAGTCTGACACTTTACAGAATCAGAGGTTTTCAACTATTGCTGTCACGTGAAGATGGGGGTGAGGACCAGAGGGCAGGGTGGCTGCATCTAAGTCCCAAAGTGGAGGCGAGCCAAGCAAGTCTCCTTTAAAACATCTGAAAACAACATTTGCTTGCTCTGTCTTCTTGCACTCACTCCAGCTGTGTGTTCAGCTGTTCACCCAAAAGAGCTCTCAGCCTAGTGGGGACAGCAGCAAGAGAGAGACACAGATACCCAAGGCTTTGGGACCTTTTTTTTTTTTTTTGGCTTAAAAACTAAAGTTTTTACAGTTCTTTTATGAGCAATCTCTAAGGTCAATGAAAAGAAAACTAAAACACAAAATAGCCATGTTGCACATTCTATGTAATCCAAGAAAAGAAATATTTGCACTATTGTCTAAATTATCCTCTAATATACTTGCAAACCAAATGGGTGATGGAATTCTGGGGCATTTTCGGTTCAAATGTTATTCCATCCCTCCCTGTTTATTTCAGAAAACAAGGGACTAGTTGTTGTACGAAGAGGGTCTGTCTTTAATGTAATGGCCGGCTCAGAGCGTGGGCCACCCAACTTAATGTAAGATTATGTCCTTCCCAGAAACACGATTAGGCTTTTCATCTCAAACTTTTCACTGAAACTCTGGCAAATGCATATTACATTTTAAGAGGGAACAGGAATTATTAAAGGGCTTTCCTAGCCATCTTAACACACTGATAAAAATGCACAGTCATTGCCCAAAGGCACAATGGAAGAATTTTATGGCCTGCTTTTTCCCTGTGAATAAAAAGACAGTCACTGGTCGATTAACCCCCTGGTGTCTGTGTGTGCCACAACAGCTCAGTCCTGATGAGAAAAAATGTAGGGGGCCCCTCCAGCCACTGCTGAAGTGCCTTGTCCCCTTAGTGATGCCCCTGGAGAGGTTTTTAATTAGCAGTAATCTTCTACAAGTGCTTGGAAGGCAATCAAGAAGCCCTTTGCCTCTGTCTGCTCTGTGCTGCTTCTTCCTTACTGTGAATCAGTTTATTCATTCTCCTCCTCCAGCTTCAGGGACATGGGCCTGGGTGTAGGGACAGCAAAGTGGGCCTCTGAGCCTCAGCTACTGACCTTGGTTTTGTTTCAATGTGGGGTCCAAAATTTCCTTTCGGTCAAGTTCCTGGTGGTGTTGCCCAGTAGCTCTTTCTGCAGCTTTACACGGTGGGGCACTGCCTTAGGGCCTAGACTTCTGGAAACCAGTAACCTTCCATTGGATGGATAGTGAAGGAGTGCATGCCATAGAAAACTTCCCTAGCTTGCGGTGGGGCTACATCCTGACGAACTTGCTGTTAGTTGAAAATGTTGCAAGTTGCAAGTTCATTTAATACACCGACTCTATTGAGATCATAGCTTAGCTTTGCTTACTTCAAATGTGCTAATGTAAGAACACTTAACTAGACAAAGGTTGGGCGAAATCACCCAACACAAAGCCTATTTATAAGAAGGTGATGATCTCATGTAACTCACTAAATACTACTCCAGTGTCACCTCATCTTAGTGAATTACATCTACAGTGACTGTATTTTCAGTGAGGTCACATTCTGAGGGACTGGGTGCTGGATTTGAACATGAAAGTGGGGGGGGCTGCACAATTTAACTCCTAACAGTGTATTAGAATGTGACTAGTACTAAGGAGGAAAATGGAGCTGGGGAAGACATTTGGGAGGCATAGAGGCTGGGGGCATTTTGGTCTTCAAGGGTGGCCAGGGAGAAAATCACGGAGAAGGTGACCTTCCATCCCAAACCCATGAGCAATCAAGGAGCCATCCATGTATATTTCAAGGGGAAAGAATTCCAGACTGAAGGAAGAGAAAATGAAGATGTCCTAAAGTGGAAGGGAGTGGGTGTGTCCAAGAAGAGTCAGGTGGCCAAGGTGGCTGAAGTGGGAAGTGAGAACTGAGGTCACAGATAGCTAGGGAAAACCCAACACGCGGGCTTGGATGACTTAGTAAGACTCTAAAGCCGGTCCTTTACTTTCTGAACAAAAGTAATGAGAGCTGTAATGAGAGCTACCAATTACTGAACACCTATAATTCTATAGCACTATGATGTGCTTGTTATAATTTTTTGGCATGTATTTTCTTGTTTTTTATAGAAGAGGAAATTAAAGCTTAGAGCCATTTGGTGATTTGTCCTGTATCTCATTCCCAAGTGATGGAGGCCAGAAGGGACAATTTTCTTGTTTGGCTTCAGAGTCTAGTTGCTTCACTTCCATGTGGCTGTCATGGGTTGAACTGTGCCCCACCAAGATTCACAAATTGAAGTCTTACCCTCCAATACCTCTGATGGGAGCTGTGTTTGGAAATAGTGAAATTGCAGATGTGATTCCTGAAGATGAGGTCATGCTGGAGGAGTACAGCCCCCAGATCCAATATGATTAGTGCCTTCTTATAAAAAAAAAAAAAGGTGAGACATTTGGACAAATCCAGACACAAACACACATTCAAGGAGAATGCCATGTGAAGATGAAGCAGAAGTGTTATGACATTTCTAAAAATCAAGGAATTCCAAAGATTGCCAGAAAACCACCAGAAAGTAGGAAAGAAGTTTGGACTGGATACAGCCTGCTAGGAAGGAACCAACCCTGCTGCTAACACCTCAGTCTCAGACGCTTGACCTTCAGTACTGTGAGACAATAAATGTCAGTTGTTTAAGATGGCCTGTCATGGCAGCCCTAATGAACTAGTATAACTGCTGTCTGTGGTTGTTTATTTACCTAGTCATTTGGATGATGTATAGCTTAAGGATTTTCCCAGCTTGTACAAGACATGTTTCTACAACATATCTTCATGATTTCGTGAATCAAAATCCCCAAACATGCATGTATAAGATTCCAGGTGTGAAATGTATAATCTTCTTGCAGATAAAGACACTGAGGTTCATAGAGGTGAAGTGAGTTTCTCAAGGTTACACAGGAAGTTTTCTTTATTTTTTTCATGATACTTTCCATGGACTCTAGCAGGCCACACTTGGACTTTTCTCTTTTTCGGCCTGTTTGGGGGAGAGCCTATTACAGCTTTAATCTCCAGGAAGAAGTATTTTGGCCTTTGTGTTAGGATAAGCTCCTGTTTCCCCTTCCTCAGGGTTTACTAGAGAGCGAAAAATACAAATCTCAGTGTTCTAGCATCTTCTCCAGCTGACCTGTTGAGATTATCCGGTTACCGTACACTTTACTCCTTTGTTGCCCTGTGACAACACCCTCTTAATTTGTGTGTCCTAGATCTGGAGAGCTGAAGGCATAACTCACATAGCAGTGAAGCAAGGATGTGCCTTGCTTTATTATAATAGAGGATTTGTCTTTGGAGGACACATGTACACTTTTTCCAAGTGCCTAATGACTTCTCCCCTTTCTCTTATTTATAATTTTTGGATTCTGCAGGCAGCATGCATCTCTGTCCTGCAGGACAGGTATCCTTGCAGTGCTATCCCTTCATTGTTCGTCCAGCAGCCAAGAGTAGTTGCTCTGTGGTCCTAAAATGAGGAAGGTGACTGGAGGTCCTGTGAGCAAGATAGACAACTTCTCTCTCAGTTCTCAGGAAGACTGGTTGGCGGATTCCATGGTACCTCACATGGCTATATGACATGGTCAATCACATTACCAATGGGTCATTTACACTGAAAGAGAGGAGGGGGTTTCCTCAAGAGAGCTTGCAATGCTTTTGCTCCTTCTGGATACCTCCTCCAAATTGGAAGTCAAGTACTTATTTCTATTGAGTGACCTGTGAGTTGTATGAGAAGTTCTAAGAATTTTGAATGGAGTGACTTACACTAAAATCTTGATCTGTGGAATAAACAACTCTCAAAATTTAGTTTTGAGAGTCAGAAACGTGTAAAAGCAGTTATTTAGGCCGATGTGGTATGAGGATGAATGGAAGAGTCTTATTCCAAACTGTTGTGTGATTGTTGAAATATCACAACTGTTACTTCCTTCTCCATGAATTAAAAATGAATGCCCTTACTTGGGGTAAAACCATTTTCTTTTTTTTTTTGTTCTTGGTTTTCTGAGACAGGTCCAATTCGCTATGTAACATGGGCTGGACTAGCCTATCGATTCTCCTGCTTCAGCCTCCCAAGTGCTGAAATTATAGGTATGATCCACCATGCCTGGCTTTTTTTTATTAGCTTATATTAATTGTATAAAATAATGGGTTTTATTTTGACATTTGCAGGCATACTTATAATGTGCCTCTCTATTATCCTTCTCCTTCCTTTTCTTGATTTTCCTCTTCCTTAGCAGTTTGGGGTGAAATCTTATTGTCATTTATATCTCAGTGTGAATAAGGGAACTGAGAAGAAGGCTCTTTATGTGTGAAACGTAGCCACATTGGGCTTCTGCTAAATCCATGTGCTTTACTCTGTACCTGCTCCTACATTTGCTGATAAAGAGGAGACTAGAGGGTTGATGATGAAAATTTCTGATGCCACAATTTTACTATGATCTGATGCAAAGTGAAGGAGGGTGGGTAGTATGGACCATCTCTCATCTCCCAATTGCTCCTTAAGCTTGGGAGTGGGTAGGGAGACCAAATGCCAGAAAAAAAGTCCAAAGGGATATATTTAGTTAATCATTAAGGAGGCAAGAAACATCTTACTGTATGTAGAACTCTACCACACAATTTTGATATAAAAAAAAGAAGCGTATGGCTTCTTCTCAAGGGGAGATGCCTGCTACATCTTTCGGGAACTGTCCTAGAGCTGAGGGACTCTTAGCTACCTGGAAGCACATCAAAGTCAGGAAAGCATAAGAATGGTCTCCATGGCCTCTCAAGGTCCCTTCTAAACCCAGGAGCCCCTGGGACTGCTTCTTTGTCCTCAGGGCCTACAGACTTGCCTTACCCTGAGACTTGATCAACTGGCTGGGTCATTTGACTCTAGGGGGCTCTAAATGCACCCCAAGCCAAGCTAAAACACCTGAAATGACTACATACTCCCCCCGCTACTCCCCCACTGTCATTTTTCTTTTGAGAACAGGAAGGCTTGAAAATCAAGCCAATCTGCTATTTGTAGGTTTGGGGAATGCTCTACCCTTTTCAGACCTCAGGTTCTATCTTGGAGGGAAGAGACTCAGTTCCTCTCCTAAACACAGGTAGAAAAATTTAGAGACAGGAACCAGCTTTTGCTAATAGTGGAACCCATGAGATCTCAAATGGAAAGAACTCTGGGTGGGGGAAGAAAGCCAAAGCTTTGCTGCCTCACAGATAGGCTCAAGTTCAGGTCCAGGCACATCCCTGTTTAGGCAGGTCATCTATCCTTCACTCCCTTGGCGACATGTTCCCTCAGTGTTAAATAGAACAGACAGTAACTCAGCAATTAAATATCATGTCCCTTTCCCAGGGGAGAATTAATCAAATGTGCCAGGCAGATCCCCTTATCATCTGTTAACTACATAAGAAGCAGGGATCCTTTCGTACCAACTGCTTGCTTTAAATACTGCAGTGTCTGCTCTACCACCCTGGGCAGTAAATAGCTTCCATTTTTGCACCAAATACTTTCTGAGTTCTCACTCTCTCATTTAAAAACAAAAGAAAAACAGAAAGAAACTTAAAAGTAGCAGGAACAGACTGTACCGCCTTTGCCTGTCATAAAATCATTCCTTTTGTCCTGGCAGTAAATAGGAACTGGCAATAAAGCAAGCCCCAGGAGTGCAGTATTCTGGAGATTGCATCAGCGTGGAAGATTAAACTCCTAAAACATCCAGGATGTCTCAGCTCGCCCCTCCACCAAGAACTTTTGTCCCCACTATTTCACAGTGAAGTGGGTTTCTGGGGTGTCGAGGAGGGGAGGATTTAGGAATAGTGCTAGGCTTCCTCTCTCAATATTCTTTCCCCTAAAGAGAGGCAAATGAAGGGGAAAAAGAAAACACAACCCGAAAAATAAAAGTAGACTTGCTTTGTTTGGTTTTCTTTAAGCACATTTTATACCTATGCAAAGCCCCCCACATTGCCTGTGTTGGTCTATAAGCAAAAACAGAACCTTTTTATAAAATTCCTAGCAAAGTGAAACTTTCATAGCATCACAATTTAGTCTTTCTCTCTAAAATGACGAGTCATTGTGATTTAGGCATCATGACTCATTCCTGAGTATAACCAGAAAATTGGACCAGTATTAATTATTCCTGCCTCCTTTTTACTTTAACAGTCACTTCCAATCTTCCAGTTCCCAGCTCAAAAGAACACATCAAATTTGGTCAAGGAACCTGTAAGTGAATTTCTCTTTGCTTTGCTCTTAATTGAAAGAAACAGGCTTTAGGGTTTCAGGTGACACGTATTATTTGTAAAGCTTGAATGTGGTATCCCACAATGCTTCCAGCAGCAGAAGAAATTTGGAATTGGTTTGGAGGGTGGGGTAGCTGTGGGCAGAGCGAGGGGGAGGACGACAGTATTAATAAGCATCTTAGAAGGACCAGTGCAGACCTCTGGTGGTGCCAGGAAAAGACAGAGTCAAAATGGAAAGACCCAGAGGTCAACTTGATTCTCGTACACACACCAGGAAACCATGAGAGCTGACAATTCCCAAGTCAGGGGTCACTGTTTCATATGGGGGATCCAAGTGTCCTGATTCCAGAATGTACAAGTCAGCTGCCTCCTAACAGAGTCACCTCTCTTTGGGTCGCTCAAAACACCAAAAGAACTTTCTGTTCCCGGTGTCTCCTCCTCTGCTGACCTGGAACATTCTTCATGGTGCTGATATTATTTTCATTGGAATTATTTATAGGTAAGGAAAAATAAACAACAAACAAAGGGAACCCAGGGTAGATGATGTCTCACTGTAAGACCAATGGTAAAGCCCATGCCTTTTTTTTTTTTTACAGAGAGCAGAGTTTAGCAAAGTCAAAATAGTTGAATCTGCAGAGCTGGCAAGGAGGGAGCATGCAGAGAGAGGTACCCAAAGTCTACCCAACACTAAGACTGAAGACCCAGCTGTCAAGCAGACTACTTGGGAGTCACCACATAGCAGTTGCTATGGGGGTGAAAATGAACAGATCCTACACATCACTACAATGCTGGAGGGAGGAGCAGGTCCCAGCGTTACCATTAACTGTTATTTTTCTTAACTATGAATCATATTTTATTGCTTCTTTTTACCTAGAAGCTTTTTATTGAATACTGGATATTTTAAAGGACATGTTGTAGGAACCTGAATTTTGTTACTTTCTTCTGGAGAGTATTAATTCTTGTTTCACTGGCAGTTGAATTACTGGCTCATCACCTTGAATTTGTATGAGTTTGTACTTTGTTACAAGATCTGTGGAAAGCTCAAGGTATTTCCCAAGTGCCTCTACCTTGATGACTGAGGCTCGGTTTTCAAATTCTGCCCCGCTGTGACTTGTTAGGGCTTTGTTTCTATAGGTCTGGAATGGGTCTTACTCTATATTTTGACCCTCACACCTATCCTGCATACCGTACATTTTTAAAATAAAGCTTTATTGGAACATATACAAGTTATTCACATATGCATTGTCTGTGGCTGATGTTGTGCTATAATGGCAGAGTTAAAAGTTGTCAATCAGACCACATGACCTATACAGCCAAAAATAGTTATTATATTGCTCTTCATAAGAAGTTTGTTGAAAACTGCTCTAGAGGGTGGACCTTATTCCTAAAGGAAATCCTTTCTGCTGTCTTAGTTAGATTTCAGTGGTATTAATGAAGTATGGTTGAGGCCACTCCACTCTTTTGGGATGACAACTCCAGTCTCTGGGCCTGTTCTTCCCTCTAGCATTCTAGCATTGTAGTGATGCGTAGGATCTGTTCATTTTCACCCCCATAGTAACTGCGATGTGGTGACTCCCAAGTAGTGTGCTTGACAGACCGGTCTTCAGTCTTAGTCTTGGGTAGACTTTGGGTAGTTTTCTTTGCATGCTTTCTCCTTGCTAAACTCTGTTCTCTGTCTACTTGGCTCAACCTCCAGGCCTTGGTTGGGCATCAGCTCTGTCTGCTATGGTTAGGAGATTTTCTCCTGGCAGGGAGCTGAATGATTTGGATGATTTTGGGGGAGAGGGTTTACCCTGTAAGTTTTTTTTTCTACCAGGATTAACAGTCTTGAGCTGATTGTGGTCCACTGCCTTACAAACAGTTAACTGAAACATTCTCATGCAGTTTTATGGCTTTTGCAGCTGGAGGACTGGTCTGGTAGCAGTTGCTCCATGGTGACTAGAAGTCTAAATCCCAGTTTTTTTTTTTTTTTAAAGCCTCAGCACCCTCTAGGCAGATGATAGCTTTCAGAGCTGGGGCTCAGTTTCTCTTTTCTCCTCCAACTCCATGCTCAATGTGTTTTCTCTTCTTCAAAGAGGCCAGATTCTCTTAGGACTCTGATGGTAATTTTATATTTTCTCTCCCAGTCCATTTGCAGACAGACTCCTCCAACCCCGCCTCCTGTGGCTCCACCCAATGCCTTTTGTTCCCTAGGATGACTCAGGACAAAGTCCACAACCTTCACAGCTGTGAGCTGTTAGGATTATAGCTCACCGGGATGGAAAACCACACGAAGAGTAATATTAGTGCACATTTCCTTCTGTGGAAAAAGAATGGTTGGTTGCAGGTTTATGTACAAAATAGTCAATTGATAATCTGTTGATTTTCATCTGAAAACAGGAACGATAGAAAGTAAACCTTCATTTGTCCAGGGACAGTGATGTGTCAGGCATAAAGGCTTTCACAGATGCAGTATTGCTTAATTCTTACACAACCTTGAAGAGACAGTTTTATTAATCCGAATTCTGAATAAATGAAAAACCTGAGACTTAAAGAGATTAAATAATTCATACTTGTTTACTAAAGTCCAGTGAAGTCCTGAAACCAGGCAGGTGTGTATGATTTAGAACTCTTCCAGGCATCAAATGCCTTACTAAAGAGGGTGCCCCCCACCATGTGCAGGACTTATAGGACTACATGCACATTTTGTGATTTACTTTTAAGAGTCTGTCCCTGCCTTAAACTAACTACTTAGATTAAAATGTTGAGGTTGGGGAGCTAGTAGAGAGTATGGTTTTTCCTAGCCTGAAATTAGCCTGTTTGGATACAGGAGATGACAAAAATGAAATACAAGTGTTAATTTAAGAAGACAAATTTTCAATCACCCTTCTTTAATCTTGATATTGATAGGAACTAACATCAATTATGCAAACCTGTGAGCTATCTGTTATCACTACGCTTGATTTTCAAATTAAAACAATACAGTTTGGGAAGATTAAGTAATCTGCAGTAAACTGCAGAGGCTGGGTATGATCCAGACTGTAAGATTTCAGCCTGTGCTTTCAACTTCTATGCTGTGTTAATTTTCAGCTACATCTACCCTAATGTTTTTTATCCCACAACGCTGGAATTCTAAATAACTCCAAATCATCCTGACTTCTTTAGCCTCCATGCCCATAGTTCTTTCCCCACACAATGGAAAGACTTTCAAATAAGCTTGTGTTCAGATCTAGGTCTTAAAACTCTCTGTAAAGATGAGGAAAAGCATTCTTATTTTATCAGGGCTGTGAGGGTTAAAAGCATGCAAGACCAGGGAAGCTGGTCAGATGTTCATTACTTGTACGATTACAGCAATGAGCAGCTCCCCCTGAAGACACAAGTGCCACCCTCTATTTAATTTTATCCGGAGGTGGCCAGCAGGGTCCTGTGATGCTGCTCTCAAATAAAACCTTCATGTATTACGAAACAAGGCTGCCTAATCTTTCAAGAGCAGAGATAAGGCCACCAACCATAGCTACAATTCCAAATAAATAATATGACCTGTTGGGAGGATGTACAATAATAGCTCAAGGGAAAAAAAAATCTAAGTCAATAGTCAAAGTTTGATAAGAAAAGCAGAAAGTAAAATGCCAGTACCAGGAGAGGAGTTTTAAGCCTCTAGAGAGTGGCTCTTATTCCAGTGGGTTGGGAGGACGTCATTAATCTACAGCCGTGTTCTATCGACCGGCGAAAACTGGCTTTGAAGGCCTGGACGACCCGGGCAATTAGATCTAGGTGAAAAACGGAGAAAAGGGCCCAGGAGACTGGAGTCCCTCGGGGTCCCCCAAGGGAGGTCCCTCTCCCGCTCCAGAGCCCACGCCCTTTGCTTCCCTCGCTGTTCTTTGCTTTAAAAAGATCGCGCTAAACTGGAAGGGGATTGCAGCGTGGGCTACAGTGACAACGGCGGCGGTGTGCATCGCATCGCCTGAGGATCCTAAAGAGGGTCTTTCTCTACTCATACCCTGCTCAGAAAGGGAACGTCACCCTGGTCCTCAGCTCTGGCTCCCGGGCAGAGGCGTCCCTAGTCTGGAAACTAATGCGTGCCATTCAAGATCCTTTCTCTCTGCGCCCACCCTCCCCACCCCCAAACCTCAGGCCTGTGTTCTTGCCCAGAAAGCTGCCAACCATTACAGTAGGAACTGCACAAAGTTCCTTAAACGTCAAACCACTAAGGAAGAGGTTCAAGAAGAAGTGGGGAGGGTGGTGGAGGATGAAGATGTGTGTGTGTGGTGCAGGTGCAACACACATTTTCAGGGTGTCGCGGACGGTGTGCAGGGCGGCAGTAACCGAGGGCCTGAACCGCTTGGTGACGGGGTGGGAGGAGAAAGGAGTGGACCTGAAGAAGGGTAAAGAGAGTTGCTGAGAAAGGACAGAGATGGAAGAAAAAAGTAATTTGAAAACTACAGGGCGAGCACAGCTTGCGGCGCGGGGGGATTTCGGTGTTGGAACACAAAAGCCTGAGCTGTGCCTTTAGGAACAGGCGCAGGAAGACCCCGGCCTTGGGCAGCCCTTTGCCCTCTGCATTGCCATTTCATTTTCTCAGTTGTAAACAAGGGGACTGCTCCCCCAACACCCCAAGCAGCAGATCTGAGCCCCCTTTGGAGTCCAGACCGCATTAGAATGCGATGGAAGTGGTGCGTCCGTTGTCCGCACTGCGCGCCCGCGCGGATGCGCAGGGAAAGCGCGCATCTCTAAGGGCTCCCGCGCGGCCGCCGCCCGCTGCGCTGCGACTCCCGCCTTCTCTGTGCGGGGAGGCCAGGGGGCGCCGCGCCCGGGCGAACGCGACAATCGCGGGGCCGGATGGGGGAGGAAGCGTGGGGAAGGAATGACTCAGCGACCTCCTGCTTCGGGGAATGCGGGAGGGGACCGACACCGCTCGGGGTTTTGAGAGGTCATCTGCGACCCCGTAGTCTGTTTTGATCAAGGAACCTCCCTTCCTCTTTGCGGCTCTGGTGCAGTTTCCGGGGTCATCCTCGCCGCGCCCCCAAATCTGTCCAAGGGCCCCTAGCAGGCGCGTCCCACCCTGCTCCAGCTCGCACCTCCGGATCACTATGGGGCAGAGAGCACAGTTGCCCCTCCTGGCCGAGGATTGCCTTTCACCCTCTGCAGTGCCCCTGGCTCGCTGTCCCTCCCACCCTCCCGGGCTCAGGTTTTTTTGCTTTTTCTCTCGAAAAGTTGCAGCAGTTTTGAACTTGCTGCAGCGGCAGCGTCCCCCGCGCCTGCTCAGGATGCCAGGGCAAGGGAGAGTTTATAAAACAGGAATGTTCTGCGCACCTTGCCTACCAAATCACGCAATTATGACGACCCCCCCCCTTCCATAACACAAAGTGAGGGCGACACCTCAGAAGGCCATCCCCGCTCCGGCTCTTGCTGCCCCACCCTTGCGTGCCCGGCCCCATATCACCAGCAGGGGCGCTGTCGGAGCCCCAACGGACTGAGCTGAGACACCCTAGGGATCCGATCGTGGGGTGCATTGTTGCAAAGAATGCACCCGCCCCACACCTCACATGGGTTCAGAGATAGGGAACCCGAGACACCTTTCCAGAATAAAGACTATGGACATGTAGATACAATATTCTGTCTCCCATTTAGTTGTTAGGCTGAAAGTCTTAACAATATGCCCAGATAATTTAAAAACGTTGTATATAAATGATGACCACTTCCTTCCTTCTAAATTATCCCAGCTTGCTCCAGGGTCTGTAGAAAATTTGTAGAAGTCAATTCACTTCAATGTATATCCACATTCTCAGTAATTCTTTAGACTTGTTCTTTATTTCTTTTAGGGTGGGGTACCTGGTCTCATTATTCCCCTTTGAATTGTCCTCTAGCATTTGTTTTTGTCACTTTCAAGCCTATGCCCACTGAGGAAAGAGTCATTCATTCATTCTTAGATATACCAGACATGCTCTTTGCAACTCACACTTTTGGACTCCCTTTTAGAACAGAGGTTTGGCTCTTTCCCTTTCCGCCACTAACTTGACATTCTGTGGTGCTCTCATTTTTCTCTTTTCCTTTTTGCCTTGAATTGGTTAACTGCAGCCACTTCTTTGCTGTGTCCCTACGAAAAGGTTGCCTAATGACATAGCAGAATTATAAACTAAGTGGGTGTCAGTGACAAAGCACAATGTCACAGCCTGGGAGACTCTTAATGACATAACTTCTGCCTCTGGCGAGACCTGCCGATGAGATAATGTCTCTGGAGGAGAGGAACTTGTGCTATAACCCGTTAACAGCCCAGTCCAACCTCAGATCTCTTTGTGAATGCTCCCTGGCACATCTCTGAGGCACGTCCCATGTCTGATTTTCTCTACTGCAGCTCTGACAGAGAAGTGCTATGTGAGGACAACTCAGTCAACTTGCAGAGCTGACCCCACAGGGTATACACAGCCCAAGTGAGACCAGGCCCTGGGGTCACAGGCACATGCAAGTCATTTGATCATGCTCATGGTGAGGGCGAAGACACTGCAGAACAGACTCTGCTGCGTAAACTCCTCCCATTAGCCTGAAGTATGCTAGAAGAGCCCACCCTTGGAGAGCTGTCACCTTTCTGGGACAGGAAACTGAGATGTAGAAGTTAAGGCGCATCTTTATTTTGAAAGCCCAAGTGTCCCGGATCTCTGTTCTGTGTCTTTGCTACTATTTACAACTTCCTTTTCACATTATGACCAGGATGCTCTTACACACACACACACACACACACACACACACACACACACACACACACACTGGGGGGACTGAGGCCCTAATGCATTGGCATCTAGGCTGGAATCCTTTTCCTATAACAGGATAATCAAATGCTTCTAGGAAAGGAAAGATGTGTATGGAGAAGGGGGTTGTGAAAACAGTTGCTGCAGTGCAATCTTGGGACCCAGCTGGCAAATGGGCACTGTTGGGACCTGCAGGAAGGCCAAGAGTTGGGAAGCCTAGAAGCCATGGTGACAGCATCTCACCAAATGTGGAAGATGACCTAGAGCAGTCCTCACCGCAGGGCTGTGTGTCCTCAGATTGTTGCTTTACACAGGCTGAGAGATGTATTGTTCCTGATCCTTTGTCTACTTTGTCTCCTGTCCTGCTGTTGTCCAGTGGAGTGGGGGAGTGCGATGGAATTATGCAGCAGGGAGCTTCGAACTCAGGAAGGCATCCCTAGCTCTCAATTTAAAATGTCTGAGTGTCTGACATTTTAACCCGTCTGAAAGCTCTCTTCATAAACGGTATCACAGTCACTGTCAGCTTTTAGGTGGTGAGCTAAGTGAAGAGGTGTTGACTGAATAAATGTGGTCACATCTTGGAGACTTAGAATGTGGGGGCTATGCAGGAGGGATGTGGGGAACTGACAGGAAAACGGCATTAGGATTTCTTTCCAGTTATAAATTTTAACGCTGATTTTTTTCTCAACAATTTGCCTGGTGCTCAGTGGGCTCTTTCTGTGAGTCTGAGTTTTATGAGTAATAAGGCTATGCTTTGGTCAGCCTCACAGCTTTATGGGATCAAGAGGAACTAGGAGAAAATGTACATACAGAGAAATGTGAGCATCCCGACCATTGCTTTCCTTTTAAGTAAAAAGCACGAAGATGTCGTGCCAGTAATTCACTGGGGTTTATCCTTTGACCATCACTCTTCCAGTCCCTTTGGGTCTTGTAATGTCACCCCTCTGACTAAAAGAGTAAATTTTACCTTCATTCTGTGGCTTATGATGCATAGGTTGTCATGCAGGCATAAACATATAAAGAAAGTTTATTGTATGATACAGCCAGTAAGGCTGCTCAGTTTGGTTTGGGCTAGAAATGGGGTCAAATATCAAGGCCGTGTGATGATTTTGAAATTTCAAATGTAGAATGAGGGTCTCCATTTAATCAGTCATGAAATTCCAAGAAAGAATATTGAGGAGTGAAAATTACGTGGCACTAGGAACAGTGTAAAGAAGGAGGAGGAAGATTCAAATAACAAAATTTCTTTTTTGTAGACTTCCATTTTTAATGAAATGACGTTTTAAGAAAAAAAGGGTTTTAATTAGAGAGTTTAATTAAGGATCTTGGATAGCCTAGCTATTAATTAAGAGGAGAAATAAAAGCCATTCAAGTAAGGTAGAGATAGGTTTTCCCTTTCCTATTACTTCTTTTATAGCAAATTGGCAATTTGGTTCTAACGTATTCTAAAAAGTGATGTATTTGAAGCAAGCTTATGAAGTATTTTTTTTTTAATTTTGGCATTTCCTGGCTCCTCCAGTCTGCCTGTCCTCTGCCCTTTCCATGTACTGTATTCCTCTCATCTAGCCAAAGGTTTTTTTACGGAGAGAATTCATCACTTACACTTTAATGGGAACACATACCAAAATATAAACTTTCCCAGGGTCAGTGACATTCTAAGACCTATGTAAGTTTGTAATGAGTCATGATAGGTATTGGAGAAGACATTTGGGAAACAGAAATTCCTTCTGGAACACCTTGAAATAATCCTGCAGAGGAGCAGCTCATGGGGTGCGGGCCGAATCCCAGAGCATGCTTTTGTCTGATAGTTATTATCAGGTGAACATCCCTAGTTTAGGAATCTGAAATCCAGAGTGCTCTGAAATCTGAAATCTATTGAGTGCTAACATAGTGCTTTTTTTCATGCACAAAGTTATTAAAGATACCATATGAAATGTGGATTATAGACCTAAAACAAATGCAGCAATGTTGTTGGATATGGGTCGCACACTAAGGGGAGACTGTGCATGGGAGGAATAGGGAAAGGGAAGAAAACCTAAAGCTTGAATGTGGTTGATGTGCTCAATGTAGAGGAGCAAATATAACAATCTTAAACTGGCAGAGGCCACTATGGGAAAGGGACCAGGAAGTAGTGAAGAGGTCAGGTAGAGATGAATCAATTTGGGTTGTAATACACATGTACATGGAAGCAATGCTAGGAATCTCTCTGTATAGCTATCTTTATCTCAAGCTAGCAAAAGTGTCATGTCTTTCTTACTATCTGTTAGGTCTTCTCTTCAACAAAATTGGAGAAGAGAGCAGAACAGGTTCTGCCTGGAAGTGAGGGAAGGCTGGGGGGTTGAGGTGGAAGAGGGGGGAATGGTGAGCCAAACAATGTATACACATAGGAATAAATGTAAAAGCAATAAAAAACATACTATATGAAATCACTTTCAGACTATGTATATAAGGCATGTATGAAACATAAATGAATTTCATGTTTAGACTTGGGTGCCATTTCTAAGATATGTTGTTATGTCTATGCAGATATTCAAAAAAATATTAAAACTCTGAAACATTTCTGTCCCGAGGCATTTCAGAGAAGAGATCCTCTGTGTTGCTTGCTGACCCCAGGACATGCGGCTGTAGCTGTGTGACTCTCAGCATGCACACTGGCACCAAGCTACGCTAAAAGAATCCCCATCTGTCCCTTACTGGATGTTTGGGTTTGGACAGGACTCCATCTTCTCATCCTGTGCTCCTAGGAGTCCTGACCTCACACAGGCTGGTGGCAGGAGGGTGGAAAGACACCTGCATCCTTACATGATGCAGGGCTGGACAGGGTTAGACCTCTGTAAATATTAACCTTTATTCTTTGTCTATGACAAGTGAACATAAACCTAGGAGATAGGACACCGGGGTTCCTGTTCGTGTTCTGATTTTTGCCTGGATTTTATTTCTCTACAAGTTTCTTCTTAAAAACATTCTAAATCATTTGGTCCACATATCATTCTAGTCTCCCCAGTTCTTGGGCCAGTTATTGGCAATAAATAAGCCTTCAGAAGTAAGATCTTAAAATATGCTGAAGAATAAACAGCTCTAATCTCTACAGGCTGGAATTTAAAACTCCCAAGCTGCCATTACCTGTATTAACCCTCCCCTAAATTCAAATTCAGCACACATTTATTAGGCACTTTTTTATAGATGTGTTGCTCTAACAACATTATCTCCATCAACGAAGTAGGAATTATTGGTTTGGCTTTACCAACGAGTAAACCAAAGCTTAAAAAAAGATCAAAAAAGTGAGGTCATAAGTCTAAAACCTCACAGTACTCTGCTAAATAAGACAGAAGATTGAAAATTTAAACATATAAATACTCTTGAAACTTAAATCTGGTATTTCTTTTTTTAGAGTTCTCTTGGAAGTCCTGTTTTAAGTTTAAAATACTTGAGATTTTCTTAATCTCATAGTGAAAAGAATAAAAAATGATCTCTTCTGTCATATCCTCAGCTAAATGCATAGAGAAGTCGAGTCCTGCATCATATTAAGCTGGTCTCAGATGGTCTTTATGCAATTATTACACTTACTTATTACAGCAAATTAGCTTCAGGAGAAAGCTAGGAGCACATACATGTGCACGTGCAGGGAACACACACGGACGTGGTGTGACATACAAATGATTTCTTTGATGTCACAGACATAAGAGACAGGAGGACATTTCAGGGTGAGGAAGCCAAGTCCTATCTCATTGAAAATAATAACTAGATTTTAGCGAGCAAAGCAAGAGTATTACAAAAGAACAACAATTCTGGCTCTGTGTGTGAGAGAGAGAGAGAGAGAGAGAGAGAGAGAGAGAGAGAGAAAGAGAGAGTGATTCTTTTAATAAGTTACAAAAGAGATATTATTTTATCTCAGCATGAGAGAAGACTGCAGCATGTAATAGCAATAAAATAAATTGCAAAGGAAAAATATCTGCCTTTTGAAAAGTTGTTCATTGCCCCAAATATGATAGAGAAGCATTTAATTAGAATTGATAAAACATTAACAATTCAAAAGAAAAAAGAGAAAGGACATAAATGGCAAGTTTTGAAAACTTGAAAAAAGGGTACAATGGTCAAGAAATTAAAAAGAAAACCCACAACTGTTTAGCTTATTATAAAGAGACAATTCCAAGTTAAAGTAGCGACAATATCCCCTTTTCCCATCTATGAATTTAAATAATAATTATGCCCAATGTTAGTGAGATTTGGGATTTCTGTACTCTGCCGGACAGAGTATAGCTTAAAAATTGTTCATATGCACTGAACAAAATAAAGTCTGGGGATATGTTCTAAGAAAATAATACAAATTCAACAAAAAGTTTTGTATAGGTGTATTTATTTACTTATTCTTTATCTCATTAAGAACTTTGTAATCTTTTTTATGTACAACAAATGAGCCAACTTATATGCATGATGATTTGCACACCTGAAAGGATATTTAGCAGCCTTCCAGATGAGGCACGAGATATAGAGTGACTTGAAAACATGCTTTGCAAAAATATGACATGAAACAAGAAAACTGGATGAAATATTACATAGACCATGATCCCCAGTTTAGATAAAATTTTACATCAAGTCTGGAAGGCAACTTGACAAGATGTTTATAGCAACTTTCTATAGGCAGGAGCATTTTTACTTCCATAAGTTTTAAAGTTTTCTATGTTAGACAGGGGTGACTTACAGCCACTCCCCAGCAAGTTCTTCGTTTTCCTCCAAACTTGGACTGATTGAAATTCAAGAGTCCGGAAGACTTCACCATGACCATTTGTTGGTTCTATTAGGCATTTGTATTCATGTTACACTCAAACCAGCTTCTGACTCCAAGCCTTTATCTCTATGTCGGAGAGAGCTGCTGCTAGGTTTTTGGTGGTTTGGTGCCTCACCGGGGTATTTGTGTGTTCTGGATCTTTAGCACTGGATTTTCTAGAAGACTGGTGAGGTCTCTGTCCAGAGGGCTTGCCTGGGATTATGTATCTCTTTTGTTTTGGGTCTCTTCGGAAAGGCAGTTAATGGCAATTTCAGCCATGACACACATGACTGACTGTGTGCTGTTGCTGAAGCCTTAACTCATTACAGACCTGTGATTAGGTGCATTGCGGTTTTCTTGCCTTCTGCCCCATTTGCTCTGTGTACACTTTGTCTCATTGGCCGTGAATTTAAAGAAAGGCTTGTGTGACATCAGTGGATGTCATAAAATGTGGCACAGTGCATGGGATGGAAAACCATCTATACAAACCACATCTCTATAAAAGATAGAAAAGATAGAGTTAGAGCCTTTGCTGAGACTCACCCTCAGTATTTCAGCCTAGAAAATGCTATGAGACTATAGTATCTGTTCCTTCTTCTTTCACCCTCAGTTTCAATATAATGTAGATGGATGGAAACAACAGGGGCTCAAATATAACTACCTTATAAATAATTAACAAGGCACTATTAGTATTACTTAAAAAATCCCATTTTGGAATGAGTCTCTTGATAGTAGTGGAAGCTTAATTTAGCTAAATAACTGTTCTGCATTAGCAAATGTGGCCCATTATTTTTAGGCTGAAAAGATATTTCCAGATGTACTCAGACAGTGGTGATCTATCACCCCATTTAGGGACCATGTTCTTGGCAGGCCTGTGACAGATCTGGGTTTATTACCATTTTCTATGGTACTAGTGGTAAAAGTAGTTTAGTATCGTATTATCAACTGTCTTTAGGAGAGCCTTTTTTGATGCTTACTTGTTCTATTTAGTCATTGACTATTTTTGTTTTTATTAGTGCACATTTTTTAATTATACAAAGGATTTCATTGTGATATTTTCATATACACATATAATGTACTTTGATCAAATTCACTCCTTCCATTACTCTCTCTTATTTCTCTTCCCCCCTTTTTGAAACAGTTTTTGATAGGCTCCATTACTCTATTTTCATACATGCTTTTATAAGAGAATTTTTGTAATTCAGTACAATGCTGTCTGCATTTGTAGAGTTCAAGTTCTAAATAAATTTCCTTTTTAATACTTTTGATTTAAAGTGAAAATGCCGCAGAAGTGCATAGATAGAAGATAAAATACTCAGCTATGTAATTGTGTCTGGTTGATTATAATGTGTGTGCACTTAAAGAAATCCTACCGAAACAATCTGCAATTATTCCTGAGTGAAGAAAAATTAAAACATAGAATTTATTTTCTCCTATATACATCTCAATGTCTGTCACAATAGGTATATATATTTTTTATAATCGGAAAAAAATGAGTTTCTTTTTAAAGTATCTTTTTGAGGCCTTTGCCCTGGTCTCATAGAAACACATTAAGAGTCATTTCCATGGTTTATGGAGGGATTTCAATTTGATAGCCTGGCCTCTAGCATATCATCAAAGTAATAGAGTGAAAATGCAATTCTTGGAGCTTTATTACATCTGTCCTGGCATGTGGGGCTCGCAGTGGGGAAAAATGGTTCTTGGGTAATTAAAGCACACCTACTATTCAACTCCACGGTGTCTGTAAAATTTGTCACGATGGGGCAAGAACCTACACAATAGCGTGCTGCCAGAAGACCCAGAGCTTCCTTGAATCCAAACAAGTAACCCAGAGATTTTTACATTGTTCTCAGAAATATCTTTAGCACCCACTATCCACATCATAGACCCCTGTGCTGACAACCCCCAAGCCTCTGCTTCCATATGGTCCGTGGACTTGAAGGCAGAAGCCCTAGAAATGGTTCCCCACCTCCCTCTAATGTCATTTACAGTCACAGGTCAGTCCCTCGGTTTAAATTAAAATTCTAGACATCCCTTTCCCTACATCGCTCCAGGGGATTCACTGTGCGAGCATTTCCATGGGTCCTTAGCTCCTAGCACCAGGCCCAGATGTTTTAGACGTGGTCTTGAGGATGTCTGGAATTTCTCCACACTTTCTTAGCTGCACCCCATCCTGGGCACTGGGCTTGCCCCCAGTTGTAAAGTTGAAGATTTTTTTTTTTTTGGTCACCCTGTTACGTAATGGAATTCCAGTAAGACCTGACTTGTCTGGGCACACTATTTGACCTTCCACGATGATACCCCACTCACCTGGAGACTCCTCTCAGTGTCTGATGCCCATCTGGAACTGGATTTGCTGTGCCCTGCCCCTGGGTGGCCCTGATCTCAGCCTTGTTTTCTGCTGTCCTTTTAACTCATAACCCTGCTAGTATCAAGCCCCTGAATATTCTTGCTTTCAGGCTTCGCTTTTTTTTTTTTTCTGAACATTCTTCCTAAAAATTGCTTCTAGCCAGCAGCCCCAGTACTACCTCCCCACCTTTTCACTAAAATATTCATTCATCACTAAGAAGGAAAAAATATGCCACCTTCGAAACTTGCACAACGTTTGGCCAAGGATCTAGGAGCAGGAGGAGACCGATAGGCAGGTGGCCTTTATCTTCTTGTCTGTCTTGCTCTGTCTTTCTGTCATACTGTGGAGTTTTCTTTACATTGAAATGCGTTTGTTCAACCAGAAGTAAATAGTAAATATAGTAAAATACTGTCATATGCTAAAACAAAACACTTTTTAACTTGACAAAATGTTTCTCAAGTTCATCTGGAAGAATAAACACGTGAGAAGGACTGAAAAGATTTTGGAAAAGGAAAATAATGCTGAGAAATTACCATGTCAGATGCTGGGGTCATAGAGATGAAAGAGAAAAAAGAGTGGTACAAATACAAACTCCACTGAATGTCATGCTTTGGTATAGGACAAAAGCAGTAATTTGAATCAGAACGGATTATTTAATGAATGAGCTTGAGATAACCGGCTAGCCATATGTTCTTCATACATGAGAAACCATCTCAGATATACTTGAAAACAGATGAAGCAAACAGGTTTTGGAAGGAAAGGTAGGTAGACTGTTGTGGGCCGGAGGAATGCAGAAGGTACTGCCAAGTTTGAAAGCAAAGATAAAAAGGAGAATATTTTAGACTGTTCTATTTGAAAATCAGGAGGAATGCAGAAGGAACTTCCAAGTTTGAGAGCAAAGATAAAAAGGAGAATATTTTAGACTGTTCTATTTGAAAATCACCTTGAGTAGCCAGATGTGCTGGCTCATGCCTGGAATCCCAGCACTAGGGAAGGGATGGGGCTGAGGCAAGAGGATAGCCTGGCTACCCAGTGAGACCCTATCTCAAAATATCAACAATGACAATGACAATGACAAAAATCATCTTAAGTAAGTTGAAAGGCAAGCAACAAACCGAAACAAGGTCTGCCACACCTGTTATGGACATAATGTAAAGTAGATTTTTGAAAACTAAATATGAAAATAACTAACACATCAATGGAAAAAGACAAGAACCTAAATAGAAAATAGCAAAGAACACTGTATTTGTTAAGGATTAACTTCGGTGAATGTAGGAGAGACCCAAATAACTGTGATAAATAAGATAGAGTTGTCTTTTCTCTTGCAATGAGAAATCTGACATTCCATGGTGGCTATCGTTGTTTGAGCAGCCAAGGTATCAGAGTGGAGATTTCTGCATTTACCTCAGCCTTGTACTCATGGTCACAAGATGGCTGCTACCTCTCCAGGACTGTGCCTATATTTGAGCTAGAAGAGGAAGAAAAACAAAGGATCCATGCTGCTGAGTTTCCACCCCCTCATTCCAAGCTTTCCCAGTTTTATTCTATAAATTCTTTATTTGAGGGGGCAGGGGCAGTACTGGGGCTTGAACTAAGGGCCTCACAATTGCTAGGCAGGCATTCTACTGCTTAAGCCGCTCTGCCAGCCCTAATTCTACAAAATCTGAATCTATTTCTTTGTCAGACTAAGATGCCTGAGATCCACTATTTACACAGATAGCTTTGTAATGTCCCTCCAACACAATCAGAGCTGTTGGTGAAGAGGAGAGAATGTGGAGTAGTCAGGTGGCAAGATTTGTTGCAGTCAGGAACAGACAATTGGCCAGGTATGGTGGTGCACCCCCATAATCCTAGTAATGTGGAGGCTGAGGTAGGGAGAGTGTGAATTTCAGGTCAGTCTGGCTATCTCATAATGAGACCCTGGCTAAAGAAAGGAAAGAAAAGAGGTACAGAGAAAGAACAGGAAGAAGAAGGAGGAGGAGGAGGAGGAGGAGGAGAAGGAAACAAAGGAACAGGCAGCTAATAAAAAGAAATTGATACTGCTAGCAAGTAAATAAATATGTATATTCCTGAAAAATCAAAATATAATTTAAATAACGAACAGCTTACATGCTTGGGAAGGATGTGACAAATCTGATGGCTTGTCACTGATTCTGGTGGTGTTGATTGGTCTACTTTCCTGGCAGGGACTTTGTCAACTGAAATTAAAAGCATGAAAAGTTAGCTGCACGCTGGTGGCTCACACCTGTAATCCCAGCTATTCAGGAGGCCAAAGCCAGCCTAGGAAGACAAGAAAAGATCTCGAGACCCCATCCCAACCAATACCTAGGCGTGGTGGTGCATGCCTCTCATCCCAGAGATGGCAGGAAGCATAGAGTAGGATTGTGGTCCAGGCCAGCATAGGCAAAAAGCAAGAGTTTATCCCCAAAGTAACCAGAGCAAAAAGGGCTGGGGGAGTGGCTCATGGGTAGAGCACCTGTCTCGTAAGTGCACCGCCTTGAGGTCAGGCCAAAACAAAAACAGAAATGAAAAAGAAACTACAATCTGTAATGGATTAGAGAAGTCATACCGGTGCACTACTTAGCAATTGGTCCTCTTTTCTTTCTTCTTAATAGAACTCCAAAAGGTGAGCCTCATGTGGGTAAAAGACTTTTCCAAGACATCAATTCAACCTTACTAATGTCAAATATAGTAATTAGCAGATTTTTGTACAGTGTAAGCACTAAATATCAAGTTTTGATATTCATTTTATTGTCATAACAACCTTATGAAGTGTGTACTGCTCCTCACACCACCTTGGTATTCTAATCCTTTTTGTTCTCCACTATGCACAACCACAGAGGAGAACACTTTATCAGGCTCTGACTCTTGTTTTGTCCTTCACTTCTCACCAAACAAGAGCAAAGAAGGCAGGAAAGCAGGTGGAGCTTGAATATTGTGTCTTGGCAAGGTGAATGAAGAACTTCCTGAATCCTCTAACACTAAGGCTTTCTGTATCATCTGACAACAATTATTTCTTTTTCTTTTTGGTGTGACTGGGATTTGGACTCAGGACTTTGTGCTTGCAAAGCAGGTGCTCTATCTCTTGAGCCACACCTCCGGTCCAACACAGCAAGTATTCTCGAGTGTCTTCTAGATGGCCAGGTGGCACACACCTGTGAACAATGAGCAATTGCGATCCTACCTGTCATGAAGACAGTAGTTATTGGGAGACAACAGTGGTAACAACAAAGAAAGTAGGCATGTAGTTAATCACAATTTCAGTCACTCTACACAGGAACAAGACACAAGGAGAGAAAATTGGGGTGAAGGGAACTTGGGGGGCTCGTCTTTGAGTGACCACAGAACTCTGTAAGTGTAATTTAAGCTGAACACTATTGGGATGAATGTAAGAGAATGATATCACATGGGATGGAACTGGAGCTGCCTCCCAGGGCTCTGGAATGAGCAAGAACAGGTGTGTATCACCCACGGAGGTGACAAGAACAAGAGGTCGAGGGTGAGGATCAAGACTTGTACTGTTGATATCACACACACACTCACACACAATGGAAACTGTGGGATGCATTAATGAATTTGATTGAGTATCATTTATCACTTCACAAGGCATCATTTATCAAGTTATCACATTGTACTCCTTGAATATATACAATTTTTATTTCATTTTACCTCAATGAAGTTGGGAGTAAAAAGAGGAACTACAGGCCAATATCTGTTATGAATATAGATGTGAGAAATCCTCAATAAAATACTAGGAAACTGCATCCAGCAACTTATAAAACAGACTATGTACCAAAACCAAGTGGGAGTTATCTAAGAAATACAAGTAGTTTTACCATAAGTAAACCAATCAGTAGTCATCTCCAGGAAAGAATGTTTGCTATCCATTTGTATGGTCATTCATTTATTAATTTTGTCATCATTATAGCAAATATTTCTACTTAAATAAAATATGTAATACACCATGTGAATAGGATAAAGGGAAAAAACTTGTAGTCATATAAGTAAACAAATTTGAGTTGGGCACAGTGGTTCATACCTATAATCGTAGCTGCTCAGGAGGCAGAGATTGGGAGGACTGTAGTTTGAGGTTAGCCCAGGCAAAAAGTTCATGAGACTCCCATTTCAACCAATAAAAGTTGGCATGATGGCACACACATGTCACACCATCTACATGGGAAACATAAATAGGAGGATGACAGTCCAGGACAGCCAGGACATAAATATGAGACCCTATTTGAAAAATAATTAAAGCAAAAAGGGCTAGTGGTATGGCTTAAGTTTTAAAGCGCCTGCCCAGCAAGTGAGAGGTCCTGAGTTCAAACCCCAACATCGCCAAACAAACAAAAGGCAAAACAGACTTGACAAAATCGAACGTCCTTTCATGGCAAAACCCAAAAAATTCACTCAAGGTTTAAGATTTAAACTGCAGAGATAGAAGTTTGGAGAAATTTGACGGAGAAGGTAAAAAAAAAAAGTTATCTTGGGTTCTAAAGAGACGTGTGGGAAGAAGACATACATTTTGGACTTATTGCTCAAGTTGGCCTGGCGTAGGTGAGATTGAGGGAGCCAGTGTGTCGAAGAGATCAGAACATGGTGGCCTGAGAGGCAGAAAGAGAAGTAGAAGAGCAGTGTGTCATGAAAGTCCAGGGAAGGGAAATTCCCTGAGGTAGTAAGCTCAGGTATAATGGAATCAGGAAAGGAGCAGGCATTGGATCCACATTTTAAAGGAAGGGGGAGAGGATTCCAGAAAATGGAAATGGTAGGGAAAGGTATGGAGTGGGAAGCCAGGGCTCCGGGTTGAGTATGATGCAGTTAAGGGCTCCGGGTTGAGTATGATGCAGTTAAGGGACGATGCAGGCATTTCATAATGATGTTGAGCCTTGGCTGAAAGCGGCCATGATGTGAAGAGTGACTTTGAGCCATCCGATGCCTCCCTCCCTCCCTGCATTGGTTTTAGCTCAAGTAAAATCTCCAGGAAGGCATTTTCCCTGCAATCCTTTCTAGAGCCCCTTTAACCTGTGACCTCTACTCTGCTTTCTTTTTCTTTTCTGTAGTTGATACCATACATTTTGGATTTATGGCTCATAGACTGTATTTTGTAGGATTTATATACTTTTCGAATTCTAGAAACAGGGCTTGAGGAGGGCAGGGACTTTCCCTTCTCACTGTAGAATTTCCAGTCACTGAACATGATCTGTTTTCTGGTAGGTGCTTAATAAATATATGTTTATCAACAAACGAGTACATGCAATGTAGGAGACTATCTGAAAGTGGGGAAAATGGGTAGAATATGATATGGGTGGGAAGTTTAAAGGTTAAAATAAAGCTATGAAATTTTAATCAATGGAGAATGTCAGGCCAAGTGCAGTTTATTGAGACTTCTAGGCAAAGGCAAGTGTCTATTTGATTAAGCACTGTAGCGTGGTTGTCTTCTGTAACTTACGAGTGACTAGGTGCTTGGGTCAGAAAAGCCAGAGACCTGGATTTAGCCAGGGCTGGAGTCTTGCCATATTCAGGCAGCAGAGGAAGAGTTGGGAAGAGCATTGATTCTGATAGGTCACGGGATCTGTTCTGAATGAAGAAAGAGAGTTGGCGGGAGAGAGAAAATGCCAGTGGACCATGCGTAGATGAGGAATGGTGTTGGGCTCAGGGTGAGGCTCAGTGGTAGAGCACCTGCCTAGCATGGGCCCTGGGTTATGGCACCACAATAAGTAAATAAAACACTAAAAAAAACCCCAAAAGAGCTACAATAATTACATAGCATATGAGATGAAGTGGGTGGAACTTGTGTTTGGAGAGGGTAATGTCTGAATTTATGATTTTGGAATGTTTTTCCAATAGTAAGATATGGATAAATTAAATTATGATCCATGATATTTGCGCATGTCTTTATAATGAAATGTTATATAGGTATTAAAGACGATGTGTAAAAGAACCCTTAATAACACAGACAGGGGTTCACGCTGGATATATGATAAAAAGGAATCTAGAAAATAAAAAGAATTTTGAAAGTACCGTTTTAGAGTTGCATGCATACAGCAAAGACAGAAAGGATGTGTGTTAAAATGCTAAGAGTGATTCTCTCTGGGTGGTAGGAATATATGTCATTTTAATTGTTTAAAGTTCCAAAATACACTATAGAAAATATTAATTTTATATTCAGCAATAAGCCCTAATATTTTTGAAGGTTTACTGGTCTTCAGAGTATTCTATTTAAATGCAAGATTTCCTACAAAGTGGAGAAAATACAGAACTTAAAAGCTGATGGCTCTCAGCCCAGTAGGGATCCCTACACAGCAACGAGGCTGACACCTTCTCTCTCATTTTTGCATGGAGTCTCTGCCCAGGGAGCAGCAGTAGCCTCATTAGAGAGTGATGCCCTTGACCTCTGTGGCCTTTGACCTTTATGCAGTGCCCTTCCAAGACTTCTTCCAGGTATATACAAGGAAGAATTGAAATCAGGGACTCAAACAGATACTTGCAAGCATTTGTTCATATTAGCATTATTCACAATAGCCAAAGGGAGGAGACAACTCGAATGTCCATTGAGTCACGGATGGGTAAAGAGAATGTGTACTCACATACAGGGGATTATTATTCAGCTTTGAAAAGTAAGGACGTTGTGATACATGTTACAACATTATCCTGAGGGAAAGAAGCTAGTCACAAAAGACAGTATTGTAAGATTCTACCTGCATGAAATACTCAGAATAGGTACATTCATAAATACAGAAAATATGTGGGGAGTGGTTAAGGGGAAGTTAGTGTTTGAGGGGAACAGTTTCAGTGGGGGAAGGCTGAAGAAGCTGTGAAGGTGTAGTGGTGGCGGTTGGTCTTACTAGGCTTAATGATACTGAGCTGAATGCCTAAAGTGGTTAAAATAGTCAATTTTATGTTATTCTATTTTTTCACAATTTCAAAACAAAAAGACCCAGGTATGTATAAGATGAGGTATCAACGGTTTCCATGAGATTTCCCTATCACTCTGACACAGTGTTACTCCATTTTGTTTCACAGGCTCTCCTCCCTCACCTATGCAGTCAGTGGCTGACTAGCTTCACATTCCTTGGAATGTGAAAGTAACATGAGGGGGGGTTGTTTAGTAATGACATCTCCATCTTTAAATTATACTGCCTGTTCTTCAAGAATGAAGGAAAAGGCCAATTCAACAAACAGTACCTTATTCCTTAAAAACCTAAAGATAGAATGACCTGATGACTCCATGTTTATAGCACTACTCATAATAGCCAATCATGGAATCAGCCTAGGGGCCTACTACAAGATGAACGAACAAAGAAATGTGGTCGATATATCCAATGAGTATTCAGCCATTAAGAAAAATGAAATTATGTCATTTGCAGGAAAAAATGGATGGACCTGGAGATCATCATGGAAAATGAAATAACCAGATTCAGAAAGACAAATATCACATGTTCTCTCTCATATGTGGAACTTAGCCCTAAAAAAAAGCTAATGTTTTACAGGAATGTAAGCCAGGTTCTGTTTGGAGGTGAGTACCAGTCAGAGGGGGCAGGGTCAAAGGAGAGGGTGGAATGGTGAATGTGGTTGAAGAATTCTATATGCATGTATAAAAATAGAATGAACCATGTTGAAATTATTTCAAGACGGGGAAAAAGAAGTGACCGGGAGAGAAAGGGAGGGGTGGGTTCAATCAGACTATACTGCATACACCCGTGGATGGAATCATCACAGTGTAACCTCTGTATACGACTAATACAGACTTATAAAAATGGGGGAAACAGTCTCTTTGGTCTGCTAATATGTCATTTAATTGGCTGAGATCAGCCAAAGGCAGAGGACCATGGCCTTGGAGACCCCTCAGGGTGGCTCTGCAGGAAGACCTCCTGCTGCACTTCATTTGGATTCTGGTGTCTTATAAACCAGAATTCTAGATGATGCATCAAAAGAACCAATGGCAGAAAGCAGGAACCTAATTCCATCAATGAGTACAAACTACCTGTGCAAGCCCTGTCCCCTGTTCCTCTGATTGTTGGGACAGGCCCACTGGGCTTGAAATGATGGCAGTTGGGAGCTGAACTTACGATGCTGTGTGGGAACTAAGTCCATGACTAGTACATGGAGCCATGAGAAATCGTCACGGTGCTGAGGTACTGAACTGAGCATGTGGTACACTGGTGTGTGTGTGTGTGTGTGTGTGTGTGTGTGTGTGTGTCTGTGTGATAATAATACTATTCTTGTCCTTAGCTAGAGAAATGTCTTGTGATACAAGCTTGGGGATAGGATCATTTTTTTTTTTTTAAGATTCCTTCTATTTGGAGTTGATACTGCATGGCCATAATGTCTTCTGTGGGGCTTGGGAATCCAAATTGTGCAAGGTCATGTAGTTTCAGAGTTATAATCACGTTTGTCATCCATGGGTCCCTTACATCGTGCTAGGTACTGTGTTGGGCACTGTGTGCACAGGTGCAAGCTCAGCCCCTTCTAAGGCTGCCATTATGCTTAGTCCTATGTATGGAGCTGAAGAGTAGGCTTATGGCAGCTAAATGAGCTAGCCTGGTGCAGGCCACACAGGGTATGTGGGAGACGCCAGCCTCGAGTCAGGCTGGCTGACTCCAGAGCCAGGCTCCTTCTCCATCAGCACACTGTGGACCCTGCCACAGAGAGCCCTAGAGTGAGGTCAGGACTTTGGCGTCTCCCAGCTTGGCAGACGGGTGGGAAAGTGCATTACCAGAGATGCCTGTCAAGATCCTGCTTCTAGTCAAGTGCTCTGCTGTTCCAACATTTTACTTTATTCCATATTTGCAATTTCAGAAGCTGTGTGTTTGGTTCCAATTCATCTTTCACACTATAATTTGAAAGTTTTAAGGAGAGAAATAAGCCAGGATTCTTGCTAATTCTCTTCTCTTCAGGGATCCAAGGACCTTTTGGTTGAGCAAGGTGAGTTGGGTCATCTGTCTGTCTGATTAATCTCATTTCTTCTTAAGAACGGGAAACACTTTAAACGGGTCATAGAAGAGGTCACATAGCTTTAAAGATTAAAGTTGACAGCATCTTACTTTGTATTTCCAAACAGCTAGAAGGTTTTCAATGTTCCCAACACAAAAAAATGATAAATACCTGAAGTGATAGATATGTTGTTGATTACACTGGTCTGAGCACACTGTACCCCATAAATGTGTGCAATTATTATGTGCAATTAAAAATAAAAATATATCGTAAAATGCTATGGCTATCAATTTATTGTATACTTCAAAATAGCCAAACAAAAGGATTTTGAATGTTCCCAACACACAACAAAGATAAATACATCCACACACTGACATGTCACATGCTAGTTCATGAAATAGGCGCTTTATTATGTGTCAATCAAAAATGACACATAATAATGACACATATGAAGGTGTTCACAGGCAGACACCTGCTGACTCCTACTCCCAGAGCCCAGTTCCTCGGTACTCTCGAACACAGCTCTCCTCCCTGCAGACAGTCTCAAACTCCCCCGACTTGTCTGTCCATGCCTTTGCACATGCAGTTCTTTTTATTCAAAATGCCTTTCCCTGTTGACCTGACCATGGGCTATGCATTGATCAAGACGCAGGTTGTTCCTGGCTCCTGGAGAAAGGCAAAGCTACCATGGTATGGTGGCTAGGCATGCAGACTCCAAGGTCAGACGGACCCATTGAGAGTTTTCCCTGTAACCATGGCAAGCACCTTAACCTTAGTGCTCATCCATTTCCCCATCTGTTCCCAGCCTTGACAGAGGGCACTTACAGGGATGAGATGATTCATGTCACCATAAGAAATAGCAAACGGGTAAGCGCTCACTCCATGGATGCTGGTTCTGACAACAAGGGGACAATAGCTTCCCTGCCACTCTCTTTGCCACCTCAAGATGAAGTGGCTGCCCTTGTGGCCTGTGCTAACTTCAGCACCACACACATGGCTGTTGCCTGGTTGTATTGCTCCTTTTGTAGACTGTAAGCTCTTCAAGGGCAGGCAAGGTGAATTGAAATCCTTCATCTCAAGGGCCAGGCACAATACTTAACACACAGTAGACACTTAACAAATAAAGGAATGGACAAACTTGTATACCAAGGACCCTGAGTGTAAAATTCATCCACTCCTTTATTGCCTTGTCCTTGCCATGATCTTAGTTGACCTTCACACGAGAAAGCCACACGTTTTATAACAGAGGACAGAAAGAAATGGCCTTTCATTTTCTTTCTCTTTCTTTCTTTCTCTCCTTTTCTTTCTTTCTTTCTTTCTTTCTTTCTTTTTTTCTTTCTTTCTTTCTTTCTCTCTTCCTCTCTTTCTCTCTTTCTTTCTTCTCTCTCTCTCTTTTCTAATACTGAGGTTTGAATTTTTGAATTCAGGGCCTCATGCTTTCTGGGCAGGTGCCCTACCACTTGAGCCACTTCCCACCTCAACCCCTTTTGCTTTAGTTATTTTTCAGGTAGGGTCTGGGTGGCCTGGACTGTGCTTTTCCTATCTGCTTCCTATGTAGCTGGGTTTACAGGTGTAAAACACTATGCCTGGCCCTAAAATGGCCTTTCTAGTGATGGCACACTAGTGATAAAGTTTGGGTTCCAAGTTTAGGTGCCTTCGCTCTTTGTCTGGTGCTCCTTTTGGAAGGGTAAAGAATGGGGTTTGGGTGTAGCCATAACTGACTTCAGAGTTGCCAGTTATGCCCTGGGCATTTAATGTCTCAAATACTTATTTCCATGTCCTTGACTGTGGCTGACCAAAGTCTTTATTTCACAAGACAGCCCAGTAGCAGGCTCACAGTGAGAGCCTGCTAGCCACTGTTAGGATGAAACTGTCAGTATCATACAGAGGCCAAAATCTCAACAATAAATCATGATCACTCAGCAACCAATGTAATAGAACAGACCAACCTGCATCTCAGGCGCTTTGCTTGAACAAAGCTCTCATCACTAGCACTAGACTACCCATCTGTACATGGCTACCCTTCTGTACTACCCGTCTGTACAGACTCATCTGAACAGTGCTACCCCTCTGTACGTGGCTTCTTTTTACCACCCCGACAGGCTAAGTCACGCCAGCCATGGGTTGATTCTCCCATAGAGCTCCAGGCCAGCCTTTTAGGTTGGAGAGAGGGTGCAGGTGCAGGATGGGAACTTACTCATTAAGGATCTAGGAGAAAGAGACATCATGCATTCACCAATGAAGATGTTTGCTTTCACACTGAAGCCAAGGTTTTAAAATACACATACAATCCACAAGAAGCTCCAAAAATTAACGTCCCTGTACCTCTGCATGTTTTTTAAAAGCTGCTTTGGTCATTGATTCAACTTTGCTCAATTGCTAGTGTGGAACAGGCTTGGTGGCGAATTCAGAAGTGAAAAAGAACCCTATAACCCCCAAACAAATAGGTATGTAAAAGGAAAAAGAGAAGGCTCTGGAAATCACATTAAGACACACAAGAAGGTTTTGGGAGATGAGTTACCACAGCTCAGAGGAGAGGACAGAGCGGACGTTTGAATCCAGCCTTGAAGGATGGGGACAGCCAGGCAGGAAAAGCTGTGCTGCTGCCAGCACTGAGCAGGAAGAGTAGGAGATTGTTTCCACTTAGCTCAGGGAGCTGAAAGAGGGTTTGGAGCAGTTGAGGGCAGAGGTCAGGAGCAGCAATGTCAAAGTCAGGAATGTTCTGAACAGGCGCTGATGGCATTGGCAGGTCTGGGCTCCCTGGAGAGCCCCTGAGCAGTAGTGGATGGGGGGGTGGCACTGAGTTGGAGGAGACTGAGGCAGACACCTCCCATGGCACCTGCAGCAAGTCGAAGGACCATTATTGCCCTTTCTGTCATACAGAGATTGTCTTCAGTTCCCAGGTTCCTGACTCCTCCTTGCCCCTTCTGTTGGAGTGTCCTGCATCCTGGTGCTAATTTTAACAATAAAATTCAAATAAAGAAAAGTATTAGGGAAGCAGTGAGAAGTCAAATGATGGTTAAGTCACAGCCCTTCTGCCCTCCAGAAATTGAAGCAAGAGATGCCAGGCCAGCGAAAATCACACCCAAACAGGATAGGCCCTGTGTTTAAAATGCCCATGTCTTCGTTGAAGTATGAGCTGAACAAAGTCTCTGCAATGAAACTGAAGAGGCCTTGCTGAGCCATGGCCCTTTCATGCTACCCAGCACTGCACAGTCAGGAGTGAAGCTGAGAGAGCAATTGATACAGGAAGACAGAGGCAAGCCAGCTTCCCCACCTGCTCAGATGAGCGCCAACATCAAGACGACAGCCTAGGATGAAGTTATTTAGTGGACTCGTCTTGGGTCCTGGGATGATGGGCACAGCTACAAACTGGATGCAGTGACACTTTTCTTTTTTGAACTCTGCCTCATGAACGAAGAGTTCTACCACTTAAGTGACACCCTCAGCCCCTTTTGATTTAGTTTTGATTTTTCAGATAGGGTCTCCTGCTTTTTGCCTGGGGCCAGCCTTCACAGTGATCCTCCTACCTCTGCCTCCCTTGTATTTGAGATTATAGGTTTGCACTACCACGCCCAGCCTGAGTGACCCATTCTTCTCAGGAAACCAGACCGTGCTGGCCAGCTGAAGGACAAGGTTGTGTGGTGTTGTGAAGTGGCTGTTATCCCACCCTGCTGCTGCTCTCTCTGGGTTGGGATCATGTGTTAGTCAAGTTCTAGGCCCCTATTCACAGCCAAAAGAAAATAATGTTACCCATGGGTGGTCTCAAAAGACCCTGATCAAAAAGATCTCAGGTCCTTGCCTTTCAGAATAAAGCGTTGGATAGACACACAGATTGCAAAGCAGTAAAACAGTTTTATTGAAAGGGAAAGGAATTATGGGTACCACAAAAGAAAGAATGGAGGGCTCTGGCCAGATGGCAGAGAAGCCCTGATCTTTGTTCAAAGGGCAATTTATAGGTTGTAAGTGCAAATGGGTGGTCTTTCATGAGGGGCTTTGGTGATTGACAGGTTTGATTGACAAGGTGTTGTTATATAACACGGCTTTCTGAGCAAGTGTTTATGTTTTATTTATTTATTTATTTTTTGTTTTTTCTTTTTTGGTGCTGGGATCGAACCCAGGGCCTCACTCATGCTAGGCAAGTGCTGTACCACCGAGCTACATCCCAGCCCGCAAGTGTTTATGTTAATTCCCAGGTTTTTAATTGCATGGATGAGATGTGATCAGTATTCATAAGACCTTTTTTTTTTTTTTTTTTTGCTGGTACTGGGGTTTTGAACTCTGGATCTCATACTTGCCAGGCAGGTGCTCTTATCACTTGAGCCACTCCACCAGCCCTTTTTCATGTTCGGTATTTTTGAGATAGGGTCTCACTTTTTGCCCTTGAAACTTGATCCTCATGACCTCTGCCTCCCAAGTAGCTAGGATTACAGGCATGAGCAACCACCACCTGCCTCATAAGGTCTTAAGTGGAGGACTTTACCTGGGAGCCAAATTGAGGAAAGAGTTCCTTTACCAGGCATGTGTCATTTTCCAGTCTGACCGGCCAAAAGACTCCTTTGTCTATTGGGGAACTTGAAACTGCAAAGGGATTTACAGTTGAAGAGGAATTTAAAACTGCATTCCTAACCATAAAATAACCATTAGAGGATGTCCAGGGATGGTACTGGGCGGGGACAAGGAGGAGTTCAGCCTAGAGTGACCTTTTGCTGAGTCCCATGGTGGTTTTTTTTTTTTTTTTCCTTTCCCTCTTACTAGCCTGCCTCAGTAGGGCCTGGAAACTGGGTTACAAGCAGTCAGTACAGAGAAGGATTCAGAAAATCCATGGTGAAGGAAGAATGAGAAGGCAAGCCTGGGTCACTGGGAGCTTGTGGCCATGACTGAGGCTCTTCGGATGGCCTCAGATTTCCTGTCATGTGTTCAACCCACTTTTGGTCCCCCAGAAGAGTTTTGTACAGCAGAATAAGAAGGATCCTGAGATGTAAATTATAAAGAGCACCCTGCATGTTGCTCAGGATGAGTTTTGTGGATTCAGGACAAATAGATTTATTTACTAAGGCCGTCTGGTTCTAACAATACTATGTCAATTAATTAACTCCCCAATTAGAAGCTAATTTTTACAGTGAAAATTACTTTGAAGGAGGGCGTGATGGTGCATGTGTGTAATCCCGGCTCTGAGGGTAGTTGGGGGCAGAAAGATTTCAAGTTCCAGGCCAGCCCGGGCAAAGTTAATGAGAAAGCCAATGTCAAAAACAAATTAAAAACAAAATGATGGGGATGTGGCTCGTGCGGTAGAGCCCTTGCCTAAGGTGCCAGAAATCCTGAATTCAGTGCCTAACACCCACTCCCCTCACCCAAATTAAAGTATTAGTGATTCTGTTCCATGTTAGCAGTATCAGTAAAAGATGAAAATGAAATTCAAGCTGTATCTTCTACGTTGATAGAAAATTCCCCTAAAATTTGAGACAGTAACTTTTACCCTGGAGAACTTTAAAAAATAAGCTGCAAGTTCATTTTCTTCTATCATGCAAATGGAGTGGCACTAAAAATTCATGCCTTTCTTCTCAGCAAAGATCTCCCCTACTTCCAGTGAAGTAGCTGGAATTCTCCTACTCACGATTTTATTTTGGGAGCTGACTCCAGGATGCCTGTTTTTTATGAGCAAATACCAGACTCTGGGAACATGGCAGACACTGGCAGGCCTGAAATCATTCTGCAGTGCCTGGATTTCACCACTAGATGTTGGTCTTGTCGTTTTGCTAACTTAAAAACAGTTTTGTCTTTCAGAAACTGCAGTTAAAGGTGGTTTTTTTTTTTTTTTTTTTCGGTACTGAGGCTTGAACTCTGGGCCTTTACCTTGAGCCACTCCACCTGCCCTATTTTATGAAGTTTTTTTCGAGATAGGGTCTAGTGGAACTATTTGCCTGGGCTGGCTTTGAACCGTGATCCCTGCCTCTTGAGTAGCTAGGATTACAGACGTGAGCCATCAGCGCTCTGCAAGGGGCTTTTTTAAGGAGTAGGAACTCCTTAAAAAATTCCAACTAATTGCCTGATTAGTTCTTAATAAATGGCACATTAAACAGATAGAAAATTGTTTAAAAATTCATCCAACATGTAACAGAGTTTTAAAAGCTGCTTTGCTGAGGAGCACTGACTCCTTACTTAGGCCCATGAAACAACAAACGCAGGAAACAGATGGTTCTGATGCCTCTTTTCATAGAAATGGACGGAATAAATTGATGATGAGGAAAATGTAACCAGGACTACAAAGGAGAAAACTATTGGTGTAGCCAGCTTGCATGATGGCCAAGTAACTCTACTTGTTAGTCAAACTGACATTCCCTTCCTCCCCCCTTTGACTACGCTGAAGAACTCAAGTTTAACTCCCTTTACCCTTCAATTAAACCAGGCAGTCTTCTACCCCTTATCTCTGACCACAGACAAGTAAACCCATTAGCCAAGACATGCAGCTCCGGAGATGAGACTTCAGACACAGAGAGAACCACTGCCAGCACCTATACTGGGACATGCATTTCATCACGTACTCCAACTGAGCTCCTGAACTCCCCTTTAAAAAGCAGACAGTTCCTCTCCGAAGGGAGACAACAGAGCTTTGAGTGGTTGACTCTCTCTGTCCTCCTCATCTGATGAATAATAAACCTTTTTTCCTTTTCCTCAAAACCCTGCTTTCCTTATCTGTGGCTTGCCTTTGAGGCCAAGTCCAGCTTTCTGGAAACAACATGCCAGCTGCACACTTCCAACCACTCTGAAGACTGAGGAAGGAGGGTTGCTTGAGCCTAGGAATTTGAGGTCAGCTTGGGCAACACAGTGAGATTTTGTAATAAATTAAATAAATGAACAAATAAAATAATCATAAGAATAATAATCCAACAGATTCAATCCAAAGCATTTCTGTTTAGTGCTTCATAAAGCTATACTGAAACACTCATTCAGAGTTTTATATAAATTATTTGGATGATCTGTGGTGGGCTCAACAGATTCTGGAACTCTGATTCTAAAATCTTATTAAGTCTCACAAATTTGCCTGGAAGCTAAAATCTTCTAACTCATCAGTATGGGTTGGCAATTAGCTAAGTGGTGCTTACTTGGATTAAATTGTTCTTATTCATTTAATGAGCCTACTCTTTGAATTTTTTTCTGCTTCCTTTCAGCAACCAAATTAAACTGTAAAATGGATCTGTCCCATGATTCTTGGGGGGCCTGACTGTTTAGTCCAGCAGGACAATTCCTGAGCATTTATATCTGTTTAGCTCCAGGAAAATTTAGCAAGCTGAGAGAAAGCTGGGGAAATGCTAGCAGCCCAATCTGGAAGAGAAGAGCATCTGGTAGTCAGACAACTCAGCTCTATTTTAGACATTGATAACTTGGAAACTAGTACTAATTTCTTACAACTACAACACAAATACAAGGATGGGTAGTACACAAAGTAAGCAACAGTATTCTCTTACCTACAAAGGAATCAAAACATAAAGTCACTTCCATTTAATGATCTGGGACTCAAGATTAAGACTTAGAAGTGAAAACAAACCAACAAGGAAATTGCCAAATATGAATTATCTGTTGTTATCAAGATGTTAAAATGGTTTCCATACATTAGCTTATTTGACTCTCCCAGCCTAGCTAGGAGCTAGGTGTACTTGACTCTGCTTACAGTTTAGAAAATTAAAACTCAAGAAAATGATTTTTTTCAATATGCTCCAGTTAGTTATGGTGTGGAACTGAGAGGAGAATGCAAGGCATTTGACTTGAAACTCAGCATTCTTTCTGCCCACCAAAATTAACCACACAAGAGTTCTCATAGAGCAAACAAATGCAACTGGGAACCCAAAGCCACTGTCTGGACAAAAGGTGGGCAGAGGGCCTCCATGGGCAATACTAACATTAGATGTTATAACTCTAACTTTCTGTGAAAATTAGCCACTAAATAATAGAAATACACTTAAAATTTTCAAAACAGAAGAGAGAAAGAAAGTAAACAAAGAAAACTTGACCAATTCAAATGCAAGCAGGAAGAAGAAACAAAAAGACAGAAAAGGCAGAGTAAACAGAAGAATAAAATAAGATTGTAGAAAGAATTTCAAGTATAATACTAGCTATATTAAATTTGAAGATATTTAACTTGACGATTAAAAGCCAAAGATTTTTTTAGGCTGGATAAAAAGAATAAAATCTAGCTATGCACTGTGTATAAAAATTACTAAGTAGTAAAGATTATAAATACACAATAAAAAAGCATAGGAAGAGATAATTTTATACCTGAATGCACTAACATAAGTTAAAATGTATATAAGCAAAGGCCGAAGAACTGTAAAAGGAAGCTGATGGATACCATCTTTAACATCTGTCTCTAAGTTATTGATTTAATTTTAAAAATCCAATCACCAAGCTTGTCTAAGGTGCATGTAGAGTACCATACTCACCAAAAAGAATGCACACGCTTCATGGACCCAGGAAACATTTATAGAATTGACCAAATGTCAGCTCATAAGGCAATTCTTAACAAATAGCACCGCCAAGAATAGAAAAATCAGACAGACCATGTTCTCTGACCACAATGTAAATAAATTAAAAATTAATGGCCAGAAAATAAATGAAAAACTCATATGTTCAGAAATTTAAAGATTTACCTCCAAATAATCTTTGGGTCAAAGAATAAATCATGATGACGCTAGAATGTATTTGAACTAATTGATAATAAAAATTCTACAAAAGTCACCCTGGAGAATGCAGCTACTTAAGGTAATTGGTTCATAGCTACAATTCCATATGTTAGAGAAGATAAAAGATGACAAATTGACAAGCCAAAATTCACTTGAGAACTTATACAAAACAGTAAGAACAAAGTAAAACTTCCACCAAAAGAAGAAATAAACAAAACAAAACAGAAATTAATGAAATAGACCAAGAGAAAAAATTTAAAAGATCACAAAGTAAAAATCAGTTCATTGAAAAGACCAAAATAATAAACTTTTGCAGGATTAATCCAGGAAAAAAAAAGACAAGACATATAGCAGATGCATATGAAGGACCCGCAGCATCACTGATCATTGAAGAAATGTAAACTGGAACTACAAAGAGCTGTCACCTCACCCATTAGGATGGTCACTACTAAAACAAAACATGCAAACCCCCCAAAATAACAATTGTTGGAGAAGATGTGGAGAAATTTGCTCATGGTTGGTGAATGTAAAATGGTGCATGAAAAATAGTATAAAATTTCCTGAAAAGAATAAAAATAGAACTATCATATGCTGGGTTTATATCCAAAATAATTGAAGCAGGGTCTCAAAGAGTTATTTGTACACCTATCTCATTGCAGCATTATTCACAATGGCCAACGTGTGTGTATATGGATGAGTGAATAAACAAAATTCAGTGCATATGTACATTGGGATATTGTCCAGACCTTAGAAGGAAAGAGTTTTATCACAGGGTTCAAGGTGTGTGAAGGTTGAGGCCCACTATGCTGAGTGAAACAAGTCAGTCACGCACACAAAGATAAATACTGAGTGAATTCACTTCTGTGAGGTGTTTAAAGTTGTCAAAATGATAGAGACAGGAAGGAGAACAGTGGCTGCCAGGGGACAGAGAAGGGGGAATGAGGAGTTGGTTAATGTATGTAGAGTTTCAGTTGTGTAAGATGAAGACGTCATCAAATATGTGAGTATACTTAACACAGAACTGTAAACTTAAAAATGGTGAGGATGGTAAACATTATATCTCAATTTAAATTTAAAAAAGAGAGAAGACACAAATAAATAATATGAGTAATGACAAAGCAGAAATACCTACTAATAAAGCAAAACATGAAAATAATAAAGAAATACTATTAACACTAATAGTTTTATGTTAATAAAATTGAAATCTTGCAAAATATGATTGTCTATAAAAATGCAAGATAAAATATAGAACCTGAGTGGTAATAAAACCATAAAGGTATTTTTTCAGTAGCTCAAATTCATACAAGATGAAAATCCCATACCTGGATGATTCATAGGTGAGTTTAATGGAACATCCAAGAAACAAAAATAACCCAATGTTCTATAGGACCCCCAGAAAATAAAACATGAGGGAACTCAGTTAACGAGGTGAGTAGAACCTTGATCCCAAGATCAGGTGCTTTAGGGGAAAGTAGAGGTTAACCTCACCGTATGAACTTCTAGATAAACACAGAGAAACTAAGTCAATGAGCCAATGAATGAATTTATATATATAACTATGCCTGTGTCTGTTATCTGTCTGCCTATCTACATCTGTCTGCCTATCTATCTACATTATCTATTTGCTTGCCTATGACCTATCCAATGACAAGGTGTAACTATGGCTAAACATCAGAAAACATTAATGTTATCCATAATATTTAGAGAATAAAAGAAAAGAACATATAATTATGACATCAGATAAAGAAAAGTTGCTACATGAAGTTCACTTCTCATTGATGATAATTCTCAGCAAACTAGAAGATCACTTTTTTCTTTTTGGTGGTGTTGGGTATTGAACCCTGGGCTTTGTGCACACTAAACATGCTTGAAGCAATAATTTTCTTATAGAAAATATATTCAGTGTAGAAAAGTTTAAGGGTGCTTTTTTTCAAGTTTGGAAAATAATAAAGAGGTGTGCTATCTCAACTCTATTTAACAGTGTCTAGAATCATGAATGGAGTGAGAAAAAGAATTATAAACTAAGGATTTTAAAGAAAGCAACACAAATGCATTTATTCATAACCAATAAACCTAATTATACATATATATGTATGTATTACATATGGATATGAATTTCAAAGACATGCAAGAGAAGGAGTAATGCTAAATTCATTCTGCGGGCTTGCTCTGAGAAAGAGGGATGAGGAAAGAGATTGAGCAAAACTGTGTAGGGTGTTTGATTGCATTTGTAACTTTTTTTAAGATCCTAAGTAAATCTTACAAAATGTAAGCAAGGAATATATGATGTTTATTATAATATTCTTTATACTTTTCTGCAAACTGTAATAAAAAGAGATTTTTGCCAAGAACTGGTTATACCTGCCTAGAAATTTTTCAATAAAAATGTGTTATTCATTTTTTAAAGGTACATTACTTTTGTGCCATCCTGAAAAAAGTCTGTGAACAAGTGTGACTTTAAAATACAGATGCAAAATATGATCCTGAGGTAAAATATATGTATAAGTGACCCTTGCTCATGAATACATACATAACCTGCATATATATGGGGGACACACACACACACACACACACACACACACACACACAGATTTTTAAAGCTTTGATGTTACTGTTTTCTGGCCTCAGTTATGGGGTTTATGAAAAATGGGTAGCAGATTTAAGTGCTTTGTATACAATTTTTTGAGATGTAATGATAGGATGAATTGCTACCTGATTCAAAATGCCGAGCTGAATTATTCATCTTCTGTCTTGAGACATCATTATAATTAAAAAATAAAAAATATATAATCCGGCCTTACAGGATGGAACAAGGAACAAAAGAGTTGAAGGAATTTCTGAAAGTTAGTTACAAAGGAAAGGGCTTCTCTACCTGTGATACAAAGTGAAAAAAGACAAAACCCATGATTTGTGCGGAGGCCCAGCAGTGAGGAAGCTGCTGATGGACTAGGAAGAGCCCCTGCAGAAGACAGCAGGGAACACAGGCACAAAGCACTGGGTTAGTGGAGGCTTCCTAGAGTATTTGATTCCCATTTTCTTCCCCTTCAACTCCTTATCAGCCTAGGCAGGACCACTGCCATCACTTCCCCTTCCCCAGGCCCATCCCCTGTTCTAGGGGAACAGGAAAGAGTTTTAAAGAAACCAATCAAACCATCTAGGGAAAACTAGCAGTGTGGCTGATAAAGACTCTTAGCCACTTAGCAAACCTTACCCAGATCCACAGGGTACCCAGAGGGCCTTTCAGCTTATTTTTTTCTCTCTTTCTCTCTCTGGCTGTACTGAGTTTGAACTCAGGGTTTTGAGCTTGCTGGCAAACACTTGAGCCATATTCCCCAGTCCTTTTTGCTTTAGTTATTTTTCAGGTAGGACCTCGAGTTTTTGCTCAGGCCTACCTTAGATTCCCATCTTCCTGGGATTACAAAAGTGCACCACCATGCCCAGCTTGTGTTTGAGATAGGGTCTTGCTAACTTTTTTTGACTGAACTGAGATGCTTCCATTTTCTACTCTTGTGTAGCTGAGATTACAGGTGGTGCTTGGTCCTTTGCCTGGCTAATTTAACAGTCTTAAATGTCAACAAAGCATTATGGATCAGTAAACTTTTAAAAAGAACATGTGATAAAGGGAGGGAAGAGCTAAGGAAATGGAATATATGACCCTGGAGGAAATAGATAATTTGTGGGCAGAATCAACTTCTTTTTCAACCCAATTTCTCTATCAAGAGAAATTTGAGAGTCTGGGCATGGTGGAGCATGACTATAATCCCAGCTACATGGTAGGGATTAGGAGACTCAGGCCCCAAGGCTGGTCCTGGGCAAAAAGCAGGAGACTCTATCTGAAAAACAACTACAACAAACAGGGCTGGGTTCATGGTTTGATTAGTAGAGCACTTGCCTCACAAGCAAGTATAAGGGCCTAAGTTCAAATATCAGTACTGCTGTGAGAGAGAGAGAGAGAGAGAGAGAGAGAGAGAAACAGAGGCAGCGTTGATTCACTGCAATGAACTGAATGTTTGTGTCCCCCACTAAAATTCATACATAAATCTTAACCTCAAGGTGATGGGATTAAGGGGTGGGTTCTTTAAGACACAATTAGGTCACCAGGGAAGAGCTCACATGAATGGGATGAGTGCCCTTATTAAAAGGAAGGGCCCACAGAGCTCCCTCAGCCCTTTCCACACTGTGAGGAGACAGAAAAGGAAGCCATGCATCCATGAAGAGGGCCCTTACCAGAGGGGGATCCATGACCTCTTGAACTTCAACTTCCCAAGCAAGAACTGTGAGAAGTAAATTGTGGTTGTTTATGAACCACCCAGTTCACAGTATTTTGTTACAGTATCCTGAATGCTGTAAAATATTATCACTGTAAAACAAGAATCAGATGCTATGATAACAGAGAGGAAATGAGAAAGAGTGCTCAGAAATTACATATATAGGGCTGGAGTTGTAGCTCAGTGGTAAAACACCTGCCTAGAATATGAGGGCCTTAAATTCAATTGCCAGCACTGCCTCTCCCCACCAATACATATAATAAACTTAGGCTAATTGATTAGAATAAATTAATAAATTAATTAGAAGATACAAGTAAATCAGAAGAAGTGCTGGAAGATGTATTGTTTTATGACGTCTATATACTTAGGGAGGTATAGGCAGTAAGGAGGTGAAGGCATTTTTAGATGTACAAGGATTCAGAAAGTTTGCTTCCTACTGATTCTTAGGAAATAACTTGTGCATGTTTAAGGGAAACAAGGCAACAAGTAGAGACAGAGGAAGATAGGGGACCCAGGAATTGGTACAAACGAGGGCTGCACGGTCATTTCAGCAGAAGCAGGGGGCAGGGGCTCCTGGGCCTGAGCGAGGGGCTCCTTCTCCCAGAGAGCAGGATTAGGAGATTGGATGACAGAGGGTATGGTAAAGGCCAAGACTGAAGAAAACCAAGAAGAAAGTTAGAAAACAAAAGAAGATGTTTAAAAAAAGAAATGTGGTCACAGCACTGTTGTGGCACCAGCCATGATAACATTCATGTAGTTACAATAATGTAAATGACCTAGCCTGACATGGAGTTTAGGAACCAACAAAGTATAGAAGACTTTGGAGTTAACCCAGAATGTCACATCAAAGGTCATCAGCGTTGATCATTTGAAAGTAGAAGCAAGCATGGCAAAATTGGGGAGCAAAAGGGTGCTACCAAAGTGACGAGAAATTCATATTGATATTCTCATATTAAAAAGTGCAGAACTCTAGTGTTTGATGAATCAAGAGACTTAATTATATTATTCAAACTTGTAAATGCAGCTAATTAAGAAAATAAAAAGTGTGAGAGATGGAGGTAATAATGACACACATCCTCATCTGTAACGATAGCCCAAATTGGCACATGGAGAAGCAGATATTAAAAAAGACATTATTAACAGATATGGAGGTAAATAATTCTTGAGGGAGCAGAAATGTTCCAAGTATTGGTGGAAATTTTCTTTGGTGAAATGTCTTTAGAACATGTGACAAGTCCCGTTATTTCGGAAATCATCAGAGGTGGCATATTTGTACTTTTTTGTCTTTTAGAAGTAGCCAGAAGTCGTTGAGAACGCAAGCTAGCAAATTAAACCAATGATAAAACTGGGTAAAACAGAAAAAGATGATGGGACTGTTAAATAAAAGTAATTTTTTGGTATGGCTTGTAAACTGACTGTAAAACAAAAAAAAGTTTCAAGCCATGAGGGCACAGCCATGTATGGACATAGTCTGTTAGAGGTTCTGTACTTTTCTATGGCGTCCTAGTGTATACCCTGGTTCCTCCTTGCTTTGCTTCATTATGCTGTTCGGCTATGACGGCTCATATTTGGAAAGAGAATGCTTACTGTATCCTTCAATGGGAAATTACCATGTTGGTTCTGTCTTTTCAGTTGAGATGAATGCAAAAGCCGCTGTGTTTACAGACAGAGATGTTAACTGTGAGTCGCTTTCCCTCACCCCATTCCCTGATGCATAGGACCCAGGAGGCTGTGCTTCTATTAGCGGATAAGTGGATAGAAACTTCATAGTAGTCTATCTACAGAAGGGAAGAAAAAGAAATTATGCAAAAGGGAATGATGACAGGCTTCCACTAGCTACTTTTAGCCCTGATCAAAGAACATATCATTGGTTTTAGGAAATGAAACCCAAGACCCTGACCACAAAGCATAACACATGGGGTGAAGTGGCATGTGGTGGGTTGTGCCCAGCCTTGCACCATCCTGCTTTGGGCTGAGCTAGGTATGTTTTCAAGGTCCATACATGTTGTAACTTGCATCAGCACTTCATCCCTTTTTGTGTGGTGCTAGGGACTGGAACCCTTTGGTCTCGAGCATGCTAGGCAAGTGCTATACCACTGAGCTACATTTCCAGCCCTTTCATTCCTTTCAGTGCTGAATAATATGTATTTATTCTACAACATCTGATTTTTACCATCACCAGCTGAGAGATATTGGACTTGTTTCTATTTTTGGCTATTGAGAATTATGCTGGTATGAACATTCAGGGGTCAGTCTTCTTCACTTCTCTTGGGAGAAATTCTGGATCACATGGAAACTAGGTTCAACATTTTAAGAAATTACAGACTGTTTCCCGAAGTAACTGCAGGATTTTGTGTTCTCATCAGTAGTAATGTCTGAAGGTTCCCGTTTCTCCACATCGTTAACACTTGCTATTGTCTTTTTAAAAAATTATATTCATTTTAGTGAGCGTATAGTGATATCTCACACCCTGGTTTTAATTTGCATTTTTTAATAACTAATGATGTTAAGTGTCTTTTCACATATTATTGTCCAGTCATATCATTTCTTTGGGGAAATGTTTATTCAAATCTTTTTCCCATGTCTGTGTTCTTCAAGCAATTTTTTTTTTCAAATATACCTTGGAAGAATGTTGGAAAACGATTTCACTTTTCATTTTATTTTAAATTCATATCTAAAAATTTTCATCATGATGAAGTTTAATAGCTGCAGTGACACAACGTTAGCATTTAAAAAAAAGTAGGCATCTTAGAATAAAATTGTGAAATTTTCAATATATCCAAGGGAATCTAAATAAAATATCTCAATGTGTAACCTAGTATCATCCAGTTGAACCATACATGAACTTTTCTTTCATCCATTTTCATCCATTCCTAGTTTTTCTCCTTGAACTCTTATCTCCCTTATTCTTTCTTGCATTATTTTGTACTTAACCTGATCAATTTTATGCTTGCAATTTTTTATAATCCTATTATTCTTCACTATAATAAAATATACATAATAATGCAAATCAGTTAAGTATTATAAATTTTTCTGAGTTGAATTATGATTATAAGTACTTTTTAATACACAATTGCTCAAAGCAAGGATATTTTATAAATTTTAATGAATAATTATTAAAATTCAGAGTGAATGTTTACTTGCAAGGCATCTCTAATTAATTCAGGCATTGATGAATGAATGCTACCTTATTATTCATCGGAATGAATAATAATTTTATTTCTTTCTTTCAAAAAGCACACACATGCATATGTAATGAAAAATTGTTGAGAAATCTTTTTACCTAAATGAGTATATAAGCAGACAAGTATACAATAAGTACATAGATATACAGGGGTAAAAGTTTTGTGTTATTTTATATTGAATTCTAGCAATATCACTCAATCTTTGAAATCTTTCCAAATTTTGAATAAAAAACATGTCAAACTATTATAAAAAATGTCAGTGATCTATTAACTGGTTGATTACTCAGTTAATTAATTCCTTTAGTTTTGTTCAAAATTAGAAAACACCTTGCATAAAGACTTATCTCTGGGTAATTAATTTACAAAAAGAGGTTTTACCAAGTCTTATCAAATAACTATTAGTTGTACCTGCTTATTTTTCAATTAAAAATTGAAGTATTTGACCCATTATTCTTAGAAAGGTTGGAATAGAAATACTTTTAATTTCAATACATCTTTGTCAATATAATGATAAAAATGAGATTATCTCCCTATGTGGTTTAAATACATTATTGTCAAAACCAAAACCTTACTGTTAAAAAGCTTATTCATGGTACATGCCTGTAATCTCAACACTAAGGATGTTGAGGAACAAGGCTTGGAGGCCAGGCCAGCCTGGGCTACATAGTGAGAAAGGGGGTGGTTATTCACTTTATAATAGAGACAGTGAAGGAGAATTACACAAATCATAAAGCAGACCTTTTTTGTTTCAACTCACATTTATTTATGATAAAACTAGAAAGCAAGGTCAATATAGTTGTCTCATAGAACCTTTATTATCTGCAAGAATACGAATTGCATAATTTTGTGGTTGAGGGAAATAATTCCTTTCAAAATAGAGTGTATACAGGATTTGTAATTACTTGAAGAAAACTTATTCATATTTTTGATCAAAATTCCAAACTGAGGTTTCAAAAGCAAGTTATAAAACAAAGTATTCTTCTTTAGTGCAAAAGTGTTCTTGTAGCAGGATTATTTTTATGGGTGGAAATATTGCATTGCAGTTTGAGAGTGTTATTTCTAAAGAAACTGTTAAGTGACCCTATTTTTCTATAGGATTCACTACACTAAGGGTAATGCAGAAGGAGTATAGCCATTAGTTCTACAGTTCAACTAACTGACAACTGCTAAAAAGGCAACCATGGCATTCCATTTCTGTTAAGGCAGACTGACTCTATGAACGACCGCAATTGGCATTAGAGACTTGGAGACCCCTCAGCACTACCCCTGCCTATGAGCCCCTGGGAAACTCTTCCAGTCTTCCCAGAAGAATGTGTGGCCAAGTTTGAGGACAGTTGCACTTGGTATGCCTGGGATAGCTCGGGCTCAGTGCCTCAGACTCAAATGCATTGCTATCTCCTCTCTTCATGTTGTTTTCCAAAACTGCATAAACTTTCAAAACTATCCTTAGAGCAGTACCACATCTGTAAACTATAGTTGTTGGGAAAAGATGACTCTGCATGTAGCTGACAGAGATGACTTCTTTTTCTCTTTTGAAGGAATAGCAGGCTCCACTCACCATCCAGGGTGTGTTACCACAGTAACATCTAGAGATTATTTGCCCGTCTTCTAAAGCCCAGACTCCAAGTTCTCCTATTCCCTAGACAGAGAGTTCAAATTCTTAGGTTCCTTTCTTCAAAGGGAGACAAGCAATACACAAATTTCAGGAAGAGAAGGAACTAAAGACTTAGAGAGAAAAAGGGATGTTTCCATTCCTCATGCTTTGGTTGTAGAGGAGAAATACAAATGTACCTAAATGTACCTAAATGCCCGCTCTGTTTCCACCTGAATTCAGAGTAAGAGAAGCCCACACTTTTCTTCTCTTTCTTTCATAATCAATTCATGAAAAGAAAAAAAAAATCCTAAGTGGGAAAATGAATTTAATTGTGTTATGGGAATAGGAACCTATTCAAATGATAAAATATTGACAACTGTTTATTGCTTAGCTGTATCTGGCAGGAAGGAAAATTTTACTGCAAGTAAGTGAATGCACTTCTCCCAAAGACTTCAATTAGTTACTTTTTCTTTCTTCCCTCAAAGATCCCATCCTGCTGGTTCTTGTTCATATTCTTGGACTCATACCTGAATTATGACGTGAGCAAGCCTCAGGCTGTGGAATAAGGTTTTCCAGCTCATTATTGTAAGATGTGAGCTCTCCTTGGTCCCAGCTTACTGAGTACTTTGCACTTTTTTAGTACTTTTGGATCAGAATATCAGATTGACTAAGCACCAGTGAGGCCATCTTTGGTCAAGGCCAGCTTAGAGGTGGAGCAATAGCTTTTGGAAATGCTATTGTCTCATGCTTCCAGCCATCTCTCTACCTTTGGACAGCTGTGAATTCTAAGTGAACTTGAGCCTTCTCTTCCCATAGCTTTCACCCCTCTGATGAGAGCTCTGGGCCTTACTTGTACAATCCCTCTAAATTTCATTTGGGGAACTAATTTGGAGGACAGTTTTAGTTTGGATGACTTCTAAAGTAAATATTAATCAGTGTAATGGACAAAAACTTTTCTGGCATGAGAAAAACACTTTGCAATTTGAAATACCTAAGGCCTATTCAAAAGCTCATCTGTTATTCTAATGGGATTTAGTAGTGCAGTTTATTAAATTTGTAGAATAAAGTGATACTGAAAGGTGAGGGAATCCTTTTTAGAGTGTTTTTTTCTTTTCCAGATAATATAATAATGAATGGAATTGCTAGTTAGCAAAATGACATTGAGCCGGCATCTGGAGAGAGATGCTCTGGTGCAATTTGATTCTTATAAATTATTTTAGTGATGGATGTTTATTTTTGGAGGCTGTTAATAAAACAAAGAGCTGGTTTATTTGCTTGTGTCTGTGGCTCTACCTAAATTACACTTAAATAGATTACCTTTCTTGTACAGAATTTGAGCATTTTCAACTCTGTTTATTGCAGCTTTTCCCCCATCAGTATGCAGACTTAAGCTTTGTAGGTAAAAAATGAATGAGAGGTTTTATTTGCATACCATCTCTCAACAACATTCTTGCACTTTGGTCATAGCAGAAAGTGTGAGCATTCAGACAGACCTTGACCGAAAATTTTAAACTTTTTTGAACCACATTTTTTTCCATTATAGAATGAAAATAATTCTTACCTCATTAGAGTTCTGTGAGGAATAAATGACATAATGTTGCTGGGCTGCTTAGGTACACTGTTTAGATTCTCTCAGATAAAACTTGATGATCACATGTTTAAAATGAAGATGTTTTAGATACTCATCAGGATTTTGATGCTTAAGTGAAACTGTCCAAGTGAATGACTTTGCACAGTGCCTGTCCAAAAGCTATTATTAATAGTATTGCACATAATTATGCTTAATAAATCTAAGTTCGCCCCTCCCTTATCCTGTTAGGTTATAGGATTTCATTTCCCATCAACCCTCCTTGGCTGATTACCTGATATGTGGCTTGTTCTGTCATTTCACATTTCCTCTATCTACTTCCTGTCCCTTTCACTTTCATCTGGTTGGTCACCCTCTTCCTAGAGTGTGGAAGAATGGAAGGAAATTAGATGACTGCCTGGCAATGCACAGAATTTCTTTGGCAATTGGTCAGGTGAGGAAAGACACCAGAAATAAAGCCTTGGGGTATTCTCCTGGCTTGAATACATCCCAGACATCCCAGCATTTATCGGTTGGACTAATGTGGGTAATAGCCTAGTCAAATTCTACCACAGAAACAGAGCCTTTGCTGTAGCAAAGGTGAACTCCAAGCTTGCAGGGAATATTCTGTTTTCATTCTTGCTACTAGTGTGGCTTATTCGCTGACCTTCACTTCATCTCAGAGGTGTTTATTCCCCATTTTCCCTTCTTATGCTCACTGCTTGAAGGCCTTAAGCTCCCTGACCTCTCTTTTTTGATACTATTGGCAACCTCGAATTCAGTCTTAGATACAAGTCATAGGTGTATCAGCATAGCCCTACATCTCCCATGGACAGTGGCCTTTCGACAGTGATTGAAGGTAAGGGATGCAGCTCTATTTTAAGTAATTATGCAGCAGGTATCCTTGGAAAGTGAGAGCCACCAAGGCTTCCCTACCTTTCTGGATTTGTACCATGAGGTCTGGATAAGCACAGACTCAGTTACATATTTATATTTAGTGGAAAACTCCCCAGTGAGCCTGGTGATGGGAGATCTGGGGTACAGCCCCGTCTTTATTGCTCATGGGAGACAGGGCTGTAGGTTCATCCCTTTGCCTCCCAAGCCCTCTCAGTATCATTCTATACAGTGAAGATGGGACACCTGCAGAGTCAGCTCCTCCCTCACAAGGCTGCCACAGGGAGCCCGTGCTCTAATTCAGGGATGTCTGGGGAACTTCAATTCTCCACTGAAATATTGCTGTCCTGTGTGATGTGAGGATGCCAGGAGAAGAAATTGAAGTCGGGGAAGAAACAGAAAGTGAAAAACCAAAGATCATTTTGAGCACCAATGCCTCTGTCTCCCTAGAAATGTCTGCTCCTTTTAGAAGTGATGTCTGATGCTGTAGTGTGGGGACAGTAAGAGGGGGTAACCCATTGCACAAAAGGGATAAACAGAGCAGGCAAAGGTTCAGTCCTGAAGATGAAGATGAAAAAGCAGGAAGAGGACTGGACTGAAAAACACTTAAGCTACTTTCCAATCCCAATAGTCTACAAGACACACCATGTAAAGTACATTTCTAATAGCATCAAGTTAAACAAATCCTGACACATTAATACATTTGACCAAAACCTGGAAAAATTTAAACCTGTTTCATCGAGTTTGAGCAAACGACCAAAAGTATGAGGATAAGCAAATAAATCAGTTATATCTTAGGGTTTTAAAAAGTCACAGCAAAAATAACTTTCAATGTTTTTTTTAAAAGCCAACAAGAATTCAATATGAGGCAGCAATGAAAGATTGCTAAAATAATCTAATACAATATGAGGATAGACTAAGTAGAAATCCAGTCTCTACTCATCTTTAGAAAAAGAATAAGAGCACCCACTTTATAGATAAGCCGTGAGCATTAAATGCACCTGCAAAGTATCTAGCACAGGAACTGCCTCAGAAGCGGTGCTTCAACCTCTTTTAGCCAATCATAGCAGTTATTGTTTGTGCCATTCTTCTTTCTTTGTTATATCGCCTAAGATTTTGCCTTTTAACCTTTGCATAGTTCTTTGAAAAAAATCAGGTGTATGTGTTTTGTCTGCTCATGTGTTTTTAGGATGATATATTTTCATTATATGTTTATTTTTATAATTATACAATATAGAAATGTGTATGTGTGGCTTAGATTTTTCCTTTAGGTATAAAACTTAAATTCAGTGAAATGCATGAATCCTGGTTGTCTGTCTTCATCTTGACAAAGGCAGGCATCTGCACAGTCTAAACCTCTCAGGGCACTGAGTACCATCACCCCAGAAAGTTTTCTTATCATTCCTCACTTGAAGCAACCACTGCTCTGATTTTTTTTTTTTAATCCACCATAGGTCAGTTTGCCTGGTCTAGGATTTCATATAAACAGAATTACACAGCATGTATCCTTTATCTAAGATTTCTTTCACTCAGACTGGCATGTCATTTTTGAGATCCATCCACGTTTGTGTATCAGCTGGCTTCTTATTTCTTTTATCTGGATATTTCTCAAGCCCTTTGAAGACTGGTGCTGTGCCATAGCTCTCTGCAGCCCCCATGGCACTTGAGTAGATGCTGCACCTTGTCAGTGTTTGTCAACATTTGGTGACTTAGTGGGTGAATGAACATATGAGTTATTCAGTCAATCAGTAAGCCATTTAGACACAATCAAGTTTCACTTTTCTAACCTAGACAGTTTCTTAATGTTCAACTTACCAAGCACCAACGTGACCCATCCTGGCTTCAGAAGCCTGCCTGCTTTACAGTAGGAGTCCAGGGACCCGCCCATGTGCAATTCTGCAGTACTTGCTGCATTCGAGCAGCAGTGCAGTTCTGGCGAGAAAGTGAACGCTGCCCTGGATGGGCTCCAGCATGGCTCTGAAGGAGCCAGTCCCAGGCTTTGTCTCTTGTACATGGAAATGCTGATCTTCTGTCTTTGCAAACATTAAGCCTCACATTCCTCCGGCTGATTTATGAAACCACTGAAAAAGGTCAGCAAAGAAATCTAGGTGTTGCATGAATATTTCTGTGGTTGGTTAGTATCCAAATTGCCGAAGCAGCTTGTATTTCCTTGCAGTCAGAAAAGTGCAACCAAAAAAAACAGGGTTAGCATTGCTGGCTCTGACCAGTATTGCTGTGACCCAATGGCTGTCCCCGCAGACCCTTTTCCCTCTGGCTGGTGACCATGATTACGGGTGAAGCATGGTAGAGCAGGCCTCTGGGGAGATAATACATTACCTTTGCAAATTCTGTGGAGCAAGCATTTAGGGGTCTGAACCCATCACCATCATTTCTGCTCGGACAGCAGTAAGTTCCTGTCATTTTAATAGTGCACGTGTTCTGAATATAAACATGCTTTTCATCTTTAATGTATTCAAGTGACATTCTTGTTTCTGCTTCAATCTAGATTTTATATCTCCATGTAGTACACTTTATGATGTGCTACTTTCAAACCGTGGGGCTGTAAAATTAGGTACATTTTATATTAAAATGGGGAGCTTTCTTTCAAATCTACTTCCCAAGACCTGGGGGGAGATTCATGTACGAGTCCTGTGGTCAGCATAGGCCATAAAGAAATAAACTTTTCAAGAAACAGGAAGATATTCATGGCCTCAACAAACTGCATTCCCATAGCCTTTACCTTCATGCTTCTTTTGAAAAGGTTAAACGTTTTATGGGAAGTATGATAAATTCCAGTAATGAGTATTGCATGCCAGCATTTTTTTCTTTTATTCCTTATAGCATTTTTTAAGGTCACTTTTTCATAGAAAACCCATTTATAAAGCAGAAAATGAAGATCCTTAATTAGAAGAAAGTGGAAGTTATGCTGTGGTTATTTTAAAGACTTTAGATCAGGTCAATTGCTTTTAGCTGATCAATTCCTGAAAGGGTGTTTTGTAAACCTATGTTGAGAGTTTTGTCTAAAAAGTTACATCACACACACACTAACACACACATTACATCACCAGTGATGTATCATGCTCTACTAGAGGCATTGTTTTATTTCAGTTTATCATTTTATTTTATGTAAGGCAAGGTCTCCATATGTACTCCAGGCTGACCTAGAACCCCTAATCCTCCTGCCTCCACCTCTCAAGTGCTGGGATTACAGGTATGCACAACCATGCCTGGTTGCATCAGTTTTATTTTGCACTGGATGCACTACAACAATCATACAGTTTTTCATTGCCACTACTAGCAGTCCAATACAACATGCTTATAACAGTTTTCTCTTGGTAGAGATTGGTTCACACTGGTGTCTCCACAATAGCAGAGTTATTTTTCCCCCCACACTCCCACTAGGTTCTGCAGCATGCAATTATCCAATTCCACAGGGGCAGGAAGGTAGCAAATGCCCGTGAGAAGAGCACCATTCAGTTAGGCCTCAGGTAACTGTGTGACTTGGCAAACTTAACCTCTCTGGTCTCAGCTGTTTGCTCTGAATAACCAACCCACAGGGGTTTTGTCCTTATTAAGTAACAGCCAGTGTCCGCCACCTGGTGAATATCCCACGTGAGTTTATTTCCTTCTTCATCCTTGCACCCATGGGTGATGGCAACTTTGGTGATACTGATGCAGCTACCTGAAGCCAACATGGGTAGAAACCTGCCTGCTGTTCTGATCTAGGACTAAGTCACAGATCACAGCTGCCAGAAGAACCTGGCTCTCCTGACCCCTACACCAGAGGCTTCTGTGGGCCCTGCTCGGTAAGTAAGTACTTCAGCCCAAAGCTGCACTTTTGAAAAACAAATGCCACAACAGAGCTTCCTGTGCTCAACAGTTTCAGAATAATGAACTGAAGAGCTGTCAGCCACCAGGTCCCATCCATCTGCACCTTGTGGACTCTATTGTCAGCAGAGAAGCAAAATATTTTCAGTGGTTCTAAAAGGGCTTGATACATCATGAGCTTTACCGTAATGTGAATATATTTTGCTTTTCAACTAAATGACCTCAAATAGTCTTTTGGATGATTATAGAGGGGTAACCAGAGTGATAGAGATTCTATCAATGAGTTTTGTCACGGATAGAATTTATTCTATATTTATTTTAAATAATTTTTATCTGCTAGGAGTGTGTTTTGTTGGCAACCCATAATTAATTTCATGTTTGTGGAGGGTGAGCTTGAAGGGGATGAATGCACAAGTGTGTCCTGAGACCCAGGGCCTCTTCTAAAGAGATACTGTCACTGCTGCAGAACACTGGGCAGACCCAGCTATGGGCAGGGGAAGGAAAAGCCAAGCTTATTCTTTCTTAATAGATTTTTCTGGAGTTCACTTTACCAAGGCTTTGACGGGGAGAGAAAATGCTATGTAGACTTCCAGAGCAAAATGCTGGGGAGAGGATTTTAAAAGGAGGATGACTGGACAGAATGTTTAAAAAGAGACAGGTGGCTAGCAGAGGAAGAAGGCACAAAGAAGGACAACTAAAACCTGGACCAGGCTGGGTTCAGGACCCCACCCAAACCCAAAGCTCGGCTGTAGTGGAGAAGCAGGAAGTGTTTTTAAAAGACCAGAGCTCAATATTCATAAATACGGCTCATGAGCCTCTCCTTGGCCAGGCTCAGCAAAAGCTCCGGTCCTCTGTCCTCAGGTTCCCACTGCCTCACCCTTCACCACTCCGAATGCCTCCTCTGCAGGCTAGCCAAGGACTGCAGCAGGTTCCCCACTGTTTGTTCTCCCCGCCCTGCAGCAGCAGCGCCCCACTCCCTTCTGGGCAGCCTCCTCTGCAGTCAAAGACCTTATCGAGGAAGAGTCCTGGCCAAAAAAACGCTGATGGACTTAAGATCTCTGAGGGTGACCTCAAACTCCTGGGGAAGGGAGCTGGCACAAAGGGAGCGAAGTCATGAATACCAAAGAGTGCGTTGTATGCAGACTCACACAACTGAGTGAAGCAATGCGTTATACGTGGAGCCAGTTGGGATAAAAGGTGGGGGGGAGGAAGAGAGAGAGAGAGAGAAATATATGGCTTATCTCTGTCTGCCCCTCCCCCTCCGCACAGAAGCCTATCACCCAGCTGAATCACGAATGAAAGAGATCAGGGATATGCAGGCTACAAAAAGTCATCAGAATAAGTACCTTCCTAGGGTCAAAGGATGCTCAGGCCAGCCTAATGAAATGACTTTCAACTGGAGATCCTAGAGTGTGTGAGCACTGGACCGACCTCTGAGATCACTCAGACTTCATAGACCAAACCACCCAATATCAGTGTTTCTGAACTTGCATTATTCCAGACTACTGCGACTGTTTAGAAATCCCATGAAAGTTCTCTGCCGTCTTTCCTCTGCCACGAAGAGGGTGGGGAATCAGAACAACGTTTTGTTTTAAGGTCAGGAATGTCCTCGGAGGATAAGCCTCACCTCACCCTCTTCTCTGTCACGGAAGCAACCGAGGTTCCACTATTGCAAGGAGAGAAAGCGGTTCAGCGTCTCTATTTGAAAACAGTCACAGGTTTCCTCTTAGTGAACCTCTTAAAAAAAAAAAATCAGTAAGTTGCACGGCAAATGCGATGTTGCACAAATAAAACAAAAACTAAATGCTTGCTTAGAAAAATCTTGAGTACCTTCTCCAAATCTCTGCAATATGTCGGTGAAACCGGAGGGCCTCCGACACGATGCGTGTGAAAATCCTCCGTGCACAGCGGGGCCGCATCCTCGCGCACTGCGGCGTGCGCACTCTTTGGGGTATCTGGTGCGTCCTAAAGGAAACTCATGGATTCCTGACTGCATCGGGAATCTAGTTTTGTTTGTTTGTTTGTTTTGGTGGTAGTCAGTCAGAGGAGGAAGAATCACGGGGCTATTTTCTGTCCATCCCAGCGCAAGTCTGGGTGCCGAGTTCTCCCCGAGACCACACCCGGCACTGCTGCTGGTCGCAGCAGCTTCTCCCTGAAAATCAGTTAACTGCCTATCTTGGGGGAATCCTCAGGTTGGGGTGCCACACAGGTGTAAAACGAGGGGAGAAAGCTTTTCATGTGGCGGAGGTGTTGGTGTCAAGCAGGAATGTAGCTTAGTGAAGATCAGGACAGGGCAGCCACTCACCAGGTCGCCCCTGGCCCGGTTAGTATGACACTCATTCCCGGCTCACCTGCACCTCCACTCGCAGAAAGCATTCAAGGCTCCATTCCCCCCAAGAGATATGAGAAAATCTAGAAACAGTAACGGGCTGATTAACTACTCTAAAGGTTTAGAAATGCTCAAATGAACACCCGCAGTGTTGCGATTTCGCCTGAGAGTGGCGGGGCAAATCCTCTGTGTGTTGGGAAGCAGAAATATGAAGAAAGATCAGTAGGGGAAAGGAAGATGGATTAAGGAAAGTGTCAGAAATAGCTACAAAGAAATGTAAAACTTGCCTCCATAAATGCCGGATACGTGCAAAATTAACCTGTTATTAGTATCCTTAATGCCTTAGCTACACAGCACCTCCACCATAAACCCCAAGCAGGATAGATAATTAAAGAGGTCCCTGGTGGTGCTGGGCCGAGTTGTGGGGGAGAGGGGTCGGGGTGTCTTTAGAATACCCAGTATGGAAAACCAATGTGTCAGTAGGGAGTGGGAACCTATTATGGGGTGGGGGAGGTCCGAGCGTCACGGGGTCCAGGATGGGGCTGGGTGAGTGGGAAGAGAAAAGAAATGAATTGGGGATGGGGTATGGGGGTCTCAGAGAAAATACAGAGCCTGGAGAAGAGCCGCAGGGCAGTGATCCGCAGCTCCCCAGTCGCCGGCCGCTCGCCCCCGCCTTCCCTTTTGCGCAGAATCCTCCCTTGGCCGCAGCAGCGCACTGCCCCCCCTGGCCGGCGCGCCGCGATCGATCGCAGGCTGCGTCAGAATCCTCGCGGCGTATAAATAGGGGTGGCAGGACGGCGCCGAACCGCACACAGCCATCCATCCTCCCCTTGCCCTCTCTTCCCCGTCCTTCCTTCTCCTTAGGCCCCCATCTCCGCCGCAGGCCGGAGGGGCACCGGCCGCCACCATGAGTTCCTTCAGCTACGATCCGTATTACTCGACCTCCTACAAGCGGCGCTACGTGGAGACGCCCCGGGTTCACATCTCCAGCGTGCGCAGCGGCTACAGCACCGCACGCTCCGCTTACTCCAGCTACTCGGTCCCCGTCTCCTCCTCGCTGTCCGTGCGCCGCAGCTACTCTTCCAGCTCCGGTTCTTTGATGCCCAGCCTGGAGAACCTCGACCTGAGTCAGGTAGCCGCCATCAGCAACGACCTCAAGTCGATCCGCACGCAGGAGAAGGCGCAGCTCCAGGACCTCAACGATCGCTTCGCCAGCTTCATCGAGCGCGTGCACGAGCTGGAGCAGCAGAACAAGGTCCTAGAAGCCGAGCTGCTGGTGCTGCGCCAGAAGCACTCCGAGCCGTCCCGCTTCCGGGCGCTGTACGAGCAGGAGATCCGCGACTTGCGCCTGGCGGCGGAAGACGCCACCAACGAGAAGCAAGCGCTCCAGGGCGAGCGCGAAGGGCTGGAGGAGACTCTGCGCAACCTGCAGGCGCGCTATGAAGAGGAGGTGCTGAGCCGCGAGGACGCCGAGGGCCGGCTGATGGAAGCGCGCAAAGGCGCCGACGAGGCCGCGCTCGCCCGCGCCGAGCTCGAAAAGCGCATCGACAGCCTGATGGACGAAATCGCTTTCCTGAAGAAGGTGCACGAAGAGGAGATCGCCGAGCTGCAGGCTCAGATCCAGTACGCGCAGATCTCCGTGGAGATGGACGTGTCCTCCAAGCCTGACCTCTCCGCGGCGCTCAAGGACATCCGCGCGCAATATGAGAAGCTGGCCGCCAAGAACATGCAGAATGCCGAAGAATGGTTCAAGAGCCGCTTCACCGTGCTGACCGAGAGTGCCGCCAAGAACACCGATGCCGTGCGCGCTGCCAAGGATGAGGTGTCGGAGAGCCGCCGCCTGCTCAAGGCCAAGACCCTGGAGATTGAAGCATGCCGGGGCATGAACGAAGCGCTGGAGAAGCAGCTGCAGGAGCTGGAGGACAAGCAGAACGCAGACATCAGTGCTATGCAGGTAATGTTAAAACCCAGTTGGGGGCGGGGAGGAGCGGGGAGGCTGCAAAAATGGGGGCGGGGGGTATTGAGGGTGTGCCGAGAAAGTGGACACCCGGGGTGAGGCACCTGCATGCAGCTACTAGGGGTACAAGTTGGTTCCTTGGAGACTGTGGTGGGAGGAGGGGTGGGGGGCACTTGGAGGGTGTGGGGTGGAAGGTGGGTGGGGCGGGGCTCCACTGCAGTCTGGAAATGCGCTTGGCACTGTTGACTCTTGGTGCAGTAAAGCTGCCCAGACCTGGGAGGGGGTGGGTGGGAGAAGGGAGGAAGTGAGGAGTTGGGCGTTGCCCCCTGCCTGCAGTGGCATCCACTCAATATGGATCTGCAGTTAACCACAAGTTACTGTCAGCACCTACTGGATCATCTGGTAAATAGATGCTGCAAAGAGCTCCAATGAGTTCTAAACTAGGGTTCAGAAACTAGGACTGTTTTTACCAGCCTTTTCCTTACTTTAGCAGGTACACAGGAATACAATCAGAATATTTTAGCAACTAGCCAGTGATGTTTACAGTAAGCCATCATTTCTTTTCTTTCTCTTTTTTTTTTTAAAGATTCTCCATTTTCTGGGGAATAGAAATAGAGATATATAGAAAATATTTCAGAGAAAATCATTTTAAAATCAGTTTTTAAAAATTTAGCTGCTGCTTTCTCCCATGAAGAAATGCATACATTTTCTCCAATGGGATCTGACTAAAGAGGTAGTGTGAGAAACACAGTTTTTCTACAAATTTGGCTTTTTGTAGACATTTTATGGTGATTATTAGACTGAAGAAATTGAGTTTTTTTGTTTTTAATTGATCTTATGCTTCCTGTAGCTGGAGATTTTAGGCAAGAAAGGTTTTTAAAATGAACAGGCAGTTATGTGAAGGGAGATTTTATTGAAGGTGTGTACTTTGGTTTTAACTGAAACTAGGCCTTTGCAGTTGTACCACAGTAAAACCCTGCAACAGGAGGGATCTATGTTGGGATGTTTCTTTCAATCTTCTAACAGGACACAATCAACAAATTAGAAAATGAATTGAGAACCACAAAGAGTGAAATGGCAAGGTACCTGAAAGAATATCAGGACCTCCTCAACGTGAAGATGGCACTGGACATTGAGATTGCAGCTTACAGGTAAAACCAGAGGGTAGAGGGGGAGCCATCAGCTGGAGAATGAAAAGCAGATTCTGTTGAATCAGAAACCTTCAAGTACAATCCTTTAAAATAAGGAAATGTTGGTTTTCTGGCTTCTTCCAAGAAGATAATTAGACAAATACATAAGAATTTAACCCTGAAATCATGAGTCCTGCTCTTAGCTCTCCTGTACCTTTTAATCCTAATTGGACTATTTAGGGTTTTTTTTTTTTCTTGGTCTCAGGCACAAAATTTTCGGCCATTAATTTTGATAATGCCCAACCCTTCTCCTGTTGTATTTGCCTTTAAGGGTGGCAGTAGAAGGAAGGGATACTCGAGTACTGGGTTTACAGCAAGTCATGGAACACATTTCCTGTGTTGGTTTTTTTCAACCCACCTTTCACCTGCCTCCCCAGGAAACTCTTGGAAGGTGAAGAGACCAGGCTGAGCTTCACCAGCGTGGGCAGCATCACCAGTGGCTACTCCCAGAGCTCCCAGGTCTTTGGCCGATCTGCCTATGGTGGTCTGCAGACCAGCTCCTACTTGATGTCCGCCCGCTCCTTCCCCTCCTACTACACCAGCCATGTCCAGGAAGAGCAGATAGAGGTGGAGGAGACCATTGAGGCCGCCAAAGCCGAGGAAGCCAAGGATGAGCCTCCCTCTGAAGGGGAAGCTGAGGAAGAGGAGAAGGAGAAGGAAGAGGGTGAGGAAGAGGAGGGAGCCGAAGAGGAAGAAGGTATGATGAAAACAAGCCCTTGCAACTCCAAGTGCAAACTGGGTGAGGGTATTTATTAGATGAATGAACTACATGACACCTTGCTTATTTAGGGAAGCTTTATTCATATATGATTTGCAGTCTCATTCACATATCTTTAGTAAGTGAGGTGATTGGTCAGAAATTTCTTTTTTTTTTATTTTTAATTGACATATAATAATAGGAAAGGTTCACTTAACACAGTAGTATGGTGTCCTAAAAAACAAAAACGAATGCCAAACACATTAAAAATGTTGAGGTTGGGTCTTGGAGAGGAGCAGAGCTTTCTGTACCTCAAAGTAATCATAAATATGTGTTCCCAGGAAAATTGTTAATGGCAAGCATTGTGTGTCACATGTCCTTCGAGAAAGAGGTTTATGGTAACCATTCTGACAATGATGCTTGATAACTCACAGAACGTTTGGAGAAATGTTTTGCTTGGACTTAACCTTGATTTGGATTTTGTAAGTTTTGTTTTTATGTTAAAGCAGCTAAGGAGGAATCTGAAGAGGCAAAGGAGGAAGAGGAAGAGGAAGGTGAGGAAGGAGAAGAAACCAAAGAATCAGAAGAGGAGGAGAAGAAAGATGAAGGTGCTGAGGAGGAAAAAGCAACTAAGAAGAAAGATTGAGTCCCCCCTTTCCTTGATTGTTCCAGAAATAATTCTCCCCAAATCAGGTCAACTTCATCACCAACCAACCAGTTCAGTTCCAGATCCTCTATGAATTAAGAAGTCAATACATGTATAATTCTGAGATGACTTAGGTTGGACATTCAATGTTGTGCCATGAATTTTCTCCTTATGCAGAGTACCCGTATGCTTGCAGAGTGGCTTTCTGGCTTGCTGCCAGCCTGTGCATGGTCCACGCTTATGAGTTCAGGATCTATGGCAATGTGAATCATTCAGATGTTTACAATAAAAAAAAACACAACATGACTAAATGAATTCACTAGTGTTAATGTTAAACTTCATGGAAAACTAGTCCTTTGAAACTTTGCTGGTTAGACATTAAAGACCTTGAGTTATGTGCAATAAGTAGCAAATAAACTTACACTGAATGACATTTCTTGCTGTGGTTTTTGACTTAATGAAAATACCTTAAAAATGGCACCAGTATAAACCTTATACAAGTGAACTATAAAGTCAAAATGTTAACAACCACAATACCTCCTTTTTGACTCCTTAATTGGAAATTGGAATACAATTAGGTTTTAATTATCTAATTTCTTCCCTCAGTTTTACTGGTAATAAACATGAGAGAGTTCATAAAAACAATATAGACTTTACCCCATAAAATATACTATATTAGGTTGGCTTTCTAGGAGATAATTTTGAAATTGTGTTACAAGTATACTCTTTATGGTCTACTAGTAAGTAATAATGCAGTGTTGGTGAGATGTAAACAAACCCACACAGTCACCACTATAAGTACATTTTTAATATTGTCTGGATTTCATAGGTAGAAGTGGAGATCTGAGCACATGATATAACCAAGAGGAATAATGTTTTAATCAATGTATAATTTTGAGTGGAGAAGATAAGAATATCAAAGGTTATTTGCCATTGCAAAAATGTTGCCTACAATCCTGAGCTCCTGATTCTGTGTGTTGTTAGCTTACTTCTATTGCTGCAAATAAATAGCATTTAGTGCCACACATTTTTAAACCTTTTAAAAACTACAGATACAGGTAATGAAATTATTATCAGTCACTTAGCGGGGAGGGGAAGATAATACACTTGAATGTTATATTGGCATTGCTCTGCATGTCTTAACTGGAAAATACTTGGATTTCAGAGATAACTTAACTGGTTGGACATTGCATTTAATACACTCCCTGTCTGTCCATGTCAGCTGTAATGTTAAGAATGCCCTAGCACTTGTATTTGGTGTGGAATATAGATGAAATTGTTGGTTATCTGCTGCTCTGGTTCTGTTCTTAGTCTGCTCATTTTGTTCAATATCTGTTTTATAGATGACCCTTAAAAGTTATGAATTCAACCTAAAAACAAAGTGGTCTTCATTTACAGTTACTTGATCCCTTTGCACTTATTTCTAGCTAGGTATATGTTACTGCACAAATAAGTCAAATGTTTATCTGTAGTGATATGGGGTTGAGCTAAGAAAACCGTCACTACACTGGCTTCTGTAAACATCCAGAGTCTCCTCAGACGTCAGATTTTCACATTTGTGCTCATTAGACCTGAGATGATGCACCTGGTAAATTTCAGGCAGATGCAAGCTACATGTAAAAGGTAACTAGCCAAATGGAAACAGATGGTTGGTTTGAGAAATACTTGGTTGAAGTAAGAATGCTGTTCTGTACTTTATCCTGTGTGCCATAATAAAATACTGAAAAACCTAAGTTAAATGAGTTTGAAGTCTTTTAAAAATTTCCCCCAAATTTGGTACTGTGGTCAGTCCAGCTGTGGTCAGTACCCTTTTCCCTCTGCTCCTCCCAAAACTTCAGTTCTCAGGATCCCCTTTCTCAATGGCCCCACATCCCAGTCTTCCCAGACACTGCCACATAATGTCATATCTCCCATTTCCTGTCCTCAGTCCTCTGATGAGTCACCAATACTGTTGATTTTACTGACAACATGTCATGAACCCAGCCTGTCCTCTTCATGCACACTGCTACCAACCTAATGACCTTCCCAGTTGTCTACTCTTGCTTTCCTTCAGTCCACACATTCCAGTAGGCTAATCTTTTGAAAAGGAAATTTCAATCAGGGCACACCCCATCCCCAATTAAAATCCTCCAATAGCTTCCTACTCCTTTTAATATAAAATCCAGGCTCTCTAATGCTATTTGGAGGGCTGACCCTTACCTACCTCTCTGACCTCATCTTATACATGTCTCCTGCCCCTCACTTCTGGTGCTGCAGCCATCTGGATCTTTCTCCTACCTGTCACTGAGTTTTTTGCTGGTTCCCCAGTACCTTTTATCTCCTTCCCTCAGCCTTACCTGGCCAGTCTCTACTCACCATTCAGATGCACACTAAGTATCATCCCCTTTGGGAAGCCTTCCCTCACCTCTTTGGTGGGGCAAATTCCTCTATTAAATATACCCATAAGACTTGGCAGTCTTCTCATACTTGCTATTAATATCTATCTTGTGACCATTTGCTAATAGTCTGCTGCCCCCCACTACCATGTAAGCTGATCTTTGCTGCTCAGTGTTGAATCCCTAGTACTGCCTTAGCTCCTGTCACAGTAGAAGCACACTGCATAGTGACTGAATGACTAATGGTCAATAGACCAGAACTCCTTCAGGATGACCAGAAAGACAAGAATGTTCAAACATCAGTCCCTGTGCAGTCTACACCTTGCTGTGGAAAGAGCAGAGAACCAAGAACCAAGTCTACTCTAGATTGCAGGGTTGTTCTGTTAATGAAGCCCTGGCCCTTTTCACCCCCCATCCTGGCCTCAAGTTACTTATCTTCATAAGGGTTCAGCAGGGGATGTCTCATTCATAATTCAAAATTTCCTGCAAACCCTTCACTGCTTTACTTTAGAAGCTCAAGCAAATGAAGAAATGGAAGACACAGGTATAACTCTTGCATCTTCATTGAATTCTGTTACCTACAGGAGTTGCAGAGCTCAGTGTAAATTTTCATTCCTAGCATGTAGGTGGTAAACCATGGAATTGTCTGTCGAATGGCTGCTGTGTCCCAGGACCTAGATACAGCATTTGAATTATTAACTCAAGATTGCTCTCACTTTCTGCAGTGTTAGAAGTTCGCTATGATTATCACCCTCATTTTATGTTGAGGAATTAAGGTCAGGTGACTAGAGCAGGGTCACACAGCTAGTTGTGGCAGGTCTAGGATTCTGCTTTCCAGTCTAGCTATAGATTAATACTTTTAACTAGTCCTTTGTAACCAGAGCCCACTTTTATAGGCATGCTTTGTGGCAGTGCTCATGATCAGAATTCTCACACTCAGTCCTTGTACTTATTCAACGGCCAGGTATAAATGCACAATGTAATTACTTAGGATGTTCAAGCTTTGCTTTTATCCTTTTGATGATTTATGTGAATTTTTTTTGTATTTTCTTTTGAGAGAAGATTTCACTATGTAGGTCAGCAGCTCCCTATGTAGCTCAGTCTGACCACTAACTTAAAATCCTCCTGCCTTAACTTCCAGAGTCCTGGGATTGTAGGTGACCACAACCATGCTTGGCTATGTGAATATCTTAATCCCTCTGTTAATAACATGCCTGAGGAGGTCAGGAAGAGGCCTTATACACAGAGATGAAATTGAAATCTATCTTCAAGGATTATCAGCTTTCCAGCTCATCTGGAGATGTTACTCTTCTACCTGGTCATGGTTTCCTGGTTCTGCCTCATGTTTCACTGGTCTTCCATTGTTCCTTCTTCTTGTTTTCCACCTCTTCTCCCCCTTCTTTCATTCATCGTCTCCTTCCTGTTCTTCCTCATTCTTGCATGTCTTCTTGCTGTAAACTATTTCAAATCATTTGGATGAGGGGTAGAGACTGACTAAGTTTCCTTCCATAAAGCACTTTGGATTCAGTGGGCATTTTAATAAATGTTTCTGGAATGGCAAAGGTTTAACATTTCTTAGAATTTATGGGACAGAGTACAAGATGTCAGAAATGGTTCAGCCATAATGAGGAATTTTTTTTTCCTTTAGGAAAATATGCTGAGCTGGTTGTGGTGGTTCACATCTATAATCCCAGCTACTCAGGAGGCTGAAGTGGAATATCAAAGTCCACAGCTGGTCCTGGGCAAAAACAAGAGACCCTATCTGAAAAATTACTAAAGCAAAAAAAGGACTGGGGTTTGGCTCAAATGGTAGAGCTCCTGCCTAGCAAACAAGAACCCCAAGTTCCAACTCCAGTATTTTCTCCCTCCCACAAAAAATCCAGCAGAGTGGACGGCAGTGAGTAACACCATCTATGCAGCAGCAGCCATTTTCAATTTAAAGCCCTCTAGAAAACTCCCAATGAAAAGTCTTAGATGAGAACCAGAAAGCCAAAGGGCAAAGCATCACAGGAATAAAGTGATCTTCAGGAAGCCCCAGGAAGTAGTTACCAGTACTTTCCATCAACCTTCATTATTGTAGTTCAATGCAGATAACTCTTTGGAGGAAGGCTGTTAGACATAATAAATATATCAGTGATAGCACTGAATTTAAAAAGAATATATTTCTTTTATTCAAACCCAGTTATTTTCATTTATGTATTCTTTTCTAGTCTTTGCTTCTATTTATGTATATTTTGACATAGCTCTTTTAATTCCACTGAATTAATTCAAAAATATGTGTCAGGCAGTGTTCTGCAAAGACTAAAGCAGAAAATGTTCTGCTTTCAGAGACTTGGTGTGTGCATGTGTGTGTATGTGTGTGTGTGTGTGTGTGTGTGTGAATAGGCACTGAACTAGTAAACAAGTTAGTAAGTAGGTGTTAGGAGCCGGACAAGTAAGGATATGGGACCAAGGGTTCCAGGTAGAGTGAACAGCAAGTACAAATGCTTGGCTTCCACAAACCCAGAAGCTCCTTGCTGCATATTAGGAATGACACAAAGAATAGAAGGTAGAACCTGGAGAGGCAGGCAAAGGCTGGATCATGCAGGTCTTAGAGATCGAGTTTAGATTTTATTCCTTGTGCAACTAGGAACTTTTAAAAAGGTTAAGCCGGGAATGTGATATCCCTCATTTACATTGTATAAGGACAACTACACTGAACTATGAGGGAGCAAGGGGCAAAATAGAAAGACTAACTTCAAGGTGCTTTTAGTCTAGGTAATGAAAGATAGAACAGGCAGTGACAGAGGAGATGGTGTAAGTTGGTTCAATTGAGGAAATTTTTGAGGTAATTGTTTACTAATGACATGAATATATAGAAAGGGAAGTTGTAAACAGTGTCTTATTTTTGATAACTACATATCAAACCATGCAGTATGTATCATTAGTTATCTGTTCCTGCATATGGCAAATCACTTCAAAGCTTCATTAGTTCTTAGTTTCTGCAGATCAGGAATTTGAGAGTGGTTTTGTTGGGATGTGTTGGCTCTGGTCTCTCCTGGGGGTGCAGTCAGATGTCAGCTGGGGTTGTGTCATCTGAAGGCCTGACCAGGGCTGCATGAGCCTCTTCAAGGTGGTTCATGCTCAGCTGGCAACTTCTCCAAGTGGGCCTGTCCACTCAGCTGCTTAAGTATCCTTACAACATGGCAGCTGGCCTCCCCCACAGCAAGGCTGGCAGCAAACCACCGCAGCAGACACAATGTGTGTTATGATCTAGCCTTGAAAGTCATGCTCCACCATTACCCCTAGATTCTAATGGTCAGCCTGCCTGACTCCATAGGGGAGGGAGCTATCCAAGGTCGTAAACAAGACACTGGAGGTCACCACAAGATAGTTGGACATGTGACTATTTCTTTGATGAACACTAAGCACGTCTGAAACAATTCCAATTTCAAATAGTCTTCCATTCTTCTCAACAGTGTGCTTACTCTTTATTGGATCATGTGTTCCAACTTAAAGCTTGAGAACATAGATAGCTGCAATGAGTGTCTTCATCCAACAGACATTTCTTTAGTTATTCCACTGGTGCAATTATATTCAAAGGTATTATGTACAGGGATTTGAACTCAGGGCCTTGACCTTGCTAGGCAGGTGCTCTACCACTTGAGCCACACCCTGGCCATGTACCTTCTAATAGCGTTCTCGATATGTAGCCCCAAGCTTGCTTTCTATAAGAGTTGAGGGCTATACTTTTAGGCCTTTGGCTTTCCTTCAGTAATTCATTTAAAATGAAGTATATTACTGTAATTAGTTGGGATAAACATGGTAGCAGCTAATAGATGGCTTATGGTAAGTTGTGACAGAAAAATAAAAATGCTTATTGTTTTGTTGGGTGGTTAAACCCAACAATTTTTTAAAATATCTTAGGCTTCAACATGGGTTTAAGTGGGAAACTTCTACTAAACAAGCAATTTGTGTTGATTACAAGTTGCCTTAATAGGAAAAGGCTTTTAAAAAAAGACACTGTGGGTGAGACTTGGGTTCCTTGTGGACATTAAAGACCCGGTTCCTTGCGTGTTGATGGCCAGCTAAACGTTATTCTTTCAGTTTATAACCACCACTCATCCTTGTAATTTCCTATGTCCTGTAGGCCACTTCTTGATATGTCCGCTGAAAAAGCAAACAGCAGCGAACAGCACTGACTAGAGTTGCAACACTCATGTTCCCTTTTCCTCTCCATGGCTGTCCACCAGCAAGACAGAAACCCAGGCTGAAAACTCTTGCTGGTTGATAAGATACTCATTCTGACTTGTTAGTTTGTGTCTAATTTATTCCCTAGAGAACCTTCCTATTGTAGAGGTTAAAACACAGGTTGAAGATAGATTCCAGCTCTCTCCTCTATTCACACACAGAGGATAGGTGTCAGAGAATCTCGCTTGTAAGCCACAAATCATTCACACACTTAAGGCAGAAAAATGGTGTCAGACATGTGAAATCAGCCCTCCCCAGGACAGTTGACCCCACAGTCAGTTGGGTCTAGGAGGACCCAGAGCCCTGGAAAAGCTGCGCTCTGCGGGAAAGTGGTCCCCCCTTGACTGTGCCTGCAGAAGTGATCTGGGAGTGTGAACCAAATCCCCAAAGGGCCACTTTAGTGACTCAGCAGGAGTACCTAGGAACGCCAAGAATGTCCAGCATTTTCTGTACCCTTGGCACCCACCCTATACCAGTCCCACTTTAGCAGTGAAATTAGAAAGTAGCAAGTGTGATTTTGAAGTGCTGCGACTGACCCCAGGGAGCCAAAGGTGAGTTTGACTTCTGCAGGCCCAGCGCAGTCTCCCCAAGGGTGGGGGGTAAGGAAGTGAGACAAGGGGAGACCCAGCCTGTACACAATGTCCACCCCCCCACCCTTCTCAGGCTGGTGTAGTGCGGGTTGCGTGCCTGTGTTAATGTGTGGTTCAATGAGGCATCCCATGATGAGCAGGTGACACATCAACAGGCCTGGTGGTCAAGGCTCAGAGGCCGAGGGGCCTTTGCAACCCTTGTAGCTCCTTCCCAGTGGCTTAGGAAATGGCGCTGCGGTCCCACTCGGGAGTGATTGAAGCAAGAAGAGTAGAAAAGTACATCCCCACCCCACGTCGTCAGGGACGCAGTCCTCTTTCCGGATGAAAGAATCCTCCTTGTCCTCCCGGGGCGGTCCGGTGGCGACAGGTGTCCTGCTCGCCTCTGCTCTACCGCCTCTCCCAGGAGAAAGGACTTAGGTCCCCATTTCCCTTTCCGGAGGGCGTGGAGGAGGGGGGAGGATTTTGGATTGTGGGGGGGCAGCTCCCGCTGGGAGAAGTGGAGGCGTGTTCTTAACCCCAAAGAGCCCATTTAATGGTGATTCAGATTTATACTGGAAATGTGATCATTTCACAAAAAACGAGTTCAAGAAACCCCCTAGCCTGTAAGAATCTACTGAGCTAACCCGGACGAAAGTCTGAAAAACTAAAATAGTCACGTCACCCTTTTCTGCCTTGCAGCGGGCCCCATAGTAAAGGGTCGCCTGCCTTCAGTTCTGTCCACGCGCCACCCACCTCGGCTGGCTGCGGTCACAGCTTCACAGCTTTTGTCTTTGTTTCTTTGGAGAGAGAGAGAGAGAGAGAGAGAGAGAGAGAGAGAGAGAGAGAGAGAGAGAGATCAGCTGGGGAGGGTCGCCTGATGCAGGTGAGGGTTTAAAGACCTGTCCCCTGGGAGGGCCGGGATGCTTTCTGGGGAGGTCAGAGCTGGGTGCGGCCCCCCAGCTCCTGCAGCAAGCGAGCCCCCCCCCCCCGCCAAGCCCCTGCACCCTGCGGCGGTCGCCCCTTCGGATAAGAAGATGGGAAAGTGCCCAGACTTGTGGAATATTTTAGGGCTCCTGGAGCGACACAGATTTAGCAGTTACTTGGGGACAGAGCGGAGGGGAGGGGAAAGCAACACTCACTTGCTGGATCATTCTGCAGTCGCCGCGCGGGGAGGGAGCTGCAGAGCGGTTCCCTGCGGCGCGGCGTCCACTGCGGGCCCCTGGCCAGAAACCAGGCGGTCACCCCGGGAAAGGAGGAACGGAGTGGAGGGACGTGTGGGTGGGTGGTGGGGGCCTTCTGGGAAAACTGTCACCCGCCCTTCTCAGGAAGGCCAGAAGTGTCTAATCAAAGTTTGGGACCCCAGGCGCCCGCAGGGAACTGGGGGAATCCACGTCTTTTTTGAGCCGTGTGTCCCCTTTCCCCCACCCAGGGCCGAGTCCGGCCCCTCTGGAGTCTGATTTTAACATAAAAAGCCGGACTCTGATGCTGGGCTACACTGCGGGGGGGATGGGGAAGAGGAGGACTGCAGCCCGCTACCGAATAGTACGAGCTGGGGTAGACATTACTCCTTCCCTTCCTTGGAGTGTGGACTTGGGGCCTTTGTATGGCCCGGGGTTGACCGAAGCCTGCGGAGTCAGTCTGCCTTTTAACTGAATACCCAGTGATGTCTGGGGCACACACAGGGAGAGGCAGCCTGGGAAAGCAATGAGGAAGCCGGATCTGCAGCGCATGCGCGTGTGCGTGTGTGTTGAGAGGGGTGACGGGGTGGGGGGGGGGTGGAGGTTGGAAAGGTGAGGCAGAGGAGGTGGGAGAAGGGAGGATAGAAAAGGATCCGCTTTCTCCTTAGCCTTACAAACTAAGAACTGGCCACAGGCAAGAGGGTCACTCAGTCTCCTGGAGGTTTGTTGAGGAAATTCTGAAGAGTTTGGGGCCAGCACCTCACTTCCTTTGGAAGCCCATTGTGGTAAAGGCATTTGGCACTCGCCTCTGTGATGCTCACTGTAGGCTCAGGCCCTATCAAGGAGAGGTATAAACTCTTATGGAGGTCTGCAGACAGAACCCAAGTGAAAATACATCCTTTCCTTTGCCCTAGCCCCCAAATCCCGTCTGGCTTGAGGTTTTCATTCTCCAAAAGTGCCTTGCCACATTCTTCCCATGAGGCAGACCTCAGTGGGCTTTTCAGGCAACATTGTCCCGTACAATATTCTCTCTCCCCTTCTTCTCAGGTAGTTCTGGCTAGGAAAATTGCCCTAGATATTTCTCTGGACCCTGTTATATGTCCCAGAGCAAGCATTACCCTGGCCCTACGTCACAGCTGGGTGCCTGGGCACCTGAAGTGGAGGAAGTCAAGTTGTTTAAGAGGACTTAGGCCCTCAGGGTCCAGGTGCTGTCCAGCATTGACATGAAATTTCTCTGAGCTGAATGCCAGGTTTGGGGACTCACTGTAGACCATATCTGTGAATAAGGTTTCCAGGAAATGAATACCATTCATTTATGCTTTCAACAAAGACGTTTGGAGCACATATTATGGGTCAGGTACCTTCCCTAAGATCTAGATGGCACAGTTAGAACACAATTTCCCATTTCCTGGAAGTAGGTGTTTTTTTTTAAAAAAAAGCATATACTATGTCATGTGATATGGGCAATAAGAAAAATGAGGTCAGGCAATGGTATGGTAGTTGAATGAAATTTTGTGTTGGTTGGTCAGGGAAGGTTTCTCTGTTAAGGTGGCATTTGGGCAGAGACCTACAGAAGTGAGGGGAAAGCTGCGCATCTAATGGGCAAAATTCAGACATGGGAGCATGCTCAGTGAGTTAGAATTGGAACAAAGAGGCTGGCATGGCCAGACCATAGTAGAAATTTAAAGTGGCTGGAGATGAAAACTGAAAGGTCATGGATAGATGAAGTGAGGCCTTGTGGGGGTCTGGTGAAGGCTTTGATTTTTTTTTGTTTGAGAGATAGAAAGTTATGGGAAACCTTTGGGGAGTTTCAAGCTGCCCAGTGATATGATATGACTTATGTTTCAAAATGGTGACCCTGGCTGCTATGTCAAGGATGAGCTGTGGGAAAACTACTGTACAGGCTGGAAAACTATTCAGGAGGCTGTTGACTCAATATATGTGAGAAATTGTTATGATTTGCTCTTGGGTGAGTGTGGTGAGGATGGTGGATTGGTTACTGCATATGTCTGTGTATGTTTTGAAGGTGGAGATAATAAAGTTTACAGGAAGGTTGGATGTGGGAGTAAAAGGGTGGAGTCAAGAATGATTCCAAAGTTTTTGGTGTGAGAGACAAATTGTGTTAGTTTTCTATTACTGTAACAAAATACCTGAGACAATCAACTTAAACAGAAAGCTTTATTTTGGCTTGCAATTTCAGTGGTTTTAGGTCCACTGGCAGTTGGCCCTGTTGTTTGGGACCCGTGGAGAGACAGCACATCATGGTGGAGCAAAGCCACTCACCTCCTAGTGGTCAGGAACTGGAAAAGAGAGACAGGAAAGGACTGGAGTCCTAATAAACCCTTCACCCCTCACCATGAGAAACTTCCTCAGCTAGTCCCCATCTCACTAGGTTCCACAATAGCACCATGGGCTGGAGACCAAGCCATTGGGGAACACTTATCCCAATCATAGAGCTGATGGAATGGAGCTTCCATTTAATGAACCAGGGAAGGCTGAAGATGTAACAGGTTGGGGGTGAGTGGCACAGCATCAAGGGTCAGGACTTGTCCATTTTCCCTTGAGGCAGTCATCAGATGGGTGTGGTGGGGTTCAGTGTGGACATAAAAACCTTGCTAGTGTTTTGAAGTTCTTCCCTTTCATACTCTAAGCCCTTTGAAGGAAAATCTCCTTGAATGCAAAGTACCATAGAATTAGAGAATTCCACAGTTATAGAAACTACTAAGAAATATTTATTTTACACACAAGGAAACTGAGAGTCTAAGGGAAATGTGACTTGCCAAATATGTCCAAAATACTGATGGCAGAACTGGAGCTAGATGCTAAGACTCCAGCGTATTTCCCCTGTACCACCCAGCATTGCCTCCTGAGAAATGAGACTATTTTTATTATTGCTCTTTTTTGGTGACCGGGATAATGGCAAACTGTGTAGGTTTGTGAAAAGAAGTCTGGTTAGGTTTACAATATTGATAAAACAAGGGACAGTTCTGTGCTGTTTAATGTGAAATCTTCTCTCTCTCCCTTTTCTCTTGCTGGGATTTTAGGCTTCATTACTGACCATTTCATAGCTACTACTTGAAATAGTTCCACCAAATGTCACTTACTGACTTGGAAATAATCACCTAAATAAAGAAAAGTGAGTGTTGTGAACCTTATCTGTTGAAGCATGAGACTAAAGAAACATGAAATGAAGCCAGCCATTTCTTCTTTCAGAAATTATTGATCAGAATTTCTGGGGGAATAAAGGTAGATCTTTCTGGCTAGGCATAACCAGATAGTGAAACATCACAATAAATAATTACTGTGAAAGGTTTAAATAATCACGTGGAGAGTGCAGGCAGCCAACATATCCCCTCCTCCAATGCCACATTGTACTACTGTGGCCAGCAAATTCATTCTCCATCTCTGTGATCAAGCTTGTTTTCTCCTCTGTCCCCTCCTACCATCCATATGGTGATCAATTCTCCATCTGGCCTTTCCTTTCATTCTTCACAGTTGAGATTTTAATTTCAGTGGTAATAGAAATTATCCTTACAATCAAGTTTAGGGTTGATAGTGTGTTTTACTTTTGAATGCATCATCCTTTCTCGCAGAGGTAGGAGGACACATAAAGCAAGAAGGACAAGATCTGTGGCACTTGATTTCCCTTGAGATGTCACCCTCCTTTAATGTCTCTTGACAATCAACTTCCCTTGGCAAAGCCAGTGTGTCTCAGTTCCCTTCCTCTCTCCTAACCCTGCCCTCTTCTGAATCTTCCTTGCTGGTTTCCACATCAATACATGGAAACTCTGTCCTTTCCATTTCCCAAGCTAGGCACTCTGGAGTCACCTCTGACTTCTCTCTTCTTTCTCTCTCTTCAATTATCCACCAGCAAATCTAATGGACTTCACTTTCAAAATATGCCCACGACTTCTCACCACTTCCAATGCTACCATCTTGGTTCTATGCACCAAAATCTCTTACCTAGATTGTTGAAATAGCCTTGTAACTGGCCCTTTCATTCTCACCTGTTTCTGACTCACAGTCTATATTCAACACAGTAGGCAGTGTGATTTTTTTCAAACTTTCCCTGTATTACTGTTGATTGTCATTGTTCATGCCCCTCCAAAGTCTTACTATGGTCTATAAAGCCTTCCTTGATCAGGCCCTGGTTGACTCTGACATCCATCCAGGCCTCCTTATTCTACAAACATGCCAAGCAAGTTTTTGCCTAGATCCTTTATTTTGCTCTTTCTGCCTCAAATGTATTTTCTCGTACACACACACACACACACACACACACACATAAATGTTTTATATACTGTCAGCCCTCAGTATATACTCAGTTTTATATACTGTGAGTTTGCACCCATGGATTCAAACAAGAGTGGATCAAAACTATTTTAATAAAATTGTGTTTATGTTGAATGTATATAGACTTTTCTTGTCATTATTCCCTAAACAATATAACATAACAACAATTTTCATAATGTTTTTACTACATTAGGTATTTTAAGCTATCTAGAGATGATTTAACATATGTGTGTAGGTTACATGCAAATACTGTAACTTAACCTTTTTATCCGCTTTAACCTCTTTATCCTCTTTTTCCCATTCCTTTCCTGAGATGGGAGTCTTGCTGTGTTGCCCAGCAAAATCCTGGGCTTAACTAATTCTTCTGCCTCAGTCTTCTAAGTAGCTGGGACTATAGGCACATGCTTCTGTGCCTGACTCCTACTTAATTTGTTTTCCAAAGTAATTACCTCCCTTTGAATTCTTGATACTTTTCTTTTGGTTGTTCCTTATTTCCTCCTATAGGAATATAAACTCCACAAGGGCAGGGAATTTATTTGTTCACTGCTATATTCCCAGGGCCTTGAACTATGCCTGTCTCATAAAATATTAGTTCTTACCAATACTGGTAGAATGAATGAATTAATTTAGAGCTTTTCAAAAATGGAATTGACTTCCTTGATTAACATTAGATCCCATCACTAAAGGTTTCCCAAAACTGGCAGAATGTTATAAGATGAACCTAAAGATCCCAAGAGTTGGACTTAGTTAGATGTCTTTAAAAGAAAGCTATATTCTGGAGAGTCAAGAGCACATGTCAGAGACCATTGGCTTGAGTCTGTTCTCTGATATTCATTCTGTGACATTGAATAATTATCTTCAGAAGGAATTTTATACTTTCTGTCACATAGGGTGATTACCATGATGAAATTTAACAAAATATTGCATGGGAAGTTCTTAGCCAGATTCCTGACATTTCATAAATATGTAACAGACATTAGCTATTATGATAATAATGTCCCTTCCATCCTTGGGATTCTGAGACTCTGAGGGCCAATGATACCCAAGAGCTAAGCAAACCTCTGACTGTTGGTGGGGGCTTTCTTTTCCTAAAAAGCTGCATTGTCAGTTCTGGTAATCTTCCAGCCTCATCTGACCTTTCCTTGATCTCTCAAATTGCTTTCTCTTTGGGACTTTTTTCCCAACCCTATGTCACCTACATCTTGACCTTTGCCATTGGTATTTATTTACCTAGTGCCAAGTTTTGAACCCCAAACAACCCCAGCACGGATTGCTTATGCTGACTCAGATTTAAGTGGGATGAGTCAAATATCAGCTCATTCACTCTTAGAGCTGGCGTGTCTCTTGCATAAGCTGGATGCTCAATCAACATCTGTTGGCTGTGCCTTGAAAGTGAGGTCTTCAAGAAAGCCAAGTGCACTAATCACCATGTAGTAAAGACTGTTATTCTCAATCATATGTTCCCATTTTCATAATCTAAGTAGTTTGAGGCTGGAGTATTATAATTTTGAAACTGTTGAATCAAGTTGAGTAGCTGGGTTACCGTGAACAGAGACACAAAGAAGCCATTTGAATGGTGGAATAGGACAGATGCTAAATGTCATGCAGTCATAGTGATGAACTTGAACTAAAATGGGCAAGCCTCTGTAATAAATTGTTACTGGAAAACTGAATTACTAAATGTTAGTTTCAGAATGATCCAATTTGTGCATAGAAAAAAGTCAGAAGGAAATACTCTGAAATAAAACAGCAACCTAAAGAGATAAGGATAACTATTGTACAACTGCATTATTCTACAATGAATACTTGTTACACTTAGAATTTAAAAAATAAAACATCTTTTCTTTTTAGTGCCTACTGGAGACTTTCCTTTGGCATAAGTGAGTCATTTCTCTCAATTTCCATTTTTGCAGACTAAAAAGACAGATCCCAATATCTGTCCTACAGATTGTGAGGCACCAAGAGGATGGTGGATGTAAAGCTATGTTCCAAACTGTAGGGAAATATGTGAGCTGTAGGTGTTGAATTGTTAGCACTGCTCTAGAGGTAGATGATACTATTGTTACAGAGACCAGCTATCTCTCTATGGCTCTTTCCCAGCATACCTTCTGATCACCTGTCTTATTTTGGGGATAAACACACTGTCAGGCCTTACTTGCCTCTTGGGTGACCCCGCTTGACATGCTTACATTCAACTCTAAAGAATTTGAAATTTGAATTCTAAAGAATCAGGAGGTACTCTTGGTTCCAAGAAGAAACTAGTTTTTTGGAAGGGTTAGTTCTAAAATGATTCTTTATTGAACATTGCTTTTTTGGTGGGTACAAACTGGATTTTGAATTGCTCACTTTGGGCTTCATGTCCCTATCATTTAGCTGGGTTATGTGTTCTGATTTTTTTCCCCCTTGGTGCTGGAGACTGAACTCAGGGTCTTGTGCTACCAGGCAGGTGCTCTACCATGGAGCTACATCCTCAGCCTATTCTGATTACTTCCTGCCTTTGTATCCATTTCCTCTATTGTTTCAGTTCCACATGCTGGTCAGATGCTTTCACCTTGACTCCAGCATGGAATAGTACCTGCCTGCCCCTACGGAACTCTGCCTTGCTTGTGGCGTTCTGTGCTGGGCCTATTTGATTCAGAAATGTGCAATTTTTCTAGACAGTGAGCCAGAAAGTAGTTGAGAGTCATCCTTTTAAAACCAAGACCTATTTGGACAACAAAATCTGTGTTCTTAAAAGCTATCTTGTACTTCCTAGATTGTTTTTGATTGCCTGCACAGATTTGGCAAATAATATGTAATAAAGATACTGTGTGACTAATAGCACCAAAAGTGATGGAAATGGAAAACTACTTTGAATTTTCAAAGGTTCTCAATGTGGCATTTCAGACACAACCTCTGTAATGACAAGCTGGAAGTTAGTGGTCCTCCTGTCATAGAGCACTAAGAGGGGCAAAGACTTGTTCTTATGGATAAAGGACATGGGTCTTCCTTAATAGTGTCATGAAATGCATCATCAATGCCATGCCAAGCCCTCAACTGAATGGAGTTCAGCTTGGCAGTGAATTACACACACACATACACACACACACTCACTCTCTCTCTCTCTCTCTCTTTTCTGATAGCAGGGTGTCAATATGAGCAAGGTACAAGTTTTAATGTTATTAACCTCATTCTTGTTTTTTCTTTTCTTGGGCTGCTGGGGATAGATTCCCAGTTCTTGCTTATACTAGGCAAGCACTCTACTAACGAGCTACATCCCCAGCCCCTATTGTCATTCTTTCACAAGTTCTTCTTTTCTTTCCAGTAAGATCTTATTCACCTCTTTTCACCAAATCTGAGGAGGAAGGAGATACTTTGGGTGACCTCATTTACTTTGCCTTCTTTGACCTTATTTTTGCTGATCCTCTGATAGGTCTATTTACCTTCCTGAGCAAATCCTGTAAGTGAATTCTTAGCAAAATATTGGCAAAGTCATTTTCTCATTGCCAGAGAGAAAGTGATAACTTCGGAAGAATTGGTGGAATTTTTCATGGGTGGCTGATGAAGAACGGAGATGGGACTTAGCTCTCCAAATGTCATGGATAACATGACATGATTTCTTCTAATTATAACACTCTTTCTAATCTGCCAGGGGGATGACCTGAGTGGGTGGGCACAGTTAACTGCCGTCACAGGGACACAGTGATTAGTAAGCTTCATAATCATAAATGCTTAGCAGGGGAAATTTAATCTCAATTTATGATAGCAACAGATGACAGTGGGTGGGACATTCAAGTGACATAGCCAAATTTGTCCAAATTCCTAACATGTTGCATTCAAGGCATACTTTTAGAATTGCTTGGATCTGTTTAATTGCTGATGTACAGAAACCATTTCACTTGACACTTAATCACTTTAACTTGAATACCTTCCTGTGGTCATTGCTGAGGAGCAAGGTGTTGGTCAAAGATTATAGGCAGGTACTTGTCACTGTGTCCTGTAGAACTAGTTCTGCATAAGTGACTAATAAGTAGAAGGAACACTCATTTGTTAGCTCATTGCCTCCTTAAAAGTTTGAAAGATGGAAAATAGAGACACAAAACACCCAGGCACCAATAAGAATCTTAATATATTATATTTGGTGAAGACAATTTCACTAAATACTGTCACATACTCTGGCAGAGGATAGTGGAACCTAGACTGTGACCCAGGGGACCTGACTGTTGAGTGTAAGATTTCTGCCACTTATATAGCAATGAGTTTTAAAGTAATGCTCCTGGAAAATCAGTTAACTTCTGTATAAACAAATAAACAAACAAACAAAAAGGATAATGGGGTCTATTTAGGATAGGCTAGACCCAACAGGTAGAAAGTTCATTTCAAGGATGAGCAAGTAAAGTTAAATACAGTTGCTGTCTTATCTATAAAAGTATATAAGAGAAAGATGGGCTTAATATAAAAAAAAAAGGCATGGATCCCTTTTGCTCAAAGTTCTTCAGGAAACAGTGATAAAATAATATTCTCACATGTTTGTTTTGAGGATTCAATGATTTATTACAAAGAAACTGCTAAGAAGAGGGCCTGGTAGGTAGTAAATGCATCAATTATTATTAGTGTTAGGAGCTGTTTGGATTTGCACACAGGTCTTCAGCTCTCTGAAGGTCTTCTCTGGGGAAAGGGGAGAGGGACTGTAGGACTCCCCAGAATTTGCAGGGGTGGGAAAAATTATAGGAAATCAGAGATTCAAACAGAGTAATGAAAGCTTTGCAAAACAAAGTTGTCTGTTGGGATGGCTTGCAGCAAAAGTGACTTTCTGTTACTGTGGATCTTCAGTTATAATTATCAGCATGAGAAATGCAGGTTAGCTATTAGAAGTGGATCCAATCTTTAAGAGTCTATGACTCCAAGTAGCACACAGTGTAAGTAAACCTTAGTGTAAGATACCCACTCTTCTACTTGAACTTTTGTTATAGGCTGAGGTTTTTTGTGTGTGTGTGTGTGTGTGCAGTGCTTAGAGACAGCAATTTAAAAAACCTGAGTATTTTAATTATTGCTCTTTAAAGGACTAATACTACTAATGACAATGAGAATTTGCCTTTTACTAAGCACTACTACTTGTCAGACTTTGTTCTGTGAGTACCACATTTGTAATTTATTTAGACCACTCAGAAGTTCAGTTCAGAAGCAAGTAGGCAGCCTTGATCAGAAAGAAAACTGCAGACAGGGGAGGATACCGTCTTCTTTTTCTTTCAGATATTCACATGCTAAATATTGTTTAAAATAATTTGCATCAAGGAACATTGAGGACCCATTGTTACGTACATGGAATCTTGGGTGCTAGCAGCTCCTATAGTTTACTACAGTGAAAAATGAAATGATTTTTCCATGCACATTCTCTAATGGATAATATTCATTATTAGCAAATGTATAAAAGTATAAATATACCATGCATGTGTGTGCTGCTGAAATATATGTGCATACAAGTATATTAATATCTTATGCTTGTTCTGGTAAATGTTGTAATTACAATTTATATTGAACTCATATATAAAGAAATTAATGTCACAATTAATTTTGTATCTTCAAATTAAATAAATTCCATACCTATATCTATCCAATTTAAAATCAAATATGTTCAACAAGTAGTTTTGGTCACCCACTAGGTAGCTGTTACAGTGCTAGGTACTTTCATCGATGTCATTTCACTGAATAGTTGAGCACCCCTATTTTGCAGGTAAGGAAGAAGAAACTTACAGGGGTAATAATAGACTTGAGATAGACAATTTTTACTGTTCATGACCCTGGACTTGAATTGTAAGCCAATGCTTTTGTCAAAGCTCTACAGTTCTGCCTGTAATGCTGGCTACTCCTGAGACTGAATCAGAAGGATGGCGTTTCAAGGCTACCCGTTGGCAAAAAAATTAGTGAGCTTTCATTTCAACAAAGAAGGTGGGCATGGTACTTCATGCCAGCTACCCAGGAATGGTAAGAGGATTGTGGTCCATATTGGCCCCAGGCAAAAGTGCAAGACCCTATCTGAAAACTAAAGCAAAAAGGGCTGGGTTGTGACAAGTGGTAGAGCACCTGCCTGATAAGCTCAAGTCTCTGAGTTCAGACGCCAGTGCTACGACCACCACCACCCAAAAAAACCCCTCTACACTTTTAAGGATAGAGCAATATTGGAAACAGGAATTTCATGTAGTCTAATAAAATAATTCACTTAAAAATAGCTTCTGTTTCCCTGTGGGCAAATTATATAAGCCACCAGGAAAAAGAACTTGTTCCAAACTGGAACAGCCAACCTATTTGTTGTGGAAATGAATATCCCAGTGTTTGAATACTGTCTGCACTGACTGGCAATAGAATGAAATGCACTAGAAATTACTCTTTACTTTTTACTGCACGTGAAAGTTACCAGGAGAAAAGTGCTTGCTACGTTTGCACCACACCACACGCTGTTTGCGGAAGGAATCATCACTTATTTTGCATTTGAGTATTTATTCTTCTCAAGATGCAAACCCAGTGCCACAAGACAGGAACTCATGTCATTTTTTTTTTAATGTGAAGAGATAAGCAAGCACATGAAATGAACAATTCATGGCCCGAGTCTGTTTTCTTTATTTTGATCTGAAAAGAAAGGAAAGACCACAACTGAACAGCATAATAAATTTCACAGTCACAGCGGATGGACTTACAAGGTAGTGTAGTATAATTAAGACTGTGTGCTGGACTCTCTGGGTTAAATCAGCTACTGGCTGTGTGACCCAGAGAAAGTTTTTCTTTTAAATTCTGTTGTATTTTAAATTCATGATATTTAAAATTTGACAACTGATTGGTTTTGGTATTCCTCACAACATTTAAAATAAAATAGCATCCCTAAGGCAATCTACTGGCAAAATAGAAATTTTGTTATTGAATGGCTTAGTGTCATTGTAGCCAGAGACTGAAGTCAGAGGAAACACAGGTGCTTCTGAACACGGGAAGGTTTGGGCTTAGTTTGAACGTAGCTTCTCTCTGACATTGAATATATGTGGAAGCACAAATTTCAAATTGTTTTTCTTTAGATAGCAGTGCAACGGCTGGCATCGAACAACACAAAAAGTAATTCTAGAAGACTATTGTGGCCCTATTTCTCCTTAATAAACATTTGCTGACTTAATGAATCAACCAGGCCATTTGATTTACTTAGAAATATTCAGATGGCTTGATCAAAGGCATGTTGTTCTATTATTTTTAAAGAGGTAAAAATGGTGATTGTGTCTTTCGGGATACTTGGAAACAAAGTTAGGGGTGAAAAGGAAAGTCTCTAGTTCTGGCCTTGGAGAGTTTTGGTTTTTGATCTCGACAGTTAAACAGTATATGCTACGCAAGAAGGAAAAACAAACAAAAAAAGGGTTGTACTTCCTGGGGGACCAGCATTGGTACTATTACTGAGAAAGTATCATGGAGAAACACTGTTCTCACTTGTGATAGCAGCTCCCACGCTGTTTTGGGGGAGATTGGAACTCTATCACTAGAGCCAGTTTTGTTGGGATTGTTAAGCAAGATGCTTCTCCCGTTCGTTGTCCAGGTGGGAGGGAAATTATCTCAGGCTTGGTTCCTGAAATTTCAGTTCCTGAAATTTCAATGAAGCAGCACAGTTTTGAGCTTAATCAGCACCATGCTGCACGATGACTCCTTTGACCTCTGTCATTGGGAGGCTGCCCCAGTCTCTCCAACACCTGCTTTCTCTGCTGATCTTTCAGTCCTAGCAGTCGTCCTGTGTCCTTCCAATTGCTCTTTTTATTTTTAAATTACGCATAGTTGGTGTTGGTTTTGCTGAATATAGTTAAATAACCCTGTTTCACCTTGGGTGTCATGAGTATTTCTGCTTCCAGAAAGTGTTTTAACATAAAACATTATTTGTTTTAAAGAAAAGACGTAGGATAATAATTGTCCAGATGATATGTGCATATAACAAAAATTGTGTACACTGGCAAATACCCAATAAACTGGCAGGGAGGAGAGACATCACTACAAAAACCGCCAGTAACATTGAACTTCCTGGCTACATTTAGGCTTTAAACTTGGAATATTTTGGAAAACCATGAAAAACTATATCAAGGATTAAGCTGATCCTATTGATAAGAAAAATAAAGATCTGGAAAATTATATGTCAATATACATTAGTACACGGATGGTTGTAAAGGGCTAAAGCAAATAAACTTTGAAAAGAGAATGGCGTTATTTCCTTGGTCAAGATAAGGATTTTTCATCTAAACTCACTTACTGTCTCTGTCAGTGCTTCTTTTCCCAACGAGGAGGTTTTATTTACTTTTGACATTATTTTCCCCAATTACTAAAACACTTGAAGTATAAACCTGTCAACCAAATCAGGAATCAGTGGTGCAGAGAAGTGTGTATGTGTGTGGGTGTGACCAGGCTATGCATCTGAGACTGGGTATTTCTTGTTAGGAGTGTTAGTTCTTTCCGTTCTGCTTCTTTTTGGACACAGTGCTGATCAATGCCATAGCTTTCTTGGTCTATGACTCAAAATTCTGAGTTGCAAGTTCTGACTCCATTACCTCCCCTCTCACCTTGAAGTTCTCTGAATTCTGGTTCCACATGGAAACACCTGGAGATTGAAGATTTCTATTCCAACAAATTTTCTTTTTCATCTGGTGCTTTTATTTTTATTTTAGAAATATAACTTAACATTTAGGGGATGAAGCTTGAGCCAGGTAAAGATTCTGACAACTGAAAACACCTTCAGCAATTGTGTTTCCAAGTAAACATTTTCAGGGAAACAGTGATAAGGAGTGGCGGTCACTTAAACTTCCTGCAAACAATCTATTTATTCCTGGGAAAGAAAGCTTAGTGGAGATCAGGTATGTGAAATGACATAACATCAATCAATGAGTATGTTTCCAATATGACCTTTATTGAGCAAGTACTGCTGTGACATTTAACATCGATCAACATAAGGTTGCAAACTGTGCATGTCAGCGAGGTTCTCCCATGAACAACCCATGAACAAAAGTCCATTTTAAATGCACCAGTGAGGTAAACATAATTATTCATATATAGCTTTCTTAAGGCTAAGAGAGTTCTGTGTTTCATTTATTATTTTTGGCTCAGTTGGTCCTTTGCATAATACATCTCAAGACACCCCCCCTGAGCGCCCCCCTTCCAAACGGCTTAGGAAATTGGCAAATTCCCCAGGTACATACATTATCATGCATTTGAGTCCCCCAAAGACAGAGGAGGGAGCACCTGAGCTTGCATGCAGTTCCCTCATATTGCACAGAGTAAATACAAGGTCTGGAGCCCCCATGGGAGAACCCGTTCTGTTTTGAAGCTGTCAATCACATGCATTTTAAAATTGTCATATGGCTTAACCTTTTGCAATGGACTCAAATCTTAGTCACTCTGGGTGACTTCCTTTACTATGGCGTGTGAAGTGACTTTTTCTACCTTTTTAGTAGACACTAGCTTCTCCTCAAAGGTCTCTTCATGCTCTTCGACCTTTTGGGTGACGGTTACAGATTTAGTGATGTATTTGGTAGCACCATCACCCACCCCCTCACTGGTGATTTTTTCTACCATTTTGGTCACCACCACTTTCTCATCACTTTTGTCACCCCCCTTCTTTTCATCTGCTGGGCTCAAGTCTAACCCATTAGTGACCACACCTTTCTCCTCTTCTCTCCCACTCCCCTTTTCCTTAGTTTCCTGCTCTTCCTCCTCTTTTCCTTCTACCTCCCCATTGACAGCTATGTCTTCCTTCCGGGATTCCTTTGCACCTTGATCACTTCCTTCCTCCTCACTCCCTCCCCCCTCTTCTATTTTCTCCTTCTCTTGCTGTGCTGGCTTCTCCTCCACTTTGGTATCTTTCTCTAGGCTCACCTTTACTGATTTGGTGATGGTGATCACCTCTTCTACTGCTTTCTCCTTCACTGGGGACTCGGCTTTCTTCTTGTCTGGTACATCTTTTGGCTTCTCCTTTTTCTCTACCTTCTCTTCCTTGGGAGCTTCCTTGGCTACTTCTTTCTTTTCTTCCTCAACTTTCTCTTCTTCCTCTTTCTGTTCACCTTTTCCAGCTTTCACTTCTGCTTTTGGCTTCACCTCTTCCACAGGTGATTTTGGCACAGGGCTCTTGGCTTTCTCTGGCTTTTCCACCTTGGCTTCTGCCACCAGCTCCTCTTTGGCAGCCACTCCTTCACCCTTTTCCTCGATTTTCTTTTCTTCTTTAGCTTCGGCTTCTTCTCCTTCACCTTCAGCCTCGGTTTCTCCTTCTTCTTCCTGCTCACCTTCATCTTTTTCACTGGAGCCTTCCTTCTCGGATCCTCCCTCTTCAGCTTGGTCTGACTTGACACCCTCATCTTCTTCTTCTTCTTCCTCCTGGCCTTTTTCTCCCTCCTTTTCCCCTTCTTCCTCTTCTTTAATTTCAGGTGCCAAAGCTTTCACTGGAGACTTTTTGGCAGCCACCACTTCTTCTTCAGCTTCTTTTTCCTCTTCCTTTTCTTCTGCCTCTTCCTTCTCTTCTTCTTTTGCGGAAACGGCCAACTCCTCTGCAATGGCTGTCAAGGCATCTTCCATGTCGGACTTCTCATCCTCCACTTTGGTCTCCTCTATGATCTCCTCCACAAATTTGTGTTGGACCTTGAGCTTGGGAGCTTCAACCTTAGTTTTCTGGATCTTACTAGATATTGTGACTGAGGGCTGTCGGTGTGTATACAGCGGCCCAGTGATGCTCCCCGAAAACGTGCTAAATCTTGTCTCTTCACCCTCCAGGAGTTTTCTAAGGAGAGAATCAAAGAAGACAAGACATAATTAAAATCTCACAGGGCCTTCTGATCTTCATTACATTATGGATAATGGAGTAGTTGCTTTGGAATAAATAGCATCATATATGGAAAAATTCCACTAAGCCTATCTAGTTGATATATTGTGTGATATTCAGTGACTGAGAGGGTTTCTCCTGGATCACCAGCCAGTTGCCTGCTGCATTAACTAGCCACTCCCAGTAGTCAGCCAACCACAGCCAGCCACTTAGTCTAGCTCTGCAGCAGCCAGGATTCATTTGGTACAATATAAATATGCTAAAAGCCACCAGTGGCCACCCCTTAAAAAAAAAACACCCAAATAAACCTTTAGTGACCTTCCTTAGGACATGTGTTAGTTTTTTAAGCAAATATAATGCTCAAAAATTTATAAAATTGTTAAGTGTATTTTAGAACTTAGGCTAAACTGAATTATAGCTGTGGGTGAGTTGAGTTATAAATTGATCTACAATTTTAATAATAAAATGCCTACTTAGTATAATTATTCAGCTTTGCTGAAAAAGTACAATTTATTCTTGTTATAATTGCATCATTGATAATAGAAAACTGCTTATTGAAGGATTTTGTATGTTGATTTTAGTCAACAGCAAGGTCACATTAATTAGGTGATCTATATAACCAATTTATTGATAAAGAGAATATACCTATATGTCTTCACATTTAGTTCTAGGTTTCTGTGCATATATGCATTTATAGATCTAGATATATGTAGATATACGATGTATATCTAGATATCTAATCTACATTATGCCATCTAATAAATTTACATCCACATTATCTACATATGGAAAAATAAATACATCCATATTCTAATTTGTTTATGTATGTTCTCAGCCTGACGATGGCAATAGTAACCTCTAACAGAGGAACAGAATGCCCTGGTGTTTGTCCTTGACATGATAAATTTGAAAAGCTGGAACCACCAGTTGAAATATTAAAAACTAAAACTTCATTTGTGCTTCAAGCATTCAGACACAATTTTCATTAAAATAAAATGCTTAGCATAAGCACTGAAGTAATCGGTGACTCTCCGCTCCAGTATTTATTTCAACTCAAATTCACTTTTTAAAAGCTGAATCAGTGATAAAACCGCACTTGCAAATCTTAAGAATAACTGCTTTTGAATGAAGCAAGGAAACAGGCTCGGATTTTAGACGTCTGCACCGCGCGATCGCCCTGAACGTCTCTGCGGTGCGGTGGCGCTGGGGCCACATCTGCAGCGAGCCCCGCACCTGTACGCAGCGATCTCGATATCCAGGGCCATCTTGACGTTGAGGAGGTCCTGGTACTCTCGCAGGTGACGAGCCATTTCCCACTTCGTTCCCCGAAGCTCATTTTCCAGCTGCTGGATGGTGTCCTGAAACAGACGCAGGAAGCCTCCATAGACTCATCTTTTTAAGCAGCAACTTTGTTCCCCAGTCACTAGCCGCCCCCCCATGCCACTCCCTCCCCAATTTCCCTCCAGCTCGGTAAACCGCACTCCTGCCCCCGCCCCTATTTTTCCCATTTATAGTTTTAAGGAATTCTCAGACAAACAAATAAAATCCACAAGACAATGAGACGTGCGCAACAAGCAGTGGGTCTAAAACGCATTTCAAAGGCGGAAACTCCACGGCGGAATTTGCCCCCTTTCCCCATCCAAACCCTTTGGACTGAAGCCAATTTTGAGAGCTCTTGGGATCACGACGAGAAAAATACTGAGCTATCCTAAAGTTGCTTGTTTCTCAACTACCCGAATGGAGTTGAGAAGGCTTTAAAAGTGCAAGTGAGCAAAAGCAGAACTGCCAAGAAAAAGAAGCACGCTTTTGGGGAAAAAAAAAGGTCGGGGCCCCTCGGCAGCTGGGGCAGGTGGACAGAGGGAAGAGGGCGGAGGGGAGGGGCCAAGCCAACTGGGCTCTGCGGTGCTCGCTGGTGCGCGCGCACACTAGGCGAGCGGCCACTAGGGGGCGCGACGGAGAGGGCGCTCGGGCACGCGCTCGGGTGTCGGGGGCGCGCGGCGGCGCTGGCGCTGGCGCAGGCCGGCCGCGCAGCCGCGGTTCCTACCTGGTAGCTGCTGAGGTCGTGGTTGTGGCGCTCCTCGATGTCGCTGAGCTGCCGCTCTAGGGACTCCTTGGTGCCGCGTACGGACTCGAGCTCGATGCTCTTGGACTGCAGCTGGCGCCGGTACTCGGCGATCTCTTCCTTGGCGGAGCGGATGGCCTCCTTGTTCTGCTCGGCCGCCTCGGTGAGCTTGGCATAGCGGCACTTAAACCATTCTTCGGCCTGGTGCATGTTCTGGTCGGAGTGGCACTCGAGCTGGGAGCGGATCTCTTTCAGCGCGGTGGAGATGTCGGTCTTCAGGTAGTCTTTGCGCTCCACGGTGATGTGCGACGCCTGGATCTGCGCCAGCAGGTCCGCCACCTCCTCTTCGTGATTGCTGCGCAGGAAGGCCACCTCATCCTGCAGCGACTGTACCTTCTTGTCCAGCTCCACCTTGACCATCGACGACTCCTCGATGTCTTTGCGCAGCGCGCGGATGGCCGCCTCGGTGTCGTCGCGCAGCCGCGCCTCCTCCTCGAAGCGCTCCTTGAGCCGGTGGATGTCCTCCTCCAGGTGGTCGGAGTCCAGCTGCACTTGCGCCTTCTCGTGGTTCACCATCTCCAGGGCGGCTCGGAGCTCGCGGATCTCCTGGTCGTACGCGTCGCCCAGCTGCGCGTGCGAGGCCTGCTTCTGCCGCAGCGCCTGGATCTCCGCCTCGATCTCCTTGTTCTGCTGCTCCAAATAGTGCACCTTCTCGATGTAGCCGGCGAAGCGGTCGTTCAGCCCCTGCAGCTGCTCCTTCTCGTTGGAGCGGGACAGCTTGTAGTCGCCGCCGGAGCCGCCGTTGAGCAGGGACGAGGACTGGCTGAAGTCCAGGCTGCTCTCGGCCGAGCTGAGCATGGCCGAGCTGTAGGCGAGGCGCGGGGCGAGCGCGCTGCGCTTGTAGGAGGACGACACGGTGCTAGGCGAGCCGCGGGACCACGACTGCGAGCGGAAGCCGCTGGACGGGGAGCCACTGACCCGGCTGAAGCTGGAGCGGGTCTCCGTTACCCGCCGGTAGGCGGACGGGTTGCCCAGCGAGTCCAGAGTGTAGCTCATCTTGGAGGCCTTGGGGTGTGTGGCTGTCACAGCGTTCTGCCGGCCTCGCCGCAGCCCATTTATAGCCGCGGAGCTGGGCCCGGGCCAGCGCCCCGCCCCGTGGAGGCGGCGGCCGAGGAGGCGGGGACTGCGGGCACCGGGCAGGGGGGGAGGGGGCCACAGTGCGGGGAGAGACCGCTTAGCGGTGATTCAGCGCCCGCTCCACGTGGGCCCGCGCCGCATCGGACCCCGCACTTTGCAGTTCAGGCCCCAGCCCTTCCCCCAGCTTCCCTTTCGGTCCACTTTGTAGCCCTGCAATGCCCCTCTCTCCATGTTTCACCTTCAGGTTGCATTTTACACCCTTGGTGCGAACAAACCACCCAACGCCCTTTCTTTGTCTAGTCACTCTCCCGTCCTTTGGGCAGATGCTCTTCGGACCCCCTGGTCACCTTGTTCTGTAGCCCCCTCCTTAGTCTCACGGCCTTCTCTTCTTTTCCCCCTTTCCCCTTACTTTTTGCTTTCTCCATCTTTGCTTAATCACTCCCCCCTCTTTGTGATCCCCTTTCTCCCTCCTACTTCTAGTCTTCTTCAGTCTCACTCACCCCGCCCTTCTCTTGGGTCCCCTTCCTCCTGGACCTTTTTCTTTTACCCCTTCTCCTGCCACCCCTCCCCCTTCATGTCCTCTCCCCTCCCCCATCCTCATCTCCCTTGCTTCGCTTCCCTTCCCCCACTCCTTGTCTTAAAGCAGCCGGGGATGAGCGCATAGGAGTTGTGTCTAGAAGAAAAACCAAAAAAAGACAGCGAGGAACGGTCGGCCCGAAAGCTTCAGGAATGGGACAAAGAGGACAGGCCGGGGTAGTTATTTGTATTGAAAGTGGGATGTGGAGATTCTTTCTGCTTAACGTTTGGGGTCGTCCGCAGCTCCGCAGGGCAGAAGGTAAGGCGCTGTGTGCCTATGGCGCCGGCAGCACCAAGGACAGCGCCCAGGCCACTTGCGGGTGATTCAGCTACCCCCGGGGCTGGTGGTCCAGCCTAGCCTGTCAGTTTGGCAGGGGCTCAGTAGTTTTTCTCCTCTTCCTCTTCCTGAGTAAATACAACTAAAGCCTGCTTGTAGTGACTTGGCTTTCAGGACCAAGCTAGAATCCCACGCTAAGACTTCTCTGCAATGCAGGTTTGGCACAATGATCACATTGCAGATTATGAGATCAACCAAAATTCATTAAAATCAGTTAACAGAAATATGTTCTCGAAGCCCGAACTGACTTTTGTAACATATGGTGGATGCAGAAAATCGAGAGATACGAAGTCTGAGATTTGAAGGTCAAATTTTTATTGGAAAGGGGAATTTGAAATCTGCTGAGATGAAAAGTTCGGGGAAATAGAGTTTCCGATAAGTTTGAGGAAAAACTGCCTTGTCATCTTTCTGTTCACTCCTTACTAACTGCAGTGGTTGAGAGGGTATCTGAATTAACTTTAATTTAAAAGTGGCCAAGCAGATTCATCACAACCTTAAATAAAACTAGATATTTCCTCCTCCATTTTAAATGTAATGTATTAACCCTATGTAGATTTTAAAGACTGATTTGGAATAGACTTTCCATATTTTAGACATGTTAATTTAAACAGTTAGTGTACACATATTTCCTGTTCTCTAGTGCACTTTTTTCTAACTGTTAAAATGTTCCTTTATTTTGGATCGTGCTTGGGGATAATTCAGGATAAAAAAAAAAGTTCAGAGTGGTGCCAGACAAAGTGAAGGACAAGGCAGTACTAACAACGGAGTGCTTGGCCACAGGCACAAGTGACAGTGTGAAATGCTTGTTATAAGCAAGAAACCATAGCTTGGAAAAAAGTCGACTCTAGATTTAAAGAGCTTCTTTTTCACAGCATGCTTTCTCTAGACAAGGGCATATTAAGTCAGTAAGTCATTAGAAAATGCTTCAGTTTCTGGAGGCTTGAACTTTGTAATTTGTGTAAGCTCTCCTGGCTGGCTTGTATTAAAGTAGAAACAAGATGGAAGAACAGGGGTTAAGCTGGGGAGTTACTTACTCTTGGTTCATTAGTGTGAAATTGCAGCACTGCAGACTGCAGGGAGAGGGGAGGAGGCTACTCTAGTTTGCTGTCTCAAGTTGTTAAGACAGAAGGATGACAGCGTGTGTGTGGGGGATGACTTATGAATATTATGAAGACAAAGGTTCTGTTTTCATGTGGGCAAATTAGGGGAAAGGAAGAAAGCTCCCTGGCCCTGTAAAGTTTGGGATCACAGGCTGGAAATCAGCAGGGTGCCATGTCGATAGTGCTACTGGCTAATTATGCAGCATTGATGCCTGGGTTATGTATTTACTTCTTGCTTTTATTAAAATATAGCAAATCCTTGACAGTTTCTTGTTGCACATTCTGCAAAGAAAGCACATGGTTAATGGGCAGGCTTCAGCTGTTAGTTTTCTTTAGGGCTTTGGCAATGAGATGACTCTGCAGAGAGACATTTACAAGGAAACACATGTCTAATTTCACAATTAGCATGTTTTGCCTCGTATCTAAACTAGCTCAAAAATTGTTAAGCTTCCAACTGGTTACAGAGGGAAGAAAGCGTTGCGTACAAACAAAATCACAGCCAATTACTCAGGCTAAATTTTTTACTTGTAGCTTAAAATTGTAACTTCAACATCACCTGAATAATTTTTCAGTCTGGGCTTTATACAATAATGCAGGGAACATATGATTTGCTTTATTAGGGAGAAAATGTTCTCATGGCTTAAAAAAATGATGGCTTCAGTTCCACAGTTAGCAAAACGTTTTACTTTATATTAGACTTACTTTGGCACTGCTCCTGAAGGTGACTTGAAGGTTATACCTATCAGTGCATCTAGTCTAAAAACATTTTTTTCTTTTTCAAAATCTATAGCAGACCTTCTTCCTTTTTGTTTCATACTTTTGAGGAACTTTCCCCACCTTTTATTTTTATTGAAAGACATGCTTTGCACCCCCTTCCCCCAAGACACTAAGGCTATGGAATCTTAAAATATTCTTAAGAGATATTAAACATGGAAATGTATCTGATGTTCCCACACTGCATTGATGGAATTGAGTTCACTACAATACTTTTGTAACGTATTCTAAATAGAGAAGTTACGCATATGATTCAGATGTAAGAGTTTAATGAAATGATCTCTAAATTGTTTCATAAGCTACAGTCTGTTTTGAATCACAACAGACATACGGAGCTTGTTCCCATCTCTTTGCTGCCTCGGTAGGTAAAGTACAGATGTTAACTCTGAAGTGAAGCGATAGCCACAGTGAGATTTTTTTCAGGATCGTATAATGATGATGGGAAAACATCCTTTACATAAGACATTTATTTGTTGGGTCAAAAAATAAAGGTAAAGAAGGAGCTAGGAATTTTCTCCCTTCTTTCCTTATTCCTTATGTTTCTTCTTTTAAAGAACATATGTGTTTTTTGCTGCACAAAAATGCAAGGAAGATGGAATGTGGGAACCCGGCTGCAAGCAAGAGGCTCCAGAAGGAAAGCAATACCGTCAAAACCACAGAAGGCTGGATCTGTCCAAGACCAGATGAGCTGTACTTCCACTCAACCTACTGTGATGTCTCCAGCCTGGTCTTTCTGCCTGGGGTTGGATTCTATAGATAATTATTTAGAAATTGTTCTTTGCTAATTATTTAAGGGGTTCTTGAGGTAGGTTAGTAACTGAGTCTGATTGTAAAGAAAGCTGTAATGCTTATTTCTACTTGAGCCTCTAGTGTCAAACTTTAAAAATAAAATTGACTTTTTTGTTTGTTTTAGAGGTTGAAATAAAAATATCCTCTGGGAGGAGAGAGGAGAAAGGCTATTTATTATTAGGAAAATTGGGACATGAATTTATGTTCCTATTGCTTTTAATGAAAACAAATCCATCTGGACCAGTGTTCCTTTTCTGACATTAAGTCACTGAAAATTTTTTTTTCTCTTGCCAAATATTTTATGCATTGAATATTATATTTCTGTCAGTTGCTGCTTTTGTGAAGTCAATTGAAGTCTTTTAAAAAACTTGAAACATTTGATCTTTATATGTTCAAAACATTAACTTAATCAGTTTTGAAATTCTCTATCTGGAAATTCCATGTTTTATGGGGAAAGACAGCTTTTGGCTTTAACGCAGCTTGCTGATTTTTTAAAATTTTTACATTTAAAAAATTTTTTGCTGTGTAATGCCTTCACCCGGCCACTGTGAATCAGTTCCATGAAAGCCGGAGGATGAAGAAGACTTAGGATTTTTAAAAAGTAATAAACAGCCTCACTAAAGGAAACCCTAAAAGTAAACTTCAGTAGATATATTTTAAAAAGTTCTGCTATTTTAATTATCAGCATGTTTTTAATTGGTCACATTGGCTTTACCTTGAAAGTGACAGATCTTGACAATATGCACTTGAATTTTTAAAGCTCTGCATTGCACATAACTGCACCAGTGCAGACCTGTTGTCACAGCATATTTTATTCCAAGTTTATCAAGGCTTGACTTAGCAAGAGACATAATTATTTTATTACAGACTCAATTAAAATGGACTTTGTAAAACCATAACAGATCAATGATCTGTTATCTTTGGACCAAATTTCTGAAGAGAGCTAAACTCAGAGATACTGAGTCAAACATCTCATCTAATAAATAAGGCTCCTTGTTGCAGACCTGAGTTGTTTTTCTTGGCAATTCTGAAAAGCAGTATTTTTCACAAGTCTCTGAAAATGGGTGCAGCATCCTAGCTGTCTCCTTTTCCTTAGATTGCCAAGAATATATATGTTAGAAGATTTCATTCATTTTTATTATAAAATAGGAATTTACAAAATGCAGAGACAATAACTTAAATAATTTCTTCTAGTTCTTCTCTTTAATTTAAATATAGATAGGATCTTTTTGTTTATATAATTCAACGCCCCATTTTGTAAATAAATGTAACTTCAGTTTTGCTACCTTTGGAGGAACGAATGTGGTAACACCTGGCATGAGTACTTAACTTGCATTTTCCTCTTTAAAAAAAGATTCTTAAAGGCTCTTAAGATCAAGAAAGATAAGATAATAATAGCAATTAATAACAATGCTAAATCGGGAAAGTCTTAATGGGCTTTCTTGTTAATTTCCTGTCTCTTTCTGTCTGCTTCTCTCCCATCCTGCTTATTGAGATGACATGCTGAGGAAGTTGAAGGCCGTGGTGTGACCTGTGAAGTGACCAGAGGAGGTGGCAACTTGTACCCTGACCTAACTTGTACCCTACTTAGGCCTGAACACTATATTCCTTTACACTTAATGGTAACCTGAACCCCGAAGTCCTGATCACCACTACCACCACCATATTTTTACATGTGAACAATGCTTTTATATCAAAGAAGTAAAACAAAGCAAAAAGTCAACATTGTTCTCCTTGGCTAGAGTACTGCAAATAAACAGGGTAGAACACAAATTATTTTCTCTATTTACAGTTGATTACATAAATGATGAGATTATCCAAGGCCACAGATCTGGTAAATGGTGGAACTGGGACCAGAGCTCAGATGTTTGAACACCAGTGTTAACATTAAAAAAAAAAATACTTTAGTAGGATATCAAATCTATTTTCAACCAGCATGGAAAAACAAACAAAACAAAATGAAACTGAAGAGAAGACTGGTAACAGTAATATTAACAACAATAGTTTAACAGTATATTAATTAAGTGCTTATTGTATGCTGGGTACTATGTGAAGACTGCTGGATTATCTTACTTAATCAGTCACACTTTCATTTTTATCTCATTTAATCATACAATGCTTTGAGATGACACTATTATTTTCCCTGTTTTGTAGGAAAAGTAACTGAGCACGGAGACACAGAGACACAGCTGGGAGGTGGTGGAGTGAAGATAGGAATTTAGGAGCCTGACTTTGGAAGGTGAGCCTCACCATGGCTACCAGAAGATCATGCTATCCATCTTAAAGTGATCTCATTTTACAGGTCCTTGATTAACTATTGGGTCATGTTATAAGACCCAAAGCATACTGCATATTCTTTTGCTCCTTTTTCTCCTATTTTCATAAAAATAAAACATTTTAATACCTTCTCCAATAAACATTATTTCTGTGACTTTATTAAAGATAGTAGAAATAGAAACAGATTTACTTGTCTTTGTTCTAGTTTATCCTATATTAATTTTCTCTGTAATTTGGAAGACATTCATTCGTTCATTCATTCTAGCCCATGCTCTGTGGACAACAACCTCACTCATGCATCGTTATTTTATCTGACGACTCTTGTTAATATGTACTTGCATTTTTGGCTTAGTTTTGAGGAGATTTTAATTTGTACTACACATTAATTTACCATCAAATCATTTATTTCTAGTATATCTCTATATACATTTAGATTCGAAGAAAAATCTTTTAACCATGTCTTCACAATTTTGGGGGTAGATGTCGAGCTGTTTAAACTAAGTCTACTTTGAGAAACCCGATAATATGCACTTAAATGTTGCCCATGGAAATAGCTTGGCCCACAGTCTCCCCTTGTGAGGGTTTATGATGGGATGCCTGGCAAGGAGGCAGGTCTTAAAATCCATTAAAACAGTGGAGGGACAGCCATGAACAATTTTAAGTGAATCTCTCGGTATCTATTTCATATACTAAAATCAGGGTTATGTGGCTGTAGTTATATAGGTTGCTTGGAGACAGGTCAGCTTTAATCCATTTTTTTTGTTATTTATGGGATAAAGTGCTCTGACTCACCCTTATTTTCATTTGTTTAAATCTGCTTTGGTTTCTTCATTATCAGATAGGGTCAAAGAAGAGAACCACTTTTCATTTTTCTTTAGCAAATGTTGACCTTGAAAAGAAGTGACATGTATCTTGGATTAGTCATGGTAGCAATCAGTTCTTGCATTTGAGTTACATAAAATTATTAAGAGCTGGATGTCTAATGATGAAAATCCTTCTTTAGCCACAGTGACTCATTGGATAAAATTGGTTAAGTTTCTTCCTGCCTCTTGATAGCGTATATGGCCCCTTCCTTCTGCTGGACTCAACATACCTGATGCATCCTGGGCATCTAAGAGTGAGGCACTTGTGTGCCTTCTTGCACAAGGTATGCTCACGTATGGTCGGGGCACTAGGTGTTTATAGAATTCCCCACATCACATTGCCAGTCTCATTTGACTTGTTCCCAGGAAGCCTCCAGTTATCTAAATCCTTCTTATTTTTTTCCAGGTAAGAATTTTATCTCTCAATCCCTGCTGATTGTTGTTTGTGATCTAGTTAGGTACTACCTATGCAAGTCATTTACTGTCTCAATATACTGACTAACCTGAAAATTCTAAATGGCACACACCAAATCATTCATTCATGCATACATATGTTTGCATTCATTTCCATATCATATATACATTATATATAGATACTTACATATGCCAAACTATTTTTCTGATAGTGAATATGTAATGTGAGTGAATAAATGAAGGTCTTCCTTTTTTCCTCTCAAACTTTCATCCAATAAATGCTTAGTCTCTTCAGCACCACTCACTGTGGAATTATATGAGAGGCAGGATCCTCTCTGATGAACAGAGTCTGATGGTGGATTCACCTAGTGAGGACAAGTGACCATGGTGGTGAGGGGTGGACTATCTTCACTAGAGAGAAGTGGCTAGAGAGAAACAAAGTGTGTCCTAGAAACACAGAGGGTGGGCAACAAAATCAACTGCTGACAAGGATGGAAGAGTTTTGTGGAAAAGTTGAGTTTTGAGGAATAAGTAGGAAGAACAGAAAGTGAGGGCAAGAGCTTCAAGTGCCTAGAAAGTGTATGGAGTGTACATTCCATCTGAGAGAGGAGAATGTGTAACTCAGAATAGAAAAAGGGTGGAGAGCCAAGGTTGCTGAGAGAGAGGACACACAGTCCAGGCTGTAGGGGGCAGCAGAGGTGAGATCCTGGAGGGCTCCAATGCCACCATGGGACTTTTGCATTTATCTTACAGCTGGTGAGAGACAGTCAAAGCACTTAAGTAGGATAGTGAGCTGGTCAAATTGGGATTTTAGAAAAATCACTTTGTCAAAAGGGAACAAAATAGTTTGGAGGTTAAAAGGGACTGAAAGAAAAATTTGGAGGCTATTGCAGTAACTCAGATGAAATTAAAAGGAGGTATAAAGTCAGAAAGGTGGATATAGACAGGCAGTGTCTGGGGAAGAATGGATGGATTTGGGGACAAACCCCTACCTACATTCATTCCTCTTGTTGCGATAACAAATTGCCACAGACTTGGTGGCTTAAAATATTATGAATTTATTATCTTAGGTGCTGGGAGTCAAAAGTCTAAATTCAAGTTCAGTGAGCTAAAACCAAGGTGTTGGCAGGGCTGCATCCCTTCTGGAGGAGGCTGTAGGAGGGAATCCATTTATTTTCTACCTTCTAGAAGCCATCTGTGCATAGGCTTGGGCTCGTGGACTCTTTATTGTCAAAAGTAGCAACAGAACATCTTCTCTCTGACCTCTGCTTCATCTACATGTCCTTCTCTCACTCTGACCCACCTGCCTTTGTTTCATATAACTCTGTGGTTATGTTGGGTCGTTTTGATAACCCAGGATAGGCTGTCCATCTTACAGTCTGCACTGGTATGTTAGGGATGCCATAAAGTACCACATACTCAGTGGGAAAAGCTCAGAGATGAGTTTGTTTGTTTATTTATTTATTTGATAGTTCTGGGGACTGGGGATCTGAGATCAAGATGCCAACATGTTGTTTTCTTCAGAGGTCTCCTTGGTTTGTAGATAACATCTTCTCTCTGTCTGCACCTGGATTTCCCTCTTTCTGGGTCTGTGTCATAATTTTCTGCTCTAATAAAGACACTAGTCATTGGATTAAGGCACACCCAAGGACCTCATTTTAACTTAATCAGCTCTTTAAAGGATTATCTCCACATGCAGTCCTATTTTGAGATGAATAGAGGATTAGGGCTTTGGTATACAAATTTTGAGGGGACACATTTCAGCTCACAGCAGGACCCTTACGTATCTTAGTCACATCTGCAAAGCCTCCTTTGCCATGAAAAGCAGCATATTCATGGGAGTGGGGAATAGGAATGGATGTCTTTAGAGAGGGGACATTATTCAACCTAACACATCCCCCCACATACAAGACACAGGAGGAAATCAAGTTTAGGGGTTAGGAGAAGTTAGACAATTGTCATTTGTCCATGTTTAACCTGGGATGAGTGTGAGGCAGCGAAGTGAAGAATCTTCCAATGGTTGAATCTTCTTGGCTGGTACAAAAAGGCCTTATTCTGCCCTCTGTAGGTTAAAGAGCCTACTCCACACAGTAAGTCAATTAAATACACTGCTTTAAAATAACAATTTTTTTCAAATTGATTTTATATTCTTGGCTAGATAATAAGGTCCTTTGTGCTATTTTCTTACAAGTCTTGTATTTCAACCACTTGAAATTTCATTTTCTTCATTTGCAAATCAGCAGTGGTAGGTTTCCTGTGATGGGGTCTTGAGAGTACAGTGAAGTGGGGTGACTAATGTCCTTAGGGTTTCACCAGTACTATTCCATTCTTGTTATGAGGAACTCACCTCTATAGTGTGGTTGGAACAACTCTGGCCGTGTACTATGAAAACCTAAAGAAAAGTCTATTACCCAACTCTTTCATGAAGGGCTTAAAGACTTGTCAGAGAGACAAGGATTTTCTCAAGGTAAAAGGGACATCAATTAACATGCTCAGTCCACCATATTTGGCAATATGAATGTCAGGATGAAGATGATTACAAACCTATTCAATCAGAACGCTGTTGAGTGCTTGGTTTAAGGCTATTAGTTCAACGACAAGATAGCAGAAACATTTATTTTCTTACATGATATGGTATATGAACACATTTAGTAGGATATCCCTTTGCCCTTTTTCCCCTCAAAAAGATATAACAAGAAAGAGAAAGTTGCTAGGTTGCAGGTGTCACCTGTAATGGATCACATAGCATACAAGACAGGTCACTCCAGCCATGTTTCTTTTTTTATTTCCATCCTTCCTTATTGAGAATACATGTTGACTTATAAGGAACAGAACATGTAACCTTGTGAATCTGTTTACCCCTGAATACAGATAGAGTACAGTACCCCTGGAAAAGCACAAAGCAGAAATGCCTCTTATGTGGATCCAGCAGAAGAAGCTCTTTATAGGATGGGGCAGTAAGCCTGGTACTTACCTACAAGAACCCAGAGAGTCTGGCTCCCTGAGTTCAAATCCCATCTTCACCACTTTCTAGCTCTCCAGCTGAGTGAAATTAGACACAGCTAGCAATCCCTTCCATTCATCGGTTTCTTATGTCACATGGTGAGAATAACCTCAGGACTCTCTTGTAGAGTTGTCTTAGAATAGTTCTCAATAAATGGTAGCTGCCATTACTTTTGCCCTTTCTCTATATTTAACCTTCAATAATGTTAAGTATTTATTAAGTTTCTGTTGTATGCTGGGTATATTTTCTAAACATCTTACTTCCTATCCACATTAGCTAAAAGAGATATCTTTTTGTTTTCTTTTCTTTTCTTAAAGCAGGAGACTGAGGCACAACTAAAATAACTGATGAAAGATTTTCAGGTAGCAGGAAGGGCTCCATCCTAAGTCACAGATATTCTGTGTAATCTACAAATCCTTTTTAGATAACCCTAAGTCCTAATTTCCTTTTTAATATAACACTTGGATTCTTATCCATTTTAAGTGCTTGGGTTTATGTCTTTCAAGTCTTTTATTTATAGGCAGATCCTATCAATAGGTGGGAATCAGAGAGAAATTATAAATATACTTCAGCCAAAATAGTGTAGGGGTGCAAACACTTTTTTATCACAGCATGCTTCATTTTAAAATATCTGACAGACAGCTGATTATTTTCTTGGCAAACTGCTAAAGCTGTAGAAAAGGATTAGAAAGTCCCCTCTACCAATGTCATTTGTCTAAAATACTAATTGTCACAGCACTCAGAAACACCTTTTGCTTGTTAGAACTTTTTTTTTAATAATCAGAAAAATACCATAATGTGCAAATCTGAATGCAAATTGCCTCCTTTTAAATTACATTATGGGTGTAAATTACTCCCAATGCCAAACATTTGTGCCCTGGAATTCCAGAAGTGTATATTGCAATTCCGTCTTCCAGTGTTCCTTGCAATCTGACAGTTGAATTGAATGTGTAATAGCAATAATTATGAAACCTACTTGTGATGTGCAGTTAAATTTAAAATCTAGGATCATGAGTCTATATTTGAAACATAAAATCCAACCCTGTCAAACTTGCATCAACATTTAAATCTAAACATTTCTTGAATTCACAACTTCAGGAATAAAAAGTAACAAAGTTACAAAATGCAAAGACCAAGGTTCTTGAACTGAACAGCATCAGCAGGCCAGGTGACCTTGGAATGTCCTTGGCTTGCGTTTGCTTATCTGCACATAAGGATACTATCTTCTCTGTCTAAATGAGGCTATGATTTCAAAGAATGCATGATATTTTGCATTAGTTGAAAAAAACTAAGCCCAGCGGACATGGTGGCTCATGCTTGAAATTCTAGCTACTCGGGAGGGAGGCAGAGATCAGGAGGGCTGGAATTTGAGGACAGGACAGGCAAAAAGTTTGTGAGTCTCCATCTCAACAAGAAATGCTGAGCACAATGTTGCATGCCTGTCATACCAGCTACGCAGGAAGTGTAATAGGAGAATGGTAATCTAGGCCTGCCTGGGCATAAATGTGAGACCCTGTTTGAAAAATATCTATAGGAAGAAGAGCTGGGGGCGTGGCTCAAGTTGTAGAGCACTTGCCTAGCAAGGCTAAGCCAGTATAACAAGAGACCCAAAATTACAATGGCTAAGAGAACAAAGAAGTTTATTCCTCCCTATATGGAGTTTAAGTGACTTGTTTTGCTCTATGCTGTCATTTGGAGATTCTAGGCTTGTTGTACATTGTTTCTTTGCTGTATACTAAGGCGGTGGCCTCCTCTGGGGAGTTGGAATTCAGTTTCAGACGAATCCATGCTCCAGTTCACAGGAAGAAAAAGAAGCCCACAGGGTCTTTTCCAGCCCAGGACTGAGAAAGACACACATCATTTCTGTTTATCTGCTGCTGGCAGGAACAATGTCACACAGATCAAGTTCCTGCCAGGGCAACTGGTAGGTGTAGTCTCTGGCTAGGCTGCATAGGCCCAACCATATAACTCTTGCTAGAGAAGATGTGAATCAGTGTTGGTAGAGAAATAACAGTCTCTGCTACTTTGGGGAGCTATGACTGTTAATGTACTCCTACAGTGAAAGCACACTATTGCTATTTCAATTTCTTGGATGAGCTATCAGCGTGCACATCTTACTTTATTTTCTTAATAGTCCTATAAAGTAGATACTGTTATGCCACAGAAGAAAACAGAGCTGTAAAGATGTTTCACAATTTAGTCAACTCCAAAAGACTCATAGTGGCAGAACTGATGCCGAGTGTGGCACTCCCCACCACATGGGGATTCAAAGTCAGATGTGAATGAATTGACTGGGCCAAAGGCCGCCATGTTTCATATTCTGATACTAGGGCATTTTACTAGGGTATTCCGTTCTTTCTGAATGATTTACCCATCATTCACTTCCTCGCCCCAAATCTATTACACCACAATACATTTCTACTTCCTAACAGCATTTCATGGCTTTCCCTTTTTTAAGTTTCCTCAGACTAGGTATGTTCAATTTGGTAGTTATCCTGGTCCTTGTTGTTTTACGTTATACTTGGAAATAAATTTTGTTCCTGTAGGAGGAGTTTAGCTTCCTCTGTGTATTAATTTACCTCACTCACTTCCTTCCTTCTGCCAGTATGTAGAATAATACCAAGTAGCATAGATGCTGTATAAATAGACATTACTGAAATAAATGTAATCAGTGAGAGTATCAGAGGTATGATTTCTTCTCTGTTTCCTAAAGGAAATAGAGAATTTTGACTCTTGTCCTTTTCTTGTTTCTTATTGGCAATTTGGCTAGATTTATTAAGTTTAGGTTTGGGTTCCTGATCTCTTGGTCATAATCCTCCATGGCATTCACTTGGGAAGTCCTCCTCAAAGCCCAAGTGAAGCCAAAGAGTAAGGTTGCAGGAGCCAGGGATTGTGGCCTTCTGGCATGTGACTTGTGCTAATGATAATTAGTAGCAGTGGAATGCTTGGCTTCTCTCCACATTCCTGCTTATTCCCCCACACTTGTGACAACTGTATATGCCACATCACCTTTGTAAGCTACATTTGAACTAGGAAAAATGATAAGATGGTTATGCATTTCAGTGTTTCTATACATAGTCAATGGCCAATTAATGTTTGGTGGTCAGGTGATCAACTGGAAAGTAAGAGGAGGGAAAAAAATGGGATTTTTTTTTCCTATTGATCCTTCCAGCCAATGCAGAAAGCAGTTGATTTTGACCTTTTGGCTCCCAAAGGAAAATCTTGATTCTGAGGTGCTATGTAAGCCACACGCTGGGGATTATAGGGTTTCATCAATTTCATTGGTTGCCCTTTCGATTTACCTTGTTGCTGACCTTCAGGTTAAACCATACATTGAATCTACTTTGTGTTGCATAGAGAAAGAAGAAAGTCCTCTGGTGGCTGTTGATGTTTGTGGGGGATCGTCGTGGGGAGCTAAAACTTCTGGTTTGAGAGGAGGTCTGACAGAGAAGACCTTACACACTAGTGCTTTCCTGCAAATAATCTGCCCATTCTTGGATGCCAAGGGCAGTTGTAATGGGTTTGAATCACACACTGTCCCTGAAATTGAGGTGCAGCATTCATTATCTTGGCTTGTGACTTGGTTATTTCAGAAAAACGTGTGTGGGTTCTTGTTAGACAGGTAGTAAAAATAGCAACTGTGTCACATGCCGTTTTTAAAGGAATTTACATCACATTTTATATCACCAAAGTGATTTGGAAGCACTCAGATTCCTTTCAGCAACAATGCTTTTGTGAGCCGTATTTATGAAAATATTTAAACTACTTTGCAAGAGTGTTTCAAGTGTTAATGAGCAGGGATTGGAAGCCATTCTCAGCTCCTAGTTTTTGGTGGTCCTTCATTGGCACTGCTCCCATCAGTGGAAGGAAATGGAAGAGTTAGAGAGAGGAAAAGTTGATGAGAGATTAATGGAATCAAGGCCTAATAGCAACAAAATGGTTCTAGGTGTTTGGAAATTCATTTGCTCAAAAAGTCCAATCAAGACAAGGGTCCACATTTGAGTTAAAAGAAAGCATTTTCTGGGCATGGTAATAAAGAGGGTAAATTTGAGGATAGCTCAGTCAAGTTACCAAGACTTTATTTCAAAAACAAAAACAAAAGGGTTGGAATTGTAACTCAAATGATAAAGCACTCATATGAGGCCCTGGGCTCAATCTTCAGTGCTGAAAAAAAGAAATCATAAGTGGGTAAATAAAAGGCTCTAAAAATGTAGGAATGCAGGAGTATCTCTTGGGGTAATTCTAAATACCCCATTAAACATCACAATGTAAAAAATGCATCCCTAGAAATGCTGACATCATCCCTCCTGCAATCTAATGAATAATCTAGAAGCACTGTTATAAACTACTCAGTTTATAATAATAATTCCCCAATACGAGAACTACTTCCTCAGTATATTCCTCCCCTGGCTCTACTTTTGATAATTTCTATATTTTGGCATAAACTATAGTTCTCACAATTAAACATTTTCTCAATTCTTTTAGTACTTTAGACTGCTTCAATTAGGTCACTACAATAAGGAAAAGTTTTCTCCCCAATCCACTGCTACTTGTAATTTGAGCTTTATCCTTGCTCAAATCATTTCCCAAATGATTTTTTTTGTCAAGTTCTATCTTGATATTTTTTTTTCATCTTAATTAAGTTCATTCATTCAATCAGCTAGTCAATTACCATTCCTTGGGATCCTACAATGATCAAAACATTGGGTTAGGGGCTGTGGATGTTTTCTATAGGTCCTAGGGTGTAGAGCTGGAAATGTGTCCAACATAGATTTGAATACTGTCAGAAAAGTTTCTGATTCTGAATGAAAGTGTATCTCAGAGTTTAAAAGCAACTAAGCATAGAGCCTTCCTACAATTCAAATGGCTATCCCATTTTCTTTTACCATGTGCCAGACATCAGGGCCATCATTGGATGATCAGAAACAAGTAAGAGCAGCTTCAGTCCTGGAGAAACTACAGTGAAGACAGACAGCTGTGGCACTAGTGGAGTGATTGTGGCACGAAAAGCTTGAAAATCACTTGATTTGAACAAACCATGGAAGTTACAAAATGTATGCACCTTCACTTCTGCTTTCTTGGTGACCTAGAGGTTAGAGAGTTGAGTGAAAGAAATTAGTGTACCAACACAAGTGATATCTGTTTCTGTACTTAGACATCTCTGAATCTTACAGGACACACATCCTGAAACCCATTTTTAGTAGTTCAAAATCCACTTCTATTGACTTAAGACAGTACGTTGAACACATTAAGTTGTAAAAGAGGTTTTGCATCTTTATGTATAAAGGAGTCCTCAGTACTTAACTTTGACCTTCAACTGCTATCGAATGCTATGGTAGCCAGTAATACTCATTTATCTAAAACCAACTCTACCTCTTCCCTGTCCATCTTCTTCACTCTGCTAATATCACAGCCATTTTTTCCAGTCAATAATTTTTTTCAGTGCTTGAAATCTGAGTACCCTGCTGTAGGATCCACTTCCCATTTCTCCTAATACAAAATCTGTAGTCTAACCCTGCCTTTCCATAGTTAAGATTGCTTCCTGGACCTCAATAAAGACATGTTTTTCAGGTGATAAAACAAATCCTAGTATCAAAGAAGGTTTGGGATGTGAGTGGTCACAGCAGTACTGGGTTTTGAACTCATGGCCTTGTACAGTGCTCTACTCCTTGTGTCATACCTCCAGTCCCTTAAAAATTGGCTTCTTGATATTTTTCTATATCATGAGTTTGTTGCTTATTAGGGGAAGAAGAGGGACAAACCACCCTTCTTGATATTAGTGTGGCTTGTCCTAAGTATATCCCTGGTCTTCATGGAAAGCTGTCAGACATGTGTTGGTCACAAAGAAGCTGTGCTATCTTGATTCACCACCTTTGTAAGCTCTTGGTACTGGAAAAAATAGGTTCAAAGTTATCTGGTTTTCATTTACATATGCAAAAAATGAAAAAGTTACATGACTTGTTCAAGGTTATTCACCTAGAAAACAATTAGGAATGCTAATACCTGTCTTTTAATTCCAGAGATGGGTTTTTGCAGATTTTACCCAACGTATTTATCTGTCTTGTAAGTTGCAGTGTGAGGAGCACCAAGTGCAGTGAGGGATGCAGAGAATCTGCATGCATGGGTGGGGTAAAAGATGGGCAGAAGTGTTTGAACTTACACTCGTCTGCTCTGCATGTCCATCTGTAGATACCTGATAGTGCAGACTCCAAAACCAGTTTACCCATTTGAAAAGAAAGAGAAAGAGTCAGGCTTTCTTTTCCAGTTTTATTTTTGCTATCAGTATGATATACATAGAAACCCTCCACCCATAAAATATGTATGGGATCTGCTCTATGCCAGATATGGCACTCTCACCGTGTTGGGAGCAGGAGTTGAGGATTTGTGTAAGATGAAGTCTCAGCCTCAGGGAGTTCAAAGTCTATTTCACATTCTTCCACAGCAGATTCATTATGGAAAGACACCTCTGAATTTGTAATAAGCCTGATTTATTGAACAGAATAATGAGAATTAAGAATTGAGAACTTGTTGGGATCTCTCTCTCCCTCTCTCTCTCCAAACTTGTAATTTCACAGATAAGGAAATAGTGCAAGGCAACAGTCTGGCCTTCCAAAGGTCACTTCACTTCCTAGTATTTAAACCCAAACGAGAATCAAGCTTTCCTGCTTCCTGACCACTATTCTTTCACCACACACTGTGTACCTTAAAGCCAGTTGAGAAAATGACTGAATAATTTTCTTCAGAAACTGAGAAATCAACATCGCAAACTTAAAATCTATGCATGCCTGGGCCCTGAGGGCAGAGTTGGGAGGGAAAGAGCTGGACACAGCTTTTATTTTAGTTTTTATGTTCACCAGGAAATTCTAAAGTGTAGCAAATGCTAAGAGGAATTGTACTAGGAGCTATGAAGGGTACAAAGTGCAGACAATGTCCTTTAACCTCTGAGGCTCCACTTTAATTGCAGGAGGGAGAGGTTCTTGTCTAGGCAGAATGTCTCCACTGTGGCTTTAAGTCATGTGTCTTCATGTAAAATAGAATCGCTTGCATTTTTATCTCACCAATTCCTTCTGTAGAGTTGTAACTTTTTATTTTATTGCTAATTATTTCTTGGAATTAAGTTGGATCTTATTTATATGTCTGTATTATATCTCAATTTTAATACTAGACTTAATTAGATTTCAAGGATAAAGCTAACTCTATTTCCAAATAGATTTACTCTCTGATTTAATTATAGCATTGGAAAATTAGCTTGCTCTGACTAAATGTATTCCTCCCATTAACAAAACAAAAGCAAAACAGTATCTCCAAACTGTGAGGAGACCACAGCCCACACGTAATTGTCAGCATTGCTAACTTTATAAGCTCTGTCCTAACCCAACTCTGTGTAGGTTGGTAAAATAAAGTGCTATAGACTGGGAAGCTTACTTGCAACTAAAATTTATTTCTTACGGTTCTGGAGGCTGAGAAGTCCAAGAGCGAGAGACCAGCAGAGTTCCTGTCTGGTGATAGCCTGCCTTCTGGTTCGCCTACAGTGCCCTTCTGCTGGGTCCTTACACAGAGGAAGTGGGTTAGGGGGCTTTCTGAGGTCTCTTTCATAAAGACACCAACCTGGATCATGAGGGCTCCATCCTCATGATCTAATCACCTCCTAAAGGGCCTGCCTCGTCACATTTGGGGTTAGAATTTCAACATATGAATTTTCGGGAGACATAGTTAGTCCACAGCATCATCTAGACAGGTCTTTAATCATTTAGTAGTTCTTCCTTTCTTATGGGTTGGGATTTTGAGGGTTGAGATGAGGGGTCACTTGCTTCCTTGTGGGATCATGTCACACTTGTAAGGAGTGAGTTGTCTTTTACCACCATTGACACTCACACTAGACTTTCTCTTGACTGTTCATATTTCAGACTGTAATCAGCTGTCTTCTGTCTTCTCCATAGTTTACATAATTTTATCGATCTGTCACCAAAGAAAGCTGGGCCAAAAAATGTTACCCATGAGCAATCACAAGTTAGAAATAAAAACCTATGTGACAAAGAAAGCATCTGCAGTCTGGTTTCATTAGTTTCAAGGTTAACTGCATGTCACACCATTAAGTCTAATTGACTTGTTTAAGACAATGCCAGCCTGTGGGCTCAGTGGTAAATCTATCCTATTCAAAATCTCCTAAGCTGGCAACTCTGCCTGTGGCTTGGCATAGTCAGTGGGTGGAGGGCATGTCTTCACTCGGAAACAGCTCTCGGAATGGCTCATTGCTGATGACTGAGATTTCCATGAAAGGGTCTTCAAAGTGTGCTAATAGAGGAAAGTAGTGCAGTTGAGCTTTATCACCTTGTTACCAGCCAGTGTTACCAGGAAAACAAGAAGGGTTTGTGATGATTCAAAATAACTGAATGAAGTAGTGGTGAGAGACAGATGTTCTGTCTGTGCCACGGCACACTCAGTGACTGCTGTAAGCATGACTGTTGGGAATACATTGGTTGGGGAATAAAGAGATTGCAGAACCCTTTGGGAGTCTGGTAATAAACTTGGAACCCTAGAAAAACAGGAGTGTTCTGACAGAGGTCATGAAACATTATCAGTCTATTTCAGGACTGACATAATTTAAAAAATAAACTTAAAGATTATTTTAAAATATTAATTTGGTAATTCCCATAATAATCCTTTTCTACTGCATTTACAATTTACAAAGAACCTTTACTCTGTTATTTCATTTTGTCCTTTTAGCATCTCTGTGACATAATTCCTCCTGCTGCACAGAGACAGATTCTCAGAGCCTGAACGACAAGCCAAACTTCTAAAGTCAGGACAAAAATAAATCTAAGACCACTCTCCACATGGGGCCAGGGCTGTTCTTACCATTCTGTATTCTGGGCCCCATTATATGGTTGTATCAGAGATAGGGTCTTTATTTATTAGGGATTAAGGTAGTTAACGATCCTCAACCTTGATTTTCTAGCTACAGATTCAAGAGTGTGGGATAGAGATTTGTATTTTGAAAAAAAAATGTATTTCTAGATGCTTTCGTTAATGGGCTGTTTTCTGCACCATGGAAATACCTCCATGTTCCTCTCCCTGAGTTCCATGTCAGGTGTGAAGGCACTGTGGCCAGAGCCTATGCTGATGCCTCACAGTGATTTCTCCAGGTGTCTACCATAGTGCAGTTCAGTCTTGGCTGCATGGTAAAATCCCCGAGGCCCAAGCCACACTTTGATTCTGATTTAATTTGGTCCAGATAGCAACACAACTTTTTACATCTCCCTGGGTGATTTTGATGTGCATCCAAGGTATAAAACCACTGGTCTGTAGGACTGGCTTTTAGTATGGCAGGGATGTGTGTGTGTGCGTGTGTTGTGTATGTGCACTTGTGTGCACCAGATCACATGTAGAACTTTTGAAGAATATTCTACACAAGACTCCCTCCCCTGGCTGAATCAGAGACATGGTCTTTATTAGGGTGTGGTGGAGTTAATGCAGTTAACCACCCTTAACTTTGATATTGCATGGACAGCTGCAAGAGTGTGGTATAGATATTTGTGTTTTTTAAAAAATTATTTCTAGATGCTTTTGTTCTAGATGCCTCATGTGTAATAAAAGTACTCCTCGGATTGTGGGAAGATAATGTACCCTCATTGATTAATCAACAAACTGACTTGCTGGTTGCTACTGACCTAGTGCTGGAAGCTGGATGAGTTCTCCATCCTAAGAGCTGAGGAAGTGAGGGACAGGCATGGAAGATGCTTCTTGCACTGGCTGGATGAACAGCGTGAATCTGTGGAATACTCGACTTCAGGGTCAAACCTTACAAAGAAGTAAAGAGAGATTATTGTTTCTGTCAAGTTATTCTGGTCACCAAAGCCTTTCAGAAGGAGGCTTGTCTGGCTCAGCCATTCATATAACATTGTTTCTTGAAGGTCCAGAGGTGCTAGGAACCTTTTTAGATGAGGGAAAAAACAAAGAATATGGTTCCAGGAAGCTCAGTATCTTATAGAAAGAATGCTCCAGAGGGCATTACACAGCTTGTAGCTGACTCACAGAGCACCTCAGCATCTGTGGATGCAAGGTAAAAGCGGAGGATGGTTGGCTAGAGTCAAAAGAGCTAGTGATTGAGTTAACTGAACACCACCATCTTCAGGGGACCCCCCCCACCAGTCTGGAATGTGAGGCAGTGGGACCTCATTGCAACCTCTAAGACAACATTTCTACAGCTAGGGTTTATCTGTTTAGATGAGCATCAAGATAAAGGCTTAAAATATGCAAAGAGCTCCCTCTACTGGGCAGATGCTGTCACTGCATGCCAAAAGCCTGGTGAAGACAGAGATCAATGATGGTGAGGCTGACTTCTCTATGCTGACAGGCACTGAAGTGAAATTATGGGTCAGCGCATCTCTCTTTTTAACATTTATTCATTCCTTTTACAAAGGCTTTTTACACCAGCCTTTGCTACTGCTGAGCACATGCTTGGTGTGCCCCGGGGATTTCAGGGTGAAATTCCTGTCTGGTCAGGTCCATTTGGGGTGCACAGGCATGAGTACTGAAGCCACCAGGTGAGAAGTAACCCATGTGTGTCACTCTTCCAGTTCTTCCTTTGAAACATTTCTTTCCTCCTTGTGGCTCTTCCCCCCTCTTCCAGCCATCATGGCCATCTGCCCTGGACAGCAGCCCTGCACTGGTCCTGTGCTTCTGGCTTCTCATGAATTCCAGGATGTCATACTGCAACCGTTTTCATTATGTCACTCACTTGCTCCAGAATCCAGACTGCGGTTACCTTGGACATACCTACTCATTGTCCATCCTCTGTTAGGTCGCAAGCTCTTTAAGAGCAGGGAATGATGCTGACAGAGATAGCTTGCAGACAGACACTTTCTACACGACTTCATGGTGGAAGTACTGCTTACGGGAGAGCAGAGACTTTATTTCATCATTTTGTCCTTACCATTACTGCAGCTCCTGCTAATATTTAGTGCTTAATGAATTCTGTTTTTTATAGCATTATTTATGATTTATTTTAAAATGACAATGACAGACACACTTACACATACAGCAATAGCAATCATGTTATCTCCATGGTACAGTCAGTTATTAGCCAAAAATTATTCTTTGAGAGGTTTTCAAATGCATGATCAAAGTTTTTTTATTATCATAAATTTTAAAAAGGAAGCTTTTCAAATATAATCTGATCTGTTCAAAATAGGCACCGATACAGTGTAAAAAAATGGTAACAGAGGATATGTAATTTCCTGTAAGTCCACTTTCTCTCTATAATGAAGCTGTATTACTTGTTTAGACAGAAAGATAGCTATAACTAAATTCCATGATATAAAGGAATCCCCATGACACATAAAATGGAAAACAAATCGTACCATTTGGTAATTAGATCAAGCTCAGTAATTATCATTTAGCTTACTTTTTCTTCATTCTCTTCTTGTACTTTCCAGATTCTAGTCATATTTAATTTCTGCTTGTCTTTAAAATATTTTTATTCAAAAATATTTGTAAAATTTTTTTTGGTGGCACTGGAGTGTGAACTCAGGGCTTCACGCTTGCAGAGTAGGTGCTCTACCATTTGAGCCACACTTCCAGTCAATTTTTGCGCTGGTTATTTTGGAGATAGGGTCTCATGAACTTTTTGTCCAAGGTGGACTTGAACCCTGATCTCCCTGATCTCAGCCTCCCAAGTAGCTAGGATTATAGGTATGAGTCATGAGTACCTGGCTTATTTGTAAAAATTTTGAAAAATTCTAAAAAGCATAAAGAAGACAACAAAAGTAACTGCAAGCCACTGTCAGGATTTGTCAAGTTCCTTTCTTCTTTTATGTAGGAATTAATTCATTTGCATATTTATATTCACATATATTTTATATATATTTGTTGGTCACATACTCTATATACAATTCTGAACATTTCTTTCATTCAACAAATGATGTTTTCTGACAGCATTAAAATTTGTTGAAAATGTGGCTGGGTGCAGTGGCTCACACCTGCCATTCAAACTACACTTGAGGCTGAGATGGGGTGTATCCCAGCTCCAGGACAGCCCAGAGGGATAAAAGTTAGCAAGAGCCCATCTCAATACAAAGGGCTGGATGTTGTGGTGCACACCTGTAATTCCAGCTACTGTGGGAAACATAGGATTGCAGTCCAGTCTGGCTCAGGCAAAGAGCAAGATCCTATCTCAAAAATAACCAGAGGAAAAGGGTTATGGCTGCTGCTTAAGGGACAGAGTCCCTGCCTAACAAGTTTGAAACCCTAAGTTCAAACCCCAGTATCACAAAAAATTGATGAAAATATGCATATATTTGCTGCATATTACATTTTAATTTTTCTCTTTAAGCAATATCATTGATTCTTTGAGTACACACACACACGCACACACACACAAACAAGCAAATAGTTTGTGAGAACCTATCTCCAAAATAACCAGAGCAAAAATTGACTGGAAGTGGAAGTGACTCAAAGGGAATTAAATATTTCCTTTGTCCCCAACTTTACTGAGAGGAGTCATGATAGAAATAGTTAAACTCACCTGCAGGCCTCAGCGTTCTCAAGGATCCTGGTGCGACTATGAACTTGATTGTGAGCAAAAGCAAAGCAGGTCAAATGTGACCTTGTAGAGGTCATTGGCTTAGAGCAAGGCCTTTGGAGTTTGTTGCACTTGGATTTCAGACCAGCTCTGCTGTATGACCAAGGAAAACTTATGTATCTCTTTGATAAATTGGGAGTAATTGTGCCTACCTCCTAGAGTCATAAGGAGTAAACGAGAGTGAGTGCACAGGGTTGGTGCTCAATAGAACACAGCTGCTTTTATTCTTCTTATCTGTTATCACCCTACCTTACCAGGACTGGACTTTCAAATTCAAAGGTTCTCACAGGTCCTGAGGGAATCAGTGTCTGCCTAAAATGCTGGGCCCTCAGTGTCTGCCTAAACCTCTGAGTACGCCATTCCTTTGGATGCTGCACTTTGTGTGCACAGCTGTCTCAGGTTGAAGCATCCTCTGCAACCCAGCTTTTCCTGTCGGTCCCTGGCCTTGGCTTCTGTCCACACCACGATGACTGTCACTCTGCATCTGGTCTGAGCATGTGTCATGCTTCAACCTGCATGGTCTTGAACAAGAACCCTGGAAGGGGCTGGTGGCTTGTGAGAAATGAACTTGTGGGGAGAGGTGGCAAGGGTAGGGTGGGGTGGATTGCAGGTGAGGAGGAAGAATAAAATCCAGTGTTTGACTTTAAAAATTTCCTGCAGGGGGAGGAATCTAAGGATGGTTCCCAGAAGGACCCCCCTGGGCTAATTGCCAAGAAACAATAATAAACTAGCGGACAACAATGAATAAAAGCTAGCTTCCAGCAGAAGTCTGCATAGCACATCCTTCCTTTTCACATTTCATGTTCATATTTAAAGCTTCCATTCCCAAGACCCATAAAACAACAGTCTGCCCTAGTAATGATTTTCTGCAGGCCCGCTGGAAAGCATTAGAAAAAACCATTTCCTTTTAATAGGCTATTCAGGGAAGATAAAATCAATAATTTCTAGGCAGACATTTTGCGGATGCAAATTTATACTGTCCAAATACTCCTGGTTACTACCCTATTTCCTCTAAAAAATCGCCATATGGTAGTGTTGCCTTTGGTAAAGACAGATACTAGTTTGATCTTCTCTGTGTGCACAGAAGGGAACATGCATGTGGTAACAGATATCAGGCAGAGGCTCTTTATATGGTCTTGTAGCTAGCTGCCTTTGGGTATTGCAAATGAATTTTCCATCGTGTGATGTAGAAATGGAATCTCTGGTAGAATTATTTTGTTGAAGACTCTGACAAATGAAACCAGGACCTAATGTGGATAGCTTTAGGTCTAACAGACTCTTGGTCAATGGGTCTGTAATAAACATACATGATATTTAGAAGATCTCAAGATTAAGATATCACAAGATGACCTTACAAAGAATGCTGCTCTCTAATCACATTAGGAGTTGCTTTAGATAACTACATTCATTACTGGTCAGCCATTGTGCTACACACTGTGAGACAGGTTTTCTCCTTTCTCCTCCCTTGAATACATTATTCTAACGATGGATGCTCCATCTGTTCTTTCTCCTGAGAAGTGGGTTAGACTTCAGAGAATGCAAAGCAGAGCTGCATGCAAAACAAAGGACCCTCTGGTTTTTTTTTTTTAATGCTTTTCCCTCTCCATTTCTCCCTCAGCAGCCTCCTGCTAAGCAGTGCACCATTAGTGGGCTTCTCTTTTGGCTTGGAGAAAGTCTAGTGTTTTCTTGAGTGTCAGTGTTTTCTGTAGGGTGGGAATTGGCTTTCGTGTGGCAATTGGGGGAGTAAAAGGGCTCCTCTGGGAGTGAAGGGGCCTGACATTTAGTCTTTGCTTTGTTATTAATTTGCAGGTGACATTGGACATGCCTTATCCTCCACAGGCCAACTGCTGCCAAATTCCTTCTAAATTTGGCAGCTTTAACAATAAACACTTATTACCACTCAAAATTTCTGATGGGTGTGAATGCAGGAGCAGCTAAGCTGTGAGGTTCTGGCTTGGAGTCTCTTCCTGCCCTTCCCACCAGCTTTGAAGATTCCCATCACCAGCCATTATCTTTAGTAAGGGCACTGATGGCTGCTGGGAGGAAGAAATCCTCTAGAAGAGATTAGAGGTGCCATTATCACCTACTAACACTTCCTTCCAGATGAACTTAGCACGTTAGATTCCTTTCTGTTCTTGGGAGGCAGGGTACTAAATGGGAATTAGCTGGAGTTTAGAAAAACAACCTTGTCTTCAAAACCCCAACGCCTGCACTTCCATCATGACCATGGTCAAGGTCCTTAACATTTCCAAGGTCCTCAGTTCCTTGTCCATTAAATGAGAGAAATAATGTTACCTGCGGGTTTATTGTGAGGATTAAACGAGTCATTTTTTGATAGGTCCTCGTTCCTTCTTTTTAGCAAGTGCTCAATGTCTTCTAGTTGCCCTGTCTTGGTTACTGGACCTAGAAAAAAAATTACTAATTATGGGGAAATTAAAGAAATATACCAGTAAAGTAAATGCCATTGATTGTTTGATACACCATAAATCTTCCCATATCAGAGTTGGGGGCCCTGTGTCCTCATCTTCATCTCCAAGGACATAGAACGAGTGTGGTAGGCCTTCCCGTTACCAAGTGACTTTTAGTTTTCATGTGACATCTCAGGTTCTTTGCACCTCCAACCAGACTTGCTCAGTGCTGAGATCAGTGTGTGGGTTTGAGGGCAGAAGGTCTATGTTAGTATCTTACTCTGCTTCTCAGAGATCCATGTGTTTGAATGAGTTACCATCCTCATTGTACATATTTTATCATCTGTAAAATGGCTACCCAATAACATATAATAATTTTGTGAAGACCAAAATAAATAAGGAACAGAAAGCTTTGTTAACCAGAGATGTCACATTCTTGCTATTATTCTGTGGTTTGCTATCTGAGGAGAAAGTACCAGCTTTTATCACTCAGGGTGAGGGATGCAGGAGTGCCTGTCATTTCACAAGCCACTGGGGTGAGCTAAGGCAGACTGCATTCCTGGAACTCTTTGCAAATTGACTTTACTAATCTAATCACATCAAGTAAGCAGCCATTTGCTCAGTCAGAAGGACAACATTGATAGGTCAGCGCTCAGCCCGTTACAAACGTAATCATGTTTAGCAATTACAGACACAGCGTATCGTACCTTTAAAATGTGGCAGGCACCGTGCCAAGCATTGATGTATACTATTACTTCATAGCCAGGATTGCTATGTGAGCAATGCCAGGTCTATGTGGAATTGGAGTTGTGTAGTGCACACAGTCTGCTCACAGAAATTCTACTAGATGTATAACCATAGGCATTTGAGTTATCTCAGATTTATGGATGAAAAAGTGTGAGATCTGAAGAAATAAAGTAACATTTTCAGAGCAATAAAGCGAACAAGTTGTAGTCAGAATTCTAAAGCCTATGCCTTTGTCATTATATAATATGGTATGTCATGGAATTGAGAATGCCTTCCAAGTCGAGGACCTCTTGGAGCACACCTGTAGTTGAACATACTCGGCTTATTATGGATTGCAGTGGTGGAAACACACACCATGAAGAACTTATTATAGGATTTGGGCTTGCATTGAATGACTTGGGGGAAGATTTAGGAAGCAGAGCTTTGCTCTGAACTGGGTGCTTTTAGGAAGTAGAGACTGGATTTTTTTTTAGTAATTCTTCTATAATCAGGACAGACTGAAGCTGCAAGTGGTAAAGAAGCAACAGCCACTCCTATTAACCGGAAGGGGAGACTTGCTATTTGGGGGCTTGGACAACGTTCACTAACTGTCTGTGTTCAGACACGACAATGAGGGGTCTTGTTTTTGTCTTGATGCATCATGGTAAGAGTGCCCTTGTCTGAGAAATTGTTCATGTTGAACAGACTCACTTTGGTTAGGCTGTCTCCCAAGATTTCCCTTTTCAAAAAAACCAATGTCTGGAGCATTCTGTAGTGCATACCAGTTGGTAAGTGCTTTAAGCCCTGTAGCTCAAAATTAAAGTCAACCGTTTTGTGCTTAGAGAGGTAGAAAGTGATAGAATATTCAGACACTACAAGGAGATATCACATTTTAACTCATTAAGTGAATGATTACTGGTTATTAGTATTTCAAAAGCAGCTTCACATAATTTATTATAAGTAACAGTATTGTGTGTGTGTGTGTGTGTGTGTGTGTGTGCGTGATTAGGGTTTGAACTCAAGGCTTCACACTTGCAAAGCAGGTGCTCTACTACTTGAGCCACACCTCCAGTCCATTTTGTGCTGATTGTATTGGAGATGGGATCTTGTAATCTGTTTCTCTGACTGACCTCCAACCTTCCCTGACTGGCCTCCAATGGTGATCCTCCCAATCCAAGCCGCCTAAGTAACTAGGTCTTCAGGTGTGAGACCCTGGTATCTGGCTATAAGCAATAGTTTTTTTCTCAAAGTACAATTGTCTGGTCCAGATTGTAATGATGAGATACCATTTAATCTTTCCTGAATGAGTCAAGCCAGCCTTGATGGGAGAATGCGATGGTTTGAGTGTGTCCTCCCCAGCTCATGTTGAATTATAACAGTGTTTAGGAGATGATGAGGTCACAAGGGTTCTGTCCTCATGAATGGATTAATGCCATTATCACGGGAGCAAGTTAGTTATCTCTAGAGAGAGTTCCTGATAAAAGGATGAAATTCAGCCTGATTTTTTTCTCTCTTTCTCTTGGGTGCTCCCTTGTTCTTCTGCCATGCTGTGATGCATAAGGCCCTTCCAGATGCCAGCACCATGTTCTTGGACTTTCTAGCCTTCATAACTATGAGTGAGACAAACTTTTATTGTTTATAATTTACCCAGTTTCAGGCACTGTGTTATAACAGTAAACAAAGGACTAAGACAGGAAAATGGCACAACATGGTGGAATAAACATGTATGTTGGGTCATGCAGATATGGGATAGAGGTGTACCCATAATATAAGGAGTGTTTGCTGGATCAAGGAAATGTATGGGAATGCTTCAGTGACCTTATTTTCGAAGCTCAAGCATCTATGATACACCCAAAGCAGGTTGGTTAACAAAATAAGGACTTTGGCAAAGACACATTCTAGAGATGCATAAGGGTAGACACAATGGTTTTCAAAGCAGAGCCATCTGAGCTGGGAGCTGCATTTCTGTGGCAGGGGTCAAGATGAGGTAGTCTATCAATAGCTTCAAGATAGTTTGTTTTAGGGAAATGAAGGCAGGCAAGCCATAAAATAAGTGAAGTAAGAGACGTCGCTAATGCTTCTTAAATGTTGTAGCCAGACAGGAATATATTTAGCTAGGACCACACTCTAAAATAGTTATCTAGTCTGACCACTGTGGGTACCAAATCCTTACTGCAGTTGTCAGGAGTCTCCTTGCTCTAAAGTCGAACTGTATTAGAGGGTTTTGGTTTAGAACTCAGAACTTGAGAATGATGACACAAGACTCCATAGAATAAGCTAAACAACAGGCAAGTGACAGACTGGGAGAAGATATTTGGCAGTATTTATTGGCAAAGAATTAATATCTAAAATATACAAGAACTCTAGACAAATCAGTAAGAAAAAAACACTGAAATCCCTAGAAAAATGGATCATTCAAAGAAGACCAGGAAATTCATAGAATAGGCCTATGTCATCCGAATCAGTATACCACAAACTTACCTGACAGGGTACTACTCAACCTGCATTAGTTAGGCAAGCATGGGCAAGATGGACAATACAAAGAGTAGACAAGGAGGTGGGGAATGGGGTATAAACTTTTATAGCCATCTTGCAGGTGCTTACACAGGATTCCCCACCTTCTTTACACACTTATTACATGAGGTATTGGCCAAGTGGGGGCTCAAAAAAATTAAAAATTCAAAAGGAATTTCAAAAACAAAAATTTTAAATCCTGTAGCTTAGTTGATGCAGAGAGAGGCTCAGTCACTCCCACATAATTGTCAGTTGTGTTTAAATTGCTGTGTAATTTGCTGTTTCCCTGTGAAAATCTGCCTTCCAAAAAACAAATGATGCCCCCAAAGCAAGGAAAAGTGAATGTGCTTAACTGAAATGATAAGGTGACAATTTGAGATTTGTTGAAAGGTATCAATTCTTTCATAGAAGTTGGGCAGTGTTTTGGGTGGTTTTTCCTAAACAACAGTCTCCTTGGAACCATATACCCAGCAATGTCAGCAGTCGACTGCATAGTCAACATCCTAATTCCACACATGGCTGTTTACTACAGGAAACTCACGGTTCATGGGGAATCCACACGAGAAAGCTTGTGGGAGTGGGGAAGCTATTTGTCCAGCACTAGTGGGAAGGACAAGTGAAAAGAGGCGACTGCACTGTGTAGAGTATTCTGAAGCTTTGGAGGCAGTGAGGTAACTGTCTCACAGCTACACAGAGAGATGGTAGAGGCACAGGACGTGGAAAGAGAAAGAAAGCATGAAGAAATACTAAAAAGCAGAACCTGATATAAAGCATAGTATTTATGTAAACTGAATAATACTTGCATGTAAAGCTGCATTTTACAATGACACCCACATATGTGAAGCTGTATCGCAGAGTTCAATCTTTATATAATATCTGTCTGTATGTAATCTATTTTTGTAGTGCTGGGGATCGAACCAAGGCCTCGTGCATGCTAGGCAGGTACTCTGTCACTAACCTTTAACCTCAGGGCTGTAGCTACTCAGTTTTATTTTTGAATCCCTATCAAGTTGCCTATCAGTCAGTCATTTTCTACTCAGTTTTGAAAGAGGCGCTCTTCTTCCAATATACTCTGCAGTATTGATGTAGCAGGGAGGAGGACCAGAAGAGAAACAGACAGGCTGTGTTCTGATAATGAGGCAGGGGGAAGAGATGGCAAAGCAGAGAGGTAAAACTTAAAAGAGTTGAAACATGGAGGTCACATAGCACTGGGGGAATGAAATGGTCAATAAAGTCACATGCAACCATATATGGGTTGAGTTTTGCTTTTTGCTTCTATAACCCACTTACAAGGGTATATAAGGTAAGACCCCTTTGTTCTTAGGGCTCAGCCTTTGGACATGAGTCCTCTGAGTCTGTGCTGGCATAATAAAATGTTGCTTCCTGCTAATTGCCTCAGTGTCCCAAATGTATTTCAGCTTGAGATTCCTGCAACATTTCATCTGCCGCTGGCTAGGCACCCATGATAGGAAATGCCTCTCTGTTTTGCTTAGCACTTGGGGCTCCTCAGTGAACAGTGAGCCACAGAAGCTGTGGGAAAGGTGAGATCCTGATTGTTTCAGGAAGAGTGTCTTCTGGATAGGACCTGAATGAATAGTTTCCTATTTGTGTGGGCTTTTCTTAAACACTATTTTATTTCCTGTGTCTATTTACAAATACTGTGTCTGACTATCAGACTTTGAGATTTTACAGTTTAACACGTTTTACCTTTTATCATTTAAATTGTTCCTGCACATTCAACCTCTTATAAAATGCATGTTTCCATCCTCCAGGTCCTTGGAGTAACCAGATGATCAAGTGAGAAAGTGCCAGGTTCCTTTGGATTTGATTCATAGTTCACTTAATCAACCTGTGAGCAGAGTTCTCAGTAAAGGTGGGTGGGTAGTTCAATGAGAAGAGCATTAACTCACTCTGCGATCTCAAGTTACTGACTTAGTTTCCCAGAGCACAGTTTACTTACAAATAAAGTTAGAAAATAAACTGGGCATAGTGGCTCATGCCTGTAATCTTGGCTGCTTGGGAGGTGGAGATCAGGAGGATTGTGGTTCAAGATTAGACTGAGCAAAAAGTTCACCAGACCCTATCTCAGCCAATGGCTGGGCATGATGTCACATGCCTGTCATCTCAGCTACTGGGGAAGCACAAATGGGAGGATTATTGTCCAGGTTAGCCCAGGCATAAAGCAAGACCCTATTTCAAAAACAACCAGTGCAAAAAGGGCTGGCAGAATGGCTCAAGTGGTAGAACGTCTGCCTAGCAAGCATGAGGTCATGAGTTCAAACTCTAGTGCTGCCCCCCAAAAAAAAATATTGGGCAATATATAGCATACAAAGAACTTGAGTGAGGATTAGAGATGATATGCTGCTGTAACCAGTAGGATAGATAACAGCTACTGCTGTGTGGAACAACCCATATTTGGTTTTCCCTTATTTACATCAGCTCCATCTGCAGAGTGATGCTTTTCTTGACAAAATACAGAAAATATAATACCTGAGTCACTTTTTCTCGCCCACTCTGCTGGAGTGTTTCTTTCCTGATTGTCTTTGTCAGTTTCCAGGGAAAGGCCTGCATTCCTGTGGGAGGTGGTGATTTGTTCCTGCCTCAAGAAACAGCCTATTTTCCTCCCTCATATTGTCAAGGGAATCTAAGTTAATAACTTGACCTCTCTGGAGAAGATCTGAGCTGTGCTGAAGGAGTTCCCTGCCGCTGACTGTAGTTGTTTCTCCAACTCCCAGCATTATGCTTCTTTTCTGCAGTGAGGGGTGGGCTGACACCCACATTCTGGACTGACTTGCAAGGCTCTGTCACAGACAGAGCCTGTGATTTGCAGTGGATAGCAATAAAGATGTCGGCAATGTAAGATGACGACCAAGGAGAGCCACTCCTGTTCTCTTAGCAGAGACATGGCAGGACTTCAATTGCATTTATCTGGAGCCCCCTCCTTTAATAACCTCAGCTAGTGTTTTTGTGGGAGATGAAAAAGTATGTAACTTGCAGCACAAGAATAATTCTGCCATTTCTCTCTTATTTTTGCTTTTTAAAAAGATTTTATTTTACTTGTTTTTTGTAAAGGAGTTTCATGTTTACAACAAAATTGAGAGAAAGATACAGAGATTTCTCAAAGAGCTCTCCCACACACCCATAGCCTCTCCGCCACCAGCAACCCCTGACCTTTGTTCTGTCTCCATAGTTTTGCCTTTTCCAGAATTATACAACACTTTGTAGCCTTTTTAGATTGGCTTCCTTTACTTAAGACTTTTTCCTTAAAAAAGTCCTTTACTTAAGACTTTTTTTATGGCTTGGTAGCTCATTTCTTTTTAGCATTCCACTTTACATTTTCTGGATGTACTCACAGGATGGTTTTTCACCTACTGATGGACATCTTGGTTGCTCCCATGCCTTTGCAATTATAAAAAAAGCTATAAAAACATCATGTACGTGTTTGGTTTGGACATGTTTTCAACAATGGTTGCTTGATTCTATGGAATCAATTTGTTTAGTTTTTGTAAGGAACCCTCCAAACTGTCTTCCCAAGTGGCTGCCATGTTGTATTCCCATAAGCAACGGGAGAGCAATCCCGTTTCTCCACATCCTTGTCAGTGTTTTGGTGTCAGCGTTCTGGATTTTGGCCATTACAGTAGGTGAGCAGTGGTGTCTCACTGTTGTTTAGTTTGCATTTTCCTGATGACATCACTAAAGTGATGAGATGAGATTGGGCATTTGAAAGATGATTAGGTCATGAAGGCAGAATCCTCATGAAGTGTATTAGTGACCTTGTAAAATAGCTCAGGGGGAGCTCATCTCCCTCTCTTTCACCATATGAAAACATGGCAAGAGGACACTGCCTATGAACCAGAAGGCCCTCACTGGATACTGAGTCTGCTGGCACATTTACCTTGGACTTACCCACCTCCAGACTGTGGGAAATGAATTTCTATTGTTTATAAGCCACTAGTCTTAGGTACTTAGCAACCAACAAGCCAAAAGAATATTCTTATCTGCCATTTATATATATTCTTTGGTCCAGTGGCTTGTAATTTTTTTTTTCATCTCACTCTCCCTTTCTATTTTGTAATCTTTGTTTTACGCAAAGTATGCAGAATGGCAGATGGATGCTCACAATTCACCTTCTTGCCCCGACCAGAATGGCTCCTTCTCTAACACTGACCTCCCTCTCCAAGAGGAACCTCTCCAGCTACACACAGCTTATACCTCATCCCTGATACAGGCTCCGAGTTAATGATATAAGACACCTCTGAAATAGAAAACAAGGTCTTACACCTGAGAGCCTGTTATTTCCTCACAGACAGATGAAATGATGTTAATGGGCTGCTTCTTTTTGCAGAATGCTATTAATTCCAGTTTGTATTCCTTCAGCACATGGGGAGAGGGAACTGTGCAGGAGTAGGGATGGGGAACCACTAGTAAGAAGTATGGCTGTTAGTGAATTAAACCCACATCAAGACCAAGGAAACATTACAGAAAATCCAGAGAGGAAAAAATCCACAGACAAGTAATTTGCACATCAGCTCTGTAGGACATTTTCAGGTGATGATCCTGAATAAGAGGTCTTAAGGTTTATATATTCCTTAATAGACCCATCCCCCAGCTTCCTGCGAAGAGACTTACGGGGGTTTTATTCAGCTTGTGAAACTTGCTGACTATGGAAAAACATAGCAATATATGCATGCTGGTTGCCTTGCCTTTTTAATGTGCCAATTGTAGTCATTAGTGCTTTTGGAAGAAGATGAACATGCAATTTAGGGAGAAGTTTGCATCTAACTACGAACTTAATTAATATGGAGGGAATACAGCAGCCAGCCAATTTATTTCTCCTACATTTGCTAATGCAGATTGTTGCTTCCTCTTCTCCAAGCTCAGGAGCCTGGGCTTCAAAAATAAGCAGGTATTTCTGGGCAGGCAGAGGGTGCAGTGGGCAACCATGTCCCATGGGGTCATATCATGTGCCCTCAGCATTCAGAGGACCTAAACAGTTTTTCTTAGATGGACATCTGCTTTGGTTTCTATCTTTTTATGTCTTTGGGCCTGATGTTTCTCATTTCTGTGTTTACCAATGTGATTCTCTCTCTTAGATTTCACACTTGTGAAACTCCAAATTGTCCTCCATTTTGGTCTTGGAGTTGTCAGCCTCATCCAGTTTTCAGAGGCAGCAGTGACAGAGCAACCAGGTGTAGCATCTGACCCCAGGGTGAGCAGCGTGACCTATGGTGTCTGCACTATCCCGGCGATGGCAGCAGAGGTGTTTCCTTTAAGCAGCTCCACAGTGTGATCTGGGGATTGTCCCTGGCTGTTAGACCTTAAGTCTGATCCTCTTGTTCTCTTAGGAATCTTGACAGTTATCAAATATCACATCTGCCTAAATTAAGAAGATAGACTTTGCTTCTTTTCAATGAGATCTTTGACCAGTTCTGCCATGCTGACTTTGTGAGGGGGTCTCAAGGGTGAGATTAGTCGTGCGGCTGTAGCTGGGCTTACGTACTTGAGAGACGTATTATAGAGGTAGAATTAAAATCAGACCGAGAGCACTGAGTGTGAAGTTGTCCATAGAAAAGAGACCTCATCGCTGAGTACCATCAAAATGAGCTTAAGCAGCAAATCTGGAGCCAGCAGAAAGAGAGGAGCTACCTGCAGGAGAAGGACTATCATCAGGGTATGCTATCACAGAAGCCAAGGGGACCATTCCAGGAAGGAGGGGATGTTCAGTTGTGTTACATTTAACTGAGAAGCACTGTCTGGTATTGCTGATTAGATTTTTAGGTATAACAGCACCAATTTCCTAAGCAAAAAGGTAGGATATGGGTTTCAGTTCAATCAAACCTGAGAATTAAAGCTTTGTAGTTTACAAATAATGTAACCTTGTACAAATTCTTTAGTCCCGCTGCATCTGAAAATGAGAATAGAGTCATCCTTAGGTATCTGAGGGGGATAAGTTCTAGAACCCCTGTGGATGCTAAAATCCATGGGGCTCAAGTCCCTTATATTACATGGTGTAGTACTTACATATAACCTATGCACATCCTCAGTTAGGCTTTAAATCATCTGTTGATTTCTCCTAATACTGTTTTGGTTTAGCTATGAAATGTCTCCAAAGCTCATGTAGTGAAGGCTTGATCCCCAGTGCAATAATATTTAGATGGTGCTTTGGGAAGTGATTGGATTGTGAAGGCTCTGATGTCATCAATGGGTAAATCCACTGATGAGTTCACGATTGAATGTGCTATTGGAAACTAGAGGAGGTGGGGTCTAGTTGGAGGAAGTAGGTACCTGGGAGTGTGTCCTTAAAGGGTACATCTTGTACCCTGTCTCTGTCTCTCTCTGTTTCCTGGTCACCATGAAGCAAGTGGCTTTGTTCTAGCATGCATTTCTCACTGTGAGGTTTGACCTCATTCCTGGCCCAAAGCAATAGGGCTAAGCTTTCATGGACTGGAACCTCTGAAACCATGATCCAAAACATGTATTTCTTCCTTTAAGTTGTATCTCAGGTATGTTGTCACAGTGATGGAAAGCTGACTAGCACAAGTATGTAATACAATGTAATGTATTATGTATTTACAATTATGTAAATAATTGTTTTACTGTATTATTTTGAGAATAATGACAAGAAAAAAATCTGTACATGTCCAAGACATGTAATGGAATACTTATCATCTAAGTTAGATTGTATCCCATGGGCACAGAAGAAACATTTACAGAGGGACAACTGTAAATTGGCCCTACTTCAGAAAAATCTGTGATGGATAAAATTTAAGGGTTGGATTGTATCCCCTCAAAAAAATGTGTTGTTGCTCTAACCCTCCAGTACTTGTGAATATGACCTTATTTGAAAATAGCCATTTGCAGATTTAATCAGATGAAGATGGGTATTAGAGTAGGACCTAATCCATTAGGTCCTAATCCATTAGGACTTGTGTTCTTATAAAAGGAGGGAAATGGGGACACAGTGACACAGGGGAATGCCAGGAGACACAGGGACACAGGCACAGAGAGAAGATGGCACATGAAGATGAAGGGAGAGACTAGAGAGGCGCTGCTATAAGCCAAGGAACACCTGAAACCACTGGAAGCTGGGAAGGGTCTTGACCTGAAAGTTTCAGGAGGAACATTTGCCTTCTCAGACCTTTCTCTAGAATTTCTTGCTTCCAGAACTATGAAGAAATAAATGCCTACTGCTTAAAGCTACCCAGTTTATGATATAGTACTGTGTGTAGGCATCCAGAGGAAGGTGTTACAGACCTTGGTACTGGGAAGGGTGCTGTTTCTCTAGCAAATATATACAAATGTGGACATGGCTTTGGAATGGGTAGAGTGCACAGGGTAGAAGAATACTGAAGTAATTTAGAGGAGATTGTTGTAGCAATATGGACTTCAAAGGCAATTCATGTGTGGGCTCTGAAAGAAGAGAGATGAGCTGTAGAGGAAGCTTCTGTTGTCTTAGAGGATACATGTAAAGAACAGATTGTTTCTGGAAATAGGCATGTTGGAGGCACTCCTAGTGAGGCCTTAGGTTATTTGATTCTGGAGGAAAGGCAGCGAACTTATCTGAATTAGGTTCTGCTGTTGGGTGGAAAGTAGAACTTATAAGTGATGAACTTGGATATTTAGCTGAGGAGATTTCCAAGCAATAGGCTATACATATCTGATTGGTCTGTTCTCTAGAGAATTCTGATTGATGAAACGCTAAATGAGATTAAATGAGAACGCATGCAGAACGCTTAGCATGGTTCCTGCATAGATTAAGAGCTCAAGAAGCGATAAAGCAGAGATGAAGGTTGTGGCCTCTAACTTTCTGGAAAGGTCATAGACAAATTGAACTGCAAACTGCACTCCCAGAAACAAAACAAAAAATAAAACAAAGCAAAAAAAGTGCAAAACAAAACATCTACTTTCTTCCTGTAGGTTAGTAATGGAAAGTAATAAACCTGGACAGTGTTCAAAGCTTAGCAGCTCTGAGATATTACAGTTTGTCACTTTATGGTTTGAGGAGCACACTGAAGCCTTAAGATAAAAGACTGCTTACATGGATTCGGCTCCTTTTTCTTACTGTAAATAATTTTGATATTTAATGTTCTCCACCAGCTTAGTCTTTCATAAGTGTTGTGTCCCTCATATTATTGACAACATAGAGGTACTAAGATCCAGTCTTAGGGACATTGTAACAAATCTATTTAGTGTTCCCTAAAGTTCTTGTTGTACACTAACCCAAGTAACAGAAATGAGAACTACGTTTTCAGAGCAAGAGATAAAAGCATTAGTTGCAGATGATATAATTTTCCTCCCGGATCTGGTGTAATACCATTGAAACAACAAAGGAAATTTACAAAAAGTTATTCTCAAGGTCACCTTGAGAATGGACAAAACAGATGAGAAAATGGAAGTTGTGTGTGTGTGTGTGTGTGTGTGTGTGTGTGCATATGTGTGTGTCTTGTCAAATTTTAAAACCTATTATAGAACTGCGTTATGTTAGAATAATATAATAGAGGTATATTGATAGGCAGATATAGCTTAACCAAAACAGGGTCAAAAGCAGATCTTACTGCCTATCCTATCAGGTATGAAATAAGGTAGAATTACACATCAGTAGATGAAAGTTCCATTCATTTCCATAGCATCTTTAAGCAACTTCCTTGTGTCTGGCACTGATTTAAGTTTTGGAGACATAACCATAAATATGATAAATTTGATAGACCCTATGATCTCAAAAAGCCTTATGGAAGACAGACAAGTAAACATAAACTCAGAAAGTCTGAGTCATATAAGTGGTAGAATGGAGTTAGTACTGGGATCCCTCAGGACTCTTGACCGAGAGCCTCAGGTGTGAGTAGGCTTTCTTTGTGAAAGCAGTACCTGAGCCTCGCTGTGAAGTAGAAGGTAATCAGATGAAGCAATTCCTAAGGCATTCCAAAATGAGCAAGCAGCAGGTGTCAAGGCCAAGAGTCCAGGAGGGCATGGCATAATGCAGAAACCATAAGCAGTTCACTCTGGTTCAAGTTGGTTTTGGGGAAAGAGAGGATGGGAGACTTAGGAAGAACCAATTATACTTTTTAAAAATTTGTATTTGCTTGCTGAAATCTTAAGGAGGGACTAGAGACCCATAGCATATGGTAAGATGCACTGGGAAATGTGAGGGTGACTTCTGGGCTTCCAACTTGGGTCACTGGGAGAATAGCAATGGGAAATAGCACGTTTGCCAAGGTAGAAGGAGGTGATGAGTTAACTTGGCCCATGTCCAGCATTTAACTGATATTTGTGACTGTTATTATTCCATAAATATCTCTGGTTACCTAGTTAAAGAGTTTATGAAAGCATCACCTTTCAACAAATACCAAAAGAGATTCCTGATAGATTAGAAAATGAAACTAAGCAAACTAGAGAAGAAAATATAGACCATTCATGGAAATTGCAGTTCTTCTTATTTATGGATGATAACCTATTAAATGGCCTTGATATTTTCTTTTACATAGTTGACAAATATTTTAGAGGACATGCAGCACTTACAGCTCCAGAGAAAAGCTGAGTCTTGAAAAATCTCCACAGTAGTTTCTTCTTAAGAACAAATGTACTTAATTGGTATCTGAATACAGTGATGAACAGTTTTAAAGTGTCTACGAATATAAAAGGGGCTAAGCTTAATATTGTGAGATAAAAGTCTGGATTTTTGGGAGATAGAGGCATTTGTATGTTCTATAAATGTATATAGTGTGATGGATGCTCTGGATATTGCAGAGTTTTCTTCCAGTAGCCTCTGGTCACAATGTTTTGTCAACTGATCAATAACATAACCTTACTTTATGTGTGTTTCTGTATAAAGACACCTGTTTAATATGTCCTGCTGATCCATTAACATTGAACCTCTCACCAACAGTACCTAGTCATGCCTGAGCACATCTAACACACATTTTCTGTGAAAGGTATGTCACAGCCTTCTTGCACTTCAGAACTTCTTGTACTTCAGCTCTAAGCTTGTAAGTTATGTTACACAGTGAAAACATCCACAGAAAGCACAGTTTAAAAAGTGACAGTAAGCAGACCACAAGAAAAGACATTTGTTTACAGTATGAGGACTAAAATGAGGCAGAATGTCACCGAATTTGACCTTCACTGGGAGCACATGCGTTGGGTGACTCAATTTTTGGCCACTTAGTGCATGTCCCTGAATGATCAGGAAAACACTATGAGCGTTGATTTAGGGGTTTCAAATCAACAGCAGTTTCACTACCATTACAGTCGTGCTGAGATTAAGGTGATGCAGTTTGGTTTCTCAGGGAGTGTGGAGGTCACAGACACTTCTCTGAGAAAACTCAGGAAAGCTGAGTTCTGAAGGATGAGCTGTGCTGAGTGGGGAAGAGGGTGGAGTATTTCAGAAAGAGCAAACTGTCTGTGCAGGGCCTGAATGGAAAGGAGCACTGCATACTTCTAGGTCCTAAATGAAATTTCTTATACCTGAAATTCCTTGGCTGGTGGGAGGTAGGGGCTAGATTACGCAGGACCCGGTGACTCCATTAAAGGATTTGATCTTTATTCTAAGAGTAACAGGATGCAAAGCTAAGGAGTAATAGAGATTTTCTGCTTCAAAGATGTCATTCTATATGGCAGAGTCCAAAGAAAGGGCTTGGAGGTGCCTGAGAGAGTGTGGGAAGCCAGTTAGAAGTGTATTTCAGTGGCTGAGGAGAGACAGCTATGGTTAGGGGAAGGGCAGAGGGTGAAGGGAAAGTTGGTGTTAAGGTCAGTGATAGGTTTCTGGTGGTATGTACAACTTCATAGAAGGGGCGCTATTTCTAGAGGTCAGATTTTGGGGGAAGGAGCCCAATTTTTGTTTTGAGGTTAAAGTGCCTTATGAGATATTGTGGTAGAGAAGGAAACAAACCACCAAGACAAACCCCCTTCAAGGAAGGATTTGCTATCCAGCTGTGGGGAAGGTGGACAACAAATAGTCACCATGGGTCAACAATCCCAGGGTCTGCCTGAGCAGCAGTGAGCTCCCTCCCCAGAGGACAGCTCCTCTGTGGAGCAGCCCATGTTAGTGACGGTGTGAGGGGAGACCCTGACTGGCAGTGCTTGCTCAGAGTTCCCTACTGAGGTAGCTGAAGGGAGTTTGGGTGAATCAGTCCCTTCCGCAGACCCACCCTCCCTCTATCTCCTTCAATGCATGAGACTGATCTCTATAAAACATCTTGCACCCCAAATTCCATTTTAGTTTTTGCTTCTATGGACTTCACCTAGTGGCAGATATCTAAATAGAGATCTCAAGTCAGGTGTACGAGTGGGATCTAGAGATCCACATTCAGAACTGACTAATGTAAAGATAGTGAATGAAGACATGGCAGGGGGGTTATGTAGGAGAAAGAATAGAGAAGAGAAACAGCCCAGGAATGAATTTTAGTAAAGCACAACTTTTAAATGTGAGGCAAGGAAGAATAAATGAAAAGACTAATCAGAAAAGCAAAGAGAATGTATCATAAAAACGAAGAAAACAAAGGGGTGAACCCCATAGAATGTGGCTGAGGGGCTACCTAAGCAGAGGCTCTAGCATGTCTCTTCAAGGTTATTGGCAACTTTAGCTCAGTAGTTTGGTGGGCTGGTAAAAAGCAGGGTTTCAGTGGGTTGTAGGATGAGTGAGAAATGAACAAATAGAGACAGTGAGTATTGACACCTTTTTTCAGAAGCATGGCTGAGAAAAGAGATAGGGATAGAGTTGAGGGGGAAGCTTAAAGATCCCCCAGGGGCTTTTCAAAATAGGATTGAACATACTTGAATGACTATGGGGGAACCAGGCAGAAATAATGAATTAGAAGACCCAGAAGAGAGAAGAGATAACTAATAGGATAAGATTCTTGAGGAACGGACTATAGAATATATAAAGAGATTTGACCTTATCTAGGAAGAAGGAAGCTGGCTTCAGTAGGAGTCAAGGAGAGGGGAACAGATGGAGATTGGTTATAGGTTTGAAAGCAGGAGGTGGGAAGTTGAGAGTTTCTCTTTGGTGGTTTCAAATTTCTCTGTGAAGTTGGAACTGAGATGGTCTGCTGAGTGATTTTTAGGATTGGTGGTTTAGTTGAAGAGAATGAAAAGGGTTTAACATATCACTAGGAGAATGGGAAAAAGAGCTGACTAAAGACATGCAGCAGTAGGAATGCCGGACGTACTGAGAGTCTGGTTGAATTTTGTAGGCTTAACCATTTTATAACGTCTCAGGCACATGGTCTAAAATGTCATGATTTTTCCTCCTGATTATGTTAGAGGAATTCAGGAAACTGAGGAAAAAGTGTCTTGCCATAGAAGAAGTCAATGTTGTAAACATATGGAACCATGAATTTTAGTCTTCAGTTACTTCTTTGATAAATTCTTAATAATAAGTATGTTACATTATTTGAAGATTAAGTTGCAGTATTTGAAAAAATGCTGATAGTCATTACCTTTTCTCATTTAATCCTCCAGTACCCTTGTAAAGTAGAAGATACTGTTTTCTACTTGAGGAAATCAAAAATATGCAAAGTTAAGTGAACGAGTAAGGTCATGGTGTTGGTCAAGGTCAAGGCAGTGACCTGAGCTCAGGTCTTCTCTGGTCAAAGTTTATAATCTTTCATTGGCTCATGCCCCTGAATCTCAGACACAAACTAGATTTGAGCACATTTTTATTGATGAGCTTAATTAGCCAGAGTAAGTAATTTAATTTTTATTTTGCTCTATTTCACTTACTTACGTGTTCCCTTGAGCTTGAGTTTGGAAGCTATTATGAAGAATCCCTTTTCTTGGCATCCTGAGGAATGACAGACTTGGAATAACAAAGGAAGTAGCTGTCTTAGAATAGTTAAGCCTCTACTCCATGAAGTGGTTCCTGTCTGTGTTTTGCCTGAGTTATGGCTACAGTAATGTGCTAACTGGCACAACTTCAACAGTCAAAATATCTCTTCAATTATAACCACCTGAAGATTAGTTAAAGTTCCCAATGCTGGATGAATGAAGATGAGGCTATGGGGAAGAGAGATCAGTCATTGTCTTTGCAGGGAAGAAACATTTCATTGCTCCACTGAAGCTTTAAGAATAGTCGAGATTACTGCAAAGACAACAGATGATAAACCAAATGACCTGAAATAAATGATATATTTGAAAATTTTCATTAAAGTTGGTGATTTCAAAACACAATAAAGTAGTCAATGGAATAGTTCACTCAACACATAGTTATGGAGCATCACTTATTCAACATGCATTTATTGACACTGTGGTTGACATTGGAGGTGAAAATGGAAATAAGGCACCTTCCCCATTATCAAGGATAGGGTCTTCTGATGGGCAAGATAGACCCATGTATAGCTAATCACAATATTGGTACAAAGACAAGATGCAGTAACCAATAAGGGCACTGGCTCCATCATATCCCTCTGTTGTAGTCTGGAAGAGCAAGTGTTACCTTTACTTTTACTCTATTTTGTAGAACTTCCTCCCTTCCTCCCTCCTCCTCCTCCTCCTCTTCCTCCTCCTCCTTCTTCTCTCTTTCTCTCCCCCTTTCTTTTTCTTATTTTTGTTGGGACTGAAGTTTGAACTTTGCACTTAGCAAACAGGTGCTCTACTGCTGGAGCCACACATCCAGTTCTTTTTGCTTTGGCTATTTTGGAGATGGAATCTTGTTGGCTATTTTACCAGGATGGCTTCAAACCATGATCACTCTGATTTCATCCTTCCAAGTAGCTAGGATTACAGCGTGAGCTACTGGAGTCCAGCCAAAATCTTTATTTTTAAATAATGTTATTTTCAATCATATAAAGAAAGAGAGAGGACAAAGTACTATATGATTCCACTTAGATGAGATACCTAGCATAGTGAAATTCCCAGAGACAGAAAGTACAATAGCAGTTGCAAGGGCCTGGGAGGAGAGAATGGAGAGCTAATGGAATGTACAGAGTTTCAGTTATGCCAGATGGAGATCCTGTGGATGGATGGTGGTGATATACAGGCAATGTGAATGTACCTGAACAGCACATTTTAAAATGGCCAAAGTGATACATTTTATATTATATGTAATTTACTGGAAGGAAAATAATAAGAAGAAAGAGACTGAGAAACTAATAAAAGAGATTATTATGTTTCTACCATGGAATATAAGCAAATATGTTTTCCCATATTTCCTTTGGTTTCCGGTTATGTTAAAGAGACAAAATACAGAAATATAGCTAATGCCTCAGACCCTTGGCCTCAGACCTTCCTCCTCTTTTCCCCTGTCTTCGATATAGGTACCAATTTACAATTTGGGTGCATCATTCCTATGCATCTAAAAAGCACTTTGCCATTTTCAATGCCCTCCATCTGGTGGACCACCAGAAATATACCTGCGTTTGATGCCCACAATGGGGAACTGTGGGGTGGCTCCGTATAGTGTTGTGGTTTGGTTATAAAATGTTCCCCCTGAAGTCTCATGTGTTGAAGGCTGGTCTCCCCATGCAACAGTGTGTGAGGTGAGGCTTCTGGAAGGTAGTTAGATCATGAGGGCCTTGGTCTCATCACTGGATCAATCCATTGATGGATTCATAATCTGACAGCGTTATTAGGAAGTAAAGATACATTAAGAGGGGTGCCCTTTGAGATGTATCTTGTTCCTGGCCCCCTTTGCTCTGTCTTTTTCTGCTTCCTGGCTGCCATGAGGTAAGCAACTTTCCTCTGCCATACTTCTCCATCATGATGTGTTGCCTTACCATTGGTCCAGAACACAAAGCCAAGTGATTATGGACTAAAACCTTTGAACTTGTGAGCCAAACAAACCTTTCCTCCTTTAAGATGTTTTTCTTTGGTATTTTTCACAGTGATGGAAACTAATTCAGCTATGGTATAGAGGACTGAGTATAGGATTGAGCTCATGTTAGATGATTCTGGGGAGAGTTTAAGGAAGCAAGGCTGTATCATAGATTGGATGCTGTCAGAAGTGGAGGTATTTCTATTATGAGATATCTTAGCAAATCTCATCTAAAAGGAAGGAAGCCTAGAGCCACCCTAAATCTGTAATTGTTTAGGAGGCAGCAGTCATTCATGTTAGCCAGGAGAGAAGGATATTTGCTCCCTATTGTGGTTTGGGACATGTTCTTAATTATGGAGTGTGTGTCTTATTTTGGTTCACCATGGTTATAGAATGGTCTTGATTCATACTGATGCCCTGTGAAAGTCAACAGGAGAACAAATCTTTGAGTAGCAGGCCAGCGCCGGGATATCAGAGGGTGTTTTTCGCTTTCACTACATATGTGTGTATTCTAAACATATTACATTATTATTTTGTGGGTCTTGTTTGAGTGAATGGTAAAATGCCATATTTCTGTATATATCATTCTACAACTACTTTCTTTTACTCAGTTTCGTAATATGAGATGGGTCCTATTGGATGCTAGCAGATCTAGCTCATGACTTCTGTATGCTGTTTTGTATTCAACTGAAGGAAGGTTGGGCTGTTTCTTTTCCTGATAAAAACAATGCTGATAAACAGTAGAATAGAGATTCCTCAATATCCTTCTCCAAAGAGAGAAAACAGTGCCAGGAAGTAAGGAAGTGATGGACAATGTTGAAAGACACTGTAGAAAATAAAAGTAAAAGTCAGCTTAAAGAGTCTCCCACTGGCAAAATCTGGGACAATTTGAGCAACAACAACAATAAGAAGAATAATGTCTTATAACCCATAAAATAAAATAAGTACCCAAGGCTTTATTCTGCTCTGAATAAATAATTGAATATTATTGAATACTCACACAGGTTTGCAAATCTTTTTCACTTTGTAATTATGCCACAAGATTTGGTTTTTATGTAGCTATTTTTATTAAACTTTTCTTGTATAAGTTTATTTATATGGCATAACTTGATAGTTATTATTTCTTGATAGGAAATAATTTCTTATCAAGAGAGCATGAAGATAATTTTCTCTAGCTGTTTTAAAGTTGTGTTTTTCACATTGAGAGCTTTGTTGAGTCTGTGATTGGTTTTGGCTTTTAGTATAAAGAAGAGAATCCAGTATCTCTTTCAATGAAAATAACCACTTGTTATAGTAGAATGTAATGCCTTCTCTTGCTTAAACAAAATTCTGTTTCTAGATAAATGTACTGACTTACATGCAGGGACATTTGCTCTCTTTCATGCACATTTCTGCAAGTTTAGATAGATGCATGCAGTTGGTATTTAGTGTGAGGAACACATCAGTTCCAGGGTGAGAAATGGAGAGAGAAGGTTATGGGTTATGATCAGAGAATTGGGCAGGACCTTGCATGTGAGGGACATTTTAGGTTACGGCAGAGTCTAAGCCTTAGAGTGTAGTCTAAGTGCAGTAGGGAGCCACTGGACCGATTACACCAGGGATGATGGGATGCTTAATTCATGTTAGCAAAAGCACTGTGAGTTTTCTCTGGAGAATGCATTCCAATCCTGACAGAGAGAAAGTGATGGCACTCTTGTGTTGGCCAGGCAAGGGTTTACCGTCACTGAGGAAGGGCAGTGGTGATGGAGGTGAAGTTCAGACAGATCCCACATGTGTGCTGGAGGCCACAGGATTTTCCTTTTCAACTACTTCCATTACTTGGGTGCAATTCCCTGTGGAATCAGATGTTCAGAATAATCACTGTAATTTGTGAATTTCTTTGCATATATACATTCTGCTAATTTGGCAAAGCTGTTATTTTTTTCTCATTTCCCATCCATGGGTACAAGTGTGATTCACAAGCTGCATGATATAATTACTTTTCTGGATTACAGAAAAGAATGGAGAAAATATCCAATGTAATACAAGGATTTTAAACATGTTTGTATGATCTGTACTGTTTAGCACTTAAAAGCAGGTGAAGAAAACTACTGGATAGAGGTCAGCCTCAGGAGATTGGAGAAGGTCTTGGCTTCCCAAATCTCCTCCATAAACTGCTTGATGTACATTAAAAGTGTTTACAAATGCTTTTCATGCTAGCCTTCCTGAGAGGAGTAGCATATGAAACACCCGACACTGTGATGTGTATTCCTTCATTAACTTTTCTTTTTTAGTCATTTGTGATCACATATAGGAGAGGTGGTATTTTAAAGATCAGTTTTGTTAAGTTAAGCAAAGTCCTCAATAGATGAAAAGGAATCAAATTTATTTTTTGGAATAAAGAGATGAATGAATAAATAGATGAATTAATGCAATGAACAGAATGAACAAAGTTCTCAGCTCCTGGGGATACTTGGTCATCTTGGCTGAAGAGGCTGAGCTGTAGTAAATAAAGTAGTGACAGAAGATGTAAAGAAGAGGGGAACAATATCAGGAAAAGATGAATTAAAATGGAAATCATGATCACATTTTATTAGTAGTACTACTTTTATTATTACTTTGTGATACTAGGATCTGAACTCAGGGGCTTGTGCTACTAGGTTAGTGCTATTTCACTTGATGACCCCCACCCCCATCCCTTTTTGCTTTCGGTTATTTTTCAGATATGGTCTTGTGTTTTTGCCTGGGCCTGACTTGGACTATAATTCTCTTGCCTATGCCTCCCAGGTGGCTGGGATTATGGATGTGCACATTATGTCCATCTTGTAGGTTGACATGGAGTCTCTAACTTTTTGCCTGGAATGATCTCAAATCTTGATCCTCCCAACTGCTACTTCCTGAGTAGCTGGATTATAGGTGTAAGCCACTGGGCCTAGACCATGATCATATTCTTTTTTTAAAAAAATAAGTATTACTTTGAACCACAAAGGACAGCATTAGAAGCTACATTAGAACTATAACTTTGGGTTTGGACTTCCCAGAACCAGTAGGAAAGCAAACACAGCCAATTGCCTAGTTCTCATGATGAGTATAGAAGGACTCCCAGTTTGGTCCAAAGAAGAGTCTTTTCTAGAACCGAAGTTTATTTGGGTTCACAGTGCACCTGCTGTGTGCCTTCTAGGTATTGTCTAGAAAAAGAGATGGCCTAAAAGAAGAGACAGATGAAGTGTCACTCAGGGACAATGTGTCAGATGGGATTGGGCATGTCCACCTGTGTGGCGTCACCCATAGTCTTCCGGACAAGTGCTCAGGCTGGCCCAGTGCATAGAGTTGTTCAAGCTGGAAACATCATAGCTGAAGGGCAAGCCCCACAGCAGAATTTCCCACACTGCTGTAACTTGGAACATTTTGATACAGATGTTAATCTGTATGTTGAAAAGCAGATGTTCTGCTATCACATATGAAATGCTATGTCAACATATTGAGTCCCATTAGCAGATTCAGAAGGACAGGTTTGAGGCAGACCTCTTGACTCTCTGCGTGGGACAGTCTTTGAAGGTCTCCATTCTCTCAAATAATTCTATGTGTCCTTGAGGGTTTCTGAACAGTTCAGGAGAACTTCATGGTGACATCTGCCGGGCACAGTGGCAAATTCTTTGGACAATTACTGTACCTGGGGTGCATCCTGCTGACTCTGTTTCCTTCTTTTCCTGTGACTCAAATATTTCTTGCCAGTGAATATGGACTCATATTGGTCCACCTGTTATGTGACCCTTGAGGGACACTGCAGTGCACTGTAATGTATGCGTTCACTGCTTCTGTGTCTACCTTTTCCTACCGTGTTCAAGGTCTTCTAGGGGTACCTGTTACTTGCATTACCTCTTCTGGGCTCCATGTTCTGCTGGGCAAGGCCACGAATGCACTGGACATTTTGATGAGCTACTGTGCTTGTTTATCCATGGTGAAGTGGTGACAGGTGACAATCAAGATGGTAACACTTCATGTCTTACAGAATGTACAGTGCAGCAGCCATGCGTCATGGGTGTGAGGTTATTGGATCTTAAAAGCTGGTATCATAACCCTACTGCCCACAGTCCAGGGCTGGTGAGCTCAGGAAATATGGTCAGGTAGTACGCTCATTATCCATCGGTAGGTTTGATATGGGACTTAGTGTGCAATTTGGCTATTTCGGATGAAGAAAAGAAGAAGAAAGCCTTGTTTAAGTTTTCAGTAAGCCACATGCATCAGGAAATCTCATCAGAAAATCTCTGCATTTTGTGAAGTTGGAGAACAGAATGTTTGCTTAATTATTAATAAGGCAGAACTTTGGTTCTCCTCTATGGAGACCCATGGAACCAGATCTCCTTTTCAAATAACTAATATCTGATATTAATAACAATTATCAGTAGTACATGATAAAGGAAAAATGCACACCAAAAGAGAAGGAGTACATTCTTCAAAGATGTGATTGAAAATATATGAGAAATACTCAATATCTCTAGCTATCAGGGAAATGCAAATCAAAACTACATTGAGATCCCATCTCAACTTGGGAACCATGGCTATTACAAAAAATATCAAGATAACTGGTGGAGATGTGGAGAAAAAGTACCCTTATATGCTGTTGGTGGGAATGTAAATTCGAGTAGCTATTATGGAAATCAGGATGAGATTCTTCCCAAAGCTAATGATAGCATTATCATAGGATCCAGCTGTCCTGCTTCTTGGAATATATCTGAAGGAAATGAAGTCTGCATTCAAAAGACACCTGCATGTCTGTGCTTATTGTGGAATTGTTCACAATAGCCAAGATATGGAATCAGATCAGTCTAGATGCTCACAAACATATACTTGGATAGGGAAAATATGTATATAAACCCTGGATGTTATTCAGTCATAAAGAAGAATGAAATTCTGTCATTGTAGGAAAATAGATGGAACTGTAGGACATTTACAGTCTGGCAAAACAAGCCAGACACAGAAAGACAAGTATCACACATTTTCTCTCATATGTGGAAATTAGAAAAGAAAAACACCTTGAAAGCAGAAGAGGGACAGTTTGAGGAGGTGGGGAAGGGATTGGGAAGAAGGGGAAAAGGAAGGGTAGAAGAGAGTGTGAGAAGCATCAAAGCCTGATATATACAGGTATGGAAATATCACAGCAAAAACTATTAATTTGTACAATTAATGTGTTAATAGTTATAATAAAAACACAGGGTATGGCATATGATTAAGAACACTGACTCTGCAACAAAGTCTATAACTTACATTAACCACACCAATGTGGATTAAAGAGATCAGTGTAAAAAAATGAAAGCATAAAAATATTATAAGGAAATATTAGTCATTCATTCATTGGCTGAATCCATAACTTGGCTTTGTGAACAGTGGCACACACACAGGTATCCCTTCACGTGTGCACAGTGCCTGGAATATAGAACTCTGTTGTAAGCTTTTGCATCTATACCCCAGAGTGGTACAGCTGAATAGTATGGTGGTTCTATTTTTAATTTTTTGCAGAAACTTCATACTGAATCCCATAGTAGCTATGCTAATTTGCACAATCCAGTGTGTAAGTATTTGTTTTGGCTTTGATTCTCAGAATTTGTTGTCTTTAGTGACAGCCATTCTGCATGGAGTAAGATGGAATCACGATGGAGTTCTGATGTCATTTCTATGGAAACTGATTTTTCATGTTTTTATTGACCATTTTTACTTCTTTTGAGAACTGTCTCTTCAGTCTGTTTGCCCACTTATTGATTGGATTATTTGCTTTCTTGGTGTTAATTGTTTGAGTTTATCAGATCTAAGAGTCTTCTTGTGGTATTCTTAGGGTCTTTTAAATATTTTTTGGCTCAGTTTTGATAGTTCATATGTGTCTAGATATTTGCCCATTTCTTTATATTTTTCCAATTTATTGAAATATAAGTTTTCAACATGTCCCCCAATGATCTCTGTATTTCATTGGTTTTTATTCTTTTATCCCCCTTTTTGTCTCTAATTTTATTAATTTGAGTCTTCTCTCTCTTTCATTTCACTAGTTTGGCTAATGGTTTTTCAATATTGTTTATCTTTTCAAAGAACCAGTTCTGTTTCATTGGTTCTTTGTATTTTTTGTTTTGGTTTCGATTTCATTAATCTCAGCTCTCATCTTTATTACTTCTTTTCTTGTACTAATATTGGATTTGGTTTCTTATTATTGTTTATCGAGGACCTTGAGGTACATCATCAAGTTATTTGACATCGCTCTGACTTTTTTATTGTGGGCACTTGTATTTTTAAACTTCCCTCTTAGAGCTGCCTTTGCTATATTTCACATGTTCTGGTAAATGGTGCTTTCATTTTCATCTGATTCTAGGAATTTTTTTGAGTTTTTTAATTATAATTTTTTATTAGAATATACTCATTATAGGGGAGATTCATAGTGACAATTCCTATTAGACTTATATTGTAAATTATTTACATTGCCCCCATCGTCTCTCCCCCTCAGGCCCTCCCCACCTTGATTCTAAGAATTTTTAGTTTCTTCCCTGATTTCTTCAATAGTCCACTGACTATTCAAAAGTGTATCATTTAGTCTTATGTGTTTGTTTTCTGTAGATTTTCTTGCTATTGGCTTCAAGTTTTATTATATTATAATCTGGTGAGAAACAAGAAATTATTTCAACTAATTTTGTATTTATTAAGACATGTTTGTGGTAAAAATTGTTTTATTTTGGCAAAAGTGCCATGGGCTGTTTAGAAGAATGCATATTCTGCAGCTGTTGGAGGGAATATTCTGAAGACGTCTGCTAAGTCCATTGATCTATGGTGCAATTTAATTGCAAAGTTTCTCAGTTAATTTTTCATCCAAATAAGCTATCTATTGATGGGAGCGGGGTTTTAAAATCTCTCACTATTCTTGTATTTGGACCTGTCTGACCCTTTGTGTCTAGTATTTTTTTTTTAATGAAATAGGGTACACCCAATATACATGTAGGTCTATTATTGAGAGGCGTGTGCTACTTCCTATAATTTTCTGGTTTTTTTCCTCCCTGGTTTATTGGAGTAGTTCTTGCTTTTTCTTTCATTCTTAGTTATCTTAGAGGTTTGCTGGTTTACTAAATTAATAATGTTTAACTTTTTCCAGATTCTCATTTACTTATTTATTCTTCTTGTGAGATTTCCTGGACTCTCATGATTGTGAATGTCTTTCTTCCCCTTCTCTGTGTAGAATTCCTTCAAGTATATAATGCAGTGCTAGCAGAGGGGTTATGAATTGTTTTAGTTTATGCTTGCCTTAACAGGTCTTTATTCCTCCAATTTTAATGATAAGCTAGCAGGATATAGTAATCTTGGTTGGCAGATATTTTATTTGAAACACATTCGTTATGTTCTCCTGGTTTTAGGAATTCTTCTGAGAAGTCTGCAGTTATTCTGATGGTTTTGCCTTTTTAAAGTAAGTGGCACTTCTGTCTGATTTCAATATTTTTTCTTTGTTCTGTACTCTTGACATTTTAGCTGTAACATAATGTGGAGAGGTTCTTTTCTGGGTATGTCTATGTGGTGTTACAAATGCCTCCCCTACTTGGATGTCTACACCTTTTCCTAGATTTGCAAATATTTTCTGCTGTAGTTTAATTGAACAGATTCTCTGAGCCTTTACTCTGTGTCTCAGTTTTTTCTTCTACAACACAGGCTTATAAATTCAGTCTTTTAACAATATCCCAGAGCGCTTGGATGTTGTGGTCATGATTGCTGGTTTTTTTAAATTGAAATCTGAATATAATTAATTCCTCTACTTTGTCTTCAGTTCTTGATATTCTTTCTTCTGCTTGATCTGGTTTACTGGTGATGCTTTCTACTGAGATTTTTAAATTTGATTTATTTAGCTTTTGAATTTTAAGATTAATTTTTTTTCAGAATTTCTATCTCTTTGTTGAATTTCTCACCCATGTCTTTAATTCACAACTCTAATTCCATCCTCCTTGAGGTCATTGATCATGTTTTAGATTATACTTTTAAACTCTTTAACATTTCAACATCTCCATATCTTTAGGTTCATTTATTGAAGAGTTATGAACTTTTGCCTTGCCTTTTCAAATTTTTTTGTGTGTTTTTATGTTACAATTTACACATCTCTTGAGATGGCTATCTCTTCTAGTTCTATATGGGAGGGTCTTCTTGGTGAGCAACCTTCACTTGAGGTCTCAATCCCTACCATTCTGGGGGAGAAAGCAGACTGAAGTAACAACAACAACACAAAAACAAACCAGATAATTAACTATAGTGAAAAAAATGGAACAACAAATGTACTCCCAATAATGATGGAAAAGAAATGAGCTAAGATAATTAGTATAGAATGGAACAGGAAGTTAAAAATTAATAGAGATGCAGTATTAAAGGTATGGGAATATCATTAATATGAAGGAAAAAAGGAGAAAGGAAAAAGAAGCAATAAGAACACAAAGAAAAACAGTATGGATGAAGGCATGAGAAATAATAGTGAGGGAAAACAACATAAAACAAATACAAAGCAAAACTGTCAAAAAATAAATCAGTAGCTCCTCTTTGTGGAGGAGAGAGAAGATGGAGACATTTTGCTTTTTTCCTAGGCTTCTCTTTTTGAATATCACTAGGTATTTGTGTGTAGGGAGGGGTTTGGCAAAAAGTTATTTTCTCTCTCAGGTCCAAACAGGTCAAAGCAGAAAGAGCAGCATTGGAGAGGCAGTCCTGCCCTGCATCACCACCTCTGCACAGTCAAGACAATGATTGCTGCTACACTGAAATCACTCCAGTGATCCTTTTGCACTGATCCAGCAAGAGGGCAAATGCAGGAGCTGCCTTCAAGTCACTACTGCCCACAGATGCCCTCTTATACTGGAGGTGCTCTGCCATCAGAAGTGTTCAGGCAGTGGTTGTGTTTTTGTCAAACTGTCTCTGGGCTCTGAGGACAAGGAAGGAAATCAAAACAAAGCCATCTGCCCAGGTGTGGGAGAGGAGGTGGGGCACGGTGCTGGCAGTAACTGATTCTGCCTTCCTGGCCTTTGGATCTCAGTCCCAGCCCCCACTTGCATCCTCACACAGTGGATCTCCCTCCTCTTCCCTCTGCAATGCAGCCTGCACTTCCTACTGCAGAGACCTGTGTCTGAATCTGTGTCCAAGTTACAACCAGTTTCCTGGGCCACAGTGACTCTTGGGATGGTCAATTACTTAGCCAAGGAAGAGGAGAGGCCATTGGGTTGGAGATACATATATTTATATTTGAAAACATTATGCTGTAGACAATAAATACATATAATCTTATGTATTAATTTAAAAAGACATAATATAAGGGGGGAGAGTAATGGAAAGGTTGAATTGTCCAAAGTAAAGTATACTCACAATGGAGAAGCATCGAGAAACCCCTTTGAACATTGAACAATGAAACCTTTGCAGTTGTTTTAAGTGGAGTTGGGGGGATGGTAGGAGAAATCTAATGTACAATGTAAGCCTATTTAGAATTGTCACAAAGAATCTCCTTTGTACAATGAGTGTATCCTAATAAAAATGAACAACAAAAAAAAGACAACATGTATTTTAGCTTTCCTTAATCCATCAGGGGTGTATCCCTCTTTGGATGCCTGAAACCATGGATAATATTAAATCTAATATATATGATATTGTTTTCTATACAAACATGTATGATAAAGCTTAATTTATAAACTAGGCACAATAAGAGAGTAGCAACAACTCATAATAAAATAGAATAATCATAATAATATATTATGCTAAAATTCCTTGCATCATAACTTTTGTGTTTTGGGGCTAGTATTAAGTAAAATAAAGTTTATTTAAATATAAGCACTGTGGTACCTAGACAGTTGATCTGATAGACAAGGCAATTACTAAGTGACTAACAGGTAGACAGCATATACAACATGGACACTCTGGAAAAGACAAGGCTGATGTCCCAGGTGGGATGCAGTGGGGTGTGAGAGATTTCATCTCCTTAATCACAATGGTATTTCATTTAAAATTTATGAGTTGTTTATTTCTGGAATTTTGCATTTTATTTATTTCTGGAATTTTGTTTTTAGACTGTGATTGTCTATGGGTAACTGAAGCTATGAACACAGGAAAACATGGATAAGAGGACTACTGTGATTTCTTTACAATATACATGATGGTTTAAACAAGATCAAAGTGTTATCTTGCTGATTTTATAGCTTGTATAGATTTAGTGTACATTGCAACAATATCAATATAAAAATGGGATAGATAGACCTTATAATGGCAAAGTTTATATATCTATGTGACTTGCTACAATATTAACTCTTTAGTAGACTATGAAAAACCAAAAATTATATTTTAATTCCTAGAGTTACCACTCACAATGGTCTGATGCAAATAAAGAGCTTAAAACAAGTGATCATTTCAAATTACACTTTGATCATCAATGTCAAGAACAGCAAACATTTACAGAGGGTTTTCTATATAACATTATCCAATTTAACCTTTAAAAAATCCTATGAAGTAGCCACTACTTTTGTTTTTTCATTTTACCAATGAATAAAATAAGACTCAGAGAAATAAAATAGGAATCTATAATAGGATTAGTCCTGGAGCTGCCAGAATACGGTACAGTAGCTTCTTCCTGTCTGTGGCTTTGTTTTCTTTGGTTTCAGTATATATAGTGCTTGATACTAACTTTGCCTTCAGGTATTCACTGGGGATTTTGGAAGATATCTCCCTGGATAAGACTTCAACAGTAGTCCGTTCTATTTAACCAGATATTTAAATCTTCTGATGTTCTCCATTTTTTAGTGAGGGTCCATATTTCCATCTATGATCATTTTCTTTCAGACTGAAAAGCATCCCTTTGCATTTTTTGTTCTGCAATTCTGCTTTATAGATCCTATTAATTTTACATATTTCCATATTTTGTTGTAGTGCTATTAATGTGTTTATGGAGCAAGATGGCAGATCCTGGTTGGGGTACTACCCTGTGTTACTTGGATAGTTTCCATATAAACTAAGGAGCTGAATCAATAAAACCTGGTGATGGTTTATGGGTGTAGAGCTAATAAGGGAAGAAGAAAGAATGCAGATGATCCCCAATTTTATTGCTTGGACAATAAGGGTATGTGAAGTGCCATTTAATGAAAGGGAGAAGTGACTAATCAGTTTGATAAAGAGAGTGAGGTGAGAGGTGTTGCTAAGTTCAATTTTGTACACATAAAAGTGACACATCCATGTCCAAGAATTAGACTGATAATCAACTCTGGAGCTTAGAAAGGGCTGCCTTAGAGATGGATAAGCTTATACATTTTTGTGTCATCAGCAAATGGGTGATAATGGAAGCAATGATACACTTGAGGTCCTTCAAGGAGAACACTCAGGATGAAAGAGAACCAGGCCCAGGGCAATCCTCAGCATCAGCAGTGTCAGTAGGGCAGTGGGGAGAAAGCAGATTTCAGTGAGATGAGAGAACAGATGGTGGAAATGAGACGGTTAGTGTAGCTATCTCTTTTAAGAAGTATGATGATAAAGAGAGGACTGAATAAGTTTTTTTTTTTCAAATATGTGTGAGACCCAAGTATGTTTCTCTCATTTTGATAAGAAGAAGCCAATAGAGGGGGAGATTTAAATATATTTGATGAAGGCTAGCTCATCTCCAAAGGAGAGATGAGGGCTGGAGGAATGGATATTAGACCAAGAACAGAAGAACTCCTTTGTTGTGACAAAAATAGGAAGAAAGTGGCAGGAATGGATGGCAGTAAGTAGCCAGTGTGCAGGTAAGGGCATTCCTGCTAGGGCTTGTGTTTTCTCAGTGAAGTGGAACTGGGAATGAAGGACATGGTAGCTGGTTAATTGAGAGTACAGAGGTTTTTGAAATATCCACTGTGGAGACTTAAAGTGGGAATTAATTAGGAAAATGGAAGGATTTATTGGGTGAATCTGTAATCACACCAATTGACAGTTCCTTCCCACTATGGAAACCATGAGAGGAATCAGCCTGACACTAGACACCCTCTCTAAATCCATGGGTGTTTGCCTTGGAAGGTTTCTTTCTCTTTCTCCTTGTGAGTTCTCAGCACTTAGTGATATTCTGGAACACCTTAGGACCACTGAAGTGTTGGTGGCATTTTTTCGGTCATCTTGCTCTGAAGTTTTCCTTCTGAGCTTGTCAATGGTTATATGAATTCAGTATTACTCATATCATGTGTAAAGCTATTTGAGAGAAAGGGACCTAAATGTTAGCTTTAGTACACATTTTAATCAAAGTCGTTGTGTGGAAGTAAAGTACCTTTCCACTTTGGAACTGTCCCCATGAGACTTCACAGCCAAATCCCCATGAACTCTCCAAAGGCTTCTCCTGAAACCACAAATGCTTCATTCAGGGAACTTCGTGTGAGATATTTCTAGTTGCCATTGATTTCTTGTAGAAATTGTGCTGCCCTGTTCCTTTCATTCATGTGCACTTGAAAGCATTTTTGCTAAACATTAAAAGGAAAAAAAAAGTCCCATGAGATTCTGAAAGCACATGACTATAGAGATGTGTTTGAGTTTTATGAGAATCCCAGAGCATTTTCAGAAAAGGTCTGAACTTGGAGCCTACGCTTAGTGGGCAGGTAAAATCAGCTGCTCACGATCTTGTGGTGAATGGTCTTCCCATTGGTCATCATGAAGACAGAAGGACAGAGGTCTACAGTGGAAACACTGGGGCTCATAAGGGGCAACACAGAACCTGTATGCTAGTGAAGTAGGGGAAAGTCATATTCACTTTGAAAGGCAATATGACAGACAAAGCAATGCTGATGCGTCAAAGTCTGATTGAATGATCAGAGCAGAACAGGAGATGCATGTCTCATCTCTCTCTCCCTCTCTTCTTTTCTCCCTTCTTCCATCCTTGAAAAAGAGGTAGTTTTTAGAAATTGGGGAGGAGGAGATGGGGATTGTAAATGGAGAGAGTGAGTGGATCAATGGTACAGAAGTAGAAAAGTCCAAGTATATCGAAAAAAAAAGTGAATAGTTTCATTTGCTGGAAATAAAATAAACTTAGAAGCAAAGTTTGGATCATATTGGGTGAAATCTCAAATACTTGAATTAGTTTTTTCAACACAGGTTTTGCAAAGATCAATTTTGCAGGCATGGGTAAGGCGTATTGGAAAGGAGAGAAACTGGAGACAGAGAAAGAGAAGGAGAGACTACAGGCAGGGAGACCAACTGGGCAAGTTTGGGGGAAATCCAGCTGGTAGAGACTAAAGGTCTGAACTAGAGGAATGATTGTGGGACAGATAAAAGATACCAATGCATCATAACTATGCAGCTGGTATAGGGCATGACAATGGAGAGGCAGCGATTGATAAGGGAGGAAGTGCTTGAGATGACAAACCCTAGAGACTGTGAGTATGAACAGGGTGATGGTACACTTATGATGGTGTCATTTGCCAATATATCACCTTTGACAGAACCCAGTATCACCTTATCTCTTCTCTGATTTATTTTGTCTTCTGTTCCTCATTAAAAGTCTGCTTTCTGTAAGTGGAGATATTGTCTTCATCAATATACCTCTACCTCCTAAATTCTTGCCCCTCAAATAATGGATGCTCAGTAAGTATTTGTTAAATAAATGTGGAATGATTTTCTTTTATAGAAAAAGAAACAAATGTTAGGAATACTAAGTAGTTTAAGAGATAAAATAATTTCAGAAGTTGTAAGAAGCTATGTACCTTATCTCTGCCACCAAACAGCCCTGTGAACTTAGAGAGATCATGCAGTGCTCTTTTCTTTCCCCTTTCAAATCTATAAAATAGGAATAATATTGCTTTTCTTTCTACTTTACAGTTTTGAACATAAAATCATGTAATGAGTATGAAAGCACTTTGGAAAATTAAAAGTGATGATTCAAATGTAAGATCTTATTGGGGAGGAGGCGGGTTATTGTTCAGAATGCCTTCTCCATAAGTGTATAGAATTGCTTTGAATTGGATTATCTATAGAAATTATTAAAGGCATTAAATTCTTATTTTTTTCTTATTTTCCTCCTTTAAAATATTGTGACTAAGAGCATTTGTAAAGTTGTGACCTCTGAGTATGCTTCCTCTAGGTAAGTCCTAGGTAATTTAATCACATGATAATAATATGAGGTATAGTTTTCAGGAAGATGAATTTTACTTTTGGTAGAAAGAAGATTTAGCACTAATAGGTCTCAGGATTTTCATGGATGATGACGGGGTCTCCAACAGTTCAAAGTAAACACATAATGCTATTTCAGAAGTCACAAGATGATTGCATCTCCTGGAAAGTCATTAATCAATGTTTAGGGGTTTTGATGGAAAGAAAAATCCTTTGCTCTCCTGGGCCCTTTGCATTACTTTTTCACTGAGAATTTTCTTTGGAAGGGTTGTCATCTTTTTTTCTGGATTTTTTTGAAAAGCTGCTTCTGTGTTCTGGCTGTAGGTTTGCAATTGGAGTTGATGGTCATAAGGGGAAGGCCAAAAGGAAAGATTTGGAGTAAGAATGCCAAGTCAATAGGCCTTGGTCAGACTATGGGCAGGGAAAAGAGAAGAAGGTGTTGCAGATGCTAGGTAGTGAGGGCTTCCCGAGAAGGAGGATCACAGCTGAGCTGCTCAGTGACTCTAAGAGGCAGATGCCATGAGGAGGACCAAGGGATGACAATGCTTACTGGACTATGTAATATAGGAAAGAAAGACCATGTGACACAAAATTAAAAGAAGCTTATACACCATCATTAATTAGCTTATACCCACTCAAATGTTTTCACTCACACCCATCCTTGAGGCTGTTGGTTGTCCTGAGACACTGCCCAGGATGGCTGTTTCTTTTCTTTCTGTGTAGTGGAAACCTAACCGGGTTTTGGAATCAGGCAACCTTGGCTCTAAATCTTTGCTATGTCTCTTCACAGGTGTGTGACCACAGATACATAATCTAGCTTTTGCATGTAATGATTTCTTTATCTGCAGGATGGAAAATAATATCCTTCTCAAGGGTTGGTGGAATAACATAGCTCCTGGTTTATACCCTGTCTTCAGCATCTTCATTGCTCTCCCCATCTTCCCCAGTCCTTCTGCTTCTATAACCCTCTAGTCTGCTTCATTGATCATGTCAATATTTGATGCTTGCTTTCATTTTTGTTTCAGCTGTATGAAGCTGAATTGGAAGAAAAGTGTTGGAGAATTTCCTACTGGGAAATATCTCCCGCCCACTGTTTTCTCTCTCCAGGTGGTGGTCTTCATTCTTGAAAATATTATTAATAAGAAATTAGCGGCAACCTACATGCTTGAAAATAAATGAGGTAATCATTATTCTTATTAGGATGCTGTCTTAATCCATTTGGGTTGCTCTAACAAAAAAGCTTAAATTCAACAGCATTTAAAAACAACAGAAATTTACTTTTCATAGTTCTGGAGACTTGGAAATCTAAGATCAAGGTACTGGAAGATTTGGTGTTTTCTGGGGGTGTGTTTGCTGGTTCATAGATGACAGTTTCTGGCTATTTCTTTACATGCTTGAAGGGGCTAGCTAGTTCACTGGAATTTCTTTTATAAGGGCATTAATTCCACTCTCAAGAGGTATGCTCCTATGCCCTACTCACTTTCCAAAAGGCTCCACCTAATATCACAATTTTGTGAGTGACAAGCTCAACATACGAATCTTTGGGGAACATAAAACCTGCAGATGACCAGAGCAGGTGTGGATTTTCCAGCCAATAAAATAATAGAGGACTTTTATGTGATTTGCTTTGGCATATATTACAAAAAGATTTCTCAATTGCATGGTACCCACCCAAGGGACTCATAGTGCCTACAACTTTACAGGGCCTCTTTATCCCAGAGAAGACATGATAAAATAACCCTTGGCCATAACAGGGTATTGAGAGTTTATGTTTAAGTTCTTTGAAAATTAGCTAAATTAATATTCACAACAAACACACAAAATGGGTGTATTAGTTTCTCTATATGTGAGGAGATGAAGATTTAGAGAAATTGAGCATCTTCCTTGTGAACACGTAGTAAGAGCTAGAACTCACATTTACATTAATTTGACTCCAAACCCCATGCTCTCATGAGAGTGAAAGTGAAATAAGTCTAATCTCAACAGGATGTCTTTCTTTGAGCAGTTTTGGTTGTCTAGTTCAATTATAGCTGGATAGCTATATTTTAATGGTACCGGTTGTAGTGTTCAATTATAGCTGGATAGCTATATTTTAATGGTACCGGTTGTGGTGTTCTGCCTTCACCCTGTCCTGCTTTCAGTAGGTTGGACTTAAATTCACCCTTTTTACTTTTGAAGGTGTTGACCTGGCACCACACACCAAAGGCATGAGGGCCCAGTTTTAGAGGCCAGAAACAAAGTAACTGCTTTATTTAAAAGCCATGCTGTGTCTGGAGCCTTTCTAGTGAGTTTTAAGTGCTCAAAAGTCAACTACATGCAATTTCAAATGAAGACTTACACGGTAACATTTACCAAATATGTGTAGAAAGATTTTGTAGACTTGAAAGTCATCTTCCTTCTAGCAAGACCCAGAACAGACTTTCAAAAGGCATGAATGACTAAGACAATATGAATGTCTTCTATTTCTCTTTAATTCCTCCAAAGTCCTGAACCCAACTAGTTCCTATCGTCTTTGTAGCTATCATGCTAGTTCAAGTCACCACCTGAGCTGGTCCCTTTCAGACAGAAGAGTCACCAGTTTCCCAGTAACAATAGGATCTAGACCACTGCGATTTTTAGCTTATCTAACCAGAGTAAATTTACTTTTCTTGCGCTAAGATCCCTGAACAAATATACTTTCTGCTTAGTGTGCTCTTTCTTGACCATTCAATGTTTAAGTCTTAGCTCAATTGCTAGTTTTTCACTTTTCCCCAGTCACCCCATATAAAGTAGCCAACAAATCACTCTCTATCTCATCTGTCTCTTTTACTATTCACCACAATATTTATCATACTCAAGTATTTATTTTTATTTACTGTTTTATCATTTCTTCATTTTCTCCATGAGCCAAGCAATCTTTTCAGATTTGCTCCCCAGGATCATTAGCACCGTGGACAGTGCCACACACCCAGGGGAGAGTCATTAAATACTTGAGATCTTTTCACTTGTATCACATCGAGATTGTTACTTGGAAAGACAAGGAAACAAATAATCACGATCAGGTGAGACAACATCAAGTTGTATAATGCTTGTACACTATACTGCTGAAGGGGAGAAGACAGAAAAATAGTGGAAAATGATGATTTATAAACTTCCAGTTTTAAAGAAAAATGTAAACACAAAGGATTGCAAACAACAAGCCACAACAAGGTACATTATACTAAAATATCTAAACCAAAGAATAATGAGAAAATCTTGAAAGCAGCCAGAGTGGTAAAATTAACCATTGGGTTTTCATTGGAAGCGGTGTCATCCAGAAAGCCATGGAAAAGCATTTTAAAGTGCTAAAAAGGAAAAATAGTGGGTGCTATATTTATCTAAGATTTTTTTTCCCCAAAGTAGAGACATTTTCAAGTGAACAAAAGCTGAAGGAATTTGTCACCAGAGGCTCACACTGCAAGGAATGTTAGAAGAAACTCTTCAGGCTGAAGGAAAACGATACTAGACTATGTACCTACGTGAAGGGAGAAAGAGCAACCAGAGTGTTCAACATGTGAATATAGAGAAATTGGTGTTCCCGTTTCTTCATTTAGGTATAATATAATTTACCATGTAGAGTAGAAAATGGTAGCAATGGATCATGGGGTCAAGTGGCAGGATAAGTACAGTATGGGCAATGAGAATTCAGTCTAAAAGTTATCCTATTATACCTGACATGGTATAGTTAAGAGCATACTGTAATTCCTAGAAAAAACACTAAATAATCATTTAAAATATTGTAGCTAAAAATTCCAACAAAGATAAGGTAAAAATATAAAAGATGGAGAGACAGAGAGATAGCCGATGTGGGACCAATAAGATTTTTTGTTCACTTTGGTGACATAGGATTACATATCCTTTTTCTGTAGTTCTAAAAATGGAGTCACTTACATATTTTAATTACTATTTATTGTTTCTTACTTTCCTGCTGTCAGTCTCTAGGAAAACCACTTGAATTCTCTGGGCTTCATTTTCTCCTGCTGAGGAACAAGTGGTTAGACTGTGATCCCAGTGAGTCTTTGCTTTGCTTTTAGTCTTTGCTCTGTAGCAGATAGAAGTCTGAGCAGAATTTCAACCTGTCCTTTCTTTACTGGGCAGCAGAGTATGTGTTACCCATGTTGAGTGCATGTAATTGATTTATGTGGTCCTAGAAAATAGGAATCTTGAGGTCTCACTGGGAGCCTAACATTGATGCGAATCTGCTCTCACCTGACTTAATGGTGTCCCTAATTGAGCCACATCTGAGAGCATCATAAGGTCACAGTGGCTCTTGTGGCTTCCTGAATAATTAAGCTGGCACTAGGATAAAATTTCTTACTGTATCCCATAAGCCTCCTGCAATACCACTCTGTGGCCATGAAATAGATTATACTTCCTTTAGTAGCTTGTACTCCCTCCAGTATAAAACCCCATCCACTTGCAGGAAGTTAGCTCCTTCCCAAACCTGGCGATTTCCACAACTTGGTGTGCACCCTGCAGCAGATTTCTCAAATATCTGTTCTCCTCAACTTGTCAGCATGCCACTTCTGAAGCTTATATTATGGCTGATCTCCTGGTCCTCTTTTTTTCCTTCTTCCTCCCCTCCTTCTGTCTCTGTCTTTCTCACTCTTTCTTAACCAGTGGAGGGAATAAAGCTATTCCTAATCCCCTCAGCATAATGGAGACATTACTATAACTTCACCAAGGTCAACAAGAACATACTCCAGGGTGCTATGAATGCACAGCAAGGCAGAGTGGCATAAATTCACCCTGGAGTTTGAGACCAAAGGTCCTTAGCAAATCAGCTTCCAACTTAGCTCCAGGCCTGTTTTCACCTGGAAAGGACACTTTTAACTCCACACTTGGGAATGCTACAGACATTCCCGTTTCCTGGAATCCAACTCTCCTTCTTCTCCAGGCCTCTCTCACTTAACTTCTACAAGACTGACTTCTTCTTAAGAATTTTGGGGGCTCATAATATTATTTATATTGCCACCATGCATCAATGATCATTTAGCCTTACCTATGACTTTTGCTGTTTTATTTGCTATTGTTTCTTTAGAGCCCAAATTATCCTCCTTTTTTTTAAGGGATGGTCTGTAAGTGCTCAACTTTCTGAGGTCACTGGAATTAGTAAATTGTCTTACTCTTCTTTCTTACTCAAATGACAGTTTGTGCCAAAGATTATAGCCACACCTAATTTTCCTTAAGAAGTAGCACCATGTGTTGCCAGTTAGATAGCTCTTGGAGTTTATTTTTAGTAACTTAATTTGTCTGTTTGACCCTTCCCCTTGGGGAAAGCTTTTATGTTTTTAATCCCTTTGTTTTGGAGGTTTTGAAATGTCATTACCATTTATCTATTTATAGGGTGTGGTTCTTTTTATGTTCATTATTGGACACTTTTTGAAATAAAGATTCTTCTTTTTAGTTCTGAGATATTTTCTTCTAGAAGGTATTTAATTATCTCTTTTCCAACATGAATTTTATCAACTTTAGAATTTGTTTTAGATGGACTCTGGGAATGCCAGGTCTCTCTTTTATGTCATTTGACTTTTTTTTTGTGTGTTTAACATATCTTGGGTATTTTGTTCTGAGAAAAATCCTTACCTTAACCTTCCAGTTTATTCCTTGTTCATCACATAATTCAATCCAACACACTTTTTAAAGTTTGGAAATCATATTTTAAATTTCCAAGATCTCTCATTATTTCCCAAATATGAAATTATCAATTACATTTATTAAAAATCTTACACTACTTATTCTGTTTTCCCCAAGTCTAGTTCTTCAGGTTGTTGAGTTAGTTGACTGTTTCGCAGTGAAGTGTATGTGTCAGGGTTTCCTAGAGAAACAGTACCGAGATACTTTGAGGCTATGAACTGACTCAGGTGGAGGAACTTGGATCTGGCTGTGAGTCCCTATCATAATGACCTAGGATGAGCCTCTGACCTAACAGACCTGAGGTCCTTTTGGTTTTATTAATCAAGAAGACCTTAAGGAGGTACTGATCTATGTTAGTTACAAGTGCGTTCAGATGCATTAGCCAGCTGTAAAGATTGCTACGTGTCTGTTTTTCTGTATTACCTATTTAGCTCTTCTGTTATTTTGGTAGCCATACAATGGTTCTTACTTACCTCCATAAATAAATGCTTCTACTTAGCTGCAGCTGCTTCTGTATAATCCCATTATCAGAATTATATTTCAATGGTAATGTCTCCCATCTTCACTCCCATGATCCCTCTATTTATGCTTCCTGTGAAGCTGGAGTAACAGGTATGTACCATGCCTAGCATTTTATTGGTTGAGATGGGGGGGGGTCTCTTAAATTTTTGTGCTGGATGGCCTGGAACTACATCCTCCAACCCCCAGGATTACAGAAATGAGTCACTGTACTTGGCCAGTGGAGCCACTGTAGATTGCAGGTTACAGTTAGCCAACTGAATGTGATAAAACAATTAGAACTATTCTCAGCCACTGAATCCAGAATCTCAGTGTGCATCCATGTTGATTAATTCCTGAAGCAACGTTGTGTTTCTCTGTGTCTGAACTAGAATACTTAGGATTCATTCCTACATGAGTTCCTTTTCTGAAAATATAAATTTTAGAAATTTATAGTTATTTTGATATATATGCCTCCTCTCTCTGGTATGACCTTGTAATTAGGACCCTACTGAAAGCCAGGATAAGGTCTTAGAATACATGTGAAAACAATGAGGGGAGTGGTAGCAAGCTGGGTGCTGGGGGCTCACACCTGTAATCCTAGCTGCTCAGGAGGCAGAGAGCAGGAGGATTGTGGTTCAAAGCCAGCGGGGCAAAGAGTTTGAGGGACCCTATCTCCAAAAAACACATCACAGAAAAGGGCTGGTAGAGTGGCTCGAGGTGTAGGCCCTGAGTTCAAGCCCCAGCACTGCAAAAAAAAAAAAAGAGATCTTTCCTTTAATTGTTAAGTCTTTCAAGTGACATTATGCTGCCTTGAAGTAAGTCATGACCTTACTCATCAGACAGAGGAACAGTGGCTTATTTCTCCTGACAAGGAAGTGGGGCTTTGGGTTTGGAATACTGTCTCTCAGTGTCACCCTTCCAATTCTCAAGTCACAGCTTTAATTTCCACATACAAGAGGCTATGAACGTCACCCGTAGTATTCCTGCAGAGTTATGCTCTGGTTCTGTTACACCAGCTGTACAGAGTTGCAAGTTGTTTATTTTCTGGAAACTGTAGAAAGTCCAGGTTTGTACTGTGTTTTGAGTAGAGAATTTAAATCCCCAAACCTGTCATTTTGTTTTTTTAAACTTCCCAGTGCAGTTAGAAGTAGCCAACCCACCCCTATAATCCTAATATTCCTGGAAGTCATTTTACTGTGCGATGGCAATTGACATTTTGTTTGGTTACATCATGATTTAAAAAAGCACTATAATTCAGGTGACCATGGGTCATCCTTTAAGTTACGACTGTTTTTCATCCAAACTTGAAAGACTTCCAGTCCAAGAAGAAGGGAGACAGTGTTCCAGATTCCTATCCTTATTGGTGTGCTATTTGTAATTTTCCCTACGCCAAATTCTTTTTAATGTGGACTTCTTTTGCTGATAACAAGCCACTATAGCTTCTTTAATTATAAGGGCAGTCTTAAAATTGTGGGAGAGGGAGTGGCTTTGTAGAGATAGGCTGGGAATGGTTCTTGACTAACACTGGAAAAGTGGCCAAGGGAGCTCTGCCACTTGTCCAAGACACAAGAATGGTTAGAGTTAGGAAGTCATTATCCAAATTGGTAACTCCAGGAAACAATGAGTGATTGACTCCTTAGCTGTACCACTTCAGCTCTAATCCATTCTAGTACGGGGATGCACAATGGCCTGCACCTGGATCTCAATTTCTATACATCTAGGGCCTTAACATTGATTGGGGCCTTTAGGATGCAACAGGAAAACTGAGTTACTCCTACACTGAGCTTTCTAGAAGCAGAAGCAGAAGAAATCCTATTTCTACCTAGCTTTTCCTTTTGTTCCTCCCAAATCCCATAAGGATGTAAATGCTTGGTGGTAACTTGGTTGTGTACCAAATACCAAATGTATAGGAAAATAGAAACTCTTGGCTATTCTCTCTTGAATTCACAGTGACTGCACATTACAAGGGGCCATAATAGAGTTGAGTGGATTAATCCATAATAATAGTCCTAGGGATTGTTCTTTTCTCTGATAGTCTTGCTGCAAAAGCAAAAGTAAGTTTTATCTTTTTTTCATGAAGTAATTTGTCCAAGATATTTAAATTTTTTTTTCTTTTGTGGTTCTGAGGCTTGAACTCAGGTCAGGTGGAGCCACTCCACCAGACCTATTTTTACGAAGGTTTTTTTCTAGGTAGGGTCTCTCTTTTTTTTTTTCCAGTCTCATAGTGAGTTTACTATAGAGTTGACACAGCAATACAACCCTCCTATTTGCCAGTTCAGTGTTAATGATAAAAATGTTTATGATCTCAGTTCTTTTTGTTGTTGTTGTTCATTCACATGTGCATAATAATTGTTTGGGTCATTTCTACCCCCTGCTCCCCTCCCCACCCTTCCCTTCTTTCCCCACTTTGTTCCAGGCAGGTCCGGTTCTGCCCCTATCACTGATTTTGTTGAAGAAAAGACATAAGCATAATAAGGAAGACAAAGCATTTTTGCTAGTTGAGTTAAGGATAGCTAAACAGAGAGATTCCTACTATTGCTTTCATATACCCATGTGTTACATCCCATGTTGATTCAACTCTAACTGATCTTTACATTGGTTCCTGATCCCCTGCCCATGATAACCTGTCATTTTAAGGTTTCTGTATTAGTTCCTCTGGAGTGGGGACATCAAATGCTTTCATGTTTTGGGTTTTCTATCTATCCCTATATCTCCCGTATGTGCGCTCCCCTCTTCTGTGATCCAAGTCCAACCACATTGCTGCATTTGCCCTAGATCTGAAGTCCGCGTATGAGGGAGAACATACGATTTTTGGTCTTTTGAGCCTGGCTAACCTCGCTCAGAATGATGTTCTCCAGTTCCATCCATTTACCTGCACATGATAAGATTTCATTCTTCTTCATGGCTGAGTAAAAGTACATTGTGTACAAGTACCACATTTTCTTGATCCATTCATCAGTGGTGGGGCATCTTGGTTGCTTCCATAACTTGGCTATTGTGAATAGTGCTGCAACAAACATGGGTGTGCAGGTGCCTCTGGAGTAACCTGTGTTGCATTACTTTGGGTATATCCCCAGGAGTGGTATTGCTGGATTATATGGCAGGTCTATGTTTAGATTTTTAAGAAGTTTCCAAATTTTTTTCCAGAGTGGGTGCACCAGCTTGCATTCCCACCAGCACTGGATTAGGGCTCCTTTTTCCCCACATCCTCACCAACACTTGTTGTTGGTGGTGTTTTTGATGATGGCTATTCTAACAGGGGTGAGGTGGAATCTTAGTGTGGTTTTGATTTGCATTTCCTTTATGGCCAGAGATGGTGAGCATTTTTTCATGTGTTTTTTGGCCACTTGAATTTCTTCTTTTGAAAAAGTTCTGTTTAGTTCAGTTGACCATTTCTTAATTGGTTCATTTATTTTAGGAGAGTTTAATTTCTTAAGTTCCCTGTATATTCTGGTTATCAGTCCTTTGTCTGATGTATAGCTGGCAAATATTTTCTCCCACTCTGTGGGTGGTCTTTTCAGTTTACAGACCATTTCTTTTGTTGTGCAGAAGCTTTTTAACTTTATGAAGTCCCATTATTCATCCTTTCTCTTAGTTGCTGGGCTGCTGGGGTTCTATTGAGGAAGTCTTTGCCTATACCTATTTGTTCCAGAGTGTTTCCTACTCCTTCTTGTAGTAACTTCAGAGTTTTGGTCTGATATTTAGGTTCTTGATCCATTTTTAGTTGATACTAGTACAGGGTGACAAACATGGATCTAGTTTCAGGTTTTGCAGATGGTTAACCACTTTTCCCAGCAACATTTGTTGAAGAGGCTGTCTTTTCTCCATCATATATTTTTGGCACCTTTGTCAAAAATGAAGTGGGCATAGCTGTGTGGATTCATATCCGGGTCCTCTATTCTGTTCCACTGGTCTTCATGTCTGTTTTTGTGCGAGTACCATGTTGTTTTTATTGCTATTACTTTGTGATATAGTTTGAAGTGAGGTATTGTGATACTGCCAGCATTTTTCTTTTTGTTGAGTATTGCCTTGGCCATTCGTGGTCTCTTGTGTTTCCAAATGAACTTTAGGGTAGATTTTTCAATTTCTGTGATGAAAGTCATTGGGATTTTGATGGGAATTGCATTAAACATGTAGATTGCTTTCTGTAGTATAGCCATTTTTACTATGTTGATTCTACTGATCCATGAGCACGGGAGATCTTTCCATCTTCTGTAGTCTTCCTCGATCTCTTTCTTCAGGAGTTTGTAATTCTCCTTGTAGAGGTCATTCACATTAGGTAGGGTCTCTTGAACTATTTGCTTGGACTGGCTTTGAACCACGATCCTCCTGATCTCTGTCTCCTGAGGATTACAGGTGTGAACTACCAGCAACCGGCTGGAGATATTTGAATTTTGATGTGCCCAAATTTAGCAGTTTCAATTTATAAATTCTGTTTGTTGTCTCTAGTTTAAGAAGACCTCTCCTTTCTTAATAGGAAAATATGTATTTTCCTCTAATCCTTTCAACTTTTTGTTTTATATTAATGATATGATTTTGTGTCTAACTTTATTTTTTTAAGAATATGCTCTCTTGTTCAACACTACTTAGTTAATAGTTAAATCTTCCTAGTAACTTTAAATGCTACTTTTATAACATGCAAATGTTTCATATATTGTATTTAAGCTTGTTTCTGGACTCTTTATTCTATTCCAAGGATTTATTTGTCTAGTTCCATGAACTAATTTCAATAATATTTTAGTTCATCTTAATTTTGGTAGGACAAATCATCCTTCTGTGTTCTCTTTTTTCATAATTACCTTGATACATTTACTTTTTCATATTACTTTTAGAATTAGCTTGTCAAATTCTATTACAAATTCTTGAGATGCTTGTTATGATTGAATTAACTTCATAGATTAACTTTGAAAGTTTGATGTTTTTATGACACCAAGTCCTCCTAGGCAATAACACCAACTATCTCTCCATCTATTCTGGTCTTCTTTTATGTCCTTCAATAAAGTTTTATAGTACCTTCCAGAAAGGTCTTATATACAGTGTTCATTCCAAGAAGGCTTTCAGTGCTTACTTCTTTTATGGTAAACAGGATCTTTTTTTTATAGGAAATATATTGATTTTGGCATGTTGCTCTTGAATCTGGATTCCTTGCTGCAATATTTCTTCTTAGCTTAATAGTTAAAGTTTATATGATTTTTAAGTGGGAAGCATCCAGGACAATAAGGCAAATATCACAGTAATGCTTGTTTAGTTCTCTCTGCAGAAAAATAATTTAAAAATTTAAAACACCATAAAATATTGAAAAACAGCAACCAGGCACTATTTGAAATACAGAAGACAGAAAAATATTAATATTGCTCATAGACATAATTCTTTATAATAAAGTAAGAGATCATTATAATAGGAAAATAGGCAAAGGTTATGAATACATAGTTTGCACGAACAAAAAGAAAATGCCATCTTCAATAAATGTGGGACAAGTGTTAGCTCGTTAGTAAATAGGTAAAGTGAATCTGAAAGTTGTAATTTGCCATCTATCAATTTGGAAAAAGGAAACAACCAACCCTCTTTGCTGTCATTAGTTTGGAGAGATTTTCTTTTCACTGACAACTCTCTTCAGTAGCTTCTTTAGTAGAAGACATCACAAACCTTAAAATCTCCTATGCTTCAACCTAGCAATTTCGTTTTTAGGAATTCTATTATGTACATTTCTGAGGTTTCTTTATGGTTGTACATGACGATGAAGGATTTTTTTTTGTGTGTGTGTATGATTTAAGCATTTTGCAAAATGCTGGTTTAAATAAAGCTTTTAAGTAACAAAGGTTTGTGAATGTGCTAATGCATAGCTGCAATATAAACCTTAAGAAAATGTTTAAAAAGTTATTGTGTAAATTTGTGCAGGGAGGGGATTGTTGCAAGGGTTTAGATTACTAGAAACAGGATTAGAGAAATACAGACTTAATGTTATTATTTTGGAGCTGTAAAACTGAGCTGTAAGTATATTTGTAATAACACTGAACAGTAGAGCAAAACATAGTTAATACTCCAAATGTTTAAGAATAGATAACATTTAAACAGTGATTCCAACATCAACTTGATTGAGTACTGTAGCTGTAAAGTACATTTTAAGAAAGTATAATTAACGCAGAGAAAATGTTCATGATATTTTGTAATGTGCAAACTCAGGCTATAAAGATCTAAGCCTATTGTATAATATACTTTGGGGCATATATATATATATATATATATATATTATATATATGTATATGAGAGAGAGAGAGAGAAATATACATGGAAATATGTGTGGGAGGAGAGAATTATTAAAATGTTAATAGGTGAACCTGCTGACTCATGAAATTACTTGCAACTCTAATTTCCTACCTTCAGTCATTTGTTTTTCCCTTAATGACTATAAATTGCTTCTAAGAAAATGCTGTTTTAAAAAGTTATTGTAAATGAGTTGTCTTTTAAATTTTCACAAATTATTGTTAAATGTGCCTTCTGCCATCCCTCCATTCCTTTCCTGATTTTTGTCTGTGGTCTCTATTGAATTCTGTCCATGTGACCAATTGTTTTAATTGAGAGTGGTTATTACTCTGTGCAGCTGTCATTACTCTTTCAAGGTGACATTTAATATGTGAATTTTTAAATCAGGCTTTATCTTTGATGCAGAAAATAACACCCTTTCAAAGCATCTGTTGCATTTTAAAAGTGTGTTCAGATGATATCTTTCCTATTAATTATTAATCTCATAACCAAATGCATTCCATGAAATGTGAACACTTCCTAGTTCTGAGGACATTATGACATGTAAATGGCAGGCCATCAAGAGCTTTGACTCTTGGACAAAATAGCTACTTTGCAGTTCTTTTTCACAGTGTGGGTGCTGCTGTGAGGGCCTGTGAAGCACTCACTGGCCACCTCGTTTTAATTTTGAACTAGGCTCATCCTGGTAAAAAGGCCGACCTTCTTTGGTTTTGTACTTCTGGGCCCAGCTTCCTTGTCCTCATTCTTATCCTAGCTCCTTGTACAGTTTCTGCCCATCTGTAGGAGCTGTGTCTCCAACCCTTTCTTCCCTCCTTGCTTTCTTCTTAGGTCACGCTCTCTACTGCCGTGGAGAATTTCCCTCTGTTCTCTGACATTTAGGAAAGATCAATCTCATGAATGTCTCTGGTGTTAAAAACTCACAATGTGTAGTCAACAGCATGGCAACTCTCAAGAAAGCCATGGGACTTATCCACTGTTAGTATTAGGGCTGTACCTCCTTCTCTACGGAGTCATGAATTCAGGCTGCCTCTTGTTCTTTAGTGGCTAACCATTCCCTGTGACTTGAATGTGTCAGGAAACAGAGTGTATGTGTTAGCTTGACTGGGCAGTGAGGACAAAGGCACAGAAGAGAGAAACAGCATAGCTTCAAAGCCTTTGGGGTGTGGTTACAGTATAATAGTTAACCTGGTTGGTAGTGGGGCATTAGGACAAAGGGCCCCCTGAGGCTGGGCTGTAGCTAAGTGGTAGAGCACACCTTTACGCTTAGCTTGCCCAAGTCCCATCCCCAGCATGGCCTAAAAACCAACCAAATAAATAAAAAACCAGAACCAAAATCCAAACTCAAACAAAAACCAAAGGACCCCAAACATCCTGAACATTCTGCAGGATATCCAGAGGGATTCACAGACCTTTTGAATAATCAAATAACTTGACTATATTTCTATAATGGAAATGTCTGGTGAGGAATAATAAATGAAGGAAGTGAGACTGGAGGCTGAGTATTGGCGATGTGAAATGTGAGGAAATCAGTTGGAAGGGTAATCAGTGCTGGGGTAGAAAGAGAGGAATGTCATAGATAAAAATGGGGACAAGAGGCTCCAGAAATGAGTTGACAAAGGACAGAAACCCAAATCAGAGTCACTTAGGCCAATGAAAGAATTCATTGGTTCATGGAACTTAATAGTTTTTATGTTATCATTAATGACCCTGTGTCCTCATATACAACTAGTAAAAAGTATTACATGGGTACTTCTTTAGATTCAGAAATTTATGTGTCCAGTTATGATTCTAAAACCATAAAATGCTTAAAAATCCATTATTTAAGACCAGGGATTATATTTTTTCTATAGTGAGGAACTCTAATTTGATTGAAAGACAGACAGGAGTTAAGGACCTCTACTGCTCTGGTACACCTTGTTTTTGTTTTATATATTTTGATACTGTTATTTAACTTAAAACATTTCAGGACTAGTTTTGTTTTAATCAAACAGAGCACAAAGAAAAGCAATAAAAAATAGCTTCTTCTGTTATACCTCCTCTTTAACAGTTCTGTATCATGATGACAACCTCATTTAATGATAAATTTTTGTTTAAACAAAAAAGGCTGAAACCAGTCTTCTTTGTAATTCTGAAATGCCTTGAGCTCACTCTCACTCCAGATCTCTGCATTCAGTTTTCCTCTGTCTAGGACGTTGTTCCTCAGGTCTTTTTTTCTTTGGCTGTCTCTTCATCATTTCAGCAGTGGGTCAGTCGAAGGTCATTTATTACTCAAAGAAGGCATCTTGTACCACGCAATCTGCATCAGCCCCTGCCTCCCCACTTTCCGTTCCCATTTTGCCTGGATTTGTTTTCCTTGTAGAACATACAAGGGTCTAAAATCAGTTTATCTTTCTACTTATTTGACTATTTAATGTCTATCCCATTAGAATGTCAGCTGTAAGAGCACTTGTACCCAGAACCTCACCACTTAGAAAAATAGCAGGTACACCATTGGCACTCCATGCATACCTAAATGAAATGTTATGCTAATGTTGGATTTTCAGTTTTTGGGTTCCTTGTTCTCTTCAGGAACATTCCTGCCACTGGACACTTGTCTGGCTGCCCCTGCTCCTTGAATACTTTTGCCTAAATATCTCTTCAAATATTTACTTAAATATGGTCTTTTTTCATGAAACATACCTGAGCAGCTCTGTTTAAAAGTTTCCTATACAAAAATCAAGCTATTTCCGATTCCTCTTACTACATTTGTCGTCCTCTTAGAACTTGTGTCTACTTTGACCACTTAGATGGTGCAGTTATGTGCTGGTTTGTTCTGTTTGTTCTCCTAGATCCAGTGTTCACATCTGTCTGCTCTGTACCCTAAAGCTCAATGTGTGAGCACCTGAACTCTCACTAGGATCATCCTGTACTAGCTGAGTTCTGACCCCCTTCTTCACTAAAGAGCCATTATTTATTGTGGGCTTCTCTTCATTGTCATGGAAGCTCTGTGGGGGTGGGGGTGGGGACAAGCATTTCTGTCTGTGGACCACTGATGGATCTTGTGTGCCCAGAATGGTGCCATATGCACAATAGATGCTCGGAAAAACTTTTACCGGTTATTGATCTGGCCTTAGAACAACAGGTTTAGCTATTTACATGATCCTTTAACTATCCTTTTCCCTTCACCCCACATTTTGATAATTTAATATATTTAATATGATTTTAATTGTTCTCTTATCTTTGCAAGAACATGGTTAAAGCTTGACTTATAAAATTGTTTCATAAAATTTAGACAGTATCCTTTGATTGTGTCTAAAATGAGAGATTTGGAGTTACTATCTTTCCACTTTTCTTGTTGAAAGTTACCTTTTGATAATACTAAGTTCAGTGATGCATCTTTTCTGTTTTAAGCTCTATATTAGTCTGCTAGGGCTGCAAGAACAAAACGTCATGGTCTGGGTGATTTTAAGCCACAGAAATGTGTTACCGTATGGTCCTGGAAACTAAAAGTCCAAGATCAAGGTGATTACAGGTTTGGCTTAGCAGATGTCTGTGTACTGATGTTCCTGGAGTCCCTGTTGTGTGTCCAAATTTCTTCTTCTTACCCAGACACTCATCAGGTTGGATTAGGGCCCTCCCTAAAGGTCTTATTGTTACTTAAGCATCTCTGTAAAGGACCCATGTCCAAATGTAGTCATCTTCTGAGGGACCAGGCATTAAGGCTTCCAAACCACTTGGGAAGAGGAGAAAATTCAGCCCATAACAAGTCCCAATTAAGTCTTCTGTATTTGTCTACAGTTTAGTTCTAAAAGTTTAAGCCAACATGAAGTACAGATTGTATATTGAATGTTTAAATTATTCAAGGCATTTGTAAGTTGTGTGTCAGGATGATATTCTCTTCATATGACCTCAGTGTTCATAGAAGAGGAAAATTCCCAGGGTCATGGCAATGGAGTCTTTTCTTCTGCTTCACAATCATGCCACATTTTATTTACTTCATATTTGAAATGACTTTCCCACTCAAATTCTTGGTTTGTGAGGCACATAGAATATATTAAATTCAGCACAATTTTCCTGCCATGTTGTATGAGCTTTGCCCTGTGGCTTTTTAGCATCTGACACTCAAATTTAGATGGATTTGTAATTCTTTGTAGGTGAACTTTTTTCTGTGATAGTTAGAATAATTCATTCATCTTTATAGTACTCAAATTTCACAAGATAGCCTTTTCAGTCTTCCTTAGTTTCATGTCTTTCTTGAGTAACAGGAAATTTGATTTCACTCTATTCTTGGCTTTGTCTTTTGAGATATATGTTGCCTTAATGGATTTGTGGTCTTACCATGTCTTTTAACTTTTCTCTCATATTTTATGTCTTTTTGTGCTTTCACTTTATGCTACAGTGGACTTTCTTGACCTCATGCTATGCTTTGATTATGTTGCTGAAAAGTTCATGTGTTGGGAACTTGGTCCCCAGTGCAGAAGTGTTGAGAAGTGGAGCCTTTGGGAGATGACTGGGTCATAAGGAATGGCTTAGTGCATAGGTTAATGTTATGATGGATATCACAGGAAAGATTTTGTTGCAAATGCAAGCTGTCTGGCAAAGTCACTATGTCTCGCCATGCAATGAATGCCCTCTGCTGTGTAAGCAAGAAGCCCTTTACCAGTGGCTGGTACCCTATTTCTAGAGAATTCCCAGCTTCTAGAACTGTGAGCCAAATAATCCTCTGTTCTTTATAAATTAATCAATTGTGGTGTAGCAAAAGAAAATGGACTAAATGTATTTCCCAATGTTTGTGTTGTGTTGTCAATTTTAGGTACTATATTTTGAATTTCAAGGAGCAGTTTCTTATTACATAGCTGTAACTGTGTCATTGTTACTTTTTTAAAAAAAATATTTTAGCTCTACATCTTTATCAATGCCAATAATAAAACCTCTTGTAGCAGAAAAGTCAAGCTGGGCTCTGATGTCTCTTGCAGGTAAATCCTAGCTATTTGGGAGGCTGAGATCGGGAGGACTAAGGTTCAAGGCCAGCTTAGGTAAATAGTTTGTAAGACCCCAACTCCAAAATAACCAGAGCAAAAATGGACTGGAGTTGTGGCTCAAGAGGTAGAGTGATGGCAAAGCCCTGAGTTCAAACACCAGTCTCACACACACAAAAAAAAGTCAATTATTTACAAGTTTTTCCTCCCAATATTTTAATGTTGAAAAAATTTTGAACTAATTTATTACCATTACTTTAAAGACACTTTCTATTACCATCCCTCTGTCATTAGTGACCTCCCCTTAGAATGATTTTTTTTATAATATTATTTATATTTGTATTAGGACTATATTCCATATATGAGAGGAAACATGCAACCTTTGGCTTTTTGAACCTCACTAACTTCACTTCTTTGTGACTGCATAAAATTCCACTGTACATAAATACTACATTTTCTTAATCCATTCTTCCTATGCAAGAATGACTATAGAATATTTAAACTCATTGAAATCACCATAAGAGGGGAACTAAGGTAGAGAGGATGAACCAGTTCAGGATATAATATATATAAACATGGAGATGTCACACGGAAACTCCCTGTATAGCTATCTTAAACAAATAAAAATATCTTTTTGTTGTTATTTTGTTTTTACAAAAACAGAGAACAGGAGGCTAGAACAGGTCCTATCTGGGGATTGGCACCAGTGGGAGGAGGAGGGTATAAGGAAAGGGATGGCACCAGTGGGAGGAGGAGGGTATAAGGAAAGGGTGTGGGAGGTGAAAATGGTAGAAATATGGTGTGCACATATATGTAAATGGGAAAATGAGACCTGTTGAAACTATTCTGGCAATGGGGGGAGGAGGAATAAAGGAGGATGATGGAGGGGGTGAATTCAACTATGATATATTATAAGAATCCAGCACAACATTAATTTAAAAAAAGCCACTTTCTAAAACTATTTTGCACAAAACAAAATATTTTATGTAAATTCTATTGACAGTATGCACAAAAAAACACTCATACAGCTTTAGACTTAGTTCTACATCTTGCCATTTCTAATGCTTTCTCTCAGTCCCTGTATTTATTGGATTTTAGTTATTTATGTTGACTTTTCTCCATTTCATTGTGAATAGCTTTTTTTTTTTTTTTTAGAAAAAATTATATTTGGAGGTCATTTCCTGAGTCCTGCTTATGAGAGTGGTTTTCTGTTGCTTTCACATCTCAGTGACAAAGTGGCTGACATTAGAATTCTGGGTCATAGTATTATTTTTCACTCTAATTGCCACTTGGCAATTAGAGGTGCTGAGGAGAAATGAGAGTCTAGTTCTGTATTTTCTTCTTCTAGCTTTCTGGATGCTTCTACAATTACTTCATTCTTTATCCTTGAAGTAAAAAAAGTCACCATGATGAGTCTAAATGTTAGAATTCTTTCGTTAATGCTCTCACCTATGAATTTTCAGGTGTGGGTTTCAGCAAAGGGAACATTTCTTTCAGGTGATTGAGTTTTGCCTTTGTAATATTAATTCTGATCTCTACTGAAACCCCAACTATCCGTATTTTAAATTCTGAGCTGTTCTTCTATCTATTTTCTTTTGGATTGCTTTCTCTGATTTTGGTAGGATTCCTCACATTTGCGATCGACAGCAGAGTACAGAATCCATTCTTTATGGCCTTCCCTGCTGTTGTCTGTCCTTTCCTCACCATGACTTCTCAGTTTTCACTTCAGTGCCTTGGTTTTTCACATCGTCTGTCTTCTTTTGCTTTGCATTTGATCATCTTTTATGTTCACTGAGCGTATAAAACAGGTGTTTTGCTAGGTAGAGTAAATGCCTTTCAACAATGTTTGTTTTCTGCCTTGTGTGCTGGGTATTTCTTTCTCTTTTATGTGCCTCCTTTTATTTTTCAGGTTTCTTTGCTCTTTCTGTTTTGAGAAAAGGCATATTCTCTTTAGATATTTGTTCTAGCACGAGCAGCTTCTCTTTGGTTCCAGAGCTAGTGTAATGGACGTTGTTAGTATTCTATACTGAAAAATTCTGACTTAGCTTCTGTAGAGTGGTGGGTGGATTTTGTGGAAAGACAGAGACCAAGGACAGTCCCAGCAGGGAGCTCCATCTTCACAAACATTCTTATCATCTAGGGGGAAGAAACTTCTTCTGTTGTTTATCTTGTAAAAGTAATTGATTCTGTATATTTATGAAGCAAATTAAGATTCCTCCTCCATATTGCTGTTCAATCTAGGAGGTATAGGGTAGGGTTCCCTCCCCACCACTTCCTAAAATATAAATGTTTCTGGAAAGGGAATTGTGACCTACCCCTTGGCAACTCTGTAAAGCCTTGTGGCAAGTGGATGACAGCTCCCTTCACCCCCGCCATCCTGTTTTTCCTTACTGCAAGTTTTGTTTTATCTGTGACTATGGAGAAGTTTGTAAACTCTTATGAGTCTCAGTTTAAATTTGTCAGTAAAATCTCATCCTCTTAAAAGTGTGAAAGTTTCAGCAATAAGTTATAATGCAGGAGAAACTTACAATGATTTGTAAGTTGGGAAAATTACAAAAGTACCTCCAAGGGTCTTTTTTCAAATGAGACTCAAATAAGATTAGCCCAGTACTACGCATAGAAAACTCTCAGGAAATTCTAGCTCTTATAACACACACGGGCAATGTTGTTATCTTTATGCCATGTTAGCTAGTTTTCGTTTGTTCACATCTCCCCTTAAGCTGGAAATTCCCACTTCAGAAGTCTGCTTGACATGCTGGGGATACTGCCAGTGTTACCAACGGGTCATCTCTAAATTTAAATGCCCTGTGAATAAGGCTTCAGAAAAAATAAGGCTTCAATAAGGAAGGTTATTTTGGACAGCACAGCCTCAATGAAGAAAACCAATATGTTTTTTCACCCACAACCATCTTGTCCTTTCTCAATCAGGAACAAATCATTTAAGCTAGCTGATGATGACAGATTTATTAAATTATGTGCTGTCATCCTCAGGGTAGCACAGGGATTTAGATGGAGTCTAAAAGAAGCTGCTTGGCTGCAAAATGGTGATGCTATTCTTCAACCTTTTTGTTTTTAACTGGACAAATTTTTATGAATATGTCCTCCTTTTATCTCCCTTTTGGTTGCCCAGTAGCACACAGAAAAAGCAGAATAGATGCTTGTTTCTTTTTACCAGTTCTTTTTAGGTTATAAAGACAAGAGGTTTATTCTGGCTCATAGTTCTGTCCCTGATCTGTCAGCTGCCTCATAGCTTGGTGGAGGGACTCTCACTGGCAGGACCGTGTGTTAGATGGAGGAAGACAGAGAGGTTTCGTGATGAGAGAGGAACCAAGAAAGCAAGCTGAGATGTTGAACCTGCTTCACAACAACCTAACCCAGTCTTAGGGAAAATCTTTATCAGTTTTTTTTTCTTTTATTATTCATATGTGCATACAATGCTTGGGTCATTTCTCCCCCCTGCCCCCACCCCCTCCCTTACCACCCACTCCGCCCCCTCCCTCTCCCCCCACCCCCTCAATACCCAGCAGAAACTATTTTGCCCTTATCTCTAATTTTGTTGTAGAGAGAGTATAAGCCATAATAGGAAGGAACAAGGGGTTTTGATTTCCTGTGCATGTGTGTTACCTTCTAGGTTAATTCTTTTTAATCTAACCTTTTCTCTAGTTCCTGGTCCCCTTTTCCTATTGGCCTCAGTTGCTTTAAGGTATCTGCTTTAGTTTCTCTGCATTAAGGGCAACAAATGCTAGTTAATTTTTTAGGTGTCTTACCTATCCTCACCCCTCCCTTGTGTGCTCTCGCTTTTATCATGTGCTCAAAGTCCAATCCCCTTGTTGTGTTTGCCCTTGATCTAATGTCCACATATGAGGGAGAACATACGATTTTTGGTCTTTTGGGCCAGGCTAACCTCACTCAGAATGATGTTCTCCAATTCCATCCATTTACCAGCGAATGATACCATTTCGTTCTTCTTCATGGCTGCATAAAATTCCATTGTGTATAGATATCACATTTTCTTAATCCATTCGTCAGTAGTGGGGCATCTTGGCTGTTTCCATAACTTGGCTACTGTGAATAGTGCTGCAATAAACATGGGTGTGCAGGTACCTCTGGAGTAACCTGTGTCACAGTCTTTTGGGTATATCCCCAAGAGTGGTATTGCTGGATCAAATGGTAGATCAATGTCTAGCTTTTTAAGTAGCCTCCAAATTTTTTTCCAGAGTGGTTGTACTAGTTTACAATCCCCTCCAGCAGTGTAAGAGGGTTCCTTTTTCCCCGCATCCTCGCCAACACCTGTTGTTGGTGGTGTTGCTAATGATGGCTATTCTAACAAGGGTGAGGTGGAATCTTAGCTCTTTATCAGTTTTTAAGATAATGACTTTCTGTCTTATTTTCTTCCACAGGTAAAAAAATTATTTCTCTATCATTATAAACTCCTGATTTGTAATATAGTGTTATGGACTCCAATCCCCTGTTCTTTTATTCATGTTGTGAGAATCTGAATGGGGTACAACCACCTGAAAACATAGAGACAAAATATAAATAAACATAGAAAATACTTAGAAAATTTGTAGAAAATATAGAGCTAACACCAAGACACGATCTGGTGAAATGACTAGACTACAAAGGGAAAGAAAAATGCTTAGGGCATTTAGACACAAGTACAAGTGATTTTGCTGTTATTTGTTGTTGTAGACAGGATCTCACTGTGTAGTTCAGGCTGACCTCAAGCTCTTGATCCACCTGCTTCATCTTTCCAAGTACTGGGATTATAGAAAGTGCCACCATGCCCAGTTAGAGCACATGATTTTTAAGGGGAAAGTAGTTTATCATCAAACTTTTTGACAGCAATCCTTCGTGCAAGAACTAAATGGTTTAATATATTTATGATTCAAGGAATAAAAATGTGAGCTAAGGATTTTATATCCAGTTAAACTGAAGTACACGTATGAAGGAAATGACAGGTGTGGTGATTCCTACCTGTAACCCCAGAATAGAGGAGGCTGTGGCCAAAGCAAAGCAAGCTGAGACCAGCCTGGGCTACACAGTGGGACATTCTCTCATCAAACAAATAAAAACAATTACAAAGGAAACAAACTATAGTTAATACATGGGAAATAAAGAAATATTGTTTCCATGAACTTTTCCTGAAGAATCTCCTAGAGAATGTTCCAGATAAGAATGACAAAGGAAACATTAACACTAGGACATATGATTTGTACTTAAAATATAAAGGGTAATGGGGAAGGAGCGGGGAGGAGAGAGAGAGAGAGAGAGAGAGAGAGAGAGAGAGAGAGAGAGAGAGAGAGAATGCTTTGACAATGTTTGTGAAGTTCAATGTTAAGGTACAGGGAGAGGATGGCAAGAACATATGAAAAGTTTTAATTGGTTTCAATAATCAGAATTGGTTGTATTTGCGTCACCTTTCTGAAACTGTTGGTGTAAGGTGGATAGAACCAAGAGGATTGTATAATTCTTTCATCTGTTTTGCACTGATAACCAATATTCTTCATGTGGATGAAGGGAAATAGAGAAGTAACAGAGGAGAGGATAGTAAAGAAAATCCCTGTATTAATTTGAAAGGAAATGTTGCAAAGCATCTTCAAAAACTCTTTCTTTGTCTTTGTCTCTGCCTCTGTCACTTTTTCATCTGTCCTCTAAAAAACTGTAAAGCAATGACCAGTCCATTCACAACGAGTATTGCTGACACTAAGATTGTTGTTTTGAAATACTGTTTCTTATTGAACTGTCTGTTTCTAGGTCAAAACAGGAACTAATTAAGATGAACCTGTTTCATCTTGTCATTACAAGCAGCAGCCAAACTGCCAAAGATGACTAGATTCATGTCAGAAAGACTCAGGAGCCAAAATGAGGAAGCTTCCACTGCCCAAGCCAGGCCAAAATACTCACCATTTTTTCAACATTTCATAGGAGAGGTTTTATACAGAGAACAAACCGTACACACCCCCTCTGCATCTCCAGATACTACCACGATCATAGTACTCTACTGGCTTATTACACATCCATCCATCTACTTTATTTTGTTTAATGCATTTCACAGTAAATTATAGTCACCACTACCCTTCCTTCTTAATACTTCAGCATGAACGTGCCCACTTTTAAAACACAAATCCAGAAATGAAGTACACAGGTGAGCTTGATAACAGGCTGAGAACACAAAGAGCTTGGGAAGCAAGAGGAAAGAACCCTAACAGAGGCAGGAATTAAGGGCGGCTAGAGATGGAGCGCATAACCTTGACAGCTGCCTGGGGCCTTGTGTGGATGCGTGGCTCCCTCTACCCTCCAGTCTGGGCCATTTATCTTCATATACACATGTTCTTCTGGTTATCTCTCACTCGATTGTGACTGGATTCTTTGTATAATTGAGTAGGAAATTCTCCATATTGCATTTTTAATTTAGGATAAAGTAGCTGCTCGTGTGTTAGGCTTCAAACTCATAACAATGGAAAGAAAAATACCAGCAAGTTATTCATGTTCACTTAGGTATGAAAAAAAAATCACTAGCTTTATTGTCCATATTCCAGACATGCAGTACCAGCTGGGGCTTCCTCCATGGATTGTGTTGATTGCTTTGATCTAAGAAATTTGATGTATGCTCTGCCCCTACTGGGAAGCCCACTCTCAGAATCACCTGGACCATGTTAACTCCCACCAGAAATCGTGTGTGGTTATATGGAACTATGTGTATGTCAGTTACACACATCATGCATTGTACACACACATTTTTATCCATGTTCACCCTATGAATCAATGATCAATCAATCAAAGCCATTCTCTACAGCAGCCACACTAAACGGAGACAGCAATAAATGCTCGCTGTACAGCTCCTTACAGATGCAGGTTTCTAACCTTCTTTTGTTGCTTTGATCAAAGACTTGGGATGATGCCAGGGGGAGTGCTGAGATGCTAGCCCAATTGATTTATAAATTAATCACGGTTAGAGGAATCATTTTAAGTTTTGCTTTGTAAAAGTTTTAAGATCTCTTTCAGTTTTTAAATGTAAAAACATTTATATTATTTTTATTTAATTGAAAAATGAAAGTTGTATATATAGTTATTGTACACATACATGTTTTGAAATATGTACACAGTGTGGACTGGCCAAGTAGAGCTTACTGGCGTATTTATCATATTTTGTGTGTGAACACGTGAAATCTACGGCCTCAGTGGTTTTAAAGGATATGGAACTGCTTTGTTATGAACTGTAGTCACCATACTTTGTAACAGACCGCTTGAACCTATTCTTTCTAGCTGAAATTTTGTGCCCCTTGACCAATGTCTCTACCAAAAGTTTCACTTTTTGAGGGCCACATAAGAGGCATAAGGCTAAATTATATATTACAGACTGTAGATGGAGCTGTGAACCTCAGTCATGATGTAAGTCTGTCATTCGAGTTGAGGCCTCTGTTTCCAGAGACTAGTGTGTGTGTGGTATTTTAGGAAGTTTGAGTGTTCTTGTTATTGGAAATGACACTATTAGCTACCTCATCACAGAAGCTGTAGAAGTACCATCAGACAAGTTTTTACCTTTATTCTCATTGACACTTGCTTATAAGGTCCAGAATTTTGACACAAACTTTTTAGAAATACAGATATTTTGACATGCCATAGATGAGTTTTTATGACACCAATTTCCAAACAAATTATATAAATCAATATAATTCCTTTTTTAAAATTGCAGTTAAGCCATTTTCAATTTTTCTACTTTCATTTTTATTTCATAGAATTAATTTAATCAAGACAATTCTTTTCACTTTAAATTTTAAGACTAATATTTGACTCATCAATCAAATGTTATTTTCCCTGCCTACCTTTCCACCACTGGGGATTTTCTTTAGTGGTTGCTATTTCTTCTAAGCCCAATAATCCTTGGAAAATTTTTGTGACTATTAATTCATCCAGGATGTATGATTCTTTGACCAATTTTACTCAATTCTCAAAATTCAAGTTTTAACAGAAAATTTATTTATTCCTTATTTATTTCTCTAGTAATGTTCACTATGAATTTGATATGAGAATGACTTACAGGTATATATTAGATAATCTTCAGATTGCAGTCTGGATCCGCCTGAAGTTCACTGTGTAACCTAAAGCTAAGTGATCTTTGTGAGATGGGCTCCAGCTTCCTCATGTGTACAAAGGGGGTGACACTGAGATTTTTCTAGCCCTGATATTACAGGTTTGTAGTCTTTGGGATGCTAATATTTGGAGATATTCTGTACATGTTGTGAGAGCAATGTCCACAGAGCTGTGCTTTTCCACTCACAATCTGATGACAAAGATGCTTTCACCACTGAGCCACTGCTGTCCCTTCTACCATTATCGACCCAGCCTATGGCAGGTCAGGGGCGGGGGCTTGGCCCCAGGGTGACCTCTGGTTAATGGAAACTAAGTGTAATCACATTAGCTCAGTTGGGAGTTTTGAAAATTACATTAGCTCATCCAACAAAAGTGAGTCTGCCAATAATTTATGTGATGGATCTGCAATTAGAATATAGTTTTTTCCCCCCTCTTCTTTGTGTCTTTCTGGTAGCGAAACAAAAAGAAAACCATCTTAAAGAAATTAAAATGTCAAGCATAACTTATAGGTTATGTTTTCATGGAATCTCATCCACTAGCTATTGCTTTGGTTCTCTCAGTGAAGAATATTTTAGGGAATGATTTTATTTAGTGAGTGCCTCATAAAGATTATAGAAAAATAAATTTGGTTATAAAAATATTTGTGAGTAACATGCAGGAAACGGTTAGCTTGTGTGCTAAGTAGACATGAGAAGAGGAGAGAGAAAACATTGGTGTTAGCACACCTTGAATGGTTTACCAGTTGGATCTTTATTCCTCAAGTAAGAGGAAATCTGTTGATGAAATTTTTGAACAAGTGATTGTTTCTGGAAGATTAATCTGACAGCTTGGTGTAAAAATAGACTAGAGGAGAGTAGGTTAGTTAGAAGCCTGTTGCAATGGGCCATGGAAAAGACAATGGGGAAGGAGAGGAGGAGGTTGGTGCAGAATCTAAGTACTGAAGATAACTCAGCAGTTGGCATCAATAGCACAGAATCCCACAATAGGCTGTTTAAGTAAGAATGTAAAGGTCTCAAAAAGCCCTACATAGTTATACATAAAAAATAGAAGCAAAAAAGGGAAAATCTTTGTCAAAGGTACAAATTTCAGGAATATTGATTTGACTTCAAATCCTTTTAGGAATATTTCTTTTCTAGGTTTTTATAATCCAATTTGTGAAAAATGGTACAACTGAGAGTATGAGGTAGCTATTAGTACTTTGATTTTGAAGCCATTACTGTGTTTGAGTGGGGGCAGTGATTAAAGTAGATCAGATAGGGTAAGTAGACATTTATTTGCATGGTAGAATTCACCATGATAGGAGTAGCTATCAATTAAACATTATTTTTGTCAAATACTGTACTAGATGTTTTGGAGATAATATATTAGTGTCTAAAGGACAGATTTTTTCCTTTTTTTGGTGGTGCTGGGGTTCGAACTCAGGGTCTCACACTTGCTGGACAGACATTACCACTTGAGCTACTCTGCCAGTCCTTATTTCATTTTCTATGAGAAACTGAAATTCACCTGCCTTAACCAACTTGCTCATATCACATGACTGATGGAAGGTGCAATAAAACTTCAGAGTCTTCAGCATTGTTCTTAATTTTGGCTGTATCTTAATTCATCTGGGAGCTTAAAAACAACTTTATCAACAATAACAATAGCTATAACAATAAAGACCTATTGAATCATCCTTGGGAGAGGGGCCATCTTCAGATTTTTTTGTTTGTTTTGACATACGGTTTTGCTATGTAACATTGACTGGTCTTCAACTCATGATTCTTTTGCCCCAGGCGGCTGGTGCTGGGATTATAGGAGAGAACCACCATGCCTACTTTATCTTTAGTCTCAGAAGCTCCCAGGCAATCCAGGACAGGTGTCCATAGGTAGTCCAGTAGCCAGGACTGACAGGTGTTAGTATGGGTGAGTAGGGACTCTCACCCATATGGGTGAGTTCTAGCTTTAGGAAAACCCTAGAATATAACTAGTAAGCATAAAAGACAGGAGCTCTCAGTGGCCTTCAAGAGGTCAGATATGCTTGTCTTCTGGAGGTGGACAATTATTAGCTGTGTGTACTCATTGTGAGTCAGTTTCTGCACTGTGAGGGCTTGAGAACTATGTGTCAATTGGGTTTATTTGAAGAATTGGAGTTAGCCTCTTCTTTTCCCAATGAAGAAAGGTAAAGAGCATAAACTGGACCACTGGAGTTCCCCAAAAGGAAGGAGAAGTTCTTCTTAGGGAGGGCGAGTTGCATCACAGGGAAGATGGAGCGCCACAGGCTCTGGAGAAGGCAGAGGATGTACAGGGAGCAAGATGCTGGGTACAGTGTCATCCAGGCAGAAGGTTGGAATTGTGATAGAGTTGCTGCATCTCAAGTATAGTGACAGGTGGTACCCAGGGGACTGCATCTGCTTCTGCACTTCATTCTTAAAAAACCTGGAAACTGGATGTTGTTTTGAAAGAATGAGCAGAGAATTAAGTAATTTAGAAAAGGTCATTTTCTAAGTTCCTGAATCAGTTTGGATGGCCTCATCTCAGAATGGGGAATAGCAGAGGTAATAGGTAAAATGTTGAAACGTATTTAAAAATGTCATATGGAAGATGAAACCCAAAGGCACAACTGTAATCAGTGCATAGAAATTAGAAGGAGACATGTTCTGCTAAATATAAGGAAATATTTTCAAACAACCAGAACTAGCCAGACCGGTTACAAGGTGAAGTAAGCAGAGGCACTGGGCTATTGCATTATTACTGAGATTTTCAAGTAAATTTGAATGTTGAGTGGTTTTTTTTTTATTTATTTTTATTGTTTTATTATTCATATGTGCATACAAGGCTTGGGTCATTTCTCCATGCTGCCCCCACCCCCTCCCTTACCACCCACCCCCTCCTGCTACCCAGCAGAAACTATTCTGCCCTTATCTTTAATTTTGTTGAAGAGAGAGTATGAGCAATAATAGGAAGGAACAAGGGTTTTTGCTGGTTGAGATAAGGATAGCTATACAGGGAGTTGACTCACATTAATTTCCTGTGCATGTGTGTTACCTTCTAGGTTAATTCCTCTTGATCTAACCTTTTCTCTAGTTTCTGTCCCCTTTTCCTATTGGCCTCAGTTGCTTTTAAGGTATCTGCTTTAGTTTCTCTGCATTGAGGGCAACAAATGCTAGCTAATTTTTTAGGTGTCTCACCTATCCTCACCCCTTCCTTGTGTGCTCTCGCTTTTATCATGTGCTCAAAGTCCAATCCCCTTGTTGTGTTTACCCTTGATCTAATGTCCACATATGAGGGAGAACATACGATTTTTGGTCTTTTGAGCCAGGCTAACCTCACTCAGAATGATGTTCTCCAATTCCATCCATTTACCAGCGAATGATAACATTTCATTCTTCATGGCTGCATAAAATTCCATTGTGTATAGATACCACATTTTCTTAATCCATTCGTCAGTGGTGGGGCATCTTGGCTGCTTCCATAACTTGGTTATTGTGAATAGTGCCACAATAAACATGGGTGTGCAGGTTGTTGAGTGGTTTTTAAAGTTAGGTGACCATTAGTGTCTCTTCCAGCATTTTAAGCAACCTCTGACAAGCCCTGGAAAAGGGGTGATTAATCCCGGGTGCACAGTAGTGATCAAGCATGTGTTGCTCTTACCTGTGTGGCTTATGGATAAATAGGACAAGATTATGTTGCTGAACATGAGTGGGTGGAGGATGGCAAGCCAATATTCAGCTGCTAATCACAGAGGCTGGAAAGGCAATCTCTACAGCCAAAATGAGGATGTGATTGGCCAATCAGGAGAGCCTAGAGCAAGGGTCAGCAGGACTCAGATGACCAGGAAATGGCAGGCAGATGAGTTCCTGGAAAAAGGTCCTTATGGCTGTGACATTTTCCCCCCAGACCCCAATATGCTTGTGCTAATAAGCCAAGCTCTTTGAAACTCAATGGAGTGTAATCTCAGCTAATTTTCATCCAAGTGTCACTCAGCACTTTTAAGTTGTATTGTTATATTGTTTTTTAAATTGTACTGTTATATTGTTAAATAACCATATTGTGCTTAATTTTCAGAACTGTCATATATATTGCATCTGGATAAATAAAAATTTGCATTAGCATGGAAAAGGAGCCTTTGAATTATAAGTCAGGAAATATGATTCTGATAAAAAATTACTATTGGAACTTCAACAGATCCTGATAATTTATGAGTCAGTTTCACCGCTAGAAAAATATCTAGACTAAATATAAACTGTCAAGGTCACTTTTTCAAGTTTAAAATTACATTCTTATATATTTGTATCCCTTCAATTTTGTTATTGTGACTGCTGCTCTTGTTATTGGTTTTGGTGATATCTCTCAAATAGCCTAAGACTCAGAGTCTTTATTTTATGAAGCTGCCTTGGACCAGGATTATAAATATTGGGTAGAGACAAACTGTCTGAGCCAATTATGTTTGTGACAGTCTGAAAAATAGAGCTATAACCCAAATAACCCCAGAATTTCATTTAAGCCCTGCCTTGTTAAGATTTTGTGCTATTGGTTGTTAAGAGAATGGCGCCTGACGGAATTTATCATCCTCCTCAAAACATTTCATCTGTTATCAATTTCCTACCACTTGTCTTCATTTCCAATCAATATTTAAAATTGTGGCGAAATGATACATGATATGTATCATTTTAACCATGAATAGGTATATTCATGAATTGGTTGCATTAAACACATTTACAGCTCAGTGAGGTGGCTCAAGCCAATCCTAGGTGCTTGGGAAGCGGATATGGTGGGGGGATGGCAGTTGGGAAAAAGTTCACAAGATCCCATCTGGGCAGAATTGTGTACACCTGTCGTACCAACTATGTTGGGAAGTACAAATAGGAGGATCACAGTCCAGGCTGGCCTGAGCGTAAAGCAAGACCCCATCTCAAAAATAACCAATTCAAAAAGACTGGCAGAGTGACTCATGTGGTGCAGCCCATGCCAAGCAAGTGTGAGGCCCTAAGTTCAACCCCCAGTAACTAACCCCCATCCCAAAACCCTACAATGTGTTCAGTCTTCAATATTATGTAAATCCCCAACTTTTTCATAAAACCCAACAAAACTCTGTACACATTAAAAATAACAGTGGCTTTAGCCACTGGTAACCTCCATTCTACTTAGTCTCTATAAATGTGATAATGCTAGGTACCTCATACAAATGGAGTCACAGAAATATTTGTCTTTCTGTGTCTAGCTTATTTTACTAAGCACAATGTTTTCAAAATCTATGTTGTAGCACATATAAAAATTTCATTCCTTCTTAAGTCTGATAGATATGAATGAATGTTTCTTCATTCATCTGTTGATGGACACTTGAGTTGTTCCTGCCTTTTGGCTATGGTAAATAATGCTTTTGTAAACATTAGTGTACATGGCATTGCTTTCAGTTCTTTCACATTTATACTCTGCAGTGAAATTGTTGGGTCATATATGGCAGTGCTATGGTTAATCTTTTGAGAAACCGACAAACTATTTTCCACAGTGGAGCATCATTTTACATTTCCCTAATAATGCATAAGGGTTTTTATTGACTGTTTTAAAAAGTTATTATAACAGTCATCTTACTAGGTGTGAAAAGCTGTCTCATTGTGGTTTTGATTTGCATTTCCCCAATGACAAATAATGTTAAGTCTTTTCATGTGCTCATTAATTGTTTGTATGTCTTCTTTGAAGAAAATGTATATCAAGGTACTTTGCTTATTTTTGAATTGATTGAGTGATTTATTGTTTTTTTAAAAAGTTTTGTGAGTTGTTTGTATATTCTGGGCATTGATCCTCTATCAAAGGCATGATATACAAGTATTTTCACCCTTTTTTGTAGGTTGCCTTTTTATTTTCTTCAGGGTCCTTAAATGTACTCTAAATTGGACTTTATCAAAGTCTAGTAATTTTTTGTTGTCTGTGAAATCAAAGGTTGTGAAGATTTTTCTCAATGTTTTCTTCAAAGGGTTTTGTTTTGTTAGCTCTTTGTTTTATATCTTTCATCTGTTTTGAATGAACTTTTGTATGCAGCATAAGGTCTGGTCCAGTTGTCATGGCATCACTTGTTAAAAAGACTGTTCCTTCCTCATAGATGCTTTGGCACCCTTGTCAAAAATCAGTTGTATCTATGCCAGTCCCACAATGTTCTGATCATTATGGCTTTGCAGTTAGTTTCAGTCAGAAGTATGAGTGCTCCAACATTGTTTTCCTCTTTCAGGATTGTTTTGGCTGTTCAGGGCCTCTTGCAAATCCTATATGAATTTTCAGATGATGCAGAAAGGCTGCTGGAAATTTGATAAAAATTTAATGTATCTGTATATCACTTTGATTAGCAATGACATCATAACAGTATTAAGTTTTTCTGTTTATGAACGTGAAATATCTTTCTACTTATTTAGGTCTTTAATATCTTTCAATTGTGTTGTAGATTTTAGTACATTTCACTTCTATGGTTATATTTTTTCCATTTTTTTGTATTATTCAACTTCAGGACTTCTGTTTGGTTCTTTTTTATAGTACCTATTTCTTTTTTAATCTGCTAAATTTGTTGATTCATTGTTTTCCTAATTTCACTTAGTTGTCTATCTGTGTTTTGTTTTCTTGAATCTCATTGAGTTTATTTCAATCTTTCTTGAAGATTATTTGAGGAGGGGTGAATCCAAGTATGAAATATTTGCTACATTGTAAGAACCTTTGTAAATGCTACAATGTACCCCCATGCAGCACAACAAAAATAAAAAAAAATTTAAAAGAAAGCATAAAAGAAAGATTATTTGAAAAATTTTAGTCAGTCTGTAGAGCCACAATTCTTTGGAGTCATTAGTTTGAGCTTTGTTAGTTTTTTTTTGGTGGCTCCATGTTTGTCTGGTTCCTCATTGCCAGTTTGGCTTTGTGTTGTGGACTGTGCATTTTAAAGGAGCAAGCACCTCTTCTAGCATTTACCTGCTGGTGTTGGCAGATGAAAGCCCGCGGAGTCTCAGGCTGATGGAATTGTGGTCAGTGGGTTTGGAACTGGGTCACATCTGGGGCTGTGGTTTGTAGGTATGGTATAAATAAGGGCCTCCAGTGGATATTGTTCCTCTGCTCCCTGAGTGTACTGGACTACTTCGGGACCTTGGTCAGTGGGCCTCTCCCTGGGATGAGTTTCTACCTCAAGATGGTAGGCTTCTTACCTGGTTTGCGGATGGGTACAGTTTCTTGTGGTTCCCTGGGACAGATCCTGCTGGATCATTGGATGAATCCAGGAAAGGTAGTCCTGATTCTGAATTGAGGCTGAGAGGGGCTAGAATTGAGTCACAAGGCCATTTCAGGGTCTGTAGCGGAAACTGGGGACTATAGACTTGGTGTTATGGACTGGTGGGTGTCCTGGTGGATCCTGGGGCAGACAGGACAGGTGAGAGGGGCTGGAATCAATTTACAGGCCTGTTTTCAGGACACACAGTAAAACTGAGGTAGGTGGGCCTGTCTATAGGACCCCTCTTACAGATGTGTCTTCCTCTGGGTCCCAGTGTGGGCAGGACTGCTCTTAAACTACAGCTGAGATGGATAAGAGCTGAGTTTCAGGACCATTTCAAGATGTCCTGTGGTGCTGAGGTCCACATATCTGTGCTAGGGACTAACATAGGGATGTCTTCCTTGGTTCCCTGTGTGAGCAGAACTTATCTCAGATGACCGTAGAGATGGGCCAATATTAGGGCTGTTTCAGTGTCCACAGAAGGAATTGAAGTTGGCAGGCCTGTCCACTGAGGCACTAATTAGTATGACTCCTCTTAGGTCCCTTGATTGGTGATTTTGTTAGAATGTCAGTGGTGGAACAGGACTGTAGCCAAGTGCACAAGGGGATGGGGCCATTTCCAGGACTGAAGGCAGAGCTATAGGTGGAAAAACTGCTCCTGGGTGTAAATTTATCTTTGCTTCTCGGTCTCAGGCTCCACTGGGGTTTCACATCCTCTTACCTGAATCCTAAAACTCCCACTGTATTGATATTTTAAAGTTCATGCAGTCAGACATATTAATGAATTCTTTTGGAAGTTTGAGTGAATGGCTTGCTTAGTGTTCTCATCTGAGGTTTATAAAATTAGTCTTTTATATTTTGTTATAATTTTCAAGTTTTAAAAAATATTTTTAGTTGAATTGAATTTGGTTTATAACATTGATAGGGAATACAACTCTATTATTTTGACAGATAGATAGCCAATTGTCCAATGACTTTTCTCATTGCTTTAAAATGTCACCTGATCACATTTTAAATTTGCATTCATATATATGTATACAGACATAGTCCTGTATGTGAATTTTCTTCTGTCTCATTGATTGACTTGTCTATGCCTGTGTACTGCTTTAAGTAATGCAGCTTTGTATTATATTTTGATATTTTGCAGGGCAGTTCACTCCTTCTCCCCCTCCTGGCCCCTTACCCCATTATTCTCTCTTTAAAACTTCTGCTGGCTCTTCTTGCAGAGTGACTTTATAAAATCTGTTTACAAATCCTAGTGAGCCCCGTTTGTTAATTTGGAGAGGCAGCTAACTTCTGCTTTCATGGAGGAAGCTTGAAGAGTTCTGAAGGAAGAGGGATTATAGGGTAAGTATAGGAGTTCGCTCCCCCCATCCACAAATGTCCTGAATATTAGGCTTAAAAGTGCTAATTTTGGTAAAATTGCCTGTTGGAATGGTGTCTAGTAAGATGTATCCCAGCCATATTTATCCTAAACTGTTATTAAAACTAAACTAATATTCTCAAATTGCTTCATTAGTTGGTGGGAACAAGCTCAAAAGAAACAGAAACAGCAGGGGAAAGGAAGCAAAAATGGTGAAGTGTGAGAGGAGGAGTAACAAAATAAAAATACAGAAAAATGAGAAACTCTCTGCTACATGGGAAAGTCTTGGGTGAAAGAAACTTTTCAAGGGACTTGGACTTTATTCAGTAGATGGAAAGATGCCTGATCACAGCAATTATTCCTCTTTCACTAACCCATAGAGCAGGCCTTGGATACCAACGTCAAAACATCACAGCTGACCTCCCACCAGCTGAAGGCTGGGAGCAACATGAGCAGCCTGTAGCTGCAGGAATTTAAGGAGCCCCCTGAGAAACACGCTCACTGCAGTCTTAAGCTATGTATCCATCACCTTTTCTTCCCTGTCATGTTTATTTTTCTTACTTGCTTTCCACCAAACTAAGTGAAAGAAATGGTTAGCAGTGAGTTTCCTTCAGTAGCATGCCGAGCTGCAGTGCCATTACTGGGCTTTGTTCCTGTTGGGACTAATGGTGGGGAGCTATTTATAGGCTGGCTCTGAAATTGCCTTAGTAACAGGGCTGGGCAGAGCTCTGTCCCTGCTGCAGAAATTTTCCCAGCTAGCCAGTGGCCTTGCCCATGCTTCCTCTATCTTGGTAATTCTCAGGTGACTGTAGGTTCCATATTACTTTCTTCCACTCAAACATATTTCATGGTTGGAGAACTTTCATGAATATTTGCCAACCTACTCATGTGTTATATTTTGTTTTGATGATAATGTGTCCTATCAAAGAGAGGACATTTCATTTTGATTGTTAGGTTTTATACTTCAATGGCTAATGTCTATACATAAGTTTCTCAGGCTTTGAGATTTATATTTCTATCATAGTTCACCCTTTGGGGGCACTGGCCAGAATCCTAACCTTTTCCTTTAAAGCATCTTTTTTTCTTTCTTATTATTTTATTATTCATATGTGCATACAATGCTTGGGTCATTTCTTCCTCCTGCCCCCACCCCCTCCCTTACCACCCACTCTGCCCCCTCCCTCTCCCCCCACCCCTTCAATACCCAGCAGAAACTATTTTGCCCTTATCTCTAATTTTGTTGTAGAGAGAGTATAAGCAATAATAGGAAGGAACAAGGGGTTTTGCTAGTTGAGATAAGGATAGCTATACAGGGAGTTGATTCACATTGACTTCCTGTGCGTGGGTGTTACCTTCTAGGTTAATTCTTTTTGATCTCACCTTTTCTCTGTTAGGTCCCATATTCCTATTGGCCTCAGTTGCTTTTAAGGTATTTGCTTTAGTTTCTCTGCGTTGAGGGCAACAAATGCTAGCTAATTTTTTAGGTGTCTTACCTATCCTCACCCCTCCCTTGTGTGCTCTCGCTTTTATCATGTGCTCAAAGTCCAATCTCCTTGTTGTGTTTGCCCTTGATCTAATGTCCACATATGAGGGAGAACATATGATTTTTGGTCTTTTGGGCCAGGCTAACCTCACTCAGAATGATGTTCTCCAATTCCATCCATTTACCAGCAAATAATATTTTGTTCTTCTTCATGGCTGCATAAAATTCCATTGTGTATAGATACCACATTTTCTTAATCCATTCGTCAGTGGTGGGGCATCTTGGCTGTTTCCATAACTTGGCTATTGTGAATAGTGCCGCAATAAACATGGGTGTGCAGGTGCCTCTGGAGTAACCTGTGTCACAGTCTTTTGGGTATATCCCCAAGAGTGGTATTGCTGGATCAAATGGTAGATCAATGTCTAGCTTTTTAAGTAGCCTCCAAATTTTTTTCCAGAAAAAAATTTGTACTAGTGGTTGTACTAGTTTACATTCTCACCAACAGTGTAAGAGGGTTCCTTTTTCCCCGCATCCTCGCCAACACCTGTTGTTGGTGGTGTTGCTAATGATGGCTATTCTAACAGGGGTGAGGTGGAATCTTAGTGTGGTTTTAATTTGCATTTCCTTTATTGTTGGAGATGGTGAGCATTTTTTCATGTGTTTTTTCGCCATTCTTCTTTTGAGAAAGTTCTGTTTAGTTCACTTGCCCATTTCTTTATTGGTTCATTAATTTTGGGAGAATTTAGTTTTTTAAGTTCCCTATATATTCTGGTTATCAGTCCTTTGATGTGTAGCTGGCAAATATTTTCTCCCACTCTGTGGGTGTTCTCTTCAGTTTAGAGACCATTTCTTTTGATGAACAGAAGCTTTTTAGTTTTATGAGGTCCCATTTATCTATGCTATCTCTTAGTTGCTGAGCTGCTGGGGTTCCATTGAGAAAGTTCTTACCTATATCTATGAATTCCAGAGTATTTCCTACTCTTTCCTGTACCAACTTTAGAGTTTGTGGTCTGATATTAAGATCCTTGATCCATTTTGAGTTAATATTGGTATAGGGTGATAAACATGGATCTAGTTTCAGTTTTTTGCAGACTGCTAACCAGTTTTCCCAGCAGTTTTTGTTGAAGAGGCTGTCTTTTCTCCATTGTATATTTTTAGCACCTTTGTCAAAGACAAGTTGGTTATAGTTGTGTGGCTTCATATCTGAGTCCTCTATTCTGTTCCACTGGTCTTCATGTCTGTTTTTGTGCCAGGACCATGCTGTTTTTATTGTTATTGGTTTGTAATATAGTGTGCAGTCAGGTATTGTGATACCTCCTGCATTGTTCTTTTGACTGAGTATTGCCTTGGCTATTCATGGTCTCTTGTGTTTCCATATAAATTTAACAGTAGATTTTTCAATCTCTTTAATGATTGTCATTGGAATTTTGATGGGAATTGCATTAAACATGTAGATTACTTTTGGGAGTATAGACATTTTTACTATGTTGATTCTACCAATCCATGAGCATAGGCGACCTCTCCACTTTCTATAGTCTTCCTCGATCTCTTTCTTCAGAAGTGTATAGTTTTCCTTGTAGAGGTTGTTCACATCTTTTGTTAGGTTTACAACTAGGTATTTGATTTTTTTTTGAGGCTATTGTAAATGGAATTGTTTTCATACATTCTTTTTCAGTTTGCTCATTATTAGTGTATAGAAATGCTAATGATTTTTCTGTGTTGATTTTATATCCTGCTACCTTGCTGTAGCTATTGATGATGTCTAGAAGCTTCTGAGTAGAGTTTTTTGGGTCTTTAAGGTATAGGATCATGACATCTGCAAATAGGGATATTTTGACAGTAAAGCATCTTTTTTCTGCCCTTTATGTTTGTTCTCTTTTTCCTTCCCTCCAGCTTGACCATCTGTCCCCCTACTTTTGCTTCCATAGATCTACCCACTGAGAACCTAGGGCTGAAACAGCACATGTCATCAAAGGATTCAGTTTTCAGAAGTCATCTCTGATTTATGTAATGCAGTGTGACTTCCGCAAAGTGTTCTACATCTTGTTACCATCTGGACCTTTTACCTCACCGAGTTAGGGCTCAGCTAACAAGGCCAAGGTCGTGGATTCAGATCCCATATGATCCAGTTTACTTTCATAGGGAAGAACTTTATTACATGGACATAGTTTGCTAATGCTGGTGGGTCCATCTTGAAAAGCAGCTTACTCAGGATGACCTGGTGAGAATTGGGTTGGATCCAGCTCTTCAACATTATTACTGAAAACTTCAAAGCACATGTTCTACGCTGGATAGTCAGCAGGGCTCTTATACCAATGTGTTATCTAACGCTTTAGCATAGGTAAGTTGTAAGCATTCATCTGTTCACACTGGTAAGGTCAAACAAAAGAAAGTACAGACCAAAGCTTGGTCCAGTGCCTTGTGCTGTTCTGTCTTTCTATTCAGTTTCCCAGGTCATTCCCCTACATAGTGGCTCTCTATGAAGTTATAGATTTTATGGTGGAGATTGAGGGACTGGCATAATTAAATCTGGTGAGATAAGCTCCCACCTGTAATTGGGGAGAGAGTTGCAATTGACCGATATAATGTCTGAGAACTTTAAAGAAAAGTTACGCAGACCATTTTTATTTAACTTTTATGATCCTAGCAAAATATTTTCAAGGGCGATTTAAAATTTACAAACCATTTCCATATCCTCTGTTTCACTTGGTTCATCCAACATAAAATTGCTTTGATGGGGATTATTATTTCTCTCTGATTCTAAAGTTTATGTTTAGAGGTTATAGGACTTGTCCACAGTTTCACCATTTATAAAGTCTTTGGACCATAGTCCAGAGGGCTTTCCATGATATTACACTACACTTGATATTTTGATTTATACCAACAGAAACTTGATTATGTTGTTCACACTTTCTATTATTTTATTTCATTTTTGATTTGTTTATTAATAGAAGATTTCATACAACTTCTGTGGTCACAGTTACATACTAAGTCAGATTTATGAAACTTGAGTATGGCCTCAGGAGATTGGATAGTTGGCTCCAAAAGTCATCCAGTGCCCTTTTGGGAAGATGATCTGATACAAGAGTTGACAACAAAGTTCCTGAAATCAGAGAGACCTGCTTTGATTTTTCAAACAATTGTACCCTACATGATTAGGAAATAACTTTGCAATAGTTTTCCTGAAACTAATCTGACAAATTGTGTTCTAGCCCTGGTCAGAACTGAAATTCCAAAGTAAGCAAAGGATTAAAGGAGTTTTAATTCAGACTCATGTAAGCAGGAAGCAGCCTGATGACTTTAGTCTTTTTTTTCTCCTAAGACCATTGTACTTCAATTGTGTGACATTTCTGTTCCAATTAAAGTCATGTCTTGTACCCAAAGGATCTCATTTACATTTTGCTGCTTTGCAACGCTTAGCATCATCTTCTGTTATTTTTTTTTTTCACAATATTACATAATGCATTCTGTCTTGATGCAATTTAAAGCCTCCTGCTGACTGCTCAAAATTACTAATCAGGTCAGGTTAGATCAGTGAACAGCTATTATAATGCACAGGCAGCAACACAAACTGTAGATAATTAGTATTTAAAGTCAGTCAGAGTCATGAAAAATGTGAAGAAGAAAGGAATCCCAGTGTTTCCTTAATTCTGTGTCTGCATCTTCCATCCTTATTAATAAATAACTTCCATTCTCATTAATGATGGCTTTAGACACATCATTAATTTGCCTTTTGGGGATTGGTTTGGTTTCCTTCACGTAAAATATTTCATACATATGGAAGTATGTGTAAAACATACACACAGTTTAAAAAACAATTTCAAAGCAAATATCCATAAACCACTGGACTGAGCAGAGACTTGCCCTTGCCCTATCCATAGTCAAAGTAGAACCTCCCCCACCTGAAGCAACATCAGCCAAAGAAATGTGACCTTGTGGATTTATCTTCCTGATTCATGCCCTAATAATTTTAGTTTGACTTGGTTTGCTTTTGAAATGTACACAAGTGAATCATACAGACTTTTTTGTGGCTGTTTCTTTTAATTAATAGTATATTTGTAATATTCATCTGTGGGGCTAGGTGTTTTTATAGTTTATGCATTTTTATAGATGTGTAATTTAATATCACATTTATATTTAACAATTTCTGTATTGATTCTATCTTGATGCTCTTTGGATTATTTCCAGTTCCAAGCTATTTTGAGCAATGCTGCTATGATAAAACTGAATCTATCTCCTGACAAGACACTAGAGTTTCTTCTGAGTATATATTTAGAAGAAGGCTACATCACAAGGCTTGAACATCTTCAAGATTACTAGATAGTACTAAACTATTTCCAAAGTGTTTGTAACAATTTTCACTCCCTCAAGACAGTTCCAATTGGTCTACTTTCTTACCAACACTTGAAACTGTCAGATACTGAAATTTTTGCCAGTATAACAAATAAATAATGGCTTTTCATTGTAGTCTTAGCTTGGATTTTATCATTTCCCTAATGGGCTGATCTTGTCTTCTTTTTTAGTAGCCATTTGGAATTCCTACTTGGGAAATGTCTATTCGAATTCATTGCCATTTTCTTTCACTTGGGGTATTTGTCTTTTTGTGGGTTATATTTGTTGGGTCTGGAGACCTAAGGCAGATGAATGGGTAGCCCATCCCCCATGGAGAACAATATCATTCCTGCATCCTGAGGAGTTAGAGGCCTGCATTCCTGCATCCTAAAGGAGAGATACAGATCTGCCACAAGGCTGATGAGCAAAATGCTCTCAAGATTGTTTCCCCTCCCCCAATAAAGGTGCAAAACAAACCAGTTCACCTGAGAAAGCCTTTGAATCCATGGCCAATGAGAAAAACCCACCTAATCCAGAGTTAGAAAGTCTATAAAAACCCCAGCCTTCATCTGAGCAGAGAGCTACCAGTTTCCGAGTGCTGTAGCCTTTCCTTTCTCTCTAATAAATCCTACTTTATATACCGGCTTTGGCTCTTCATTCAGCTGCCTCACGAGCCAGTGCCCTGGCCTGTGAAGGCAAGGACCCTCAACACCGACACATAACATATAGATTATTTGGAGCAATGACTTGAGATGAGGGAATTAGCTATGGGGACATTAAGGGGAGACCGAAGATCCTTTGACTGGGATCCTGAATGACATCAAGAGTGTCTGAAATTTTGTACAGAGGAGTGACATGACCTGATTAATCCTCTTCTTCTCCCTATTAAATAATAGACTTTTAGTTTTACTGGACAGTTGAGTGGAATATAATGAGCTATTGGGAGAGTCTGTGCTTCTCACCCCTACAACTAGGGTTCTGCAAGATTAGAGATCATGGCATATGCTTGCTACAGTCACCACAACATCTTATTGAGTTACACACTTTATTTGCTACCAGGGAATTTTAGAGTCCTTCATATATAGACCAGAAGGCAAGAAGAAGAGTAAATCATATTGGCAGGAGTGACAGACCTTATAGTAAGGACAGGTAGGTCTGCTTTACACAGGGAGGCAAGAGGAATGTCTATGGGACCCAGTGATCCACTTGGAGGCCTCTTACTTCTCTTTTGTCCAGTTGTAAAAGTGAACACACGTGTATAATACACCCTGAGAATGGTATCATGACCATAGACTCATATCCTTAGGCATGAAGTTTTGATTTATGCTACTAAGAAAAATACCAGGATCTGTCAGGCATTAGCTGAAGGGAAGGGAATTTACAGTGAATAATGGAGGGAGATGATGAGACCAACTGTGACAATAGGGGCTGCAGTATCTCACAAGCTTGCCCTACGGAGCCAATGACACCTTGGGATGTGGCTTAGTACAAAGCAAGGATGTGGACTACAGTGGCTATGGAGGTTTGGTGCTCTTTCTTCAAGTAAGACTTCTCTAGAGATCACAGTTAGGCAAAGAACTCTGAATATACCTTCAGCCCATGGTGCTCACACTGCAAACGTCCTTCCCATGGGCCATCCCTGCATGATGGATTACTAGAGTTGGGAAATCTCTGCCTCTAATAGGCAACTCAGTGAGCTCTGTTCAGAACTGAGCCTCTTCTGATTTGATTCTTCTTTCACAGATGTTAGATCTATATTGTGCTTGAAAGGCTCCCTAGTTGTCTTCCCTTGCTCTTCACAAGCATTTCCCCCAATAAATCTCTTGCACATCAAATCCCACCTTGACAACTATTTCCAGAGCAACCTGGGCTGAAATAGGATATGTGTAGTACAATTATCAACTTGGTTTAGTTTAAATCTATCATCTTGCTATTTCTTGTATATCTCTCTCATCTACTCTTTTCCTTCCTTTGTTTTTATGGATTGAGTTTTTAAAAAATCTTACTTTTATTTTCTTTACCTTGTTCAAGTTTTTTTAGGACGTAATTTTAGTGTCATTTTAAACTTAGGCTTTAACTTTCAAGTAACATTATCCTACTTCACATACGGTGTAGGAGATGTAAAACAAAACACACCCATTCTTCCGTCCTGTCCTGTTACGTGCTGGTATCTAGGGTCCTTGTCTTCACAGGCCAGAGAACTGGCTCGTGAAGCAGCTGAATGAAGATCCAAAGCCGGTATATAAAGTGGGATTCATAAGAGAGAAAGGAAAGGCTGCAGCTAAGGTACTGCAGTGGAGCCCGGAAGCTGGTGACTCACTGCACAGGTGAAGGCTGGGGGCTTTTATGGACGTTCTAACTCTGGATTAGGTGGGTTTTTCTCATTGGCCATGGATTCGTGGGCTTTCTCAGGTGGACTGGTTTGGTTTGCACCTTTATTGGGGGAGGGGAACAATCTTGAGAGCATTTTGCTCATCAGCCCTGTGTTATATCTATCAGACTCTGTCTCTCCTTTAGGATGTGGAAATACAGGCCTCCATCTCCTCAGGATGTAGGAATGATAGGGCTGTCCATGGGGGATGGGATACTCACTCATCTGCCTTAGGTCTCCAGACCCAACAAATCCCCCCTCTGAGACAAGCACCCAACTGCTGTTGGGGAGAGGGCGATGTTGACTCATCTAGCTGATTCGTGCTGACAATGGGGCGCTGGGGGATAGGGGAGAGGGGACTTGTCTCAGGGTTTCACCTGTGTAGTTTCCAGGGGCCCTGATAGAACGGGATGGAGGGCTCATGCGTAGGCAGAGGTGAGTATTTCTTAACTAAAAGCTGGAGTTTGATCCGTTGGACCTGTTGAGATACAAATCTGGAGAAAGCATTTATTATACAAGACCCAAATAGGAATATTAGTAGGAGCATAAAAAGGTGTCTGGTAAGGGCTGCATATCTAGGGATCTAGATTTTACAAAATCCTGTAATTTCCAAGAAAGCTCTAAGCTGTTTCATGGTATGGGGGAGTGGGAAACGGAGGATTGGGTCGATTCCCTCATGACTCAGGGAGTGAGTCTGTCCCTTTAAGAACACACCTAGGTAGGTGACCTCTGCGAGGCAGGGGCTGTCAGGATTTAGGTTAAATGTAACACTTTTGGATACAAGAGAGTTTTAGCTCATTATTTTATATAAATTTACACTTTTAGCTTTGTAAATGTTTGTACATATTTAGATAAAGTATAGACACCACACAGTTATAAGGTGGTCATTTAAGAAATGAGCAAATACATAAATGAACTCTGATTTAGTAGTATTTAAAGCTTGACAAGATCAACAGAAAACACAAGTAATTTTTTTGATAAAATCTCTCCCTATAACAGTTTTTTTGTAGATGTTACTTAGAGCAGAACAATATTACCATAACCTTGTTATTTTTTAGACAGAATTTGATTTTAGTTTGACATGACCTTAAAAATCTTTTAGGCAACTCTTAGATTACAGTCAACTTTAACTTTATCACACACCAAAGCTTTTATTACATGCTTTTAAGATTTACTCAGACCTCTAAATAATATTTTGAACCCTTTGATGGTTTTTCCTTATCCCTCCTCTCCATATTTGGAACAATCTTTAAGACAAACCCTCTTTATAAAATCATTTCTCATCCAAAAAAAATCATTCCTTTTTTTCCTTTAACTTCTTAAAAAATATACTCAATACCTGTCCATATCCTTTTTACTTGTTTACTTTGTAACTTGCATTTTAAGATTAACTGAGAATTTTAAATTTATTATAGGGGCTGGAGCAAGTAATTAGTACCCTTGTTTAAGGAATTTATGATGGGCATAAGGCCTTGTGTCCCTCAGGCTTGAGGGGATATTGTTTTGGGTGTGGAAACTGTGAGGGATCTTTGAGTTTCATTTGAATAGGGAGGGCCGTCCAGGCTCACCCTACCGTCATCCCATCAGTCCACACTGTGGGATCTCTTTGTTCCTGAAGGAGGGGGCAGCAGAGATAGCTGCCTGGGGGAAGGAGAACATGAGCTTTTAATTGAGATAGTAAATCCCGTCCCAGCAGGGACACTGGAGTTTCAGGAACTATGAGGAAAGAGTGACAGAAGAGGAGGTCTCCCCAAGAGCAGGTCAGAGGCCAGATAAACTAGCGCTCTAGGGGCTGGCCAGATTTGCCCTGAATGACCACTGTTGTCATTGGACCTGGGACTGGGAGGGAAAGGTAAGACAGAAATGAGCTCCACTGTCTAGCAGGAAAATGACTGTTTGCTTTTCTGCCATTATGGCTACCCTGAGGCTCCTCAACATGGATGCCAAGAAGTGGAACGTGGACAGGAGGCCGGGACCCATCAATCCATAGGAGGTGGCACCTCGCCTTCCATCTGGTGACCGGGGCACTTAGACCTCCAGTGGTTACCCTTGCAGAGAGGGCAGGGTCCCGGAGGGGGGTGGGGCTGTCTCCCGGGCTGTCCCCCCTTTGCATTCCCTGTGGAAGTCCACAATGGTAGCAAGGATGTAGGCCCCAGTCTGGTGGGGCCTTCTCTGAGAGCTGCAATGAAGTCATGGTGTTTTTTTGTCTTTTTATCTCCTTTTAGTAATCTACCGGTTATAGTGTACACACATGGCTAGCTGTATTAATTGGTCCAGTGACTTTTCTCCTTCAGCCACAGACTTTGAGTTTTTTATGAGTATCTGGGGCTGACTGTGTTAGAAATTTATCTTTGAGGAGAACCTCTCCCACCTGTGACTCTGGGTCCCCTGTGGTGTGCTTTCTGATAGCATCCTTAAGATGATGCAGAAAGGGAAGGGGGTTTTCTTCAGGACCTTGCTGTACTATAGTCACCTGGGAATAGTTTAGAGGTTTGACTTTGGTCCTTTCTAGCCCTTTCACTATGAGATGGATTAAGTGACATTAACGCCACTTATCTTTTTTACCATTTTTTTTTTTGATTTAGCAATGTTGGGGAATTGAACCCAGGACTTCGCACATGTTAGGCAGACACTCTTTCACTGAGCTAATTATTTTTTTTCTTTTGGCTGCACTGGGATTTGAACTCAGGACTTTGTGCCTGCAAAGTGGCACTCTACTGTTTGAGCCATATTACCAGTCCCTTTTGGTGTGGATCTGTCAAGGGGACTGCCTGTGCTCCTGTAGGTAGGCGCATTTATTCCCTCATTTCCAGGTGCCAGGGGTATTGGGGCTCATTGTAAATGGTAATCATTTTCAACCTGAGTGTCCTGGGCCAGAACCCATTGCTTTTCTAATAAGGAAAGAGTCTGGTCTAGTAGAAGCATAATATCCTTCCATGCCAATTTAAATATTTGAATCATAGAGATAAAAGCTTGAATGTATTGATCTGGTGCATCAGTATAGCTATCCAGATGTTTTTAAAATTTCCCTTAGATCTGATACCTGGAAGGGGGCGTGGACTTGCCCTCTTCCTACCATTGCCTGTTGAAGGGGGAAGCACCCATTAAGGAGTTCTGAATATTAGGGTGGCTTAGAAGGCAGGACAAAGGGTGGAGCAGTAGGGGTGGGGGCCTTGTCACTGATAAGAGGCATTTCTGGTCCTCTTTTCCCATGTTTATCCTGTGGCTTACAAAGAATGGCCAGCATTTGAGTATCTAGATAGCAATTGTAGAGCCAATCTGGGTGGTCTCGGAGATAAAAGAAAATTTGTATAAGGGACTTCAGTTTACTTTTTTTCCTTTTACAGAAAAGGTCTAATTGGAGTGTGGTATTGCAATTTAAGGAACCCTGTGAAGGCCACTTGTCTTGGTCACCTGAGGTATACAGAGGCCAGTCCTCAGTACAAAGCTTCCAACATTTCCTTTCAACGTTTTAATAGACAGGCCAGAAGACTGGAAGGGGGCAGGTCCATCTAGAAAGATGACAACAATAACCTGGGTCAGTTCCCTTCTTGTCAGCCTCCTGACTGGGAATGACCTTACCAACGAGTCCGGGCGTCCCTGTCTCATGACTGCCCCCCACCATCCGTGGTCAGGACCGGGGAAAGTGAACTGGTTGGGTTAGACCACCTGACTAACGCAGTGAGAAGAGAAAAAACAGAATGCTAGGGTCCTGCCTTTTATCTAACAGCAGGCAGCCTCTTTAATAAAGGCTACTTTTTAATAAAGGAATACATCGTCCGTAAAGTCAGAGAAGGGCGTTCAGAGGGCATCCGGGGCAATTACAGTACCATAAGGGACGACTAGTGCTAATATTTGGAGGGAAAATTTACAATGAGGTCGAAAGTATAGGAAATTTTAAATGAGAAGTTTAGACCACAGTAACGTCCATTTTGCTGTTTCTGGGATTGTAACCTTGAGATAACAATTAGCTTATGAGGGCTGGGTCAGTCAGGCCCAAGGCGTAAGGTGGGGCTGGGAACCAGGCTTGAGCAAAGTGCCTTTGCCCCTTCCCATGCCTGGGATGAGTGAGCCCATCCTTCGGCCAGTCGCCCTTTCCCCCTTCCCGTGTACATGCACCTGCGGGCTTTTATTTTTCCTCTCATCCATTTTGGGGAAGTGCAGTGGGCCACAGCTATCGCCATGTGTGGCTGGCAGCCTAAGATGTGCTGGGTCCTCTCTATGGATTCTCTTACTGTGGCAGGCATTCCCGCCGTGCCCGGGAGCCAGCATCCCTGTGCGTGAGTGCACCTGTTTGCTTTCCCTCCTCCCCTTGTGGGGGCAGAGTTAGGGCATGAGCGTGGCAGCTGCAGTGTTTTGTAAGTGGTTTGTCTCACCAAGAGGGCTGGTAAATTAGTTGGAATAACTTACGTCATAAGGTACCACGCTACAAGTTTTTCATGGGAAGTCAATATCCCAGTAAACCCAGGGAGGGGAAGACAGGGAGGGAGCAGAACGGGTGTATTTTCCAAACTCACTGAAGGAAGCCCACAGCTATTTAGAACTGCTTGGGAAAGAGGAAGGAGAGGCTGAGGGTTGGGGGAAAAGAGAGTTTCCAGGCTCAACGCATGAGGGATTATTGATCATCCCTGCTGTCCAGGTTGATCCTGCCCAAAGGCAGTACTGGAGCACTGGAAGCAAGAGGTGACCTCCACTCTCGGGCCATGGAAACCATGAAGGAAGCATGAGAGATCTGATTGTCTGTTTGCCACGGACATGGCTGGAGGGATCCAAGACTTAGCCGCCTTTGGAACCTCAGGGCGGGTCAGGAAGTTGTGTCTCCAGCCTTTGGGTGACACCAGGGAGTGCCCTGGCCAGAACACCTTTTGTGTCTTGAAGACAAACTTTCCTTTCCACTGGCTGTTTTTGGACCTCCCCTTAAGCTGGTCAGATTTTGAAAGAGAGAGTTAACATTTAAGGAGAGGAAAAAAGAAAAAGCCTCAGTGCACTGAAGTCGAGTTCCGCCCACGTAGCATTGGCAGTGTGGCATAATCTCCCGCTCTGCGTCTGAGTTTCCTCAGATTGCCTGCCGTACAGCTGTAGTGAGCTTGGAGCTTTCCCTCAGTTTCCCAAGGGAGAATGGGAGAAACCCTCCTTAACGAGAGAGAGAGAGAGAGAGAGAGAGAGAGAGAGAGAGAGAGAGAGAGAGAGAGAGAGAGAGGGAGAGAGCACCAGGGTCAGCCTGAGAGTTCCACCATAGCTAGGCCGTGGTGGTGGTGGGGGGGTCTCTCCTGGAAAACAGACTCCACTGGAGTGCTGGATGCTCATGGTCACATTCCTAGGCAGCCTTTCCCAGTTTGGCACAACCTATACTGACCTTGCTTCAGAAGAGATTGGGTCCCTTCGTGCATCGTCAAAATATTCCGTGCCGGTGTTGAGGGTCCTTGCCTTTGCAGGCCACAGAACTGGCTCGTGAGGCAGCTGAATTTGCATCCAGGTTTTGAATGAAGATCCAAAGCTTGTATATAAAGTAGGATTCATAAGAGAGAAAGGAAAGGCTATAGCTAAGGGACTGCAATGGAGTCCGGAAGCCAGTGGCTTGCTGCACAGGTGAAGGCTGGGGTTTTTATGGAAGTTCTAACTCTGGATTAGGTGGATTTTTCTCATTGGCCATGGATTCACGGGCTTTCTCAGGTGAACTGGTTTGGTTAGCACCTTTATTAGGGGAAGGGAAACAATCTTGAGAGCATTTTGCTCATCAGCCCTGTGTTATATCTATCAGACTCTGTCTCTCCTTTAGGATGTGGAAATACAGGCCTCCATCTCCTCAGGATGTAGAAATGATACTGCTGTCCATGGGGGATGGGATACTCACTCATCTGCCTTAGGTCTTCAGACCCAACAGTCCTTTGAGTTTTTTTCAGGTATTTTACTTCTGCATGTGCTATAAATCCCAAAGCATATTTTCAATATTTTTAAACAGTCAAATATCTTCTAGAGAGGTTGGAAGTGATAAAATGTCACTTATATCTATCCACATGTTTACTTTACTTGAAAGCTGTTCTTGACTTCATGCAGACCCAGTATTCAACTGGCAATGTTTTCCATCTTCAGAATTCTCTTTAATATTTCCCATAGGCAGATATGTTCCTCTGAACTTCTTCAGATTTTGTTTTTCCTTTTTTAAAATGATGTTAGAAGACAAACAGCATAAAATTTACCACTTTAGCCACTTTAAAATTGTTTCTGACTATTAACCTATTGAAGGGCATTCTGGTTGTTTCCAGTTTTTGGCTACTACAAATGAAATTTGCATACAGGTTTTTGTGTAAATGAAATTTTTCCTGAATCACGTGACAAGTATATGTTTAGTTGTTTCAGAGGAACTGCCACTTTGTTTTCCTGAGTGGCAGTGCTATTTTACATCCACCTGGAAATGTATGAGATAATGCAAATGGCGCATTATCTCCATGTGCTCTCACCTTTTCACCTCTCTAATGACTAATGGTATTGAACATAATTTCACGTGTTCTTTTCACATAGATTCTCTTCAGTGAAACAGCTGTGTCTCTGATCCATTGTTTTTTTCCTGTTGAGATTTTTGTTTTTTGATGGGGAGGTCACTGAGCATTATCCTGTTGTTTTATATTTGAGACATAAGTCTTTTGTCAGAAATGGGGTTTGCAAATGTTTTCTTTATCTTAAGACAGTTTGTCTCATAGCAAAAGTTAAGTTGGACGCAGTTCATTTTATTGACCATTTTTTCCTTATGATTCATGTTTCTCGTGTTCTGCCTAGGTATTCTTTATTAAACCATATGTCCCAAAAGTTTTACAATTCAGTACTTTACATTCAAAGCTAAGATTCATTTTGAGTTAATCTTTTTCATGAAGTTTGAAGTTGAGATTGGTGTAAATTATTTTTGTTAATGGATGTACAATATTTCCAGTACCGGTAGTTGGCAAAACAATCCTTCTCCCATTGAGTTGCTTTTTGCCCATTTGTCAAAAAACCAGTTGGTTTGGAAAACAATATGGAGGCTTCTTAAAAATCTAAACATAGATCTGCCATATGATCCATCAATCCCATTCCTAGTGATATACGCAAAGGAATGTGACTCAGGTTACTCCAAAGGCACCTGCACACCCATGTTTATTGCAGTGCTATTCACAATAGCCAAGTTTTGGAAATAGCCAAGATGACGCACTACCAATGAATGGATTAAGAAAATGTGGTATTTATACACAATGGAATCTCACTCAGCCACAAAGAAGGATGAAATTTTGTCATTCACAAGTAAATGGATTGAACTGGAGAACATCATCTTAAGTGAAGTTAGTCAGGCTCAGAAGGCCAAAAATCGCATGTTCTCCCTCACATGTGGATTATATATCTAAAACAAATGCAGTAATATTATCAGACATGGGTCACACACTAAGGGGAGAACGCATACAGGAGGAACAGGGAAAGGGAAGGAAACATAAAACTTGAATGTGGCTGATGTGCCCAATGTAGAGGAGCAAATATAGTAATCTTAAACTGACAGCAGCCACTATGGGAAGGGGACCAGGAAGTAGTGAAGAGGTCAGGTAGAAACAAACCAATGTGGGTTGCAATACACAAGTGCATGGAAGCAATGCTAGGAATCTCTCTGTATAGCTATCTTTTTCTCAAGCTAGCAAAAATGCAATGTCTTTCTTATTATCTCTTATGTTTTCTCTTCAACAAAATTAGAGAACAAGAGGACAGAACAGGATCTGCCTGGAAGCAAGGTGAGGTGGGGAGGGAGGTGGCCCAAACAACATATACATGTAAATAAATGTAAAAAAAAGAAAAAAAAATATATAGTTAAGTTCACTTAAAAAAACAAAACAAAACCCAGCTGGTTGCACACCTGAGGTGTATGCCTGAGTTCTATCATTGTTTCTTTGCTTTATAGCTATACCTCTATAAATGATGACAAATTACATGGAAAGTCTTGAAATGGAGTAGAATGATTATTTCCACTTTGTTCTTCTTTTGATTTTAATTGCTTTAGCCATTCTAATTCCTTTGCCTTTCCAAGTAAATTTTCTGTAATATTATCTATGTCTGTAGACAATATTGCTGAAAATTTTGGTTGCTTTGCTAATTTGAATTTTTAAAATTCTGTGCTTGGCAATTAGGTTTTAAAATAAAGTTTAGGACTTTATATATATAGTCTGTGAATGTCCATCTTGTTATTTTGCTCCACACTTCTAGCCTGGAGAATTTTTAATTTTGTTACCCAGAAGTTAGTTTTATTTTCAGTTCTTCTTTACTAACTCTTTGACATTCCCTCTTATAATAACTTAAGATATTGTTAAAATATTGTGGAACAACTGTGGCTAGCAATTTGGTTAACTGTGATATATTAATAAAATATCTCACACTTGGCTCAACTACACATTTCAAGTGGCAAGGCAGTCTCTAAACAGCAGGGGGGTCACTGGGCTTGGCTGTCACATTTCCCTAGAATCTATTGGTAAGGAGACTGTGAGCCCTGGTGGATTTGGATGGGTTATGCTCCATGGCACAGCTGGCATTGCAAGCTTCATTCACACCAGTTCTCGTTGCCCTTTCAGTCCCATTGAGGGTGATGTGGACCCGGCTGAGGTGCAGTACTGTCCACAATGGTGTCCACTCCTGAGGAATGCTTAGGTGGGGAAACTCCCAATCTTATAAGGGGCTTTTGGCAATCTGTCTATCATCCCCCCAGATATTTTCTTATGATCAAATTTTTCTTTCTGAAATGTCTCATTTTGCAAACCACTGTTAAGTTTGTTGTAAATGCCTTTGGTCTAAAGATCTAGAACATGTAAATCTTTTGTTAATCATAGCAGTATTTTCTTGTGTAATGTTGGGGCAAAAATCACATGTACTTAAAGTTACAGTTATTTAAACTATTGAAAATTCTTAAATGAAAATGCAAAAGGATTATATAGAGGAATTTGTATATAAATTCCCCAAAGTAAAGGTATGTCAGTATATGACAACTGGTGAGACCAAGAGGATGGGTGTTATATACACTCCATCCCACCTGTCACTGTTGAGTTTATTTTTTGTTTTGCCTAGTGTTGAGTGTGAGTAAACTAAAAATGCATATGAGAAAACTTCAGTGTATTGTATATGTTTCTGTTTCTCCCACAAAGTTATGAAGGAATATTCCAATACTTTTAAAACATGAAATTTCCCTAAATTTGTAGTTTAGTGGTGCAATAGAAAGAAAATGTAACAATTTAACATGACTTGTACTTAGTTAACCCATAACAATTCCTAGGGGTAACTATTTTCTTTTATATCTACTCAAAACTGCATATATAATTCTGTATTGAGGGCATTTATTTATATTTCTTTGGTCCTTGATTTCTGAAATTGACTGTGCCAGCTAGCCTCCAAAGAAAGGCCTTTAGTCCATCTTGATAATGTAGTGGGTTTCTCTGTTCTCCTATTTCATGCCAAATTGGCAAAAAGGTGCAAGTCACAGTATGAATTTGAGAACATCATTTCGTGGTAGCTATCATGGTTGAATTTTGAGAAGGTTTAGCTTTAAATAAAATTTTCTTATTGTGCCTCTCCTTCAGATGACAATTCAGAGAAATCAGACAAAATAAGTAGCAAGAACGTCAGACATTCAAAATTTATGTGATGCAAATACTTGGTATTCTCATTAATCAGCCATCTTTTAAATGATTGCCTTGATCTTCATAGCATTGCATATTTAGTGAAAGCCCACTATGTTTAGGTCCTGCCTATGTTCCAAAGACATTTTTTAAAAAGGTGAATACATGGCAACTTAAATAACAGTAAAGGATTTGAGTAATTCAACAATAAAATCAATGCTATACTGCCCAACAGTCAATGAATTGCTCTGTCAATAATTTTGGTCTAAGCTCAGATGCATAATATCTCTAACTGCAAGCAGGAATGGTCTGGGGAGATGTTTGCAGAGAAGGGATGTGGACAGGCTTGGTGGGGTGGAGAAGATAGTGAAGGATCCTGCTGTTGAATGTACCACTGGGAGCAACACTGTGCAAAAACCAGTTTGAAGGGCACAAGGCCTTAAAAAAGACTACAGAATGGAGAAACAGGAAGAAAAGCTTGTAGCTAGGTAGGTCTGTGCCCTGGATACCAAGATAAGAAACATGAACAAATAGGTGACAGAGACATCCAGTTAGACAGAAAATCTGTCAGACAACAGCCTTCATGATTTTATCCTGTCATTCAAGCAACAAAAAGCCCAGTGTAATAACGTGAACATTGTCACAGTGGAACCCTCAAGAGCATACTCTGTCTTCCTTTTTCTTTTTTTAATCCCTTGCCTTAAGATATTTATTAAAAAAGAGTAATCTGGAGTCTAGTACATGAGATATCTTTGCAGCTATACATCACATAAAGAGGAAGTGAGTTACTTCCAGCATTATAAGAACCCCAGCTCCCAAATAATAATGGCTCTTGGGTAAAAAGCCTACCTCTAACCTACTGAATGTTAGATGCCAATAGATTCTCCTTGGTAATGACTGCAACAACCCAAAGTCGTATTTTTATATGTAGTATAGGTATGGAATCATCCAGTGTTTTCATTGTAGCAAGTAACATGATTGACGAAATTCAGAAAATGGATTGTCAGGTGAGCTTTCTACACAAGTAACTGGATCCAAAAGGAATCTTTTTTGGCCATTTTCTTGGCTGCGCTACCTCACAATTCAACTGTTGGTGGAATCTTTTTTGACAGCCAATGACAACATTTCCCAGATGAGAATTTATTGCTTTTGCCAACTTTGTGATTTGTTAGTGCAGGTCCTGCTGTGCTGTGGGGTTTTGTGTAGGGGGAAGTTTGTTCTCTTCCCCACTGTAAGGAAACCAAGAGTTCCTCCAAAAATGTTTGAGTGCCAGTCCTTTCCTGTACAGCACTTTGCATATGACAGTTTTGATGCCATGCAGCTGCTTTGGAGTTGTTAACTCATTTGCCTTTGCCCTGCTTGTGAGGATCTCCCTTGCCATGTATTCTATTGTGTGACACACATTCTAACTTGTCGAGAAGCTGAGCCTGTTTCTACACAAGGCTTCACTTTGTAAAATGTGTTGACTCTTCTGATGTGCTAGACTTTTGGAGTGATGTGAAGATTACCTCCAGTGGAAGACATTGACAACTTTTTATGCTGGGAGATGGTTTGAAAGTCCTTCTTTGTCTTATAGTAATCTTTCAGAGTTCTTGAGTTCTCACAATACATTCTTTACTCTGAGAGTTCCTTCCTAGGTTCTGTAACTCCCTCCAATTGACCAAAGAACTCTCCTGTATGATATCCCATGGACACAACCTTTGAGTTTTTGTGGTGGATATTGTGAGTTATAGCAGCTTGGGAACAAATATTGTCGCAGTTCAGTTTCCACTGCATTTTCAGTGAGAATTTTCCCTAGCTGAAGAAGTCCGGGGCTCTCTGAGGGAAATACTTTCTTCCATGAACCTTGAAGGATGTGTTGCTTATAGGTTAGACTTGGAAGGTGACTTTGACAGATTTTGGTGGATCCTCAGTTTTCAACCCATCTCCTTACTCTCAGATTGGAATTGAAGTAAGGATGACTTTTCTTTCTAAACTTTTTAATGTAATCATTTTTTCCTCTTAAGTAATGAAAATGAACTCCAAGACTGCTACTGAAGAACCTCTAAGATTCTCAGTCTCCCTATTTCAGTCTGCATATCACCAAGTTAACTTCGCATGGTCTTCTGCCATTCCAAAGCCAACCATGGTGTCTTTCTGGACATCAAACTCTAGTTCTTTCCTCTACATGTATCTTTTACTAAATTACCTAAGCAATAAGCTCTTAAGAGCCTGGAGATGGGGGTACACAGCTTGCAAAGTTAACTGATAATAAAATATTAAGTCATTGAAGTCCACCTTTTCTTAACCTTCTGGAGGTCACTGCTCAGATTTAAAAGGCTTGTAGTTTCTTTGGAGGAAAGCAATGAACATACGTGTTCTGTCAGTCAGTGTGATGTTCTATGTTGAAAAATAAAGCAGAGAGGAACAACAGAGGGAAAACTCACTGAGAAGGTGGCTAGGAATGACAAGGAAGTAAGGGAATAGCTATGAGGCACAAAAGTGATGGAAGGATAGGGTTATGGTAATGTCCTTGCAGCAGGAGCACAGATGTCTGGTTTGAGGACCAGAAGGAAGACCAGTGAGGATGGAGTCTGGTGCGCAAAGGGACAGAAGTTAGCAGATGAGGTGGGAGAAGTGGAGGCAGAGGGCTCAGGTAGGGTCTTGGAGGCTCCAATATAACTTTACTCTGAATGAAGTGGGAAGACACTGCAGGTTTTTGAGCAGAGAAGTGACAAAATTGCCTCTAAGATACCTTAAATTTTAATATTTATCCTCATTTTATGTATCACTGGAAAGAAAAAAGTTACCATTTAAACTGTGGTACTGAGCTTTCTTTTTTTTGTTGTTTGTAACTCGCATGCTGATCTCAGAAATGTTAAAATGTAAAAATAAAAAGAAGTGTTTGGAAACATGAAATGCAGTGTGTCTTCTAAAGAGCATTCTGTTTGCTTAATTTAGCATAGAGAGTAGAGCAGGCTATTGCATTAAGACCAGCAAGGAACAATTGTACCCATCCCAGATAGGTGTGTGAAAAGTTATCAAAGCTTTCATTTATTTTGGGCACAAAATAAAGAAACTCTAAGATTTTTGGTCTTGACAACAGTAAGTTACCATTTATCAAGATGAGAAAATTCGAGAACAGATTTGGTGTAAGATAATCAGAATTTTGTTTTGAGATGGTAAAATTCAGAGTCTTATTCAGCATCCAAAGAGAAGTATGGAGCAGCAGACCACCTGCACACACACACACACACACACACACACACACACACACTATCAGTTCTCTCAGTTCTCATTTTTTATGGATTCCATATTTGTGAATTTTTGTGAGTTTACTTTTTCGCTAAAATTTACTTGTAACCAATTTGCCTTATAAACATGTTCTCAGCTGAGACCCAATACAACATTTTGCCTTCTTGTTCCAGTCCTTATACTGTAAATAGTTGTCTTTTGTGGGCCTATTTACTGCTACATATTTTAATGTTTGTGTTTTTTTCTTGTTGGTGAGTTTGTTATTTAAAATACCCTCCAAATGTAGTGCTGAAGTACACTCTGGTATTGCTAATTGTGATTAGGCTGCCATGATCTTTATGGAGAAAATCCGTCTGCTAGATGAGCTTCATTCAGGCATGAAACATAGTGCTGGAGGCCATGAATTCAATATTAATAAGCCAACAGTATGTGTTAAATAAGGCGTCTTTAAAAATACACACACATAAAGCAAGGTTATGTATTGATCAGTAGATTAAAATGTTATTATCAAACATAGGCTTACAAAAACCTGACTCTATTCCCCTGGGAGCAATGATTCCATATTTGCTAATTCTGTAGTTCTGACAACTTTATATACTATACTCTAGGAAATAATGGTAATTGGCTATCTCTATTCTGGAGTTCAGGATAATATTAAGGCTAGATTGGAGGTTATCGTCATATACTCACATTAAAAAGTTCTGCAAGCCCATATTTACACAGATTTGAAAGACACAAAGAGATAATCACAGAAACTGAGTAAGCATTTAGAAACTTTTCGTAGTACTTGACAAGACAAGATGATGCCTGCTGAATGTAATGATAAAAATGGTATTGCATATTTATGTCCGATTTTTAATTTTTCTGATACCTCTTTTTATTGTATTTTATAAAATACTCATCTGTGATTGGTTGGGGGAAATAGTCCTTCAACACATATGGTTTGAGAAATACTTTTTTGGAAGATGGTTCCATTCTACCCTGCCCTACATTCTAAATGTCAGGTAGCACTGAACCAGATATTAGCAGAAGAGATTTTAAAATAGTGAACAAATAAGTTTACATTTCCAGTTTCTTGTCTGGCAAGTATGGAGCTTGGAAATTTCCAATCTATTCTAACAACAACTAAAAACTGAATATGAAAATCAACCACTATAAATGCATCATAAAAGTGAAGTCATAGGGCAAACCACTGTCCCAAAATTGGAATTCACGCAGATATGGAGAATCACAATTTAATGGAACACGAATCCCTGTAGGAACCAATGTCATAGTAGGAAAAGCTAAACTATAATTGGCATATAATTAAGAAAACAATCCCATTTATAATGGCATCAAAAATATTTTGGAATTAATCAAAGAAGTAAGAAGACTTGTACAATGAAACTACACAACATGACTGAAAGGAATTAAAGAAGATATAGATATGTTCATGGATTGGCAAAATAAACATTGTTAAAATGTCCATGCTACCCAAAGCAATCTGTAGATTCAGTGAAATCCCCACCAAAATCCCAGTGCTTTCTCCAACTCCTCCAAGAACTAAATAAATGTAGAGATCTTCCATGCTCTACAACTTAATCTGTAGATTCAATGTAATTCCAACCCAAATCCCAGCAACTTATTTTGTAGATATTAGAAGTTTATTCACAAGTGTACATGGAGATGCAAAAGACCCAGAAGAGCCAACTCAATTTTGAAGAAGAACAAAGGAGTGCCTATACAAAACTTCAAGACTTACTATAACTATCCTAAAACTATAGTATCAAGAGAGTGTGGTGCTGGTGAAGGCATAGACAAATAGATCAACGGAATGGCTTAGAGAGGTCAGAAATAGATTCACATAAATGTAGTCAACTGTATTTGACAAAGGAACAAAATCAATACCATTTAACAAAAGCAATCTTTTAAATAAGTGGTATTGGAACAATTGGACATTCACATGCAAAAAATAAGTCCAGACACAGACCTTATATCCTTCAGGAAGTTAAATGAATTAAAGGTTTAACATAAAACTATAAAAATTCCAAGAAGATATCACAAGAGAAAACCTAGATGACCTTGGATATGGGTGATGACCTTTTAGATATAATAGCAACAGCACAGTCATGAAAGAATAATTGATAAGATGGACTACATTATAATAGAAAACTTACCTGTAGAAGAAAATATTAAGACAATGAGAAAACAAGCTAGTTTGGGAGGAAATATTTACAACAGAACCATCTTATCCAAAATATACAAAGAATTCTTTGCATATTTGTATCTATAACTCAACAGTAAGAAAAACAAACAACCTGATTAAAAAATAAGCAACAACTGTAACAGAAATCTCATCAAAGAAGATATATAGATGACAAATAAGCACAGGAGAAGATGTTCCAGGTCATATGTCATCAGAGAAATACAAATTAAAAAAGCAGTGAGATACCATTGACCAAAATTCAGAACACTAATAACAGCAAATGTTGTGAAGATTTGGAGCAACAGGAATTCTTATCCATTGCCGGTGGGAATGCAAAATGGCACAGTCAAATGGTTCCTTAGAAAATTAAATATGCTCTTACAACATAAGCCAGCATTGCACTCACTGGTATTTATGCAAAGGAGTTGAAAATTTATGTCCACATTCGACCTGTATATGGTTTCTTCTAGCAGCTATTTTTATAATCGCCCAAACTTGAAAGCAAACAAAATGTCTTTCAGGAGGTGTGTGGGTAATCTGTAATACATATAGACACTGGAATATTATTCAGTGTTAAAAGGGAATACAATACCAAGCAATGAAAAGATATGGAAGAACCTTAGATGAATATTACTGAAAGAAAACCTCGTGTGTCAAGGTTAAATACTGTACAATGCCAACTATCAGCTCTTTTGGGAAAAGTAATACTATGGACACAGGAGAAAGATCAGTGGTTGCCTGGGACTAGTGGGTGGGGGGGATGAATAGGCAGAGTACAGACATTTAATCTGTTCTATATGATAAGCAATGGTGGATACCTGTTACATGTTTTTAAAACCCACAGAATGTACAACATCAACAATGAACCCTAATCTAAACTATGGATTTTAAGTAGTAATGACTGATGTGTCCATGTAGGTTCATTGACAGTGGCAACTGTACTACTGCTATGAAGGATGTAGATAGAGCAAGAGATGTTGTGTGTATGTGTGTGTGTACGTGAGGGGGTCAAGGTACATATAGGAAATCCCTGTACTTTGATTTCGATTTTGCTGTGAATCTAAAACTGCTCTAAAACTAAAGTTTATTGCTTAAAAATTCCTAGAATAAACAATGAAAACCAGTGAGATAAAAGATTGAGACATGTGAGCTAAGACCTGCTACTCAAAATGTGATCTGTCCACCAGCAGCCCTGGTATCATCTGGGAACCTGATGAAAATCAGAATCTCAGCCCTACCCGGGCCTCCTGAATGGGGCTCTGTCTGCATTTTAAAAACGTGATCCATGCACATACTAAATATGTGAGAAGGACTCAGTTAAGGTGCATGACTGTGATGAGATATAAAATCTGCATGTGTAAATTAATTTATGATGGCAGCTCAAGAAGTCAAAACAATGGCAGGATCAGATCAGAATGGGAGTTCACGTGGATGTTTGCACCTGCAGGAATTGTGTTAGTTGCTTCACTGGGTTCAAAAATAGTAAAGACTTCCCAGCCTTCTAGCTAGGAGCTGCCAGGCAGAGCTGTGGTGCCTGCTATAAAATTCTGAGCAAGAACTTTCATGTTGGGTCACTGGAGGCCCCAACAGGACCTTTGTGCTCAAAGGCCTCAGGATCTTTCTTAGTATTATTTAGAGATGAAAAATCTTATTGATCTTCATAATTTTCTTAAGTGTCTCACTGTAGTTGAAGAAGACATTGGGACCTTGTTAATCTTCATATTACAGAAGGAATGCACAGGCTTTCTCATAGATGGAAAGTAAATATTCTCACACTGTGACAGGGTTCAAACAACATCTTTCAGAGGAGACTGGCAAATTTCTATTCTGAAGGCCGTTGGAAGAGAGAACGGCTATGTTCTATTCTAATCAAATCTTCATGGTCTTTGGAAAAATGTTCTGTCTCAGAGGACGCTGAGCTCTGTCTTTCTGGGGGGGTGATGTTGTGAGCAATTAAATTAAATTCAAATATACTTATTAAATAAAACACATGTCATTAGCATCATCTTTTAAAATAGTACCTTTTTCACAATGGTTAGGAAAGCCAGTGTCTGTCAGCAGAGCAATCAGCTCAGATTTACTCATATGACATTGGTTCTCTTAATCGAGAAGCATGGAGCTGCCAGGTTCTGGGAAGCTGGTGGCCAGAGCACAAGCACTCAGTGCCCTCTCCCTCCCTTTCTGCCAGAATCACCTGAAATGAACAAAATAGAAATGTCAAAACGGAAGACAACCAGGATCTGAGATGTAATAATGGTGTCATTCATTGCCTTGAGAGTCAAAAGAGTTTCTGCTGGTTCTCAGGCAGATGGGGGCAGTGTGAAAGTGGGAATAGAGGGTTCAAAATTTTCATCTGTGGAAAATGGTAGAAAGTCACGAGGAGCTAAAATAGACTCAAAATATGGAATGAGATTGCTCCGTGTCAACTTGGAGGTGAGGCTACCAAGCTAAACAGAACTTCTAGGGCTTTTCTGACTCATTTTCCTCCAAGATGTTCCAGAGCACATCGCCTTGCTATAGAAACCCTACTTAGACTCTGCAGTTGTTCTGTTCTGGTGGGCCACACAGTAAGACCAGCCCAATTGTCTGCTGGGACTGTCCTCAGTATCAGTTCTCTCTGTCTTCCTCAGACTGCTGGGTCACAGATCAGAAAAAAATTGAGTAACTTGACATCATTCTTTCTCCAGATGGGGAGATACAGGGGAATTCTAATATGAGCAGAACTACTGTGGAGAACAGGAGAGGAAACTACGCACACTCCTTTAAGACTCAATGCTAGATAGGCTAAATGACGACACATTACACATTCAAAGATGAAAAGCAGATGTAGTGATTGCATTGTCCAATAATCCTAGATATTAAGTTTTAAAAGGTGTCTATGTGTGTGAAGAAGAGATAGAGTTCAGAAAATAAGGGCATAAGAGGGAAAAATTGGGTGAGCTAATGGTCTCAAAATGCTGATGGAGTCTTTTTCTGTGAATTTGTAAGTATAAATTAATCTAAGAGTGAGAAAGCTAACAGAACCAACAAGAGAAGGAACACAGAGGTTCTTGGAGTGGGTCTGACTTTCCTGGTGGAAGGGAGCTTTTGGAATTGCTGAATCCTGCATTGTTTGCACTTTAGACTCTTGAAAAGCCACAGGACAGGGGATGAGAGCAGAGTAAGGGGATGGAGTGAGAGTGTGCTTGAGGGAGAGCCCCAGCTGCCTGAACTTCCCAGGTGAGAACTGGAAAGCAAAGCTGTCAAGCTAGAAACCAAAACAGGAGCTAAATCAAAAGTCAACAAACAAAAAACTCTAGTCTTGTGAAATAACTTGTGCTTTACTTGCAGAGGGGACTAAAACAATAGAGTGAAACCAAAGCAACTGTAGCTCCTGGAACTTCAATCTGTTTAAGAAGCAGCAGGATTAAGGAAGTTTAAGGATTCCAAGCCAGGAATCTATTGTTAGAACAACTCATTAAAGCTAAGTGAGAATGAAAGAACATGCCTTAGAAAACCCAGGCAACAGAAGCAAAAATAAACAGATGGGAATACCCCAAACCAAAATCTCCTGCACAGCAAACAATCAACAAGGAAAATGTAATCAATGGATTAGGAGAAAATATTTGTAAACCATATGTCTAATAAGAAACTAATAATATCCGAGCTGGGCGTAGTGATGCATGACTGTAATCCCAGCATTTGGATGACTGAGACGAGAGGATCATGTGTTCTAAGCTATATCTTCACCCAACAACCCCTCCCCCAAAATTATAATATCCAAATAAAAAAACCACATGCCATTGTATAGTAAAAAAAAAAAAAAAAAAACCACAAAGATCTGAATAGATGTTTTTCCAAAGAAGATATGTAAGTGGGCAATGAAGGTATAAAAATGTGCTGAACACTTACCATCAGGAAACCCAACTCAAAGCCAATAATATATATATATACATGTACACACAATATATAATACTATATATATATATACAGTATGTATACTATGTGTACAGTATATAAACTATTAACATATATATATATATATATATAAACTATGTGGAGATATATATATATATCTTATAATTATATATACTCTTATTTTAAATGATAAACATTTAAATAGTTGAATAGTGGTATGTTATTCAGCCTTAAAAAAGAAGGAAGTCTTGCCAGGCATGATGGTTCATGTCTATAATCCCAGCTGTGCAGGGTCCAAGGCTGGCCCAAACAGAAATCTGAAAAATAAACTGAAGAAAAAGGTTTGGGGGCCTGGCTCAAGTGGTACAATGCCTGCCTAGCAAGCATGAGGCCCTGAGTTCAAACCCCAAAACTGCAAAATAAAGAAGATAAATAAAACCAACTCCTCCCAAATCAAAAACAACAGCAACAACAAAAGAACATCTTGCCATTTGTGACAACCTGAAATGGATCTTGAGGGTGGAGGGTCATGTTAAGTGATACAAGACAGACACAGACTGTGGCTTAATTTATAGGTAAAATTTAAACTAGTCTCTCCAGGGGCTGGAGAGAAGATGACAATTAAAGGGTACAAAATTTCAGTTATGCAAGATGTATAAGTTCTGAAGATCTTCTATGTAGCCTAATTAATATTTCTGGATTGCATATTTGTGACTTACTAAAAGGGTAGATCTTATGTTAAATGTTCTTACTAAAACACACACAAATATTATTATTACTAATTATTATTTATAATAGGGGCAGGACAGAACTTTGGGAGGTGATGGATAAGTTTATGGCTGGGATGATGGTGATAGGTGTATACTGATCACCAAACTCACTGAAACGTATACATCAACTATATACAGCTCTGAAAAAACAAAAGAAAATGTCTTGGTTTAAATGAGAAACTACAGACATTAATTAGTAGGTGATGGTACAATTATACAGTATAACACTACACAACCCCTTATATCACGGCTTGAGAGCTATTTCATGAGGAGAATTATGGTATGTTTTAAGGTAAAAAGCAAACTAAAACCTCGTGCAGTAGCACCTGCACCCCTCCCTCACCCCTTGTTCATCACAGGTGGTTGCTGCCTCCCTGCTCATCTGTCTCTGTGAGGCCCATCAGGAGAGGGGACGGAGGGGTCAGGTAACCTTGGACTGGTATCCAAGTTCTACCTGACAGAACCTTCATCTCTCTTTGTTCTGTTTACTCATTTTAACATCGAGATTCTAATAAAGTCTACCTTACATGGCTTTTATGAAGTACAAATGACTTAATCTGTATCAAAACTTTAGCTGAGTAGATAAAATAAATGCCTATCCAATGCTAGTTTTTAAATTTTTTTCTTGCAGTGTTGAAGATGGAACCCAGGGCCTTGCACGTTCTAGGTGAGTGCTGTACCACTGAGTTACATCCTCAGCCCCAAATGTAATTTTTAGTTATATACTACACACAAATGTATAAAGTTGAATATATTTAATGATTTTTATCTTGATAGTTGATGTTATAAATGCTTTGGGTTTCTCTTTTTTTTTAATTCATGGAAATTTATTCAACTGGTGCTTAATTCTATTTGCAAGAACTACTCATTGCACTGTTAAATGAAATCTTAATTCGTTACAAAAAGGGAAAATCGTGTATGTGAGTAATAAAGGCAACCTTATTATTTGAAACTAGAATAGACAAATTATCTCAGCTATCTTAAATCACACAGAGGTATTTTTACTTTAGCAACTTTTTCTGATAGCAAGCCCTTTTCCAGGATTCATTGATCTACACAAAATCATGACACCACAGAGAAGATTTATTGTTCTTATGGCTTCAATTATTTTATAATTCTTCAAAGCTTACTGGATACTAAGGTAATATAACTCTTCTTGAATATTTAATTATTATCATCCCAGGAAAAAATATTCTGAGGGTCTTGCTATAGAGGGGTACAGTGTTTGGAAATAATGTTAATTTTACTAAAAATGGCAAGTGTTAAATTCTTCATACTATTAGAGAAGTAAAATCAGATTACAAACTTATTATTTTTTGCTAATCTAAAAGTATTGAAATAATTGAGAGGGCACATAATATTGACAATACAGTTTAGATGAAATATTTAGATTATAATACCCTAAATTTACCCTCAGATGATAAGGTGTCTAAAAAATAAATTTAATTAAAATGTTGCATTCCAAATTAATTTTAAGCATTAAGTCTGTGTAAGATTCATGTATTGAAAAAGAACACTAAGTTTTCTGGAAGGTATTATGAAATTAGAACTCCATGGATCTCACAATTAATTTACAATGGTGTGTTGTTCTTGCGCTGAATACCAGGTAGCTATGACTTAACCACGAATCAAACATATAAAGTGATTTATCACACCAAGTTTCCTGGTACCAGGAAGCACTTATAATGTGCCAAATTTCATGATATGATTTTAGTGAATTTAAATTTTAAACAGTTCAATACATGCATATTTTAAAAATTGGTCTGGGTTTTAACTCCTCTGTAAGATAACTGGGATACAATAGCATATGAGGAAAAAAACCAGTTACTAGAAATCTAAGTTCTAGTAGCTTACTGATTACCAATGCTACATAGTTAGGTTTAACTTATGAATATGATATAGTTAGGTTTTTACTTAAAAGAATACTTTGGTAGCTAGGTGCAGTGGTTCATGCCTGTAATCTTAGCTTCTTGAGATGTGGAGATCAGGAGGACCGTGGCTGTAGATCGGGAGGGACAAAAAGGTTCATGAGACCCAATCCGAAGGAGTTTGAACTAAGGGCCTTGCTCATTTGCTCGGAAAGCACTCTACTGTATGGTCACACCCCCAGTGCTTTTTGCTTTTAGGTATTTTTTGAGTAGGATCTTGCCAGACTCTGATCAGCCTATTTATGCTTTCTACATAGCTAGGATGACAGGCATGTACTACCACATCTAGCTTTTTAAAAATGCTTTGGATTTCTTTATACTTTTTGATACTCTTTGTGTTTTCCTTTTGGTAGTGCTGGAGTTTGAACTCAGGGCCTCACATAGGTGAGACAGGCACTGGCACTTGAGCCCCTAACCCTTTTTTGCATTAATTCATTTTCAGGTAGGGTCTTGTATGGTTTTGTCCTTGGACTTCGATCCTTCTACCCACAGTCCTCTACTTAGCTTCAGATTACAGGCATGAACCACTACTCCTCACTTATTTTGTTGAGATGGGGTTTCACTAACTTTTTGCTCAAGCTGACCTTGAACTGCAGCACTCCTCCCAATCTCTCCCTACACAGTAGCTGGGACTCACAGGCTTGAGTCACAATGCCCAGTCTCTTTCTGACATTTTCTAAACTTTGTACCACAAACATGTATCTCCTTTGTGCAATACATGTATGGAAAAAAGGAAAGCTAGTTTACGGATTCTTAGACTGGGTCAGAAATAAAACACAAATGTATTATTTATCAGATATAACCAAAATTTATTGACTCAGAGGGATTGGAAGTAAAAAGCTACAGAAAGACATATAAACAATGCAGGGGTTCCCACCAATATCACAATTTTCAAAGCAAGGTCATTAAATGGGACATAGAGGACCATTTAAAAATACAGTTCACAAGTATGTCAAAACAGTCTATACTTCAAATAGCATATAATCAGAATACTTATGAAGTACATCTATTACGTGTGGAAATACCCAGACATCAAATGACTCACAAGAGTAGCTGAGGTTTTAACACACCTGCCACAGTCTCTGACAGAATGACTGTGCAAAAACAGATTAAGAGGCTCGAAGAGAAAGAGGTTAAGACTCCCAGCCCAAGGATCCCTAGGATCTGGACAGCACCACTGATTTGCTGTTTTCGGGTCAGTAGATGACTTCTTTAAGCCTCAATTGCTCCGCCTGTCAAATTAGACCACTCTGTGTCCCTGAATTTCAAGGTGGCTTGTTACAACGTGAGCAGACTCAGGGTAGGTGGATATGGTAAGTTAAAGTCAAGGTCATTAGAACACTTGAGGCTTGAAGGATATTTAGGATTTTTTCATGCACATAAGAAGACAGGAAAAATTCCCTTAACCTAAGACAGCGTCTGAAAGACAAAGGAACATGAAAAAGCAGGATTATGGTTTCAGCTGCTTTTTCTTTATTATTATTTTTAGAGAAAAATTTCAGCAACAAAAGAGAGTTGGTACAGCTGTAAATATAACAGCTGGAATAGTGGGGGAAAGTGCTGGAGCGATTGCCTGTGGTGTGGACGGTGGTAGACAATGGGCCTGTCTGCGTGGCTGAGCCTGCTGGATTTGGAGACATTTTCTGGCTGTCCTGCCATACCACGTTGCTCCTGCACACTTCAGTTTTCTGCCCTGTAAAATGAGGTTACCAATGAGTCCTAGAAAGTGGTGACTAATAAGCCCTAGGGAGTAGGTGTTTTTTCTACTTTTGAAATTATGGTAAAATACCTATATCACAGAATTTACAATCTTAACCATTTTTAAGTGTACTGTTGTGGTATTGGATACATTCATGGTGTCATGTCATCATCACCACTGTCCATCTGCTTAACTCTTTCTATCTTATAAAACTGAAGCTCTGTACCATTAAACCACAGCAGCTTGTTCTCCTTCCCCTCCACCCCGAGCTCCTGGTAACCACCATTCTACTTTCCATCTGTACGATTTTGACTGTCCTAAGTACGTCATGTAAGTGAAATTATACAATATTTATCTTTTTGTGCTTATTTTACTCAGTATAATGGGGATTGTAGCATGTATTAAGAAGTCATTCTTTTTTAGGTTGAATTATATCCCATTGTATGTATGGACCATCTTGTACTTAGGTATTCTTCCATATCTTAGGTATTTTGAGCAATGCTACTGTGAACAAGGGTGTGCACATGTCCCTTTGAGACCACATTGAGTTCTTTTGGGTGTATAACCAGGAGGGAGGAGGTGGATCATTTGACAATTCAGATTCTAAGCTTCTGAGCAACAATCGTGACCTTGTCTAGGAGTGGACAATTTTGCATTTCTAGCATCAGTAAACCAAGTTCCAGTTTCTCTACATTCTCCCAAATACTTGTTAATTTGGTGGTGCTGAGGTTGAACTCTGGGCCTCACGCTTGTTAGGCAGGCACTCTGCCACTTGAGCCACATACCCATTCCTTTATTTTTCAGATAGAGTCTCACATTTTTCCCTCAGCCAGCCTGGACCATGAAACTCCTGTTTACACCTCCCACCTAGCTTGGACCACAGGCTTGTGCCGCCACACCTGGTTTATTGATTGGCATGAGGTCTTGCTAACTTTTTGCCTGGGCTGGACTTGAAATCTGATCCTCCCTGTATCTTCCTCCTAAATAGCTGGGATTACAGGGATAAGCCATTGTACCTGGCCTGTATTTTTTAATAGTAGCCATCCCAATAGGTGTGAGAAGATATCTTAGTGGCTTTGATTTACATTTTACTGATGACTAGAAATACTAAACATCTTTTCAAGTACGTATTGACCACCTGTATATCTTCTTGTCATATGTTCCTTAAAACATTTAAGAAGGTAGAATATGTAACATGCTCAGAATTACCATTGACATGTCATTTAACTATTGATATTGTAGTCTTTTATATTAATTATTATATTAACTATTGATATTGATATTGAGCTGTAGTTTAAAGGAGCCATTAAAGTATTTTAAGCAAGGCAACATCAGATCAATCTTGTGCTTTAAAAATAACTCTGGCCTCCCTATGGTGAATAGACCCCAGAAATGTAAAAATGGAGGCCACTGAGTCAGTCTCCTTTGTATTTCCTCATATTGAATCATGAGAATTGGGCTAATCTAACATTTCATTTTGCTTTGTTCATTTTCCATCCCAGATATGCTGCAGCAAAGAGTGGCATGATAATCTGATGATTCAGGAGAGTTTTAAAAGGCAGGCAACCCATCACCATCTCATTGACTTGTGGATACCCCAGTTTTGATCATTAATTTCTCGGTGGGGGGCTGACTAATGCAAACCATCAGCATATTTCTGGAAGTGCAGTGCACATTTTAATCTTTGTGGCCTGATCTTGATGGAGAGCAGATAAACCAAATCTCTCTTCTGCCTGCAAAATAATCAATACCAAGGAGAAAATGAAAAGCACTTAAGCCAAGCCTCCTGAATGAGACTCCCAAGGAACACAGGAATGATTTGTTCCTCCAAAATGCTATCTCGGGGATTTGAATCTTTTACACAGCAATAACAAATGGTTCAGAAAGGGATTAGATGCAAAGGCATTGGGAAGGTGAAGATTATAAGGTCACTGGCAAGGTTGACAAAAATAAAAATCCTTCCTTAGAAAATGTAGATTAGTACAAATATGGCTATTGGTGAAGTATCTGGGCCAGTAGGATTGGACAAACTTTACAACATGCAGAGGTGGTCTTTGATTTGATACATGGTTTTTAATGTCTAATGGTGCCCCCTCACCTCCTCCACAGTAAGGTATCAGCTGACAGCTGAAATACCACAGCAAGACATTTCATTTATTCAATCATCAAACTTCGTGGGAGTCACCTATTATCCCCTACTCAGTGCTTGCCTTAGCTGACCTCTCTGAACTGTCCTCCTTTTCAGCAGACTTTTTCTTTGACTTTTTGGACTCAGTCCTTTTCTGGATTTTGTCTTATCTTTCCAATCACTATTTCTAAATACCATCTGTAGGCATCACCTCTTGGCTATCTCTTGGTTACTGTGTTTGCACAGTTTCAGCCTAGCTTACTTTTATTCCTACCCTACACATGTTCCCCACACCCTTTTCCTGATTTCTCTCATGTCTTCCTCATTATAATCTTTCAAGATGGTTCTCAAATTTTATCCCTTCCTCTAATTCCCCTGTCAAGTTCCAGACACATTAATTACAGACATCTGTGCAGGGTACTCTGACATCCAAAATGCACCATGTCCCAAATCATAAACCCTTCCCAAGAAACTGGTCATATTGTTCTCTAAGGCCCCAACTCTGTCTTTATTTTTATCTTGTAAATCTTTGACTCTTGTCTTGCCATCTCTTTAATTAATTAGAGAATCCAGTTGTTTCTCTCTTCCCAGTTGTTCTAAACCACCTGCTTCTATGTTCACTCACCCATCAACTTTATCTCTCAATGATATCATTTCAACAGTACCTCATTTGGTCTCAGATTCCAATCTTGCTTTCTTCTAGTACAGATTCCTGAGTACTTTTTCTACAATGAAAGTCTAATTACATTATCATCAAACAGTCCTTTCAAACCTTTATTTCCAAGTGCAGCCATATGCTGCCTTACGATGTTTTGGTCAGTGACAGACCACATATACGGCAGTGGTTCCATAGGATTATAAAGTTGCTGAAAGCTTCCTCCTGCCTAAGGATGCTGTAGTGCTGTGGGGTGATGCCTTACCTGTTTGTGGTGACACTGGTGTTAACAAACCTATCACATGGACTGTCGTAAGAATGAAATTATGTATTTGCAGGAAAATGGATGGAACTGGAGATCATGGTGTTAAGTGAAATCAGCCAGACTGAGAAAGAAAAATAGCACATAATCTCTCTCCTATATATAATCTAGACCTTAAAAACAAGAAAGTCATGAGTGTAAAACTGGAACTCTTTGAGAGTGGGAACTTTTTGCAGGGGGCGGGGAATGAAAGGAGAGGGTGAGAGGGGTGAATATGGTGGGTGTTTTACATATGCATGTGTGAAAACAATGAAAAACTTGTTAACATTGTTCAAAGGTGGGGGAAGAAAGAGTAACAGAGGGGGCAAATTTGATCAAAGTATATTATATGCTTGTATACAACTATCACTATGAAACTTTTGTACAATTAATACACATAATTAGAAAGAGAGGTGGGAGAGTAAAAAAAAGATGGCACATGTAGTTACATGTGGTGTGTAATGCTTATTGCTGGTTTTGTGTTTACTATGCTGTATTTTTAGCATTGAGTGTACTCCTACCTATGATTAACGTTTACTGCTAAACAGTATGTTGTGTTAGCAGCAGTCTCATACATTTTGCACTTACCGTGTCTATTTATTGGTTTTGTAAAGAAGCCATGTGGAGTAGTTGACCTATACTATTTAGATTTGGGTGAGTACACACTGTTGTTGACACAGTGATGAAAAGACTTAAGGACACACTTCCTACAAGGTGTTCTACTTTGGGCAACGCATGACTGTAGTCCCAGGAAAAACCATCCATGTTTCCCTAATATTGAACAGCCTATTGTGCAGTGTGTTATATTACATTCATATATAGATGGTTGTTTCAATATTTTTCATTCTCTAGCATTTTAAATCTCCTGTGTCCCTTAGCCCCCTCAGATAGACTCACTAATATAATTTTGTTTTCTCTCCATATATATGTAAATAAATAAATAAATAAATATGTATATTTATATATGGAGAGAAAAAATTTCTTTAGAAGACTATGGAAAGAACTTGAAAATAAATGCTACTATGACTGTATCTGCACCTTATGGGAGAACTCCAGGATCTTAGTAGGCATTCAAAAAATATTTCTGAAAGAACAAGAGAGAAGGGAAAAGGGTGAGTTTGTGAAATGGAAAGATTACCAAGTCCTGAGTAATTGAATTTTTAGAGAAGATGGCATTAAATATATTCTGTGTGAGTTTCTAACTGTGCTTAATTCTTTCACACTGTGTTTAGCACAGAATTAAACACATTAATTATATGAATAAAAGTGTTTTAAAATATACGAGCAGCTTTGTATCTATTTTGCAATCTAAATGTGAGAGAGCTTTGTAATATATCTAAATCACACCCATGATTTTTCTCCTCAAATTTTATTTCTTATTTCTCCTCCAGAGATGGTGTGACCTCTTTGCAGGGTACACAGCCACACACTGACTTTCCATCCATGCAAATTTAAGCTGCATTTAACTCCTACTGATTTCACCTATTTTATATGCACCTGATCCTTGCACGTGTTCTTCCCTTTGCTTGGAAAGTATTTCATTCCAACTTCTTCTTAAGGTTCACATATCCTTCAGTGAGCAATTTAAAATGTAGCTTTCCTATGATTCTCCGGTTTTAGTCATGTTCCTTTTCTTTGGACACACACACACACACACACACACACACACACAAGCATGACTGGTTACTATTTATCTCTTCTACTAAGCTATAAGTTCTATAAGAGAAGAAACTACATCAACTTTTGTTCAATAATTTTATCAATGTCTAGAATACTTATTGGCCTGCTGAACAGTAGGTGCTATATATATATATATATATATATATGTATATGTATATGTATATGTATATGTATATGTATATGTATATATTTGCTAAATTGTGATGTAATGGAGGAAGCACATGGCAGAGCAAAACTATTCACCTCATCATGACCAGGAAACAAAAGAGTGAGCAAGAGGAAGGGACCAGGCTCCATTAGTCCCCTGAAGGGTACACCCCCAATAACATAAACACCTCCTACTGCACACACCTCTTAAAGGTTTCACCCCTTCCCAATTGTGCCACCTGGGAAGCAAACCTTTAACAGGATGGTCCTTTGAGGGACATTCAGATCTCAAAACCACAGCAGATACCATCTTTTTGGCATTCCTGCTCTTCTTAAATAATTCTCCAGGATGGTTCTTTCCTTGACTTCTCCAAGAGAGAGAAGAAATAGCCTTTCTCAATGAACAATGTTCTTCCCAAAAGGCTGGCAAACTACCCCCTTCCCCTAAATCCTGTTGACCAGTGATTGAAAGCTTTTTCTGTGCTGGTGTGTCAGTAAATTTTTCTGGAAAGTGCCAGGTTCCATTGTGGATACATATTGACCTTCAATGCGGTGTCTTTCCCATACTTTTTCCCCAGCTCTGTGTCTTGGTCATAAATTCAGGACACTAGAACTCATTCTTCCCAAGATTGTATGCTGAATATAAGTCTCCCTTGGACTACTCAAGATAAGTCTCCAGTACTGAGCTTCATATCAATAAAGTCATCTTATGGCTAGAGACATGAATTAGAACTCTAAAGAGATGTTTATCAAATTTATACTACAAGCTAATGAAGGTAATTATATCAGTTATAAATGACTTTCTTGAAGATGATGAGATCAAAGAATGACTGAAATAAGAGACAAACAAAAATAGATTCAACTTCTATGATAAGGCTGGCTATATAATTTTTATGGATTTAAAGGAACAAAGTTACACTAGGGCTTATTTCATGTGGTCCGTGCCACTCAATCTTTGTGCTCTTTCTCTCCTGGGGAACACTTTTTTGGACAAATTCTCCATCTTAACATATAACTCAAAGTGCTTCAAAGATGCCATTGCCCATCAAATTCTTAAATGTGTGAAGACATTTCATTAGGAAATCAAACTGTTATGGAGTCAGAGCTAAGCTCTAAAATTTGGTTTCAGAATTCCTCTGGCTTCTTAACCCCTTCCAAGCATGATATACTTACCTGATTTCTTCCTTTCTAGGAGGCCAAGCAGAGGGGAGGTGGGGTCCCAAACACAATATGAATGTCCAGTAGTGTTAGACCAAGTTCAAGAGACCTTTAAGTTTGGAGAGCTACTTGGTTCTTTGCAACCTCCATCCTATCCTAAGGGAGCTATTTTAGTCTCTGTGTCTTAATGACATCATCCTCATAATTCCTTGTTGCTGTCAATTGCTTGCCTCAGTCTTGGAGCAGCCAATAGATATTCTAAGTAGGATCCCATACTCTGGCTGGTTGTCAACAATGTAAGCAGGTTGAGTGCTCCATATGTACTGGACTGTTGACCTAACATTGGAAAGAGATTGGGGTATTCCTAAGGCCCAAGGGGAAAACATTAAACTCCAGCAATAGCAATTATATATTGTTTTTGTACTAAATGCCAGGAACTAACCATTTTATATGCATTGTATTAATCCTCAAAGTCATCTCTGTTAGGTAGGTTCTGTTACTGTCTCCATTTTATTGATGAGAAAGTTGAGATCAAGAAACAGAGTGACAAGATGTCAGAACTAGGCCTGGGTTAAGGACTGAATGAGGCTGAAGTGTATGATCTTAACCACTATTCTGTATTTATTCTTGGAATGTTGAATCAGTTTTCTTTGGTTTGACTTCTTTTCTAGGGCTACTTTTGTCTCTCAGTGCCTCTGACAGGACTGGGTATAAAAAATTCTTGTAGAACTTGATCAAACAGGAAGTTACCTGTCTGGAACAGTGGATAAGCACCTGGTCTTCTGTAGTCTCTATAGAGCCATCAAACTTTGAGTCAATGCTCTTGGGAGATGCAGATCCACTCATCCCAAAGGGAGAACTGCAACACTGTCTTCCCATGTTTGATGAAGAGACAGGGATCACATTAGGAGGGGTTTCTTCCATCCATTTTATAGCTAATTATCTCATTTTCATCCTAATTCCTAAGAGAGTACAGTTTTGAATTTTATAAACACTGAGTAAATTTTAGTTCATTCATCTGGAACTTCTGTGATCACGGTACTTGACCTAGGAAAGGACTTCATTGTTGAGTCAGAGGTTTTTTATTTCCTTTTCTATCTTACTTCTTTCCAAACTTTCTACAATCAGCAAGGTAACCTCTTCCTACCTTTCTAATAGCAGTAGGGTTCCAGTGCTTCCATATGGCCTCTTTCAGGTCTGACTACTACATGACCCACTTGGTATTAATTTTATTAATAGTGATTATATTTCTCTCATGTTACTTGTAAATCAGACTGTCACAAATCAATCTCATACAAAACAAAAACTGTTTTTCTTTCCTTTTCAAGCCCGTATTCCCACTCAGAAGAGGTAGGTTTTATGTTGCCATTACCTACTTTTAATTAGAATGTGTTCTTTGAGTAATAGTCTCATCCACATGTACTCATCTCCATATCTTTCACAGCTCTTGTTCTGAGTGTTCTTTTTTCATGAGTCTTTCTCGTCCTACATTTAATTTAATAGCACCATGAAGCACATCTCCCTGTGATACTTTGTATTATTTTGTTACGCCCTTTTATTATAGATTCCAAAAATGTTTATGTTTTTACTGTTTCAGAGAAGTAACTATGACTGCTTTCTAATATAAGTGTCAGAATAAGTTTTCTGATTTACTGTTCAGCAAAGTCTTGCCTCATTCCCGGGATATTGTATGTAACATATGACCTATAACTATGAGAAATTACTTCTACCAATACTCCCTTCTCCCTGCTTTTATCCTAAACAGACATTTTCCATATATTAGCTCAAAAATGAAAATGTGGGGGAATTTTCCTGTAAGCAGTCTATAAATAGCAGTCATTTTCTATCACAGTTTTGTTGGCTATCGCTCAGATTAGCCTGCAGTGCTCAACAAGCTATCCAACGTCCTATTTTTCATGGGGTGAAATCTGAGAGTGTTTCAAGTTTCAGTCAGGAAATTGAAACCCTACATCATAGCTCTTATGAAGAGTCCACTACTGTCTGGGCATTCTTAGTCTTTGTGTGGTGGGGTCTGCATCTGTTAGAATAAACTAGGTCAACCTGTGAAAACTAAAAGCAAATACACACAAAGAAAGTTCAAGGGCATAAAATAATGCAGGCTTGTCTCTTGTCAATGAAACATGCCCAGTGAGGGTCCACGGGGTTCCAAACTTTGTAGTCTCTTAGGGATCCGGGATGACAGAGCAGTCACCTTTGTGAACAGTGCTACCTATGTCCCAGAGATAAAAGCCTTGCATCTCATGCATGGGTTCCTAAGCTTCTAGTAGAAGTGACCCTCACATTCCAAACATGGTCACATGGTCTCTTCCAATCTCAGTGTGTGAGGAGATGCTTTTCTACTGTGGAATGAGGGCAGTTTGGGAAACAGGGCTATCACATTCATGATAGGCTATGTCTTTTGTCTTCTGTTACATCAATTCCACATAAAGGACAGATGGAGGAAAACCACACTGATAAATTGTGGATCCAGACCAAATCACTTATAAGATATAAAAACTTGTTTTGGGCCTCTGGCCTAAAACTTACTTGAGACAGATGAAGAGATTCCTCGGCCATTCTGCCTACATCCACAGACTGTTTTGTATCACTCTATGGGGTCAGCAGGGAAGGAAATCCAAGCCCAGGTATAATAATACCAAAAAGAATTTTTCTTCCTATGACATAGGCTAGAGTCAACAAATGCATCCTACTGTTAGTAGGAAACCCCACCCAAGCAGGATGGCCCCTGGTTTATCTGAACAGACCAGTGAGGTAGGGACGTTGAGAGAGAAGACAACACAAACAGTTCAGTGTGCAAAGTAATTATGGCACAAATCATGACTTTTAGCCTCTGCTTTAACTCTAAAAGTATACAGATATGACCTAAAGGCAAAGGCCTTTGTGTCTTCCCTCTTCAAGCTGGAGTGAAAGGTGACTGTAGTGTCAATTCTTCCCAAGGGACAGCAGTGACTTTAGGTAAGGATTCAGTATTGTTGATTTTCTTTGAGTGGAGTGGCTCTTCGATAAGAAAAAGAAGTTACCAAATAGCACTGGCCTTTTCCTTAATGATTGACTTTCAGAAAAGTGCATTGCTCCATTGTTTTCTGGACACTACTGATCTTTCTCCTCTTCAGGGTGATTTTATATACTATGGCTTTTGTAAGAATTTATCACCAAGATGCCACCACTCTCCCAATAGCTAGCGCTGTGGTGGAGACACAAACATCTGCTCCTGATGCCCCTTCTGGTCTTCAGGATCTCATGTCTATCTAAGCCTGGTATCTCAGATTTTATCCATCAGGTAAGGCCCCTTGATCTTAATAGCCTGATAAATTACTGATCATCACTTACCTGCTGATTTTCATATTTCTTAATAAAATATAAGAACATTCCTCCACTGTTGCAGGAGAAACTTTCTACTCAAGGGACCCACTGGCCCTCACACCTGGTTTCCTTCCTGCCTACTTATTCGCAAGCCTGTATCACACTGGTCTAAAATGCTGTCACCTCCTTTTAACGATTGGCTTAATCCTACTTTTGTAAATTATTAAAACTTCACACTTTGATTTATTGGACTCTGGTTCACACTTTGTTCCTGATGTACTTAATCTCATGATGTTGACATTCCTTGGCAGTTTTTGTGCCTACCAACCTAGGCTAATGAAAATGAGACTGAAAGGAAACATTGCAAAAGTCTAAGCTCTGGGAAGATTTGAATGCACAACTATCTTAGCTCACTGGCTTTATTAGGTTGGGTGCTAAGACAGAGAAGATCTATAAAAATTCCAGGATCTCTACCTTCTGGTATTTGTGGTTTTGTGGCACCCCTCTTTCTGTGTGTGTGCATGTGTGCATGTGTGTGTGTGTGTGTGTGTGTGTGTGTGTGAGAGAGAGAGAGAGAGAGAGAGAGACCTGTGATTTGCTTCTAGCCAACTGACTATGGCAGAGGGATGAAAATGTCCTTGCATGATTATGCTACTTTAGATAAGTGTCTGGCTCACGAGCAGACATGAGCTAATCTCTCTTTCCTCTTGATAGCTTCCAGGAGGCAAGATGCAATGAATTCTATAGCTGCAAGGCACTGACCAAAAATCACATGAAGAGGGAAGCAGGGGTTTTCCTAGTTGAGCCTTCGCACTAGAACTCTCCCAGCTGACACACCTCTCAGCCTTGTGAGACACTGCGCAGGGAACCTAGCTCAGCAATATCCAGACCCCAATATCAGAAACTGTGAGGTAATATAAAAATGTGTTATGTTAGGCCCCTCAGTTTGTGACAATTGTTGTTCAGCAATTGAAAACTAATTCAGTCCTTCAATTTCCAGGAAAACTTTTAAGGGGGCTACAAGTATGTTTGGTCTAGAACATTATCTCTCAGCAGGATGACAGAGACTTTTATTAAGGGAAGTAAACATTTATAGGGTCTTTCAGAGCTCTGAAAATTAGCTGGCTCCATACACAACTTCCTAACGCACATCAGTTCTCCTTATTTTATCTAGGCGAGGAACACATGAGGCCTCACACCGCTTTTGTGTAGGACATAGAGAAACTGTCTACTCCTGGAAGCCCTCTGACCCAGCACCATCCTCCTTATTCTCACGTGTGTGTGTCTCTTGGTTCCTTGAGGCTTTTGATAACCATACAAAGCTCTTGCTAAGATCTTGTTCATCTTCGAGGGCATTGCACCCAAAATGATGTGTTTCTTCTGGATGGTGCTCTAATTGCCTTTTGATGAAGTTTTGTGTTTATTACACTTTTTCCCCACATAATCTATCACATATTAAATTATCCTTGTCTTCTCAGGTTATTTTTTGACATTGTATGGCTTTTGCTTGTACTTCTTTCCAAAGTCCCTGTTTTGCCCTTGACAATGACCCAGCACAGAATAACAATGCAGAGGCACATTGGTTGACTGACATATTCCCTCCTTCCTGTGCTCCACTGCTGCTGCCCACCTGGTCAGGGTTGGGGGTGGGGAAGAAAAGGAAAGATGGTGAATGGAGGAAGGGGGCAGCAGACATGATGGACCCAGAGGGCTACTTTAGCTGAATATCTGTATGAGGGTCGCTTAATCATGAAGTGTAATTATTTCACCTTCCCAAGGTGAACTTGGTGGCTTAATCATATGCTCAAAGATGCACGTGTTTAGAGACCCACATAGTAAACATGCTTCCCATTTTTCTGCCCTGCCGTCTTTGGTCTATGGATAAAATTTTCTTATGGTCACAACATGGCTGCCATAGCTCCATCATGAATTGCATCCTTATAGGGAATTTTCAAAGGCAGGCAAGGGTAAGTCCCTCTCTGTGTCCCCGAGTGAGGAAAATACGCCTGATGCCTGTTCAGTCTTAGATCTTATTTGTGAGATTACTTAATGTACCCATGCTTGTACTAAACTCTGTGAGGGGGTAGAAGAACCACAGTTGATACTTATCCCCCGGGACTAGGAAGTAGTTGTCTTCCTTGACCTCTGAGGAAGCTGGGTAGCAAAACAGAACTGGGGCTCTGCCAGCAAGAAGTACATAGAGGAACAGGTGGAGACAGCTCTTGGCAACCCATAATGTCGGTGTCAGAATGAAGATGTGAAAGGATGAGGAAATACCCTCAGAGTCTGTGGGACTTGTGTGGCAGAGCTAGATCTAGAACCCTGGCCTCTGCTACTTCAGCTCTGTGTTTTTTTCCTGTGTCCCTGTCTGTTCTACAAAAAAAGGATTGAGGTAGTGCTAGCCCAAGTTCTGTGATGATAAGCATTCTACTGATAATTAAAAAACAAAGAGCCTGCTGCAAGGAAAATGGGAAAGTGAAACAGGCCTAGCTTTGTCCTGAGGATGCTGCTGTCCCCACACAGGGAGCTGCTGACTCACGATCCAGCACTGCTGGGTTGGCTCCCTGTTCCATCTGTGGCCAGCCAGAGCACCTTGTCTTGCCTGTGCTTGCTGTTTTTGATGCATGTCCCTGCAGGAAAGTGTCAAAAGCATGTCTGCCCCGATCCCACCCCATCGTGGATGTGTGCTGCAGACCTGCCATTCCGTCCTTGTGTCCCAGTCTTTCTGTGAGCTGACACAGCAGCTTTTTCCCTCCTTGGAGATGCTGGGCTATCTTCTGCTCATTGTGACTGACTCAGACAAAGGGCTCAAGCATCACCATCAGGGCAGCCTGGTAGCCCCTCTCTACCTTTCGGCTTCTAGAAACTTGTGTACCTTTCTGTGACCACTGTGGAACTGCTAATGTGAGAAGATGAGCATGGCACCCACCCTTTTCTGGGCACAGGTAACCTGACGTTGTCTGATTGAACAAACCCAGTGTGCAGTTCAGGCCCCACTGCAGAGCTCTGAGTCAGCATTGTCTTTCCTGTCATCTCTCAGGTGATCTCCTGGCCAAGGACACTGCAGGAAGGGCGATGGCAAGCAGTTGGGAACAGAAAATGGATGCTTTGGAAGTAGACCGACATTTGCTTTTTAATTATCTTCTCTTGGTTTCTGAAGATGGATTTTTTTTCATAGCAAAGAGACAGGAAGAGAAGACAATGTCCTCTCTTGTGTCCGCAGAGCTAAGTCTGCACCTTGACCTCCAGCACTGATTAATAAGATAGTACCCCCTCCGTCCGCATGCTTTTAGGCTGCATTTCAGTGCAGCAGCTCAGCCTCCCACAAGCTTGCATTCGGATTCTCTGAGCTGTGCAGCCTCAGCCCTCAGGGGGTCAGAGGGGAGGCAGAGAGCGCCAGTCTCCTGGCAGGAGCCTGAGGAAGATGAATGAGGGCTCTGGAGCTCCTGTGCTTAGTCCTGGCTCCTAGAGGCTATTCAGGAAGCATCCAAAAGGTTTATGCTCACAAGCAGCTGTGAGGCCATCCATGTAACATGCCCCGTAGTGGGATCCATTATAAATGCATTAGTAGTTCAGACCAGAGATTTCCTTCTGCTGAGATGTCAGAAGGAGCTTTGTGGAGGAAATTGATTATTAGATTGAGGAAATAATAAAGTTGAAAATAGAATCATATCTGTACTCTTTTGGAGGAGGTGACAAATGAATAATTCATACAGTTTATTTAAATTTTAAAAATGTAAAGAAAGGTCACCTTTAGCTCATTAAAACAGAACCAGAGTCCAGGTCACCTCACTGACTTATCTAGGGTAGGGGTCGTGATGGTCCCCGTGTCATGTGTATATGTTGTGTGTGGAACACGTAGTGGCATTTCTTTTGCTAAAAGAAGCATTTGATCCCCCAAGAAATTTTAAATCTCAAATTCTGAGGTTGCTGCTGCTTGGAAATAGGGAGACTGAGCTGGATGTTTTTTGGTGTCCAATTGTCTGCCCTCCCCCACTAAATCTGGAAAAAAATGTGGGTTCTGCTGGAAGTAAATACTGAAATGAATATTTGCATGTTTTAAGATTTATAAAAGTAAGATTCTTTTCTTTTTCTTTTCTTGAAAGCAGAGACCCAATGAGTCATTGAGCATCCTGTAACTGACAGCCTGGCCCACAGAGATAAAGAATTTGGAAAGGTGCCTTGCTATCCTCACAAGGATTCTCTGTTCACAGAAAGAAAATGTACCTATGTCCACAGATTAGTGCACTGGGAGAGGGTCCATTCACAGGGGCTCAGCTCACTTGCAGTTCATGGAGGGAGTTCTGTGAAGCTGTTCCTTACCCTGTTTTTCATAAGAAAATAAGGAAGGTAACCAAGAGCAGCTTGCCAGTGTGTTTTCTTCCTTTAAGAATTCTAACACGCTTTGGGAGAACATTATGTACCTATTATTGATGGTTTAGCTCACACCACACTCAAATATGTTGTGCATAAAAGGCACAAGGTTAAAAAGGAACAGCAGAGAACAAAGGGCAAAGGCAAAAGTCAAGGGAGAGGTTGCTCTGTTGCAGAAACCGCAGCTTGGCTCTGGTCCCCTGAGCCTCTGAGTGCAATTTGTCCTCTGCATCCTTTGCTGCCTCCCAGGGGAAGTTTATGGTTGCAGATAGTTTCCTTAAAGGGCAGCAGCCCTTAGCAATTTGCTCAGGGGGAGGAAATGATCAGGACATGTTGTCACAGGAGCCTGGTGATGGAAGAGACCTGGAGACATGTGGATCGACCCCATCTTCTTTTTGTGGCTAATCTCTCTTGGGTTCTTAGAGGACTTTTTAAAATTTTAATTAGTTAGGATATATTCATTGTAGAGGGGAGACTCATTATGATAATGCTGAATAGTCTTAAATTGTGCACTGGTTAGATCGCCCCCACAGTATCCCCCCTCCCCACCCCACTTAAAGTTCTATTTCATGTATGTATATGAAGCCCATCCACCATCTTCCCTCACCTTCATCTCCTCTGCTCACTATCCCCCCTCTCACAAGAACCCCACACACTGTACCTATTTTACAATCCTGTCTTTCATTATTAACTCCAAAGTCAGTGTTCAAAGGGATTTCTCTGTGTGTCCTCACTGTGTATACTTTGATCAGTTCAACCCCTTCCATTACTTAGAGGACTTTTGCTAGGGACCAAGGAGCATCTTTGATGACACTTGCAGTTAGCATATTTCACAATTTGCGGGCTGATGTATTACACATGGATTTGGTAGTTCCTTAGCATTTGGATGCGGGAAGGGAAGGGGTTATGACACACATGGAGTCCACACATGGTGGTGCCAGCTAACCAGCATTCTCCTCTCCAGGGGCTGCAAGGTCATTTTAGAGCAAATGGAAGAGAATCTCGAAAGGAACAGCCTTAGATAAGGGCTCAGACTCTTCCTAGAAGTGTGGGCTTAAGAAGCACACCCCCTCCTTTCCCTCTTCCTTGCCCACCCCCCATTGCCTTGTCTCTTTCACTTCCTCTCAGCCCTCCCTCTTCCCGACTGTAAGAATTCTTGTCATCCACCTTACGAACAAATTTACTTTCCTTTCTGGAGAAATCACCTTATCTTCTAATGGAAATATAACATTACTTCTAAATGACTTTGTCTCAGAGCTTTTTCCAGCCCTTCACAAAATGGACCTTAGAAAATATGCTTTAAAAAAAAAAACACAGGAAATACCACATCAACATATTCTCAAGTTAAGACATTAATGCCACAAATACTATTCAAGGTGCCTTCAAGGAGAATCCATCCGCACATCAAAGATAATACTGCTTTGAATTATTTATACCAATTTAGTTATGTAAACATTTATAAATGTAGCAATGACAATGGATTAGTGTTGCTTAATGAAAGAAGAATCATCACAAGCTGGAGATTTCTTTATTGTAAATCTCTTCTTGTACATGTACATTAAACTGTCTCTGATGTTTATCTCCCTATCACTCGTATCTCTTGGATCCATATTGTCTTCATGCTCAGAGCAAGATGACCTGAATGTGCTCAAAGCCCATTGCCTGTCAGATTTATATTCACTTTCATATCTGTACAATAGTGCATGCCCTTATTCACATGTGTTTTAGTACAATGTTTGATGTTCTGTAAGTTTGGTATTATCTATCATGTCAGTTCCTAAGATTGAGGGTATGTTCCTAGGTTATCAGTCTATAAAGATACTGCTGATAATATAAGACTAGTTTTAAGAGACTTAATTTCAAAGAGCTTGATATTTTAGATACTGCTATGTGTCTATGTCTGCAAAACAAAACAAACTTAGCACAAAGAGTAGGACATCCCAAAGAGCCAAGAGGCGATTGCAAGAGGGCCTATGCCTCCTTTGCAGTCATACTTCTTCCCCCAGCCTCTTTTTTCTATCTTGGTGGCAGGAACTCAGTGCCTTCAAGCTTCATGGATTTACATGAAGATCTGGATCAGTTGCTTTTCTATGTCTCCTTGTCCCAAAGTTTCTGTCACACATACTCTATCAGGATATTTTGGGGCATGTTCTGATACTTTTCAGTCAAGCACCTAATTAAGTAATGTGATGGAGAAAGATGCATGAGAACTTCATTTTCTAGAAATTCCCTGAGTCACAAATAGGCTTCATTTACAGACCTGGGGAGGGGGTAACAAATTGTGAACTCTGATAGACAGGGAGGAAAAAGAAAAGCAGAGTGTAGGAAATGTGCTTCAGTTTACCGGAATCCCTCTCTGCTCCCAGAGCTGAGAGTTCTGTAGAGAGGGGGAACTGAATTTTGAGTCTGATGGCGTCAAACTGCAAGAAGAAAAAAGAAAAGGTGATTTGGAGGACCATTGTATCTACATGATACGATAAGTTGTTCACCGTGCATAAGATCTTGTGATCTGTAGCCAGTCATGTGTTAGATATACTGTTAACTAGGATAGGAAATAGGCCAAAAGTAAAATTTTGATGCATTAGAAAGTCATTACTCCACAAGTAAAGCTAGTGGGCAAATGACAGACTTCTTTAATAAGTAGAAGAAAAACAGAAACTATTATGAACAGGCAATCATTGAGAAGAAGATGAAGATATAAAACCTGATGGGAAACAGACAGTAAGGAAGAACTGACAATTTACAAGAGAAAAAACAAATGCCTGACATATGTGTGACAAGTGAACAAAGATATAGGAATCAAGCAGAAATGATAATTTTGTCTGGGAATTTGGCAAAGATATTTTGTTTCAGTTTTCATAAATGCTGATCAGTATTGCTGAACTAATTTTGTAGTGATGAGCCTAATTTTGTAGTTGATGAAAATATGCATCTGTACAACTTTGTTGGGGGGTAATATGATAATTTCATCATAGATGTAAATAATGCTCAGTTCATATTTTTTAACTGCATAAATTAGTTTATATTTTTAACAATGCAATTCTTCTTCCAGAAATCAAGTCCCATGAAATAATTAAAGCTGCAAATAAAGATTTAATATAAACACACTACTTTCCAGTTTGAATAATTAAAACAAGTATCTGTAAGAGGTTAGGTTCAGACTGGAGAGCTGTAATTTTGCCATTAAAATAAGAGACCAGAATAGAGTCAATCTTACATATATTGGAAGCACTTTTGTAAATGTCACAGTGTATCCCCAGTACAACAATAATATGGTAATAAAAGTTAAAAAAACAAAAGAAGCATGTCAATTCTGTTTGACTCTGTCATATCTCCATCTCAAGAAATACCCAAGGTAGTTAGTTACTCAGGAGGCAGACACAGGAGGATTGCAGCTGGACACTGGCCGGGCAAAAGCGTGAGACCCTATCAAAAGCAAACTAAAGCACAAAGGGCTGGGCAGGGGGCTGAAGTGGTAGAGCACCTGCCCGGCAAGCAAGAGGCCCTGAGCGGATCCCTAGTGCCACCAAAAACCAAACCCAAAAATATCCCCGAAGAATACCAGAAGAAAACATATTCCACATGTAGGAAAAGAAAGCTGACAGCAAAAGGCAGGGTTACGTGTTAGCTGGTCTGGACCTTTTGGAAAAATTCTTTATTTGAAGAGGTCAGCTTGAATGACCTAGAGGGGAAAAGTGCTGTTCTTTGCCTTTTTTCCTGGGTATAATAGAACCTACCACAGCAGAGTCAAAAAACTATGCTCCAGCTGGGAGTGGGTGGCTGATTCTTGTAATCTTAGCTACTTGGGAGGTTCAGGTATAGGGGTTCATGGTTTGAGATCAGTCGGGCAAACAGTCACGAGACCCCATCTCCCAAAAAACCATAGCAAAATGTACTGGGGTGTGGCTCAAGTGGTAGAATACCTGCTTTGCAAGCACGAAGTCCTGAGTTCAAACCCCAGACTGACCAAAAAGAAGAAACAAAGCTATGCTCATTACACCAGATTCAGTGAGCCTGTGACATGAGAGAGAGAGTGAATGAGCAAGAGAGAAAATGTGTTCTTCCCAGGAATTACCTCTAGATTTACTGCCTGGCTGAGGGTACCACTTTTCTGATATTGAGTCTTAGGTAAATTTTCCAAGCCTTGGGTTGCACTTGGGAGAAACAGAGAATTAGTAACCTTGAGTGGAACATGAATTGGGACTTCTTTCAGCATTTCAGAAGAAGCTGTGCTGGACCAAGGTGGTTTCAAAGAAGGAAGAGAGTGAAAGCAGCAATGGTCATGGACTCTGTTAATTTTATCCCCTGAAACTTCACTGCCAGAAGAATACAGGCTCAATCCTGTTCCTGAGCTTAGGACATCACTCTCTCTGAGTATTACCTTTCTTGCTCTGTTTTCTGCAACTTTCTTGAGATGAACAAGAGTGATGGTGGTGGGGTAGTGAGGATGGTGGTTCATGCTAGAAGCCACTCCAAAAGCGGAGATCGGGAGGATCCCAGTGCAAGGCCAGCCTACACAAAAACGTTAGCAAGATCCCATCTGAACAAACAGACTGGGTGTGGTGGTGGTGTATGTCTTTAATCCTAGCTATGTGAAAGCATGGCCCTAGACTGGCTTGGGGGAAAAATGACACCCTGTCTGAAAAAGTAACCTAAAGCAAACAGAGCAAGTCACCTATGTCTTGACACATATATTTGCATGATGTCATAAGATTAAAAACCATGGATCTGAAGAATATTTTGACAAAAGTGTGGAGCTTTGTGAAGAAAGCCAGCTATGTTTTATATAGTCTGTATTTCACAGTAGAAGAATTATAAGTATTTATAGACAAAAAGGTTATCTATGATAATGACGGAGGTGATCTCGAAGTTGTAAGATTAGAAGTGAGTCAAATTTACTTCTTTCTATCCAATTAAAAAAGCAGTAATTATGGGATTTTTTAAAATGACAAAACCAACTTGTACTTCTATCATGATGGAACAGCTGGTATCAGTCTTTCCCTCCTGCCATGAACAACCATGAAACAGCATATATGTGACCCTGGCATTGATCATCACCCAAAAGACACAATCCCAAATTGGAATGTTGAGATCCCAAAAGGTCAAAATGCCTAAAGTCTAAAATCTGAAAACCACAATCACAAGACTAAAATCCCAAGTGATGAAGCCCTGAAAACCACAATTCCCACTAGAAAAAAAAAAAAAAGGCTGTAAAAAGAGGTAGAAAGTTCAATTCTGAGAAAGGGATTGGTGTGGTTTAAGGGGTACTCAGGATAGTTGCATCATGTTAGGAAGAATGACTATCTAGAAACCCATTAAAGCATTTTTGGGTACGTTTGTGAGGGAGTTTCCAGAGGAGGCTGGCATGTGAGTCTGAGTGACTAAGTGGGGAGATCGGGTGGTGGGCACCATGCAAACAACAGGGCCCCAGAGGAAACAAGTACAGATGCTCTGGTATCTCCGAGAGCTGCCAGGGAGTTTTCTGCTGCTGCTTTGGACAACAGAGCCTCAGGCTCACTGGCCTCTGGACTCCAGGGCTTACACCACTGGCCATCTGCATCCTCAGGCCTTGTGCTACGGACTGAGAGTTACACCTATTACATTGTTGACTGTGTGCAAGTGTTTGTGTGTACATAGAAAACAGTGAAAGAATGAAGAGCTGTCCTTCCTGTACATCTGTATTTGTGCAAGTTAATATTCTTGAGCTCTTGACTTTTTGGGCAATTGTATGCATGGTGGTGATCCATCCAGGATTCTGATCCACACTGTTAAAAACTTAAGTTGTTGAGCATGGTTTTTATGACAGTTACAAAGCTGGATGCACACAATTAGCACCCACAGTGATATGCATTTATACATTTCACTTTCTGACCCATTTATTTGTGAATATTGTTGGTCTGCTTGTAGCTGTTACACCTGTGCGACTGTCATTAGTACACCCGAGTGTTTCTCCTTGCTAAAGTCATTATTTCCTATTTTATTGTGGACAGGGGCCTATGAAGTGTTCTTTTCAGTTTTCTTATGTTTCTGAAATGAATCCCCTTTGAAAATGTACATAAAATATAGTCTCAAAAGGCAGAGTATATTAGATCAAGTAGAAAAAAAAGACTCCATAATAGGTTGTCTATAAGAAAACCACATATAATTATACAAATAAGTCAAAAATAAAAGCATAGAAAAAGATATATCATGTAAGCAGTAAAATAATGAAAGCTGGAACAATATTGAGACGATATAGGTTTTATTGTATGCAGCATATTCCATCATGTAGTTTATTATCTTTATGAATTAAAATTTTTTTGGTGGGACTGGGATTTGAACTCAGAGCTTCATGCTTGCAAAGAGGCACTCTTATTTCTTGAATCACATCTCCAGTCCAAGACAATGTAGATTTTAAAGAAATGAATTTTATTGGATAAAATAGTTCATTAATTAATAAGACATAAAGATCCAAAGTATGTATACAACTAATAAGAGTTTGTGGTGGTTTAGATATGAAGTATGTCCCCAAAAGACTTATAGCTTGACAGGTTGGTCCAGCTGGTAGATCCAATCATCGAGAAGTGATTGGATCATGAGGACTATGACCTAGTCAATGGGTTGATACACTGATTGATTCATAATTTGATGGCATCATTGGGAGGTGATGGAAACTTTTGAGATAGGGTCTATTTGAAGGAAGTAGGTCACTGGTGGCATGTCCTTCGGGCTATATTCTGTCCTGGGTCCCTCCCCATCTCACTTTCTTCTTCCTGGCTGCTGTGAGAGGAAGCACTGCCCATCTCGGGCCCAAAGCAATGAGGCAGCCAACCAATGACCAAAACCTTGGAAACTGTGAACAAAACCAAATATTTCCTCCTTTTAAGTTGTTTTCTCAGGTATTTGTCAGAGCAATGAAAAAAACTGACTAACACAAGCTTTGAAAAGATCAGACAAAAATCTGACACCACTGGAAACAAAATAGACAAATTCACAATGACAGCTGGAGATTTCACAACATCTTTCTAAATAGTCAACATAACAAGCAGACAGAAAAATCCGTAAGTCTGTGGAACACTTGAGCACCATTGCACCATGACCCCGCTGACACTTAGAGAATACTACACTTTAATACATTAGAAAGTGTTCATAAAGCACTCACAGTGATGACACAAATGCTCATCCAGAAAACTCACCTCCCTTGGTTAAAAGAGTAAGTATCCTACAGAGTACATTCTTTCACTACAATGGAGTAATAAACATATACGTGAAAAACTTCAAAAATTTGGAATTTAATACACTTCAGAATAATCCCTAGGTCATAATATTAGGAAATATTTTGTATTAAGTGACAAAGAAAGTACAATATATCAAAATTTGTGAGATGTACCTTAAAAGTGCCAAAAGATACAGGAACGTGAGCAATTCACATGCAAAAACATGCTTCTAGACATAGACCTTACACTGCTCATAAAATTATCTATAAGTGGGTGTCAATCTAATTGTGAAGCACAAAGCTAAAAGATTCCTAGAAGATAAAAAATAAAAAATCTAGGTAACCTGGGGTTTGGTGATGAAATTTTGGGGATGACGATGAAAGAATGATCCATGAGTGAAAAAATCAATTAGGTTAGACTTCATTAAAACTAACGACTTTCATTCTGTGAAACATATGCTCAGAGAAAGAAGCAGGAAGCCACAGACTGGCAGAAAAAAATGTGCCAAACTCACATATGATGAAGGATTGGTGTCCAAAATGTACAAGGAAATCTGAAATATCAATAGTAAAAAATGCAATTGAAATATTGGACAACACCCTGGGGACATAGCTTGATAAAGCACTTGCCTAGCACACGTGAGGTCCTGGGTTCAATCCTCAGCACAGAAAAAAAAAACGTGGACCACAGCTCTCCACAGAGGTCTCACTGAGAAGGATAAAAAGGTGGTAGAAATGAATATAAAATGCCACACATCATGTCTCATCAGGGGAATGCAAGTTAAAACAAAAACGGGATGCTACTACCTACCTATTCGAACGACTGAAACCCAAAACGTTGAGAATGTCAAATGTGTGAAGACACGGAGCACTAGGAACTCTCCTTTATTTGCTGGTGGAATACAAAATGATACAGTCACTTTGGAAATCGATGAAACAGTTTCTTATATAACTACAAATACTGTCACTGTATTATCTAGCAATCATGCTCTTAGTTATTTACTCAAATGAGTTGAAAACTTATGCACACACAAAAGCCTGCACAGGAATTTTTATAGCAGCTTAATTACAATAACCATAACTTGGAAGCATCCAATATATCCCTCAGTAGGTGAATGGATAACTTAATCTATGGTACATTCACACAAGGGAATATTATTCAGTGGTAAAAAGAAATGAGCTACCAAACCACCAAAGGACATGTAGGAAACTTAAGTGATTTTTTTTTTATAGTGACAGAAACAATCTGAAAAGGCCACACACTGTATGATTTCAACTCTATGACACTATAGAGTCTTAGGCAAAACTATAGAGGGAATAAAAAATGATCAGTGGTTACCAGGGGCTTGGAAAGTCAGTGTGTGTGTGTGTGTGTGTGTGTGTGTGTGTGTGTGTGAGGGAGAGAGAGAGAGAGAGAGAGGGAGAGAGAGAGAGAGAGAGAGAGAAGTACAGGGAAGTTCAGTGAAACTGTTCTGTGTGATACCCTAGTAGTATTTATACATCATTACACATTTGTCAAAATCCATAGAATATACAACAAAAAGAGTGAACCCGAACATAAACAATAGACTTTGGTTAATAATGGTGTGTAGTCAGGAGCCGGTGATGTACACCTGGAATCTGTTTACTTAGGAGGGTGAAATCTGAAGAATCACAGTTCAAGACTAGTCCAGGCAAAGTTTGTAAGATGCCATCTCCAAAATAACTAGAGCAAAATGGATTGGAGGCTTGCCTTAAGTGGTAGAGCACCTGGTTTGCAAGTGTGAAGCCCTGAGTTCAAACCCCAGTTCCCACCAAAATGAAAAAAAAAAAAAAAGATGTATAAATATTGATTCGTCCATTGTAACAAATAAACCACATGTTTATAATAAGGGAAGTGGGTAGAGCTGTAAAAGGATGTACAAGAATTCTCTGTCATATTTCTATAAACCTAAAATTGTTCTAAATGCTAAAATCTATTATTTTTTAAAAAGTGCCAAGTAGAAAATTGAATTCTTACATTGGAAAAGAGGAAAGGTCATAAAGCAGTGATCTATGCTTTCTCCCTTAAGAACCCAGGAATGAAGATTAGAGTAAACCCAAAGTAAGGAGAAGGAAGGGAATAATAAAGATGAGAACAAAAACATGTAAAGCCAACATAATCCTGAGATCCAAATCAGAGAACACAACTGCAAATAAACAAACAAACAAACCAGATGAATATTTATTATGAGCATAGACCAAAAAAAACCCCCCACAAATTAAATAGTAGCAACTGAATTCAGCAGTATATTTCAAAATATTGCAATTCTCATTAAGCAAATTTTATCCCAGAAATGTAAGCTTCAAGTAATAATTAGTGCAATTCACCATATTAACAGAATAAAGAAAAAAATAACAGGTCAACTGATTCAGATCAAGCACGTCATACAATTCAGCACACTTTCCTAAATAAAATACTCTAAAAACAAGAAATGGATAAACATTTATTCAACCTGATACAGGGTGTCCACGAGAAACCCAGTGCTGATATCATACTTAATAGGAAAAAACTGGTTGTCTTCTCTGATTACTTTTCTCAAAAAAGAAAAATAAAAGGTTCATAGTTTGTAGAAGAGCAAGTCAGTTAAAGACATGGTTTTAATTTATGATTCAATAAATACAATCTTGGGAAATGCAGTAATGTCAGAAAAAGAATATCTGGTACAACCTGAGCTGCCTGGTAAAGGATAGAACAGCAGTCCCGATCGAGATGCTGGCCTAGCACCCAACTGCCACAAGGTTTGTTTAAGGAACATTTATGTGTTCCTAGTGATAAGCTTATCAATTCTTCCAAAATATTACAGTGACCTTCAGTGGTTCATTTTCAAGAGAGGACTTCCACTTACTAACTTAAACAATCTTGAGAGGATGAAATCAATAAATACTGGGTCAGACAGGGTAGGGGCTTTGAACACCAGGATTACTGTAAAATAAGACACCATAGACTAGTTACATTTATGATATTTTTATTGTAGCTGAAAACAATGCTTATTATTTGTACTATATATAATAAATAATAGATTATTATTTGATGATATAGTATAATTATTTACATATAAATACAGTGATGAAATTTCACCTTAATTACAGAAATAAGGAAAAATTGTTTAAAATTAGGTTGGTAGAAAACGATCTAACTTGAGCTGTAGGCAAAGAAACAAAATGATATTTCATTATGCAAACCTCTTTAACTTTTTATACTTGCCAAAATGATATCATTTTTTTCTGAGAATGAGCCAGATATGATATTTTGCCTTAATTATGTGAAAGGCAAAGTGTTTTTTCCTGACATTACCTCATTATTCATGAGATAAGTTAACCTTAGCTATAAAACAATGAAGAAAGAGCATAAAATGCATGAAACCCCATTGAAATTCATGCTGGATCTCTTTATAAATGCAGTGTAAAATTCTGCACCGAACACTTCCCTAAACTTCAGCTGTATTCATCTTCATTTCATCCAACTTAGCAGCGGTTAGTGAGTCAAAAAATAGCAACACCTGTAGACTCTGCGAGTAAATTCACTTTAGATTGGATTTAGGAAGTATAAGTACCCTTGAGGTTATATAACAATATGCAGGATTCAGAGTTGAACAATGGAGTCTTACTCCAAGTTGCTCTGGTGATGTGCTTTGTGGTAAGCTTTCTTCCTTTCCCTCTCTTCCTTCTTTTCTCCCTCTTCTTTTTCCCTACCCTGTCTCCTTTTTTCTTCCTCCTTCTTCTTCATCATCACCCTGATGTAGTCACAGATAACACTGCTTATAGCATCCTTGGGCTCATAAATTATGGTAATAATGGGACTTGAAGCTATAAGATAGAAGGAGGTTTTCAGTTTATATACAGGGTAAGAAAGAGGGAAGAAATGCAACATTCAGCAATTATTTGGTGCTAGATCTGACAGCTTGTAAGAAACATTTTGTATTTTTCACAGAAGTCTTCAGAGAAGTTAAGTTTCCCAATGACATACCGCAAGTCAATCAGACATCAGAAATAATTCTGCCTAATTTTGAAGCCTAGACATTGCCCACTCAGTCACCCAGATTTCCATGATCTATGTGACATAGACAAACCAGCGAATGCTACCCTGTAATCTGCTGATAAAGGAAAACAAATTTCTGGATCACTTAAAGAAGGAATTCAGTGCTAACTGCCAAGGCAAGTTGCAAAGGAAAATGCTGCTGTGGATGCATGGAAGGATTGGGAGCGCTGTGTTGGACGTGGAGTGGGAGGAGGGCCACCTCCAACACTGAGTGCATGGGTTTCCAATAGTGGAGATTATGACACACTGAACAAGTTGATTTTTCACTTTCAAGGCATTTTTCACCTGCGTGTTTTAGCTCTCAAAACAGTCATGAAAGCTAGGTAGGAAATATTAATTCATTTCATTTTATTGATTAAAAATAGAAATTCAGAAAATTACAGAGCTAATTTATAGCAGCTTTTTCCATAAATTATTTCTTTTATATTATATATTCTTATCCTTGAGTTTGAGTATTAAATGGGGATACATTTCTTGTTCTTTGCCTTTTGGGGGGGCGGCGTAGAGAGAGAGAAAGAGAGAGATTGGCTAAGATGTGCTTTGTGAGGAATAGACATTTTTCACTAATATAGAACTCCTGATTCTTTTTATCCTTAACCACCAGAGAACGCTGACTGGTTGGCCCTTGATATTTCCCTAAACTGGTAATCTCAGATCATAACTTTGATAGGAAGGAATACATGCCCATCTATTGCATATTAAAGTGATCAACTAGTGGAAGTATTAAGAAAAGAAGGTACTGACACTGCTGCAGTATCACTTGTTAAGGATTTTGCATACATTACTTTATTTCACCTTCACAGTCACAACCCATTCACAATGGACCAGCAATTTAGGTCCGTTATCACCATTCTATGACATAGAAGAGAAGCTTTGGGGGATTAGGTAATTGTCCAAGGTCAGGTAGCTTGATGCCATGGAAATCAGATTCAAGTTCCCTGTCTCAAAACTCATGATCTTTCCAAACCAGCTTGGACCTTAGAGTACTTACGTTCTGCTCTATTCTTTCCTGTTTTCCCACTCACGAATCCCACATTCAATTTACACTGACCTCTCAATGGCTTTTAAACTGCTGTGGGCTTTTTTGTCTTTCTCTGGTCCTATTTTGCTGCTCTGAAATATACTCCCTGTTTCTCACTGACTGTTGAGATCCCATTGGTCTTTGAAGTCTGGCTGAGATTTCATTGCTCCAAGAAGGATCTTGAGAAAACACAGTGGATGTGACTTTTTCCTTTTCTGGATGGTAATAGAACCTTGCATCATTCGAGTGTTATTTGTTGCCTATAGTTGTTAATTACTTTTGTGTCAATTTTAAATTTCTCCATTTAGCTCAAGGTTTTTGAGGTCAGGGAGCATACCTGTTAAATGATAAGCACTGTGCACAGAAGAGATTTTCAATACCTAGTACTTAAGCTCTAGCAGGGAACAATTAGAGAAAGACTAATTTAGCCCAGATACATAGAAGGCTAGACTTTACTAATTAGCAATCATAAGTCATTTTAAGTATTGACAGTAACAACAAGCAAGCTAACAGGGTTGTCACATGGTGGTTTAGTCAGAGTTCCACAGCATTGAAAATATGTTCTAGTCCATTAATTGTATTCTATACATGGGCATTAATAAAATCCTTAAATTTTTGGTTCTCTAAAGTAAGGTGACCTTTCTCCTTCTATTTCTGTTAATAGTATTTCTTGGCTCATTACATTTTTATTTGCTTTGTATAGCGATCTAAAGTAAATGCCAGCCCAGCTCCTATCAAAATAATCATAAGAGGACCCAGCCTGAACTGATGGACTTTTGTAGGATCTTTGCAAATCCTTCTGGTACAGATTAAAGAGCATGAATATTTCAGACTTCGTGGCAGAGAAGGTAGAAAGCTTATAAACCTAAGGCTGAGAATTGAATTTTCTCCAAAATAATACAAGTAAATTCTCATCCTTTCCATCTGGTCACCTACTGGCAAGTGATATACAATATGTGTTTAATCTGTGTGTGTTAGAAACCTGATATTTTATAAACACCCTATTGAATGTCTCTGGAAGAACCAAAGTGCTCTCAAATTCTTTTTTCTCCTTCTTCTCACTCCTTGTAGGGAGGATCTTAGCATTAGAACTGGGATAAATGATGACAGCTCATACTTTTGAGAGACCAGTGTAGGCATGTGGAATGAAGCCAGTGGTTCAATTACCAAAATGGAAACATGCCTTATTAGCTTCATTTGGCCTTCATAGTCCTCAATCATGTCTGATGACTTATGGCATATGGCAGTTGGAACCTGAGCGTTTCCATAGGTTAAAAGCACCGATGATGTTTAATTAAAAAATTACAGTGTTTTAAAAGTTGAGTAATGCAAAAACCTAAGCTTCTTACAAAAATGCAGTAGCACACAACTTATGAATTGAACAGAAGGAGCTGATTTAAGATCTCTGATAACCTCGAGCCCAATGTATAAGGGGGGACAATCTGAAATTTACATTTTCAATTAACAAATTCATATAAACAGAAGTTTAAAATTGCCCTCAACTTGTCCTGGCTCCTTAGGAAAGTTAATTGTTATATGGCACTGGAATGATATTTTTGCTTTTGGAAAGTACTTTTCTATCTGTTACCTCTTTCAACAAATTATAATTGAACATTATTTATTAAAGTGGCAATGAAACAGTGACATTTTCTTTTGATTTATAAGACTAGATTTTAAGCAATATGTCAGCTAAAGTGATCTAATGTATTTCTGTGGTGAAATTCTATGTGGTTCTATAGCTTTCATAAAAAAAAAGAAGCCCAAATAAACTATATCCCAATGTAAAGGTAATTTATTCCAAATGTGTATGTAGACTAGGGAGGGACTTTGTTTCATATTAAATTTGTTAACACAGGAAAGTAGCATGCTGTGATGTAATCACTAAGATTTCAGTGGTATACACAGAGCAGTCTAATGAATTTGTTTCTGATTGCTGTCTTTCCTTGGGGTCAGTCATTCAAGGATCCAGTTTCCTTCTGTCTTGTGGCTCTTCCCTCCTTTAGGGCATCAGAGCACTATGCATTAAGCTCACAAATAGGAAATGGGTAAGAATATACATCTACTTTTTAACCATATTATTCTACAGATGGCATCCATTATTTCCACTAGTAATTCATCATTATGAACCAGTAACATGCAGACTTTCTGGTGACATAAAAAGAATAGAAGTTGAACTTGGCAAACAAATAATCCACCTATACCACATTTTATTTTATGTTACTTAGAATATCTTCCATTCTTAAAATACCTTTTCATCTATACGGTCAGATATGTGAAATTTTTATAACTAGAGTCAAGTTTGTTTTTATTTAACTTGAGATTATGGTTGATAGTGAAAGCTATGAACATGTATAGCAGTACTATCTAAAGGAAATACATTGGTGCTCAGGTCCTATTGATGCATTGAAATATAAGTCAATGACTTCCATTCAGAAAAGCAGGTGATTCCATGTTTGCATTTTTAATTCCTCTAAAGTTATTAAAGTTATAGTAAAAAATTAAACTAAAGCAAAACAAAATAACTCATCTAACACAGAATTTGGGTGGTGGGGCATTAGTAGAAAACTAGTATAAAGATTTCATTCACAACTTTGTGAAAGATGTAAAGAAAATAGAAGACAGATGGCTGATGAAACTGAGTGAAGGAAATTGGCTTATGAAATACATGGGGCTAATGGCATCAAGTGAAACTTTCAGAGCTACACATCAGGGGTTCTCAAAGTGAGGCTTGCAGGTCAGTTGCATCATTGTCACCTGGGCTCATGCTAGAAATGCTAACTCTCAGGCCCTACTCCAGTTGTGCTGAGTCAAAAATCTGGAGATGAGACATAGAGTTCATCTGTGTGTTCATAATCCCTGGGAGATTCCGCTGCAGAGAAAGTGTTCAGAATCACTGCTCTAGAGTCTTGGATCCCATTGAATCAGGTATGAGGGAGAGCAGGAATGAGATGTTGGATTTAAGTAAAATGACATACTTGGGCATCTTATGAAATAATTATTTCTCATCACCAATTTCCCACTGCATGTTCAACACATTAAACATTCAAATATTTATGCCCTAAGGAAAATTGAAGACTGGAAAAAGGAATGTTCTTGTTTGGAGAACATGTTTAAGCTATTTTGTACCAATTTGAGGAATCAGTCTTAACTGTGGCTGTATAATAAAGACTTCTTCATTCTTGCTCTAGAATCCCCCATCTACCTGTCAATTGACTCTCCAGTGAGTGAGGCCTGATGATGGATTCCTTACCTACGTACATAGATCAATCAATAAACAAATGGTAAATTTTAAAAAATTACAGAACAAATCAAGAGAAAAATGAGCACAACAAAGATTATAATAACTCAGGGTAAAGTGACTATAAAATATGGTCTCAGAGAGAACTAAGAAAATACTATCTCTACAAATAAGATCAGACAAAGCTTGAAAAAACAAGTTAGAGAATAATAATTATTGTTTGAAATAAAAAACATTAGAAAAACATATAGAAATTCCAGTTATACAGTTGGAATATAAATTTGAGGGAATTTTGCTAGCAATAGAAAGAATCAAAGCCATAGAAAAGATAAATGAAAAGATGGGAGACATAGAGAACTGAAATTGGAAGCAAATATTTGACTTGTGAAATAACAGAAGAAACAGGTAGAAGGAAATTGTGGACTGAATACTAAAAGAAGCAAATTTAAGAGCTGAACTAAAAGTGCCTTCAGACTGAAAGGGTCCAACTCCTTGGTTCTGCAATGAACAAAACTCACAGAGGAGTAACACACCAAACATGATTCATCCTCTACTTCTACAATCAAACTATGGGCATAGCATGGAAGTCAATTATGGTCCAGGAAAGATTGTAAATATTATCAATTCTGACAAAATAAAAAGCAAGAGATGTTTCTTACTGTTGTTATAAAAAGTGAAATCCAATCATGGAACGATTGTTTATTCAAAGTTACAAAGGTAATTAAAAGAGAAGCAAAAAAGTAGTCAAGGAACACATTGACAGGAAGGGTAAGGGAAAGCCTGGTCTGATATAAAAGAATTAAATCTTGGGTCTGAACAGGAAGTAAAGAGATGTTCTCTTAAGTTAGTTTATCAAGAAATATAGTGCAATAGCTGATCATCATGAGTGATGGTAGTCATCAAAAACCCATGCCCAAGGGGACCCAGGGATGACAGTAGCTCCATTTCTCAAGTAGAGATCATTGGATTAGGGTTATTCATTTGGTCCATTTCTGACCAAACAGAGAAGAGGTGATCTGCTGGAGCCTTTTGAGAAAAAGTTCCTTGCCTTATAAAGGTACAAGAGAAAAGTGGTGCCATTCCTACTCCTGGAACCCTGCAGGCCATCCGACAGCCTTGTGGGAAGATGATCTGGGGGCAAAGCAAAGGTGCTGAGGACAAACAAAAGAATGCTAAGAATCTGAATGAAGCTAAACGAATGAAATGATTGTCTCAGTGGCTCTAAAAATATGGAGCTGCTCCTTCCAAGGCTTATGATTGGATGTAGTAATTTTTCTTGTGTTATGCTATTTTGAGTTTGATATTGCATTCTTGTAGTTGAAAGCCCCTTACCATATTCACTGAGTAGATGCACACTTTTGAGACTAAATTCATTTCTGAGCTGGGAAGTTTAGGAATGATTTAAGGTTTAGGGATATGATGAACTTGTCAGTTCTCCTTTAGGGTAGTGAAGTAAGTATAAGCATCAAAATGTCCATAAACCCAGAACAGCACAGACTTAACATATCTACATCCCTAACAAGCTATAAAGAGCCACAGTAATTTAAAATTTGCTCAACAAGAGTCTTTAGAGGTCAACCTCTAGAAGAAAGGCAAAGGTCAATCATTGACTACCTAGCATGATCGAAGCACTGCATGAATTGCGATTCCACATATTATCTTGTAAAAGACTCCGACCACTTTCAGAGTTGGAGTTAAGAGAATGCACAGCCTTCTGTGTCTATGGTCAGGATAATGAAATTAGACAGAGCATTTGACCCCAGGATTGCAGAGTAGACTTTTAGGCCCACCTGGGAATCAGGTAATGACTAAATCACATCCGACTATGAGACAAGTTTTCTGAAAGGTTTCATAAAACTCACAAAAGCTATATCCTTATAAATCATTCTTTCACTGTCACAATTTTTTTGAGAAAGCATGAAAATTTACTTTGATTGGGTGAAAGATCTTATGTATGCATTTATTCTTATTTAGTTAAATTCATTCAAATAGTTAAGTAATACATTCGTATACTTTAAAACATAAAAGAGCAAAATCATGACCTACGAAACCAAATTATCCTTTCTTATCTTGTCATCATCAAACAACTAGTTTTGCATAGTATTCCAGAGCTACCTTGTGAAAGTAAGCATACTACCTATAACTCTTTCTTTTGAACTTTTCTAAGGAAGATTTTTATTGGCATATGTGAAATTTTACATAGTAAGGCGTTCTATCATGACACTTCCATACATGCATGTAATGGATGATATGGAAGAAGCTTTTCAGAAATATGAATTAGTTGCTGAAACTTTTGCAGTACTTCTGGGAAGTTCCTGACCTCTTCTTTTTCAATAGCCTTGTCTCACACTTTGATATTCCCAAAAGGCCACAGCTGGCTTCTTTAGTATCCTACAGCAAACTTCAGAAACCACAGATCAGCTAGCCAGGGTGACATGTAACTGTAGTCTCGGCCACTTGAGGGACTGAGGCAAGAGGATCATTTGAGTCCAGAACTTCAAGAAGCCTGGGAAGATAGACACACCCCATCTCCGAAACTAAATAAATAGCCCTCTTAAATCCCTACATTATGTAAACTAGTTATTGTAAGCACAGAATTGCTCTAACCATTCAAGGCAATCTTGCTTTCACTTAGTGCAAATAGGAGAGAAATGGTGTTTCAAAGAATGTTCAGTCCAATTGTAATTATTGTCAAAAGATACAAGTTGATAATAGTTTTATATTTTGTACACAAAAATGAGAACAAATAATAAATTCAAGGTTAGGAATGAACCCCAAGTTTTCTGATACCAAGTCAGCATACTTTCTAGTGTCTCAGTCTACTTCCTATAAAGTTCTTCTCAACCAAATACTACCGAGCCACAAGGCTGATGTTTGAGGGTTTAGTTCTTTTGCATGGAGACTTCTAGGCATAAGCTCCAAGAATGTTTTGTTCAGGATGTTTTAGAAGAGCTTCATATACAACTGGATTGGAATTGGGCTCTGAGGCTTTTCCCAGCAGTGTGATTATATATTTTTATGACTCCACAAGGCCATGTCCAAAGAAAGATTCCTTAGAATATGGTGAACAAGCTCAAAGTTGCACTCCCACTTGGTGAATTACCTCAACTTGGACCCAGATTTTGTAGGTCTTTGAGTCTCTAAATGAGCTCATGGCTGTCTTCTGGTGTGTGTAGGGGGGAGGAGATCAGCTGGGTGCTAGTAGTTCTGGTACTGTAGGAGCAGGAATAGTTCTTTGTTTAATGAAGATCAGAGCTGGGATCAAAACTACCAACATAGATACTCTTAGAAATTATTCCTCTTTTGTCTTTTTACTGCCTAGTTTGTTATAAAGTATTCCCCTCTTTGCATTTAGTTAATAAAGCATGAATAGGAGCCACTTAGCACTCGACTTGTAATTTGGCACTAGCTGTGATGGAGGTATTTTGCAATTTATGGTTTTGGAAAGTAGATGCTAAGGTAAAATAAAGAAATTATAGCTTTTGGGACTGAATTCTTTTTTAAATTTTTTTGCAAGTTTCCTCTTAAAGTTAATTTGTATTTGACAGATGCTCTCAAAGTAATGGAAATGAATAGAAGTAACTTATCTAGAATGGCCTCTTTTGGGTGCGTATACCTTTTAATGTTTTACTTTATAGAGCTTAGAATCTTTAGTATTTGGTATGGGGACCTAAGCAGAGATGTTCTGCTGAGTAATAAAAACTTTTTTAAAAAAATCATTTATTTTTTTTAAGGCAAAGTGCCATCAAATCTCTGGTGAGTTCACCTTCTGATTCAAGGAGACACCTGTTTGCATAGAGATGAGTGTGCTTGTATGTCCCCCATTTTTTTGTCACCTGAATTACAATAACTTAAGACCCCATTTGCTATCAAATTAGACCCATGTATAAGATCAAAATCCCCCAAATTCTAGCTCATATTGTTAACTAAGATGACTACTTTCATATTTTGCCAAACTGCAGAGTGTAACTGAATTGTCATACCAATAGATGATTCCATAGCCAAGGTCAGAGCTTCAGTGTTCCTGGCAAGGTGGACGAGGAGCTGGATCTGAGTCATCTTTGATGTAGATGCCCCGTGCTGGGTCTCCTGACACTTTCACCTCTCATTAAATGTTCACCGCAGGGGACTCTCATGGGCTCTTCCCCACTTCTAATGGCAAGTTACACATTTTCATCAACCGTCTATCCTTCATGGGGCTTCCAGTGTATTGCGTACTTTTGTCTGATGATTTACAGGTAGAAAAAGTATAGATTTATTGCTCTTGCTCTTGACAAGAATTCTCTTTCCACAGGATGCTGGTCAGCTGGCATACATTGACTATCTTCTTTTTCCTATCCAAGTACTAACCAGGCCCAACCCTGTTTAGCTTCTGAGTTCAGACGAGATCAGGCCTGTTCAGAGGGGTATGGCTATAGACGACCTTCTTCTATTTCCTGATATTTTTTATCTCCTTGCTGCCTGCCCTCTGTTATGGCATTATGGATACTAATAGAGGTCGTGAAATATTGGTTTATACTTATAAAGTTTTGAAGCTTCTGATTTTATAGTTTTGTTATTTTTTTCTCCTTATGCCTCATTCTTCTAGAAAGTTAGAAAGGAGAATACTTGATGGACTCACAGAATTCAAGTGATGACCCCCAAAGCTCAAAATTTACCAGTGAGGCTTTTTACATATATAGTAATTTTCTTTCTACTAGTTGTAGAACAGAATAGCTGACATACAGCTTGCATCCTGTAAGAAAATGCTACATTTGATTGTTAAGAGGCTAATGAATAAACCTGGGATGGGAGGAGCTTTTCATATTCTAAAAGAGTTCTTTAAGACTGGGATTTGAACAAAAACAGACTAATTTTATTTTTTTTCAAAATGAAGTTGTGTTAGTTCATAAATAGTTAAATTTTAAGAAAACAGAGGAAGGCAGGTATCGAAGAATGGTAATGTGATTTAAAAATTTATAGGCAGATTCTGTGATTGGCTAAGAAAAGTCAGGTCCACGATGGCAAAGCACCTTTAAAAGAACAATCAACTTCTGCAATGTCATTTTTCTTTTAAAACATCCAGCATTTCAGGACACATTTCAATCAATATCAATGAAATACATTCAGCAAATATCTAACATAATTGTGCCTCGTGCTGTTGTGCATATTGAGAGAACATAACAAATGTGAGTGACTGAACAATTGAGAAGCTTCTATTTTAAATGAGGAAGCTTAAAATTGTCAGCTGTTAAACCACAGAAAGTAGCTGTCGTCTGGGGCACCATCTTGTAAATCAACCCTCAAGCACTGTTAGTTCTCACACAGAGAAATGATGAAATCAATAAGGATAGAGATCCTTATAACATGACAGATCCATTGGGTAGACAGGAAAAATCATCCTTTCAACCACGAAGTGTTCTAGCCTAGTTCTTACATTTGTCCTTTACTTGGACATATTAACGTCAAACAAGTCAAGGTAAATGGATAACTAAGGATTTCTATCATGGGTGTTTAAATATTTGAAGCAGAATGGTTGTAAAAAGTCTCTTATTATTTTCACAGTATGTTTATTTAGCATTAATTAAAAGAATAGAGGAGAACAAACAGGATGGAAGGGAGGCCTGGAAAAATGGAGGAAAGAAGACCTTTAAAGCTTCCCCAGGGACTCTCTGTTTGGTCTCTTTCTGTAATGACCAGATGGAATTTACTCTAACACAAGTCAAAGGATAATTTCTAATCTGCCATTTCCATAAGCTCTACTGTGTAATTAAACTAAATTCCCTTTCCACGTTAAAGTCAAATTCTGCTAAAGAAGAGGCTTCAACTGGTCCACAGAGAGCTGCTGAAGGATTTTTTTGAAGACCATTCAGTGCATCCCTATTAAACTTCCATTACCTACCCCAACTCACAAAGGGTGGGGTGGGGGGGGAATTGAGCCTTTTGGTTTCTTTCTGATCAATCAAAACCCAAAGTGATGCACAGGTACTTTCTTTCTGCTTACTACTAACTCTATAAGGCCTTTGTGTGAGACACTCAAGAGTTGATTTTCCTTCTTTTTAAGGTTGACTATTGCAAACCTTTCCTTTATTTCCCATTTTGCTGTACTCTTTTAATTTCATAAATCTTTTCATGTGCAGTTCTTATCTTATCTACAGATTATGTGTGCTTTGAGGGTAGGGATTCTACTTATAATATACCCAATTCCCTGAGCCTCTTATAGGGGGCCTTGTTCATAATAGTAGATATTCGTTTATTAAATTAATGGAGAAATGAGAGCCAGCTCATGACTTCCGGGAGATAGCTAATGATATGCAGACGGTGGTCATAAATAAGATACAACAAACCAGTAGCTTCTACTGAGAAACATGTTCCCAAGTCTTATTATTTTGGGATTGATTTTTGAGGCCATGAAGATATGGTCCTACCCCTGTGGGACAAGACATGAAGCAAGTCTTGGAGTTGGAAGAGATAAATGCATTTTGTTTGTTTATTTTTGAGGCTAGGTTCATGTTGGTCGCAAACTTATGTTCCTGTTGCTTCAGCCTCTGGAATGCTGAAATTACAAATGTGACACACTATTCCCAACCAACAAGAATGTCTTTTGCTTTTTCCTCTTGGCTCTCAAGAGAGGAAGTCTGGAGCTAACATTGTGATGGAACTTGATCCCCGTTCCAGAGAGAACGGGGAAGCAGGATAAGGCTCATTAGCAGTAGTGGTGGTAAATATTGTAGCTCTTGTAGAAATAGCAAATCTTTTGAAACCATCAAGGAGGAAATAGAATCCTTAAGAGAGACTCTGAAGAGATAGGATTAATCCATCCCATCCACTGGTGAAGGGCCAAGGATGAAAGTAGGAGCTGGTTTCTGGGCATAGGGCTTAGCTTTGGTTGTGAAACTGCTTCTTCACCTGATGGCCCAGTGAGTGTGTATTCATTTAACTATGGGATACCATGAGCTGTAACTCTTAGTCCTTCACCACTTTTAGCTATGACACAGCTCTAAAAGCAACACAGCAAAGACATGGCTCTTTATCCCCAAGGGCACAGGGCTTTAGTGGATCACAGGTTTTTGCCCTGGTAGGGGTGCAAGCCATGATTCAGCTCAGCAAGGCTGGGAATGGGAATAACCAGAATCTTTTAAAGGGATGCTGTGGACTGCTTGGGTTACACAGGCAGCTTGTCTTCATTAACTATGCTTTAATAGAGTCATTCTCTGCTAAACCTGCATTGCTTCTATAGCTGCCACTATGTTAGGAGAAGCTCCGTTCATTTTTTTTTTTACACACTGTTCTTGATCTATTGGTCTCCAACTCTCTGAATGGAAAATTTCTTTCATATACGATTTGAGAGTCTGGGTTTCTTGTGCATGCTGTCAAGGGTCTTTTTCACCATGAGTTTTCTTTAGGTAAAATGTTAATGAGCTGGTTAGTATTTTACTCTAAGATTGCTGGTGCAATGAAACACATCCCAATTGCATGGATATCTCAAGTTCCAAATGATTCACTGGGAGCTGCAGCTTACTCAAGTGTGGACCATTTGGTTTTTAAAACCATCTGGCTTATGGTTTCAAGAATAATGCAGTGGTCTTTCAATTGTCCCCTAATCTCCCGTTCTTGGAGAGGCCATGCCACTTAATTTCAGAAACAAGAGATCTTGACACACTGCCAAGTATCAGCTTTCAATGCATTTTTTTAATAGTTCCATTTACATACCCTTCCAAAGATCAGGGTTGAATAGAAAGGTTTATGGTTTATTTGCTCTGCTTTGCTGATAAAACAAATGAAGCTGCAAAAAAAAAAATACATCTGCACAGTCTTGGACACTACAGTACTATTGCTTCCAATTTTCAAAACAAGGTGAAATACAGTGTGAACCAGAAATTCTTCAGAGAGCTTCTTGGCTTCTAGATCAATGGAGTTCTCCCTACCCTTTTGCTGTGTATGTTGATTTTCTTATTTAATCTTTGTTATTCACACTGGATTGTACAATATCTTCTTTGGCAGAATTGGAAAACTATCCCAGTTTATCATATAACTATCCAGAAGAAAATCTTCTGTTGCTTTTTGGAATTGTAATAAAAGATTATTAGGGATACAGGAGAAGATATTCTTATTTTAAAAAAGACCTGGTGCTTATTCAGTGATTGTTTCTGAAATACTAATTAGTTTATGTAGGAAACTTAGAATCAGTTACACTAAAGACTTAATCAGCAGGAGAAATGCACTGTGTGTTTGATTTTTTGTTTATGACACTGTTTTTGTACGTAATGCTCCTCGCCAGTGACAAGAGTTCACTGGATTACATTGCTAATTGTGTTCCTTGTAATTGTCTCCATTTTCCGTGCTCCTGCCAAATGCAACCACTTCCCTTTCACTGGATATTTTTAGTTTTCTGTTTTCTTAACTTCCCTGCCTTTTCTGCTCCTTCTCCCTTCATCTTGCTTTTAAAAAAGCACTTTCAATCATTTCATGTCTAAAGCACCTCTTATTCCTTCTCAATCCTAAATCACAACTTCCCACTGGTGGCCATCTGAAATCTCTCCCTGTCATTCCATGGTGCTTGCTCTTCATCGTTCCAGTGTTCTCTTCTTGCCTCTTCACTCTGCCCTGCATCATCATCATCTCTATATCTATCAATTATCATCAGCTGTCAAGTTTGTTTTTCACCTTCTCTAGCAGTTTAAGTTCCTTTTACTCTGATTTCTCCTTGCTTCCCCTTTGCCTACCCAACATATCTTACTTTAATAGCTATTCATTAAAAATTTATTGATAAGACAATGAATGAAAATCCTTGCAGGTCACTGCTACATAATGGATGATGAATTATTTCATGATAATTACGGATTCTGCACCTGGATCTTTGTAACCACTTCAGGTTTGCCTTCAGGTATTTTTTAAAAATAATCACTCGCCTTGTGTAGAATAGGTGAGTACTGGGCTGAACATAGATAAGATTAGAGATGAAAGATCGGAAAGAAGAAACAAAGGAATGCTTCCCATAAGCTCTCCATTTCTGCTATTTATGTCATTCTGTTCACAGGAGGGTTGGCGGAAAGTATATCACTTTTCTTTGTATTACCAAACCCTCAGCTTTATTTCTTTTCAGTCTGAATAAAGTAACTTTTCTCTCTAGTTGGGTGAGTTTTTTCAAAAAATGGCTGGTAGTGATAAGCAGCCTCCTAAGTATTTCTTGAAATTTAACCACAAATCCACTTCTCTGAGCAACAGTGTATTTTTTTTTCTTTAACCAAAATGTAGCTGTTTCAAATAGCCTCAGGAACCATCCACTTGGTATGTTTTACCACATACCATTAGAGGATTCAAGAATGGTCATTAGTTACTTGTCATAGGCATTGGGAGAATTTTGCAGGAGAGTAAGTCAACACTCACGTCAATGATGTAGGGAAGAATCATGAAATGTCAGAGGTTCCCTTAAAAATGTATTATATACAATATATATTTATCACTGGAGCTGTTCACAATCACTTTAAGGGAAATTTTAGTTTCGGTTTATGTAATTTCAGAACAAGTGAATGTGGTAATTTTAGGATTTGCTATGTGTTTTGTTAAAGTTTTATGTAGGTTGTATCAGTCTAGTTAAATACATATAGACATATCTAGGTATTACTGGAGTATATGTTTGTATGCTGAGCTTTGAAAAAAGGAAGACAGTAGAGGCTCATTGTAACATCATAGTGCCCAGAATGTTGTGAATTAGGCAGGAGAGCCCACCCTAGGAAAAGAGAGTGTTAGATAGCTGGGAAAAGCACCTAGGTCAGGAGCTAAAGCCACCTGAAAACCAAATATATAAGACTTAGTGATTGTAGCAAGACTCTATGCAAGCAAACAGGCAGGTATAAAATGAGATAGGTCTCATGAATTTGGGACCAATGTTAACTGCTTCAAAATTTCTGGACAAGTCTAATCCTTACTGTTGTCAAAGAGAAGACATTTTACATATTGAAAAAGAGGCAGGGCTAGAAACTTTGCAGTGGATAGTGGGTATTCCTGAAAACAAGTGCTTCCAGAATCTCCTGAGAAGAAAAGCCCCTGCTAACAATGTATTTATGGCATCTCTCTAGACAACAGAGAACCCAAATTTAGAGAAACAAACTCTAGGGACTGTAAGGTACTGCCAAATAAAGACCATGCCATGTGTGGAAAGGAAAGATTTATTAGAAATCCAGACCGCAGGGCTGCCCCCCCAGGGAGGCAGGGAGCAGTGACTTGGGTGAATTGGGTAGTGGGCTTTATAGGAGGGGCCAAGCCATGGGGGAGGGAGAGAGTCTCTGGTCTCTGATTATCTGCGATCACCAGATGGAACAGGTCGACATACCTGGCTAGTTGAGTAACTGAAAGTTCCTGAGTTGTTTTGCAAGCTGAGAAACAATCAGGCAGGGAGAAACAAGCTGTCATAAATCAGAGGGTCTGGTTTTAAAGTGTAGCTTCGGGTCCTTCTGCCCCCCCCCAAGAATGCCAGGGACCTAACAGGGACCAAGATGTCTTCCTTGCCATCTCCAAATTGTCAGAAAGTGTATTTGAATGCTGCCATTCATTCATTCATTCATTCAAATAAACTAACACTTATTGAGTGCTTACTCTGAATCTTTTAACATTTTATGTGCTATGTATATGACAGACTATCTCTCTTTGCTATTCAAGTGCTTACCTTTTGGGGATGTGGTAGATTAGCTGCATAAAGGAACCCAATTCTTCATTGTATACATCTACTGTGCCACAGAATTTGGAGTTTCTCTCCATATAAAGATAGCTTATTTCTATACACTTTGATTTAGTATTTGGCCTTGTGATGTGATTTGACCAATAGTATTTGACAGATGTGAGTCACCTGAGCCTTGAAAAAACTTTTACATTCATTTCTTTCTTATTCTTCTTTGTTATTAAAAAAATTTTTTTTTGCACCTTGCCTTTCAACTGTGAAAATACATCAGGGTAAACCAAGTGACCCAAACAGAAAATTGGTCAATCATCAGGCATATGAATGAGGCTGGCTAAATTCAGAGGAACTGCCCAGTCAAAATCACCAACCCATAAACTCCTGAGATACATGCATAAAACTACAATTTTAAATAATGAGTTATGAGGTTGTTTGTCCTACAATATTATCATGGCAAAAATTCCTGATAAAGGAGATATCAAGAGATTCCAAGATGGCAGCTAGAGAGAGGAAGCAGAAAGTGTGCCTCCTAAAGTAAAATCTTGGAGAGACACTGGAGAAACACCTTACAGGAAAAACCACTGAGAAAAGGCAAAACTTTGACCCCTCCACACCTCCAGCCTGTGCATAGCATCTTCAGGAGAAACCAGGATGGTTCCCGGGCTGCTGCCAGACACCCGCATCCAGACGGCTTGGGAAGACGCAGACAAGGTGAGCTAAGCGGTACACGGTACTCCCACAGACAACCCTGGGCCAAATCAGCATAGCCCCCTGGACAGACTGAACCCCACCCAGGGAAAAAAGAGGAACTGAGTAATAAGCAATAAGAACAATAAAGACATGTAGCAAAGAGGGCAGGGCACCCTGAGCACTGAAGCGGGGGAAGGGAAAATCCCTCAGAAGCTGGCTGGAGAAGGCAGGAGCGGCAGCACATGCCCAGCAATCAGGAGCGGGAAAACTTGTAAAAGTGGTGGTGGGAGGGAAACTCCACAGGAGAGGGGGGAAGACCCACTTCCCACGTGAGCTGTAAACAAACACACAGGCCTGAGAAAGCGGGTGTAGTGTCACCTTTCCCAGTGTTCTTGGAAAGGGGAAAGCTTGTAGCAGAGGCTCGCACACAGGAGAACTCTGAACAAACAAAGCCTGCGGGGCCAGGTGAGTGCTAAGCTCACCCCAGAGATCTGCATAAATAACGCCTCCAGCAACAGCAGGCTGACAGCAGTGGGCAGGCAAGCCACAGCCAAAGATAGCCATTCACAGACCTGTCTCCAGACTCTTTTTTTTATTTTCTTCCTTTGATGAGACAACAATTGAACTACATCTGCATGCTGAAAAACTTACTGAAACTGTATTGTATTTGAACTTGGGGCACTTTGTGGGGTTTTTTTGTTTTGTTTGGTTTGTTTTTTTTCCCCCTTTGAGGAGAAATGACAGAACTACTCCTGAGACACCATCTCCAGGATTGGAGGCTGAGGGACTAACACCAAAATTATTAAGAGTGTAACTTTATTGCATTTGAACTTGGAGATTTTTTTTTTTCATTTATTTATTTTTTATTTATTATTTTTTTTCAATCCTCTTTCTGTCTCTCTAATGCCTGTTCAGCCTACTGTTGATTAGTACACTATCTCTCCCTGTTTATATCTTCGAAACTTTTTTTGTTTATTTCTTTGTTTTGTTTTTTTTTACTTGTTTATTCGTGTTTCCTTTTTTCTTTAACTTCTTTGCTTTCCATCTCCTCTCACCCTTCCATTCTAAATATCACCATTGTTATTATTACAAGCTAGAAAATACTTAATTGCACACAGTACAGGGACAGTAACAACACCAAGGGCAAAGATGGGAAGACAGAAAAAACAGGGAAATCAGTTTCCCCACAGCAAAAAATTAGTACAGGAACCAGAGGGAAATGAAGAAAACAGATGCTCAGATCCAGACTACAACAAAATGAAGATAAACTATGCCAAAGAACTCAATGAAGCCCACAAGAATAATTTAAAAGAAGACATACTACAGGTACTCAATGAGAATTTTATAGAGATGATACTGGATAGGGTCAACCAAAATGTACAGGAGACACTCAAGAAATTCCAACAAAAATAGAGAATTTGAAAAAGCACAAGAAGAAATAAAAAAAACCAATAAAAGCACTGTATAAACACCAAAGTGAAACAAAGAACACGATTAATAAAGAGATAAATGAACTCAGGACAAAAACAGACAATGTTAAAGAGGAAATGACTCAGGATATGGAAAACCTCAGAAAAAAGAATGAAACAGAACTGCAAAACAAAACGGAAGGCCAAACCAGCAGAATATAACAACAGAAGACAGAATCTCAGAACTCGAAGATGAAATGGTAACTAAAGGAAAAACCAAAGAACTATTAGTTAAACAACTCAAGACCTATGAAAAGAAAATGCAAGAACTCACCAACTCCATCAAAAGACCAAACCTGAGAATCATGGGCATCGAAGAAGGAGAAGAGGTGCAAGCGAAGGGAATGCGTAATATATTCAACAAAATAATAACAGAAAATTTACCAAATCTAGAGAACTTTATTCCCATACAGATGCAAGAGGCCTCCAGAACACCAAACAGACCACACCAAAATAGATCTACCCACAGCATATTATCATTAAAACAACAAATACAGAGACCCTAGAAAGAATACTGAAGGCTGCAAGAGAGAAAAATCAAATAATATACAAAGGTAAACCCATCAAAATCACAGCAGACTTCTCAACAGAAACATTAAAAGCAAGAAGAGCATGGGGTGAGATCTTCCGGGCACTGAATGAAAGTAACTTCAACCCCAGGATACTCTACCCAGCAAAATGATCATTCAAAATAGATGGAGCAATAAAAGTCTTCCATGATAAGCAGAAACTAAAACAATATGTGACCACAAAGCCACCACTACAAAAGATTCTGCAAGGGATTCTGCACACAGAAAGTGAAACACAACATAACCATGAAAGGGCAGACAGCACCAAACCACAGGAAAAGAAAAAGCAAGAAAGTAGAGAGTAACATCAACTTAGGTACACACAATCAAACCTTCAAACAACTAAGACAACTAAATGACAGGAATCACCACACACCTCTCAGTACTAACACTTAATGTTAACGGACTTAATTCACCCATCAAAAGGCACCGCTTGACAAAATGGATTAAAAAGGAAGATCCAACAATTTGTTGCTTACAGGAGACCCATCTCACTGACAGAAATAAGCATAGGCTTAGGATGAAAGGTTGGAAGAAGATTTACCAAGCCAATGGCCTCCAAAAACAAGCAGGAGTAGCAATACTTATCTCTGACAAAATAGACTTCAAACCTACATTGATCAAATGAGATAAAGAAGGACATTCCATACTAATAAAAGGGGAAATAGACAAAAAGGAAATAACAATTATCAACCTATATGCACCCAATGTCAACACACCCAATTTCATCAAACATATTCTGAAGGACCTAAAAGCATATATTAACACCAACACAGTGGTTGTGGGAGACTTTAATACCCCATTATTCATCAATAGATAGGTCATCCAAACAAAAAAATCAATAAAGAAATCCTAGATCTAAAATATACAATAGATCAAATGCACCTGGTTGATGTCTACAGAACATTTCATCCAACTTCTACACAATATACATTCTTCTCAGCAGCCCATGGAACCTCATCCAAAATAGATCATATCCTAGGACACAAAGCAAGCCTCAGCAAATATAAGAAAATAGAAATTATACCATGCATTCTATCTGATCACAATGCAAAAAACTAGAACTCAACAACAAAAATAAAGACAAAAAATATGCAAACAGCTGGAAACTGAATAACTCACTGCTTAATGAACAGTGGGTCATTGATGAAATAAAAGAGGAAATTAAGAAGTTCCTGGAAGTCAATGGAAAACACAACCTATCAGAACCTATGGGACACAGAAAAGGCAGTCCTGAGAGGAAAGTTTATAGCCATGAGGGCATATATTAAAGAGACTGAAAGATCCCAAATCAATGACCTAATGATACATCTCAAATTCCTAGAAAAACAAGGACAAGCAAATCCCAAAATAAATAGGAGAGAAATAATAAAAATAAGAGCTGAAATCAATGAACTAGAAACCAAAAAAAAACCATACAATGAATTAATGAAACAGAAAGTTGGTTTTTTGAAAAAATAAACAAGATCAACAGACCTCTGGCAAACCTGATTAAAATGAGGAGAGAAAAAACCCAAATTAGTAGAATCAGGAATGCAAAAGGGGAGATAACAACAAACACCATAGAAGTCCAGGAAATCATCAGAGACTACTTTGAGAACCTATATTCAAATAAATTTCAAAATCTTAAAGAAATGGACAGATTTCTAGATACATATGATCATCCAAAACTGAACCAAGAGGATATTAATAAACTGAATAGATCTATAACACAAAAATGAAATTGAAGCAGCAATCAAGAGTCTCCCCCGAAAAAAAGTCCAGGACCTGATGGATTCTCTGCTGAATTCTATCAGACCTTTAAAGAAGAACTGACACCAACCCTCCTTAAACTATTCCATGAAATGGAATGGGAAGGAAAACTGCCAAACACATTTTATGAAGCCAGTATTACACTTATCCCAAAACCAGGCAAAGACACCTCCAAAAAGGAGAACTATAGGCCAATCTCCTTAATGAACATTGATGCAAAAATCCTCAATAAAATAATGGCAAACCAAATTCAACAACACATCAAAAAGATTATTCACCACCACCAAGTAGGCTTCATCTCAGGGATGCAGGGGTGGTTCAACATACGAAAATCAATAAATGTAGTAAACCAAATTAACAGAAGCAAAGACAAAAACCACTTGATCATCTCAATAGATGCAGAGAAAGCATTTGATAAGGTCCAACACCATTTCATCATAAAAGCTCTAAGAAAACTAGGAATAGAAGGAAAGTACTTAAACATTATAAAAGCTATATATGACAAACCCACAGCCAGCATTATACTTAATGAGGAAAAACTGAAGTCATTCCCTCTAAAATCAGGAACCAGACAAAGATTCCCACTATCTCCACTCCTATTCAACACAGTACTGGAATTCCTAGCCAGAGCAATTAGGCAAGAAGAAGGAATGAAAGAAATACAAATAGGTAAAGAAACTGTCAAAATATCCCTATTTGCAGATGATATGATCCTATACCTTAAAGACCCAAAAAACTCTACTCAGAAGCTGTTAGATACCATCAATAGCTGTAGCAAGGTAGCAGGATATAAAATCAACATAGAAAAATGATTAGCATTTCTATACACTAATAATGAGTAAACTGAGAAAAAATATATGAAAACAATTCCATTTACAATAGCCTCAAAAAAAAAAATCAAATACCTAGTTGTAAAACCTAACAGAGGATGTGAACGACCTCTATAAGGAAAACTATAAACTTCTGAAGAAAGAGATTGAAGAAGACTATAGAAAGTGGAGAGATCTCCCATGCTCATGGATTGGTAGAATCAACATAGTAAAAATGTCTATACTCCCAAAAGCAATCTACATGTTTAATGAAATGCCCATCAAAATGCCAATGACATTCATTAAAGAGATTGAAAAATCTACCGTGAAATTTATATGGAAACACAAGAGGCCACAAATAGCCAAGGCAATACTCAGTCAAAAGAACAATGCAGGAGGTATCACAATACCTGACTTCAAACTATATTACAAAGCAATAACAATAAAAACAGCATGGTACTGGCACAAAAACAGACATGAAGACCAGCAGAACAGAATAGAGGACCCAGATATGAAGCCACACAACTATAACCAACTTATCTTTGACAAAGGTGCTAAAAATATACGATGGAGAAAAGACAGCCTCTTCAACAAAAACTGCTGGGAAAACTGGTTAGCAGTCTGCAAAAAACTGAAACTAGATCCATGTATATCACCCTATACCAATATTAACTCAAAATGGATCAAGGGTCTTAATATCTGACCCCAAACTCTAAAGTTGGTACAGGAAAGAGTAGGAAATACTCTGAAATTCATAGGTATAGGTAAGAAATTTCTCAATGGAACCCCAGCAGCACAGCAACTAAGAGATAGCATAGATAAATGGGACCTCATAAAACTAAAAAGCTTCTGTTCATCAAAAGAAATGGTGTCTAAACTGAAGAGAACACCTACAAAGTGGGAGAAAATATTTGCCAGCTACACATCAAAGGACTGATAACCAGAATAGATAGGGAACTTAAAAAACTAAATTCTCCAAAAATTAATGAACCAATAAAGAAATGGGCAAGTGAACTAAACAGAACTTTCTCAAAAGAAGAAATTCAAATGGCCAAAAGACACATGAAAAAATGCTCACCATCTCCAGCAATAAAGGAAATGCAAATTAAAACCAAACTAAGATTCCACCTCACCTTTGTTAGAATAGCCATCATTAGCAACACCACCAACAACAGGTGTTGGCGAGGATGCGGGAAAAAGGAACCATCTTACATTGCTGGTGGGAATGCAAACTAGTACAACCACTCTGGAAAAAAATTTGGAGGCTACTTAAAAAGCTAAACATTGATCTACGATATGATCCAGCAATACCAGTCTTGGGGATATACCCAAAAGAATGTGACACAGGTTACTCCAGAGGCACCTGCACACCCATGTTTATTGTGGCACTATTCACAATAGCCAAGTTATGGAAACAGCCAAGATGCCCCACCACTGATGAATGGATTAAGAAAATGTGGTATCTATACACAATGGAATTTTATTCAGCCATGAAGAAGAATGAAATATTATCATTCGCTGGTAAATGGATGGAATTGGAGAACATCATTCTGAGTGAGGTTAGCCTGGCCCAAAAGACCAAAAATAATATGTTCTCCCTCATATGCAGACATTAGATCAAAGGCAACCACAACAAGGGGATTGGTCTTTGATCACATGATAAAGCGAGAGCACACAAGGGGAGGTATGAGGATAGGTAAGACACCTAAAAAACTAGATAGCATTTGTTGCCCTCAATGCAGAGAAACTAAAGCAGATACCTTAAAAGCAACTGAGGCCAATAGGAGAAGGGATCCAGGAACTAGAGTAAAGGTTAGATCAAAAAGAATTAACCTAGAAAGTAACACACACGCACAGGAAATTAATGTGAGTCAACTCCTTGTATAACTATCCTTATCTCAACCAGCAAAAACCCTTGTTCTTTCCTATTATTGCTTATACTCTCTCTTCAACAAAATTAGAGATAAGGGCAAAATAGTTTCTGCAGGGAATTGAGGGGGTGGGGGGGAATGGGAGGGGATGGGGGAAAGGGGGAGAAATGACCCAAATATTGTATGCACAAATGAATTTAAAAAAAGGAGATATCAAGGAAACAACCACAGCATAGAGAGATGAACAATAGGATGAAATGCACACAGGGGAGGCCCTTTTCTCTGAAAAGATGGAGTAGAACTTTTCACTAGTCTTCTTGGTAAACACAACTAAAACTCCCAGATATTAAATATAAAACAAACCCAAGAAGCGGGGTGGGGGGGGGGAAATGGCCCAAACAATGTATGTACATATGAATAAATGAATAAAAAAATAAAAATAAGTAAAAAAAGAAGACTTGGAAAGGTATATAGAAGAGACAGACAGATGAGAGAACCCATGGCTCAAAGATGATAGAATGGCTAGGGGCCTGAGCATCTTTTCCATTTTATATATCCAGGAGCTGAATAAACTTTCACCCGCCAAATGCCAACAAGTGTGAACAGAGAGAAGTCCCAAAGAAAGCCTATTCTCCAACCAAAGGAGCAAGAAAGAGGCAGTTTAGCAAGAGAGATTACTGTAATAATGACTGCTCGACTTTACACTAATACCACAGAAAATACTGTGACCCCATACACCAAAGTCCTCCAGAAAGTTTAAAAGGTTAAAAAATGCACATAGGGTGCTATGATGCTTGCTACTGATCTGGAGTTTTTAAATATCTACTCATGTATTTTGCTCCTGGATGACAGAATCAAAAGGAATACAGGTTGGATTTGGACCAACAAAGAGAGTGGTCAGAAAACGTTTTAGACAGAAAAAAGGCAAGAGAATATGCCAAGAGTGTTGAATGTGGACATATTTATGAGGGTTCTCATGCATTTGGCTTCATTGTGGTGCTGACATTGTAGGTATTCATATGGCTGAGTTTCTTTTTATTATCAAATTCTCTCTCTTTTGGCTTACCGTATGTTCCTGCTACTACTAGGAAATTTAGGAGGCCTACAGAGCATGGGATAAAAGGGTCAATAGCTTAATGAAGGTTCTTTACCTACAATCCATCACATTAACTGGAAAACTGAGCTAAAAGTTAAAATGCTGTTCACTTTATATTTAAGCTTTTTTGTCTATATTGAAATGTAGCTGACCATAAGTGCACTGCATAGTGAGCTTTGATAAATTCCTGTACAGGTGTATCCATCACTCCAATTGGAATTCCGTCACCGCGGGAAATTCCGTCATTACTCCTCCTGATCCATCCTCACCCAGCACATACAATCAATCTCCTTATCTTTTTTACCACAGAGTAATTTTGTCTTTCCCTCTACTTCATAATTAATGGAATCATTCAGAATGCAGATTTTGTGTGTGTGTGTGTGTGAGAGGTTGCACCAGTTTATTCTATATCACAAGGAAAAATGAAGAAAGATCAAAAACAGACTTGTCCTTCAGAAAAGTTTATTCCATGTGGCAGATGGTTTTCAAATTTGTGACTAATCACAATGTTTTAAATATCTTTCCCATGTGAGTCAAAATTCCCAGGACCTGGGCTCCCATCTTCAACATGGAATTCAGAACTCACATTACCTGTTCCTTATCTGCTGGGATGTGACATTGACTTAAGCTCCACCAAGCAGACAATCTTCCTGGGAACTTTGTTTAAAAAAAAAAAACTACTATGAACAGACTTGGCAACAAGCTTCTCTTTGGCAGGCAGAGGTATCCACGTTGATTTTGCTATGTGGTTCTGGAAACTTAGCCTTGGCTGTTACTACAGGTCTTCTGGTGATTCTATGAGCCAGAGTACACCCATTGATTCTCAGCTTACACTATCCAGAGTCGATTCTATTATTAACAACAAGGAATATGAATAAGGTACTCCACATGCCATGTAATGACACCATCTGATTTAGAGACTCTATCACCACATGTATAAATTAATATTGTTGCAATTAACTGAGCCATGACAAAATTTTAATATAACTTTAGAATGATCACAAGTAATACATAGTTTGCTTTTGTCAATGCTTTTTACTTTGAGAGTTGTTTATTCCTAGTGTGGCTTCAAGTTTATCTGAGGAGCGCTGCATTTACAAGAGGGCTTAAGAGTGTCTCCCACACCATTGTCTAACAGAAATACAATGTGACCCACACAGGAATTAAAAAATTTCCAGAAACCACATTAGAAAAGTTTTTAAAAAGGTGAAATTTATATTATCTTGGTTAACCCAATATGTACAAAATATCTCAGCAAGCATTCAAAATAACATTTATTAATAATATAATTTACATTATTTATTTATACTGCATTAAGTCTTCAAAACCAGGATGTATTTTGAATTTATGATACTTCTTAGTTTACACTATCCTCATTTCAGGTAGACAGCAGAGGTGTATCACTCAGGACGTGCTCAAACAATTCTTTTTTTTTTTTTATCAGAAGAAAATTTAGCACAGAGTTGAACTGAACTGAAAAGGTCTGTGCCTTTGTGGAAATGTTAAGTCAAAAAGTGCTGACATAGGCATTAATGACAGATGATCTGTCCAGGGATAGAACTAAACTGGGGTCAGGAACAAGTAATGAAGTTTCTAGGAATGGTAGTGTGTATTGCTCATGAGTCAGTGTTCTGTCAGTCAGCAATTTACATGTTTTATTGTTGATTTTTGTAACTCAGCCCTTTGTTCAAGTGGCACCGTTCTTATGATGGCTGCACTCATCTTCTTGATTATCAACCATAAACAGACATTGTTATGATCCGGATGCTTGAATAATTAACCTCCAATTCCCTGACTGTAAGCAGTAGTGCTGACTGTGCCGTCTACAACCCCAACCGTGCAACTCATGCTAACCAGACCACACTGTACAAGATATTGAGTATTAGAAAAGGTGGTCTCTTCCTTCTATTTTCTGAAAAATAAAGTGATATCTTCCTGATCTATCTCGTAGGATTATTGATTAGATGAAATAAAAAATATGAGAACTTAAAAAAGTTCATTGTACAAAAATTCATTTAAAAATTATATGCCAGTTAACTGGGCATGTCTGCAATCCTAGGCCTTGGGTAACTGAAGAAGGGGGATTGAGAATTCCAGGCTAACCTGGCTGATATAGGGAGACTGTCTCAAAAAAAAAAAAACCAAAAAACAGAAAGTGAAAAGCATTGTATACTAGTATCATTGCTCTACTTCTGTGCTCTTACTAAGCATTTGTTTGAGAAAATGTACATCTACTCAAAGCTGAACTTTAACACAAATTTAAACTTAAAAGTCTATAAAATTAGTTAAAGCAATGTTTTTATTTCAGAAAACCATGATAATGATTTTATATTTAGGATGTAAACGTTTAGCATTTTTAAAAATAAAATCACTTATTGAGATAAGATTGATGTATGAAAAACTGTACATATTTAATATACATGACTTGAAGAGTTTGGAGTTAAGCCTCACTCACGAAAGCATCACTGTGGTCTACGCCATAAAGCCATCTATCACTTCCTAACATTTCCTCCCTACTTCTTTATTAATATTATTATTGTTGATGTTTTTTTGTTCAATAAGAACACTTAATATAACATCTGCCTTTGTGTTATGTTTTAAGCATGTATCGCCAGGATTTATTCATCTTTTGTAACTGGGACTTTGTGCTTTTGGCTAATATCTCCCCATTTCCTCTCTCTGGTAAGCACCAGACTCTGACAAGCACCACTGCACCATTGTACTCTGTTGCTATGCATTTGAATATTTTTGATTCATGATACAAATGGTGTCATTCAGCCCACAGTATGGGAGGAAATCTTTGCCAGCTACTTATGCGAAGGTCTAATATCTAGAATCTACAGGGAACTCAAAAATCCCTCAGCCCCCAAAGAATCAACACCCTAATTAAGAAACGGGCACATGAATTAAACAGGGAATTCTCAAAAGAAGAGGTGCAAATGGTCACCTCTTCTTCCTGGTAAATACATGAAGAAGTGTTCAATTTCCCTAGTTATAAAAAAGATGCAAATCAAAACAACACTTAGAGTTCATCTCATCCCAGTTAGAGTGGCCATAATCAAGGGTAATAACAACAAATGCTGGCGAGGATGTGGTGAAACAGGAACCCTTACACATTGCTGGTGGGAATTCAAATTAGTACAACCATTATAGAAAACAGTATGGAGATTCCTCAAAAAACTAGACATAGAACTGCCATATGATCCAGTGATACTGCTTCTGGGCATCTACCCAAAAGAACTTAAGACAGGATACAGCAGAGACACCTGTACACTGATGTTCATTGCAGCACTATTCACTATAACCAAGCTCTGGGAACAACCCAGATGCCCTACAACTGATGAATGGATTATGAAATTATGGTATATATTCACAATGGAGTATTACTCAGCCACAAGGAATAATGACATGGGGTTTGAAGATCAATGGATGCAATTGGAGGATATCATGTTAAGTGAAGATAGCCAGGATCAGAAACACAAAAGACACATGTTCCTCTCATATGTAGAAGATAGATCCAAAGATAAACATATACACAAAACCAAACAGGGTCATATAGAAATTCAGTTGTAGGACATGTTTGTAACAGTGAAACTACTCTATGGAACTCGGGGAAAGAGGGAAAGGAAAAGAGAATGACAGAGCAACAGAAATATAACATACCACAAGATGTGAAGGTAGAGGATAGAAGAATGTGTATTGAAAGATGTTGAAAAACGTGAGGGGTGGGAGAGAAACAAAAAACAAATGGTGTCATGCGGTTTTTGTCCTGTGTCTGGCTTATCTTACATAATATTGTGCCTTCCAGGTTCATCTGTGTTACCACAAATGGTACAAACCTTTTTAGGGTTGGATGAGATTCCTTTGTATGTACAGACCATATTTTCTTATCCATTCCTATATTTAAGTTGCTCCTTTGTCTTGGCTATTGTGAATATTTCAGTAGGCAACTTAGTAGGTGGAAGAAAATATTTGCAGATCATATTATGTGATAAAGAGTGATATAATATCTGGAATATATAAGGAACTCCTATAACTCAATAGCAATTCCACCATACTCCCAAACCAAAACCAAAGCCAAGTGAAACCAAAATCAAATAACCCAAGTTTAAAAAATGGGTAAAGGACTTGAATGGCAATTTCTCCAAAGACATGCAAATGACCAGTAAGGAAGTGAAAAAATGCTCAATGTCGGTAATCATGGAAATGCAAATCAAAATGGAAACAGCTCACACCTGTTAGGATGGTTATTATAAAAAAATCCTAAACAGATGATAATGTTGGTGAGGATGTGAAGAAAAGGAAACCCTTATAAATTGTGGTTGGAAATGTAAACTGGTGAAACCATGTTAAGGAAAATAGTAGGGAGTTTCCTAAAAAAATTAAAAATAGAACTATCATACAGTCCAGCAATTCTGAGTATAGATTAAAAAGAATTGAAATCAGGATCTCAAAACAATCAATTATTACCTCTTTTATAACCAATTAATGGGAATTCTAGTCACTGGAATATAATTTTGTTTATTTAGTTTTTTTTCTGTGCTGGGTAATGAACATAGGACCTTATTCAACAGTATTCAAGTGCTCTACAATGAGCTATACTCTGCTTATCTAAAAAATTTTTAGTTGAAAGTTAGACTGGTATTGCTGTAGGAAGATGCTTACATGAGTTAATTATGTGGGGCTATCTAGAAGGAAATGAGATTTTTTTCTTACTTTTCTCAGGGCCTGGCCCTTGCTAGGCAGGTGCTTTACCACTTGAGCCTACCCTCAGCTTCAAGTGAGTGTTCTTAAGATAAAGAAGAAAACTCTGAAAAAACTGTACCAGGCACCTTCTCTGGGATTCATAAAGCCTCTTTTATTGCTGCCAGCACCACCATTGTTCCTGGCTGTGTGTTTTTGATCTCGACATCTTTGTTGTTTGTGTTGCCACTTTTAACCCTGTTAAATATTTTTCTTTGTTTTTAGGCAAATGGGATGGACTTTATGTGATATTATTTGTTTATTTGATGCTGGAGAACAAATCTGTGGCTTCACACTTGCTAAATAAGTGTTCTACCACTGAGCTACACCACAACCCCTATGTGCTATTTATTTCCTTTTTATTCTGTTGCACACACACACACAAGCACACACACCCCTATTTTATTAACCAACTACACGATGTTATGTTAAAGTTTTCCAATACTCTTTAGTTCCTCCATTTCTGCATGTTTTTAATTTTTGCTTTGATTCAATGCTGTACTGTTTGGTGCATAAATGTTCCTGGATGATATACACCTCATTTTGGATTATACCTATTATAAAAACATAATTGCACTCTTTTGTCTGGTAATGCTCTTTTGCTTTTCATTTTACTTCCTCTGACATTGATAATCTACTGCTTCCATTGCTTTTCTGATTCCACCATATGTCTTTGCTTGTTTATTTACTGTTAGAACAGTTTTTGTCACTCAGTTTTAGATGTGGCCCTTATACAAAAACATATATGCACTTCTAATCTTACCTGAATGACAGTCACTTAATAGGACCAAGGGTGATAATGTTACGGTTAATTTTATTTCTATCATCATTTGAAAAATTGTTTTGTGATTTCTTATTCTTCTATTAAAAATACCACATTTGTTCTATGTTCCTTTAGTAGCTTAGAAGGCATATATCTATTTTCATAAATCTATTCTTTTAATTCTTGATATTGACACAATATATAGATTCTTCCTTATTTAACATGAAAATAATAATTTAATTTCCTTCTAGCTTTTCAGATCCCATTTTCTCATTTGTGTTTTGAAAAATTTATCTTTTTCTTTTCTTCTTTGCATCAATCTTCAGGTAACATATTTTTCCAAAAGCTGCATTTCTAAGAAGGTACTTTCACGTTTAGTTAATAATTTTCAGTGCTCTAAGTCTTATATTACATTTTCCCTGCAATGCCCTATCAATTTTACTACATCTGCTTAAATAAATACATAGTTGAGGACAGCACAGAACTAGAACACTCTAGTGGGATACTGTCCACTATGGCACAGTGGTATTTTTCGAAGACATTTTTTGACACTTTATTTTGTGTATTATGTCTTGTAGAGTTCTCATTGTCTTGAAATTCTAACAGTATCAAATAGATGCTGTTGAAATGTCCTTTCTTTCTTTTTTCACAATAGTTTATTTCTTATCCTATTGAGTATACTAATCTCTCACTTGTTTATGAGACAGACTTTTTCATGAGCTCTATTGGCTTTGCTCTGTTCACTTGTCTTTGTTTTAGGATCTCCCTCCAACACACAAAGGCCAGTTTGATGCTTGACTACAAGGCAGCTGGATCAGTGCCTTGACCTGCAGTTGGAATCCTCTCACATCTTGCTCCATGGAGCAAGTCTGCAGCTACCTGAGGACGTTGAGGGTAAGCCAGAATCATGGCTGACTGTAGGGTCTCTTTCCTGTGATGAAGCAGTAGAGTCAGGAGCCAACCTTCTGCTTCTAGGTTTTAAGTCATTTACAGTTTGGATTCAATAATGCTGAAAAATCTCTGGAAAAAAAGATCAAGACATCAACATTCCTAAAAAGTCTTAAGTGATTGCATCACGTGGCTGGGCTTGAGTCACTGGCTTGGTGCAGCTGACCTTCTGACTCTATAGTGCAGTAGTCTAGGGACTACTGCATCAGGTGCCCCAGTACCTGTTGATTTTCCACTTAAATCTACCAAAATAATGGCCGTGGTTGAGCAGGGGTGAAAATGATACTCAGTGGAATGCTCCTTATTTTTATCACACCTTTAGTTTTATTTCCCTTTAATAAATGAACATTCACAGTGTTGTGCAAATATCCTTTCTGTCTACCACTTGAGGCATTAAACAACTCTCTTGCTCTGTGTGTTAGTTGTTTGCAGTAAAACTAGCAGAATTTTCTGTCTACTTTTGTCTACTTTTTCATTGCTGATTCTGGGATATCTATATTTTACCCTTCCTTTGGGCATTTGAATTATCAGCTAACAGGGAGAAAGCTATGCATGATCCTTTAGCTGTTATCTTCCACTGGTGGAAATCCTCACCAGATATGTTTAAAATGATAAAAAAGAAGGCTGGGGATATAGCTCAGTGTTAGAATGCTTGTCTAGCATGTGTGAGAACATGGGTTCAATCTCCAGCACTGCAATAGAAAAAGAATGATAAAAGCACTACACTATCTGATTCAGTGGCGATGGGTTTAAGGGAAAAAATGGTAGAGTGTAGTTAATGCAAGCATTCTGCTACTGTTAATTCAGGGTCACCCAGGGCAAGGTTCAGAGAGAACTGAGGTTGATGTTTCAACTGGAAATCACTCTCCAGTAAATAGTACTTAGAATTAGCCTAATTAACTCAGTTCCTTTCATTCTTCTTGCAATGATTCCCAGCATTCCTAGTGCCATCAATCTAAGGATGAATTTAGAATTTCACTATGTAAACCCTGGAATTCAACTAAGTGGATCTACCACACCAAGTTTGTACACTAGTTTGCTTGAGTGGTCTTCAATTCAACTACTTTATGTGAATGCCTGGAAGTTGACTAAAAGTCACAACCTTCTTATCTTAGATTTGTCCTTTTCTGTGGGGCTGGATCCTGCTTGTCCCTCTTGGCTTATTTTACCTGTGGAAATGACTCTTGTTTCACTGCATTCTCCTGCCTTGGACTCCATGTTGCTCAGTGAGGTAGCTGGCGTATTTCCTCTCCCCATTCTCTTTATGTCATATGTTTGTGATGTTATTCCATTCAGGAAGAAAATGTGCCTGCTGTATGTTTAGTTTTCCCACTTTCTCATTTGGGACTAATGACAGGCCTGGGCTTTTCCCTTCAAAATAAGGCACTTCTCATGTTAGGTGACCAGGAGAGACTGGCTTCCAACACTTGTGTGTGTCTGACTTGAATTTCTTATCACTGCTCCTGCCAGGAGGTTCCTTTGAGCCTCATGAATTGCAATAGCCAAAGTCCTACTTTATCTCTCTCTTTGAGGTAGATACACTCTCTTGAGGACATTCGAAACATAAATTTTATTGAAACTCTCCAAATATTTACTTTGTCATTCAAGGTTTTCTATCTTGAAAAGAAGATTCACAAGTGAGGACTGCCTATCTCCAACTGGAAGACAAGAAGCATAAAATCTTTGGAGACTGAAAGAGATTCATCCTGCGTGGACACATCACAATGAGAAGAGGACATACTTAGGTTGGTGGTAAGAAGATTGGTCACAAGTGTTAAGGTATTGTTCCTTTAAAATCATTGTGTACCCATCTCCTGAATGCTGGCTGAAGGTTTTCAGTATATTGATGAGCACACTCTATGATTACTGTCTTATCTCCCCAGGAGCTTCTCACCCAGGTGTTCAAAAATGTCAGTCTTTTGAAATTTCAACAGTGTTCTCTATTCCAGAGAGACAGCACTTGGCTGGGGAATTGATTGGAGGCTTTGAACAAGAAGGTCAGGTTGCTGAAGAGCGGAGGTCTGTAGCAGGAGCAGTAATGAGGAAAAGATGTTTGCAAGAGTTATTTTGAGTCATTGGCTGACTTTATTGTCATAACGTACAAAGCTTGGTGCAGAAAGACCTTACAGACTGATAACTTAGGATGTCAGCTCTTCCAAAATGTACTTGTCTTTTCAGGTGTTTGCTGAGCCTTGGCAAGAAGACAAGTTCTCATGCCGTGGCAGGCAAGACACAATCCAGCAACAAAGCATTTCTTTTCAGATGGATTCCAACAGAAAATCCCTCTCACCCTGCAGGCCAGGAGGTGGAAGCCTTTGGGAGGAAATGGCAGCAAGGAATTAGACAGAAGGTCCTTTCAATTACTGAGGGTCAGTCAGGAGTGTAATTTTTTTTTCACTTTCTGTTTTCTACTTCTAATAGTTAAAAATAAGATTTCAACTAGTTTTTCCAAAACTCGTCTGGGCAATTCAGTGATCCCCATTAATTATTGCTACATTAAGAACTTTCATGTGTCTCTTGGTTTCCGAGTAAGACAAATGTTTTCTCTCTGAGAGGCCAGTGTGTTTTTAATCAGGGCCTCCTGGAACTGGTATATTCTATGTCTGTATTGAACAGGACTAGAGGAAAGTGTTCATCTATTCACTTATAGATCTTATAGGAAAAAATGACTTCACATGTGTTTTTTCTTTTTGCCCTTACAAAAAGAAATGACTCCCCTTAGCACCAGTTCCCAGCACAGGGGAGGGAGGGTTCCTTCTGCTCTTAGTTTTCCCTAAATAAATCTTTGTTCTCAGCACATCAATGGATATTTCTTTCATAACGCCAAATTGTCAGCCTTGAAATAAAATTAACTCAGTAACAGAAAAGAAGACACCAGGTCAGAGATTTAACCTAAAAGAATAGAAATACATAACACTTATTGAGTGCGTAAAATATGCTAGGCCTAGTACTCAGCTCTTTTTCGATAATATGGTTTTAGTTTTCACAACAATTTTGTGATGTGTCATTGTCCTCATTTATACATAAGGAATAAACTTCATAGATATTAAGTAACTTAATCAAGATCATGCTATGAAGACATGGCAGAGCCTGATTTTAAACCTGGATTGTCTGATTTTAGATTTAGATTTCTGCTTCAGATCCACTATTCAACACATCCTACTAGTATAGAATTTTTGTATAAAACCAGTGGAAGTATGTATTCTAGTCCATTATTAAATTAAGGTACTCAATCAATCAGGCCGAGTATTTACCCATACCTTTTATAGGCATCATGCATCAAGCATCTATTGTATTGTGCTAAAACCTATGCAGAGTGTAAAGTGTAAAGTGTGGGGGGTTTCTGTACTTTAAGATCACCCAGAGCTGAGACAGATTAGAGGGTTAACCTCTCCCTGGGGCACTGTGACAGGAGTCAAGCATTGTGAGAGCACAGTTAAGTATTGTCATATCACTGTTAAGGTTAGGATGGTGTTTTATTGTAAGCGCCTCTTTTAATGCTGCTTTTCCGTTAAAGAAGCTAAGATTGGGGGACCTGGGGTGACTTAACTCTTTAATTGACAGTTCCTAGACTCTTCCTTTGTGACCCAACTGCCTTAAGTGGAAGACTGTCATCCAGGCAGCTGCCTGGACTGCCCTCAAGCCAGCCTCGCTGCTTTGAACACTCCAGAGGTGCCGTGAGGAAGCTACACGGCAACCATAGGAGTTTGCTGCCCAAGCATAACCCTGGCTCCAGATGGGCCCTATCCCAACATGTTTCAAACAGCTTGTGCTACTGGACCTTTTGGCCATCACAAGCCTTGGTGAACTCTAGATGACCCTACAGCCATTTTCACCAAGGCCAGAGGAGAATCACTTCTGTTGGGACCCATTAGGAGGCCTGTGATTGCCATAAACATAGTCCTTTATTTACATGGTCTGTTGTGATTGTTGCAAGCACCCTTGCCACACCCCCTTCCTGGCTATATGAACAGTCTGTTCAATTTACTCTTTAAGCCAACTGGGAGACACCCTCCTGTGCTGCCTCCTGTGTTGCAACATTAAGTTCAGTATAAAAGGCTTCTGGCTTTCTTTTTGTCTACTTTTGATCTTCATTAGTGGAGGGGGCTGAGCTGATAACACAAAGAGGAGATGGTGGAAACAGCAGCAGAAGTAGAAGCGGTAGCAGTAGTGGTAGTGATAGAGTAATGGCAGCCATGAAAGGACAACTAAAGGATTTGAGAAACCAGCTGGGCAGAATGATGGGAAGCAGAAGTGGCAGAGATGAGGGACAGTGCAAGCAGAGAGAAGGTGAGGGTACAGAGAGCCAGGGCTAAAGAAAGATCAAAGGCTGTAAAAAGCCAGAGAAGAGAAACTGCAGGCCCTGGTCACTGGAAGAGTTCCAGAGAGCTGCCAAGTTTTAAGGGACAAGGTGATAAAATACCCTAATCCTAAGATTATAACACTAGCCACTACATAGCACTCTACATTCCACAGCTGTAACACTAATCACCCAAGAGCTATTACACTAGTGAGCTTCTGGGTCTGCTAGTCCAATCTGCAGGCCTTGAGAACTCAAGGGCCTGGGATTTCCAGCACTGCAAGAGCTTCTCTTCACCTTCTCACAATTATCATCTTGGTAGAGCACAAGGACCCCATCTAGCTGATTGGGAACAGGGCAATGAAAGGAACTTGGAAAACTTTTAGTTAAATAAGTACTGACTGTGACATCGGAATGCACTAATATATCAAAGACCCATGGCTAAGGCTTACTAGGTTTGTAGAATTGAAAAGTACCAATGTTTTCAGCTTTTGTTTCCCCATCTGCAAAACAATTGCTTGTGTTTTTAACACATCTTATTGCTGATAATCAAATTTTCTATAATATATTTTCTTATTTGAATTTCACTAGAACAAGGTAAAAAGGGAATAGTAACCTAATTTTACAGATGAGAAAACAAGTTCAAAGAGGCTAAGTGTCTTGCCTAAAGCCAAATAGGTACTAAGTGGCAGAGAGAGAAGATCAATTCTAATGTAAAAATCAAGTGTTCCACACACTGGGCAAGATGGAGAGGAAGTAACAAGGTCTGTGAAAATGCTCTGCAGTCTTTAGAATCCTGATGAGTAATCACGATAGTCATATTTTAAACATTTATCAAGCAATTTATTACCGGAAACCTAATTCTTGGTAAAGACTTACTTCTTTGGTGGGGAAGGGAAAACAGAACAGAGGAAGACTTTGCTTGCCTTATACATCTACATAGCATAACTCAGCAATTACACCAGACCCAGAACTCTTAGGAACACTGTGTATTCACAAGACAAGAGTGACAAGAGTTAAAGGGAAACAGCCTGTTCAAGTGCAAATTCTACAAAATGCATAATAACTTTAGATGTCCCACAAAGCCACAGGTTTTTGGAAATCAGAGACGGGTGTAAACCCTGTTCTTCCAGGCGTCAGAGAAGGGGAAGATGTTGTTTGGACATTGAGGTGACTGACTTTAACATCAGAGTCCCAGGACCGTGCCTGGAACATGTCTAGGTCTATGCGAGCTGGATGAGCTGCTTTGACTCTCCTTCCAGTCTCACTCCCTTCTCCTCCATTGCCATCCAGGTGCCCACAGCTCTTCTTGAGCAGCCTCTATGCTCCAGTCTCCACAAAGAACCTCTTTTCATTCTCTCTGGTAGTGCTACCACTTTCTGTTAATTCTCTCCCATGTCCAAACCCTCCAAAGAAGAGTAAACAATCCAGTGCATAAAAATATGTGGAAAACATCACTTAAAACAGTTGGTTACAAAAGTTACAAGTGACTGTGTGTGTGTGTATGTGAGAGAGACAGAGAGAGAGAGAGAGAGAGAGAGAGAGAGAGAGAGAGAGAGAGAGAGACAGAGAACTAAGGTGGAAAATAAGGAACTATAATTTCTAAAGAGATTAAACAGATGTGGAAGAGGACAGATGACTACAGTCGAGGGAGAAAAGAAGCAGTCCTTCATTTTCTGGCATGCATTCACTAATTGCCTGACAATTCTATACACGAGTGACAATCTAGTCAGCTCTGGTGACTGAGGGTATCAGAGAAGTAGGAAATGAAATATAAGTGGGAAACCCTAGAATGTACTAGGCTTTATCTTGATCAACATTTCTCAATCTTGACATTTCAATGTTTGGGGCCAGACAATTCCTTGGGGTGTGTGTGTATGTGTGTGTGTGTTATGTGTGTTGTGTGAGTGTATGTGTTGTATATGTGTGTGTGTTGTGTGCTGTGTGTGTGTGGTGTTTAAGTGCAGGCATGGTCTCTAACAGCTAACAGGTAGTAGCTTCCTATCCAAGTTGTGGCCACAAACAATGTCTCTAAATGTTTTCAAATGTCCCCAGAAAACAAAGGGTAGGGCTATGGAAGCAACAAAGCAAAATCTCCCCTATTAAACTTCAATGATTTGCTGAGTTAGAAATAAAGTGTAGAGACAATGTAGAATATTATAGCTTACTTATGGTGATAATCTTTTATAATAATGAAGAGACATGAGAGTCTTCTCCTTTCTTTGGATCATTTCTCTATAGTTTTGTAAGTTTCTATGAAGACCCCACATTATTTAGGTAATAAAAAAGAGATTTATTAATGATGTCATTTACAATAAAGATACTTGGATTAACTTTATGGGAGCTCTGGTAAGCAAAGATACACTCTTGGAAAATAAGGAATCCTGGTGCTCTAATAAGATGAAATGGAAGGAAAATATGATCGGAGCAGTGGAAATAGTGTATTGAAAGGAAGCAAGGAAGGAAGGAAGAAAAAAAGAAAAGAAGGGAGAAAAAGGACAAAGAATCACTAAGAAGCAAAAACTTCCCCAAACTAAAAACTCTTTGTCATCTGCTTGGTCCTGGAGCAAATATTGAATGGTGACATTTTGATTATGTACAGCAGATGTGGCAAAGAAAGTGAGCATGGATAAATACGAATGGCTATACGTGGTTGATAGTTTCCAAATGTTTATGTCTGTATTCTCTTTTGCAAGTCACTCAGTATTACAGTGTTTGCTAGGCTGCTTCCATACAGATTAGTGGTGACCCCTTTACTAGGGAAACCTCTGATCACAAGATGAGAAGAAGAACAAAAGGCATAAACACTCATTAAGATGGTAGTTGTTCCAGGACACAGGCTTCTTTCCTTCCTTTCCATCAAAGTTTCTGTTGCAGTAAGGTTAAAGTTTTTGAATTGCTTTAATCAGAGTAATAATAGCTAACCTTGGAATATTTCATTTAAAGTGTGACTTTTAATTGGTAGCAATTATTAGTCTTTTTTCTTCCAATCATTAATTTTTTCCACAGACATTTTTTGAACACCCATTCTGAACCAAGGCACTTGTTAGGAAAATAGACAAAATAATAATGTCCTGTGTGTTTATACTGTGGTTCCCACTGAGGACCTCCACTTGTGTCAGGCTTGTCCTTAAAAGTATTTGAATTAGCTAAAGTACCATATGCCTGGTTTTTGTCACAATCAAAGCAGAAGCTAGTACACAGAGTGAGAGAGGATGAGCCAGGTCTTGAAAGGTGAATGTTCACGTACAGAATGGTGAAAGGAAGGAGGCTGAGTGAGGAGGGAAGACTCTGTGAACATCAGAGCAACACGTGTGATACTGCAGACATTCTAACTGGGGCCACCCTCGTTAAAAAGGTCTGAAATGAGGTAGTGTGAATTCATGATTGTGATGGCCAGACGAAAACCCAGGCCTTTTCACTGAAACCACCCAATTTATTCAGCAGGAGGACGGAGTTCAAAGAAACTTGGAAACAGATTCCAAGCCATCAGAGGAAATGCTGGTTCAGGAATCTACTGAGGCACAAATGTGTCACACAAGGGTTATAGACAAGGACTTTGGGTACAGATGGATTGAGATTGAGTGCAGGCTCCCTTATTATTTAGCTGGATAGCTTTGGGGAAGTTTTCTAATATTTCTGAGCCTATGCCCTCAATCTAAAAAAAAATAGTAATTGTGCTTATCACTAGTAATGTGGGGCAATTGTCTAACAATTAACTCACTGGACATAAAAATCAAACCCCTCAATTGTTGCATTTGCCGATTTCTGGGATGTAGAGTTCCATCAGGTTGAGTTCACTGCTATGATGTCACTAAACAGGGAGCAGGGAAGAGATGCAAGCCACAAAGGGTGCCCTCAAATGCTGGTATGCTGGTTCTAACTACCCACTGCTGGGGTGCTAGGAGGACTGAGTAAAATATTGCTCAGCCAAGTGTATGTCAAATAACAGGTGCTCCCTGTTTGCAGGTACCTCTGATGCTGCTGACTTCTATCAGAAGTGCCTTTTTCACAACACCAGGCTGCTTGTCTGTGATGCTGCACACACTCTGGTGACTCGTGTCTGGAGTGGGGCTGGATTGATTAATGCACATGCAGTGTTGCTGGTTCTTAGGAACTGCCAGCACCCATTTAATGCATTTCTGTTGTTTTGGAATCACAGTTACAATAATTTATCAAAGTCAAATTGCCTGAAGGTTTTCTCTCCACTTGAACGACATCAACCCACTCTTTACCTCCTTCACCACAAGGGCAGGGTTTCAATAGCTTTTGGCAAGAAACATTTATTCCACTTTCAAATAGTCTTTCAGATTTTTATCACCATGGCCTCCTGAAGCCTGGAAGAGAGGCTGAATGTGCCTGTGTGTTTCTGGTAAGCCTCTATTTATGCTCATAACATTCTCTTGTGATCATATATTTGGAAGTTGTTTCCAAATTTGCCCTAAGGGTAAGGCAGTCTGATCCTCTCATTCTTTGTTCTCTAAATCTTGTTATATTTGTGCAAATTAAAATGCATTTTAAGTCGTAGGGAAGACTGCAAAGCAAAATGGAATTTGTTTGTCTGCTTCTATTCTTTTTTCATCCCCCTCATGTCTTGTTAGAGTGTCTGTCCTTTGCACATACATCCTCAAAACCTCAATGCAGATTTTATACTCTCATTCCTGAGGGATTTTCCCTCTCATTATTTCCAAACTCTTCTCTGCTAAGAGATAAAGGATTGCTATAAATCAGTCAAATCAAATTATTTCTGCTGCCTTTGGCTCCAAACATGTAATTCCTTTTAGACTATGAAATTTATATTGGATCTATGTATGTATATACTTCCAAAAATTCTAAGAACTGAGACTAGGAGACAATCACAAGCATTGTGGCAGGAATGGACAGAATGGTAGATGGATACACACAGGTGGAGGAGAGGGATTTGAGGATACAATTAACCCTAAAAGAATGCAATATAAGCATCATAACAGTGAAACCAAATCTTTTCTAATGTTAGTGGGTGTAACATTATAACCCAGATAATGATTCCTGAAACCTTTCTTAAATTTTCAAATTTAAAATGATCAGATCTTATCTGTCTTAGTATGTAGGGCTTAATGAACTGTGTACAGTTTGTTAGAGTTATAGAGAGGACTGTGGTTTGATGGAACTACTCCCCAAACCCTGAGTCCAGTAAGAGTCTATGTCACATTTCCCTGAAAAAAAACAAAACAAAACTGTTGGAACAAACCTCCACCTGGGTAGTAATTCCTACTAGTTTAGGAGAGACAGCTGACAGGGCTTCCATGTACACACTATTTTTAATGGAGTCCTAGATTCTTCCAAATAAATGGTACTTTTCATTTGATAAATATTGGTTAGTGTCACTAGATTTTTCTTTGGGCCTTTTATGTCAAAATATTCACATATTTTGCAGGGACAACTTAAATTATAGGTGACTATGTCTATGTATTTTACTTTGTTCCTTCAGTGTCTCTCCCTAGACTCAGAAGTGAGGAGGCGTTATGTCTGCACACTTAGCAGAGGTTCTGTTGAATATGTCTTAATTGGGGTTATTTCCCAGTGTAGATTTCTCCCATGGACACCTCCACTTGGTGAACCAATCTATCAACCAGCAGTATTGATTGAACATCTCCGTGTTCAAGGCAGCAGTCTGGTATTGGTTCCAAGAACAATAATGCTTTATGTATTTGTCAGAGGCCTTTCTGGCAAAGGAAAGCTCTGAGCACACAGTCTTATTTTTTTCTCTCTCTGAGAGAAGATTAATGGAAATAGATTTTAGTCCATCTTTGTATCTATACACACCAGTCCAAAGATAGTTCACGACTTGCTCAAGGTCATTCAGAGAGTGAGAATAAAAAGCTCACATCTTATGTCATAATCAAAGGGGTAAATTAAATGACTACAGAGGATTTTCAAGTTGCCAACTAATGTGGTACCTAGGTATTCCTTTCTATATGTTCTTGAGAGCTTGTTTCAGCAAAAACAATTTGTGCAGGAAGTAGTCCGAGCACTGACACCATCAATCTTCAGAATGCAGGGTCAGCGTTGACTTTCCACTTGCAGTCCTCACCAGCTGGTCAAGGTAAGCATCATCACAGGCAAATTTCCACTGTTCCTCTTGTTCAATTTGTGCTTACCAATGGGGGTTCTTCAAGTCCAACGAGCTGCTGTCTCAGAGCCACTCAAGCGTATCACAATTTTCACTTCTCAGAGCTGCGATCTTCTGATGAGACGAACAAGACTTTGACCTTCAATCCACCGGCAAGGGGATGGAATATGTGTTTACATTTATTTTTAAAATGCTGATGCAGAATTGAGTTGACAGCAACCAGTGACCTTAAGGAAATGTTGGGATATCATTATCAGAAACAGTTTAAGTTCTTAAGATCACTCATGAAGCACGTGGCTTTAGCACGCTTCCTAAAGCAGCGATCTTCATCAAAAAACCCGAAGCAAAACATTTAAGTCATAACACACAATTACCAAATTAGTTATTTATTCTAAGTGACGAGAAATGCAGTTGGCATGGTTATACGGAGGAGGCATGCATAGTGAGATGGGGAGAGAGAGAATTATTCCCTGTCTCATTGCAAATTGTACTCTTCTGCTTCCTTGCATGACTGTGACCTTTGATTGGATGCTGCATTGTGGAGTTTTCCTTGTTGGATGCTGGATATTTTTGTGTTATTATAAATATCCCATACCTTTGATTTGACATGCAGTTAAATTACTTGGCAATAGTTTAACCCTTTGGAGTTTTGCTTTTAAGATTTGTTACTCAGGATCAGAGCAGCATCATTTCCCACTAGTAAGACAAAACTCTTCTGAGTATTCTGCTCAATGTGCCATGAAGTATGAGACTTTCTGTTCTATCTCGTGAGAACAGAAACTATTCCCAGATAACCACTCATTTCTATTTTCTCTAATTCTTCAGATGCGGACTTGGGCAATTTCTTCCCAAGTACTCGAGTGATATTTTGCAGATTTCGGAATCTTGGGATCTTCTCTTTGGAACTCTGACCTGAGGCCTCTGGTTGCTTTACTCTCCTCAGATTCAGCTCTGTCTCCTTAACTCAGGGAGTCTCTGGGCTTCTTCCTGTATTCTCCCTCCCAGTGCCATGTCCTGGACTCAAGGCTATGAACTAGAGTAATTGGAGAATGGTACAGCTCATCTAATATTTCCCCATTTCTCAAGAATCACTGTTCTTTGTTGCCTGGTATGGTGTCTTAAAGCTGTTATTTCCTACATTTTATTTATTTTTGTTGTTGCTATTATTTCAAATGGTGAAGTAAATCTGGTCATTGTTATCCCATGTTAGCCAGAAGTAGAAGTTCATTTTGTTTATTTGAACAGTATAAGCAGGAATCAATAGTAAAATCCTTATCAAAAGCCAAACCAAGAGAGATTGGGTCAGGAGGAATATAATTTCAAAATAATGAGCTCCTGGTGGCAGCCAGATTAGATGTGGGGATGGATTGAGACAAAGGAATAACTATCCAGATGCTTGAGTGCTAACCCCAAAGATGAAATTCATACAGCCTTTTTATGCCCACACTTTTTCCTTTCTTTAAGTGGCAGTTCTCTTGCACTACCAACTAACATTTATCATTCATCTATTTAAATATTAATGTAGCACCATTCTTTGCCAGCTATCAATATCTGGCATAGGTGATCATTTTCTCCATCATTACAGAAAGACCTCTCAATTTAAGGGAACTACCTCTCATTTATCTGAACCAGGAAATTAGCAAATCCCTATAGAGCATTTTTGCATTTAACAGAGAGGATTCTCAAGGAGACACTTAGGAAAGATTATTTTGTATGATTTCTAGTCTTTCTAGGATTTGATCTTCATTCATTGGTCAAGAGCCTTCAACAACGTTTTTTTTTTTTCATTTCATGTCTATCAGTTTTTGTTTCATATATTTTGATGCTGTGTGATTTGGTGCATACAAATTTAGGAATGTTATTGTATTATTATTGTTATTTTTTTTGGTGGCACTGGGGTTTGAACTCAGGACCTCATGCTTGCTAGGCAGGCATTCTCATTGCCTGAGCCACTCTGCTAGCACTAGGAATGTTATTGTAGATTGAACTGATATTATTGCATAAAGTCTATCTTTGTCTCTAGTAATTTCATTTTCTCCATTACTTAGTCTGCATTACCTGGTATTATAATAGCTTATTATACTTCATGCTTACATGGAATATTTTTTCCCATCATTTTACTTTCAACCTACTCATACCCTTGTCTGAAGTGAGTTTCTTACAGACAAAGTAGAATTAGGGCATACCTTGTTTAGTCCACTCTGACAATCTCTGATTGTACATATACTTATAATATATAAAAATATATGTATTTCAATCTATTTTCTTTCTTTTGTTCTAACTGAGTAAACTCTATTGTCTGTCCTCAAGTTGAAAGATGATCTGTCCTTTCTACTGTACAACTGAATCCATCCAGTGAGTTAAAATAAATTATATGCTTGGATCTATAATTTTCATTTGGTTCCTTTTGATAATGTCTACTTTTGTTATTGAGATTTTATCTGTTTTATTGTGCCAAGAAAACTTATAATTGCTTCTTGAAATTCTTTTATAATGAGCATTTTCTTTTATTTTAAAATGATTTTTTAATTGACATATAAGAATTGTACAGATTTATGAGGTACATTGTGACATTTCAATACATGTATACAATGTGCTATGATCAGATCAAAGTAACTGGCATAACCATAAAATCAAATGCTAATTAGTTTATTTTGTCAGGAACATTCAAAATCCTCTCTACTAGCTATTGTGAAATACACAAATTATTGTCAACTAGTTATCTTAATTTTTTAGAGGCTATTCCTCTGCACTCCTGTATCATTAGCCATTGTCTCTCCATCCCTCCCACACACCTTTCCCAGGTGCTGGTAAACACTATTCTACTTTTTACTTCTGCCCAATTAACTTTGTATCTTCCACATATAAGTGAAATATGTGCTATTTGTCTTTCTGTGCCTTTTTTCCTTAACGTAATGTTCTCTAGTTCTGTACCTGTTGCTGCAAATGATGGAATTCATTCATATTGTATGACTGAATGACATTCCATTGTGTACATATACCACATTTTCTTCATCCATTCATTGTCAATGGATACATAGGTTGATTCTGTATCATAGCTATTTTGAATAGAATTGCAGTAAATAGGCAAGTACAGCTGTCTCTTTGACACACTGATTTTATTTCCTTTGAATATATGCCTTATTGTGGGATTACTGGATTATATGTAGTTCTACTTTTAGTATTTTGAGGAACTTTCATACTGTTTTCCATAATGGCTGTACTAGTTTATATTCCCACCAACAGTGTATGAAAATTCCCTTTTCCCTATGCCCTCATTGGCATTTCTACTTTTTGTGTACATCTTTTTACCTTTCTCCCTTACAACTCTGAGATGTGTTAAAGTGGTATTTGGAGAGAAAAGAGATTCAACAATTATCTGAGAGCCACATGTTCTTCATTATTAGCTTTCATTTATAGAGCACTCTGTGTACTCAACACCAGAGGCTTTGTACATATTTATTATTTAATTCAATACAATCTAAAAAAGTAGATATTGTTATGTCCATTTTACAGACGAGAAAAGTGAGGCTTAGCAAGGTTAAGTTACTTGATCAAGTTCACTAAGAAACTTAGTAGTCCATCTGGACTCTAAGATAGAATGCTTAAATCTAAAAATAAAGTTTTGAACTCATCATTTTAATGTGAAGGAAGATTAAGAGGAAAACATTGGATTTTATTTTGCTATCATGTTAAGGAGGAATTTAAATCAGGACAAATATAAAATCATATGTGGAAAAATGGGGTAAAATGGTTATAAAAACAGAAACAAGGGTAATTGTAAAGGAGAGACTATCCATCTCTGTTTTTTTCATGTCTTTAATAAATTATTCCGCATTGCTACAAATGACTTTGCTATTCCAGGGAGACCAGAACTAGGGATTGGCTTTAAAAAAGACTATAAGATTAATGGATAAAATATACTGCAATACTAAATAGCTTTCATCGTTTAATTATATAAAATATATAGAGGTTATGTACTGCTGTCTCCCCAACATGGGCTCTGTTGCTAGGATCTTGGGTCTCTTGGGTCAGCCTGGTAATGCATCTGAGTGTTCCCAACCCATTCATCTTAGGCACTGGATGACATTCATAAGAAAGTTAAACAAACCTTTGGTCTAGTTGAAAAAACTTTTAAAGTAGAAAATGTTACTTAAGTATAAGGCTATAAGGAATACTGGAAAGGAGTGAAGAAGATGTACAAATAGCATCCTAGGCAGGGCAGCTGCAGGATGGTGCAGCTGGTCATGTTTAGAAGAAGAAATCACATAATCTCCCAGCACCATTGGTTAGGCTGTTCAGAAAGAGAGGTCGATAGAATTTTTGCCTGGAGAACAGAGAAAATGGAAACTTAAGGCTATACTGCATAGTTTTGCTGATCAGTAAAATTGCAAATGGGAAGAAAAGAACAAGACAGGTGAAGGGCAGAGGGATCATAGCTGCCATCAGCAAAAAGGTGAAGTTAATTTCAGTTGAAGCTTGTCTCCAAGACATGAGGTATCTGAGCAAGTGGAATGGTTGCATATCTCACTCTGTATACAAAATGAATGTTAATAAATCAAGAGTGATGCAGTCTTCTGGAAGGAAACCAGCTTCTGTTTTAATCAGCTAAGTGTCTCCTTTGGACAGTGAAGGAGAGAGGGGACTGGCTTTCTTTCCTGTGTCCAAGCAAGTTCAAAGTATCCTTAAAACTCCTTTGCTGTATCTCTTATTTTACTCCATTCTTCCTCTTCCTTCCAGATCTTTTTAAATTAAAAAAAATGATTTAATGAGTTGTTTCTATGTTTATAGCACAGAGTCAGTCTCTTTATCTATAGGTCATGTTAATGGAGAGGGCTCCTGAATGTTATATGTACAAAATGACTGTAAAGTGTAGAAAAGAAGAATCAAATCCACCTTCTTCTACTCATCTGTGCTAGGCATTGGGAACATGAAGAAGTCATAATAATGAAACTGTTCTATAGGGAAAGGAAGAGGCAAACCAAAATTGTGATCTGTCATGGAGAGGGCTATAATTACAGGAATATATAAGGTGTGTGGGGCCCAGAATAGAATGACTATTTCTACTTGAGGGTAAAGCAGCATGCGATTTGAGTGAGCTTTAAAACAAGAGGAGTTAGTCTAATGGATAAACATAAAGGACACACCAGAAACAAAACTAGAGAAGACTGGTGGAACAACTTGAAAGTCCAACTTTCGTGTTGTTTCTTTTAAAATTTTGTATCTTAAACACTCAGATATAAGAGGTAGTAGTGAGTATTGGTCAAGACCATGCACTTTGGATTGCTTGCCTGGCTTCAAATCTCAGCTCCACTTCTTACAGTAATGAGATTTGGAAAGTTTATTAGTCTTGCTTTTCTAATCCATACCAGATGAGAGTGGTAACAAGTTCCTAGGATTATAAACATCAAGTTAATGGTAAGTATATGTGAAAGACTTAGAAGTGGTGCCTGGCACATCTTAAGCTATTATTATTATTATTAATTATTATTAGAGTTTAGTCAATGGTAGCATTTTGTGGTGTATGGAAATGCAATGCAACCTTGATTATTATTTTATCATGGCTGGTCACTTAATGGAATGAGGTCTCATGCATTGCTATTTACTAATGCCTAATGTATCTGCCAAGGTTATCCAGCTGTTAAAAATTAAAGATGGGAGGCTCAAAAGTTGTATTATCATCTAAAAATCAACAGTGAATATGAATCCCATGACATTCATTTGGCCCCCTGACAATGTATTTACAAATGTTAATAAATTCGACCATGGGCAAAGAAACACACACCTTTACAAGACATAGTTCCCATCCATCATGGATTCTTTGGTCTCATTTTATCCAGAGATAAAATGATTCTCACACAGTCTCACTTTTGAGAGTTGTCACAATCTCCATAAGGTGGGGAATGGCCTTTCTTCTCCTTTTCTCTTCCTGTTTGGCTAAGTTTCCCCAATTCCGATTTATCGCTCTTTTTTTCTGGCTTTGTTGACATATTACATAGAATGACTAATTTCATGTCTATATTTTATAATATTATCAACCATATGAAACCAGAGAATAATAATGTTTTGAAAGCTCTTTTACACATTTGTAACACATCTTTTGTTTTTATACCTTAAACTTTGTGAGATGGTAAATTTTATGATTTCTTTATATCACATGTTGAGAATTACTTGATCCACATGACTCCACGTTTTGGGTCTTCATTTTCTGCAGGTAAATCTGTGCTACATATCTAACAGCAAATAAAATTACTTTTTGTTGGCTCACACCTGTAATCGTAGCTACTCAGGGAGGCAGAGATCAGGAGGGCCACGGTTCAAAGCCAGCCAGGCAAATAGTTTGCAAGACCCTATCTGGAAAAACCCTTCACAAAAATAGGGCTGGTGGAGTGGCTCAAGGTGAAGGCCCTGAGTTCAAACCCCAGTACTACAAAAAAAAAAGTTTTTTCATTAAATTTAGCTTATTAGTGGACATTAAATATAATGAAGTGGTTGGGACATCTGAAGAGTGTAGACAGTGCTTGTTGTTCAGTGTTCATTTAGAAAATGTTAACTATTAATAGAAAATGTTATTAAGATTAGATGTGGTCATAATAAAAGACAAATATGAAATGAGATTATTGAAATAAAAAATATAAAATATTGAATACAATGTGCCAGGTGTTAGGAATAAATGTTTTCTAGGACTTTCCTTGTTGAATCATCATAAACCCATCAAATACACATCATTCTTATCCCCATTTTATGGATAAATAAACTGAAGGTTAGAGCAACTGTTTAAATTGTTAAAGGTCCATATCTGCTAACTGTCAGCACTCTGATTTGAGGAAGAAGGCAGTGTGATTACATAAGCTTATTCTTGGCCACTACACTGTACTCATCTTACAATAAAAATAGGTAAATTGGCTAGAGTACCATTTCTACTTTAATTGGATATCCAATTTGGCTCTAAGCCCCTGGATACAAAACTGAAAAGGGACTTAAACCGTGTTACATAGTTCTTTTCTTTTTCTTTCATTTAATTGCAGTACTAGGGTTTGAACTCAGGACTTAGCATTCTACCACTTGAGCCACTCCCTCAGCCTTGTTTTTTGTTTTAGTTGTTTTTTCAGATGGGATCTTGTGCTTTTTGTCCAGGCTGGCTTCAGACCACGCCCTCTTACCTGTACCTTCCCCATAGCTGGGGTTGCAGGGTTCCCCAGAATGGCTGGATTGTTTTGCTGATGTGGGGCCTCACTAACTTTGGCCTGGGCTGGCTTTGAACTGTGATCCTTCTATCTGCCTCTTAAGTAAGGAGAATTACAGGCATGCACTACCACACTGAGCTTTGTGCTACTTAATTTTAAATATTTAATGGAAAGGTAGACAAGTGAGATATCTAGTCCTTAAAGAAGGCAAATTTTTGCTTGGTTCCCAAAGAAACTTACTGTATGGGACTTCATGTAGGAGATATTGACTATGGTGATGGACAATGTCCCGGCAACAATCTTAAATAAACATCAAACTATTTTCATAGAGCTATTTCTCATCTGAAACCAAGGTATTCACCAGAGTCCACAAATAAGTTGCAAATGATATGGTGAAATGATTCTTTATTGGGCAATTAGATAAATATGTCATAGTTTTAAGATTTAGCTACTGTTCATGTCTAGCGAAATATATAGATAGCATGTCTTTGATGCTGTCTTTTTTTGTAGATTGTCCAACCTGGGCATGTAAAAAAGAAAAGGTGAATAGTGGACAAAATTTGGCAGTCGGTGAAATTCCATAACTCTGGGCAAAGGAAATTGAGGAGTTTGGAATATCTGATGAATAGATGGGAGGGTGTTCCATTAGAATGGTTAAAGTTTTACTACCAATGGCAGTTCACCCCATTTTTCCATGGTTGAGGGGGCATCAAATGTACCTGAGATGAAAGTACAATGATTTGTCCATGATCAAAGATAAGCAGTGAAAAAGACCTTGGTCCTTTTTGTCTAAAACCACTTTTCTTTCAACATCACCACTTCTACTTAGCCAATTGAGCAGCAACCAGATACATTTGACTCAACATTTAGACTTGAATTATTATAGACATAAGATAGAACAATTTCTGCAGACTTGGTTCACCCATTATTTGGATCACTGACTGATTGTCACCCTTCACTTTAGAAGGAGCAAATGGAAGAGAGTTATCTGGCAACACATGATCTCTCTCCCTCTTTTTAAAAAAATGTTACTTGGGCTGGATTATTGAGGTAATTCTATTTCCAAATTTAGTAATGTCTACTTTTTTTTTCTACTTTTTAATGTAACTTACCTCTTACTTTCTTTACTGTTCCTATAGATTCTTGAATTGAAAGTTTTGTTTATTTATTTTTGTGCTTTTTTTTTTTTTTTTTTACAATTATAGGTAAGTTAAATTCATGAATTTAACTCTACATATAATCTTGGCTCCATCTCCATGTGTTCTCCTAAGTAGTGGTCCATGCCATTTTCTCTGCTTTCTGTAAAAGTTGCTTTAATTCCTACTTTTAACTAAGAATGACTTATACTACTGAATTTTAACTTTCAGGTGGATTTAAATCTTAGAAAACTTATATTGCTAATTCAGATTATATTAAGTAATAAATTATATTATATATTCAAAGATGTGATCTAAATTATTTCTGTGTTAAGGAATTTATTGCCAAAATTTGGATACTTTTCTAACGATATGTGTGATACATGACAAAATTATGTAATGATAGTATGATTTTTTTAAGGCAAACATTTTATTGAAGTACAACAGACATATGCTAAATACAGATATTATAAGTGTACAATGTGATATTATTACAGATATTAAAAGTGTACACCTTGAGAAATAAACAGATCAGTCTGAGTACCCCAAGTGTCCGCTTGTATTTCCTCCAAGTCACAACTCTTTCCTGTAATGGTAAATACTATTTTTTTTCATTATTAGTATTGAAAAGTTTTGCCCAGTTTTGACCTCGATTTAGATAAAATCATACAACATGCTCTTTTTGGTAATGGGCTTCCTTGTTCAACACTATGTGAGAATAATCCAGGTGGTTGTACATATTTGTAGCTCATCCATTCACATTCTAGTCATTCACATTCTATTAAATGATGGATTTTTTGGGGGGTTATTTCAAGTTTGGGACTATTATGAACAGTATTGTTATTAGCATTCTTGTATTTCTTTGCATTTATGCCTAAGAGAAGAATTGCTGTGTGATGGTGAATGTGTAAGTTAGTAGATGGCGTCTGTGTTCCTAGATAGTTTTAACAACTTCTTATCCCTTTAGTGAATCTTGGTTGCTCACAATCCTTCTGAGCTTTTCCTGTGTTCTCTATTTTTATGTTTAGATTTTCTAATGGGTGTGTAGTAGAATCACCTTGAGAATTTAATTTTTACTTTCCTAATGACTAAGGAAGTCAAACATCCTTTATTATCTTTATTTCTCACATGGCATCCTTTTCTGTGTACTATCTGTGTAAGTCTTGCCATGTTTCTACTTTGGTGCCTTTTCTTTCTTAAATTTCCAGGAATTCTTATATATTCTTGATGTGAGTCATTTTTCAGATATATATGTGTTAACCATGTCTTCTGTTCTGTGGCTAGCCTTTTCACTCTTGTAGTGAACAAAGGGGTTTAAATATAATGTCCTCAATTTTAAATCTTTTCTGCGATGTTTCATGTTTTTCAAAAAATGACAGTTATAGTGAGATGGAAATCACATTTAATGAGATATAATTTCTCCCATTGAAAGTGTGTAATTTACAGGCTTTAATATAGTCATTATTTAATTTTTAGAATATTTTTGTCACTCCAAAAAGAAATCCCACATCTAGTAGCAGTCACTTCCTATTCCTTTTTTCTTTCATTCTTGGCAACCACTAATTTGTTTTTGTGAATTTCTCTCTTCTGGACCTTTCAAATAATGATAAAACATGTGGCCTTTCTCTTAGCATAATATTTACAAGGTTCCCCTGTGTTATAGCCTGTATCAATACTCTATTTCTTTTCATTATTTAGTAATTTGCAACTATGTAGTTATACATTCTATTTATTCATTCATCACCTGGTAGATTTTTTTGTGTTGTTTTCACTTTTTCACTATTGGAATAATATATTGCTATGAGCATTCAAGTTTTTGTATATGTATATATACAAAAGCATACAAATATATATGCTTTCATGTCTCTTGAGTTTATATCAAGAAAAGAATTACTAGGTCCATATGACAACTCTATGATTAATATTGTGAAGTAGTTTTTGAAGATTATTTTATAGATTTATATCATATTTATATACAATAAATAAACATGCATTACATATTTATTCTATTTTGAAGACTGTTTTCCAGAGTCTGTATCATTTTTTGTTCTTACTAGCAGTGTAGGAAGGTTCCAACTTGTCCACATCCTCACACAAACACTTGGTATTGTCTATTTCATTTTAGAATTTTTAGAGGGCGTGATAAAATATCTCTCTGTGACTATGATTTGCATTTTCCCTAATAACTAATGATGCTTAGCATAATTTATGTGTTTCTTAGCCATTTGTACATTTTCTTCAGAGAAATGTCCATCGAATGTCTTTGACCATTTTGAATTAGGTTGGTTGTTATTTCACTGTTGAATTGTGAAAGCTCTTTATTTATTTTGTATACAATTCCCTATCATCTCTGATTTGCAAATACCTTCTCTCATTCTGTACATCATCTTCTCACTCTTTGGTAGTGATTTTGAAGCACAAAAGTTGTAATTTTGATGAAATTGAAAAAATGTTTGTATTTTTTGTTTGTACTTTTGGTATTATATCCAAGAAACTATTTCTTAACAATACTTGTATTTGTCTTCAACAGCTTGATAGTTTAGATTCCTATATTTAGATCTTTGACTTTTTTCAGTTAATTTTTATCTATGGTATAGACTAAGGGTGTACCTTCATTTTTATTTTGAAAATTTTTATTCAAACTTTACATGTGATTGATAGGTGGATATAAAATTCTAGGTTGAAAGTCATTTGCTTCAGAATTTCAAGAACTTTCTCCAATATATTTAAGCTTCAAAGTAGCAGCTGAGAATTATAATGCTATTGTAATTTCAACATTTCGTAGGTAACCTCTTTCCTACTACCCATCCTGATCCCAAACATTTACAATATCCCCACTTCATTCTTTCCCTGCTGTTTTACCATTGTTTTTTAAAGACTATTCTTTTAATGAATTGTGGTAGTACCCTTGTTAAAAATTCATTTATTTTTAGACTTTTAAGTTTTGTTACAATTACTGCTGTTTCATGGTAAGTTTTGAAATCAGGAAATATGAATCCTTCATTTTGTTCTTTTTCAAGGTTATTTTGGTTATGTTGGGCACATTGGATTTCCATTCCAATTTTGGGATGCAGTTGTCAATTCCCTCCAAGAATCCAGCTGGGATTTTGATGGAGATTGAGTTGAATCTGTTGATCATTTTTGGACAGTATTGGCACATTAATACTAACTGTTCCAATCCCTGAACATAGAAGTTCTTTCCATATGTTCAAATATTTAAAAAGTTTCTTTCAACAACGTTTTGAACTTTTTAGTGTCTAAGTCCTGAATCCCTTTAGTTATTTTTATTCCTAAGTATGTAATTCTTATTGACCCAATTTAAGTGGGATTGCTTTTTTAATTTCATATTCAAATTACTAATGTACCCACAATATCTTGAATATAAGGTAGTATTGAATTGATGCTATCCTCTCTAGTAAAAGCAGAATTTAAGCAAAAGGTAGTCCTCCAATAGTGATCTTGTTAAAGACTAACCTTAAGTCATGGTGCTAGTTTCATACTCCCCAGGATTCATGCCACAAAACTGGACCTAGAGTCAGGGGTGATCAAGTATCCATTGTAGTTAGCAAAGATGATGAGTTAATGCAAGCTTCCCAAGTGTTAGGTGGATATTGAGATTTTCATTTTCTTAAGCTAGAGTAGGGTGGGAATTATATGACAATTTCACCAGGAGCTGAACAGATGCCCATACAATGTTCTTGGATTTGCCAGCCTCCATTACTGTGACCCAAAATAAATCTCCGTCTTTTCTCACTCACCAAGTCTCACGTATTTTGCTGTAGCAATGGAAAATGGATTAAGACAATAGCAGAATCCATAAAGCACTGTTGAATTTTGTCACATAGAAATTAGAAGTCTTGAAGACATAAAAACAGTAAAATGTTCAGAATCTATTTCTTTATAAATAGACACTAAAGGTTTAGGTAAAAGAAAGAGCCAAAAATTGTGCTTTGGATGCTGAAGAAAGTCTGTCAATTAATTTTTATGACTGCTGTGAAAAACACACATATATGAGCCTTGAGTGCTCTTTGGGGCTATAAAACTATATTTTTTAATTAGATCTATAAAACTCAGTTTGGTCAGAATCCACTTTGGCTCCGAAGCAGCTGGAAGTTTCCAGCACCCTGTGCTGTTGTTAGAACTACTTCCTAACTGCCCAGATCTGAGCCCCAAGGCTTCTTCTTGGTCTTTCTTGCTTTCTGGTTCTAGGTTGAATTGTTTGGTCTTTATTGTTGCAGGAAAATATAGGATGTTCAGGTGGATCCCAACTCACTAGTTATTGAGAATTTACTTACTCAATGTGAGTGCTTTAGCAGAGATAACTCATCTAATTCTCACAAAAATCATTTAAGTTAGATATCCTTAGAATCTCCATTTTATAAAGAAACAAGGGCAGTTTTTGCAAAAATTGCACATCTATTTAGTGACGGAAATGGGATTATCTCAGAAAGTTTGGGACAAGCCTACATATATAATTGCTATCTTCTACATACACAGGAGTTGCTTTCTATCTGCCCCTCCCTGTTCTCTTGCCTTAAAGGAGAAAAGGTATTCCTACACTGCCTGAGCCCAGTGAAAAGATGTTTTTGTTTTACAAACACAGAAAATATAAGTGTGAAATGAGGGTGATGTTCAGGAATGTGATAGTTATTGGTATCAAAATGGATTTATTTATGACAAAGCTTGACAAAATGGAGCCATATGGAAGGTATAGACAAGAAACTATCACTGTGCATACTAGTAACCCACTGTGTTGGTCAGTGTTTCCATCACCATAATGAATACCTAAGACAATGATAAACAGAAAAGGTTTACCGTTACACATAGTTTTGGAGGTTTTTTTCCATGATCAATTACGCCTGTGGCAAGGCAGCACTTCATGGCAAGAGCACATGATGGAGCGACACTGTTCATCTCATGGCTAGAAAGAAAAGTGAAAGAAGTTAAGAAGGAATAGGGGTCCTATAATCCTCCTCAAGATCATTCCAATAACATAATGACTTCCTAGTAGGCTCCACCACCTAAATGTTCTATTTCCTCCCAATAGTGCCATATTGGGGACCAAGCCTTTAACATACTGGCCATGGGAAGCATTCATCATTCAAACTATAGCCCACACCTTTTCAAAGAAATTCCTGCATGCTCCCTTTGTTCTGCTTGCACCCTGTACCAGAGTATCACAGGAAATTCCTCAGGCCTGTAGCACTTCAGACAAGCTGCCAAGACCAGGACAGTTGCACAATAAGGACTGTGTCCCCCAGTGAATAAATGCCAGTGAATGCAGTGAGCTTCTGTGACCCATGATGAAGGCAGCTCATATGGGCCTCTTTCCTTCTTTAAAATTCCCTCCTATGTTCCGACTTCTTGGATGTGTGTATGATTTTCATACTACTAACAGCCAGAATTGCCATTATTTGCCATTCCAAAATAAAGTCTTTTGTGCTAGAAGGCGTGTTTCTCCAAGTTCTTCTTTTTTGTTTAAAGTTAACAGTAACTTATGCATGGTCACATGGCCTTAAGTACATGAATTCTTGTTTCTGGTTCTAAGTCTGGGCTCTCCACATTTCCCCAACCCAGAGAACCCTGTCGTACTTTCCTGATTACAAAAGCACTAGTCTTCAGGGCAGGTTAAAATTCTGTACCCCTTCTGCTTAACTCGTTTATGTGATTTTCAGTGACTTCTCCCATCATTGGCATCTTTCATACTTATACAGTTTGAATCATTTAGAAACTGATACATAAAATGCAAAGGACACTGAATTTAGAGTCTGAAGAACGATATTTAAGATTCAGCTCTAACACTCATTTGCTGTGTGACCTTCCACAGAGCTCAGTATCTCTGCGACGCTCATCTTTCTTGCCAGTTAAAAGAAGAGAAAAATCATTCCTCACCACAAGTTTTATCTAAGGACAAATTAGGATCACAAATGTAAAAGTGGTTTATGAATAGATATATCCTATCAACAGTAATGTATGAGATCCTGGGTTCCATGCTGTTCTTCTGATTTCTTCCTTTTCGCTCACCAAATTGTAAACTTCTAAGGAAAGCAATTGTAATGTAAACACATTTTCATTCTTTTTAACATATAGCCTAGTGTCTTGAGCATAGCAAGTGCTGAAGAAATGTGCTTATTTGATTTGCAAATGAAAGTGAATCCTTCCTCCCCCAGGAATTATGTTTAGTTCTTTATACATTCTTTATCTGTGTTGGCAGGTATGTTTTTCTCAATTTGAACTTTAATGTGTCATTCTACTCTTCATTTTTATCTTTCATTCTAGGAAAAAATATATGTATGAATATATATATTTAAATGAGAGGTGTGTATATGCGTGTGTGTGTGTGTGTGTGTGTGTGTGAATGCCCATTTGTTGCAAAGATGAAGATTTGGGCTAGAGAGAAAAATGAAAGGATGAGATATTAAAGTGTAGGAAAAAAATACAAGGTTGGATTCATGTTAGGATGGGGGGAAGTGGCCAGCAAAAAAGATGAAGACCTGCGGCTGAGATTGGAGTGATAGGTGGATTGAAAGGCTAAGGTGATGAGATGGTGCAGACTAGCCCAAAACTCTTTGTTTCTTGAGCAAAGAAATGGAATGGTGGTTGCTCAGGCTTGGGGGAAGAGAAAATGGAAAGTTACTAATCAATGACTGTATAGCTACAATTAAGCAAGATGAATAAGCTCTAGGGATCTGTTGTACAACAAGCTTATAATCAATAATAACTTAGCACACACTTCAGCAGTTGTTAAGAAGGCAGATCTCATGTCGAGTATTCTTACCAACATAAAAAGAAATTAAAAAAGTACATACAGCATAATTGCTTAAATCTCCTTTTATTTGGTTTAGATGGAGATTTCAAATTCTCTTCCATAGGGAAGTTATTTAATGATGTCTGTAGGATAAAACCAACATATGGCCAACTCCTCTACAGCCCCACGTAGTGCTCTCTCCCAATGTAGGAAAGTACCTGATTCATTTTTGGAAAGCAAAGGGGACAGTTGGCCCACGTTCACAAAGACTGACAGTTTGTGCCTAGTTTAAAAGCTATTGCTAAGGTGTTTCCCGTCCTTTAGGATCCCTGCTGCTGCTGGGGTTTCTGTGGGACATTGCACAGCAACAGAAGGACCAGCTGATGGGTGGGAAACTGAACAGCAGCTCAGCCTCCCACCTGGCTGCCTAACCTGTTCCATATGTCGGTTGTTCCAGGTGGCCAAAGAGTCCAACAGTTCAAAGCTCTACACTGGGCTGGTTCTGAACATTTGCTTACTCTCAAAGGACTTGATATTTCTGGCCATGGAGAGGGGACTGGAGCCAAATGTTCCAGTTCAGCAGCCCAGGGTCTATAGGGTTGGCAGCTACAAGGCTCCATGCTGTGTTGCTCCTTAGGAATTCAAACAAGAATGCTGTGCTCATTTCTGTTCATTTTACCATCTTCTTCTTCTTCTTCTTCTTCTTTTTTTTTTGTGATCCATCTGTATGAAGTTTGGAATGATGTTTGTACATTTAAAACCCAAATAGGCATGAAGTTAATGGCAAGTGGAAATTCGGTAACTACACAGATCATAAAACTGAGTGTTTATTGAATAAGTCTGGCAAGAAGAAAATAGCAACAGTGTGGACAGACGATTAGCATAACAGATCAGGAAGGCCTCTTTCTGAGAGAACTGGAAAACTTAAGCTGATATGTGTGCTGCCCATTTTAAATTCATCTTGAAGAGCTAAATTTTAAGGAGTAAGATTTCCAATCTATGTCAGAGCTGCATGATCCAAGCAGAGGAGCAAATCAGGTTAATTTTATGTTAATTTTCTATTGCTTCATACAAGGTACCACAAATTCAATAGCTGTGAACAACACACGTTTTACTGCATGGTCTCTGTGGTTTAGGACTCTGGACTCAATTTAGTTGAGTCCTCAGTTCAGGATCTCACGAGGTTGTGATATTGGTGTTTTTAGGTGAAGGCTTGATTGGGAAATAGGCTGCATCTAGGATCACTCAGGATATTGGCAGAATTCTTTCCCTTGAATCTGTCAGGTGTAGGGCATCAATTTCTTGATCCTTTTTCTCAGATTGTGGAATGACCAGTAGGTCCTTGTCATGTATATGTCTATGCAGAACTTTTTATGACATGGTTCTTTGCTTCTTAAAAGCCAGGAAAGTTAAAAAGAAGAGAGATATTTTTCTATAAGATAAAGCTTTGCATAAATAACATAATCACTGATGTGATGTTTCCTCACTTTTGCCATGTTGTAAGAAGCAAGTCAAATGTCCTGCCAACACTGGAAAGGAAGGAAATTAGATGAAAGAGTGAGCCCCAGGAAATGGCAGACAATGGAAAAACCACTTTAGAGTCTGTCCCCACAGTCCCTGTTCCAGAATCCAATCTCAAGTGGCTAGTGGGTAATAATAAGGCATTACTCAGTCTTTCTGGGGTTTTGCTCTATATTTGCAAAATGGTGGGTTATTATTTGCCCGACTGGCTTACATATGCTACTCCAAATGGTACAGTCCCAAACCCACTAATTTCCCTTCTCCATTAACAGGAAAGACCCAATATCTTCAGCTGTTTGCTGCTGACTTATTTTCAGTTTCTTTCTGTGCCTCTTAATACTTATTCTTAGATTTATATCTTATTTTCAGCTATAATCTTCTTTCTTCAGTTTCTTAACTGATCTTGATTTACAAGTTAAAGGATTTTGGCTCAGATTTATCTAACTCTTCCTCCTCTACATGTCCTTTAGTAGGACACACTGCTTTAGCTCTGAGCTTGATCTTTTTTTGTGGGGTTAGTGGGGAGGCAGTAAGGAAACTCTGCATATTTGGTGGCAGAGTGTGTCTAAGATGACTGTACATTCTGATCAACATTGTTGTTAACTTAAAACTGTTGTAAAATGATAGACAAGAAAGAAAAACAGGTCATGCTAAGGAGAGGGCACTAATGGGGGAGGGTAAAAGAAGGTGAATATGGTTGATGTACTTTCTATACAAGAATTTGCAATAGCATGAAAAAAATACCTAGGAATATATTTAAAGAAGGAAAGCAAAGAAGTTTTCAATGAAAACTATAAATCACTGAAGACAGAAATCGAAGAAGACAACAGAAGATAGAACGATCTCCCATGCTCGTGGATTGGCAGAATCAGTATCATGATGATGGCTACACTACCAAAGCAATCTACATGCTCAGTGTTATTCTCATCAAAATCCCCAAGACATTCTTCACAGAGATAGAAAACTCAATCCTAAGAGTCATATGGAAACACAAAAGACCTCTAATAGCCAAAGCCATTCTGAGCAGAAAGTCCAGTGCTAGAGGCATCACAATACCTGACTTCAAACTATACTACAGAACCATGACAATAAAAACAGCATTGCATTGGCACAAAAACAGACATGAAGACTAATGGATTAGAATACAAGATCCAGACTGGTGGAGTGGCTCAAGTGTAATGTAATGGTGAGGCCTTGAGTTCAAGCCCCAGTACCACCAAAAAAAAAAAAAAGAATACAAGACCCAGACATAATGTCACACAACTACAGTCAACTGATCTTCGACAAAGGAGCCCAAAACATATGATGGAAGAAAGACAGCCTCTTCAACAAATGTTCTGGGAAAACTGGATATCTACATGTAGAAGACTGACTCATTCATTATATATTTAAAATGGAGTTTTACTCAGCCATAAGGAAGAATGACACCATGTGGTTTGAAGGTAAATGGATGCAATTGGAGGACATCATGTTAAGTGAAGTAAGCCAGGTTCAGAAAGACAAAAGCCACATGTTTTCTCTCATATGTGTAAGATAGATCCAAAGATAAACATATACACAAGAACAAACATGATCAAATACAATCTCATATGTAGAATGTGTTTGTAATAGTGGAACTACTCTATGGAACTCAGGGAAGGAGAGCAAGGAAAAGAGAGAGTGTCAACAATATCATAAAGAATAACATCTGTGAAGGTAGAGGATATAATGGTATGTATTGAAAGCTGTTGAAAAAGGGGGGCTAGGAAGGAAGGGGTAAGGGAGAGCAATGGAAGGGGTTGAATGGACCGAAGCAAAGTACACTCACAGTGGGAATACATTGAGAAGCCCCTTTGAACAGTGACTTTGAAATTAATAATGGAAGACAGGACTGTAAAATTGGTAAAGTGTATAAGAAGGTAGTTGTGGGAGGGGGAGGGTGAACAAAGGAGATTATGGTGAGGGAATATGACTGATGGATTTCAAATACCCGTATGAAACAGAATAACAAAACCTCTTGCAATTGCTTGAAGTGGGTGGGGAGGGAGTGAAGGGGGAAAGATGGGGGGGCAATCTAACCAATGTACAATATAAGTCTATTTGGAATTGTCACAATGAATCCCCCTGTACAATGAATTTATCCTAACTAAAAAATTAAAAAGAATGAATATAGAATATTTAAACCTGTTGAAATCACGATAAGAAGAGGGCTAAACTAGATAGGAGAAAAAAGGAGGGGATGGACCTATTTGGGATATAATACATAGATACATGGAAATGTCATAGTGAAACTTCCTGCATAGCTATTTTAAAGAAACAAAAATGTCTTTTTTCTAAAACAAAGGACAAGAAGGTAAAACAGATCCTGTCTGGGGGTTGGTACCAGTGGGAGGGGAGAGAATATAAGGAAAGGATGAAAGAGGGTGAATATGGTGAAAATATTATGTACTCATGGAACAGAATGGAAAAATGAGACCTGCTGAAACTATTCTAAGGAAAGGGGAGGGGAGATAAGGGAGAATGATGAACATATATTATAAGTACTTTTGTAAATGTCACAATGTGTCTCCAATACAACAATAAAATGATAATAAAAATATGTATTAAAAATCACATAAGAATATTAAAAAATAAAACTACTATAAAAATAGATATTAAAAATGAAACAGAAAAGATAATTAACCAATATCAATATTTAAATTAAAAGGCTATCAACATGTTTTTCTGTAATCAGATATAGTATGATTTATTTTAAATGGCACCAACTTGTTTGTCCCTTCTTTAAGAGCTATATGGATAGCAGGGTTATGTACTTCACAGGATTATTACAATGAGGAGGTAAAGACCCATCCATGCACTATGTGCTCTATGACTGTTACCTTATTCCCTTGTCTAAAAGGGATCTCGCCTAGGATGGTGAATGGCTTATTTCAGTGGCTTTCAAAAGCCAGGTTTGAACAACTCCATCAGAGTTACCTGGTGAGACTTTTCAAAGTGTTAATTCCAGCATGCACCTTTGGAATGTCAATCCAATCAGGTTAGACTATTAACTGAACCTGGGAATACATAGATAAATACATAAAGATACACATATAAAAAAAAGTATATTACAATGTATAATGTGACATATCTAAATTTATCCCTCTGTACTACAAAACTTCTTCAAGCTGTTTTTATGGGGAACCACTTACTTTGGACACTGTGGTAATAGCAAAAGTAAGAAAAAGAATAGTGCCAAGAAATGCATGGCCTGATGACTGCGGTTTTCACATAGAGGTGGAATAAGTGCTGCAGCAGAGCTCTGTGACTCACCAGCATTTCTTTCCTTCTCTGTAGTGAGTAGCTACTTAGACTTATTTTAAATTTTCTTTTAGTTAACTAGCTGTGACCATGAAACCGTGTTTTGGCTCATGTGTCTTTTCTCATCCTGGTCTTTAAATATCCCCATTATAAATTTTATGATCTCTTTTCTCCATTCTCTTACAGAGTAGAAAGGACTTCAAGAAGTAGAGGTGGAGCCTCAAGATGAAAGGAGCCCAGATAGTGGCACCCTGTCCACTGATATTGGACAGTGACTTCACAAGTAGACTCTGTGTTAAGTAACTGGTACCCCGATACAAGTTTCTTTTTGCATGTTCTAAATCAAAGATCTCTGAGTAGGCCCTCATCTGAAAATAATTTTAGTAGAAAGGCCTAAAATGCCACAATTGTGAATTCATTTCCCAAGTGTGCATTACCTTCTCCATGGCATTTTGTTTTCTTTGCAGTACTGGGGCTTGAACTCAGAGCCTTCACCTTGAGCTGCTCCACCAGTCCAATTTTTTGTGATAGGATTTTTTAAGATAGGGTCTCGTGAACTATTTGCCTGGGCTGGCTTTGATCTGCAATCCTCCTGATCTCTGCCTCCTGAGTAGCTAGGATTACAGGTGTGAGCCACTGGCCCCAGCCACTGCATCTTCTAAGACAAAAATTCTTTTGTGAAGGTGGGTTACCAAAATCCTTAAAATATTAGTGGGAATCTAATAAATTTGTACTTGAAAAGGTAAGTGGGCTAATGACACCTGAGAGAAAAGGAAGGATCAAAGAGACAAAACACTGGCAGATATGAATTCACTTTAGAAATGTTTGTGGAAGATCTACTATGTGGTATGAACTGGGCAAGGCTTGGAAGATGAAGAATTCTGTGCCTCAGTCTTTATTATGTGAACACTTCAGAAGTGCAGTGATATCTTACAAGAAGTGTTCATATCACGCAGTCATGTTTCCTCTTCCTTCCTTCCTTCCTTCCTTCCTTCTTTCCTTCCTTCCTTCCCTCCCTCCTTCCCTCCCTCCTTCCCTCCCTCCTTCCTTCCCTCCCTCCTTCCTTCCCTTCCTTCCTTCCTTCCTTCCTTCCTTCCTTCCTTCCTTCCTTCCTTCCTTCCTTCCTTCCTTCCTTCCTCCCTCTATTCTGGGGATCCAACTCACAACTATGTATATGCTAAGAAAACACTGAACCACTGAGCTACACCCCACTCCACTGGTCATGTTCCCCTATCCTGAAGAACTATGGTTAAATCAATGTATGTTTTCATTCATAGCATTAAGGAAATCTGCCATGGCCAGAGGCACTTCACACAGTGTTTCAGTGAATCCTCTCAATGACACTGTGACAAGACATCATTAACCCCATTTAACTCCAACTCACCCTTCAGCTCTCAGTTCAATTATCTAGAAAATTGATCTGATTTTTTATATTAGATCATCTCTTATTAATGGCTCACAGTGGCATGTCTCTCGTATAGAACATAATTCTATGAGCATATTCGATTTACTTTTATCTTCTGTAGTATACCTCAAGCTTTGGACAAAGAGCTCGACTGCTTTTGCCCTTTTAGATTCCACACCATATTCGACCCACTGACTTAGACACATTTGTTGAATGAGTAATAAATATGAGTCCAGTATTGTGTTTCTAATATATGGGGAAAGGAAGGTTGTCTCTCAATCATACTACAGTTGGTTCCACAGGGAAGTTGATGCTTGACTGGATTCCTATTGTAGATGCTGTTTACACAGTCAAATACAGCTTGGACCACTTGGACATCAGAAGGCTTAGTGCAGAAATCTACAGGACACTTTCCTTCACCTTCCCATTCACTTTTGCCTTCTCTCTACATCCTGTTTCTTCCTCAACCAACCATAGACTGGCTTTCCACTTTTATCAATGCTCTGACAAAAGTCTCACCAATATATCCAATGCAAATATTATTTTTTAGCTTATGTTTTAATAAGTCTTTTAACTTGTTATGGTTTTGATATAAAGAGTCCCCCCTAAAAGGCTCATGTGTTGAAGGTTTAGTTTCTAACTTGTGGTATTACCCATGGGTGTTCTCAGAAGACCCTGGTTGAGGAGATCTCAGGTCCTTGTCTCTCAGAAAAAAGCACTGGATAGAGACATGGATTGCAAGGCAGTAGCAAAGTTTTACTGAAAGGGAAAGACAAGTATAGGCATCACAAAAGAAAGAGTGGTGACATGACACAGGAGCACTAAACTTTGTTCAAAGGGCAACTTATAAGATGTAAGGTCAAAGTATGGAAAAAATCTGGGTGGTCTTTGCAGGAGGGGCTACAGTGACTGACAGGTTTGATTGATGAGATCTTATTATATCACCTGGGGCATTCTGTTCACACACTTATACTGATTCCCAGGTTTTTAATTGTAAGTATGAGATACAACTGATATTCATAAGGTCTTAAGTAGAGGGCTTTACCAGTGAGATCAAATTCAAGACAGATTTCCCTTTACTGGGCATGTGCCATTTTCTGGTCTGATTGGTCAAGAGATTGCCCTGTCTTTTGGGGGAATTTACAACTGCAATGGAATTTACCATCCTGCAATCTTGACCATAAAATGACCTTCAGAGGGTATGTTCAAGGACAGTACTGGGTGGGGGCAAGGAGGAACAGAGCATGGAATGACCTTTTGCTGAGGAGGATTGAGTCCCATAGTGGCTTTTTATTTTCCCCATTACTAGCCTGCCTCAGTGGCGCTATTGGGAGATGATTTGATAATGAGTGCTCTAACTTCATCAGTGGATGAATCCATTGATGGATTTGTAATTTGATGGCATTACTGGGAAGTGGTAGAACCTAGACAATGGGGCCTATTTGGAGGAAGCAGGTCATGGGAGTGTGCCCTTGAAGCATATACCTTGCCCCCATCCTTCCTTTTCTCTCTGATTCCTAGCCAGGATGAGGTGAGTGGCTTTGTTCTTCCACAAGCTCCCCACAGTGATGTTCTGCCTCACCACAGCCCAGGAGCAGTGGAACCAAGTGACCAAGGACTGAAACCTTTGAAACCATGAGCAAAATAAATCCTTCCTCCCTTAGGTTGATTTTCTCAGATTATTTTTGTCACAGTGACTGAAATCTGTCTAACATACAACTTATCATGTGGGATACCCTTTCACACCTACTTTCACTTCTATTACTCTGGTCATATTGCCTATGATCTTCTTTTCCCCTTATTTTGGTATAAAATTTTGGACATATTAAGTCTCATTCCCAGACACCTTCCATTTCCACCCTGACTAAGGTTGGTTTTTTTCAGAGCAAGCATGCAGTGTATTTCTTAAGGAGTGCAGTTGGGATTGGCATCTGAGGAAAGGGGAGGGGAAGCAGGGCATGAAGGGGAAGCTGAGCCATCATAAAGGCCAACAGTATGGGAAATGCTGGGGCTTTATGGTTGGCTCTTATGCTAGGGCTTTGACATTCCCTGGTACGTGAGTCATTGGATAAAAGACAGTCTGAAGTAGGTAGGACCTTTGAGTGAGGCAATCTTTGTGGGCATGCGTAGCAATTCCTAGAGTGGTTGAGAGCTGAAGAGTTTCGGTCAATGACACTTCCAGCACAGGGGCCAAGAACAGCTCAATAAAGGGATCTGGGTTCTTACTGCCTGCTCCATACTATGTCTGTTGGCAAGATTATCTACAGTTATCATTGAGCTCTAGCTCTATATACCCAACTCTTTCCAGCATCTATAATCAATGTACCCAAAGTATCCTCAACTCAACACGTTCAAACTATACTCATACTCTCTACTCCCTCTTCTCCTCAGTCACCACTAACCCTGTTTTTTCTTCCCTCTCTTCGTAGTTGACACCACTAAGTGGTTAATTCCACAAGCTGTCATTCTCTTCCTAGCTCTTTTGTCAATACTCATTTGTAGTAGTAATTCATCTCCTGACAATTTTATCTCCCAAACCTTTTGAAACCATTGATGGTTTTACCCTTCTACTGCTGACTCTCAAGTTCAAGTGATTATGGTTTCTTCTCTGGGTCACAGTGATATTCTATCTAGTGTCTTTCCATCAGGAATAGATTCTTCCCAATCTATTCCTAATTCTAAAACCAAGGTTATCTTTTTACAACTTAAATTGATCAAATGACTCCCTTGCTTAAAGGCCTGAAATAATTTTATTATTATTTTTAGGCCATGATCTTCAACATAAACTGCCTATCTTACCTTACTCTCTGTCTTCAGTCATGTTCCTCATGTTCCTCATGTTTCAATGTGCCATGTTTCTTTTAAACATAGGTGCTGGGTGCAAGGTGTTCCCTTACCTGAATAACTCTCTCACCCCTCCTTCCTGTCACCTCCTTTGGCCAGATAATTCCTATTCAAGGTTCAAATTTTATATCCAGTAACTTCACTGAGATTTCTCCTGGTTTCTCAAGAGAACTGTGTTTCCTTGTTATATTATCTTATAGCACAAACTTCCTACTCTTTATAATAATTATAATTACCAATATTCATTTATTTGTGATAATTATTGGTGGTCTTGAATTAGAGTATAATTTTTATAAAATAGAGACCTTATTTTATTCATAATTTTTTTCTTTAACACCTGGTATATTAAAGGAAGATAGCTAAAAATACCTATTGACATCAAAAGGTGAGTCAAATAATTTCTGGAATAAGAATTCATGACAGATTTTCTTTTCTATAGCAAACTACAAGGTGGGGGGTGCTAATGGTTCTCAAGTTATTTAAAAATCCACCACTAGGTGGCTTGGCTACATGGGGTGGAGTGTGGGCGAAGACTGATCACAGGAAAAGCAGAATTGTAAAGCTTATTATTAAACCCAGCATGTGGATGTGGAAAGAGAAGTAAATTACCTGTAATACCCAAGAATCTAATAATTTCAGATGAAATGAACATAAGGCAGAGGGAAATTTCAGACTGTGATTTTTAAGTCAATATTGTTCATTTGGGGAAAGTACCCTTTTTTAGATCTACCATGATCATAATTATCATGCCTTTAATCATTCTAAAATACTTTGAAATACATAGAAATATTATGTCTTTTTTATATATTATGCACAGTCATAATCAAATCTAATGAAAACAAGGAGATTAGTGTAACCAAGTCAGTAAAAGTGACTTATGGATCTTACCATAAAAGTGACTTGCTGATCCTACCATAAGAGAGTGAACTCGTACAGAATTGATCCCCTGCTGTAGACAACTGGGAAATTGGAGTTGCCTCAAAAAAAAAAGTGTCTTTCAACAATTTAGGATTGAGATCCCTGACAAAAAGGAAAGGAGGGAAACTAATGGGATGAGAATACCATCACAAAGCTTTCTTCTTCGATGTAGTTTCTGGACTGTGGTTCAGGGAAATAAACCTCCAACAGAGCCTAGCCAATCTCATGGAGTAGAAAAGACAGAGTCAAAGTCCAGGGAGGTTAAAGTGTTTGGAATTTCTGGGAAAAGCAGCCAAGATCTGTGAGGAATACATAGAAAGAACTCTAGAAGTGTGGACAAAGGTCCTCATGGTCTTTGGTTGAAAACTCTGCACATGTGTAGGATGAAACCCCAGGGGATCAGATAAGAGCAACATCTGACAAAAGGGAAATTAATGGAAAACTATAGATGAATCACAGAGCTCATTCAAAGTTGGGAAACACTCAAATTCTTTCCGGCAGAGTGAGAAGCCCTCATTAAATACACAGGGCACTGAGCAGAGACCATAGAATGGCGATGCATTGAAATGGGTCTAAATTAACCCCAGGAAAAAGTGTACTTGGATCCCTCCCAAAGGAGATTATAAACTTGAAATGATGATTTTGATCTGCAAAGAACTTAACTACCTTCCAGGAAAAGCCCAGTACTCTTTAAGGAATACACTAAAATCCAGGACTTTATGGTATGTAGTTCATAATATTCAACATGCACATGATGTAGACTGAGTCTTGTGTTCCCCCACATTCACGTTTTGAAACACCACTTACCTTATATGATGGTATTTATTAGGATATGATTAAGTCAGGAGGGTGGACCCCTTATAAAGAGATTGGTGTTTTTATAAAAGAGATCTTCACCCTTGACCCTCACTAGACACCGAATTGGCCAACACCTTGATCCTAGTCTTCCCTGCTTCCAGAAGTGTAGGAAGTAAATATTTGTTGTTTATAAGTCACTTTGTGGTATTCTGTTATAGCAGTCCAAATGGAACATGGTACTATATGAGAAAAGGAAAATATGACTCATAACCATGTGAAAAATAAATCAATAAAATAGAGTAAGAAATGACAGAGATAACGGAATTAACAGACAAGGACATAAAATAGATATCATTAACTATACTCTGTATGTTTAAGGATCCAAAGAGAAACAGTAGCTACTGCAATTAAGCAAAAGAAATACATTAATAATTGGACTGGGATCAATTTTTTTGCTTCATTTTTAACAGACTCCCACTGTTGGTGGGAATGTAAATTAGTGTAGCCACTATAGAATACAGTATGGAAGTTTATTAAAAAAAAACCTAAAAATAGCTGGGCATAGTGGCTCTAGTCTATAGTCCTACCTATTCAGGAGGCAGAGATCTGGAGAATCACAGTTTAAGGTCAGCACAGGCAAAAAGTTCATAAGACCCCACCTCAACCAATAAAAGCTGGGTGTGGTGGTGCACACCTGTCATCCCAGTGACACAGGAAGCATAATCAGGAAGATCCCAGTACAGGCCACCCCAGGGAACAAAGCAAGATCCTATTTGGCAAATAACCAAAGTAAAAAAGGGCAGGGGGAAAGGCTCATGTGGTACAGTACCTGCACAGCAAGTACGAGACCCAGAGTTCAATTTCCAGTACTGAGGAGTCCCAGCACCGAGAGGGCTGGTGGGGTGGGACAGAGGGAAATAACTAAGAATGGAAGTAACAGGTGATCCAGCTGCACCACTTCTGGGTATGTCCTGAAGGAATCAAAGACATTATACAATAAAACAATAGAAATAATTATTTAGTCATAGAATCAACCTAGGTGCCCATCAATGGAATGGATAAGAAAATGTGGCATATATACATGGTAGAGTGCTATTTATCTGTAGAAAAGAACAAAATTATGCCCTTTGCAGGAAAGATGTGTAACTTGAGAGCATGATGTTAAGTGAAATAAATCAGACTCAGACAAGTATAACATATTTTCTCTTATATGTGTAAATAAAAAAAGACAAAAGCAAAAAAGAAAAATTAATAATTGACAAAAAGATTGGAAAAGAAGTAAAACTGTGACCTTTTTGAAGATGCCATAAACATGTATGATGAAAATCTTAAGGAATCCATAAAAAATTGATATTAAAACTTGGAAGTGAGTTTGGTAATATTGTAGCCTAGAAATTCAATATCAAAATTATATTCTCTATATAATGTAAACCATTGGAAGATAGAAAGGAAAAAGTAATGTTATTAATGGCATAAAACCATTAAGTAGGGATAAATTTAATAAAATCTATGTAAGACATAAATTTTAATTAAACAAAAGTTTTAAACATATAAATCAGTGCACAAAGATAGCATGTTTGTGAACAGGAATATCCAAAATCATTAAGATTTCAGTTCTCCCCAAATTAGGCAATAGTGTCTTATAATCACAATCAAAACTTTTTAAAAGCAGGCTGTTAAGATTTATCTTATACTTATTTTGTTTTGTACAAATTGGGAAGCTGAAAGGTGAATCTAAAATTTGTACAGAATGCAGTGGGTCTACAATAGATAAAACAATTCTGAAAAAGAGCAAGATTGGAGAATTTCACTGTCTGAGGTCAAGCTTTCCTATAAATTTAAAGAAATTTAGACTTGGTATGGCATAAGGATTGACTGATTGGCCATAAGAACATAGTTGTCTAAAAAGTAGCCCTTATTATATAACCAGTTGCTTTTTGCCAAAAGACCCAAAATGATTCAATGGGGAAAAGTACAGATTTTTCAATGGTTAAACAAAATGAGCCTTCACTCTTTTTTTTCAATGCCATACAAAAAAGTTACTTTAAATGGATTATAAGCCCAAAAGCTTATAACTTATTATAAACACTAATACTATATTCCTGGAAGAAATGGGAGAAAATCTGCATGTTAGGATAGGGAAAGATTTCTTATGTAGGTTGCAAAACCAGTACTGGGGATTGAATTCAGGGCCTTGCACTGGAACCATACCGCTGGTCAATTTACTGTTTTAGTTTGCTTTTCAGATGGGTCTCTAGCGTTTGAAGCTTGGACTGGCCTCAAACCATGATCTTCCTGTCTCTGCCTTCCAAGGAGCTGGGATTACAGGCATGTATCCCCACCTCTGGCTATTCAGCTATTTAGTTTTTGTGAACAAGTCTGTGGCCTTTTGCATTTGTGTCCCAAATAATGTGTTCTTTTTCTCTTACTGTTTTTAAGAATTAACTATATAATTAATTTTAAGCACTTTGATTGTGATGTTTTTAGGAATGATTTATTTGTATTTATTTCATTTGGGTTGTGCTGACCTGAAACCTACAAATTTATGGATTTCACTAAGTATATGTTATTGCCCTATTATCTCTCTTCTCCCCTTCTAGAGCCCTCATTTTATACCTGATAAACCTTTTAATATTGTCACACAGGTTGATGAAATTCTGTCCATTATTATCTCAATTTATTCTCTTTCTCAGATTGAGCTGTTTATATTAATTGATCTTCAATTTTACTATTTATTCTGTCTTTTCTAGTCTGCTTTTAAGCTTATTCTACTGAAATTTTTATTTCATATATTTTTATCTCCAGCTATGGAAAATTACACTTAATAGTTTTGTGTACTTGCTATTTCTCTGCAAAAAGTTTCTATTATTTTTCTCATTAGTTTCAAGTATATTTTCCCAGGAGTGGACATCAACCGTATCTGCTGTCTGCCTGACTGTATGGAATTTTCTACAAAGACAATTCATGTCATCTGTGAGCAATTCTAGAAGCTGAGGAGTCCAAAATCAAGGCATGGCCCTGTTGACTAGAGAGAGTCGTCCCCACTTGTAAGATACCACCTTGCTGTTTCATCCTCAGGAAGGGAAGAAAGCCATGTCCCCATGTGGTGGAAGGGATGAGTGGGCGTGCTCACTCCAGCCTCAAGCCTTTTTGTAAAGTTGTTAACCCCATTCTCAGTCACCCCCACAAAGGCCACGGTTCTTCACTGGGGATTAAGATTCAGCATGACTTTTTAGCCTATTGATGGGGTAGAATTAATTTTCAAATATTGAATCAGTCTTATATATTTGGAGCAAATCCTACTTGGTCATGATATACAATTCATTGTAAACATAATTAGATTAAGTTTGCTAATATTTTGTTAAGGAATTTTGCATCTATGTTCATGAGAGGTACTGGTCTATAGTTTCCCTTTCTGGTAATGTCTTTGTCTGGTTTTGGCATTAAAGCAATGCTGGCCTCCTAGAATAAGTTAGAAAGTGCTCCTTCTTTTTCTGTTTCGTGGAATCTACTGTGGAGAATGATTGGTGGAATTCACCAGTGAAACTCACTCTAAGTTTTGAAAGATTAATAATTATTGATTCAATTTCTTTAACATGCCTTATATTATTTTTTAATTTATTGCAAGCCAGACATAATGTATTGGGTGGTAGGACCAGAGGTAAATAGTCCTTTAGTGTGAGTTCTATGTTAATCTGTCTAGGAGTCAAGCTGTATTTGAAGTCTGCTGTGGTTTTAGGTGTCACACTTCAATTTTCATCAGGGTTTTTTGTTTTTGCTTCCTGTACTGTCTTTGAGTCTCCTCCAGGACTCTTCCTTAAACAGAATTTGTGTCTTGAAGCTTTTTCATAGGTAGTAGGAAGGAAAAGCATTCTATAATCTTATCACTATATCTTGGTCTTCCCACTGGGTCTGAGCTTCTGGCTCCCACTCCAACCCCCCGGTGTGACACAGAGAGCTAGAGGTGGCTGGAATTCAGTAAATGTGCTTCTCCTAAGTGAGATAACTTGCAGAGTTGATCTTCCTTTTGGAGAATTATCTTGGTGTATTTTGAAATAGTTACTTTTTTCCCCTTCTACAGACAAGAGAGGATTTTTCTTGACTCCTCACTATGAGAACCTGATAAGAGGTTCTCTTTTTGGAAGTAAAACTTGCAAAAAATATGGAGGCACCCCTAAAGCTGCCATCCCTCAGGAGTTTCTAACTCTCATGCTAGTCCCTACTCAGAACTACTATTTAAATGTTTCTATCAGATTGAGGTTCTGTGACTTATACTTGAGTTAAGCCACTCTTTTGGATTTCTCCATCTCTCTCTTCTTATTTGCGGGTAGCAGTTTGCCTATGATCTCAAGTCTTCGATGAATCTAAATCATTTTGAAAGTTGCCTTTGTGTTTTGATTATTTATCTGCTAATTCAATTCCATTTAATGCTTCTTTTACTGTTACTATTAAGAAAACACTTGATCTGAAATAAATGGGCATAATTATAGGAAATTTAAATAAAAATTTAATTGTATAAACCCACTAATGGGAGACACATTTGAATAAAGCATGGATTATTCATACAGAGTATTGCCATGCAGTCGTGAAAAATATATGAGGTAGATTTGTAAATGCACATAAGGGAAGATCATATGGTGCATAGTTAGATGAAAAAATGAAGATCTGTCAGTGTAATTGGCTCGCATTTGTGTATGACAGAGGAGAATGTGTACATATGTCATTGCAATTGAATAAACTTTCTCTGAAAATATAAATAAGAAAATAGTAGTGGGGCTTGCTCATGAGGAGAGAATTGAAGAACTAAGGATTTAAATTTGGGTGGAGACCTGCTGCTTATGGCCCACCATGAGCCATTTTATTTTAACATATAACTTATAACTTAACATATCACTTAAAAAGATACCCTCAATAAAGAATTACAAAACACAACAGAGTTTGTCAGTTTTCCTTTGCTGTGACAAAATATCTGGAAAAATAAAAGAAACTCAAAGGAGGAGAGTTTATCTTAACTCATGGTTTCAGAAGCTTTAGTCTGTGGTCCACTAGTTTCATTGCTGTCAAGCTGAGGTAAGGCAGAACATTGTTGTGTGGAGCAAAGCTTCATGGCGTCCAGGAAGCAGAGAGAGATAGGAAGTGGCCACTGTGAAGATATATCCTTCCAGGGCATGCCCCCAGGGACCTTCTTCTTCCAACTAGGACTCAGTTCCTAGTTCCTCCATGTCCCAATAATCCCATCAAATTGTTAGCCTATCAGGGGTTAGAATTTTCATGACCTAATCACTTCCCTAAAGCCCATCAGCTGGTAACCAAACCTTTAACAAGCCTTCGGGGGACATTTCAGATTCAAACTGTAGCACATAGTTACTGAAACTTGGCTTACTGGTCAAGTCTGAGCTTAGAAAGATAAGGGAGAAAAAAAAGCATCTGAAAATCAGAGCGAACATGATTGTGTTTGTAAATAAAACATGCAGAAAACAGGCACTATGATATTCCAACACGGATATTGAGAGATTTTAAAGCTTCATGTTTCTATTTTCTAGCTATAAAAGAATAAGGCTTTCCAGCAGCAAGCAGTATTGATTATAGCAATTGCAGATGAGAGCTAGCTTGTAGGAGTAGGTGTTAGATGACAAATGTAATTAATTAGGAGGCCTCGGCTTCCAGTGGTGTGTTTGCTGATTAGCGCATTGCTACTAGTTACTTGTTCTCATTGCTTGGAAGCAACAGAAGTTCATCCTTTCCATTTTTCAAAATGCCTCTGGAGTTTTATTCCTCATTGACATACGTGGTGAGTTATGGTAATGTGGTGCTTTCATTTTCAAGATACATTTGTAGTAACTGTATCAAAGACCTAGAAAAACCCTAAGAAATATCATAAATCCTACATTAACAGGCATAAAACCTGCAACTTTTGCAGTCAACTGGATCCAAATATCTCTAAACATAATTCCTCTGAAACATAAAATTCAACAAAGAGTACAATAGAGCCACATACAGCTCATGACTTTTACATTGCCCTAAAGCCAGAGAAAACCATGATCTTGGAATAACCTCGGAGGAGAATAAACTTCAAATCACAGCAGAGAGGCATTGGCCCTTCAAGCCTGGGTATGGAAAGAAGGGACAGCTTTAGGGGACTCCATTAAAAAGCAGAGAGAAGAAAGAAGAATTTAGATGAAATGCAGACAAAGTAACCTGCAGAAAGAAATCTCAAATCTGAATGATAAAATATGTCCATTAAAAAATGACCCCTAGGTTGTCTATGTCATAACTACAGGATTCTATGACTATGTTGCCACACACAGCGAGAGGGATTTTGTAGACATAGTAAATTTGAGATGGGGGTGGTTATCCTGGATTATTTCAGTGGGTCCAATATAATCAGATGAAGGATCTTCCTGACTGTAGTTAGAGAGAAGTATGAAGGCAGAAGGGAAAGGGAGATGGGATATTGCTGATTTTGAGGATGGGGAAAGAGGGCCAGGTATGATCAAAAAGATGCAGAAGACCTCTAGCAGCTTGAAAAAACAAAACAAACAAACAAAAAAATGGCACAGATTGTTCCCAAGAGCCTACAGAAGGAATACAAATCATGCCAACACCTTGATTTTAGCTTAGCGACGTCCAATTTTGGACTTTGACCTAAAAAACCTGTAAGAAAACGTAAAGCTGTTGCCAGGGACATGGGAAACAAGGGGCCTCATACATTGCTGTGGGAATGCAAACTGGTACAGCCCCCAAGGAAGAGGTAGTTAAGGAAAACACTTATGCATTTACCTTTGACTCAGCAGTACTGTTTGTAGCTTATCCAAAGATGTCTCCCACAATGTAAAAATACACTGGAACACTGAACGTCATTGCAGTATTTTTATTGTTTACTTACTGCATTGGAACATCCTGAATGGCCACACACATAGACTTGGTATGTTTGCCTGGTAGAAAGCTCTGAAATTCTTATAAAAGACTGATGAAAATTTTTCTCAGCAGATACAGAATAATTGTCAGGAAACAAAATGCAGCAGAGTTTCTATAGTATGTTGGGTTGATAAAAAAGGAAAACATAAAATAAGTGCATGCATCTATTTTTGTAAAATGCATGATAGGAAGGATAAACTAGAAAATAATGAGATTGGCCAACTACTGGTGTAGATGGAATGAGTAGAATCCATGGCATGGGTGACATGTTTCTAAGGACACTTTTTGGGTGGTTTTGACTTCTTATGGGTATGACAACATTGCACAGACTCAAAAGAACCATAAAACAAGTTGACTGTAACTCTACTTCAAAGGAATAATTTCATACTGAATGGAGGGGAGAGTTGAGTCTGTTGGAGTTTGAACACAGTACTTTGCTTCTGTGCCCTTAGCTTAAAGGGGAAAAAAGCTATAAGCAAATGTAGAGTTCTAGTTCTCTGTGTTGTTTGCTTGCATTGCTGTGGGTTAACAATTCTAAAATTACTTTTTGTGTATTTTATCACTGAGAAATTAGGTAGATATGTTGAGTGTTATGCGAGCCAGGTTACTCACTGTTGGGGGAGGAAGGTAAAGCTATACAAAGGAGGGCTAGAATAAACTGTTGTTTTGCCATCGGAAGTTTCAGTATAAATTAATTATGTGTGGATTTATATGAAATACACTTATTATTGATGTATATGTGTGTTTGTATGTATGTTACTTAAATGACTTAGTTGTTTTTATCCATCAACTTTTGCTTATCCACCTAATTGGAAGAAAGTAGCAAAGAGTTTTTGTATATCTATAATACATAGTTTTTCTTATATTTAATTTAATTTAATTTATATATTGTTCATTTTTTGGTGGGACTGGGGTTTGAACTCAGGGCTTTGGGCTTGCAATGCATGTGCTCTACTACTTGAGCCACATCCCCAGTCCATTTTGCTCTGGTTGTTTTGGAGATTGGGGGTCTCTTGAACTATTTATCTGAACTGACTTTCAACTGTGATCCTTCTAATCTCAGCCTCCTCAAGAGCTAGAATTACAGGCATGAGTCACTGGTGCTTGGCTCTTACATTTTCACCCACATTCATTTGTATGTTCTGATTAGGGTGACATAATGGAAAGCATATTCAGAGAAATGAGGAACAATTTTAGGATTTTATAAAATATACTACGGACAGTCTTGTTAGAGGCAAAGTGAAGCAGTCACCATTAGGGGCTAAGTCATATGTTAATGCATCTTCAACATGTCCTTTTGTTTTTTCATCTAAATCTTTATGACGATAACTGAACATGCCCAGAGACCATGTTCCTGTCACATTTTATGATGCCAGCTCAGCGTGCTCGGAAGTGCTCTTATTTGCCATTTTAACCATTTGAACATGTGCTCCATGACCTTAAGCTATCTATGACCCAAAAAGTGGCAGCCATCTTTCTTTCTTGAACTCTGACCTTGAGTGACCTTGCTCATAAATGTACTGTCTAAGGGTCACACTGAGGACCTTGCCCACCTTTGAAATGCAATGCGATCCTGTATGAATATGCAAAGTCTCCCCACAAAAATTCCAGATGCTTCTTTTATTCGAGGAGGGAATTGCTTTGGAAATACTTTCTGTGCTTTTCTTACCTGCTGCAGGCAATAAATCTTTCACCACTTTTTAATTTCTTGGCTTGTTTTGAGTTTGTGCTCACCAAGATGCAAACACATGGTGCTCAGTTACAATCTGAGCATAGGTAATTGAGAATTGGCTTCAGGAATTTGTGATAATTGATACAGCAGAGAATTAATTAATCTTAGTTATAGTTGCCTAAAGTTTGTGATTTTTGAAAGGCTCAATAAAGCTTCTGAATTCCAAAATTATTCACAATGTGGTGGTGAAATTAATTGGCCAAATACGATGACTACAAGTTATATGACCAAGAATTAAAAGCCATCAAGAAAGGTAATGTCCTGTAAGGACGCTGCATTTATAATAGTCATTTGTGAGAACATCACTTCGTTATGAGCCCAAACTCAGTAACATCTTTATAGATTCTACCATGAAAAGTTAAATGGGGAAGGGCTTTGGGCATGGAAACAGGAGTTTGCTTCTGATTTGTGTTTTTTTTTTTCAAGCCATTTAATCTTTTTTTCAGACCTTAAATTCTTCAAGACAGAAATACCTTTCTGCAGTGTTCTGAGATGAGTAAATGTAGAAATGCATAACGTATTACACAAATTCGTGCTGTGGCTGCCTGTCTACTGCGTTTTAAGTGAGAGCTTGACACCGTAAATCTCCTCAGATATTTTACAGATTGCATGGACAACTCATAAAATGCAGAACAGATTCTCAGTGCTGTGATTGCTGATTCATTTCCTGCACATGCAAAGAGATAAAAAGAGAATTGATTCTTCTTTTAGTGATTGCCGAATACCTCAGAATTTTTAATAAATAAAAATTTAGAAAAGATGAATGCATGCTTCAGTTCTTGATGAATTCTACCCAATTGCTTTAAACAATGAGAAATTGTTTGTCTCCTTATTGTAAGATTGAAAACCATGACTCAGGATTTAACAGAAAAGGATTTTTTAATATATTGAAGGTGGTTGGTCCTCCCAGTCAGCTCAGTCAGTTTTAGTTTTATTCTAAGCTTGTCCTAGAAAACAACTATCGTCATCCTGGTTTGTAACAAGGCGGAAGTGACTTAATGTTGAATCATCCTTTTAGGGGTTGATCAACAAGCCAAGTCCAGTATGGAAGATTTGATCCTGAAAAATGCCAATGGGAGCCAACTTAACAAATTTTCAAATCCTCAATCATTCCTATTTCCTAGGAATGTCATAAGCATGAATGGGTGTGTTTGTGGGACTCTTGAGCCCCAAATGTCATTTGTATGGGCTGTAACCCAAGTGACCAAGCTCTGAAGACATGACAGAGAGGGCCTCACAGCTGCACAGACCATTATGTTAGACCTTCAATAATAGGATTATTTTCCTTTTATTCTCTTAGACCAGAGAGGATTTTAGAAAACTGTTTTTACTTGGTTTCGAATAGGTCAGTGTTTTTCAAAAAGATAAGTTACCTGAGTGAGAGGAGGAGGCTGTCTAACTTGTTGACATGGTTACTTGTCTTCTTATAATCCCTCTTGTTACTGGGATGCCTTTACTTTTATTCTAATTTTAACAATTTGAGTTTACTTTCTTTTTTTTTCTCTACCTTTCTTTCCTTCTTTCTTGGCTATTTTTGTTTTGTTTTTTGATAGTACTGGGTTTGAACTCAGGGCCTCAAGCTTGCTAGACTCTACCAATTGAGTCACAACCCCAGTCGATCTTTTCTTTAGTTGTTTTTCAGCTAGGATCTCATGGTTCTGCCTGGGTCCAGCCTTGGATCACAGTTCTCCTAACTATGGCCTCCTGGTTAGATGGGATTACAGTTGTTTAACATCATTCCCAGCTTGGTGGTTGAGAAAGAGTCTCATTAACTTTTTGCCTGGGCTGGACTCAAACCATGATCCTCCAGATCTTCTCCTCCTGACTAGCTGGGATTACAGACATGAAACACTCCCCTTGGCCTTTCCTCTTCTCTTTCTTAAATTAGACATTTAGATTTACTTGTTTGGGACTTTCATTCCCTTTAATTAAAGTGTTTGGAACTACAGGTGTGCTATGAGCAGGCTTTCACTGCATACCATTTTTAAAAAACTTGTTCCTCTGAAGCTCTTTTCTAATTCTGTGGTAATATAGTCTTTGAGTTTTTAAGAGTGAATTTCTGAATTTCATTGTATTTGTGAGTTTTCAGATTTCTTTGGTCATTGATGTCTATTTGCTTCCGTTGTGGTTGGCGAGCGTACTTTGTAGGCTTTCAACCTTTCTGCATTTAGGAGACGAGCCTTATGGACTAGTACAGTTTACCTCGAAGAAATCTCAGGAGCTTGAGAAGAATATGAATTCTGCTATGATGAGGCATAATGTTCTATTGGTTTAGTTTAATTTCCTTGATTTTCTGTTTAATTATTCTGTCTATTATTGAAAGTTAGAGTGTGATACATTCTACTATTTTTGTGATCTTTTTACTTATTCCTTCATTTGGTCAGATTTGATTTGTGTGTTTTGCAGGCTCTCTTGTTAAGTGCACATAGGCGAATTACTGTTAAAAACTTCCAAATGTATTGGGTCTTTAATCTTTCTTCAATGTTCTTATTTTCTTTCATAATGATCTGTGTCTTAAAGTCTACTTTGTGTTTTCTGCTTTTATTACTGATTGGATGGAGTATTTTTTTTTGTTTTTTGATCCTTTTACTTTCACCTGTTTAGGTTTCTTGTAGACAACATACAGTCTATGTGGATCATTTAAAATATCTTTTTTGGCTCTTAATTGGAGAGTGTATTCCATTTGTATTAATATGATTACTGGTAATGATAGGCTTATTTCTGTCATTTAGGTATGTATTTTCTGTATATTCTATCATCTTTCTTCCTCCGTTTCTCCATCATTTCTTTCTTTTGAGTTGAATATTTTTAAGTATACCATTTTATTCCTATTTTGTGGATTAACACCAACTTAACTTCAATAATACACAAAACTTTTGCTGTTACAGTTTTATTTCTCTTCCTTTTTGTGCTAGTTTCACAAATAATATTTTTATATTTCTTTTACATTCTACCCATTATCCCACAAGATGTATAGTAATGCAGTTTCCTTTTACATAAGATATGAAAAAGGAGTTAAAAAGAAAAAATGTATTAATACAGCTGGTTTTAAATTTCTTTAGTTACGTAGTATAGTGTTTTATCAGTAGTGTCATAATATCTCCCTTGTTTTAGAAGGATATTTTTGCTACTTATGAATTTCCCAGTTGATTTTACACATGCACACATTAAATACTGTACCATGGCAATTCTAGAAGTCAGATTCTTTCCTGCTTCTTTGTTTTTGTTACTGGTTGTAGTCCTTGCTTGTTTGCTTGGTGACATTTTTTGTTTGTTTAGTGGTTTCTGGGAACAAATTCTGCAAAGTGTATATGTTTCACCATGTGTAGCTACTGATGTCTGTTCCATTAGCCAAGTCAACTGAAAAGGACTGATGGGTCTTATTTAGTCTTCCTTCAGCATGTACTTTACTTTCAAGGTTTCCAAAAATATGTTGCAATTTATTAACACCCTTGTTCCCAAAAGTATTGGATTTCCTAGTCTTTCCTTCAAAGCTTTTTGGTTAATATCTTTTCCTCTAAGCACTATTGATTTCCTGAGACAGCAGCCACTAAAATATTTGCCTGTAAATGTTTTCTATAAACACACTCCAAGTAGTGTCTTTAGCACTAGGTGAGTTCTGAGTTAGAAAAGATAAAGATAATCCTTTTGATCTGGTTTCCTAGAGAGCCATCTGAAAGGTCAAAACAAATAATTATCATCCTTTTCAAATAAAGTTCATTCTGCTTCATCTCCTATAGGTACCAGGAATTAGAGCTTTTCCAGTGCTAACTATGAGTTGGAGAGTAAGAGAGTGAGAGATGAAAAGCCACAAAGATCGTAATTGTTGTTGTTTTTAATCAAGATTCAGCTGATACTTTTTGTACAGTACTCTCTGGATTGTTTTAAACTTTCAGTCAGTTTCCAGAGTTCAGAAAAAAGTTGATTCTGGCAGTACTTGCCAGGTTTTTCATTGCTTTTTTGGAGGAGTGGATTTTTCATTCTTTACTATGCTTTTTTTGCTAATGTCAACATATTTTTAACTTCTTCCTCCTCCTCTTCCTCTTCCTTTTTGTGTTTGTTGAGAACAAACAAGGAAGTGACTTAGTGTGTGTAGAATGATTACTGTGCAGCAGGGATTATGTAAATAGGTAGCTGATGCTGCATGAACTTAAAGTATTTGATAGAAAGTATAGCATAGTGCTAGAGATGACCATTAAAGCTCATGCCTCACCTCTTTCCCTTTGGGAATTTCTAGTAGTGCATCTCACACTATACATATTGAACTGTCAATTCAGTTCAGCTCATGACATTTTCTGTGTGTATAACAGACATCCTGTTTTTGTTGATCAAAATTTTGTTGATTCTTTCTAGAATTCAGTTCTAGCCAACTCCTCCATGACATTCTTTCTTTAACCCACTCTTGTGTGCTGCTGGCAGTAATACCTTATTTGTTATTAACTTCCCACATCCAAGTCTTTGGGAAGTCCTGTCTCACACTGACTGTGGGCCAGCCCATGTAACTTGCTATGACCAGTGGGGCAGTAGCAAGCATGATATAAGCAGTGATCTGAAAGTTCTTGTGCTGTTCCCGGAACCCCTTTGACTGCTATGTAAATAAGCCTGGGCTTACTTACTGGGATATTAGAGACCATAGTGAGAAGCGAGAAAGGGCCCAATTGACTTGGCTGCCCCAGGAGAGACAACGTGAAATTCACCAGCCTTGGGCCACCCAGTAGCTGACTATAACACAGGAACAAGACCACATCAAGTCTGTTGAGCTCAGTCTAGAGCTATCCAGCTTAGTACAACTCTGACTGACAATATAAAAATTTGTGTTTCATAGAAGTACTTTAAGCCAATACGTTTGGGGATGCTTTGCTATGCAGCAAAAGGCAACTGATGTAATCCCAGAAAGAACTAACTACTCTATCATTTTTGGATTTTACTTAAAACCATTCTTCAAGCATTCAGATCAAGTCTTCTATTGATTTTAAAGTTCTTTCAGCTCTTTCCTCAGTTCCTTGTACTTATAGTCATTGTACAACCACTCTGTGCCAGGTTCTTAGCATCTACCTTAAATGTAACAATTCGGTGAATCCTTAGAGTAACTCAGCAGTGTAGGTACTAGAATACCCACCAAACAGATGAGAAAACTGAAGTCCAGAAACGCCTGCCAACTTCACAGTCATTGGCAGGAAGGGTTTTTAAGCCAAAGGCTATCCAGCTCCAATGAGTACACTTTTAATCTCTATAATATAGTATTTTGCTACATACCAAATTGCACATATTGGTGTTTATAAGTATTTTCCTGTGCCAAGTAATTGTGACTCACTTACTATATTCTTATGTTCTTCATTTTTCAGGAAGTATTACTTTTGTGGAAGGAATGTAGCCTTTTCTAGCCAGCCCTCTGCTCTGGGAGCTATTTCAGTGTGTCACAGCTGGGTTCCTTAAGCCTCAGTGCCTCAGGGATGCAGCTGAGGACCACATGTGAGTGTTTAAGGGATGTAACCCTCTGTGTAAATAATAAAATGGAGAACACTGAGGCAGTGTAAACTCATCTCCCCATGAACGTTGCCTCTTGGCTTTTTTTCCTGAGGAGGAAAACCTAGCTCACTTTTACAGTCCCGGAGGACCTCTTACACAATTCCATTCTGTAAGGCTGCTTCCCCTAGGCATCAGTGACCTCAGTCTCCTAGAAACACTGGCCACGGGAGGGCCATTTTATCTCCGATTAAAATAACATGGCAAAAACCCCATTTAACAATGAATATACACTTAAGAAATGAAGGACAGGACAGTAAAACAAGTCCTGTCTGGAGGTGGGTACCAGTGGCAGGTGGGAGGATGAGTGGAGATAGTGAAGGAGAGAAAATATGTTAGATGTACTTCGTCTACATGTATGAAGAGAGAACAATGAAGCATGTTAAAACTGTTCTAAGAAGGAGGGAAGGGGAAATGATGGAGGGGGGTGAATCTAATTAAGATACATTGTAAGCACATATGTAAATGTTATAACGAACCCCCTTGTACAGCCAATATATGCTAATAAAAATGTAAAAAAATCAATATACCTTGACTTCAACAAATGTTTATAAGGTCCACATGTGGTACTCATTTCTTGACTCCAGGAGTTGTGAATCTGGATGGGGAGAGACTGATCTGATTTCAGGGAACACAATAGAGCTTAGTTAAAAGCCTGGCCACAGCCCAGAACTGTGATCGCCAGCACATTTTTTAGGGTATTGTCAATGTACAGCCTGTAAGTGTATGCTATTTAGATTTTATCTGAAGTTCAGCTAAGAGGAATAATACTTACCAAAAATAATTTATAGCATACTGTCCATTTACTCTTGGGGTTTGAGTTATTGTTGGCTTATGTCAGACTCCTTGAAGACTACATTTTGGGCAATTTACCAAATTACCTTAATGTAATTATATTTCAGTGTCTCATCTTTAGAAGTTCAGATGCCATACTTGGACTCAAGCCCCAGCTCTGTCAATTATTGGCTGTGTGATGTTGGGAAAACTTCTTAACCATGCTAAACTTTCACTGTTTTCAATTTGAAAAATGTGGTAATAAGCACTTTATAGCATTTTGGTGCAGCTTTAATGATTCAGCCCATGTAAAGAAAATGGAAATTCCTGAATCTCAAAAATAACTTATAGCTTAAAAACAAAAGGCCATGTGGAATTCATATTGGTATATTTGCAGTAAAATCTGTTGTAAAATCTGTTGTCAAGGTCATTGCCAATTTTCAATGTCTCATATAAAAAAATCCATTTAGTTTTTACAATCAGGTTAAAAAGAACTCTGGTTCCCTGAGAAAGTGAAGTTTTCTCCCCTCCCCTCCTCTCTCCACTCCAGTTATAAAAATGTGTCAATTTCCCATGGTTCTCTTTTTGTCCTGGTATTATTTGTACCTCATGTCACATATGTAACTGGGGGTTCTAGGCCACAGGCCCAACTCTTGGAGTTCTGTAACTGGGAGTACAAAAGGAAAAAACTTTTGGTGTAGCAAGCCTGAGTGGTGGCCAGTTTACTCTACTTGTTAATCAAGTTGATATTTTTCTCCCTTTGTCTACATGCTAGAGAGTCCAAAGTTAACTCCCTTTACTCTTCAACTACCCCTCTTTCTCTCTGACTACCAGAGCAGTAAACCTGTCAGCCAAGACATAAATCTTCTAAGATGTGGCACTGGACACCTGGAGAACCAAGGCCAGCTGGGACATGCATTTCATTGCTTACTAAACTGAGCTCCCGAACTCCCCTTTAAAAAGCAGACATTTTCTCTGAAGAGGGTGACTCTCCTGTCCTCCTCTTCATCTGATGAATAATAATAAACCTTATTCCTTTTGCCTGAAAACCCTGCTCTCATTATTTGAGACCAGGGGACCAGATTTCTGGTAATAGTTTCACAGGTCAGGTCCAGCCACTTGCCCCAACATGCCAGATAAAGAGAACAGGAGTGGTGGAGGGCTGAGGAAGGGTGATTATGAAGTGACTCAGGCACACAGTGGGAAGAGACAAAGTAAGCAGTTCAGCATCTTCATGATACTTTAGGTTTAAGTAGAGGTGTGGCAGGGTTTGAAAGGCATGCATAATTATTAAACAATTCCAGTCTTGGTCTGATCCAGTTGGTGGTAGGAGATGTTTGGTTGTGTTAAGAAATGAATTGTCACCTGGGAGGCCAGTTTTGAGTATCATCACAAAACACTGTCCATCAGTCCTGTCTTTCCTGGATCCCAAGGTGGCTGTAGAGAGAGCAACTCTGAGCAAAGACAGTTACAAAATGGAGGCAGGGAGCAAAACTTTTGTTCTGTTTTTAGTTACCCTTTGAACTGTTGCAAGTCCATGACGAGTCAGTGCTTTTTAACAAAAGAGCTTCTAAGTACATATTTAAGTATAAAAGCTTGCCTGGTTGGATGACCTACTTCCTTCTCTTTGTCGTACTTGTGACTTTTACATTCCTTTTTTGACTAATATCATTGTACAAATTTCTTGTTTGAAGACAGCTTGAATCCTTTTCAGATAGAATAGCTACCTGAATTAAGTCAGAACGTCTATAGTATCTCAAGGTCTCTGTTTCCTCACCTGATAAATGCTCTGCCTATTTCAGAAGGGTCACAAAAATGAGCTGGTAGAAAACCAGACTTTTATGCAGAAGTCAATGTCATTCAGCCAGAGCAACAGCAGCCAACAATGTGATGTTACTGCTTCTCAAATGCTCTTCATCTCTGCCCTCACTTCTGAGCTCAGATTTCATCCCATAATATACTTTGGAAGTGAATTTGTACCTGCAATGATGCAGACCAGCACTGTGAGTGACTGACCCTGAATGAAAGTGAAGATCACTGGATGTGGAATTCTGACAAGAACCATCATTTGTATTCTGCCCAGTCTTGTAGTGAGAGCCCAAGGAAACTTAAGGAAAGTATAACAGACTGGGTAATTTGTAAAGAAAATAAATTTATTTCTTTGTTTCTGGAGGCTGGGAAACCCAATATCAAGGTGCTGTTATCTGGAGCCTTCTTGCCTCATTGTAGCAAGATGGGAGCACACCAGCTCAGGTCTCTTTCTACTTCTTATAAAGTCATCTCTGGGCCTCACCTTCTTGACCTTCCAAAGGCCCCACTTACAAATACCAGCAACATTTGAATTTGAGGGTTAATTTCCAACACCTGGACTTTAGGGGACACATTAAACTATTGCAGAAGGTAAGCAGAGAAAAGCTTTCTGGGTGATGATTTGGCCCAGTTGGCCTGTGAGCCTAAACTCCTTCCCCACACATGCATGGCTTTCTCTCTTATTTCCTTCTCTGTATTTGTTTGGTTTTGTTTCCTCACATCTGTTTTCTCACATCTGTCCCCGAGATCAACATGGAGCAGTCAAGGTTAGGTCACATCCATGGGGTGTTTCCCTGTGCCTGGGCACCTTGTAATCTGCTTCAGGTTCAGAGGCCTGTGGAACAGGACAACTTTCCATCAGAGAAAACTGGAATCCTGGCTCGGCATCTTAACTAACAATGAACTGTGAATGATCATAATCTATGGGCAGTTTTCTTTCCTCTCTGTAGAGTACATATTTTTGACCAATCATAAAAACAATACATGACCTCAACAGCTATTTAAAGGGGGGAGCAAAAAAATTTAAAGTATAAACTTACAAAGATACACAATTCTAGCATGCAGAAATAATCTCAATGAACCTGTTAAACATATTTGTCATTTTAACATCTATCAAACTTTTTAAAAGTTTAAAAAAAATAACTATGTAATGTTATATCATATTGGGCCTTGGTGTTCTCATTCATCAAATGAGTATGCTAAAAGGCATTATCTTGAATTTATCTGAGGAGTAAATGGAATATTTGATTGAAACAGCCTAAATGTTAATTGATTTTGATTGAATAAGTGGCCTTTTAGCTGCATATTTCTGTCTTGTCCCATTCAGGGTTATATTTTTTTCCTTTGCATTCTTTAAAAAGTACTTTATTTCTTTTAAACTCATGGTGAAATACAAAAGTCAGAGCATGGTTACCGAGTTTAAATCACAGACACAGAATAAAACCCTTTTGTTTCATGTCTGAATATCAGAATTCTTTTTTGTTTCACTGCATCACATATATACATGATTGTCTTCATTTACTGTTGTAGACAGATTGTAGCCATCAGTCTTATACAAATCATCACTTCCATCCTGAAACAAATGCACTAAGGATTTTGTTGCAAAAACAAAATATTCCACAAAAAAATCATTACAAGTCCATCTTTGAACAGTGCAATGTCTTTCACGAATCAGCCATCATTCTTTTTTTTTTTTTTGCCATGCTAGGTTTGAACTCAGGGTCTAACACCTTGAGCTGCTCTGCCAGCCCTTTTTTGTGAAGAGTTTTTTTGAGATGGGGTCTTGTGAACTATTTGCCCAGGTTGGCCTCGAACTGTGATCTTCCTGATCTCTGCCTCCTGAGAAGCTAGGATTATAGGTATAAGCCACCTGGCCCATGATACTTTTGAAAACAATTACCCTACCCAAACATCCAGGACGTCCTTGCGTTTCTAATGACATCAAACGGTCAGAGAGCCTTTTCAAGTAAACACTACATATAGCTTAAACAAGAGCAGCAAAAAGAATTCACATTCTTTTATTCTAGAATGAAAAATATCAGGACCCTATGTTTAGTAAAAGTTTGGCCATGTGAGCAGAAACAAAAATGCATACTGGGAAACATCTTGGTTAAGGAAAACCAGAATCAACTTCTCCATTAAACAAATGTGAGAGGAAAAATAAAGGAGGAAGATATACTGGGTTGCCAGATTTCCTTAAGATTAAAACACTGCTGTTTGGTAACTCAAGGGCAAAAGCAAACCCTTCAAATAAAGTGACTATTTTACTATACATGGTGTTTGCTCTGCAGAAGGCATTTCTGATAGGACATAAGGGAGGCCACTGTTTAGTGGAGCGTGACTGTGCTCTAGGAAATCCTCTATTGAGATGGTCATTGAGAACGTGTCTCCATGAGCAGTTTGTCACCTTAGCCAGGGACCTGCTTTCCCCGCCTGTGTGCGTGACAGTGGAGATCAGAAGGTCACTCCCAGGTTTAGCTTGAGCTGATAATGCTTCCAAGCGATGCTGTTAGCTACAACCAAATTCTACTGCAAGGGAACAGAGGGAAAATGCAGGACAGCAAACACCATAAAGCAACCAGCTAAAGGCTTTCCCAAGGTTGGAGTTACTGCAGTGGACCGTGCTGAAGAGTGGCTGGAACGGGAGTCAAAGGGAGCTGGGCTAGATCTCTTCCGTTCAAGAAGTCCAGAGCTGAGCACGGCCCGTGCTCTTCAGGGTAAGTGAAAGGGCAGATCAGATGGTTGACGAATAATATGATGTGGTCAGACATGCTGCTCATTCAAACAGACAGTGTGGTTTGTGAAACTCATTTACTCTTTCAAGTGCTTTTTCTTATGTACCGTCCACCCATGCACACACTGTTACTGAGATTCAATGACTGGCATAGACCCCTTGGTGACACTAAGGTGAACTAAAAGTGTGTTCTACCTTTTGGGAGTCCACAGTCTTGCGAGGTAATGATTCTAGTATCAATAACCACGATGAAATGAAAACTATTGATAAAGCCATTGACAAGGCAGACACAGGGTGTCTGAGTACAGTGAGAAGAGCTGGCCCACAGTTACTTGGGACTTATGGAGCCTCTGTCTTCCCTAACCATCCATGAGGATCTTTCCTGAAAGAGGATCCCACAGTCCCAGACTTTCCTGGATCAACAGTTCTTTCAAGATTGGCGCATTTGTGTCTCTTCTGGGAAGTTCAAGTGCAGAGGTTGTGCCCGAGGGGCTGGAAAGTCTCCTGTCAGCCTTCATATCCTTAAAGTTATTGATTTCTCTAATTCTATGAACTTGCAATGGTTTCATAAGGAAGTAAATGTAATTGCAGATAGGATTACAGGGCAAAGGGAGAGAAAGACTCCTCTCTTTCTCCCTCCACTCCTTTGCTGCATGACCTCTAAATGACCTGCAGGTGGGGGGTGGATAGAACCATGGTGTCCCAGGGGCCCAGGTGAACGCTGCTTCAGCAGAGATTGTGAATGGAATCCACTGAGCAGGTGGTGGGTCAGGTGCACAGTAACTGGACTCCAGGGCTGTTTATAGGGGATGATGACTCAGAGGAGAATACTCCCTCCTGATTGCAGAGCTGAAGTCAGCTGCCTCTCAGGGCCAATCCTTGTAGAGCAGTTGGGGATCACAGCTGCTGCCAACTTCTGACTCACTGTCTCCAGCAGGAGGTCAGAGCTAAGGAACTATAAGGAAGGGGAAAAATGACAAAACGCTGCTATTTGGATGCATTTAGATTTAGAGCTCCTTGGCTGCCTGTTAGACACAACAAAGCAGCTTTAAAAAGTATAGACAGCCAGCCCCCATTCCAGACAGTCAAAATCATAATTTCTGGAGGACAGGTCTGGGCATGGGTGACTTCTAAAAGCTCTGCCAGGGATTCTAATTAGTGGAAAAATAGAAAACCTGAGCTACTGCAAAGTGATTCAAGATAGCATAACAAATGGGTGACAATCTGAAAATTACTAAAGTTGTACCTGTTTATTTATAAGACACAACAGCTCACAGCTGAAAGATGCTTTGCCATCTATACAACATCTCACATGAATCATTTAATCTTTTAACATCCAAGAGGTAAGGAAAGAAAGAAACAGCTCCATCTTATCATTAGGGATAAGATGAACCAGGATCAGCAGGTGATATCCCACAAACCCAAGTAACTAAAGAGATCAGGCATCAAATGTAGATGTTTTGGTTTCTTCTCATTTACCACGAAGTTCATTTCTTAGAATGCTGATCTCAGAACCCTGATCTTTTGTAACTGACTTCTGCTCCAACTCCCTCCCTACTCCTTAAAAAATTTGAGTGTTCTTGGGGAAAAAAAATACTGATGGATACAGTGTGAAGTGACCAAGTCTGGGTTATCTCTTGGGTAAGTCAGACATTTGAAGCAATGTTATTTTCTTTTTTTCCCACTGAAGTTTATAGAACAGCAACTTTCAGCTTTGCCTGCATATCAGAACGACCATGAGAGCTTTAAAAACTGTCACTGTCCAAACTGTACCCAGGACCAATTAAACCACAATTCCCAGGGCTGGTCCAAGCCTTGGTATTTGTAAAGATTTCCTGAGATTCCATTAAGCAGCTAAATGTAAGGAAGCCCTATTAGACTTTGAGACTTAAGGAGAAAGGTAACTGTTAACATTTGTAGAGTGTTCAGGTCTGCAATGTTGCTCAGATGCTATTCTAGTATTCTCTGTGTTTATACACATGCCTTTACAGGTGGCTTCTTCATTTCCATATTATTTAAAATACTTACAAACCTTACATGGTGTTCTCTGCTCCCATCCTGGGTTGGTGTTTCATCTGTCTTATCTCCCACCATGCTGTTTATGTATCTCCAAATTTCACTTAGAGAGTTTTGTTTCTAATGTTTAAAAAAACACGTAGGACCTCATTTTCCTTCAGTTTCTTGTCAGGGCTCATTATATTTTGCTTGTTACTCTAAGAAAATAGACCACTACTGAAGAAAGTAAAATGAATGCTTAAAGGATGCTTTTGCTTGCAATTGGTAGCCCAATTGAAGATATCTTAGGCATTTATTGTGCTCCACTGTAAGAGCTCAGAGTAGGGCAGCTTCATGGCTGGCCAGTTCAGTACTGTAATGACATCATCAAGGACGCAGGCTCTTCTTAACTTTCATTTTGTCGTTTTTATGTGCTTGCTTTGTTCTCAGACTTTAGTCTTCATACTCAAAATATAATTGCTACTGTTTCAAGACATTGAAACAGTATCTTGTCAAACAACAATATGATCTTTGTTCACTTTTTTAAAGAGCAAGAAACTTCTCTCCAGAAATACCAGCAAATTCTTCAAACACTTCATTGGGCAGAGTTGAGTCACTAAGACCTCACTGATTGGTGAGGAGACTGGGATTTGACTGGCTAAGACTCATCCATAGTGACACTTGAGTTGAGATGCAATAATTTTTCCCAAACGATGTCTCCCTATACAAAACTATGATTCTATTGGCATGGAAGATAAAGTGGGAAGCTGTTGACTAGCAGGCTAATCACACTGTAAGAAATAGGAGCTGGATTTGGACTTAGAAGAAAAACATCAGCTGTAGTCCTCACTATTTTTGTGTTATTGGATAAATCACAGCCTCTCTGAACTTCAATTTCCTCAACTGTGAAATGAACATTGTACCAATATGGCAAAAGGAGCTGTGAGTATAAGATACATCAATGTCCCCAGAAACCTCTGGACAATACTTAAAACAAATGAGGCACATCATTCATGTTGAACCCTCCTTTTATTATTTTTCTTATTATTCCTGCACCTTTCCCCTTCAGTCCAAATTCCAATTCAAACTCCCAGTTAAATAAGAGGTCTAGAAGTAGTAGAAATATTGGTTGGCAAAGATGTAGAGGATAAAAGAGAAAGAAGAAGAGGAAGCATTTACAAAGACAAAATAAATCGTATCCAAGAGCCTTCTCACCAAAACTTCTTCTTAACATCTTTCTTCACTTTCCCTGGGAAGTTTCACTTAGAGGTTTTTTTTTTTTTTTTTCTCTAACTTTTTGGAAAGTATGTAGGATTTCTTTCTCTTCAGTTTCTTGTCAAGGTTTGTTATATTTTCCTAGCTAATCTAAGAAAACAGACCATTACATTGAAGAAAAAATTCTAGAAATAAAGGCTTCAAAGACAAATATTTCTGAGACTTGGTAACTATGGGGTAAAATTGAGCAGACTTGCATATCTGTATCTACCCTTTATACATAAATGTACTTAAATTATTCACCTTGTTTTCTGTTGCATGCATTAACTCCACGGTCTGTGGTCTGTAGGTAATTGCAGAAGGGAGCATTCCTGGAATTCTGTGCAACCTAATCCTGAGGCATTAGAATATCACCGTAACTCATCCTCCAGGCCTTCCCACAGGAGGGAATTCAACTGCAATTCATTCACTAAGACACATTCTACAGACATGTAATTTCCGGTCTCTGTTAATCTCATTCAACCACTAGTTCCAGGTATTTACTGAAAAATGAGTCCCTACATTCCAAAAGATCATTAGGAGCATATGACTGGTCTCTAAGGCAAGATTTGGAGGCAAAGGTTGTTTTCAACCATTTCTTCTGCTCTTCTCAGATTCCATGCTGTGATCTCCTGGTTCTTGTTTCTCCTTGCTCTGCTGTTCCCCTCTTCAGAACCTGACCAGAGAGAAAGATCTCATATTTACAATTTAACAGAAATGCTCTATTAGTTGGCATAGAAATCCTCATTTTATGTTTTTGTATCTAGAAGAGCCTCATGTAGCTTCTTTCGAAGAGAAAAGATTGAAAGCCCATAACACACGTAGGCATCATTTTAAAGCCCAATCCATTTCTAGTATCTGTTACTACTACACTGCCCTCAGGAAAGAGTTGTTTTAGGATGAAATCCTGGAATAGCAAAGTGGAGCCATTGATGGTGATAGAAGGACTGCATGCCAGAGGAAGTACATGGCTTAGAATGAGGTGGAGTATAAGAAATGAATTACTCTCAAATGCCAAACCAAAGCCAATGAAAAAGGAATTCTGGGTGGTAGGGACAGAAAGTAGAGTCAGAACATAGGCAAAAGGTAAACAAGGTGGAAGTAGACTCCTAAGTACACAGATCACAGACTAAGGGCAAAGAGAGTTAATTATATTTCAGACTCTGTGAACCTCTTTACGGATCATCTCTTGCTCCCGTCTTAGTAGCTGTTCTCAGCAAACTGAGTTTGACATCTGTGTTCTATCTTGGTAATTCTTAATTATCATCCTGTAGAAGTTTTCAACACTGTTCTTAAAGCAAGCTAGTCTTCTATCTAAACAATTGGGAATTTTTAAATTGTGTACTGAGCCTTAAATCTAGAAGAACTACTGAGGAAACTAGCAGATAGGAAATGATGGTAATAGTTCTTGAGTTTGGGTCACATCATGTATATGACATAAGACTACCTATAGGATGTTCACGCCTATAATTATTATCTGTTTTAGGCAGATAATAATGAATCTGCCTAATAAAATCAGCTGAATGAGGCAGCTGATTTTCTGCCATCTCCACTTGAGGCGTACAATGAGTAGGTCTATATCACAGCAGAGATTATAATTCCTTATCACCCTCATTCTCTCCAATCTGTCTTATTAGAATCACTTAGATTATGAAAATTACAGGTTGCTAGAGCTTCTCCAGCCTACTAAGTCAGAATCTCCAAGAGACAAGTCTGGAAATCTGTATTATAAATAGATCCCTGATAATTCCTAGGACCAGGCAAGTTTGGGAATCTTGCTCTAGCCTTGCTGTGGTCTGAAGAGAAAAATTTTCACCTAGGATGTATACTGGATCACTAGCCAATATGGTGCTCATCTGTCTTGCTAGTTGGATTAAGAACAAATCTTCTATTTCTAGAGCTTCTAAAACAGAACATTCATGTGGGGAAGCACAGAACAGGGTCAGAGGGGACACATGGCCGGTTCCTTCTGTTCCTTCACCTTATCTTTGCCCTTTGTCCTCTCCTTTCCTATAGCCACCTTACTGATTCTCTAGAATATTAGCTCCTGTCAAGCTCTGTCTTGGGCCTGTCTCTCCCTTGATGTCCTGAGCTGGTCTCTTGAGTGCTTTGTGTCCTCCATGATGCTAAGAAGCATCTTTGCTTCCTTTCCTCAACAAGGAAGTTACTCATTTTTTAGTGGTAGATAGGAAATACTGGGGTGCTATAACTTTCTTCAACTGTTTGCCCCTAACTTTCCTCACTAGAAAAGTCAAGATGGAAGGCAGGAAAATGTGGTAAAGTAGACAAGCTCCTGGGCTTTCCCCAGTGCAATCTGCTGCAAGTCTGGTTATTTAGAAACAATAGCTATCACTTCTCATAAGAAAGGAATCTGGTTGCTATTTAAGCTTTAAAGAAATAGTGAATTTGTTTGAAACAATTTGATGTCAATGACAGCATCTTCTTAAGAAAGATTCATTTGTTTGCACATTATATTCAAGGAGTCTGTAAGTTTTTACCAGTGTCAATGATATCATGCACTGCAACATTCAGAGGAAAGAAGGGGAAGATGGGGTTGCTAGAAAGTTGGCAACACTTGTGCTGTCCTTGTTCTTTCTACTTGTACAAGACAGCTTGCTTTACACGTTACTGGGACAGAGATTCCCATGGAATAATATAAAGGAGACTGCAGCCTCCTTCTACTCCTCCCTTCTCAGTTTGCTACATTTAACTGGTCACACTATCTGAAATTCCACTATCCTAAATTTATGGCTTTGAAAGAATTTTATAATCCTATGCTATGTCACAAATACAGCAGTAGAATATCCTCCAACAATTTTTAGTCATTTGCTAAAGCGTGATGACTTAGACTAGCTGAGCACTAGTAGGAATAGAACAATAAATGCTTGTAGAATTGAGACAATGCAGTGTGGAAGTACCAGGACTGTAGAAAAAGACTCAGTGACAGAGATGTCTTTTGATAGCCAAACCCTGCCTCTTTTAGGAAAATAGTCTTGGAATTAAAGCAATAATATTTATTAAGATCTGAAAACTTCACCAAGGTCATAGAAGCCATTTCAGCTCCAGTACTTTCTTCTGCATTAGAATACTCTTTGTGTGTAGCAAGCTTGCTCAATCTAATAACTTTGTGGTCACCTTGCTTTTTATTAGCAGATTAATATAAAAGCTGTCTTAAATATCTTGCAGAACTCCAAGTGCTATATCGATACTCAAATTTATATTAATGCAGCTCCAATGTATCACTCTAAATTGTGGCTTGAATCTTAAAAGATAATGGAGGTAGGAAGAAACATTTTGGCAGGGCTTTAAGACATTAGCATAAATTAATTTCTTCTTCTAACTTGCTTACTTTTGGAACTGAGAAAAATGGGTAAGTGACTCCCTCTAGAGTAATTTCACTGCTATTATATTAATGCAGTGTCCGAGAAGAAGAGACTTTGCAGTAACAAAAGAAAGAGAAAAAGAAAGGAATAGAAAAAAAGTGTCGGAGCTGTAAGCCACAGTCTCTTGCTTTAATGAGGTTTTTATAAACGCTTAATTGTAAGGAAGAGCACTTTTCTTCATTTCATTTTCTTTTGCTTTTACTTCCCTTCTTGACTGGGGCGATTTTTGCTAGCCTGAAATACAGATTCTACAGAGAAAGACAGGTCAGATAGATTATTATTTCCCCCTAATGACTGTCAGAGTAGAGTTAGTACAATAGCTTCCCCCAAAGATAACAATTTTCGTTTTTAGTTTAGTTTTGTTCTGAGTTGCTGGATTATATTAAGGCATCCTGATATTTTATTTCCCTGAAACAGAGACCAATCTTTTTGGAGATGGGTAAACAGGAAACAGCATGGATCTGGAGCCAGACTGCCTGGATTCACATCTCAGACCTGTGATCATTAGCACAGTCCTTCATCTCTTTGTGGCTTTTCCCCTTAATCTGCAAAGCAGGGGTGATAGCTACAGCATTGCAGCTGGAATTATTGCCCTTAAGTCTGGGCAAAAAGCAATCCTGGCCTGTTTCCTGTGCTTTAGATTCTACCATATCATAAACACAAAAAAAATCCTGAAATGACTCTGGGCTTCTTTTTCACTCCGGATGCAGCGTCAGCAGGGACATAGTGCAACTCGTCCCTGTAAGCATTCATTGTCGTGACTGGCACCATCCAGGCTCAGAGCACTGCTTCTGCTCATCTGTGCTACGTCCTCCTAACAGAAGTTATGGTGTCCTAAGTCTGCTAAGGTCGAAGGTTGTGCTGCTGCTGACATTGAAGTTGGATGCTGTTCCAGGGAGGGAAGAGGCGCTGGGAGGTGCGAGGGCTCAGGGAGGAGACAGCACCAGCAAATCAACTTGTCTCAGCTACTCAGCCCAGATGCTGCACACGGAACATGGAATAACAAGTCTTGTTTCCCATCTATCTTCTCGCTCCACTTCGGGTCCAGTTCACTGTTGTGCAAGATACAAGTTAGTGAAGCGTTTAATAGTTGGACATGGAGGATATGTAATGTCTTGCAGCATTAAATAATTCGTATTACTCTGAAATCTTTGCATCAGTAGAGGAACAGACATAGTACGTTTGAAGCATGATTCTGACTCTTTAAAGTGACAAGTAGATGGGCACTGAATCTCAGTTTTGCAAATAATTTTATGTGTATTTATTCATAAGATACAACTAAACTAAAAATAATATTTTATTTAAATAAAGTTGATTTAAGATATTTATTTTTATAATTTATGTTTTGCGTTTCAATTTTAATAGATAATTCTGAATATTTTATAAAAATGACTTTGATAAACATAGAAGTAATCCGAATTTTACATTCTTTAATCAAGACACTCATTTTATGCACTTGAAATAAAGCCTTTTATCACTCGATTCTGAGAAAATGTAGAGTGATTATCCACTGGGATCATGATGTGAAAACCACAAATTATGAATATGAAAGTAAAAAAAATTCTTCAAAGAGACCATGTACTTAAACATTTAATAGTTGAAAACAATGAAAGTGAGCGGATTTCACTGTGCAGTTACTAGACCTAATAACACTTAAAAACCCGTAACCAGTGAGAGCATCTGACAAACAGACCTAACATTGTCGTGAATGTCCTTACCTACGCATAAGGTTCCTATTATGTGCTGATATTTACTCAGGCATGATGGTGTTTGTCATGGTACTCTTTCCAAAGAGCACAAACAGTCTAACGGGAAACTTTCTTAGCAAAACTGATATCAGTTTTACAATTTTTTGCTAAAATGGATGAATATCTAAGATCGATCAAAAACCACAAAGGAAATGATTACTGTTTAGGATGGAGAAATTGAAATGAGCTTAGTAAAATAAAGCAAGAGAAAAATTTTTCTCTAGAATAGAAAAATAGTATTTGGTTCAATTAGATTTTAGCAGGGACATTGAGTATTCATATATTCATATATATGAGGAGTAGGACTGTGGTTTGAACTCAGGACTTCACACTTGCAAAGCAGGTGATCTACCGCTTAAGCCATACCTCCAAGTCCATTTTGCTTTGGTCATTTTGGAGATGCGGTCTTGCAAACTATTTGCCTAGGCTTGCCTCAATCCTCCTGTTCTCAGCCTTCCTAGTAACTAGGATTACAGGCATGAGCCACCAGCGAGCATTCACAATGAATAAATAACATTTATTATTACATGTTTTGTTAGATCATCAACATTAAAACACCAAGAAATCAAAATTAATGAGTTCCTGGTGGGACTTTGGAGTGGGCTCTGGACTAGGCTTGGGGGTTGGCAATTTAGTGATTCAGATCAGGTAGAAATTTCCACAATGCTTCTAGAAGCAGCCAGCTCAGCTCTATGAGTGAGCTGTGTCATTGATTGTACCTCTACTCTGGCAAGAACACAAAGCTGTTACCCAGACTTGCTATGAGTTCTGCCTCATTTGTTTGTTTCTACTTGATCCCATGTGGTCGGGTCACAGTGTTCCCTGTGAGGTGGGCTTCCTGGAAGTGCCTAAGAATGGAAGTGAACCTGGATGTCTGCCTCAGTTCTTTCTCCACTGCAGAAACCATGAGTCCAGAGCAGTCCTCTGTGGTGCTGTGCCAGCTCGGAGGGAAGACAGGTTAGTGGCATGCTCTAAGCGAAACCATTCTTCTCACACTTCTAGTGTAGTTTTTATTCAGTTCTGTGTCCACACAGGTGCTTCATGCTCACTTCCAAGTCTGGGGGTTTCCTCAAAGGTGTTCTTGTGTGTGGACAGTTGCTAGGTGACCTCTCTGTGGGTGAAGCATGGGGCCCCTATTCCACCGTCTTGCTGACATCACATCCCAGACATTTCACATCAACACAGTCAAGACTGGTAGAAAACAGCCCACATATCAGAATTTCCATTCGTAATCCAGAAGCATACTTTGTGCTTTGCATGAGATGCCTTAACTTTCTTGTTAGGATACCTGCCCTCGGTTATCCTAATTTCAATGGCACTCTTTGAGACAATTCAGCAATCATCTATTTTCTGGATTTTTCTAAATAGAGAACTTCCTGATCAAATACATTTAACTTTAGAGAATATTTTTGTCTAAATTAAGAAACTGAATGTGAAATGTGTGACAGTTCAATAAAATATAAATGCTTGCATGTCTATAGAGGAAAGAATTCATGTACACAAAATCATGGGAGTAAGATAGAAAGATACTGCTTTCTAGAAATAGTAGATCAAGCTATTACCCTTTTTACTAAGAGATTTGAACACACTGAACAACATATTGATGACTTTGTTCTCATTTGATTTCCTAGTATTAAGAATTTCCAATAAGAATAACCTAAAAAATATGGATTAAGGTGTTGTCTTAAGAAATGGTAAATATGACATGATAATGATGAAATTAAAGTATTTGGAGAACTATTCCATGGTGATATCATAAGCCAGCTGTTTCCACTGTCGTGTTCCAATGTGTGAGTTACCATTTACTGCAACAGGCACACGAGATAGTTGGTGTATCAAGACAAAAGGTTAACCTTGGCTCACGGTTCTGGAGGTTTCGTGGTTGATTGGACCCATTGCTTTGGCCGTGGATGATCCAGCACATTGTGCTGGAAGTGGATGGTGGAGCAAAACTGCTCACCCAATTGCCTGGAAGAGAGAGAGAGAGGGAGAGAGAGAGAGACTGGAGTCCCATAGTCCCTAAAAGTATCTTTTTCCCTCAGGGTTGATGGAGAGTAGAGTGCCTGCCTGGCAAGCAATGAGGCCCTGAGTTCAAACACCCCAGTGCTGCCAAAAAAAAAAAAAAAATCGAGCATCTTCCTTCAATGTCCAAAGACCTCCTACTAAACCCCAATAGCACTAAGTTAGGGACAAAGTCTAAAGACCTCGGCGGGGGGCGGAGGGGGCGGTCAATTCAGATCCAAGCTATAGCAGTGTGATATGTAAATTATATTCAAATCTAATATTGTTTAAGAATTTTATTAGCACCTATTTTTTTGGCAGTACTGGGATTTGGACTCAGAGTCTTGCACTTGAGAAGCAAGTAATTTACCACTTGTGCCACACTTTAGTCTTTTTTATTTTTTGGTTTAGTTATTTTTTATACAGGGTCTTGTGTTTTTGCCTGGGGCAGGACTCAGATCACAATCCTATACTTCCTGTGTAGCTGGTATTACAGACATGCACCAGCATGCCTGGCTTATTTGCTGATAGGGGGGCTCCTAACATTTTGCCCAGGCTGGCCTCAAACCACAATCTTCCTGATTTCCACTTCCCAAGTAGTTGAGATTACAGGCATGAACCACCACTCCTGGCCCTAATGTCTACATTTGTAATTGCCTTAGCAGGAGAATTTGCTAATATTAAAATAAATAACAAGAAAACATGTAGAGACTACATTGTCTGGAGAGACTGTCTAATCCAGCCTTACTCTCAAAAGAACATAAATTACATCAAAATCATGATTACAACAACATAAATACTGTTTTTGTTGAAATAAAGACACAAAATAAAGATCATGTAATTATCTATTAAATATGCATGACTTCATTCAATTATTCAGCCAAAAATTCACTGGCTTTCAACAGAATGCTCAGGAATGTACAATAATACTTGAACTTAGATTTTGATAATTGCTGACTGTTAGTGATTAAAACATGGTTCTATTTCACATATTTTAAAAGGTAAACCATATGGTCAAGATTTAGATACTACTGACAAATGAATCATAAAAGGATTATGATGTGTTCACTTAATTTATTAATGGCCAGATTGGCAACCTGGTTAAGAGTAGTTTCCAGGATGGGGTAGAAGAGGCCAGTTTAACATGGGCTGAGAAATGAAGGGAATCTGAGAAGGTGGATTGGATTCATTTTTTAAAAAATATAGCTGAGAAGGTGAGGCTAGAGATAACCGAATGTTGTTGGAAATTGAGCAATAAAGGTGGAAAATTTGAAGATGGAGATTTGAAAATGGAGAGAGAGAGAGAGAGAGAGAGAGAGGAAGAGGTGTATAGGGGCTTATCAGTTATGAAAGGATGACTAGAAAATTGTCTGTTTCTTTATAGCTCCCTTGTGGGAGGCAGAAAGTGGGACCTTCAGTGATGTGGTGACGTCAGTAGGAGCAATGCCAGTTGGGGCATCATCAGATTAGTAGGCGGACATAAGTGGAGGGACGAGAGAGGGTTTTGGAGAACATTCTGTGTTCAAGCAACCAGGCTGTTAAGTGTAGATCCTCCCTGGTGTCAGTGATGTTCCCAGAGTCAGCAGGGTCACTATGACACTTGGGAAACCTGAGGTGGCACACTGCACTCCACAGGTGGGGAGACCAGTGTGCAGATTGCAGGGCATCCTGTCCTTCTGCACGGATTCCTTAGGATGCCTGGGTACCAAGCACAGCCTGTGCCACATGCATGTGTGGACAGGACCACAGCAGCAGTGTGCACGCTCTTCAGTATTCCCAACACAGCTGATGCACGTGGTAAGAAATGCTCTGCACTTTTATGGCTTTCTTAGAAGCCTGCCAAGGTTGAATAAAAAATGGCTAGTTATTAAAGGTTTTTCAGATTTTGCTGCAAAATCTTTGAGATGCAGAGACAGGGAACAATAATGGAGATGAAGGAATAGGGGATAGCTGTCATTCTGAAAATCTAATAGTCATATGTGACTCAGCTTCCTACCAACAAAAGGGTTAGATGAGTGGCCAGCTGAAGCCAGGTACCCAAGTCCAACACTATAGATGTAAGGAAAATCAGAGAACAGAAGATGCATCCCAGCCTTTTCATATTGGAGGTCAGGTTGGGATGAGGTAGACATTCTTCTGAATTTTAAAATATCTTCTGTCTTCTTGCTCATGTGGCCATTTTATTTTGGGATCTTACGCATGTCAGTCTGCTGACACATCCCTGCGGGAATGCGGGGTGGCATGCCTCACCTGATACATATATACAGTACCATAGCATGCGAACACGTGTTCGAATCCCAATCCATGCTTTGTTTTTGGTACCAACTTTTTAAAAATTATCATTTTTGTGCTGGGGGTACATTGTGACATTTGCAAGATTCTTACAGTATTTCATAGTTGAATTCATCCCTCCATCATTCTCCTTCATTTTTCCTCCCCCATTCCCAGAATAGTTTCAACAGGTCTCATTTTTCCATTTTCATACATGACCGCATAATTTTTCCACCATATTCACCCTCCTTCACCCTTTCCTTACATCCCCTCCCCTCCCACCAGTTCTAACCCTTCAGACAGGATAGTTGTCATTTCATATACTCTTTTTTTTTTTTTGGTTAGGTTTTCCTTCCTTGTATTATTATTAATTTCTGGAGGAAACATTTGAATCATAGTATTAATTCAATCAGAATAATTAAGTGCAAAGCCTATGAATGTATGTGTGGACTACCCACGGAAGCTTATTTGACACCCAATGTTTGGATTCTAGCACTAGTATTTACGAAAGTATCTAGCAGCTAGTGATCTGACTAAATTCAGCCATGCCGTTACTATTTCTTAAGTGTTAGAAATAACCTTTCTTCACCTCTACACATTAATATAGAAAAATCGGACACTTCAGTAAACATCCAGCTGAGACACTATCAACACTTTGAGACCTGGCCTCCAAATATGTCTGTAGTCAGGCACAACAAGAGGATTTCCTCTGTACGATAAATTCTGTGAGGTCATAAATGAGACCTGGATAAATATATATGTGATAGAATTAGATCGCAATGGATATATGATTTTTAAACATGCTGTTTTCTCATAAGATACATTCTATTAAGAATTTGTAAGAACTTTTGCTTTTGTGTGTGTGTGTGTGTGTGTGGTGCTGGGGTGAATGAATGCAGGGCTTTGCTCATGTTAGGTGAGCACTCTGCCACTGAATTACATTCCCAGGCCAGTCATATATTTTAAGAGTACATACAACTATTTGATTTTAAACCAAGTTAAACACTTAGATTATTTTTAATTCTTTCGCACTTTTAAGCAGTACTTTGGTTAATATCCTTCAGGTACATCTTTCGGTATACTTAATTATTAAATTAAAATCATTTCTGGACAAGGTATAGTGTAAAAATGGGATGCCCGCTAAAAAAAAAGGACCACCTTTTTTTGTGGTACTGGGATTGGGCTTGGGGTCTCACACTTGCTAGGCAGGAGCTCTATTTCTTGAGCCACGCCTTCGGCCCTTTTTGCTTTTAGGTTATTTTTCAGGTAAGGTCTTTAGCTTTTTCTCTGAGGGCTGGCTTCAGATCTAACTCTTCTATGTATGTTTCCTGTATAGTGTGGTTGGGATTATAGACACGTACCTCCAAGTCTGGCTTTGTTTGCTGAGATGAGGTTTTGCTAACTTTCTTGCCCAGGCTGACCTCAAACTGTAAACTTCCTGTCTCCACCTTCCAAGCAGCTGAGATTACAGCAATGAGTCATCATGCCCAGTCATGAAACTTCTTTTGCTACATATTTTCAAATAGTGCTACATATTTTCAATTTGTGCCTATTGATATCACCATGGCAATATGAGACAGGGTCATTTTGTAGCTCTTACCAATGATGAATCATAATTTTTATGTAATCTGATAACTTTTTAAAACTAGGAGTTAATATTCTATTACATTATAGCATGTTTCAGTATTTTATTAATGTATGTGCAGATCATTAGATGTTTTAATGACTTCAATGACAATATTTTTCCATATATTGAGCCAATAGCATTCTTCATATATCAGGGATTTGTCACATAGGTTTCATTGTTGCTCCAAATAATTTTAAATGAAGTTTGACATTTCATTTATCTACCTATAAAATTGTTATTTATTTAATGTACACACGTGTATGTGTGTAACTATTTTTGTGCTCAAATTTGTTGTTCTTTTCCTTTAAGAGATTGACTTTGGGGTGACATTTTGGAAGAACTAACATCATAACTAACTTAATGATTATAAGCATTTTGTTTTTCTTCTTGTGATTTTTTTTAATTAAAAAGTTATTTTATATATGTAGTAAATTATTTAAAAAAATAATCTCAAGGCTCAATTTTCTACCTTTGATATCTTGAACTTTTAGGAGGTTCCTTTGCCATTGTTCTGGGGTCTGCTTGTTCTCTCTGGCTGATTCCTTCACTGGCTCCCGCCCGACACTTAAGGCCTAGGCCAAATGAGGAGGGACCCATTGCTCTGGACATCAGCACAACACACTTATCAAAGTCAGTGGTTGGATCAGGATTTAATCTGTTCCTAGTGCATGCTGGTCCAATGGTCCAGGGCTCAGTTGGGGTCCCAGCCTCTCGCACAAGTGAGACCAAACAGAGAGCTAAGCTAAGTGCTGGTCAGGGCACCCCTCACCTTGGTCTCATCAGAGCTGCATCTTGCAGAAACTCCTTGATGTTATGTACATGTGGAAATTTTTTTTTCTGGTTTTAGACACAGATGTAGATTTTTTTTTGGCAGCACTGGGGTTTGAACTCAGGGCTCATGCTTACCAGGCAGGCGCTCTTACTGCTTGAGCCACACCGCAGCCCCTGATGCAGATTTTTGACAGATTTTTATATTCTTTTGTAATATTAATGAAGCTTGAAAGGCAAGGAAAATATGTGGCCTCCTTGTTTTTTTTTTTTTACCTTGAACCAGAAAATTTTCAAGTCAGTTCTGTTTGTTGAATATCTGTCCATCTTATAATTTAGAGAGTTTAAAAAGTGGGAATTAGGGTTGGAGGTGTTGCTTAGTGGTAGAGCGCTTGTGGAAGACCCTGGATTTGAGTCTCAGCACTGTAAAAAAAGAAGCAAAACTTGCTGCAGTTTTAGGCAATGCTCCACCATAATTAACCAGGACTAAGACCTAGAAGAGGTGGAATCAATGCTTTTGGTCTTTGTGGCTTCTCAATGGCGGGCAGGGTGGCTTTGTGATCCTTTTCCGGTGTGAATGTAGGCCACTTGTCACTTTCTCAGGTGCATTTGTAATCCTGGTCCTTACTTCTAATTATAGAGTACAATTTTCTGAAGCAAAACTTCCCATTTGTGGCTTTCAGAAGTTTCAGGTGAGAGGTTATGATGTCGCCGGCAAGAAGGCTTTCCAGTCAGTACTGGGATTGAATTAACCATGGTGGCTGATTTTATGAAATAGGTTTTCTAACATTTTCACCAGTCACCTCTGACCTTGAGCCCCCCAAGAGGTACTGAGGTGCCAGTGTCTTGGTTGTCAGTACTACATTCTGGGAGCAGAGGATTCTACCCACGGAACCTTCTGTTGTGTTCAGCTTATGATGTGTGTGCCTTGGCCATGGGGACTGGTTGCCGTGAGTGGCAGAGCTTGGAGGTAGGGTGGGGCAACTAAGCTCCTTGCCTCTCTTAGCACAGACTCATGGGTAGGACATGTTTGTTTTATTCCCGTTCCATTAGCAGCAAGATACAACCACAGGCTTCTCAGTTCCTAGATTTCAGGTCACACTTGAACTCCAGGCAAGGGTTTCTTCTCTTCTTTTTCCATAGATAGAAATACTAAGCTTGCAGTAAGCCCCTCTGGGCTCCAGTCATTTGTGCTGTTCTATGCTGAGCTGTGGATGTGCTGGGATATTTTCTGCTCTTTGAGCAAGTTGGCTTCCAGTCTGAATATTTCATGCACTCTGTGCATGCTCTGCAGAATAAGAACTCTCGCCAGTAATGAATTCACAGCACACACATTGGCAGCTTTCCTGAACTGTTTACTTTAATAACATCCTCAGCAATTAGCCTGGAAAGTAGAAATTTAAATGGGCTCCACACACAAACATGCCTTTGAATCAGCTAATAACAAGATGGGCCTAAAGAGGCCTGATGTAATTAGACAGGACAATAGTGGAGAGGAAATTAATCATGGAAAGGAGCAGAAAAAGCACAGGGTTCTTTCACTAGAGCTTGAAAAATGGTATAATTCCAGAGGGAAAGGAAAAAGAGTGGAGTAGGAGATGGGCAGAATCAATCAATATCTACTTAGCCAATTCACTGACACTTTTATGATTTATCCAGGGGCCCTGCCAATCACTGGAGATAAAAAAAAAAAAGGGGGAAGAAAGATGAAGCATTTATTTAGTACCTTCTGTGTGGTAGACATTGTATGTTTATTTTAAAAACACTCTATCATACTTAATTTTGATGGTACTCTGCAAGGTAGGGGTTTTACAGGTGAATGATCACTCCAGAGATAGACCAATGGTGCACTGCATCAAAGAATGTGGATGTAGTTGTCATCGAGGAAGCTGTCCCACAGTTCAAGGAGAGGCAGAATATGGTGGTAATGCCACCAGGGTTCAAGGAAGAGAGAGGTCATTACACAATCAGGAAAGGCTTACCACGGGGAGCTGGCTCCTCACATGGGCAGGACCTTAAGCAGGTGAAGGAGGCAAGTGGTATGGTCTTCTAGGAAAATCTCTTCCAAGGCTCTGCGGCATGCTTGTGACTCTGAGGGAGCTGGCTGTGCTGCAGCTGAAAATGGAGATCTCCATTTTGGAAGACAAGTGTTTCTTTCTAGAATTGTGAAAGTGTTGCTTTGTTTCGTCAGCATAGCAAAACGCCTCTATTTTGTTTAACTCCTTTCTGGAAGATGACTTTTAATTTGCAAAGACCTTTTGCATTACTATGTTTGTTTTAAATTTCATCTTTGCAAAGATTCTAATGACAAGGTGACAGTATTTTTACCCTGATTTACGTATGATGAAACCATGGCCCTAAGATATGATCTCATTTGTCCGAGGACTATTGACAAGTGTCCTTTGGTGTTCAAAATGAACATCAGTGTTTCCCAAAGGATTTTTATGACACTCTGTTCACTATTATTATTACTGTTATTGAGGGTTGAATATCCCTTATTGAAAATATTTAGGATCAGAAATCTTCAGATTTCTGATATACATAATGAGATCTTTGGTGATGGAACCCAAGTTTAAGCATGAAATTCACTGTTTATATACACCCCATACACATAGCCTGAAGGTAATTTTATACAACATTTTTAATGCACTTGCATTTTGATTGCAACCTGTCATATAACATCAGGTGTGGAACTTTCCACTTGGGTTGTCACATCAAAAAGTTTTGGAGTTTGGGTTTCAGATGTTCAAATTAGGGAGGCTCAACCTGTATAGCTGTGTACCACTATGCCTGGACATAATACTCTCTTTGTGCTCTAACTTTTCATGCATTTGTTTGCTTTTATATCAAACTATGTAGAAAATAAAAAGTGATATTGCAAAACAAAAATTGCAATAATACTGACTTTGGACACCTGTATTTCTTTGTTCAGTTTTGAGTTCCTGTCTAGTGCTTTTTAATTTCAACCTGAAGGATTCCCTTCAGTACTTCTTGTAGGACAGGTAAGCTGGTAACAAACTTTATATGGGAATATCTTAATTTTGTTTTCAATTTTGAGGAATAATTTAACCATATTGAGAATTCTCGGCAGCTTTTTTTTTTTCAGCACCTCATGTATGTCATTTATTCATTGTTTCTGATAAGAAATCAGCTTTTGATGTTGTTGAGGAATCATTGACAAATTATTTCCTTCCTTCTGCTTTCAAAAATCTTTCTGATTAGTTTGTGGCAGTGCAATTAGGTGTCTCAGTGTGGATGTCTCTGTTTATCCTTCTTGGAGTTCACTGAGTTTCTTGTTTGTGTAGTTTCATGTATTTCATCAAGTTGGAGAGTTTTGAACTTCTGTCTCTTGATGCATTCATTCACTTTCTCTTTTCTTCTCACTTATGAACTCTAACAAGGCATGTACTGATCTGACCCTCCTGATACTGCTGCACAGCTCACATAGGCTCTGTTCCCTTCTCTTTATTGTTTTTTCTTTCTGTTCCTCAATCTGGGCATTTTCTTCAAGTTTTCTGATTCTTTATTTTGTCTGCTGCAACTAGCAATAGAACACCTATGGTGGGTTTTTATTTCAGTTTTTGTACTTTTGAGCACCAGAATTTACATTTAGTTTCTTATCTTTTTAGTTACAGTCTCCATTTGTTTACATATCATTTTCATGGTTTCTTTCAGTTATTTGTCCATGTTTTATTTTAGTTCTTTGAGCATTTATACAGACAAGTCTTTGTACAGTAAAGCTATTACCTGGGCAAAAGCAGTTATGGTCAACTAATTCTTTTGTTTTTGATGGAATATACTTTCCTTTCCTTTATAGTCTTTGTGATTTTATTTTATTTATTTTTTGGCAACTGGACATTTGAATTTTATGATAACTTTAGAAATCAGACTTTCCTCTTTCTCTGGGTTTGCTATTTCTGATGGTTATAAGATATGGCTGTCTTTTACTGACTTTTGCAGACTGTTTTTCACAGGCTGTACTACTTGTTCTATGAGTTATTAAATCACTGATCTTTTCCTTCAGTTTAGCAACTGTTTTGATAGAGAATTCCTTGAACGATAGGAGCATTTTTAACTCTTCCTTTTTCTTAATTCAGTGTATTCTTGGTTTTTGTAATCCTTTGAATATTCCCCAGATTCCTGCAAATAAATTAGTCTGACACTTTCTGCATCTTTTTTTTTCCTTCTGTTTCTCCAGAAGAACAATGTTTGGAGCTGCTTGCTCAAGCATTTTGCAGTCTATTGGCAGTCACTCGGCATCTATTATTTTTGTCATAGAATTTAATGTAGGCTGTGTCACTTAGTAGTTGAAAGGATATTTGATATAGTATTTGAATTTCTCTGTGCCTCAATTATTATATTTCAAAATTAAATAAAAGTATCTTCTAGTAAGATGTGTGGTAAAAATTAATGAAAATAGTGCATTTTAAGTGCTTATGTCTGGCTTATATCCTGTGCTTAACATATGGTAGCTATTATTATTAATAAATCTAATAATGAGCAATAGTAGAATTTGATTTAACTTAAGATTTCACACATCAAACTATTATAAAGAGAGATGCTTTGGAATGATTCATTGAAATAGGTCATTCTATCCCTGATATCATCCTGGACTCCATATTCCTGCATTCAACTTTTTATTAGTTATCCAGGTAAAAGTTTGTAAGAGGTTCCTCCTGTTTAACCCATTCAAATCTGAACTCTTGTTTCCATCCCCCTCCTATGGGATCCACCTCTGCTCCGGCCCTTCAGTATCAGCAACTCCTTCCATTAAGTTGCACAGACCACAAATGTTGGCGTCTGTTTTCACATTTCTCTTTCTTCCACATCTGCTATCTGACCTTTCACTTTTAAAACTCACCAAGACTACTGAGACAACCTAACTCTTTGCTTTCATTCTTCATCTGTACTACTAATGGCACTTCTTAAAGCAGCTAAGGCTTGATAAAAGGATCCTCTTTCAGATCGAAGTAAGACTATGCCATTTGTGTGCTTTCAACCCTCCAGTGACTTCCCACCATAATTATATCTGTAGTCGTTTCTATAAACAACAAGAACCTGCAAGGTGGCCCCCACAACCTGCTCTGTTCTCCTTTTCTCCCTCTCTCCCTGTTCTTGGCTCTAGCAGGTGCTCTTTAGGAAGTCTTTAGGAAGCACTTTGCTTCTCTTTAGGAACTACATCTCTGTCTCAGGACATAGCACTTCCTTTCTCTTTTGCCTGGAAAACTCTTCTCCCAGATATTCACCTATCTTGCTCCCTCTTTATCCAGGTGCCAGCTCAATGTTAGGCCCTTCAAGAGGCCTTTTCTGGCCACCTTCTATAAAGTAGTCATTCACTCATCTCACACCCATCCTTCTTTACGTTATGTTGATTGATGATTACAAGACTATGAAATCTATGTGAGTAGGAACTTTGTTTCACTTGTTGCTATAATTTTAGTATCTAGAACATTATCTGATATACATTAGGCATTGAGTACTTTCTGAATGAAGAAATAAATTCTCCTCTAGAGAAAGTGAAATATGAGTAGCATAATGAATGTAAATAAAATAAGATTTGGAATGAGGCAGAATTTAATTTTGATACCAGTTCTGTTACTTATCAGCTGTGTGATTTCATGTAGCTATTTAGCCTTTCCAAACCTCAGTTTGCACATTGGGAAAGGGGCATAAAATTCTTCCTTTGCAAACTTGTGAAGAGGTTTGATTTTTACACACAGGGATTCCTTGGTACATTATTTGGCAAATAGTAAGTACTGAAGCAATTGCAGTCATTGCCAAGTGCAATGCGTCTTACCCTCAAATGGGTAAGTATCATTTCTTAGTAGGTGGTGGTAAGTTTTGCATCTGGGTTCACAGATACAGTTCTGAGATTGCTTGGTGTCTAGCAATATGGAAGACTTGGTCTTCTTCAAATCAGCTATTTTCCAGTGGTTATTTTCTCTTGGATATTGTCTTTCCTTCTTGAAGTAGGTACACTGTGGTTCTTTAATCTATGGAGAATTTCAAAGAAGATAAACCCAGTAAATTGATAAAAGGAAGCTAGCTTGCTGCTATGAACATGCTTTTGAATCTTCAATTTAGAAATCAAATCTCATTTGATCATAATTAACTTCCTCTTAAAATTCAGGTATTCACAATATTCTTGGTGAAGCCTTGAGAACTTAGCAAAATTCTGCAGCCACACTGAGAAAAACCTGTAGTAAGGATGACTTAATCACAATGCAGCCAACAGGAAATAAAACAGATTACATAAACCACACTCTCTGTTCAACCCTGTTACTTTATAACCACTGCTGCCACAGACAAGTCCTCTGCCAGGGATGATATTATACTCGATCTAATTCCAGGGATGGGAAATGGAGATGCATTGATGATTACAGGACTAGCTTGGTGCATAGCCAGGTGCAGATGACCGTGACTTAGTGTTTGATTCTGACATGCTGGTTTTTTTTTTCTTTTTCTTTTTTTCTGAGATTCTGGAATGCCATCCCCTCTGCCCCTCCTGGTTGCAGTCTCTCCTGCAGACTCTTACCTCCCATTATGTGATATTAAAGAACTCTCAGCAATCAGTCTTTCAGACACACATGAGGTAAGGATTCTGATATGACTGCCCAGGGGTTTGGCTTCAAGGCACTAAATTTGCACTAGAAAAAATATAGAAGAAACATTGCAAAGTACACCAAATTTCACAAACTGCAGAACCAGAGGGTAAATGAAGGATAAATGTTCTTAATCTTTTCTTTTACAGTAATAACACTGCACCATCTATAATGTGGAGTGAAGAAAGCAAAGTGCTCCATGACTTGGCAGGTGATCTGTGTCTGCTAAGTTTCTGTTTCACACGAGATGTGACACATGCTTCCTACTCAATATTTTCCCTGGGCCCTTGTGTGTTACCTTTTCCTCTGACTTTGAATCAGCTGCCATGTTAGTGAGGTACATTATCTTGGTGATCGTCAACAACTGAAGCAGAGGAACAGCTGCCAGGCAGCCAGCAGGGTGGGGACAGAGGCTGCTCTCTTAACTATTTCTCAACCTCTTTTGTGACAGCTTCCTGTATTCTAGGCTGTGGGATCAATGTGACCATGCCCCTTCTCCTTAATCCTGCAGCAAGAAAGCCATGTATGTACCTTAGGGCTGCAGAAGATACTTCATATTTTTATCAGAGTAAAACACTGTGCTAAAATCCCATACCTGAAACATAAAGAAAAAAAAAAGCAGATCTTTTATGTCCCTGCAAAAACTCCTGTATCTTTCTCTTTGTTTTTCTTTGTAACCAAACTGGAGATTCAATGTAGCATTTAGCTCAGGGCCCAGGACTTTCCAGGGACATGGGGCTTATTTAAATAAGAGCTACTTTTAACAACTATATTTCAGTTTTTCACTGTGTTTTAATCAGGAGACTGGGATATTTTGAAGAAAATGATGAAGTTTGAGTGGAAACTCAGCTTAGATCCTACATTAATTGGTTTTCTGTTGTCCTCTTGTTTCCTGTTGTTTACTTTAAACTGAAATGAATCAAAAAAAGGAATAAAACATAAGTAAATCAGGTGTAGGCACTTGACCAGACATGCATAAAATGCAGTTGGTATCTAAAACTATTTTTAAAAACACGCACAGACTGTGATGAACAGATTTCAACTCTGTGCTAAGCACTTTGCATATATTATTCATTTATTCCACAAAATAACTTTGGGAAAAAGAAATAGTAAAGCACAAAGCATGGAGATGTGTTTTACAAAGTTTTTAAATGCTTAATAAGATAGTTGACTATATGGATGACAGAATGCCTTGTACCTCATATGATTTATGCTTTTTGATATTTTATTTCCTTGAAGGAAGTGCAAGCTTGTCGAAGTCGAGTCACTTTCTCAAGAACTTACCCCTGGCCGGCAGTGGCAAGACTGTCCCAGGACCAAGTTAGGATGGGCTGCCCCTGGGAAAAAGACTTTTAGGACCCCAAATTCCTCTGATTTTATTACAAAAAGAGTTTTTCAGTTCACAAAAACTATATGGAACATAGACTAGTAAGCTAGTAAGAACCTGCTTATTTCTCTTTGGGATCATTCACCTGTAATAAGAGAAAAGAACATACAAGATCTAAAAATTCTTTTTTAAAAATCTCTTTCCCTTTTGAGTTAGACTTACTCATTTTCTATGTATATGTCTATTAGTAACTTCTAAGGTGAATGATGTATAAAAATATTTCCAGAAGCATTGTTCATAATAACCCAAATAAGAAAAACAACACATTTCCATCAACAGAAATGGTACATTTGAATGTATTTTATATAGGGCAACATAGCACACTGATGAAAATGAACGTCTGCTAACCATCCATTACACAAACACAGTGAGGAAACTCAAAAATATAATATTGAGCAGAGGAAACCAGACCAAAAATGCATGCTGTAGCGTTCCATTTATGTAAAGGTCAAAAATAAGCAATGCTAAACTGTATTATTTAGAGATTCACACATAAGTATTAAAACTATCGTGAAATGCAAGGGGATGATCACCATCCAAGACAGGTCGGGGTTACTCCAGGACACAGGTGAGAGTCTTGTTAAGAATGGTGTGTTGAGTGTCCTTAAGTGCAGTATTCTTTCTCTCTTTGGAGGTGACTTTAGGGAGCCTTACTTCCAATAACTTATTAAACTGTGAATTTCTATTCTATGCACTTTTCTGTATGCATATTTTATATTCCACAATAGAAAGGCTTAAAAAAGAATGGAAATTTGTTCTACTAACACGTTTCTTCACAGGGAAGGTGGGCTGCAAGCCTTGCTCCCCAGCCTTTGTCATCATTGTCCCCCCCAACCAGAGATACTGATATGGTGAAGCCAAGCTGTGCAGCTGCAGAGGTTTCCCTACTGTCTTCTGGGGGAAAAGCTGAAGAGATTGGGGAAATGCCTGGATCTTTCCCTCTTACAGAAGGCAGAGAAAAAAAAACCTGGAAATGATAATGTTTGATATCACTTTAATGAAGGGACAGTGAAACATCTTAGCCACTTTGTCTCTCAGGATTTTTAACTTCTCTCTTGCACCCACAGAGAGAACCAAACTACATTCAGATGAGAAAAGCATCCCTATTCTCAGCCAGCCCGAATACCAAGCCAGCCTGGGTTTTTAACCCATGCTGTTTCCATTACGTGATCCTTAATCATTACTGTGCACAGTGGCTCACTGTGATGTTGAGTGTGTCGGCCCCCATTTCCCTAGAGCGTGAGAGGCTGGAGTAAGTTGACATGAGAACAGCATATCAGGGACAAAAAAACATGCAGCACTCAGAATGGGGACCAAAGGAAAGTAGCCAAGGAGGCTAAGGGATGGAAGGAAAGCCAGGGTTAGGAAGTAGGAAGCTGCATCTGCTAGGAATGTTTAAGTGCAAAGTTAAGGCCCTGGGGATCTGTGTTGGGAAAAACATGGCATTTGTAGTGAGGTCCCCACCCCCTTCCTCTTCCCTCCACCCCTTCGTTACCTGGCAGAAACTATTTTGCCCTTATCTCTAATTTTGTTGAAGAGAGAGTATAAGCAATAATAGGAAGGAACAAGGGTTTTTGCTAGTTGAGATAAGGATAGCTATACAGGGCATTGACTCACATTGATTTCCTGTGCGTGGGTGTTACCTTCTAGGTTAATTCTTTTTGATCTCACCTTTTCTCTAGTTCCTGGTCCCCTTCTCCTATTGGCCTCAGTTGCTTTTAAGGTATCTGCTTTAGTTTCTCTGCGTTGAGGGCAACAAATTTTGTAGGTGTCTTACTTATCCTCATACCTCCCTTGTGTGCTCTCGCTTTTATCTTGTGATCAAAGTCCAATCCCCTTGTTGTGTTTGCCTTTGAGCTAATGTCCGCATACAGTCTTAATTTCAGTGAGCCTAAGGACACAGATTAGACAGACCATGCAGATGATACTCTTTTTATAATTTAGTTCTTATTTTGGTCATTTGAAATTTGTACATACTTTAGAGGCTAGTTGTCCTTCATGACTTGTAAATAGAATTTATACTACCACTCCCCTGTTTTCTCCCTCATACCTACTCCAAAAGAACGGTACAGTGATGTCTCTTCATTAATTCTTCTGAATCCTCCTCTCTGTATCTCTAAATATCATACTTCAATAGTATTTCTCAATTTTATTAGTCATCCAATTGGTTTAAGCATTAGGTAATGAATTTCCACTCTGAAACTCCTCATCACTAGCATGTGAACAGCTTGTCACCCTGTCTATTTTCAGTACTGTAATTTTTGTCACATGGACTCCAGACAGATTTCTGTCCCCACCACTCATCTGGTTCAGTGGGGGTGGAAACAGGGAATTTGTATTTCAAACAAGTTTTCAGGTGAAATTGGTGATGCTGTGTGAGTGGTCTAAGGATCTCACTTTAGGAACCCCCCTTACATCCCCAACCCCGCAACACTGTCTTCAGATTGTAAAAATACTTGGCAGCTGAGTCCTGTAGTACACAATAACTCCTTTCTCTTTATCAATTTTCATTGTTCTTTCTGGAATTTGCAATGGCCTTTTTTTACATTTGATTAATTTTTTATGCTCCTATCATTAGTTTATACTGTTCTCAAAATGGCATAAATCTTCTTTCAATATATTCAGACTCATTATGTATTTTTTCAATATGATCTTTTTAAAAAATTAAGATCCCAGAATTTTTTGATCTGCTGTTTCTTCCCCCACCAGCTGCCATCTTGGCATCTCCAATCCCCCCAATCCTGGGATTCTTGGCTTCTCCCTTGTGTTGTAACTCTGTTTTTATGGATCTTGCATCTTTTTGACTTTTGCTGGATAGTATGAGTCTGAAAATGTCTTTTATTCTCTGTCCTCATCCCTGGTCAAATGTTTGGCTGAACAAACTTTATTGAATGAGAAAATAGCCTTACCTGAGAAGTGTAAATGGAAATAGTTTCCTCTTTTACTTTATGGAGACTCTTAGGAAATATTTGAAATCCCTTTAATATATAAAGTCCTACTCAAATTTCAATGATGATTATTAAAGAAACACATTTTATTGAACAGGTGCAACAGCACAAGACTGCATTGTACTGGTCAGTTTCACAGTGGCATGCCCTTCACAATATATGTGCAATTATGGATGCCATGCTTCTGTAAAGTTGGGAGTGCTTCTGGAATATATGAAACTCTCATGTGGAGGAGCAGGTGGATTCAATGGAGTGGAGACTGAGGGTGGGTTTGGGGAGGGGGAGGAGGTAAGTAATGTGTATTTCAGCTTTCCATCAGAGGAGCTTTCTGTCAACTAGAAATTTCAAAGAGATGAACTGTGTTGATAGCAGGTGGGTTTTCTGTCCCCAGACACACTGAAGCAGAATTTTGCAGGAATATTGCAGAGGAAATTTCCTGTTAGGGATAGATTATGATATTATATTAGATGCTCTGTAGAATCTTTCATTGTCTTGAAGATTATAGTTCTTATAGAATTAGAGATTTCAAAGCTATAATCACTATTCCACATGCTAGAAAACAGTCATAAATGCTCCCAGTCAAATTTGCTTGGGATGTTTTATAAATGTCATTTGAAATGAATCAACAAAAGGGAAAATCATCCTATCCTATCAAAACCCTAAAGCTGATTCTGTCTTCAGAAAATGGAATTTGATAACTGCTTTGAAAGGTCAAAGTCCCCCTCCAGGACAGTGTTCCTTCATTGAGACCAGTCTTTTATTTGATCTTTTCTTGGAGAAATGACAGGCATTTGGGGAGCATGGACAGGAGGATGGTGTGTTTCCAGTAAAAGGCAAGGGCTTGCTGCCCAGAAGACAGGTTGATTTGCATTTTATCTGCAGTGCATCACTCATTTATGTGCAGCACTATAGTGCTGCCGGTCTGCCTAGACACAGCCTTGTCCTTTAAGACAGGTGGCATTCATTTGTAACCACTCAGTGTGGTTTAGTTGACAAGCCAGAACTTTTTCCTTTTTTACCAAGACCCCAAGGACAATCTTTAGCCCTTCAAGGTCACTTAAGAAGGGAGCTAAAATAAGAACATATCACTATGTTTTTGTTTGAGCAAGGATTTGAAGGATAAAAATACACAAGAAGTATAAAGCAGAACCTTTAAAGATGGAGTTATATTTCCATTAGGTGTAAGCCAAGTGAGCTATCAGCACTGTTTTCTTTCATCTACGTTGTTGAAATCCAGGTGCTCCGGTGGATTAAGAAAGTAAGATATCTAGCTGTGAAAGATTTTCAGGGTCACTTCTGACTAATCCATTCCCAATGCCTGGTAGAATAAGTACTGCAGTAAAAGGCTATGTACTGTTTTAAAATGAAGCCTCTCTCAGAGGTGAGGTAAGAGAGTCAGATCTAAGGGTGAGGTAAGAGAATCCACAAGTCCACGAAGGTACCGGTGACTGATGATGCTGCTGAAATTCAATTCCTTTGAATTTCAGAAACATCCTTTAATTGTGTGGTGGACATTTACCTATTAATGTGTCAAACGAACTAAAAATTAACTTGTTTTGGGTAATAAAATAAAGGATTGAAAAGTCTTACTTTCTCACTTCATCTTTGGAGGGGTTCTTTATGCATAAAGTGTGGGAATCAGAGTACTATTTTATGATGGATTGGCAAATTATGAAACACATCCTTACTCAGCCCTCTCTGTTAAGACTGATTGGAGATGTGTAATTGAACGTTTGACTTCCTCCATTGAAATTTCTTCTTCCCTCTCTGTCCTGAACCTGATGGCTAAGGCTTCAAAGTGGACTCTGTACCAATTACCATGGCAGCAACCCCAAAGAAGACTGGGTTCCTGCTCTTAGCAATTAGACACTGACAATATATACATTTTGTTCCCATACGGAGACCAGAAGTACCAAAATGGGGAAAACTTGACTTTGCTCATGAGTTCCCCTTCCATTGAAGGCCTTTCTTTCATCACCAGATGGATTTCTACTCATTCACCTAGATTAAATTTAAGTGTTGCCTTCTCTGTGAAAATGTCCTGGGGGAGTAAAAAGAGGGGCAGTAGCCTGGGTCTTCCCCTTCCTTTCTGCATTGTGAGTGGCTTTTCAGCAGTAACTGTGATCTGATCCCTCTGAAACTCTGCCTTCACTGGACATGGTCAGTCTGGTTCCAGTTTCATGTGATGATTCCAACTTTGGTACAGCATGGTGTTAATTGCCTAGGGCTGCTGTAACAAGTTACCAACAACATGGTGACATGGAACAACTGAAATCTAGTCTCTCTAGTTCTGGTGGCCAGAGGTCTGAACTCAAGGTGTCAGCATTGTGGTCACATTCCCTCCAGCAGCTCCAAAAATCTTCCCTGCCTTTTCCAGCTTCAGGTGGTCTAGACATGCATAAAGGAGAGGCACCATCACTCTAGCTCCATGCTCTGGTGCCCTTCTTTTCTCTTTCTGTGACTTCCCTTTTGTATCTTATAAGGACAATTGCCATTGGATGTAGGATCTATCTGAGTGAGTAATCATAATGATTTCTTCTCAAGGTCCTTACATCTGAAAAATAATCCCTTTTCCCAAAAAATGGAGTAGTCACTGAATCCAACTTTTCAGATTTGTAATTTTTTTAAAACCACTATTCATCCCACTTCAGCTACCTCCTCCCCTTGTTTTGCCTCACTCATGGTGTTAGAAGCTGTCTGCCACGAATAATCTCTTCTTACTCTCCTCCTCTTATGCATAGTAAACTAGTTACATTTGATTTTCTTGGTTGTAAATACTTGGAATGGTGACAGTGAGATCCTGCTGTGTACACAGTGACTATTATAAGCTTCCGTTATTCAGCCTTACTACAACAGATTCCCATGATTTGTTGACATGGGTACATCTATTGGCATGCTGTGGAACATTTGTTATTTTTCTTTTTATCCCCAGGGCCTAGGGCAGTGCCTAGTATGAAAAGTGTTCAATAAATAATGGATTATGAATAGTGATTTGAAAATGAATGAGGAAAAGATGTTAATAAACCTGAAATATGAATGTATAAAGTATCCATAGAACCATTGAGAGGAAAAAAGTGTAGTCTTCTCCAAAATAGCAGCTCTTGGAGAGAAAAAGCTTCAATATGGATAAACAGCACAACCCACAGTGTGGGTTCATCAATTTTTAGCTAGCTTTTGCTAACTTCTTTTCTCAGAGATTCCTTTGATCTAATCCTTAATTATTTTAGTGGTCACCGCAAATAATTATTTCATATCAAATGTCTTCTGAATTTCTCTTCTGGTTACCCAGAGTCAAACAAGCAGTTTCTAAGAACTGTTAGATAGCTTCTTTAGAGGCATGTGTGCTCTCCATGGATATTTATGTCATTGCTCAGAGTTCAAAGTCTTCTATACAATGCTGCTCAGCTAATCTTCTTGAAATAAAGCTCTAGTTATTTCAGTCCCATTTTGAGACGTCTCCAGTGCCTTTCCATTTTTAACCAGAATGGTGCAAAATCCCTGCCTGATGTTCACATCTGTCTTTTCCACTCTTCTACTCTTGGTTGGCTGTCATGAGATGTTACAGCGATTGTTTGAAGGCCCATGATCAGGGAGGGTCCCAGCAGGGCTGGGTTCTTGGTGAGACTCCCATTGCTGCTTACACGGTGTCTTCTTGACACTCTGGTGACTTAATTGCCTTTCAAAGTCTCCATCTCTAAATAATATCCCATTTGGGCATGGGTTTCAACATGTGAATTTAAGGGATGGAGGCACAAACATTTAGACCACTGTGCACACTCTGGTCTTTTCTGCTACGTTCGTACATGGCTGGATTATTGACCATCTGTCAAGATCCCTATTGTTTTCAGATGTAGATGTCTTTGTACTTTAAGTCTATTGTCTGAGAAAGTTTGATACCAATTCTGAATGATCAAACTTTCTGTTTCTAAAGTCATTATAATGACCTGATTAAGTCTTTGGAGCGAGACAGATTTGATTTTTTTTCTTTTTTTTTTTTTTTTTGTGGCACTGGAATTTGAGATCAGGGCCTCATGCTTGCTCTACTGCTTGAGCTATGACTGCAGTCCCACGTTTGGATTTGAATCCAGGTTCCACTTATCTATTGACATGAACTTGAGAAGTTCATTATTATCTTAGAATATCTGTTTTCTTCTCTGTAAAAATGAGCATATTTACAATTGCATTACAGTTTTGTTTTTATGCCTAAAAATACATAGATATGATATGCTTGTCACACAACTATTTAAAGATGCTCTTAACCTAGCATTACATCACAGGTAAGTTTCTGATCTTCCAGACAGGATTCTTAAGATTCCAGACAGAATTCATTTTCTTTTTAGGGCTCTTTCATATTCATATTACCTAATATTAAACTGATTTATGTTTTTAAATCTAACCCATTCCAGTTAGTAAAACTTTCTTGAATACAGTAAGTTTTTTCTAACAATGTCTCTAATTAGTAACAATGTCCTTTAGAACCTACTATGTATCAGAACTCTGTGTCTGACACATAGTAGGCATTCAATAAAAATTTGTCAAAATGAGTTAATTATTAATCTATTGAACTGATAAATTGCTGGATGTTTCTGCTCTTGTTCTGCTGGGTCCTGCTTGGCACATTAATCTTTGAGTCTTAGATAATGTAAGCCCTGAAGCTGTGGTGTCTCAGCGCTGTTGTGTTAATGAGGTGACTCAGAGGATTGGAAATGCATGCTGCTTAACCCTTTGCTATCCACCAAAAATCCCTTCTATTTTCTCTATTTAGCTGACAAAATACTGGCATGAGAACGTGGAGGGGTTTTAGAAGGAAGTTTCTGAGGCACTGAGGATCATGTCCTGCAATTTCAGAAGCATCAATTCCTTTTGCCAAAGCTGATGAGTGTGGGATTTCTTATAACTGTTAATTAGTTTGGGCCACTAATGCACTTAGAGGCAAATAATAACCTAAATTACTTTTTCTTTTAAGTAAAGCAAGTCAAAATGGTTTAGGTTCAGAGAATTTAAAAAGATTATATCTTCATGCTTAATCATCTATACATAAAAATAATTATTTGACTATAGTGGAACCAAAAAATTCCTAATGCCTGGTGTTTTGATTGTCCCTTTTTCATGTTTAGATGTGTAGAGGTGCTATGTCATATAGCCTCACTTATACAATACATCTAGGTTCTCATATATGCACTCTGATGTTTGCACAATGTTGAAATTACCTAACGATGCATTTCTCAGAGCGTGTCTCCATTGTGACACAATCTATAGTCTTTCCTGACTGCCTTCTTTCATCTAGGAAATCGTTTCAAAGATTTCTCCATGCTATTGCATCTATCAGTACTTTATCCTGTGTTATTGCCAAATTAGACATACATGTTTTGTTTATTCATTCATCAATTGATGGACATTTGAGGCGTACCCATTTTTGTGCTATGAATGTTGTTATGAACATGTACAAGTCTTTGCGTGGACACGTGTTCATTTCCCTCTGGGTTGACACCTGGAGAATTGCTGGGTCACGTGTACCTCTACGTTTAACACTATAGAAACTGTCAAAAATATTCTCCCAAGTGATTCCACCAATGAGATCTTAACTTCCAAGGTCAGTACTGGTCTTTTGTTAGCTTTTATCACCGACTACACTGTATCATTTTGCACTGATGACATATTTAACTTACTACTTCCTCTTTCTTGGCTTTGTGATGCTTGTTAACATTCTGGAGTTTTTTTCCCCCTTTGTTTTTTCTGTGACTCCATTTCGCTGCAGGCAATATTTGTCTCTGCCTCTTCTTTCTCTGTGTCTTGGCAGTTTCTTTTACCAAAATATATTTTGCTTCTCATTCTTGTGGCGATTTCTCTCTAATTAGTTCTCATTTGATTTTGAATCTCTCAAGAGCTGCAGCTTCACAGCTCAGATTGTCCTCTCAGTCCTTTATGAAGCTGTTTGGTTTCAAATGAATTATGCTCACAAAAGGGCCCATCACTGGCTCTGCAAAGCCATTCTTTCTGTTTCTCTTTCTCCTTACTGTCCTCTCAACACAGACTCAAAATTTCAGAAACATGCTTATTTTGTGTGTTAATCTCACTCAGAGATAAACTCTATTCTCTCCATTAGCCCCCACCACTTCATCTCCCTTCAGCCTCCTCATTGCTCATTTTGACCTCCGTATGTCTCCTTCATGGGTCTACTTTTTAATGTTTGTTTTCCCTCTTCAATTATTTTTACATTCTACATCTATACCTTCAAGCACATTCCTGTAACTCCTGTCTTAAAAATCTTCAGAGGTTCTATATTGCCATCTAAATAAAGAACAGCATCTTTAGCTGTGCACCTGTCTCCAATGAATTTTCCTACCCTTGCCTCTACTGTCCTTCTGTACGCACACACTTGGGGCAGGCTTGGTTGTCTTTGTTTATCGCTTTGTGTTTTCCTGTCTCCAGCTTTGTCCATGCCTCTCCTTGGGATGCCCTGCCACATGGTGTCCATGATCTCACTAGACTGAATTTATCACTGTTTCCTCTCAACTCTCACAATGTCATTTTCAATTATGTATTACAGTCATTTGGTACCCATCTAATCTTCCCTTCTCAAATCAATGGTTTCTGAGGGCAGAAACCATGGTATATTTATCACAATTAAAGCAGCTAGCATTTCCTGAGTGTTTGCTATGATCTACGCAATGAACTAAATATTCTGTATGCAGCATCCTCCTTAATTATCAAAACCTCTGAAGTAAGTATTATTTTTAATCCTTTTTTTTATAGATGAAGCAATTATGCTTGGAAAAATCAAAGAGCCTCCCCAAGGCTACAAAGTTCCTAAGTTACAAAGCTAGAATTTGAGCCTAGACTGTTGGACTCTAATGCAACTAACTACAAGTGCATCACTTTCTCCACAACGCCTAGTTTAGTCAGTGCCAGTTAAAGGAATAAAATATTGTCAGTGTGTGCTGCTGAAAAGAGGCATAAGGCTTAGGAGTTAGACTTTAGTTCAAAGTGAAACTCCAGAACGTTCTCGAAGTAAATTATTTATCGTGTCTCAGCTGTTTACTATTTATAAGGTAGAGGAAAGAAATAATAATCCCTACCTCACATGGGTGTCCCGAAGACGAAATGAAACAATGTATGTGACAGCATCTATCGGCAGGTTCTCAGTACATGTTCATTGATAGTAATTGAAATACAATCCTATTTTTACTACTCCTCTGTGGATAGCAAGATGAAGACAGGAATGCTACCTGCAATAGCCATAACAAGTTCACAAAAGTCACCACACCAGGAAATAAATTTTTTATCCACTGTGCAGTCATCTGTAGTTTTTGACCTAAAATGGAAATAGCAAACTACATGGTATTTTTAAATAGGATGCTATTTTTACTTCACACACATCTCAATTTCTATAAATCTCTCTTTTATCTATATATATATCTATTTACTATATTAATACTTAATCATATTATGCTACTATTAAATTGACAAGGTCAGCCTGTCACTGGGTTTCTAGGAGTGATGTGTTCATAGCTCAGTCTTCACTATTTCAATGACTTTTTTTGTCTGGACTTTGACTCTGTTCTTCCTATAGCCTTTCGGTGGCCTCAGCCATGGAAGTAAAATGTGATCCTCTTCCTTGCCACTTTGTTTTTCTATGTAAGTTCCTCTTCTTTTTCTTGATGACCACAGTGATTCATCATGGCATTTCAAATACTTCCAAATATTGGTCTATACAAGAACATTGTCTCCTCTAGCTAGGTCTTCTATCACATAAAAATTTTAAGTTATAATAGTATGTGAGTATTAGTGAATACTAAATTATATTACCATTAATATTATTTTCATAAAATAAATGGCCTTTGACATTCAATAAGACCTCTTCACTATCAGTGATAAAGGAATCTTGATTCTGATACTGACTTTTTATATGAAATAGTCCTCTTTTCAATAACTTTTCTCCATAAAAATAAAAACTGGTTTAAGAGTCCTGAGTAAAGACAGATAGTTCTTAAGTGAGGTGGAAGACAAGGGGAAGAAGGAGAATGAATGTGACACAGAAATGGTTAATTTTCTGCTTGCTCCAGGACAGTCTAGTGTGGGTAACGTACATTAAGATGTGATAACAAAGATGAACTTTATCAATGTGCTCCCAAGTTCATGACTGTAGAATTATAGACGGATAATTCTTGTTGCAATTCCTATTCTATTGATACTCAGGAAAACCCTGCAGTATCCATCTTTTCAAATCACAATGGCATATGAAATTCTTATGTGCTGTCTTGATTTATTTGTTTTGGGTTTTATGTATTCTAATGGGAGGTCTAAAATTCAATCTTCATATCCTGGAGGGATTTCATAAATGCAGGGTGTAATTTGGAAAATTGAATAATTTTTTAAAAGCTTTGTGCTTTAGCTGCGTTAGAAAAAAATCTGCAGTAAATGTTCTAACCATCTCTATTCAATATTAGTAGCTAAAGCACGTAACAGTTAAACCTCATTTCATAATTTCAAGGAAGTCGTTGACATGACAAGGAGACAGTTTTAATTGCCTGTGGAATAGACAAGACCTTTCTATAAGGAGCGACAGTGTAGAGTTGCTTGCTCATTTCATGAGGTACCTTTTGAAAGACTTGATGCTGAGTATGTTGTAGGTGGAAAAGGGCTGAATGGGGGAGCTCTAGTAGTGTTCCTGATCCCCAAAGACATCTATGTTCCCATCCAGGCCTGCTAATGTCTTTCAAACACAGCACCCCATGTAACCTCTTTAGAAATAGCAAGCTGCAGTAGCACTCACCAAAATGACACAACACACACAGACCTGGAGACTGCAGGGGAACCCTAGTGTGTCCGACAACTTCATTTTACTTAAATTGATAACATTTCTTGCTCGATCTGAGATCTGCTCATAATGAATGATTTCTGTGCATATCATTACCTTGGAAAAATTCTGTGAAAAGGTAATGAGGAGGGCAAGTGTCTCTAAAGTTAAAGACAAAATAAGATTCCACTTTTATTTATATTTTTATTATCGTTTGGACTAGCAAAAAAAGACTGATGCTGATATTATGCTAGATTCTGTGCATATGAACAAAATATAGACAAACAAGAATAAGGAAGGCCAATCCAGTACTTCACAGCTGACTAAGCACTTTTCCTAGCATTACTTAGTTGATTTGTACTACTTTGCCAGGAAGTAAATCAAGCAGCTCTTCTCCCACCTTTCAGACTTAAAATGTAGGAGAGATTTATACACATTCATTTGGAAATTAAATGGAAACTTTGGAACTTAAAAACAAGTTTCTTTTTTTTTTTTCATTTTTCTTTTATTATTCATATGTGCATACAAGGCTTGGTTCATTTCTCTCCCCTGCCCCCACCCCCTCCCTTACCACCCACTCCGCCTCCTCCCTTCCCCCCCCTCAATACCCAGCAGAAACTATTTTGCCCTTATTTCTAATTTTGTTGTAGAGAGAGTATAAGCAATAATAGGAAGGAACAAGGGTTTTTGCTGGTTGAGATAAGGATAGCTATACAGGGCATTGACTCACATTGATTTCCTGTGCGTGGGTGTTACCTTCTAGCTTAATTCTTTTTGATCTAACCTTTTCTCTAGTTCCTGTTCCCCTTTTCCTATTGGCCTCAGTTGCTTTAAGGTATCTGCTTTAGTTTCTCTGCGTTAAGGACAACAAATGCTAGCCAATTTTTTAGGTGTCTTATCTATCCTCACCCCTCCCTTGTGTGCTCTCGCTTTTATCATGTGCTCATAGTCCAATCCCCTGAAAACAAGTTTCTTGATCACAGATCTTGCTCTTTGTCAAAAATTTTATTCTGCTTCAGGGAGAATAGAAACCTTGTTGGGCAGACATTGTTGTTTGCAGAGGAAGAACCTCTGTTTAGTGCTAGGTTGAGCTTTTGCTGGGCAGCAGTTTCAGTGGTGTGCACACTGCTCAGGCTATTGAGGAAAGCTGAAAAGAAAGTGCCTCTCTCTACAAAGAGCAAAATACAAGAGCTTCTATAAAAATTAACTTTGAAAACCTTGTGCTTCCCTGAAAATAATTCTCTAGGTTTTTATGGCTTTACTAAACATTGAGTGTTACTGGCACTAATTGAATAAAAACAGTGCACAACAAGATGCTTTTTATGAAGTTCCGTTTGCTCCTATTATCCTAATCATACAAGGCTGTGTTAATCATAGTTTGCTTTAGAAAATAGGAATTAAAACATTATTTCTGGAAATACATGCTTTATACCTAGTTTTAGACACTGAGGATGCCGAGGTGAATGATGTGACGATTTCCCTCAAGTGGTTCAATTCTAAAGCAGATACAGTGTGTGATTTCGAAATTCTGTTATGACCAGAGAACAATAATAGTTACATAAGAGTGGAGACAGTACCTGGAAATATCAAGAATAGCTTTCCAAAGTAAATAATTCCTGACTGGAGTTTAGGGAATGTTTGCAGAATGCTATGGTCTTTCCAGCCAAGGGGTAAAGGGGATGTATAGCAGGTTGTTTATTCTTCCTAGATCTTTATATTACAGCAATAAATAAAGTTTGCAAGGTATAGTTGAAAGATGGTCATGTTAGGCCTGAGTACAGCTGACTTCTACATCGAAATGCTTGTGATTTAGAGTCTCTGGGCATCAACATGGGCTAGATTATTTCAAGGTTTCTTCTATGTATGATGCAGTGAACTTTACTGAATAAATCCCAGTATTTTTTTTTTCTTCTGTTACTGGGGTTGAACTCAAGGCTTTGTGCTTACTAGGCAGGCACTGTACTGCTTGAGTCATGCCTCTAGCTCTTGATCTTTTTGCTTAGGAGATATGGTCTTGCATTTGCCCAGACTTGCTGGGACCACAATCTTCTTGTTTTAAGCTTTCTGCCAACTCTAAGATGACAGGCACACACTGCCATTCTCAGCCTTTTCCCATTGAGATGGGGTCTTGCAAACTTTTAGCCCAGGCTGGCCTCAAACTGAAATCCTTCCAATCTCAGCCTCCAATTAGCTGGGATTATAGGTGTGAGCCACCAGGGCTGAGCTTAAATTCCAGCATTTTAAGAACATACATTCTAGGGTAAAACTGAATGTATGTGTGAATTCAAATTTGACCACTTCCTTCCATTTTAGTGTAAGTTCCTTAATCTGTCTAAGTCTTTGTGTACTAATCAGTAAAGAGAAAATAATATGAACCTTTTTGAGCAATTGTAAGGATTTATGTAAGGTAATGTGCATAGAGTGAAGAAAGTTCTAGACTTATGTTTATTGCAGCCATTATCTTTTAGCTCTAACATTTAGGACAGAATTTAATAGACTGGGGCAGTTGGTAAACAATTAAGTAGATTATGCTAAAATAAATTTTTGTGCTTCATCAAATGTGTGCCTATTGGGCCTACACAAGTCACACGTGAAATAGCCTTAACATACCGTGGTGCTACTAGGAGTCAGTCCCTTCAACATTACTGACAAGTGAGCTCCGCTATCCCAGTAAAGGAGTAAGGCCAGTGTTGTGGGTTTGATCCCATTAGGACACTTAAGTTTTCAGCCACTAGACACTGGATACTGTTGGGCAATAGACTATAACTACATCAATTTATAGCTGTGTCAAATCGCAAAAATCTTGCTTCTTGTAGGTCTTAAGCCAGTCAGTTCAGATTTACAATTACCAAACTTTGACCCCCTTTGGACTCTCTTTTCCTGCTTTTTAATCTTGTTGCACTTATCACTTTTTAACTACTGTATAATTTACTGAGTTATGACTTTTGTTTTCTCCATTCAGTGAGAATGCAGGGAGTTCTGTCCATTTACTTACTACTATATCCCTAGTCTTTGATTAGTCACAGATTCATTATAAATGCATTGAATAAAGCTATGTCACATGAAAATGGATATGAATCAAGGAGCTGCCAAAACTTTCATCAAGAAGCAGACAAGGGTTATTTTATAGCAGGAAATATAAAGCTACCAAAAAGCAAATGGCTTCTGAGTTATAGTAGCCAGTCTTCCAGGTGTGACTTTTCTTTCTCAAAGGTCTGTAAAGTCCTGTTTCACACCAGAGAATTTATCTTAGTAAAGACTTATTTGCAGGAGTATTGTAAGGTTTAAGTTACATGTAAAATAGCCTTAGTGTACTGATGGGTTTGGTAGGGAGCCAGCCCCTTAGGCATTACTGGAAGGTGAGCTCCATTACCCCAGGGAACAAGAATGGCCAAGGCTGTGGGCTTGATTCCCCTTGGGACACTTAAGTTGACACTACAAGAGAATTGGTCAGGGAAAAAAATGCAGTGGCAAAATTTCTGACTCCTGAATTCCGTTCATTTGCAAGAATCTGTTAAAATTGCTGAAGACAGGACAAATAAACACCTAAGTAGAAATTATAAGGGAGAAAGTCACTGTACAATAAGGCCTACAATAGAAATTGTATAGGTTGAAAACTGAGGATTTTTGGACTCTGTTATGAGTCACTGATCACCTAAGAGCCCTAACCTCTTTATTTTTAACTGGCTGGGAATTCAGGGGCTGCTGACACTGGTAACACCTTCAGGAGAGTGGATTCTAGCTCTGTCTTTCAATGGATGAGGGATCTTGATACATTATCAAATCTCTGAGTCTCAGGCTCTTCCCTTGTAAAATGGAGAAATAGCCGGGCATCGGTGGCTCATGCCTGTAATCCTAGCTACTCAGGAGGCAGAGATCAGGAGGATGGCAGTTCCAAGCCACCCCAGGCAAATAGATCGTGAGACCCTATCTCAAAAAACCCTTCACCAAAAAATAGGGCTTGTGGAGTGGCTCAAGGTGAAGGCCTTGAGTTCAAGCCCAAGTACTGCAAAATAAATAAATAAATAAAATGGAGAAATAAAGTTTCTATTTTACAGAAAGAGTGTGAGGACAAAGAAGACACCATGTGTGTGGACTTGCAGCCAACATTGCTGACACTTAGTATGTACTCAACAAATATGAGTCCACTGGGGGAAGACATGTAAGTACAAGTCAAAAATTTTCCTCCATCTCAGAGAAATATACATGAAAGAAACATTGGCTAAGTTGATAATAATTCCAATGATATAACTTAAAATATGTATTTGTTTGGTTAATGGATAAAAAGTGATTCTAAACTAGAATCTCTTCATTTGGGGAGAGAATATTATCAAAATGTATACTTCTATTACGGTTCTTTTGTGATTTTCCTTCTCACAGGTTCAAGGCAACTCACACATTATTACCCTTCTGAAAATCTATTAAAGTGAGTCACATGTAACTTTAAAAAGATGTTAAGAATGTTGAAAGAATAAATAAAAAGAACAAATGAATAACTGTGTCAACTTACAGCTGTGTCAAATTCCAAATACCTTGCTTTGTAGATAAACTAATCCCTTACCTACAAAATGGAACTTTATGTGTTCTGGCACACATGACAACAGGAAAAGTCCTGTCTCTGAGAATGTGTTTGATGTCAAAGGGATGGTTTATGGTTCACCTTTTATGACACAGAAGCAAATTTAAGTAATTCAGAATGTTGATGGACTCATAAGATAGAATTTAATGTGTAAATCTAGGTAAAAAGGCTCATACTACATGAGTCTATGTAGCTCTCATGGTTCAAATGGAGCTTTCTATATAGATAGTACCCATGTTGCGGAAGAAATTCACAAACGAAGGCATAAGTAGAACTAGCTCCCCCTCTAGTTTCTATCTGGGAATAGTAGTTAGTCTACTATGTATTACATTTCCAAGGGCCTTTGATTGAATCAGCAGTTTAAAAACCTATTTTTGCAATTAATCAGAGACATTGTGAAATGTAAGGTTTTCTTTCTTGGCGTGGAGGGGAGAACTGCACAGGGTAACCACAATAGTTTGTAAACTTTTGTGCTCAGAGAACTACAGATAATCAATCTTAATTCTGGAAACAAGAATTATCTCCTGGCACATTTGAAGGTCTGGATAATATAAAAAGAGGCTCACAGTGAAATGGGAACTCGATACAGTCTTTAAAGTAGTTGTATTTTAATGTATTCTAATCAGCTGTACTGTACACTGCCCACGTTCCCTGATCAGGAATCACTGATTCAGACTTCTATTTTAAAATGGAATTTGGCCATGAGTATCTGATGAATCTTCCCAAATTTCTCACTAGAACAACTACAAAGGCAGAAAGACACAAAAAACTCTAGAAGAACATACACTTAGGCCTGACTGGTGGCCTCCCAGAATCTGTAAGAAATTAACTGGGGGCGAGTTGAGCCAAGCTGATAAAAACATTTGTAAAAAGAAAGAGCATTAAATCTATTTAGATAATCACTTTCCCCACTGCCACATATATTTACCTACTTCCAGAAAATGACCTTTGGTGGTATGAGTGCTGTCTTTTGTACAACCAGGTATTTTATTCCTTCTTCCCTGGATGAATCTACTTATTTGGGATGTCCAGTAAACAACTTCCTAGAAAAGAGTTCACATTTAGGATGGAAATAAGGACTGATAGCATCTTAGGTGATACAGTCTCTTAAGCACGTGGCTAAAACACTCCACTAATGATGTAGTTAGGAATTTAGCTTTACATATGTAATGCCACCATGCTTAAAATTATGAGAATTGAGAAGCAAGACTCAGAAAAATTAATCAGCTGAGACCCGTGTCTGTCATCCTGCCTTCCAGATAAACTGAAAAGAGAACTTGTCTGTTAGGTGTGTGAGGAGACAACAAAGATAAAGTTAAGCAGGATACCCAACTCTGTTTGTTGGTAAATAAACCAGCTGAGAAAAATCCTACTAATTTTAGGTTAAAGCAATATTAGTATGACCATATGTTCTGGGTTATCTTCAGAAATTCCAGTTTACTGGCAGAGGCCACTATGGGAAGGTGACCAGTAAGTAGTGAAGAGGTCTGCCTATGATGAATCAATTCAGGTTGTAATACACTTGTGCATGGAAGCAATGCTAGGAATCTCTCTGTATAGTGATGTTTACCTCAAGCTAGCAAAAATGCTATGTCTTTCTTATAATTGCTTATAATTAAACATCTCTGTATAGTGATGTTTACCTCAAGCTAGCAAAAATGCTATGTCTTTCTTATAATTGCAACAAAATTGGAGAAGAGGGCAGAACCTCTCAAAATTGGAGAAGGGGGGGGAGGTGGCCCAAACAATTTATGTACATATGAATAAATGTAAAAATGATAAAATAAAATAAACAAGAAAATAAAATAATAAAATCTAATTAAAGGTTATGGAATAAAAAAAATTCCAGTTTACAACTGTTGTCATAATGTCTTATTTGTTGTCCTATTTGTCTTGGATTTTTTTCAGTTTTATTTTATTTTATTTAATTTTATTCCTTCACCATATCTCCCCCTCCAACTTCTGCTGGTCCCTCTCAATAGTTCCCTGTTTATGTTCATGTCCTTTTTTTAATATATAAAGAATAGATATAGATTTTCTAAATGAAAGAAAACAAATAGTATCTGTATTTCTGAATCTGGTTTATTTTTCTTAATATGATGAGCTCTAGTTCTATCCATTTTTTTTCAAAGGACATAATTTCATTTTTTATGGCTGAATAGTACTTCATTGTGTGTGTGTGTGTGTGTATGTCACATCATCCATTAAATTTATTAAATAAATTTAATAATTTATTAAATTATTGTTATGCATGGTAACACAGTAGGCTTGTAATTTGTGCTTTTATCTTTTTTCATAGTCTACCTACTAAGGCATAAGAGGAATAGTCAGTGAAGAAAGTTCCTATTTTCACACATGGGACTGGGCTTTGAACTCAGGGCTTCATGCTTGCAAGACAAGCACTCTACTACTGGAGCTGCACCTCCAGTCTAATTTACTCTGATTACTCTGGAGATGGGGCCTTGGGAACTATTTGCCCTGGCTGACCTCCAGTGGTGATTCACCTGATCTCTGTCTCCCAAGTAGTTAGGATTACAGGTGTGAGCCACACTGGTGCCCAGCAGACCAGCTATTCTTTCATCTCATTTCCATCTATCCACATGGTATTTATGCATTCTTTTTCTGTTCTTTCTGAAAATACCCTAAAGTTGACAACATGGTCAGTGACTTACAGGTGTCCAATGAAAATTCTTACTTTTAATATTTCTTTGAAAATGTTGAGACACACAGAACACTGCCTTGTATTTACCATTGCCCAACTTTTCTCTTGCTCATACCAGGCACTTTAGAGATAAGTTATAGTCAGAAGGCAATATTCTATTATTTTGTAAAGTTGATATTTATCTACATTTACTTATTCCGGTGCTTTTCACTCATTTCTAAGTATATAGCAAAGGATAGTTTCCAAATAGCAAAATAAATATCCATAAACTCACTTCTCAGAAGCAACTATATTAACTTTAGGCCATACCTGTTGCAAGAAATATGTTTGTGTGCATATGTGTATATGCAGGCTCCTTCCTAAGAACTTGCAGTCTTTACCAACTAGACATCTGCATGTATTTTTTTAAATAAGGACTTCTTATTAATCACCATGATGTATCCATCTTCCTTTAAAAATAAAACTATTTATATAATATCATTTGATATCTGGTCCATGGTCAAAGCTCTCCAATGTCCCCCCAATAATTTCTATAGTTATATTTTTCAAACCAAATACATTTAGGAGTTATATGTTATAAGTAGGTTTTTTAGCTCTGTATTCTAGAAAGTTATCCCTGTCATAATTAAATAAAATTTATTTCTAAAGCCATGAGACCAGTTGTTATGTAAAACATTCTACATCTGCATCTATCTGGGTGTGTTACTGTTACCTTGCTTTTCTTTCTACTCTTTTACTGGGTAAACTGAAAGTGAGGTCTAATGGTTACATTAGATTTAATTCCAATATTTTTTGTGAGAATTGAAGTTGCTCCTTAATTTACCACGGACTTTTGTCCTGATAAATGCATTGCAAGTTGAAGATGAATTTAATACACCTGACCTACCCAGCTCATGCATTAGCACCACAGGACGCAGAAGAGAGCTCCTTGTTCACCCTCACGACTGTGTGGCTGCTGGAGCTTTGGCTCCGTCCCACTTGTGCCCAGCAGCACAAGAAAGAATCACACAGGTGGACATGATTGACTGCTTTCTATACAAAAATGAATATAGAATGTGTAAACTGGTTGAAACCACCATAAGAAAGGCACTAAGGTTAAAAACAAGAAAAATAGAGGAGATGAACCAAGTCAGACTATAATACATTTAACCTGGAAGTACCACAAGGAAACTCCCTGTGTAGCTATCTTAAATAACCAAAAATGTCATTTTAAAAAAGGCAGGTCCTGCTGGGGGTAGAGGAGTGGGGGAGGCAGTACCAGTGGGAAGAGGAGGATGTGGGAAAAGGGTGAATATGGTGCAAATCTTGTGTACACATATATGTAAATGGAAAAATGTTATCTGTTGAAACTATTCCAGGAATGAGGGGAGGAAGCGATGAAGGAGAATGGTGGAGGGGGTGAATTCAAATAGAATACATTTGATATATTGTAAGAACTTTTGTAAATGCTACGCTGTATCTCTATCACAACAACAACAAAAAAGACAAAAAAAATCACACAGCATTATTATTAGCTCGGAAAAGATAAACATTCAAGCTCAAAGTAAGGTTGTTGTTGAATGTGTATCACTTTTGCATTGCAATAAAGTTCTTTATATTATATGTCATCAAGGAGCACCTAATATTAGATCTATTAGAGATGCTAAGATTGATAAATATTATAGTGGTGACTTTTTAAAAATTACATTTATCTAAGATATTGTAAACCTGCTTAATCTATATCAACCAATACTGAGAGCTTTTTCACTTGTTATGATTTTGTCTTGATGCTTTTCTTTGACGTACTTTTATTTGGGGAGGAGATCATGTGTTTCTGATATACTTTCATTTGTTCTATTATCTTTTTTGACAACACTTGGGTTTGAACTTATCATTTGTTCTGCTTTTGCTTTCATATTTAGCTTTTATTTTACATCCTGAGAGAGTTCCCATGCTTAGACAACTGGCCTCTTTTCTGCACTTCTCTGTTACCAATGCCATTTTAAGATGCTTTATAACGGTGTTCAAAGTTTTCTTAATTTTGTTGGGTCCTTTCCTTGCCTTTCTTCATAACTGTACATATATCTGTACATTTGTTCTATAAAGTTTGTCTAGTTCTGAATTATGCTTACACCATAAAGCAGATTCTATTTGCATTGTTTTTGCATTTGTGATTTTCCCTCAGAATGTTCTTTTTTATATATTTTTGTGAGTGCTACATGATTACTTCCTTGGAGATTAATTTTAAAGAATTTCTTTTAGTTTTTTGTTGTTATTTTAACAAATTACCACAAAATTAGCAGCTTAAAACAACACAAATTTATTATCTTATAATTCTGGAAGCCCAAAATTGTCTCACTGGCTTAAAGTCAAGGTTTTTGTGGGACTGGTTCCTTCTGATAGATCTGAGAAGGAAATTCATTTGTTTGCATTTTTCAGCTCCTAAAGGTCACATGCATTTCATGTTGAGTGACACCTTCCACACATCATTCTAATTTCTTGCTTCTATTGTCACATCTTCTACTGCTAATTCTGATCTTCCTGCCTCATGTGTATAAGGGCCCATGTGATGACATTGGGTCTAACTGAGTAATCAAACAACCTCCCCACCTGAAGATCCTTAGTCACCTCTGCCTATGTCCTTTTACCTTGTAAAGTAACAACGTACTTACAAGTTCTGAGAATTAGGGTATGGGTGGCTGTCGTTCAACCTATCACAATCTCCATAATGTTTTTGTGTTTATGTTTTTGACATAGAAAAAGGATGAGGAAAATTCTAGTGTGCTATCGTGCCCTTGAATAGACTGGTCTTGAGTGCTTTTAGGATCCTTGCTTAGCTTAAGTCAAAGGACTGGTTGTTATGGGGTTGTATCATTAGTTCTTTGATCCCAGCATTCTGAGAAAAGTGGTAAAACACCTGAGGGGCAGGTACAGCATGGGGGAACTTAGTTCCCATTCCATTTTATTGAATAAATCTATTTCCAGAAGCAAGCTTTCTGGAGTTGTCTGTTCTGTCCTGTCTTTACATAGGAGACCTCGTCCAGCTTTTTTCCTTTCACTTCTGTCAAAAGGCAAATTTTATGCCTCCTTAGTTGCTGAAGATAATGATGATGATGACCTCCAAGATGTAACCATGATGGCTGCCACATTGTATATGTTTATTTTAAGCTATTTGCAAGGACTAAAGTGTTACACACTATTTCATCCTTTCCTTTTCATAAACTGTGATGGAAGCTCCATTATTGTTACTAGTTTACTTTTTGAGGAAATGAAAGGCACAGGAAGAGTAATTAACTAGCCTGAGGTTAGATGGAGAGGAAATAGCAGAGCTGAATGAGTTTCATTTTCACAGCTTGCTGTAGCACTCTTTGCTCAGAATGCTCTGTTATATATCAATAGCTTACCTTTGCCCTTGCAAATTGGGATTTGTTAGCAGTGTCTGCTGGTATGTCTTTTGTTAGTACATTTGAAATAATATTGCTTATTGTGGCACGCAGCTATAGGTTGGACCTTGGTGTATCTGCTCTCTCTGTCTGTACAGTATCTAGCAGAACAGACTAAATGTATGTATGATTTCATGTATGTGGGTAGCACGATTTTTTTTTTTTTTTAGTTTCCAGTGCTGATGTATATTTTCTCCCAATACTATTCAGCCCTCTGGACATTTGATTATATTTTAAGAAAGAAAGTGTTGGGGATGCTTGTATTCATGATGTTTTCATTTTCAGAATTTCCCTTAATTTTTTTTTTTAAAACCTCTTTTTTAGGAATCTTAGTGAAACGTTCACCATTTCCATCGTTTATTTTGAACTCTAGATCCATGACGGTCTGTTGTTTAAACTCATCTTGAATCTCTTCTGTCATAATTTACCTCCTTAGCCAGCTGCTCTCAGATTGAGTCCTTCCGTCTTTGTTTGGATCAGTAGGCACAACGTTTTGATTAGTTAACAAGAGATATAAAAAAAAAGATTTTTAAAAGTATAGTTTTAGACTTACAGCAGAATTGAAAGGAAGGTAGAGAGATTTCCTATGTACTTCCTCTCCTTCACATAGTGTATCTCCCCTGCTCCCCTCCCCACAGTGGTACATTTGCTACAATTGACGGATTCGCAGTAACACATCCTTATCACTCAAAGCCTGTAGTCTGCATGAAGATTCACTCTTGGTGTTGCAAGACCATTTATACATTTGCAAGACCATTATACAATGTACCCACCATTACAGCAGCATACAGAGTAGTTTCCCTACCTGAAAAGTCCTCTGTGCTCTGCCTATTCATCCTCTTCCCCAATCCCTGGCAGCCACTGCTTTTTTGCTGACTCCATAGTTTTGGAAGGAAGAGATTTTTAAATAAATAAGCAAACACTCTTTGTTGGACAAAGATTATGACCCTCTCGGTCTTTTTATTTTAAGGACACCAAGATAATTTAAACAGGTTTTCTATGTACTCTTTGGTTTTTTTTTTTTTTTCGTGATATTGGGGCTTGAACTCAGGACCTCATGCTTGGTAGGCAGGCACTCTTACCAGTTGAGCCACTCCACTAACCCCTTTGGTTTTTAAAGATAATCAAAACTATCGTTTTGTGTCAGAGTGGATGGTACCTAGGGCTTCTCAACTTCAGCCCCAGCTCTTTTCTTATCTGGTTGTGTGGCATGAATTTCCCTTTGTTTCATCTCTATAAATGAGGTTGCTGAAACTGGTAATCTCTTCCTCCTTTAAAATTGACTCGGTTTTAGTAGCAAGAGATTAAATATGCTTGATTTTTGCCTTAAGCAAATGGAAATGAACACTGCTTGGGAAACTAGAAAGCAAAAGATAACAGTGCAAGGACTAATATTACTGTTTAAGGAGGTACTTTATAACTCCACATTTCACTTGAATGCTATAGAATTTGGTCATAGGGGAAACCTCCATTCTGAAAGCCCATGACTTATGTAACTATTATTGTTCTCTGGTCATAACAGAATTTCGAAATCACACACTGTATCTGCTTTAGAATTGAACCACTTGAGGGAAATCGTCACATCATTCACCTCGGCATCCTCAGTGTCTAAAACTAGTTATAAAGCATGTATTTCCAGAAATAATGTTTTAATTCCTATTTTCTAAAGCAAACTATGATTAACACAGCCTTGTATGATTAGGATAATAGGAGCAAACGGAACTTCATAAAAAGCATCTTGTTGTCCACTGTTTTTATTCAATTAGTGCCGGTAACACTCAATGTTTAGTAAAGCCATAAAAACCTAGAGAATTATTTTCAGGGAAGCACAAGGTTTTCAAAGTTAATTTTTATAGAAGCTCTTGTATTTTGCTCTTTGTAGAGAGAGGCACTTTCTTTTCAGCTTTCCTCAATAGCCTGAGCAGTGTGCACACCACTGAAACTGCTGCCCAGCAAAAGCTCAACCTAGCACTAAACAGAGGTTCTTCCTCTGCAAACAACAATGTCTGCCCAACAAGGTTTCTATTCTCCCTGAAGCAGAATAAAATTTTTGACAAAGAGCAAGATCTGTGATCAAGAAACTTGTTTTCAGGGGATTGGACTATGAGCACATGATAAAAGCGAGAGCACACAAGGGAGGGGTGAGGATAGGTAAGACACCTAAAAAATTGGCTAGCATTTGTTGTCCTTAACGCAGAGAAACTAAAGCAGATACCTTAAAGCAACTGAGGCCAATAGGAAAAGGGGAACAGGAACTAGAGAAAAGGTTAGATCAAAAAGAATTAAGCTAGAAGGTAACACCCACGCACAGGAAATCAATGTGAGTCAATGCCCTGTATAGCTATCCTTATCTCAACCAGCAAAAACCCTTGTTCCTTCCTATTATTGCTTATACTCTCTCTACAACAAAATTAGAAATAAGGGCAAAATAGTTTCTGCTGGGTATTGGGGGGAGAGAGGAAGGGGGCGGAGTGGGTGGTAAGGGAGGGGGTGGGGGCAGGGGAGAGAAATGAACCAAGCCTTGTATGCACATATGAATAATAAAAGAAAAATGAAAAATAAATAAATAAATAAATAAAAAAGAAAAAAAAAAGGGGAAGGAAGGAAGAAAGGGACATTGAGATGAACACAATTCATTAGCACTTCTCAAGTTCTTATTAATACAGGTTTTCATTTTCCCTAAGAGCCCTTAAAATCTTTGTAGCAGAAGATATTTGATTAGTCATAAAAGCATTTCACAACACACAGAGCTGATATAAGGGGACAGAGAGTCTAGGTGGAATTAAACCTAGGTCTGGAAGCTGAAACTTGTCATCAGCTGTTCTCAAAGTTTAACACATCATAAATTTATGCATTGCATATGGCAAGTGAGGGTGAACTGGAGAATCTAGCAAGCCAGATTTTCTTTATATAAGCATATTTTTCCTTGCAGAAAAAGTATGAAGAAATGACATTAAAAGATCTTGGTGAGCAAAAAATATATATTATTTTAAATTTATTTTCTGTGTTAGAAAGGACATTAAGATATTCAAAATCTTTTTTAGTTATTACCTTTTTCTTTATGTTAGATCCATGAAATATGGATCCAATCTAGTGATTTCATGAGTCAGATCAACAGAAATGTTTGCTTCATTCTCTTCAAACCTCTGCCCAAATCAAAGTATATGTAAAGCTTAAATTTTGAAATGGTAAAAATTATGTATTAGTGTAGACAAAGGTATATAAAGGAGCAAAGAACATCTATGGAGTGGAAATAATGTGTGGATCAAGAAAATGTTGTTTGTCATCTGTGCCTGGTGTTAATTAGAATGGGTCCTTGAGAGCTCCTGGATGCATTTGAAACCTTGAGGTCTTGCTGAGAATGCAGCTGCTGGCTCTATATATAGACTTAATTCTGAGGCTGAGGGAATAAAAGCATACATACCACAATAATGAGATTACTAGGACAGCTCCCAAATTGAGACAGCTGAGCCAAATCAATACATGCATTTTTCTTCCCCTTAAAATTGCTGAGCCCATTAGAAAGGCCAATATACCTCATGGTTAGACCTCTGGAACTTAAAGACCATGTGTCAAGCTCCCTCTAGCATTTTGCAAATTAAAATTTTAAAAGCAGGGATGATTCCAAAATATGACCACACCATCAAAATGGCAGTTTCCTAGGATAAGCACTTCTGTTTCTCTTTTGAAAAATGTCCATATACACTATGTGCACAGTGTTGACTCGTATGCTGTGACAGAACAGAAGAGAATACCATGTTATATAATGGGAAGTGCAGAGACTAATAAGTCACAGATCAGAGGTTAAAACCCAAGTCACTTTGTGCCTTAGCTACTTGGACTTTGGATCCTCAAGGGCAGATTAAAAAATGTGTTCTTTTCCCTCTGTGATAAGCTGGAATATTGGAGAAGGCAAAATCTGGAAGTCATGTTCAGGAATTATTAATAATGTGAATAAATAATTAGATATAATGATATTCCTTGTAGCATTGAGATTGTAATTAAAAATAAATAACGGAGATTATAAAGCCACTTACATGGTAATTTAAAAGAGTTTTTCGTGTGATAAAAATAGGCTCAAGATACAGCATAAGACAGGATTCACCTATTATATGCAGTTTGAGAAATCTGATACCATTGTGTGTGTGGTTCGTATGCACGCAGCACCCATTTATATGTACTCACATATATATCATACATAGAAAAGGACATCCATGAAATTGTGGATGGAACAACAGTCAATAGTGTGATTATGGATGAGTCTTATTTCCCCCTTTTGCTTCTCTGTATTACTAAGGTCTCAAAAAATGCGTGATGTTTTATTCATAAAGAATAAAATTAAACTGGGTATTGTGGCAAACATCTATAATCCCAACCAGAACTCAGGTGGTTGAGGCAAGAGGATCAAGAGTTCATTGCCAGCCTGGGCTACATAGAAAGACCTTGTCTCAAAAAACAACACTAAAACAATATTTTCCAAGATAACAGAAAAAAAACTGAGAGTCTCTTTAATTGAATAAAGGAATATTATGTCACACAGATCAATACAAAGATTGAAATGAGAAGTGAGAAGGGGGAAATCCTGAAGCACAGATTATGAAGTCCAGAGTACCAGAAGGGCAGAATGAGACAGCACAGTGCACAACTGGATCAGTGCATCACAGAGATGCACAAAGTGTACAATGTCCAGACATTTTAAACAGTGTGCTAAACCTGAAGGAGGGATAGGCAGTTTTGCAGCAGACCAAGTTGGTAATTTTGTCCTGGAAGAACATCTCATTTCCACAGCTTCCATCGACAAGCAGTAGAGTAAGTCTAGTCTACCAGGCTGAGTACAAGGTCTGCCGTCAGGTAGGTCTGGGTTTAACTCACAACTACACCATTGTCTGGTCACATGACCTTAATCGATTTCCCATCTCTGAAACTGAGTTTTTTCATCTGTTTTTTGGACATAATCACAGTTGGAATGATGATGATTTTAATCACAGTCAACATGAGCCAGGTGCACACTGTGTTCTAAACTTTGCTTGCAGCATCCCCTGCCTTCTCCCCCTCCCCCGAGACTGAGACCTGGGACGAGTCTGTAAAATTATTGAGCATAGCGACAAAGCAAAGGTGCTTCTCAGTAAATTCTGGTTACCAAGATGGCTATAGGCAAAGAAATAGCAACTGCATATTTATTTAACAAACTAACACTTAGGTCTATAATTTGCAAAGCTCTATGTTATAAAGCAAAGAGAGGTAAAAAGAAGAATGACACATTTTCTCTGCCCCCAAAGACAGAGAGGTAAAAAGAAGAATGACACATTTTCTCTGCCCCCAAAGACAGGGGAGGGGCAGGTAGCAGATGTAAGAAGAAATGCTGAGTAAGGGTTCAATATGAAAGTGACCAGGCTCCTGGTGCCAAAGTGAACCAAGTCTGTTTGTTTTGAAATTGTACCCCAAGGAGTTGTTAATGGATGGTATCAGTCTTCCTGTGATCTGGGGACACATAGCTACCTAGACCAGGAGGCGGTCACCTTCTCACCCTATTAACATATAGGAAAAAAGTAGCAAGTATTAGTTTCTACTTTGAAGTTTGCTGGAGTTGAAATGCCTTCCTTAACAAGACTGGAGCTGACAGTTAAAAAAGCAACAATAATTGCCCATGCACAAGGTACAAAAGTTAGTATATTATTTTTTTCCCTTGAGAAATGTCTTGCATTTTATAAAAAAAATCACCCTTTTTTAAAGAAAGTACTTTCTTTTTCTAAACATGAAAAAAATGTCCCATATATAAGTGGCTTTTGAAGTTTTTTTTTAAATCACATTATCCTGTATTCGCATTGATCCTTTATACTTCTAAAAGTATATTTCTAGTCATTTGTGCCCTTCAACAGTCTTAGGAGATAGCAAAAAGTGGCATGCCTAGTCTCACCTTATTGCTGATGAAAACAAGCGATCTGAAAGTCTATGACTTTCTTCAAGGTTCCATGCAGTAGTAGAATTAACTGGCTTAGGAGCCATGCCTCTTGACTCTCAGTCTTCAACAGTTTATCTCCCCCATACTCAAAATATAGTAAGACGTTTTATAAAGATAATTTACATAATTTTATATTTGAAGGTAAAACAGTATGGGGGGGGCTTCAAACTTTTTAGTCTGGTTGAGAGAGGTTTTGTGAAAAAGCCTTCCTGATATTCCATAAGCCTGCACTGCAGACCATGTGCCACAATGATGGCCTCCCAGACTGCACATGCTGCTGGGTGTTCCTCCCACAACCTTCTGCAACACACAGAGGAGGACTTAGACTGCAGTCTTGCTGGACCACATTTTCAGAGCCAGGAGCTCAAAAAAGGCCTGTTTTGTTTGTTTGTTTGTTTGTTTTTAATGCACTATAGCACTCTGAGAGAGCATTGCAGGCTGGTGCTATGGTTTTTTGGTGTTTATTAAAATATTCTTCCTTGCTTAACACTGATGACTATGGCATATGAATAAATCTATTTATTTTAAAAAGAGAGATGCTAAAAAGCCTTTTGCAGCTAATAATGAATAAAGCTGTGGAATATTTGACCACTCTGCTTGGATATGGAGAAACGGGAATAGTAATTCTCAGGTATTTTCCACATGAAGCAAGATAGAGTTTTCAATTGTAATTTTAATATATTCAGAGTATAAAACAGAATTATAAAGCTTTCCATTCTCAAAACTTCAACCACTTCAAAAAAGTTAAATAATTTATTCAAAAGACTCTTAATAAACCCCCAAATCTCATGTAATGCTTTTTATTATTTAATATTGTTAAGCTATTAATTTATTAAATTTAAAATTAGTGTCTTTACAGTGCTTAATAATACAAGGAAGTCCATATAAATATTCTTAGTTCAAAAGTAGTAAACATTTAAAATTTTTAATGTAAAACTGTCACATACTTAAGAAAAATTATGATGTAAATACAGAAAAGCATACAGAAGAAAATAAACACATGCAATTATATAACAAAAAAGACAAAAAAGCTAACTTTTTGGAATATTGCCATACGGTCTTCTTGTTTCTGGTCTTGGGGATTGAAGTCAGCTTGCTGGGGAAATGCTCAGTCACTGAGCCACACTCCCAGCTCTCTCTCTTTCACATCTATACCTCTGCACATGCCACGTACAAATCTGTATTTTTATCAAACCAGAGATTACATTGTATATGCCACATATGCTGGGAGGCTTTTTTAGACAAGAGTTTTTTCAAATTTTTCTTCTCAAATTTTTGTTGTGAATGGCAAACAAGAGGAACTAACTAAACTTGGAGGTCTTAGTATAGAGGTCTAGCCAGGTATACCAAAAATAGATAATTATTTTGAGTTCCCTATTCGCCTCTTTTATGTGAATCCATATCCAAGTTAGTTTTATTCTTTTTGGCTTTCAGATACACTTAAATAAAATTGACGGTCTGTGGAGATGATCTACATTGATTGGTCATGCACAAATTGTCACGTGGGTGGACTATCATCTCATTTAGAGAAGCATAGACAACACATGGAAAGCCATTTTTGGTGTGATTAACTTATGTTCTAACACATGAAGTATTTTGCCTGCATGGTCTTCCACCAGGAAAAATGCATTATTATGCTGTGTATTGCACATTTTCTTTTTTGGGAAGAACTTGTTTTCATTTTCCCTCACCAAACTAGGATTTTTAAAAATTTGACCACATTAATTAAGAGTAAAGTTTTTGACATGAAGACTCAATAGTTAGAGTTTCTTTGGAGACAGTCATTACAAACATAAACCTTGCAGTCAGCAAATCTTGGCTCTGCTTCTTAAAAACTGGGTGCTATGACTTAGATATGGCTTGTTCCCCAAAGGTTCATATGCTAGCAGCTTGACCCTCAGTGTGGTGGTGTTGAGTGGTGGAACCCTTGGAGTGAGTCTCATGGAGTGGTTTGGGTTTCTTAGGCTGGGCTGTTGTAAAGGAGTGGCTTTGGATCCTCCTTGGCCCCTTTCCTAGTATCTCACCAGGAATCTGATGAGAATCTCTGATTCTTACATATGACTTCTGCCATGAGGCCTTCATCAGAGTCAAGCTCACGCTGGTAGTGCCATGTTTTTAGACCTCTCACAATCATGAACCAATAAATCTCTTTCTTTATAAAGTACCCAACCCCAGCTGTATTGTTACAGCCACACAAACACTGGGTGGCTGTACATCGACCCTCCCTGGATCTTTAAAATGGAAACGTCTAACTTATGGGATTTATGTGAAGATAAAGTGAGGGATTGCAAGAGTTCAACTTGTTATTCCCTTATTATAAACTATTGGTGTATATATATTAGTTCATACGCTTATCATGTTTTTGTGGTGAGAACACTTAAAATCTACTCTCTTTAAATATATAAAATATTGCTGTTAACCATAGTCATCATGTTAAAATATATCTTTTAAACTTATTCCTCCTTACTAATATTTTCTGTTTTGAGCAACATTTCCCCAACAGACACTCATCCAACTGCAGCCCCAAGAAAATACCATCCTATTTTCTATGATCCTGACTTTGTTTAGATTGAACATGTAAGTGAGGTCATGTGGTGTTTGTCTTTCTGTGCCTGGGTTATTTCACTTAACATGTCTTCCAGGTTCATGCTTTCCTGCAAGTATGTATATTTCATATAAATAGTTTCCATGCCAACACGGAGGTGCTCAGCACAGTCAGTGGGTGTCTCAGAGCCAGTTCACACTGGTCTAACAGTGCAGATTATCAAATTTTCAAAAATTTTATGAGCCAGTTGTCAAACACACTACTGTTAAAATTAAATTATTTAAATTAAGATTAAATAATTATATCTTAAAAAGTAAATACTTGAAATTCATTATTCTTAATTATTTGACTACATTTTCTCATTTCCTGTGCTTTTAACTTAGTTATCAATCTGAACAGGGTTGAAACACTACACATTTCTTGCACTCAATGTCATCACAAACAGGCCCCCCCAAAATGACATTTTTGCCATAGGTACTGGTGGGAATATTTACACCATATAAATCAGCATCCATTATCATTTATTGTTTGGTTCTTTGTCCAGATTTAAGAAAATGATGGGCAAAATCTCAATAAGGTAAAAAATGTGAAACTTATTATCTATAGTTATCACATTTTCACCAGCACCAAAATCTGAGGAAATTTTCCTCTAGTATCTATTTTATTTAGCAAAAAAATTGCTGATGTCATCAACTAACGAATGACATTCTGACACACATCTCCACTGTTTCACTTTCCCCTTGTTCACGTAAACAAAATGTCAACCAATGTTTATGTCACAATTCCACTTGCTGATCAGCTACAAATGTATATGGATATGAGAGTTTAGGAAAAATCAAGGAAAGCCTTTTGTGATCATAAATGTCAATGTGGAATCTATGATAAAGTACTCTGTGCATGTGTGGAATTCTCACAATGAAATCCTTTCATATTATTAACTGACACTCATTCAACAAGAAAATTTACAAAAGAATGCTGTTTTTTTGTTGTTATTTGGAAAATGATGTGACTCACCTTTATACTTGTTAAATATATATTAAAACTGATATTGGCATCTATCTAGACATCCTTTTTTTCAGAGACTGGTCGTTAAGTATTTATTTAATACACCACTGCTTACGGTAGAAGCTCAAGCAGTCCAGGTACTATTATTTTCTATGTCTCCTTTCTTGTTATGGAACACACCTCTCTAAGAGTTGTGAAATGTGGTTAAAATTTAGAGTAGAGGTTACTGGAGAGGTAAGAGGGTGACAGAACTCTGCAACCTAAACCTGCACTTGCTTGGTGCCCTGAATTTGGGGATACTGGAGGATAGATCAGCGGGGTTCTCTTGCCTTTTTATTTTGGTGGTTTGTATACGTCTTCATTTAAAGAAGTACTTGTTTGTAGTCAGTGCTATCTGTCCTATTGACTAGTAATTAGGATTTTGTTCTGACTCTCATGTTCAGATGTATATTAATCTTGATTTTTGGTTTGGTTAATATTTATCTTTTTCCTCTTAATTGCAGTTTGGAGTTGTAAATGTTGTTCTCCTTTGAATGTGAGATATGTGCTCCTTGTAAGCAATCCCTTCCTGAGTTCTTCAGAAGCAACTTAAGGGAAAAATAAGTTGTTTTCAACTTTCATTCACTTCAGGATTTGTCTTGTGTGGCACCTCATTGATTTATTCAGAGTCATGGTTGCAACAATGCCCACATCTCAAAGTTCTTAGTGCACTTTTCTTTCTTTTTACTTATGTATTTTTAAATTTTATTCATTTATTTAATAATTTAAAGTAAATTAAATTTATTTAATTTATTTGTTTTCCAAATTTGATTTTGTTCATGGAATCTCCCTATGTCACCCACACTTGCATCAAATGCACTATGTGCAACCTAGGCTAGCCTCAAATTTTTGGTCCTCCTGCCTCAGCCAGGCAGGTTTACAGGCATATAGTACTATACTCTGTTTCTCAGCACACTTTGATCATATCATACCAAAAAGATGACGTATGCTGTCCACACAGCAAATTTAAAAGTATCCTTCAATCATCTTCAAGCTTCTTTGTGCTGGGTTCTTTTATGCAACCTGTGTATATATGACAGAACTTCCAAGAAGACATGATCAGTATCTCATTCTCTGATGGGAAAAAAATAAGTGAACCCATTCTTATATTCCTCCACATCGACTTCGGGTATATGCTGTTTCTTTATTTCTGCAATTTGAGCACAGAATCTAAGAAAGATAGAAATAAATTTTGTACTTGCCTTAATAAGTCATTCAGTACAAATACAAGCAATATTATGAAAAACAGGCTATGATAAGGAGAGGTCACAAAAGGGAAGAGGGAGGGTGAAAGAAGGAAGTTGAGAAGGTGAATACGGTTGATGTACTTTCTGTACAAGAATGAATAGAGAATTTTTAAACCTGTTGAAATCACCATGAGAAGGGGACTAAGGTAGAAAGGAGAAAAATAGATGAGATGAACCAATTTGGGCTAGCATACATATATACATGGAAATACAAGTGAAACTCCCTGAATAGCTATCTTAAACAAACAAAAATGCCTTTTCTCAAAAACAGAATAGGAAGGTAAAACAGGTCCTGTCTGAGAGTTGGTACCAGTGTGTGTGTGTGGTGGGAGGACATAAGGAGAGGGTGTGGTGGAAATACTACGTACTTGTGTGTGAAGATAGAAAAATGACCTGTTGAAACTATTCCAAGAATGGGGGAGAAGGGATAAAGGGAGAATGATGGAAGGGTAATTTAAACTCTGATATATTGTAAGAACTTTAAAAAAATGTCACAATGTGCCCCTAATACAACAAGAATATGATTATAAAAAATTTTTAAATGTACAGTATTCATAAATTCTCACACTATCCCAACAAACACATAACTATTGTCCCCTTTCACGATGAGGACACTGAAAACTAAAAAAATTATGAACTGTCTCAGAGATGGCAGCAGCTACTGGATTTGAGTGCAGGTTTCTCTGACTTGAAGGACTGTTACTACTGCTGTAGAGCTGGTTTGACAAAGATCTCTAAAACTTCAAAAACCAAGTTGTAAATATGATAACATGACCAGTTTTACCGCTGTTCTGGTGCTCAGCATGTAGAACGCAATAGAAAAAGGCTTATAGAAACCAAATGATAGATTTAAAGTGTCCACATGGTCCTTTAAAGTCTTGGTGTGTTGGGTTAGTAATTTCCAATTTTTGGCACTTCAGTTTCTTTCTTTTTATGACGTTTTCTTTTTAAAGTTAGTCATGAGAACTAGAATATCCATTACATTTAATTTGAACTAGAATTTCACTCTCATATTTTCTATATTACTTATGCTCCTCTTATAAAAACATTGAATGCATTCCCTTCATGTAGAAAAAAAAATTAAAGCAGTAAGCAGATATCCCAAATCTCAGAATAATATAGGCATTGAAAAATGTTGGCTGTCCTTTCCAGATAAAGGACTGATTGCATTTTGCCCCAAATTATGTTAGAACAGCATTTTGTCATGTGTATACTGCTTTGATTGATATCGGGCAGCTGTTATCATGGGCACATGATATTTTCCCTAGACTGAAAGGGCTTTTGAGTCTCTAAAGTATTCAAACAGGAAGGAATTGTGGTTTTCACTGTGGATGGTCAAAAGGTCAGCGTGAGGATGGGGCTGCATCTTCTGTGATTATTTCCATGGTTACCAATGCTTCCCAAGATGCATCTATGGATAGCCAAGTACCTCCTGCTGAAGAGCAGCTGGGATGCTCTGACAAGGGCATGACCTGAGGCAGGCAGTCTAATAAGGGATCACTTACAAGGCTCCAGAGTCAAATATCTTTTCCTACAATTCTGCAAGGATCAATTCATCAAAGGGAGTAAGACAGGTTGCCCTGAGTTATATCAGCTACTAGAGATTCGTCTGCAGTTAGATGATACTGAAAGCAATAAAAAACTGCTCTGGAAATTATTTATTTATCTGTCACAGAAACTATGTTTGCTTCTAACTATTGAAGCAGGAATTCTCACCAAGCTCAGTGTGTGAATCTCCTCTACGATATCCGTGGAAGCTGCCTAGTCAGAAATTTCAGAGTCATCCTTAAGTTTTTACCCATTCAACTTGAAGCTAAGTTTGTGGGCTTTTAATTCTATATCTGCCCCTATGAAATGTTCTTTAATAATCCTCTTATTTTATTTTAATAACAACCTTGTGAGGTGTGTGCTGTTATTTTCCAGATGAGGAAATTAATCCAAAGTGTTTTTGTGACAGCACTAAATTCACAGTGGTAGTACATGGGGAAACCAGCATTTCAATCCAAGTCTGTCTGACTCCATAATACTTGACTGAACATCGTAGCAACTTCCTCCTCCCCATACCAATCGGTGACCAAATCCCATGACTAATTCCTCCTGCACATTTCTTGATTCATTCACTTCCCCCCTTTTTCATCATCATTGTCTTAGTATACACTTTCTTTAACTCTGAACTAGATTACTGCAGAAGTCTCCTAAAAATTAGTATACTAACAAGTTACCCAGCTACTAGAGTGATCTTTACAAATACATAACAGAAATAGGTTCATGTTACTCTTTTGCTTAAAATTCTTCAATGTAAGACTACTGAGTATCCTATCAACAACAAAGTCCAAACCCCTCAGCCTGGCTATAGGATTCTTTATAACAACTCCAACTTTTCTTTGTTGCCTTGGTATAAACCTTCCTTTACACTTTTCCTAAGGTCATCCATCAGTCACTCAGATCACACTTGCATGGTCTTCCTAAGCATAGCTTATATTTCCATCTTTTTATGTGTTTGGGGAGTCTATGCTTAAGGAATTATGAAACAGTGAACAACGTCCGACGGGTATAGCTCATTCCTAAATACTGCAATACGGGCAAAAAAACCACTGAGGATTTTTTTGTTTCTTTATTCTTGTTCTTTTTTGTTCACTTGTTTAAAACTAAAAGGAGGCTTTTGAACTTTCTGCACATTCTGCTGAATTCCTGCCAATGGCCAAGACAGACTACAAAGCCCACTTATGCAGTGCCAGCAGCCAGAAGCTGCAGAATCAGAAGAAGCAGGCAGCTGAGGCAAGCACTTTTGCAGAGCACTAGTGGATGAAGGCACTGCATGAATCTTCTTACGTTCAGCAATCCCAGGATGGCATAGAAGCATCCAGAAGCAAACAGCCTAATGCAGAGAAATGGAGTTGTATTTTAGACCCTGAAAGTTGGGCATTTGTAGATAATAAGAATGTTATTGCATTGTGACACAAAAAAGATCTATGTGAATCAAGAAGAAATATATTTAAAATCATCCTTTGTCTCTGAGAATCAGAAGGATTTTTTAAAAAAACAGAGTCCAGACAGCACTGTTTGGCCACAAGCATGAAAAGTGGTCTATCAAGAAATATTGATTAGAGAATTGCACAGTCTATTAAGATGTTTATAGAATTGTGGTCTGCTATGCATTAATATTTTGGTAGAGGAAAATGCATTACTAGACTGCAAATGATGTTATAATGTGGGCTTAGCAATTATTATGTGATTCTGTATGTTATATTTTATTTTGAATTAAAATATCTCATTTTGTTCCTTGAACATGACTAGGAAATGTGTTTCTAAAGTGCTAACTCAGAGCAACTACAGTTCTGGTCACTGAAGTTGACAGACCAAGCAAGTGGAAGCCTCCTCGTGCTCTGTCACACATCTCATTTTATGTTATTTTTAACACGATGTGTTTGCTAGGGCTGTCGTAACAAAATGCTGCTACTGAGTGGCGCAAACAACGGGAAATAATTGCCTCACAGTGTGGAGGATGGATGTCTGAGATCAAGGCGTCATCAGGGTTGGTAACTTCAGAGACCTGAGAAGAGAGATCTGTTCCAGGCCTGTCTTTTTCTCTGGATGATGCACATCTTCTCCCTGCATGTCTCCACACACTCACTCTGTGCATGTTTGTCTCTGCATCCGCATTTCTCCTTTTTTTCTAAACCCACTAGTCATAGTGGATCAGGGTCCACCCTCATGACCTAGGTATAATTTGATTACCTCTGTAAAGACTCTGTGTCAAAATGAGGTCATATTCTGAGAGATGGGTAGTTAAGACTCACAACATTATTTTGAGGGAAGGGACAGGGAACAATTTAATTCATAACAGAATGAAATTTGGACAAACAGATTGAAGAAATCTTATTCCTACTCTGATAACATTTGTGTGTCCTGATTCTTCCTGCCTAAAATAGACTTCCTCTTATCCCTGTGTACCAAATTCCTACTGATTTAATAAAACTCAGATTAAAATGTGTTTCTTATGAGAACCCTCCTATTGATTCCCAATACATAGTTAGCTAATATCTTGTACTGAGTTCCTGAAAGATTTTTTTTAAACAAATATGATCTTAGTGCAGCTTACTTTATACTGCTGACACCCTGAGCACAGAGCCTGGGACACAGCAAAAGTCTTTCAAAGGTCTGGAATGAGAGAATGTACACATGCTAGCAACGGGGAGTCAGCTCCTCCTTGATAGTCCAGTCTCTTTGGTGAAACCTTTTGCTGCTATCTAAGAAAAACAATTTTCTCCATGAATTATCCATTTTTTCCCAATAACTTCTACTCGTGCCTGTTCAGAAGAATAATTTGAGGCATTTATTAAGGATGCATTTTCTTCTTTGTTTTATTATTATTATTTTCTTTTATTATTCATATATGCATACAAGGCTTGGGTCATTTCTCCCCCCTGCCCCCACCCCCTCCCTTACCACCCACTCCGCCCCTTCCCTCTACCTCCCCACCCCTCAATACCCAGCAGAAACTATTTTGCCCTTATTTCTAATTTTGTTGTAGAGAGAGTATAAGCAATAATAGGAAGGAACAAGGGTTTTTGCTGGTTGAGATAAGGATAGCTATACAGGAAGTTGACTCACATTGATTTCCTGTGCGTAGGTGTTACCTTCTAGGTTAATTCTTCTTGATCTAACCTTTTCTCTAGTTCCTGGTCCCCTTTTCCTATTGGCCTCAGTTGCTTTTAAGGTATCTGCTTTAGTTTCTCTGTGTTAAGGGCAACAAATGCTAGCCAATTTTTTAGGTGTCTTACCTATCCTCACCCCTCCCTTGTGTGCTCTCGCTTTTATCATGTGCTCAAAGTCCAATCCCCTTGTTGTGTTTGCCCTTGATCTAATGTCCACATATGAGGGAGAACATACGATTTTTGGTCTTTTGGGCCAGTATTAAGAGGTTTTAAAGAAGGTTAATAGACCATTAAGACTTAAGGCATGATCTGACACTGTTTTTCATTTGTGAATGTAAGTCTTAGAGTTACATGAAATAGCTCTATGAACATGCACTATTAAAATATGTTTGTTGTTATCTCTCCTTTTGCATTCCTGATTCTACTAATTTGGTTTTTTTTTCTCCTCATTTTAGTCAGGTTTGCCAGGGGTCTATCGATCTTGTTTATTGTTTCAAAGAACCAATTTTTTGTTTCATTAATTCTTTGTATGGTTTTTTGGTTTCTGTTTCGTTGATTTCAGCTCTTATTTTTATTATTTCTCTCCTTCTATTTGCTTTGGGATTTGCTTGTTCTTGTTTTTCTAGGAGTTTGAGATGTATCATTAGGTCATTGATTTGGGATCTTTCAGTCATTTTAATATATGCACTCATGGCTATAAACTTTCCTCTCAGGACTGCCTTAGCTGTGTCCCATAGGTTCCAGTAGGTTGTGTTTTCATTTTCATTGACTTCCAGGAATTTTTTAATTTCCTCTTTTACTTCATCAATGATCCATTCTTCATTAAGTAGTGAGTTATTTAGTTTCCAGCTGTTTGCATGTTTTTTGTCTTTACTTTTGTTGTTGAGTTCTACTTTTACTGCATTGTGATCAGATACTATGCACGGTATAATTTCTATTTTCTTATATTTGCTGAGACTTGCTTTGTGCCCTAGGATATGATCTATTTTGGAGAAGGTTCCATGGGCTGCTGAGAAGAATGTATATTGTGTAGAGGTTGGATGAAATGTTCTGTAGACATCTACTAGGTCCATTTGATGTATTGCATATTTTAGATCTTGGATTTCTTTATTGATTTTTTGTTTGGATGACCTATCTATTGATGATAATGGGGTGTTAAAGTTTCCCACAACCACTGTGTTGGCGTTTGTATATGCTTTTAGGTCTTTCGGGGTATGTTTGATGAAATTGGGTGCATTGACATTGGGTACATACAGATTGATGATTATTATTTCCTTTTGGTCTACTTCCCCTTTTTAGTATGGAATGTCCTTTATCTTGTTTGATCAATGTAGGTTTGAAGTCTACTTTGTCAGAGATAAATATTGCTACTCCTGCTTGTTTTCAGGGGCCATTGGCTTGGTAAATCTTCTTCCAGCCTTTCATCCTAAGCCTATGCTTATTTCTGTCAGTGAGATGAGTCTCCTGTAAGCAACAAATTGTTGGATCTTCCTTTTTAATTGATTTTGTCAAGCGGTGCCTTTTGATGGGTGAATTAAGTCCGTTAACATTAAGTGTTAGTACTGAGAGGTGTGTGGTGATTCCTGTCATTTAGTTGTCTTAGTTGTTTGAAGGTTTGATTGTGTGTACCTAAGTTGAGGTTACTCTCTACTGTCTTGCTTTTTCTTTTCCTGTGGTTTGGTGCTGCCCGTCTTTTCATGGTTAAGTTGGGTTTCACTTTCTGTGTGCAGAATCCCTTGCAGAATCTTTTGTAGTGGTGGCTTTGTGGTCACATATTGTTTTAGTTTCTGCTTATCATGGAAGCCTTTTATTGCTCCATCTATTTTGAATGATAGTTTTGCTGGGTAGAGTATCCTGGGTTTGAAGTTATTTTCATTCAGTGCCCGGAAGATCTCACTGCATGATCCTCTTGCTTTTAATGTTTCTGTTGAGAAGTCTGCTGTGATTTTGATGGGTTTACCTTTGTATGTTATTTGATTTTTCTCTCTTACAGCCTTCAGTATTCTTTCCCTAGTTTCTGAACTTGTTGTTTTAATGATGATATGTCGTGGAGTAGTTCTATTTTGATCTGGTCTGTTTGGTGTCCTGGAGGCCTCTTGCATCTGTATGGGAATATCTTTCTCTAGATTTGGGAAATTTTCCGTTATTATTTTGTTGAATAGATTACGCATTCCCTTTGCTTTCACCTCTTCTCCTTCTTGATGCCCATGATTCTCAATTTTGGTCTTTTGATGGAGTTGGTGAGTTCTTGCATTTTCTTTTCATAGGTCTTGAGTTGTTTAATTAATAGTTCTTTGGTTTTTCCTTTAATTACCATTTCATCTTCAAGTTCTGAGATTCTGTCTTCTGTTTGTTCTATTCTGCTGGATTGGCCTTCTGTTTTGTTTTGCAGCTCTATTTCGTTCTTTTTTCTGAGGTTTTCCATATCCTGGCTGTTTTCCTCTTTAATGTTGTCTATTTTTGTCCTGAGTTCATTTATCTGTTTATTCATTGTGTTCTCTCTTTCACTTTGGTGTTTATACAGTGCTTCTATGGTTTCCTTTATTTCTTCTTTTGCTTTTTCAAATTCTCTATTTTTGTTGTCTTGGAATTTCTTGAGTGTCTTCTGTACATTTAGGTTGACTCTCCAGTATCATCTCTATAAAATTCTCATTGAGTACTTGCAGTATGTCTTCTTTTAAATTATTCTTGTGGGCTTCATTGGGTCCTTTGGCATAGTTTATCTTCATTTTGTTGGAGTCTGGATCTGAGTATCTGTTTTCTTCATTCTCCTCTGGTTCCTGTACTAATTTTTTGCTGTGGGGAAACTGGTTTCCCTGTTTTTTCTGTCTTCCTGTCATTGTCTTTGGTGTTGTTACTGTCCCTGGACTGTGTGCAATTAAGTATTTTCTAGCTTGTAATAATAACAATGGTAATATTTAGAATGGAAGGGTGAGCTGAGATGGAAAGCAAGAAGTTAAAGAAAAAGGGAAAACAAATACATAGACAAGAGGGAGAAAGCAGAACAAGGTTTCAGACAGGAAAGTTTCAAAGGTATAAACAGGGAGCATTAGTGTACTAATCGACAGTAAGCTGAACAGACATTAGAGGGACAGAGATAGGATTGAAAATCAAAAATAAAAAAAAAATAACGATAAGAATAAAAATAAAAAATAAGTAAATGAAAGAAATATCTATATATAAAAATGAATTAAAATAAAATGAAAAATAGAAAATTAAAAAAAAAAAAACCAAAAAACCAAAAAAGTAAAAAGCCTCCAAGTTCAAATGCAATGAAGTTTCAGTCTTAATAATTTGGGGGTCCGTCTCAGTCTCCAATCCTGGAGATGGTGCCTCAGATGTTGTTCTGTAGTTGTCTCATCAAAGGGGACACATAAAGTAGAACAAAACTACACACACACACACACACACACACACACACACAAACCTATCAAGTGTCCCAAATTCAAATGCAATACAGTTTCAGTAAGTTTTTCCGCTTGCAGGTGTAATTTGGTTGTTCTCTCATCAAAGGTAGGGAGATAAAGAAAAAAAAGAGTCTGGAGACAGTTCTGAGAATGGTATCTGTGGCTGTGGCTTGCCTGCCCACTGCTGTCAGCCTGCTGTTGCTGGAGGCATTGTTTATGCAGATCTCTGGGGTGAGCTTAGCACTCACCTGGCCCTGCAGGCTTTGTTTGCTCAGAGTTCTCCTGTGCGGGAGCCTCTGCTACAAGCTTTTCCCTTTCCAAGCACTGGGAAAGGTGACACTGCACCTGCATTGTCAGGCCTGCATGTTTATTTACAGTTCATGTGGGAGGTGGGTCTTCCCCCCTGTCCTGTGAAGTTTTCCTCCCACTGCCACTTTCACAAGCTTTCCTGCTCCTGATTACTGGGCGGTGCTGCTGCTCCTGCTGGCTGCCATGTTTATTTACAGTTCATGTGGGAAGTGGGTCTTCCCTCCTCTCCTGTGGAGTTTTCCTCCCTCCGCCACTCTCACCAGCTTTCCCACTCCTGGTTGCTGGGCACGCGCCCTGCTCCCACCAGAGGCTCTCTGGCCCACCCAGCTTGTTTATTTACAGTCCTGGGAAGGGTTCCCTTCTCCCAATCTTTAGTGCTCAGGGCACCCCACCCTCTTTCCCACGTGTCTTTATTGCTCTTATTGCTTATTACTCAGTTTCTCTTTTTTCCCCGGGTGGAGGTCAGTCTGTCCAGGGGGCTATGCTGCTCTGGCCCAGGCTTGTCTGTGGGAGTACCATGGTACCGCGAAGCTCACCTGGTCCACATCTTCCCAAGCCGTCTGGGCGCCGGCGACTGGCAGCCCGGGGGCCCTCCTTGTTTCTCCGTTTAATGTGAAGTGGAGATTCTCTGCGCCGGCTGGAGGTGTGGAGGGGTCAAAGTTATGCCTGTTCTCAGTGATTATGCCTGCAAAGTGTGTCTCTGGCGTCTCTCCAAGATTTCACTATAGGAGGCTCGCTTTCTGCTTCCTCCCTCTAGCCGCCATCTTGGAATCCTCAAGGATGCATTTTCTTATGTTCTTCCCCTGGAGATTCTGATGTTATAGGTGTAGATGAGTTCAAGAATATTATTTTTCACAAATTTCAGCATCAATTCTCTCCTTATTCAATCATCTGCAGTCACATAGATTAGTTTTAATTATTTTCTGAATGAAAACTTACTCTACATCTTCCTGTACAGGAAGCACAGATCCTCCCAGAGACCATCACTTATCCTCAAGCAGTGTCAAGCAAATTCCTATACTCCCTTTTGCTCTCCTATACCATGGATTGATGGATGGAGTGGTTCCCTGTACTCCTATCTACCATCAGGTACCCAACAGCTATATGGATGACATATCCCACATGCTGGCTTTAATTTTCATGACGTCCTTATTTCAAATAGCCCCACTTTTTCTTTACTTGAGTTACCCACCTGTCCAAATATGGATCCACTATAATTGCTTCACTTTTGGTATTTTGAGTCTTACAGTCTGGTTAATGATGGCAGTCTCTCTTTCCATTGGTAGTCTTTTTATTGCTATTTCCTCATAATACCTCCAGTGTCTGATCTGCATATTTCTTCTTTGCTCTAGGGCCCCTGGGTTTTCTGATCTTCCTCTCCCTCCTTCCCTTCCTCCCTTAGTTACTCCCTCCATCCTTCACTTTTCTCTCCCCCTCCCTCCTTTTCTTCCTTCTTTCCTCTATTTACAGATGATATGGAAATGTAGAAAGAATCTATGGGAAAAACAGAATTCATAAGTGAACTTATTGATTCAAGGCAACATAACACATTTTAAAAATTTTTACATAATAAATAAAATTGTCTTAAGGTATGATTTATGCTAGTTTCTAAAGTATCAAATATTGACAAGTAAGTCTAATGAAACAACTGTGAAAGACTTCTGCCCTGGAAACTCTAAAACACTATTGAATTTTATTTTAAAGTCCTAAAAAGTGGACACCACCACTTCCATAGATCAGAACATTGTGAAGACAGTTGTTTTTCCAAACTGATCTAGAAAAAAGATGCAATTGAAATTAAAATCTCAGTAGTGAAATTGACAGACTCATCATAACACTTTTGTGAATATTTAGTGGGCAAGGATGGCTAAAGCAATTTTAAAAAATAACACCCTGGGTAGAATTATGTTTTCAGATTCAAGATATATAAGTGAGACAATATGGGATTGGCATATTAGACCAGTGTAACAAAGTGGAGAGCCCAGAAACTCACTCATTTATAGTTGATTTAAAGTATCACCTAAAGGCACTCACTAACTTTGTTTCCAGTAAAATACAAAAGCTTTATCCTACCACTTAATCAAATTTAAATGTAATTTACAAGCCAAGATGTTGACATTTATTTCTAGGAATTTTGTGTGTCTCCAACTATGCATTTCTAACCACAAAAATATAAACTTTGAGTATTGTCCAAAATATTGGGATTTCTTTAAAATATATTTGTAACATTAGCCTTAATCAATTACCATAATAGTAAATTTTTTATAGTTAATAATAGGTCAATAGTGACAAGAACTTTGGACTGTCATTACAAAGGCTTCAGATAGTATCTAAAGCTGTGTTAATATATTTAAACTAGATAAGTAATTAAACTTTTTCCAGTTAGCCATTAGGATAATTTTTCTCCACTAATGACTTATAAAGAAGAATATAACCACAGGCTAGTATTCAGTCAGTGCAACTAATTATTATGCTAATATTAGACTAAATGAAGTTAAGTCTGAATCAAATAAAAGATGATCCTGTGTATATTCATTTTTATTTGTTGATTTTATCACTCACAGATTTTTTTTAAAACTTGAAGTACCAAGGCAAAATCCCCTTAGACTATCAACATATACTTAAAAAAATGAAGGGCAAGAAGTTAAAATGGGTCTTTTTGGGGGTGGGTACCAGTGGGAGAGCAGTGGGCATAAGGAAAGGGTGAATGAGGATGAATATGGTGGATGTGTTTTGTATTTATATATGAAAACAGAAGAATGAAACCTCTTGAAATTGTTCTAAGAAATGTGGGGGGAGAATGATGGAGGGGGTAAATCTAATTAAGATATATTGTAAGCACATATGTAAATATGACAATGTATGCCCCTGTACAACTATTATATGCTAATAAATTAAAAAAACTTGAAACCTCATTGATATTAGATGTACATAAGTCTATTCTTGCATTTGTTCTCTAAAAGTAAGAAAGGCACAAATTAAATGAATTTGGGAGAAATTTGTATTATTTCTGTATGGTTGTGCAACCTGCTGAAAAGAAATAGAGATCCTGTTTTCTGAAACATAATTCACAAGAGAGGGCAGTTTAACTCTGGATGCTCTCTCACAATCTAGGGAAGATGGTAGCATATTTATTTTGCTAAATATGTCAGGTAAAAAGTTTGAAGACAACCAGAAGTCAATATATTTGTATGCAACTTAAAGCTTTATTTACACAGTTGGTATTGACTGTATGAACTGCATCACTATTGTTGGTGTGTGAATTGACTAGGCCTGGTTTTATCTTTCTATTTTGAGATATGATTCAAACAGTGGTACATCTAAGTCAGCAGAATTCTGTGGTAGGACTCCTCCCACACTGTGAGTTATATATTATAAGAGAATGAACAGTTTTAAGTTAGAAGTAGGTAATTATTAAATTGAACTTAAATGTTTGGCAGTTCTTAGGATGAAAGCAACTTTTTTCAAATCAGGGTTTCTCTTTGTGTACCTATTTTTAATCCCGAAAGATGAGTCTCTCAACAAGTTCACTAGAGAAACTGAAATTCTTGATTCTGATATAAGTAGATCACTTCTAAAGAGTGAATTCTAAAAATGGTAGGAAATGTCAATTTCTTTAAAATTTTTCTGAGTGGTTCCAAAGCCCTAGGACATTGTTTTTGTCTTTTGCTCATTTTTCTTCTGCCTCTCAGTTGGCCACTTGACTGCTAGGATAACAGACCACAGCTCTGGACCTGCAATAATTGGCAGAGCCCACTGTAATTTTTTATTTTTTGCATACAATTTTGGGTCATTTCTCCCCCCTTCCCCCTGCCCTTTCCCCCACTCCCACCCCCTCTGGATCTCCCCTCCCCCCTCGCTACCAGGCAGGAACTATTTTGCCCTTATCTCTAATTTTGTTGTAGAGAGAGTATAAGCAATAATAGGAAGGACCAAGGGTTTTTGCTGGTTGAGATAAGGATAGCTATACAGGGCATTGACTCACATTAATTTCCTGTGCGTGTGTGTTACCTTCTAGGTTAATTCTTTTTGATCTAACCTTTTCTCTAGTTCCTGGTCCCCTTCTCCTATTGGCCTCAGTTGCTTTAAAGTATCTGCATTAGTTTCTCTGCATTGAGGGCAACAAATGTCATCTAGTTTTTTAGGTGTCTTACCTATCCTCATACCTCCCTTGTGTGCTCTCGCTTTCATCATGTGATCAAAGTCCAATCCCATTGTTGTGTTTGCCCTTGATCTAATGTCCACATATGAGGGAGAACATACGATTTTTGGTCTTTTGGGCCAGGCTAACCTCACTCAGAATGATGTTCTCAGTTCCATCCATTTACTTGCGAATGGTAAGATTTCATTCTTCTTCATGGCTGAGTAGTATTCCAGTGTGTATAAATACCACATTTTCTTTATCCATTCATCAATAGTGGGATATCTTGGCTACTGTGAATAATGCTGCAATAAACATGGGTGTGGAGTAACCTGTGTCTCATTCCTCTGGGTATATCCCCAAGAAGTGGTATTGCTGGATCATATGACAGATCTATGTTTAGATTTTTAAGAAGCCTCCAGATTTTTTTCCAGAGTGGTTACACTAGCTTGCATTCCCACCAGCAGTATATAAGGGTTCCTTTTTCCCTACATCCTCACCAACACTTGGTGGTGGTGTTTCTAATGATGGCTATTCTAACAGGGGTGAGGTGGAATCTTAGTGTGGTTTTGATTTGCATTTCCTTAATGGGAGACCACTGTAATTTATCACACTTGATTTTCAAATACTAGAGCTTGCTTCTGAGCTATTTCTTTCACCAACATTCTTCAAGATTTTTTTCCCCAGGACTAGCTCTATACACAGGCAGAGGAGATAAATGTTTATGCTACATGTCTTACTAAGAGGCTCAGATCATCCTGAATAACATTTATTAATAGTGATGACAATAAAAATATTAAGAGGTAATACTTCTGTTGCAGACATTACTGTATACATTATGGGCATTAGCCTAGGTGTTTTATAAGTATTAACTCATAAAGTTAGGAGGCAGGCATGCCATTATGATTCTATTTAATCAGGAAAAAACTGAAGCAAAAAAAGGTAAGAGTTATGCAAATCCTAAATAGTTAGTGTTAGTAAGTGGCAGAAAAAGTTTTGGATATAGACTACTTGGCTTCAGGTAAAATTTTTAATTGCTGTATTCTATATCCACTGCCTCTTATCATTGAAGAAACACTGATACTCTATACTGAGTTCTAGAGTGAGCAAAATAGGGACAATACCTCATCTCACACAGATTAGAGGTTAATGAGTGCCACAAACAGAGAGGTCATTGAAAACCTAACAGGCTGGGTGAATATGACACCATTTAGTCTGAGCCAAGCATAATCCTAGATAAAATATGAAGAGTTTTGATGGAGAGAGCGAGGGAGAGAGGAAGAGAGAGAGAGAGAGAGAGAGAGAGAGAGAGAGAGATTCTCAGAAGCCAGATGTGATAGACAAACTCGGACAGCAGTGATCACTTTCTTCTTGATCAAGAAGAAAGACTATGGGTGCTCTCTTCAATTTAGAGACCTTTTGTTGGCAGAAGCTTTTTAATTTCATGTAGTCCCATTTGTCCATCCTTTCTCTTAGTTGCTGGGCTGCTGGAGTTCTAGAGGAAGTCCTTGCCTATTTCTGTTGTTTCCAGGGTAATCCCTGCTCTTTAGTGTACTAACTGCAAGGTTTCAGGTTTTCTCTACAACAAAATCAGAGAACAGGTTCTGCCTGGAAGCAGAGAGTTGAGGGGAGTTGAGAGTGGGGGGGGGGTTGGGGGGGCGCAAACAATGTATACATGTGTAAGTAAAGGTAAAAATGATGAAATAAAAGGAGAAAGAAAAAAATAAAACAAAAAAAAAAGGAGAAAGACTGAAGAGCCCATGGAGACATATGAAGGTGGTCTGAGAGAAGAGGTTCTGACATCAGCCAGAGGAAAGCTGCAGGCTCCATGCCTATGGAAGCTGATACTACTTTCTCTGTTTTGTGTTTGGAATACCCACTTCTTTCTTAGTCATAAAACAAAGGAGAACCAGAGAAATTCTTCCCCCTGGCCCACAGAAATTGTAAGGAAGATTGACATCTAATTGCTTTCATAAGGACAAAAGATTCTCCTGTAAGAAATAAGAGCCCTTGTCTTGTGCCACACTCAGGCTGGGAATCTGAATTAATGTTTATTAATAATTTACTTCATTCATGTTTAACTTCCATCTTTACCTCTGGACCATAAGTTAACTGGTCTGGAACCAGTAAATATCCTGAGACTTCAGAAGGAAAATATATACAAAATAGCTAAATTAAAATGAAATATTCAATGGGAGTTTTGAACATCTGACTAATCAGACCTAAAGAGAATTTTCTTTTTTGTCTGAGGGTAGAGAGATGTGGAAAAGGGGACAATGAAGAAAAAGTTGAGCCAGAGAGTAGGGAAAAAAATCCACAAAGTCCTACAGTCATCAGAGGACTTCCTGAATACAATTAATTCTGAACTTTTCAGTTATGCAAAGCAGTAATTTATTTAAAACTATTTTAAGTCTCTTTGCTTTGGGCTTCTGCTATTTGCAAGCAAAAGCCCTAACACTCAGAATATTGATATTGAGGTTCTGACTATCTTCCCCAAAATTATTACTAATCCTAGGACCATCAGTACCGAATGCACAAAAAGATTACAACTGGTAAGACCACTTATTTTGGTCAGGGTTTATTAATCTATGTCACAAGGAGCACCCGACATCTTATTGGCTTTAAACTTGTATCCCCCACTCCGTCTTCTATTCAAGCATGGATCTATGTTGCTTTTGTGCTGGGACCATGATGAAGGAGCATCAGCTATCTGATAAATTTCTTATCCTGAGATAGAAGGTAAGGGGGAAAAAGATGGAACCAAAAGATAACTTTTGAAACTTCCATTGGGAAGCCGAATTTGTCAATTCTTCTTACGTTTTATTGCCTAAAACAAACCATAAGGCCAAGCCTGGCATTACAACAGAGGGGAGCATAATTCTCTGACAGAGAAGAAAGGATCTGGAATAATAACACCTGTTCACGCTTACTTTGTCATAAGTCAAATCATATCTGGAAATATCCATACCATTCATGTGGTCTGCCAGAACTGAGATGATGCCCAGGGCCCTGCTTTAAGAGAGCTACCACAGCTCAGCCCTGAACATCTGTCCCTCTGGTTTGACTGAACACAAAGGAGATTGTCTACATTCAAAGGAGCCTTGTATTGTAAGCACTTACTGAAAAGTGAACAGTGGGTCCCAGGTTTCGTCTTCATCAGTCACGGTGGCAGTGTTGAAGGACTTTTCACCCATCACTGGGATGACACGCAATGTAGTATCTTGCTGGTTAACCTTCATATGAAGCTTTCAGGGACTTCTTTTTAATGGAAAGACAACTTCATCCACACAATGAATGCCAACAGCCAATCTATGCTTTGCCTTCCAAGACTTTACCAACTGTGAGTTTATACTCAAAAGCATTGCCATTCGCTGTGTCATAGGACAGCTGGGTATGAAGGAGATTTTCCGTATCACTGACCAAATCCTCTTTTTACTAACTTCCAGCTTTGTTAAAACAGATCTCTTGTTCAGACCTCTCCTACCTTTACTAGAAGTTCTCTTTGGGAGCGGTTAGTGTCTTCAGAGTTGGTTGGCACTATCTCACTCTGCCAGAGACTCCATGAAATGAGGAAGCCAAGTTCTCAATCGCTTTCCTTACAGGATACTCTCTGCTGTACATTTGCCAACGTTGTTATAGGCCAGTTCATTGAAAGGTATTAGAAGAAATCAACTTTGTCAGACTCATCAGTGAAGAATCAGTTGCGCTTTATCCTCAAGGTGTGTAGTATATGCTTACTTCACATTTATACTACTAGAAAGAGTAACATAAGTGACTCTTTTCAAAGAAATATGATCCAAGGTAACTTTTCTCTGGCCACAAAGGAAAGTGACCAGCAGGTTATTATGGTTCTACTCAAGACTTCTCTCTGCAGGAGGGAATCTATATAGAAAAATCTGGAGAAAGAAGAGGGAAAGTTTCTTTTAGCTAAATAATATCAACTTTGTCATGGATTGAATTGTATACCCCTCTCTCCAAGAAAAAGTCACATATCCAATCCTAAACTCCAGTATATGAGACTGTGATCTCACTTGCAAATAGGGCCATTAAAGATATAATTGGCCATTAAAGATATAATAGTAGTAGAATGGGCCCCAATCCAGTGACTGGTGTCCTTATAAAAGTGGGAAATTAGGACAAAGTCACACATTGTGGCAGGACACTGTGTGAACATGGAAATACCAACCTTCAAGCCAAGGAGAAAGTTCTAAAACAAACTCTCTTCTTATAGCCCTATCAACACTTTGATCTCAGACTTTCAGCTTCCACATAAAACAGAAATACATTTCTGTTATTTAAGCCTCACAGTTTGTGGTATTTTGTTTTGAGGGCCATAGCAGACTAAACCCAGATCTCTAAGTCCAGAAGGGGGTTCTAGAGACTTCTTATAGTTGTTCTGGATATTTATCCTAGATTTTAGTAGTTCTGAAACTCTTTAGTACAAACCCTAGAAATGCTTGAGGATTGACAAATTACATATCCTAAACTGTCCTATCTAGTTGGAAGTGTTCTTACAAATCCTTTGTTCTAACATGGACTGATTTATTTGGGGCAGGTTGGGGCAAAAAAACATGATCAAATAGAGTACATTCAGTTGCTGAGGTAGCTCCTAAACTTGAAGATTGGAGTACAGAGGAAGTTTTGTGATCTGCCCCAAGACACAGGACTATAACAGAACAGAAACAGTTTTAAAGATGAGCCTCTAAACTTTGAATGCCCTGCTTAAAATTTAATCTGGTGCAATATTCTTCTGAACTCCCCTTCTGTATTATAGGTGTCCTCTCCAAGGTTTCTATTTTAATTTTAACTTTGCCCACATGAATAGAAAGTTTCTGAGTTCTATTGGGCTTACCCCAATTTTTAAAGCAAAGTGGGTGGAATATATTGCATTACAAAAGAAGCACTGTCAAGGTTCATAAATGTTAAGATTATATTAATAACTGGGAGAACTTCATTTGCCTGAAAGTGTGAATATTGAAAACATGAGATAGCATGTCTATAAGTCTCTTTAATTGTATCTCTACACTTATGTACTGTGGGAAATAAAGCAGCCTTCCACAAGGATTACTTTCCTTTTGAAAATTATTTTGATCATCTTTTGTTTTCAGAATCTGTTGAGTTATTGGAAAGTTGTTCCTGAACTTTAAATAAATCTACAGCTAAAAATAACATATTTTCTAATTAAGGTGTTCTATATCTAGATGCAGAAATTGTCTTAGACATCATTCTTGTTAAATAATATTTTGCTACCTAAAATATGCAAAAATGTCTTTGGAGAAAGATAACATGTTTCATTGAGCAAAGATTGTTTCAAAGGATACATACATCACAATTCCATGCATGTGACCTTTGTGAGATAACACAGTAGGGGAATAGGTTGTCAGGGTTAGGGATGGGGTAGAGGAGGGAATGGCTGTAGAGGCCTAGCACAAGGGAGTCTTGCAATAGTGGTACAGTTGAGTATCTTGATTTTGGTGGTGGTTAGGAAGATACTCAATGATAGTACCAAGAAAAACTGCAATGCACACATCTGTGTGCATATATAGTAAAATCAACTGCGGATGTGAGCAAACTCATTCTCTCTGTAGAAATGTGAATGTTCTGATTTTAATTATCCTACAGTGTATAAGAAGTTAACTTTGGCTGACAGAAGAGTACTTGGGGATTCCTTGTACATTTTGTAGCCTCTTGTGAATCTAAATTTATTTCAAAATAAAAACTTAAAAAAATATTGAAATTATTTTAAAAACTCAGGAGTCTTAGAAACACATTTTCTACACTTGGCTGAGGATTCCATGAAGGGAAGAGGGAAGAGTCTAATTCTTTTCAATACTTTGGGTCCTCTCTGCTATTTTTGTACACTCATCCACAGAATTTACTGCTTCTTCCAACTTGTGTAATATCCTTAAGGACTATCAAATTACTGTAACTGGGCCAGGAGACCATTTGGAATACAACCGAGGGTAAGTGAACTCTTTACGAGGAAGTTGTGGCCTTCTCATTAATGAAGACCTGCTCGGTTTTTAATACACTATGATGATACTCAGACATGACTATTTTTGTGGACCTTATGTGTTAGCTATGGCTAAGGAAAAAGAATCAGTCTAGGTTTATCAAACAAAGATAACGAGTTTAATACAGGCAACTTGAAGAGTTTAATACAGGCAATTAGATACTTACAAAATCATTGAAAGGACAGGATAAGCAGAAATAAACGTTGTAACTGAATGTTCAGGTACAAATATCAAAAAAAATTTATGCTGCTGATACAGCTGCTCCCAGTGCCAGGAGAATGTGACTGGGCAGCATAGAATGTAAGATTCAATTCTTAACAGACATTGATGTCTGTCTGCACTTGTGTTCCATGCCCCTGATGCAGGATGATGGTCTCTGGCTCCCTCATCTCCTAAACTTCCTCAAATGCATTTCATTGTTAGAACTTAGATCTTATTCAGAATCCTAGTTTTAAAGAAGTCTGAGAATTTTTTAAACTTTTAGCCCCAGTGATATAGTCCTGAATATAGAAACAGATGAGAATGGATGTCAAATCCAATAAACAATAGCATCTTCCTAGGATAACTTTCCTTTAGGACTAAAGTCCACCTAAATATAATTCCTGAGAAAACTTAGTTTGGAAACCCAGTGTTTTAGTAGTTCTTAGTCACTCCACAAACAGAAGTACTCCACATTTTACTTTCATCTCACATATTCTCATATGCTACTCTATTTTTTCTTTCCTTACCCAACACACAGTCCATCCTTTTCTCTGTCCATCATGACTTCTGTAATTAAATTTCATTCTATTCTATTGTAATTAAACCTCATCTAATCCCTCTTAATTTGAGTCTTATTCAAGCTGGCTTTCTGGTTTGTGCCACTGGCACTGATAGTGAGGAACACCTCTTATTTGTTGGAAACTGTTACAGGTGCCAGACTCCTACTCTTACCTAGATCCTGCTGTTATCTACTGCACAAATAGTTTTAAATATAGATTCCTAGCTCATTCAATATAGGCCACCCCTTTTAGGTACCCACTACCTTGATTATATTGCACCACTAATTCAATTTATAAATTTAAATTCAAGTACTCAGCTTAATTGTGATAATAGCTAATGGAGTTATTATACAAAGCAAATGTTTGTTAATTTTTTTCTATAATATTTACATCTCTAGTAACCAGATGGTCCATTCTCATTTTATTATTGCCTCCCTAACTTTATTTCATATTCTACTCAACTTAGAACTCATGACTGATCACTTAAAATATCTGCAAATCACCATTCATTTTCCTTGTTCTTCTTTGCTTCTATCCATTTACTAAAGCAAAAACTGAGAATTACTCTATCAGTCCATATATTTGAGATTTAATTTTTCAACTCTGAAACACTCTAATTGGCACTTTTAGGAAGTCATAGCCTATAACTTCAATGGACCTTCTTCGTGACTTTGCAGTCACTCATGTACTCTGAGTTTACCTTTAATTCCATTTTCCTCAGAAGTGACTTCAAGCATCCTTCAAATCTCTTGCATCATTTTTTACAAGTAACCTCACTTCACTTTTAGAAGAAAGTATGAAAGTCATTGGAAAATTCTTAATATCCATCTCCATAATTATCTACCACCTCATTCTCTTGTTTGCAATATCCCTGAATTCCAAAACCCTTCTCCCTTAAGCTTATTCTGGATCATGAGAACAATTCCACTTGACTTCTGTAATCAAAAGGAGTATGCTCAACCAATTAGTTACTATAAGTGGTTCTTCTGTAGTTTCTTTCAGCAGGGCAGATTTTCTATTGTTCATTGATGTGGAATTACCTTTCTATTTTTATTTCTGCACAACAATCCTCATTGACAAGCTAGATTCACCTTTGTGTGAGCTTCTTTGGAGGTTTTAGCAGGGGAACACAATAACTCCTATACCTCTGACCAAATAATGGTTCCTCTCTACCAGGAAAGGTTGTGCTCTTTGACTGAGTGCATGGCTTCAGGAGGTTTGTACATGAAGCAGCATGAAAGAAAGAAGACACCTCAACCTTGGTGATCAATGTGGTGACAGCTGTTACATCCAGATTGCCCTCACATCTTAGAACCACCTTACTTCTTTATGTACTATTCTGTATTTTGCCCTAGTGCTGAATTATGACATATTAAAATTAGTATTTCTTGAAATTATTTTCAAAATACATTTGTTTCTAGTGGCCATGCTACTTCTTGTTAATTGTTTCAGTTTAGGGATCACCCCTGATTATCTTTCAATCCCCATCCTGTAGCACAGAGTGCATAACTAAGTAAACAGTTTTCACATATCCATAAAATGCAATTAGATTTCCAAATATCTATTTCCTAGTTTCTTGGGACTCACTACTTCCTATAGTTATCAACTTATTTTCATACCATATACTTCTATCTAAATTACTACTACCCAGAAAAGATTTGTGACATTTTGTTTAAAAACAAGTTTAAGCTGATTAAATAGTCAACAATTTTCAGGGCTGGTAGAGTGGCTCAAGTGGTACGACTATCTGCTTAGCAAGCATGAGGCCCTGAGTTCAAACCTTAGCACTAACAAAAAAATAAAATGAAAAATAAAAATTTTTATAGTATGCCTTGAAAATTCTTGGATAGAATGATCAACTTGCTCCAATTTGTCCAGGATTATCCGTATTTTAAATTTGAAGCTCCATATCCCAAGAACCCACTTAACCAGTACAGCTGGCCAACCAACTCTTGGACCATTTTTATATTTAAAGAAGTGGAAAAATCAGCCTATGGTTTGTGTATTTATTTAACATCTACCCATGGAATAATAACTCAAAAGGGCTGGGGATATAATTCAGTGGTGAAGTGCTTGCCTAGCATGTTCAAGGCCTTGGGTTTGATCCCCAGCACAAATCAATAACAATGGCACCAACAAACTTGATTATATTTCATCCGTTGTAGTAACTATTGTCATTTATCATAAAAATCACTCAATAAAATCAGATAAAGTGTCACATAATTCTGAAAACTGACTCCCTATTGATGGTGCCTTGGTTTTTCCCCTAGTCAGAGTATTTTCAGTGTTTATCAACTACTAGCGATGTAAGTACAATTGCACCTGTGGAGAAGAGATCCATCTCAGAAACCAAGCTTGCTAATATACTAGAACTGTGATTTTGAGAAAGTTGTTTAACTTCTCTTATTATCAGGCTTTTCCCCCTAAACTGAGTCCTTTTTCACTTTCAAAATTATTGAACCAATTACAAGACCAAGTACCAAATGAGCAGTGAAGGAGACTTTTGTTTTTGGCCAAGAATAGAAGTAAAAGGAAACTTGCAAGTCAACTGCTCAGCCCTTGGGGATCTGAAGGTTATAGACATGGAGTAAAAGAAGGGAGGGCAGGGATAGTCTAATTAAGGGGATAGTCCCGTCTTTTCTCAGAGGGTAGAGATTTTCTGGGAATTTGGGTGTCATCTGTTTTTGCTCCTTTGATGGTTCTTCCAAGTCATTGCCATGGCAATTGTCAACTGGTCTCACATGGAAGGACTGTCATTTAATGTGCAGATGGCATTATAATACAGTTAGAGATTTTCTGGTGATCAGTCTGGAAACCATCTTCAATCCAATCAGTTTTAATTGGCCCACCTGAAGAGGAATTTGTGACCCACAAGCATCTTGTCCTCAAAGATAAACATAAGTAGGATGGGGTAGAAATGCAGCTAGATCACCTCAGTACTCAGGTAGCACTCTGAATTTTAACTTTTATATCTGCAAAATGGAAAAGTATAATAAGTAGAAATTAATTGAAACCTGAAATGTTTCATAGACTATAAAGTTTAAGAGCAATTTTTACCTGTTGACTTATTTATGATCCTTCTCTTTGATTTCCCTAGAAATGCTAAAAGAAAAAAGCCATGTCATGGTGTTTGCATGTTGGTTACTTAGTTGCCTTTATTAAAGTTGCATAGATTTTAAAATAAAACTAACTCATTCATTCAAATCACTTTCATGGATATTTTGTCTGATTTGATTAGTCACTTTGGTTAAATTGGTTGAACTAGTTGTGTATAAAACACAGGCAGTTCTGATTAAAAAAATTCTGTTACATTCAAACAAATTGAGCATCATGAAAACATCCAAGTACATGGTGCTGATTAAAGCCATGCAGCAAGTAATTGGACAGGTACTTTTAGATTCCACCTGTTCTAACAGATGCCTGCTACAAACTAGAAACAGTGCTTACAAGTGCTTCTGATTCAATTCGTCCTCACTGAGTTTGGAGTGTTTTTAATAAATACCACATTGTCCTAAGACTTCAAGAAAACTACTACAATTAATAGCACCAGTAAGATCGTTCTCCTTGGGGGTATTTTTCTTTAATTAGTCCAATTTTATTCTGAAAGTTCCTTTATTTCTTCTGCACTATGGTTAATCTTTTTTTGTTTGTATGAATTTGGTAACCAACTTTATGTTCTTTTTTACATGTTCTCTCTCTCTCTCCCTTTCATTACTGGAAATTATAGATGTTACCCAGTTTGAGTTACTTCAGAAAATACTTATGAATATACAATACATGCAAGGCAATATATTGTTGAATTCTAAACAGTTGGATATCTTTATTGTCCTGTAGGAGTTTACACTCTACTTGAAGGGATAAAATATATACCTTAGTAAACATACAATAAAACAGTATCAATGTGGAAAACCTCAGATGTCAGAAAATCACATTTTGGCCTGATCTATCATTAATTTACCATGCAAATCATGAAACCTTTGCCTGTCTGGACTTTTGCAAACCAGGCAAATGTTGAAGATTAATAAATTAGAGAAACCTAGTGTATAACATTAGACTTATGATGATAAAGACACCAATGGGCACTAGTTATCTCAAGAAATTATGATAAAAATATTTTTATTTGGATCCTGAAATGTAAGAAGGAAAAGGAAGGGGAGAAAAAACTAGCATCTTTCAAGGGTAGTATGAAGTTGATATCTTTGCAAATTTTATCACATTTAATCCTAATAATAAGTCTGTGAGTTTTGCATAGATTGAACCATATAAGTATATGGCTTTGTAAGTTACTAGAGTCAAAATGGGTAATCACGTGTGGTCCAAATGAGTGCCATTATCCTTATTAAATAGACAGAGAAATATAGTCTCAGAAGAGATCAATGGCTTGTTTAGGGTCAGATAGTTATGTCCGACTTCAAAGACCTTATAGAATCACATCTTTCCACTTCCCCTATGTTTACTCCATTATCCAGTTCTGTAAGGTGTCCAGAATCCACTCACTACTCTCCATTTCTCTACTATCATCTTAGCTGAAGGCATGGTAATCTTTCCCAAATATAATAGCCACCATCTTTCTATCTTGTTTTTCAAAAGCTTACAGTCCACTTCAGGCAGACAACATCTTTTGAACACAGATGTTTCTAAATCAAGCTCCATTTCAAGGAACAACAGTGAAAAGATCACGCAATTTTATACTCCAAGGTTAGGAAGAATATAACTTTTAGGCGAGATATTTACATATCTTTAATACTACTAATTTCTCCAATGGCTATGCATTTCTAAAAATCAAAATGATTTTCTGATGCATCAATATCTAATACATTTTCTCTGTGAAAAGTAGCCTACCATTGAAAAAAGATTCTGAAAGGGTGTAGGAGGAGGGTTCTTTTTCTAAGATCGACAGAAAAATATTTTCCTATAGCCATAAATGTATCGCAACAGTGGATTTAAAATTAAGAAAATAAAAGCAGCTGTAAAACAATAGTAAAATCCCCATTTCTCTGTCACCTAAATGTACTGATTTTTCAACATTATTTTGTAGGTCATCAATATCCTAGACATTGTACCAAACTGGAATGTATTTTTTTCTGATACAGTTAATGCTAAATATATAATTGCTAATTTAAAATGTGTAAATCATCACTTTTGAATTCTAACCATTTCTCCCTTTAACATATTTTTAGACGAAAGCTTGAAGAAAATAAATCTATGTTGATTTGGAAGCCAACTCTTCTTTAGCTCAATCTCGCCTATGCATGCAGCTAACTTGAAATTTATTGTCACTTATGGATAAGACAGTTACAAACATCATGTGAATTTTCTTTCTAAAACTTTGTTTCTTAATGTTAAATTTGTGAAGCTGGAGTGTGTGTGTGTGAGTGCATGTGTGTGTGTGTGTGTGTATGTGTGTGTTTCACAAATGGTGAAGTTGAACAGTTATCTAATGGTTAACAAATGCAAGCAATTGCATTGTGTCATGTTCTGTTGTTTGGTTGTACAAGTCACCAACACAGCAGGTAGAAAAGGAGGTAGTGCAAACACACTGTCAAACGATGGTGCTTTTTCTTCAACAGAAAAAGATCCTGTAATGAAAGTGTTTCCATGATTGGCTGATTATAGATTTAAATATTTGTTTTGAACTTTAATGGAAGGTACTCATTTCAAGTCACAGCTTTTTTTCCTCTATTTTCCTACCCTCCAATGTGGATGATGACATCTTTATTTAACTCAACATTATATCTGGAGTCTGGAGTCTTTATAGATTTGATTTGTGCCTCAAACTTCACACCATGCTTGTCTTGAATCAGGGTACTTCAGGGTAAGATTAGAAGGTCTATGGTTTCACAGGCACTCCCTTATGTAAAAATCTGCTACTTATGTGTCACTAAATCCTCTAAGTAAATCTCAAATGGGCAGAAATCAAATCTTTATGTAATAATATAACTAAAAGCAAAAATTACGAGTGACACAAAATGCAAATGAGCCAACTTGTTACTTGCTTGGAACATCCTTCCACATTTTGACCATGTATGATGCCCTGTTCTCTCTGACTCAACTCCATATATGCTGCCCATTTTATGAGGCCTCCTGGAGTCTCTGTCCCCCTTCCCCAAGCAGAGTTGATAGCTCAGTTTAATAGATTTCTGTTGTACCTTATTATTCTCCAATTATTGGCAAAGCATATTTTATGTGTACTCATTAGTTATTATATATTCTTCAATATCCTGTGAAATTTTGAAGGCAGAAATTGCATGACATATATTTTTTGATCAAGAATAACCACTGATTTTGATCAGTGTTACAGACACTTGTAGACAATGGATATTAATATATTACATGGGAAGTTGAATAATACCAAAGAAATTGCAATTTTTGAAAGATAAAGCCTATAAATTCCACCTCCCTTCCCATGATCTAAGGAACTACCATTAAGTTCCATCTCCCAAAGATTCTACTCCCTCCCAACAGTGCCATCATGGAGATTAAAACACTAATCACGATAGAAATGTGACATTCAAACCACACCCAAACCATTGAGCAGTGGTATTGCCATTGCTCAGAAATGGCAATACTTTATGGCAGTTGTGTTTGAAATATTTGAAAGTTGCTTTTCCTGTCATTTTTATTTGGTTTGGAGTTTTTAAAATCAATTATTAACCCAACACACAATGTTAAATGTTTATATTGGGTTTTGGATCTTTACTGATAAGTGTAGGACTTTATCCCTGTGCTCAAGAAGCTTATGCTCTGGTAGAGAAACAAGAAACACAGAAAGAAATGAGGAATGTGCAGGAGGATTTATAATTCAAGGCTAAGTTGTAAGAAATAATTCCTCTTCCCAGGTAGACTTTAGAAGAGTTAGAGGTCAATGGGAGTTGAGTTAGGGGAAGGCTTGCAGAGGAAGTAAGATTTGAATTGAACATTTTGTTTAAAAATATTAAGTTTTCTTATCCATGAACATGGAATATCTCTGTTTCTTTAGATCATGTATCTTTCATCAGTGTTTTTATAGTTTTTTCCATATGGATCTTGTTCATATTTGGTTAGATTTAAATCTAAATATTTATGGGGGGATATGTATTATTACAAATGGCATTATTTTTAAAATTTGAACTCCCATTGATACTATTAGAAAAGCAGCTATCTCTTATGAATTGACCCTCAACCTGTGACTTGCAATTTTAGGTTTGTTCCAGGAGGTTTTTGTTCTGTTTGTTTATGTAGATTCTATTTGGGGATTTTCTACCTTCATAAGCAATCACATCTGTACATAAAGCCAATTTTATTTCCTTCTCTCCAATCAGGTTACCTGTTATTTTCTTTTCTTATTACAAGCCAGGACTTTCAATATGAAGCTAAGTGGAAGTGCTGGAAAGAATCTTTAAATGTTCTCGGTCATAGTTGTAAAACTTCTAGCATCTCACTATTAAGTTTGTTAGCTGTAGATTTTTTTTTAATGTCTTACAAGATGAAGAAAATCCTCTCTATACATACTTTGCCTAGAATTACATTTAATCATAAGTGGGTGTTTGAGTTTGTCAAATATTTTTTTCTCAAGCAACTAATATGATTATTTGACTTTTCTTATTCAGCCTACCCATCTAGTAAATTTCATTAATTGTTTTTTAAAATGTCGATCAAATCTTACATGCGTGGAATAAATATTCCTTGTCTTTTTGTACATTATTAGAGGATTTTGCACCTCTGTTCATGAAAGATGTTGCTTTGTTTTTTTTCTTTTCTGTAATGGCTTTGTTAGCTTTGATGGCAGAGTATTCGTATATCTTGTAACGCATTAACAAATGTTCCTTCATCTTCTATTTTTTTGTAGAGACTCTGGAGGATTGGCATGACTTCTTCCTTAAATGTTTGGTAGAATTTGCTGGTGAAACTAACAGAACTGCTACTTTATTTTTTGAAAGTTTTAAATTGTTATTTTAATTTCCTTAATATATGCAGAGATACTCTAGTTGTGTATTTTTGTATAGCTTTGGCAGTTCCAACTTTATGTTAAGTGACCTGTGAACACAGGGTTGTTCACAGCATTCTTTTCTACCATTTTAATGTCTAAGGGGACCAGTAACAATCGTCTATCTTTCATTTCTGATATTAATGATTTGTATTTTTTTCTTGGTTAGCCTGTCTGTAGATTTACCATTTTGATTTTTTTTCAAAGAATTAGCTTTTGGTTTCATTGATCTTACCTATTATTATCCATCTCTCAATTTTATTTTTTTGTTCTAATATTTGCCATTTCTTTTTGTTGTTTATGTCTGAATTAGTTTTTCTTGAGGCAGAGTCTAGGATTAAGATATTCTTTTGTAACATGCACATTTGTTGCTACAAATTTCCCTTGCTCTGCTTTTGTTGTATCCCACAAGTTTTTATAGCTTGTATTTTCATTTTCATTTAGTTTAGAATATCTTTACATTTATCATGAGCATTTTATCTGTGGTTCATGTGTTTCTAGACAACTGATTTCCAAATGTCCTGAAGTTTCACATGCCTGGGGAGTTCTCAGCTGTCTTTCAAGTACTGAGTTCTATTTTAAATCCATTGCTACCTGACAACACATTTTGCAGGCTCTGTATTCTTTGATATGGGTGAATGTGTATTTCATAATCCAGTCTACGGTTTCCTTTGATGCAGGTTCTATGTGAGCCTGAGAAGAAGATAATCTGTTGTTGATAAGTGGATTGTCCGATAAATGTCACTTAGATGATTAGTAGTGCTATTCAGAACAATTATAACCTCACTGATTTTTTTGTCTGCTTAAACTATTAATTACTGATAGTGGGGAGGGAGCTTTTCTCCACTATTTAAGTCTCTAATTATAATAGTGGATTTACCCGTTTTTCCTTTTGGTTGTTAAGTATATACAACTACAAGATTCCTGAAGAATTATCTTTCTCAGAGAACTGACCTCTTTATCATTATATATTGTCCATTTTTTTCACTGATAATTTTCCTGTTCTAAACTCTGCCTTATTTGAAATTAATATAACTTCTACAACTTTGATTAGTGTTAGCATAGTATATTTTTTCCATTTCATGACTTTTAAATTATCTGAATCTTTGCATTTTGGGTAGATTTCTTACAGACACACAGTTCAGCCTGTTTTTAAAAATCTATTGTATCATCTCTATTTTAATTAATTTATTTTGACCATTCATATTTAAAGTGATTATTGATGTAGTGAACTAATCCCACCACATTTGTAATGTTTCTTCTATTTATTACATTTGTTCTTTATATTTTTCCTTTTTCACCCTTTTTTGCTTCTCTAGTTTTCATTGAGCATTTTATGTATTTTAACTTTATTTCCTCCCCTCTAAGCAAATTGTTAAGTTGCACTAGAGTTTTCCATCAACATTTTTACCTAATTTAAATCCATCTTCACTTTTTTCTGCAGTTTATATAACTTATAGGAGAAGATTCTCAGCTCTTCTCTCTCTTCCTGTTTGGTATTATTGTCACTCATCTCACCACCAAATACTTTTTCCCCTACTATTATTGACTTAAACAAACATATTTTATTGTTTTATCCACATATTCCTTTACTATTTACAAGAACCTTTCATATATATTTTGATCTTCATGACCACTGAAAGTTGCAGTTATTCATTTTAACAAGACATTTTCCCATAGACACTGAAAGATGCTAAGAAGTTTGCTCATGGATCTAGCATTCCAAGAATAAATAAGAAATTTAAAAAGTTGTTCACCAACTTCAGTTTCAGAACTTGTACTAGACATTTCTTATTTTCAAAATCTTCCACCCTTCACAGAGAAGACATTTCTGCAGTCCCCTGTGCTTTTCTGGGATTCATTCTTACTTAGCAACACTTTTGAGAAAAGCATTTCTTTCTTCTGTTCACATTCTTTGAGGAGCTCATAGGTGTGGATTATCCAAATGTAGGTGGTCTGAAAATCAGTGCTGGGCTCTTGCCTTTGGAACCAGAAGTGTCATGAATTAGGTTTGCAGAACTCAGGATCTCTGTCTCTGTTTTCGGTCTGAGTTTACTGGTAGGCGTGGGCCAAAAGAAAGCTATTTCTACTTCGACATTTAACTGTTCCTACTGTATTCTTCACAAGTAATCAACAAACACTTTTGGAAACTTTTTACTTTTTCAGTTCTTGCTTCTTTAAAACTAAGTGTGCAGTTTTCTTTCTTGATTAAGACGTTTCTGCATCTTTGTGGCCTTGGATTTTAGGTGCACTTGAGAGTTATTCAGAGCTAATAACTGGAAACAGTACGGACATGGCTCTTGCAAGGTGTTAGTACTGGAGATCATGGTCTGGCCTAGATTGCTTTCGTGTAGTCTCCACACTCAGCCTCAAGGTGGCACTTCTGACACTGCTTCCTTGTCATTGAACCACAGTTCTATAACATATAAAATAACATTAAAAATAATAAATACAAGAGGTTTTATTTTACCTTCATTTGTTCCTCCTACAATGCTCTTCTTTCTTCACATAGATCTGAGTCTCTGATCTAAAACATTTGTCTTCTTGCTGAAGCATTTCTAGGAAGGTCTTCTGGTTGTAAATTCTCTCTGTTTTTACTTGTTTGAAAACTCTACTTGTCGTTCATTTTTAAAGCAGAATTCCAGGGCCTGGAGGGGCGGGCATACTCACTGGTACAGTGCTTGCTCTAGCATCCACAAGGCCCTGGGTTCAATCTCTAGCACCACCAAAGCAGGGAAAAATGTAATTCCACTGAATATAAAATTGTACATTGGTAGTGTTTTCTTTCACCACTTCAAATATATTGCTCTACTTTCTTTTGCTTTCAAGACTTCAGATGAGAAATCCTGTTAATTCTTACGCTGATTCCCTCTGGGTTCTTTCAAGATAACATCTTTGGTTTTCTAAGGTTTGAATACAACATGTCTATGTGGACTTGTTTTGGTACTTACATGGCTTTGTGTTCTATGAGGTTTGTGGATCTCTGATTTGGTGTCCAACTTTAGTTTTGGGGGTTTTGTTTTATTTTGGTTTTTTGGTAGGATATTGGGTTTTGAACTCAGGGCTTTGTACTCACAAAGCAGGCACTCTACTGCTTCAGCCTCATTTTCAGTCCATTTTCTTCTGGTTAATTTGGAGATGGGGTATTGCAAACTATTTGCCCACGCTGGCCTCAAATCTAGATCCTCCTAATTTCAGCCTCCCAAGTAGCCAGGATTCCATGCTTAACCCACTGATGCCCAGCTGGTGTCTACTTTTAATTCTTTTTAAATTCTGAGCCATAATGACCTAATTTTTTTTGTATTCCATCCTTCTCTTTTCTTCTGTGTAATTACACATATGTTAAATCTTTTGACATTGTTCCAGTTTTTCTTTCCATTTCTTAAGTCTTGTACATCAGTTTGAGAAGTTTCAATTGCCCTGTCTTTGAACTTGCTGAATGTCTCCTCAGCTGCACCTAGTTTAGTGATGAGCCTATCAGTCTGTCTTTATTTTTTATAATGGTTCTTAATTTCTTATACTGCCTTTGATTCTCCCCTGGACTTTTCATTGTTCTTCTTATATTTCCATCTGTTCTTGCACACATCTATTTTTTCTATTAGAAAAAATAGTTTGAGATGGTTTGAATTTTTCACCCTCCAAAACTCACACATTAATCAATACATCCATTGTGGTGGTATTAAGAAGTGAGGCTTTTTGGAATGGATTCATGACTCATAGAAATGCTGGACAAAACTAGCAAAGACCCACTTTTTTCCCCTGTGCATCCTTTTCTCAGTGTGAGGACACAGTGTTCTATCCCTTCACAGGATGTAGAGGACAGTCTTCACTAAACCAAAAACCTTCTAGGTTTTTAGTTTTTATCTTCCCATCATCCAGATGTGGTAAGTAAATGTCTGTTGCTTGCAAATTACCTGGTCTATGGTATTTTCATAAAAGTACCAAATCCTTGGTAGTAAGCCAAATGGCAACTACCCATTTTAGTTAGCTCTTATTTACCTTTTCTTCCCATAAATTGTTTATTTTAATGCTCTCCACAAGGTTAGGAGTATTGTTTACTGGGAGAACACTTGCCTAGCATGAATGAGGCCCTGGATTCCATCCCCAACACCACTGGGAAAAAAAATGAAGGAAGAAAAAAATGCTCCAGGCTAACATTTTGTAACTAACTCTAATGAATATAAAAGTGCTCCCATCTTTTCTCCAAAAAGGGAACACAGTCCTATCAGCTTTTATACCCAGCATTTAAATTCTGAGGACTTTATCTCTTATTTGTTGACTACTTTATTTTATTTTTGTTTTTTAAATTTTATTTTATCATTTTTACATTTACTTACATGTGTATACATTATTTGCACACCCCCCCCCGCCCCCGCCACTACCACCTCTGGGCAGAACCTGTTCTGCCCTCTTGTTCTCCAATTTTGTTGGGAAAAAAAAAAGATTAAAAAGAAAAACAGCGTTTTTGCTAGTTTGAGATTAAGATAGCTATACAGGGAGATTCCTTGTGTTATTTCCATGCACATGTGTATTACAGTCCAAATTGGTTCATCTCTACCAGACCTCTTTACTACTTCTTAGTCCCCTTCCCATGGTGGCCTCTGTCAGTTTAAGATTACTATATTCGCTTATATACAGTGAGCATATCAACCACATTCAAGTTTTAGGTTTCCTTCCCTTTCCCTATTCCTCCCCTGCCCATTTTTCCCTTAGTGTGGCCAAGAATATTACTGCATTTGTTTTGGGTCTATAATCTGCATATAAGGGAGAACATGATTTTTGGCCTTCTGAGTCTGGCTAACTTCACTTAAGATGATGTTCTCCAGTTCCATCCATTTACCTGCAAATGATGAAATTTCATTCTTCTTCATGGTTGAGTAAAATTCCATTGTGTATAAATATCACATTTTCTTAATCCATTTGTCAGTGGTGGGGCATCTTGGCTATTTCAATAACTTGGCTATTGTGAATAGTGCTGCAATAAACATGGGTGTGCAGGTGCCTTTGAAATAACCTGAGTTGCATTCCTTTGGGTGTATCCCTAGGAGTGGGATTGCTGGATCATATGGTAGATCGATTTCTAGTTTTTTTAAGAAGCCTCCATATTGTGTTCCAAAGTGCTTGTACTAGCTTACATTCCCACCAGCAGTGTGTGAGGGTTCCTTTTTCCCCATATCCTTGCCAACATTTACTGTTGTTGGTGTTCTTGATGGTAGCTATTCTAACAAGAGTGAGGTAGAATCTTAGTGTGGTTGTGATTAGCATTTCCTTTATGGCCAGGGATGGTGAGCATTTTTTCAAGTAATTTTTGGTCATTTGATTTCTTCCTTTGAAAAAGTTCTGTTTAGTTCAGTTGCCCATTTCTTTATTGGTTCATTGATTTTGTGGGAGTTTAGTGTTTTGAGTTCCCTGTATATTCTGGTTTTTGGTCTCTTCTCTGATGTATAGCTAGCAAAGATTTTTTTCTCATTCTGTGGATAGTCTTTTCAATTTAGAGACCATTTCTTTTGTTGTTCAGAAGCTTTTTAATTTCATGTAGTCACATTTGTCCATCATTTCTCTTAGTTGCTAAGCTGCTTGAGTTCTACTGAGGAAGTCCTTGCCTATATCTATTGCTTCCAGAGTGTTCCCTGCTCTTTCCTGTACTAACTTCAGAGTTTCAGGTCTGATATTAAGGTCTTTAATCCCACTTTGAGTTGATACTAGTACAGGGTGATAAACATGGATCTAGTTTCAGTTTTCTGCAGTCAGATAACCACTTTTCCCAGCAACATTTGTTGAAGAGGCTGTCTTTTCTCCATCGGATATTTTTGGCACCTTTGTCAAAAATTAGGTTGGCATAGTTGTGTGGCTTCATATCTGGGTCCTCTACTCTGTTCCACTGGTCTTCATGTCTGTTTTTGTGCCAGTGCCATGCTGTTTTTATTGCTATGGCTTTGTAGTATAGTTTGAAGTTGGGTATTGTGATACCTCCAGCATTGCTTTTTTTGGTCAGTATTGCCTTGGCTATTCATGGTCTTTTGTATTTCCAAATGAACTTTAGGGTAGATTTTTCAATCTCTATGATGAATATCATTGGAATTTTGGTGGGAATTGTTTTCGAACATGTAGATTGCTTTTGGTAGTATAGCCATTTTTATTATGTTGATTTTGCCAATCCACGAGCATGGGAGATCTTTCCATCTTGTGTAGTCTTCTTCTATCTCTTTCTTCAGTGGTTTGTAGTTCTCCTTGTAGATGTCATTTACATTTTTGTTAAGTTTATTCCTAGGTATTTGATTTTTTTTTTTGAGGCTATTGTAAATGGAATTATTTTCCTAGATTGTTTCTCAATCTGTTCATTGTTGGAGTATAGAAAGGCTACTGATTTTTCTAAGTTGATTTTGTGTCCTGTTACTTTGCTGTAGCTGTTTCTGGTGTCTAGGAGTTTTGGCATGGAGTTTTTCAGGTCTTTAAGGTATAAGATCATATCATCTGTGAATAGGGATAGTTTGACTACTTCTTTACCTATTTTATTCCTTTTATTTCTTCTTCTTGCCTTATTGCTTTGGCTAGGAATTCCAGGACAATGTTGAATAAGAGTAGGGATAGTGGGTACCCTTGTCTCATTCCTGACTTTAGGGGAAATATTTCAGTTTTTTCCCATTAAGTATGATGTTGGCTATAGGTTTGTCATATATAGCCTTTATAATGTTGAGGTACATTCCTTCTATTCCTATTTTCCTTACAGCTTTTATCATGAAATGGTGTTGAATCTTATATCAAAGGTTTTTTCTCAGTCTATTGAGATGATCAAGTGGTTTTTGTCCTTGCTTCTATTAATGCACTGTATTACATTTATAGATTTGTGTATGTTAAACCATCTCTCTATCTCTGGGATGAACCCAACATAATCATGGTGAATGATCTTTCTGATATGTTGTATTTTATTTGCCATTTTTTTATTGAGGATTTTTGCATAGATGTTCATTAAGGAGATTGGTTTATAGTTCTCCTTTTTGGATGTGTTCTTGTCCAGTTTTGAGTTTAGTGTAATACTGGCTTCATAGAATGAGTTAGGCAGTGCTCCTTCCCTTTCTATTTCTTGGAACAGTTTAAGGAGTGTTGGTATCAGTTCTTCTTTAAAGGTCTCATAGAATTCAGCAAAGAATCCATTAGGTCCCAGACTTTTCTCTCCTTCTGCTTGTTTTGGCTTTCTCTTGTTCTTGTTTTTCTAGGAGTTTGACTTGTAGCATTAGGTCATTTATTTGAGATCTTTCTGTCCTTTTAATATATGGACTCATGGCTATAAATTTTCTTCTTTGGATTGCCTTTGCTGTGTCCCATAGATTCTGATAGGTTGTGTTTTCATTTTCATTAAATTCAGGAAATTTTTGATTTCCTCTCTTATTTTTCTGTGACTCACTGATCATTGAGCAATGTGTTGTTCAGCCTCCAATTGTTTGCATATTTTCTGATGCTGCCTTTGTTGTTGAGTTCTAGTTTTAGTGTGTTGTGATCAGATAGAATGCAGGGAGTTATTTCAGTTTTCTAATGTTTGTTAAGGCTTTCTTTGTGCCCTAAGATATAGTCTATTTGGAGAAAGATCCATGGGATGCTGAGAAGAATGTATATTGATTGTGCTGTTGCATGATGAAATGTTCTGTAGACAGCAGTTAGGTCCATTTTATCTATGGTGTCATTTATGTCTAGGTTTTCTTTGTTGATTTTTTGGTTTGGATGACCTAGCTATTGCTGAGAGAGGGGTATTAAAGTCTGCCACTATCAGTGAGTTGGATTCTATATGTGTTTTTAAGTCCTTTGAGTATGTTTGATGAAGTTGGGTACACTAACATTGGGAGCATATAGGTTGATAATTGCTATTTCTTTTTGATGTATTGCCCCTTTTATTGTATGACATGGCCTTCTCTGTTTCATTTGATCAATGTAGTTTGAAGTCTACTTTGTCCAATATAAGTATTGCTACTCCTGCCTGTTTTGGAGGCCATTAGCTTGGTAAATCTTCCAGCCTTTCACCTATCTCAGTGTTTATTTCTGTCAATAAGGTGGGTCTCCTGTAAACAACAGATTGTTTGATCATCCTTTTTAATCTAGTTTGGCAAACAGTGTTTTTTGATGGGGGAGTTGAGTCTATTGACATTCAGTGTTAATATTGATAGGTTTGTGGTGAATCCTGCCATTATGTTGTTTTTGTTGTTTAAGGATTTGAATGCATGCAGCCAAATAAATGTTACTCTCTAATTACTTGTCTTTTTTTCTCCTGTGGTTTAATGTTTCCTGTCCTCTTGTAGTTTTGTTTAATTTCATATTCTGTGTGCAGAATTCCTTGTACAATCTTCTGTAGTGGTGGCTTGGTGGTCATATATTGTTTTAGTTTCTGTTTATCATGGGAGACTTTTATTCCTTCATCAATTCTGAATGATAGTTTTGCTCGGTAGAGTATCCTAGGGCTGAAATTATTCTCACTCCATGCCCTTTTTGCTTTTAAGTTTTCTGTTGAGAAATCTGCTGTTATTTGGATGGGTTTACCTTTATACATTATTTGTTTTATCTCTCTTATACCTTCAATATTCTTTCTCTGTTCTCTGTGCTAGTTATTTTAATGATAATATGCCATAGAGAGGGTCTATTTTGATCAAGCCTGTTTGGTGTCCTGGAGGCTTCTTGTACCTGAATTGGCAACTCTTTCTCAGGGTTTCGGAAATTTTCTGTTATTTTATTGAATATATTACATATTCCTTTGGCTTGCACTTCTATCCTTTCTTCAATGTCCCTGATTATCAGGTTTGGTCTTTTGATGGAGTTGCTGAGTTCTTTCATATTCCTTTCACAGCTCTTGAGTTGTTTGAGTTATTCTGTCTTTTCTTTAATTTCTATTTTATCTTTGAGCTCTGAGATTCTGTCTTCCACTTGTTCTACTCTGCTGGAGTGACCATCCACTGTGTTTTTTGTTTGACTAAAGGGACTTTTTATTTCCAGGATTTCTGTTTGATTCTTTTTTCTGAGGTTTTCCATATCCTCTTTTATATTTTGTGTTATCTTTTTTATTTCATATATTTTTCTTTTTATAGTGTCCTTTGTTTCACTTTGTTGCTTGTTAAAGTCCTCTCTGAGTTCATTTAGTTGTTTCTCCATCTTCTCAAATTCATTGTTTGTGGCATTTGGAAATTTCTTGAGTGCATCTTACACTGTGTCTAGTGTCTTCTCCCTGAGTTTCTCCATGACCTCTTCCATGGTTTCCTCTTTGCAGGATTTTTTGTGGGCATCACTGGGCTCATAAGTGACATTTATCATTGTTTTGTTAGGGTCAGGACCTGGGTATCCATTTTCTTCATTTCCCACAAAATCTTCTGTTAGATTGGTTTTTTTTTTTTTTGAGGAGTGTAGTTTCCTTTCCTTCTTCTTCTCTCCATCACTCAAATTGGTGCTGTGCAACTATGTTCTTGATTGGCTAGCTGGTGGTTTAAATTGCCTGCTTTTTTCTCTTGGTTTAATTTTTGTGTTGTGACTGACTTAGTTGTTAGCTAGGTTGCTGTGTTATTTCTGTCCCTAGACTGCTGGTGTAAATTAGCAATATGAAATTCACAGGTTCAATGCCAGAGCGGTTATTTACCTATTATATATAAAACCCCTTTGTGATGATATCTATAAACAGTGGGAGCTGAGGTGAGTAATGGTTATTAGGCTAGAGATAGAAATTTGGGTAATTGATAAAAGTGGCACTAAAAGCGGGGGGTCAGAGAAGGGAGGGTGGGAGAAGAGGTATGGGGCTGCTGGGTTTTGTGGTCCTTATGTGTTGATAGGATATATTTCTGCTACTGTAGTTGAGAGTGTTTGTGTGAGGGATTGTGCTGGGGGCAGGGGGTGTGTACAGTTGGTACAGTAAGCAGAAGGTGAGCGTGTAGGAGGAAGGGTAGAGTGGTGACAGCTGGGGTAGGATAGGAGGGGGAAGTGAAGATGGGGAGAGAGTGGATGAGAAGGCACAGAAAGAGTAGTTGAGAGGGAGAACAGTGGATTGTAACACAAGAAAAAGAGGGAAAGTGAAGGAGGTAAGAATAGAGATAAAAAATAGTGATGGTAAATTAATAATACAGAAAAAATACAGGTACAGCAACAACAAAATTCAGTCTGCTCAGCAAAAGTTCTGAACTTATTGCTTTGTAATCCAATCCTGGATATTGGTGCTTGGTATTCTGGGCTTCGTGGGGAAGGGTGCTGCCCCTCTTGTTGGACAGCTTGGGGTAGAGATGGCTGGAGGGTTTTTTTTTTTTTTCCACTTTCCTTGGTCTTACCTGTGGGAGCCCTGAAGTGGTCTCACCAGGTTTGTGAGCAGCATTTGGTTCCTTCTGTCCATAGGGCAGATTGCAATTGGAACCTGAGGTAACTCACTGTCTGTTTGTGCAAGGTGGTTGGATCTCTCGTTTTTGCTGGGTGGCAGCTGCATTGTCTCACAGCTGCAACTCTGGCTGGTCAGCTCCTCACCCAGCAATGTGGGGCAGTTCAGTTTTGAGTGCAGTCCTCAGTCCCATGAGACTAGTTCTGGGACCCACTATTCCCAGCTTTGGGAAGTTGTCTTGTTACCCCATCTCTGCTCTCAGCCTTTGTTATTTTTTCTGCCTTCATTCACTGAGAGTTCAGCTCCTTGCTCCACCGGTGTTCTTCAGGGAAGATTCAGTGTTCCACCCCACCCCTGCTGTCAGTGTTAGGTTACAGTTTGCTGTTTATGCTTTTCAGTTTTGTTGTTGGGGGGCGGGTGGTTCAATCTGCTTAGAGATGATTCAGTCTGCCCAGGGGCTGCACTGGATTATGTTCTCAGGAGATGGGAGGGAGGGGAGTCCCACGAGGTACTTGTTGCTCACCTGTTGTGTCTGCAGGTTTATGCAGACAGCTTTGAAACTTGCGGGTGGAGAGAAATGGCATGCCACTTTTCTCAAGGCAGACACTTCCTGGGACTGGGTGCAGTGCTGTGGGACATAAGGAGGCTTTCCACGGGTTAAGGGTCTAGGATCTTGCAGAGTTCCATTCTGGTTGATGCTCTATCTTCAGGTCCATGGGCAGCAGAGAGGTGTCCATCCTGCACAACAGGATTGCTTCACCTCCCCTACCGCCTCCAGAATTAAGCTCTACAAAATAAATTTAAAGCCACAGGAAAGGACTGAGAATGTAGCACAGTGGTAGAGCACTTTCCTAGCATGAGCAAGACCCTAGGCTTGACCCTAAGCACTCTAATCCACAGCTACTCAGAAGGCTGAGGTGAGAGAATCCTAAGTCTGACGCTAGCACAAGAGGTACTTTCCACGCTCCTCCTCCACCTCTTCCAGTGCCCAGCCGGGAGTGAGCAGGTGCTTCTCTCTTTCTCCTCCTGCTGCCACCATGCGTTTGGCCTCTCCCCTATACCCGGATCCCCTCAGGACCAGGGTCCACGATGGAGGGCACACAGGGTGAGGTGGTGCGCACGAGGGCCAGGGGTGATGTGAGGGAACAGTTGAGGGGACATGGAGCTCTCTGAGTGGAATCTCCAGATCGTGGGGCTCCATGAAGAGGGATGGGAAGGAAAAGCGTGTATGGAGTTGGTGGCAGGTGAGTGCAGGGAGCTGGAGCTGAGGGGGCGCTGGCAAGGGGTGTCCACTGAGCAGCCCGCACTTTTGCCCCAGATACCCTGAACTGTTGTACCAATCCTAGTTATTTTAAATGCCTTCCTTATTAAGTCAGACATTGGTATCTTAAGTGAATTTGGTCCTGATAACTGTTTTGTCTCTTCAGACAATAGAGATCTTAACTTTTTTTTTTTTTTGCCTTTTGGTATTCCATATAATTTTTAATTGGATGTCAGATATGTTGTATTGGAATTTAGTTTAAAAAGTGGGCTTTGAAGAAGAAGTTGAGTAATGTTTATTAACTGCTGTAGCTGTATATATTAGAGGCTTCAAATTTCTCTGGTGACTACTTATTTTTTGGTCTTCTTTGTTGGTTTGGTTCCCATGAAATGAGTAAGTAGTCTTCCTCAGAGTCAGTCTAGGACCTCTTTTAGCTGGAATCCTCTATTATACTGGAGTACCATTAACAGGGAAGTGGTGGGGAAGAGAAATGCTGCATAATCTTGTGATTAAACCTCAGTTTTTGGTAGACATGTGGAGTTCACATTACTTTTTCATTTGTATAACTTTTTACCCATTTCCCTTATTTCTTTTTCCAATCTATTTCCCTGGAATCCTGACCCCCATTGAATATGTTTTGTCTTCTCAAGGTGACACAGAAAATAGCAGTGGCTGGCATAGTGAGGAATTTCCTTCTCCAAGTTGGGATAAGGTTTCAGAATTGAGTTTAAGACCTCTGTATTGTAGCCTAAGCCTTTGTTGTGGAGAATGTTGTAGGAATATTTCACATTGATTTTTCTTACCCCTTCCTCCAGCCAGAGTCAAAGAAAGGATCTCTCTTGAATCCTCATTGTGGAAATCTGTTGTATTCCAGATTGGGAAGCCCAGGAAAGGGTGGGTGCTCCATCCTCCCTCAGAATGAGGCCTCAGGTGTTTCTCATTCTCACGCTAGTCCACATTCAGCTTATAATTCATCACATTGTGAGTTTTCCTACCAGTTCATAGCTTCAGTTGTTTCTGTTCCAGTAAGCAGATCTCAGTTTCTGTATCTCTCTGGATGTCCTTGTCTTGACAGATTTTTTTGGGGTAGTGTCTTGAGTTCTTTGATGTGTCCAAGAAAAGTCATTGCTTTTCAGATTCTCTAAATGGAATGGAAGTGAAAACTCCAAGCTATTTCTGTGTGAAAGCTAAAACAAGAGACTCATGAACTTGGAGATCAAGAACATGGAGGGAAGTTGGGTGTAGGGTTCAGGTTGGTCATGATGAAGACATGGTCTCAGCTGTGGTGTAGATTGGTGCTCTAAAGATGTGGTAAAGATGTAACCATCCTTTACCACTTACTCAGGAATGTCTTCAAAGGAAAGAAAGGCTCTAGGGGAATATGTTTTGCATAAAAACAAGTATTAATTATTGGAGGAAAGACTTAGAGAAAGAAATGTGTCTTGGTCAGTCAGCCTCTTAGTTCCAGTCCCTATTTTCTGTCAGAATCCTACAGCAATGTGTTTATAGTAAAGAGTGATGGGGTTAAAAAGACCATTTCACTAATAGCTCTGTAATACTGAGAACACAGGATAGCCCTGTCTGGAGTCATTCTTATTGAAAGGAGAATGAGACTCAGATACAAGAGGGCCTTGAAAACAGATGAAATAATTTAGATATGATATAAGGGCAAAAACAAAGATGTCACTGGAGACTATTGACTAATGATGGAATAGTACCACTGAGTCAGTAAAAACTTCTGAGTCTGGGCACATAGCAGGTTGTATTGATGTCTTTGTTCATAGGTTATACAGCAGAAAGGAGACCTTGTCTTTGAGGCCATGCTTTAAGGAAATGGGATTTTGTTTCTACATTTTAGCTGAGACATTTGGAAAGTTTCTTAGCAAACCATTCTCTAAATTACTTCTTTGGCTCATATTTTCATCTCTAATGTGAGCATAGTATTTATTCAAAGAGTTTTGAAGATCATGTTAGGTAACAGTACCAGGACACAGAAAGCATGAAATAAGTGATAGGAATGTATTATGTTAACGGTGAGCATTCTTTTAATGTTAAAGATACTGGACAACAGGGTATCTCTGTAGTCTCAAGAGGTTAACAAAAGAATCTTAATCTTTTTGAATAAATTGAAAAGAAGCCCCAAACCTCTGAGTGGGGAAATGTAGAAATGATAGAAACCAAAGCGGTCTCAACCTTGGGGAAAGCTAGGGGATGGGAGAGACAAGCAGACTTTTATTTATTTATTTATATTTATTTTCCAGTGCTGGAAGCTGAACCCAGGGCCTCATGCATGACCAATGCCTACCACTGGAGCTATGCTGTTAGGCCTTTGGTTTTCATTTTTTGCTGTTCTTGTTTTTTGCTTGTTTGCTTTTGAGACAGGGTCTTGTTACTGTTCAGAATTAGGAACAAGTGACTTGCAGGAAGTTTAGGTCATCCTAATGCTTAAACGATGAATAGAATTATTTACACAATGGTATTTTTTTTTTTTGCCTAAAAGACAAACAATTATTCTTCCTCCCTAAAATAAACTATAAATTCCACTAAGGTATCAAATACACATTTTTGTTCTTGTTCACTTGCAAGTTTCTGTAACTGTCATAAAGCACTCTTCTGTGACCTGATCCAGCAAGACAACTAGCTGCAGTTTTTTAAAGTGCATCCTGAATCCCAAAAGCTTGATTTCTATGCAAATCACAAGTGTTGCTTATTTGTCTTTACTGTCTACTTGTGTTACTTGGAATATCACTGAATTTCTTCAAACCTTTTTCATGAAATTAATGAGGGAAAATTGTTAATCTGGGCTGGTATTGTGGTGCTCCCAACTGCAGGAAATACTATGAATCTATGTTTAGACTTCAAGAAATTTGATGCATGAAAGAACAAAGCCAAATTGCTTGTGTCCGTTTGCTCTGTCTGCACTAGCACTGCCAAAGCTACAATGAAGAGCATTGCTCCAATAAAATTTTGTTAACACAAAAAAATTTGGAATTTTTCATCATGTGGGTGGATTAGGCTGAAGTTTACTTTTTCTTTCTTTCTTTCTTTTTTTTTTTTTTTTTTGGTGGTGCTAGGGTTTCAACTCAGGGCTTCACATTTGCTAGGCAGGCACTCTGTTGTTTGAACCATTACTTTAGCTCTTTTGCCTCATGTTAGGAGATAGGGTCTTACTTAATGGCCAGGCTGGCCTGGTCAGTGATCCTCCTCTTATATGCTTCCCCTGCTGAAAGGTGTGTATCACCACACCCAATTTTTTTTTAGCCCTGTTGAAGTGGGGTCTCACAATCTTTTTTTGCCTGTCTGGCCTAGAACCAATCAGTATGCCAAGTACCAGGGATGACAGGTGTGAGCCACTGACACCCAGGTAGAGATTATTTTTATATTTATGATGTATTTTTTTTAGCTTAAACAGCAAGCTTTCCTTTCTTTTTTTATTCATTTATTCAAATATGCATACACATTTTGGGTCACTTCTCCCCCTTACCCCACACCACCTTCCTCTCCCACCCACCCCCCTCACTTCCAGGCAAAATCTGTTCTGCCCTTATCTCTAATTTTGTTGAAGAGAAAGTATAAGCAATAATAAGGAAGACAAAGCTTTTTTGCTAGTTGAGATAAGGATAGCTATACAGAGAGATTCCTAGCATTGCTTCCATGTACAAATGTGTTACATCCTAAGTTGATTCATCTCTACCTGACCTTTTCACTAGTTCCTGATCCCCTTCTCATATTGACCTCTGTTGCTTCAAGGTTTCTGTATTAATTCCTCTGCAGTGGGGACATCAAATACTATCATGTTTTGGGTTTCTTACCTATCCCCATACCTCCCATGTGTGCTCTCCCCTTATCATGTGACCCAAGTTTGACCACATTGCTGTATTTGCCCTAGATCTAAAGTCTGCATATGAGGGAAAACATACAAGTTTTGGTCTTCTGAACCTAGCTGACCTCGCTCAGAATGATGGTCTCCAGTTCCATCTATTTACTTGTGAATGATAAGATTTCATTCTTCTTCATGGCTGAGTAAAATTCCATTGTGTATAAATACCACATTTTCTTAATCCATTTGTCAGTAGTGGGGCATCTTGGTTGTTTCCATAACTTGGCTATTGTGAATAGTGCTGCAATAAACATGGGTATGCAGGTGCCTCTGGAGTAACCTGTGTCGTATTCCTTTGGGTAAATCCCTAGGAGTGGGATTGCTGGATCATATGGCAAATCTATGTTTAAATTTTTAAGTAGCCTCCAAATTATTTTCTGGAGTGATTGCACTAACTCCCACCAGCAGTGTATGAGAGTTCCTTTTTCCTCACGTCCTTGCCAACACCTGTTGGTGGTGTTTTTGATGATGGCTATTCTAATGGGTGAGGTGGAAGTTAAGTGTGGTTTTGATTTATATTTCCTTTATGGCTAGAGATGGTGAGCATTTTTTCATGTGGTTTTTGGTCATTCGAATTTCTTCTTTTGAGAAAGTTCTGTTTAGTTCAGTTGCCCACTTCTTTATTGGTTCACTGATTTTTGGGAGAGTTTAGTTTTTTGAGCTCCCTGTATATTCTGGTTATCAGTCCTTTGTCTGATGTATAGCTGGCAAATATTTTCTCCCACTCTGTGGGTGGTCTCTTTAGTTTAGAGACCATTTCTTTTGTTGTGCAGAAGTTTTTTAATTTTATATAGTTCCATTTGTCCATCCTTTCTCTTAGTTGTTGAGCTAAGTCCTTGCCTATATCTATTACTTCCAGAGTGTTTCCTGCTCTTTCCTGCAACAACTTCAGAATTCTTGGTCTGATATTAAGATCCTTGATCCATTTTGAGTTGATACTAGTACAGGGTGATAAACATGGATTTAGTTTCAGTTTTTTGCAGACAGATAACCACTTTTCCCAACAACATTTGTTGAAGAGGCTATATTTTCTCCATTGTGTATTTTTAGCACCTTGTCAAAAATAAGGTTGGCATAGTTGGGTGGATTCATATACGGGTCCTCTATTCTGTTCCATTGGTCTTCATGTCTGTTTTTGTGCCAGTACCATGCTGTTTTTATTGCTATTGCTTTGTGATATAGTTTGAAGTCGGATATTGGGTTACCTCCAGCATTGCTCTTTTTGCTGAGTATTGCCTTGGCTATTCGTGGTCTTTTGTGTTTCCAAATGAACTTTAGGGTAGATCTTTCAATCTCTTTGATGAATGTCATTGGACTTTTGATGGGAATTGTGTTGAACATGTAGATTTCTTTTGGTAGTATAGCCATTTTTACTATGTTGATTCTACCAATCCATGAGCATGGGAGATCTCTTCACTTTCTGTAGTCTTCCTTGATCTCTTTATCAGGAGTTTGTAGTTCTCCTTGTAGAGGTCTTTCACATCCTTTGTTAGGTTTACTCCTAGGTATTTGACTTTTTTTTTGAGCTTATTGTAAATGGAATTTTTCCATATAGTCTTTCTCAGTTTGTTCGTTATTGGTGTATAAAAAAAGCTAATGACTTTTGTAGGTTGATTTTATATCTTGTTACTTTGCTGTAGCTATTTATGGTATCTAGGAGTTTTGGGGTAGAGTTTTTTGGGTCTTTGAGGTATAGGATCATGTCATCTGCAAATAGGGATATTTTGACAGTTTCTTTACCTGTTTTCCTTTTATTTCTTCTTGCCTAATTGCTCTGGCAAGAATTCCAGGACTATGTTGAATAAGAATGGGGATAGTGGGCATCCTTGTCTTGTTCCTGATTTTAGGGGAAATTGTTTAAGTTTTTCACCATTAAGTATGAAGTTGGCTGTAGGTTTGTCATATATAGCTTTTATAATGTTGAGGTAATTTCCTTCTATTCCTAGTTTTCTTAGAGCTTTTATCATGAAATGGTGTTGGATCTTGTTGAAGGCTTTTTCTGCATCTATTGAGATGATCAAGTGGTTTTTGTCTTTGCTTCTATTAATGTGCTGTATAACATTTATAGATTTATGAATGTTGAACCATCCCTTCATCCCTGGGAAGAAGCCAACTTGGTGGTGTGAATGATCTTTCTGATAGGTTGTTGAATTCAGTTTGCCATTATTTTATTGAGGATTTTTGCATCAATGTTCATTAAGTAAATTGGCCTATAGTTCTCCTTTTTGGAGGTGTTTTTGTCTGGTTTTGGGAAGAGTGTAATACTGGCTTCATAAAATGTGTTTGGCAGTTTTCCTTCCCTTTCTATTCTGTGGAACAGCTTAAGGAGGGTTGGTATCAGTTCTTCTTTAAAGGTCTGATAGAATTCAGCAGAGAATCCATCAGGTCCTGGACTTTTCTCTTTTGGGAGACTCTTTATTGCTGCTTTAATTTCTTTTTGTGTTATAGATCTATTCAGGTGATTAATGTCCTCTTGGTTCAATTTTGGGTGGTCATAAGTATCTAGAAATCTGTCCATTTCTTCAAGATTTTCAAATTTATTTGCATATAGGTTCCCAAAGTAGTCTCTGATGATTTCCTGGACTTCCATGGTGTTTGTTGTTATCTCTCCTTTTGCATTTCTGATTTTACTGATTTGGGTTTTTTCTCTCTTTATTTTAGTCAAGTTTGCCAGGGGTCTGTCAATCTTATTTATTTTTTCAAAGAACTAACTTTTTATTTCATTAATTCTTTGTATTTTTTTTTGTTTCTATTTCATTGATTTCATCCCTTATTTTTATTATTTCTCTCCATCTGCTTGTTTTGGGATTTTCTTGTTCTTGTTTTTCTAGGAGTTTGAGATGTAGCATTAGGTCATTGATTTAAGATCTTTCTGTCCTTTTAATATATGCATTCATGGCTATAAACTTTCCTCTCAGGACTGCCTTTGCTGTGTCCCATAGGTTCTGGTAGGTCATGTGTTCATTTTCATTAACTCCAGGAACCTTTTAATTTCCTCTTTTATTTCATCAATGACCCACTCATCATTGGGCAATGTGTTGTTCAGCTTCCAATTGTTTGCATGTTTTCTAGAGTTCTAGTTTTAATGCATTGTGATCAGATAGAATGCATGGGATTATTTCTATTTTCTTGTATTTGTTGAGGCCTGTGTTGTGCCCTAAAATATGATCAATTTTGGAGAAGTTTCCATGTGCTGCTGAGAAGAATGCCTATTGTACAGAAGTTGAAAGAAATATTTTGTAGACATTGGCTAGGTCCATTTCACCTATGATATGATGTAGATCTAGGATTTCTTCATTGATTTTTTGTTTGGATGAACTATCTATTAGTGATGGGGGGTATTAAAGTCTCCCACTACCACTGTGTTGGAGTTTATATATGTTTTTAGGTCCTTCGGAGTATGTTTGATGAAATTGGGTGTGTTGACATTGGGTGCATATAGGTTGATAATTGTTATTTCCTTTTGGTCTATTTCCCCTTTTATTAGTATGGAATGTCCCTTATCTTGTTTGATCAATTAGGTTTGAAGTCTACTTTGTCTGAGATAAGTATTGCTATGCCTGGTGTTTTGGGGGGCCATTGGCTTGGTAAATCTTCTTCCAGACTTTTACCCTAAGCTAGTGCTTGTTTCTGTCAATGAGATGGGTCTTCTGTAAGCAACAGATTGTTGAGTCTTCCTTTTTAATCCAGTTTGCCAGATGGTGTCTTTTGATGGGAGAATTAAGTCTGTTAACATTCAATGTTAGTATTGATAGGTTTGTGGTGATTACTGTCATTTAGTTGTCTTGTTGTTTAAGGGTTTGATTGTGTGCATTGTTGCTCTCTACTTTCATGCCTTTTCTTCTCCTTCGATTTGGTGTTGCCTGTCCTTTCATGGTTTTATATGCTTTCATTTTCTGTGTGCAAGATTCTTTGAAGAATATTTTGTAATGGTGGCTTGGTAGTCATATATTGTTTTAGCTTCTGCTTATCTTGGAAGACTTTTATTGCTCCATCTATTTTGAATGATAGTTTTTCTGGGTAAAATATCCTAGGGTTGAAGTTATTTTCATTCAGTGCCTGGAATACCTCACTGCCTGATCCTCTTGCTTTTAATGTTTCCGTTGAGAAATCGGCTATGATTTTGATGGGTTTACCTTTGTATGTTATTTGTTTTTTTCTCCCTTACAGCCTTCAATATGCTTTCTCTATTTTCTGTGCTTGTTGTTTAAATGATAATATGTATGGGGTAGTTCTATTTTGGTCAAGTCTGTTTGGTGTCCTGGAGGCTTCCTGTACCTGAATGGGCACAGTTTTCTCTAGATTTGGGAAATTTTCTGTCATTATTTTGTTGAATATATTAAAAATTCCTTTTGCTTACACCTCTTCTCCTTCTTCAATACCCACGATTCTCAGGTTTGTTCCTTTGATGGAGTCAGTGAGATCTTGCATATTCCTTTCACAGGTTTTGAGTTGTTGAGTAATATTTCTTCAGTTTTTCCTTTAATTTCCATTTTATTCTCAAGGTCTGAGATTCTGTCTTCTGCTTGTTTTAGTCTACTAGAGTGGCCTTATATTGTGTTTTGTATTTTTGTTTCATTTTTTTCCTGAGGTTTTCCATATCATGGGTCACTTCCTCTTTAATATTGTCAATTTTTGTCCTTAATGCGTTTATCTCTCTATTTATGGTGTTCTCTGTTTCACTTTGGTATTTATTTAGGACTCCTATGAGTTCACTTATTTGTTTTTGTGTCTTCTTATGTTCTTTATTTTTATTGTCTTAGAATTTCTTGAGTGTCTCCTGTACGCTTTGGTTGACCTTGTCTAGTAACATCTCCATGAAATTCTCAGTGATTTCTTGCAGGGTTTCTTCTTTCAGGATATTCTTGTGGGCTTTGTTGGGTTCCTTGGGATAGTCTATCTATGTTTTGTTGGGTTCTGGAAATGGGTATCCATTTTCTTCATTTCCCTCTGAATCCTGTACTAATTTATTTTTGGGGGGAGAATGGTTTTCATCTCTTTTTTGTCTTCCCATCATTCCACTTGGTGCTGTTTCTGCCCCTGTTCTGTGTGTAATTTAGTATTAGCTAGCTTACAATAGTAAAACCAATTAAAACAAGAAAGAAAGAGACAGAAGAAAAAGAAAGAAAAGAAAGAAGAAAAAAACATAGAAAACCAAAGAAATCAACAGGGAGAGATGGTGTACTAAACAGCAGTGAACCAGACAAGCACTTAGAGAGAAAGAGAAAAAAGAAAAAAGAAGAAAAAAAATTCAGGTTCAGGAACAATGAAGTTTCAGTCTTAGTAGTTCTAGTGTTGCTCCTTCAGCATCCAGTCCTGGTGTTGGGATTTAAGGAGTAGCTATGTCATAGTCTTGCCAGGTGGTTGGGTCAGGGGACAGCTATGTGAACCACTATCTGCCCTATTTCAGGCAGCAGCTCATCATCTGCCTACTGTCAGCCGGCTACTTTTGCAGTCTCTGTTTACTGAAAGTTCATGCAGAGAGCAGCTCCTTGCCTCTCCCTGATTCTCCAGTGGAGAGAGTTGCTGGGTGGCTATTTTTGCAAGCTCTGTTTACTGAAAGTTCATGTAGAGATCAGCTACTTTCCCCTTCCTCCTTCTCTGGTGCACTCAAAGCACCCCACCCTCTCTGCTGCATGTGTCCTTTTAAGTTCCTTGTTTATTATTCAGTTGTTTTTGTGGGGTGGGAGCCAGTCTGTCCAGGGGGCTCTGCTGGTTTATCCCAGGGGTGGCTGTGGGAGTACTGCATGCTGCTTATTTTCATACCCATTGGTCTGCATCTCCCAAGCAGGTTTGGAGCTGGTATCTGGTGGCACAGGAGTCCTCCTGTTTTCTCAGTGTAATGTGGCATGGAAAAGCTTTGTATGGGCTGGGGATTCAAGCTGTCAGAGTTTTGTTATTCTCCATGGTTTTTTCCTGCCAAGTGTGGCTCCAGTGTCTCAGCAAGATTTTTGATTTACTGAGCTCAAGTTGTCTGCTTCCTCCCTCTAGTCACCATCTTGGGTCTGATGTTTGTGATATACTTTAATAATTTAATGAATTACAGATTTAACTTAATTTATAAACAAATGTAGGGGATGATTTGATTAGAAAACTGGGGCCAGTGGGAAAACTTTGGAAAAGTGAAGGAGGGCAAGTGTCTGTTATTTCTTGTTAGGTCCAGTTCTTTCAGTTATACTCACCCTCTACTTTCTCACTATGGGCCTATCAAATACACCTCAAAAACTCAGTGCCTATAGTAAGTTAAATGATTTGTTATACTTTTACCACATTAAGAGGTTCTTCTTCATTTTGCAGGTTACCAAATCCCTAAGTTTTGAGGTAAGTCTCAGAGAGACTCTGTTTTTCAGGAAGTAGGGAAGCTTTTGGTAGAAGTCAGCCTTTGTGCATTCACTTCCTCCTTCTAACAATCTAGTCAAAGCCTCCACAGTGTTTCAGGAAGACTGTGAAGAGTTGGCAGTGAAGCAAATAAAAATAAAAGTCCTAGCTGTGGAATCACAGCTTTTATCATATCATAAATATTAGTGTGAATCTCATCTTTGTGGTAGGATGAAGGGAAAGGCCACAGTAGCACACAGGAATTACTGCAGCATTTCCACAGGTACCTCTATTTGTGAAGGTGTTCATGAATTTAAAAAGACAAAACAAACACATACACACAAATACACACATGGAAAAGCAAACAACTACAGTGATATAAGTAATAGTACAAGTGAGAAAATTTGAGGAGCAGCTATGCCTACAATATCCAGGTGACTCCAGCAATTTAAGGGCACGGGGTCCTTTGGAAGAGGGCAAAATGAATTAAAAGAGGATGGTAAAGACCAGATCATAAAGGATCTTTAAAGTCTCCCAAATAGCCACTTGCCGTTATCCTTAAGAGAAATGGATTTTAAAGTTAAAACAATCAATTGCCAATTTCAATATTTATTTACATTTCTCACTTTGCTAGCATTGTTGTGTATTGATTAGAAGGAAAAAAATGCTACAGGGAGCCAGTAAGGCCTTATTGCCATAATGAGGGTAGGTAATGAGCTACCATACAATGTAGTCAGTAAGGACACAGGAGGAGTGATTTCAGTCATATGCAGAAGGTTGGTTGAGGCATTTGCACTTGGGGATTGATACATGGAGTGAGGAAAAGGATGATGAGGTGAATTGGGATGCGGTGAGGATATAAGCTCAGGTTGGATATATTGAAATGTCTGTAGTATGGTGCAGTATACATATTCTGGAATTTTGGTTAGATTCAGTATTCCTGGGCTGAAGTACCTCTCTCATAATCAAGCTACCCCCCAATGTTACACAATCTTATGGGCCCTTGGCAAATCTCAAAATATTTACCACTTTCCAAAAAATTCCAATTTCATGTTAATTCCCTTGCACAAATCCTGAATTGGAAACACTCTCTTCCTGCCCACTCAATTTTACTGTTTTCCTGCAAACATTGTGGTAGACGTTGTCAGCTAACCCCATACCCATTCCTAACCATTTAATCCCTTACCTCCTTCACAGAAAGAATGGAAAGGTAATTGTAGCCACATGGCACAGTTCTAGGCAATGATAGGAAACAAAATATTCTGGGGACTTCATAATAATAATAATTTTGGTACTATATTTTCCTTCTTCTTCTGGACTCGATGAATATCTGTACCAAGGATAGTGGCAGAATTCCAGGAATCTCAGAAATCCTGGAGCTGATATTTCTGAATAGCTAAGCCACTTTTGCATTGCATAAGGAAACATTTTCATTATTTCTCGTTTATGGATGTCTATTGACTTCAACTGTGTGCTTTCTTAATTGGTAGCCAATCTCACATATAGTTTTAGACACTACATAAAATCACTTGTAAAACTGAAATACTGTTATAAGACTGTTGTCTTATAACAGTATTTGTATCTCTGGAGGCAGAGATCCAAAATGGAAAGTGGAAGTGTGCAAAGTCTCTAGAATTCTAGGTTTGCTCAATGTTCCTTCTGTCATATTCTATTGGTCAAAGCAAGTTACAAGGCTAACCGATGTACAATGGAAGAGAGAATCAATAATCTTCATTTGATGGAAGGATTTGCAAGGTTACATTGCAAAGGCTGTGGATACAGGTAGGGGTGAAGAAGGAGGTATTATAGTCACCTACTTCTCTAATTGCACATCAGAGTATGGCATTGAATTAGAGGTTTTCTAGCTGTGTTTTTCCATATCTGGAATGGGGACCATGAAACTTGAAAGGAATTAATAATTCCAGACACAGAATGGTGTGTCAGGAAAGATTGTTGCCCTCTAAGTCTATGATAAGAATTGAGTGCTGAATTTCATTTTTAAGGAGATATGTGTAAATGTGTCAGTTTGGTCCTCCAAGAAGCAGGCTCCAAGATGGAATTAAACCTGTCTGACATTCACAGGAAATACTTGTGAAGGCAGAGAGAACTTTCAATCCCTGCACAGGAAGAGGGAAGGAAGGCTTTTGTGGGAACTTCTCAGACCTCAGTGCAGTTCTGAGCAGAAACTATGACCCTGTCAATGTATGGGGCTGGCCCAGTGCTAGTATCTCCACTGTGCTCACTTTCTGGCTGGGAGTGAAACAAGGGGCATGTGTCCTGGTGTGAACAAGAAGGTATGTGCCAAAGTGTGGCAGCTGGAAGTTATCAGTCACCTGTTTTCCCCATAGAAGATTCTCCTAAATTGAGATCTGAGTGGAACAGTCCCATTGCTACCATGCAGAGGAATATAAAATACAAAGAATGTTGAAAATGGCAAGAGGCAAATTAAGTCTACATTGGTCATATTATTATAATCAGAGCTATCATCCTGCTAGCAGCAGGAGCAAGTGCACTGGAATCCTACTAATGGGTACCCAAATTGTCAATAAGGCACAACTCAGAAACAATAAAAAATGCTTTTGTCATGGTAATAACAATCTCTCCAAATTGCCTCTTCTACTCTCTACCTACACAAGGGTGGTTTTTGAGTTTTCCCCATTATTTATCCTATGATTTCTGCAGTGCTCCTCAATTCTCCATCTATGAAACACCCATTCTTCAAGGTCCTACCTGTGCATGCATCTCTATGACCATTTTCATGTCAAATCCCTCCCTATTAATACCTAAGGAATACCATTATTCTAGACTTAATGTATACACTTTATATTATATGTTAGCTTTCCATGTCATTTTGAATTTTGATTATTTGAGGGAAAAGACCATCTTTTGAGATCACTACATTTATAATTTCTCTTATTTTGTTGAGTAATGTGAGGAGAGACAAGAAAACAGAATAGAAAGCCATCTGCTTTGAGGTCTTCCATGAAAGAGTGTATATATGGGATGCAGTAGATAAAAAATAAAAGTTGCTTTGTGTCCTGAAAGGAATTTCAAAGCTTCAGACTATGCTTATTTGCAGATATGATTTGTGTAACCCTTAAAGTCATGAAGAGACTGTAGAGAATGTTCAAAGGATTTTGGAAACTGGTAATTCTCTCATTCCTTTTTAAAAATCCTGTCTGAGATCTAAGATCCTACCTTAGATCCCCAGACAACACTCCATTGCCATCATCATCTGCATATTGATTGCATAAACGTGACGTTGTAACTGCCCTTTCTGCTTTGAGTCCATTATTTATACAGTGTTATCAGAACTATTTTACGAAATCATAAATCAGATATCATTTCTCTGCATGAAACTATTTTTATTTAGAATTCTGAGAACATTCTGTTCTAGATAGCCTGCATGAGCTTGTTGGAAGCTTTGAGGATTTTCTTCCTATGCTGTACAGTAACTCACAGATTCTTTTAAATCTGGAAACTCATGTGTTCAACTCTGGGAATTTTCCTGTACTATTACTTTTCTGATTTTCCCTCTTTTTGCTGTTCTTAAATTCTTACTTGATTCTTCAGTTTTCTTTTATTTTAATTCTAATTTCCTTTTTACAATACCTTCACTAGGAAGACCATAATTATTTACTAGAAAGTAGCAGTTTTGATAAACTTCATTCCAAGGGCTATGTATTAGTTAATTTTGCACAGCAGTAACCAAAATACCTGACAGAAACAAGTTAAAAGGAGTAAAGATTGATTTTAGCTATGGTTTCAGAGAGTTCAGTCCATGGTTGCTTGGCCCCATAGGCTTGGGCAGAACATCACAAGGGTGAGAGTGTGATGGAGGAGAGTTGCTCATGTCACTTGGGCCAGAAAGCAGAAAGGAGGGCAGGGTCAAGGCACCCCTAAGGACCTGCCTTCAGTGACCTACTTCCTCCAGTTAGGTCCTACCTCCCAAAGTAGTCAGAATCTCCCAAAATAGAATCACCAGCTGGAAGCAAGTCCTCAACACATGAGCCATTTTGTAGGGTACTTCATATTTAAACCATAATAATTTTAATACTTACCCTTTTAATAAAGATACAAGTTATGATAAAATTTAATTTTTTTCTTTTGCTATCTCTTCTGTAGTTTTTTATGTCTCATCTTGAATGGACTTAACGGTTTAACTTAAAAATCACCTAGATATATGTTCACATCAATTTTTCCCTCTTCAAAGCAGTGAAATAAACTGGGTTGTTAGAAGTGAAGGTAGAGTGCAATGTAATATATATTTAGAAAGTAGGTCAGGTCCTACTTCTCTATCAGGGATTTAAAAAATGAATCTAAGATTCAGAAAGGGAATATTTAGCAATTGACACAAAGGGAGAGCTCCCTAAAGTCAAAGTCATTTGTCATTTGGTTATAGAATTCAGGAACTCTCATCAACAGTATAAACTCCAGGGAAGGTAGATCCTGTCTGTTCATTGTAGAACTTGTAATGTGTAATAACATTTTTGGAGTACATGAGATGAAAAACAGAAGAGAAAAACAGGGAACACAGTGGTCAATGGAAAAAAAAATCTGTGTTTTGGAAGACTACATTTAATTTTCTCCTGGTGAAGGAGAAAACAGTGTCTGCTTGTGGCTCAGGTGAGATTACAATACAATAATTTAAGATACATGACTTATCTTTAAGCAGTATAAATTTTGATAAACAAGTACTGGTTATGATTGATAAATTTATAATAGTACCCAAAACAATTGCATTGGTTTGTTTGTATTTTTAAGATTAGAAAACCATCATTAAGTGAAAATAAAAAATCTGGAAACATAAAACCAAAGCTTGCAAATGTTAACCCATTAAACATAAAAAGTTAGGTCAGAGTTTATGATGACCACCTGTAGAGAAACAGACTTCTTCAAAGGTTAGAGTGACTTTTTCAAGAATATTTGGTAAAATATGTGGTGAGTTCAACAAATCGAAGCATTCACACATTGCTCTTTGTGTTCTCACTTGTCTGTGATGATTTAGGAGAGAAAAATCTATCCAAGACAGAAACAAGGTGGTATGTAAGAAGTACTCTAAAGAGTACTTCTTAAAATAGGTAAGAAATGAAAGAAGTGTAGTTAGCTAATGGAGGTATTATTGAGGAAAGTGAAGCTGTATTGGTTGAATGACCCATGTGGTGATTATCAAGATGCCGGGTGGCAGCTAATAGGTAGATTGGTTTGATAGACTCTGGGGAACTCTGCTAACTCTAGGAATCTTTAATGAAATAGAGGTTAATGATTACTCTCTGAACCATTCCCCAAGTGGATTATATTTAGAATATTCAAATATTTGTGATCTGCTCCTCTGTGTCTTTCCATTTCCTGTTGCCTCTGGACAATTGTTCTTCCTCTACTATTCACACAATCTTTGCACCTTTAAAACTCAGTACCAGTGTCAATTTCCAGATAAGCCTTTACTGATTTGTTCTTTTTGATCAAAATTCAAATCTTTTATGCTCATACACCATCATCTACATGGCATGACACCACACTTTCTGGAAATTATAGGTTGTTAGTCTGTCTTCCTGTTGAGTATATAGATGTAGCAGCAGGATTTACATGATTAAGTTTTCCAAGCTCACACCACAATATCTGGCATGTTAGGTATCCAGACTAAACCACTGCAATTGATGGAAAAAGCAGGGATTTATCTTTAGAAGACCTGGAGTTGACCCTTCCCCACCTTGCCTCTATTTACCTTATTTCCAGCTTTCACACTTTGGGGACATCAATTCATCCAATATTAAATTATTAGTTTTCAAATGGGGATAACAACTTCGTTGTACTTGTACTGAGATGAAAATATGTATATAAAATCACTTTGTATACAAGAAATGCTACATTATTGCCCACGTTTCTGGACCTCTGGATATTGATATTTTAGTACTGATATAAAATGCTTGTGTATTTTAAAAGTCTCTCTGCCAATGTTTCTAAACTCAGATTATCTTATGGAACACAGAACTATCAAAATTCTTTCTTAACACCACTGCAAGAGAAAGATATGAGGAATGTTTGGATATAGATGTGGGGAAAGAGTAAATTAACCTGTAACTGCTGTCACTAAAGAAGGGGCTGGGAACTGAGAAGACACATTGGTATAGCTTGATTTTGCCAGGCCTTTGGTGGATAACTTGAAAACACTTCCATAAAATGTATAAGCAAAAGAAGTCCTATTCAGAAGCCATAAATGTAGATATCACATTTATAGGAAAACTAGTTTTGATGTTTTTCTCTTACCTCTGGATATAGATTAAAAGTATCCAGAAAGTTTTGGAAGAGATTAAATGAATTATGGTGTATGGATCTTCCTTTTCTTTGAAATAAAATTGTCAGTCTTCATCTATGTGAAAAGAAGCCCTGAGCAAAAGCAATTGGATATATGTACAAAAGATCTGAAAGCAAACTCCATGTCAAAGTAAAAAGAATGAAGAATGACATTTATTTTATTTATATAAAAAGCCAAGTCAGGACTTTGGGGTAGGGTGGAGAATTTGATAATAGACCAATGTTCCCACTGAGACCTTCTAGAAAAGTCAGAAAAGATACAATTTTTATAGATTTAATAGTGTCAGAGAACCACAGAGCTAAGTGGGCTACAGGGTAGTATTCCAAGAAGAGGAACTTAGCTGGCGTGGTCAGGACCTGCAGCTCTCTGAGTGTACGTTATCTGATTCTTTGCCTTGACTAGAGATGGAATCTGTGCTAAGCATTTGTGAACTGCTTCTGGGGTACAGAGCAAGAAGCAAAAATCATAGCAGTTGTGAAGGGCTTGAGCAACAGATTTCAAAATGTGAAAGTCCTCAGACAGATGGCTAGTTTCCCCTTTAGTATATTTGCTGGACTACAAATCTGCACAGCTCAGTACGCCCAAATCTTAGAATATCTGAGTAGAATGCTCCAGTCTCCTGTAACTCTGAAAACAAAATATTTCAGGGCACCTGAAAACTAAAGAGAAGATCAGAAATCCCCCCAGAATGGTGAACTGACACAGTTGCACAGTTCCTTTTTCCCTAGAGGTATGTTCAGACGTTGGTACGGCTACAAGCTAAGAATCCAGGCTTGGTGTATGGAAGAAGACTATTGTGATGGACAAAGAAACCAGCAGAGCATTTAGCATTTACTCAAAATTGGACTGATAAAATTGGAAGGTTGAGGGTCTTTAAACACAGCTAGTCTCCTTCTTAAAACTATTGTCAAATTTTGATATTGTGTGGGATTGGGAGCTAACAATCTAAGCTGAAAACCAGAGCAGAATTTCCTGCAGTTTCTCATTGCTGAGGAGACAAAGACACACAGTGATCTTAACTGGAAGCCATGAAGGACCATCCCCAAGAAACAGGCACAAAAAAGAAGTTGACAGTCTCAACAAAACTGCAGCACAGTGCTGGCCTAGGGCAGTCTGAGGCTGGACTCATGTGACCCTCCTTCTAACCACTTAGCAGAATAAAGGAGAAACTTTCTCTTGCGTAAGACAAACTCGCTTGAAGTGCCTACAATTTTTAACTCAATATTTGGCATTCAATTAAAAGAAATAGTAGGCATGTGAACAGAGGGGATTTTAGGATCAAGCCTGAAGGCAAAATAGACACTAGAAGCAAACCAACAAATGATTCACATGTCTGAGTTAGAAGACAAGTTATTTAAATTGATGACAAGGATGTCCCAGAAAATAGAGAAAAATGAAGAAAAATAGAAAAGTACAGAATATTAACATGAAGTGGAGGTTCTTATAGAAAACCAGATGGACATTCTTGGACTGAAAAATAAAAGCGCTGAATTGAAGAGTTCAATAGCAATTCAAATATACAAGGGAGAATAGTGAACAGGAAGAACAGTTAATAGGAACTATTCAAAATGAAGCACAGAGAAGAAACGAGTTTTTAAAAAATATACTGATAAGAAACATGTAGCTCATTGTCTTGTATACTAGTGTTTGAGAGGGAGAAGAAATAAAATGGAAAATGATCAATTCTTAAGAATTTTTTTACAAAACTATATAAAACATCAGCCCATGGCTTTTGACCGCACCCCTATATAGATGCTCAACTGTCATTATTGTTTGATGCATGTGCCGCCATAGACCAAGGGTACAAGCTATGTGGACCTACAGGCTGTGGCTGTGGGGACCTGGGTTGGGAAAGGACCTATATATCACATGACAAATATATATGCTAGGGAGATGACTCCTGGCCGTGTAATAATGAGGGCTATCATTTTTTCCCTTATTGGAGTTGTGTTTCTTAGGCCACGTGGCATGGGGCTACACACTTAGCCCTCCTTCAAAAAGGCACTACTACCCCTAGCTGCAGTCAAGGCACCTGTAACCATGTGAATTTCACTGTACTAAAGGCATCTGATTGGACACAGGGACAAATAATTAGCATAAGGATAGTGGCCAAGGCTTTGACCCCGGGACTCTGTTACACCTGAAGTTAACAACTGTTACCCATGAGAGCACCTCATACCAGGTCTTCCACTCCTTTTATGAGGAAATGCCAGATAAATTCCCCATTTCTATTACAACTAAAAATTTGTTCCTTGCACTGGCTGAATCTATAGCCCAGAAGTAAATGTCACTTTGTGCTATGTGTGCGGGGGAGCCAACATGGGAGACCACTGGCCTTGGGAGGCAAGGGAGTTAGACCCACAAAGTCTAACTCCTTTCAGAGAAAGTGCCTTCCCATTACACAGGATAGGTGTCTGGTTCCTTAAAACTTCCATTATTGGAAATTCCTGTATCTCCCACCAAGGAAAACAATTCTCCACCCTAGTGGGGGACCTAACTTGTCTAGGACAAAAGTTTTACAATGACACAGGCCAGGAGACTCAGTGGTGGGGTACTCCAAACCACACAGAACTGGCCAACTTTTCTAATCTCAAAACAGCATGGGCTCCCAGGGGGCTATATTGGATCTGTGGAAGGCAAGCTTATATGGTGTTGCCTAGAAGCTGATTTGGGTCTTGTGTGCTGGGCTCCATCAGACCATCTTTCTTCTTGCTTCCCCTCAGACAAGGTGAAAATCTGGGAGTCCCCACATATGAACAAAGATTAAATGGAAAAAAACAGGGAACATTACAAATAGGCACTTGGAAGAATGACGAATGGCCCCCTGAGGGGATCATCCAGTACTATGGTCCTGCCACCTGGGCAGAGGATGGGTCTTGGGGCTACCGCACCCCTATATAGATGCTCAACTGCATCATCAGGCTGCAGGCTGTTGTTGAAATTATAACTAATAAGACTGCAAGAGCCCTTAATTTGCTGGCAAAACAAAGCACTAAGATACGCAATGGTATCTATCAAAACTGCCTGGCTTTAGACAATTTGCTAGCCTCTGAGGGAGGAGTTTGTGGAAAATTTAACCTGAGCAAACTGCTGTCTGCAGATTGATGATGAAGGAAAAGCCATAGAGGAGATCACTGAGGGAATGACAAAGCTTGCCCATGTCCCTGTTCAGACTTGGAAAGGATGGGATCCTAATAACTTGTTTGGAGGATGGTTTTCAGCCATAGGTGGATTTAAAACACTGGTAGGGACAGTGGGCCTAATTCTGGGAGCATGCACAATACTTCCCTGCTTCCTTCCCTTGGTTATATGATCTATTAGGTCCATTATAGTGGCTACTATAGACAGAAAACAGCTGTACTTGTAATGATGCTATGGAAATGCAAACCCTTAAACCAGGAAAATGCTCTTTAACCCTAGATGCCTCCAGGATAGCCTAGGGGAACTCAACAGGCAGACTTCCCACCAGATGCTACTACAATCTTCTCTGTTCTACCAACAACTGGCCTTGTCTGCAAATGAAGCTTGGGAAAAACCGTCAGCCCCCAAATTCCAGCCAAACCCCCTTAATGATGCCCCCACTCAGCATGAAGCAGCTAGATCGATTGGCACCCATAATACCAACAAAAGGCTAGAATGTTAGGTCCCTGGCATTCTTGGGGTGGGCAGAAGGCCCTGACCCCTCTGATTTATGACTGCTTGCCAAACTTCCCTACTTGTTCCCCTGTTTGTTTCCCTGCTTGCAAAAATCTCAGGAGCTTCCAGTTTCTCAACTAACTAGGCATGTCGACCTGTTCCATCTGGTGATCACAGATAACCGTAAACCAGAGACTCTCTCTCTCCCCCATGGCTTGGCCCCTCCTATAAAGCCCACTACCCATTCCAGCCAAGCAACTGCTCTCTGATCCCAAGGGGGACAGCCCAGCAGTCTGCCCTTTAAATAAATCTTTCTTTTCCACACATGGTGTGTTCTTCATTCAGCAGTTCCTTACAATTTATCTGGAGGTTGGGGGTCCAAAATCAAGTACCAGCAAGCGAAATTTCATTCTAAGCCCTCTTCTCTTAGCTTATAGGTGGCCACCATTTTGCACTGTGTTCACATGGTCTCCTCTTGGGGTGTGTGTAGGTAAATAGAGCAAGCACCTTCCTGTCTCATAAAGGCACTAATTCCTTTAGAAGGCCCCAACCCCATGACATCATCTAAACCTAATTACCTCCCAAAGGCCTGAAAACCAAATGCCATCACATTGGGGCAAAGGCTTCAACAATGAATCTGAAGGTGGACAAAAATATTCAGTCCATGACACCATTATTTGCACATTTTTGGGATATGTTGTGACTTAGATATGAAATGTCCCTTAAAGGCTCCTGTGTTGAGAGATTGGTCCCGCCTAGTAGATCCAAACATTGAGAGTGATTGCATCATAAGGGCTTGGACCTTATCAATGGATTAATCCCTTGATTGATTGATCATTAGATGACATTATTGGGAGGTGGTGGAAGTAGGGCCTGGTTTTTGTAGCTCACTGGGGGCATATCTTTAATGGGTATCTTGTCCCTGACCCCTTCTTATTTTGTTTTCTACTTGCTGTCTATTTCCTCTGCCAAATGCTCCCTGCTATGATGTTCGGCCTCACCCAGGCCCAGCATGACTGTAAACTGAAACCTTGGAAACAACAAGCAAAGGTAAATCTTCCTTTCTTTTGTTTTTCTCACATATTTGTCACCCGTGATGAAATGCTGACTAACACAGTGTGGATGTTAAAAAAAAGTCACTCAAAAGTTCTACATGATATCCTTCTTATACATATATTATAATTTCCTTACTTTTTGCTTCTTTTCAGGCTTAGAAAATGTGCCCAGATAATATATATCAACTTTGATCAGTTCTCCTACCTTAAAATAGGCTTATTTGACATTTCTGGAAAAGTTATTCAGCCTTTTAAACAGGAAAACTTATTTTGAACATGACTTATGAAAATTCAACACAAGGAATAAATCTATTTACAAGTTACAGTTCAAAAATCACAAGACTTAACAGGAACTTAACTTCCAAGTGGCCTTTGTGAAAAACATGGAGTCATTTTATTTCATGGTCCTGAATCCCCATAATATTGCTCCATGTGTGTGAAAATACCCAGCACCGGGCAAACTGAGCTCTTATTCTCACAGTTGTCTTATCCTGCTTTCCTTGGAAAACTGTAAATAGCTACTGCTTTTGTTGTCCTGTAGAAAGAAAAACCATGCTTTTAGCAAATTATCCTTGGCTAGTTTTCATGGACATATCAGAGAGAAGTTGAAGGAAACTTTCTGGGGCTGCTAACCAATTGGTTTTTAAAGCTGAAATCCTCATAGATGAGTTTGTGACATTTTTTACTTTCATGAACCAAGAGGACTTTCATCCCTAGAAGTTCTGGCTACTGGCTTGGGCTGTAGATATTTGTCTGATTTGTAGAGACTGACTCAGGTAAGTGTTAAAATAATGTCCCATTTTTCAAACTGTGTTGATAAACTTTGTAAGAAAAGCTGCTATAGAATCTTCCTGTTTAGAATTAAAATATAATGCATGAAGAGAGGTAATTTTCTTTTTTCTTAATGACCCTGGCCCATGAGTTTAAAATAAATCAGTCTGTTAATCACTAATCAGATCATTGATTTTCCAGATTATCAAGTAAATATTTGCATTGTGCAAGTTCTGCATAAATATGCAGATTCCCTTCATCCTTTGGGGAATATAAGATGATGAATGTCTTTAACATCTGCTTTTGTTCGTTATTTTAACTCTTTAATTGCTGAGGACAACTAGACTTTGATTATATCTCCCAAATGGATTCACATCTTCTGCCTCATTGTTTACCTCCAGATATTGACAAAAGCTTTCTAACTGGCTCAATTTTGCCTGCCTTTTCTCATGTCTTCCCCTTTCCTCTTTCACTCCCAGCTCTCGATCTTTATAAAATACAGGTTTGATCACACCACTTAGAAGTTCTTCTGCTATTTCTCATTGTTTTCAGGGGAAAATTCAAAGTCTGACTGGTACCATATGGCCCTTTATCACTTGGCTTTTACCCACTTACTGATGTTGCAGACCTTGGGCACTATATACTTCATACCTCCTTTGCAAACCTGAGATAATGAAGTTCCTATCTCATACCACATGTTGAGATTTAAATAACATCAAGGTTATAACAAACCTAGCTTTGTGTCCTATGTACAATAAGAGTGAAAGAGATGCTGGCTTTACGGTTATTGATGCTCTTATTTCTTCTCTCTTCCAGCACACCATCTCCTTCCAGTCTTGCTGAGCCCTACAGCTCACCACTTACAAAGGGCCTCTCTCTTTCTCCCACGTATGTTTCCCAATGGCCTGTTTACTTCGCCAACTTTGTCTGAGAGATAAATCTTCTAAGAGTTGATATCCTGTTTGTGTCTTTCATTTGGCTTCCCTTGTCTTTGCCTGTATCATTCCCAAATGCCTGCAGAGTCGTCAATGAAATCATGTAAGCATGTTTTTGAAAATGGGCACTAGGATCCTACTTTAAATGTCTATGGGTTTCTTAAGTGGAATGCTGGCATTAATAGCATTCTGTTTTGTGCTTAAAAGGTTTATTGTACATTTTCTTGGCTTGAAGTCTCTGTATTTTGTATCTTTTATTGTACAAAACATTATCAAGTTGTTATTTTCCCCATAACTCAACAGAGGCTTGTTCCCTGTTGTTGCTCTAGGGAACAGACACCAATGAACAATATCAGATGTGATGGAGTCATATGTTCTATACAAATAGAAAAGTGATAGTATTTTTATCAGTCTTTGGTTCAAATAGGTGGGAGGCCCTCTCAGGTTTGCAGGTGAGAATTTGAAATGTCCACAGCAAAGGTTAAGATCTATCTGAAGGTGTCCCTGAGTAACCCAACAATGACAACAACAAACACCTTCAACGAGTCCCAGAGTGTCTGGCATTTTTAAGACATTGCTGCAAAGGAAGACAAGTTTAATTACTGCAGATGAAATAAATCAGGAGGATCTCATTGGAAATGCAGGTCTGCCAGACAACCTTCACTGCAGTCATCTCAGCCATCTGCCAATAAGGACAATTCATCTTAGCTTCTGAAGGAACAGACTGCACAGGCTAAGGAAAATTGCGGCTTGACGACAGAGGAACCCAATCCCTGAACACTCTCTGTCTTTAAGAAAGAGACCAATGAAATGCTGATGAGGTTGGGGAGAAACTGATTTAGTTCTACCACCCAGGTACCCACTCTGACCTTCCTCATTTCTCCCCATAGCGTAATATCCAGCTACTGGAAATTTTAATGTTCTCTGTCTCTTTTTTGTGCTCATGACACCTTTACAAAATTATGGCTGACTCCATGATCTACCTGGAATGCTGGTCCTCAACTGCACTCTAGACTCCACCAGGCAGGACAGATATCTTCTACCCATGCTGTTCTGTTGTATGTGTCTCTACTAAACCAGAAGCTCTTTGACATATACTTTCATTTCTATGTTGCCATACTTAAGTTGTTAAATCCTTGTATTCTCACAGTGGGCATGGTGCCTGAAACACCATGAACTCAGAACTAACATTAATGAAAACAACTAACACTGCTGGAGTATTTTCTCATTTAATCCTCCTTAAAACCAAATAATCGAGGTATTTTCATCATTGACATGCTATAGAGGAAGGAAGTAATGCCCAGAAACTGAAGTGACAAGTGCCATTTCAAAGAGCTTACAGGTGGGCAGAGGTGGTTAGTGAACCTGAGTCAAATGACTCCAGTACTGTAAAGCTTACTCATTGCATTTACTATTGAACTGATGCTGAGAGGTTGTACATAGTTTGTTATAAAACAATATTATGATAAAAACCAAAATCATAAAAGTGTTATTATCCTTTACAGCAGAAATTCACTCTTGGTGATATGTCCTGCGGGAATAATTCTATAAAGAAAGAAGTCACAATATAAGCACATAAAAACACATTTTGGACATGAATATTCAAAAGAAAGACACTATGGAAGACTAGTAGAATAAAGATTTAATATCATTGATGGCTACTTTTTAAATTTTTCTATAAATTTCCCTATATTTATTTTATAATATTGCTTTAATGAATTGGAACTACATTGCAAGATCAGGCTAGCTATAGAAGTACCGATTTATGCAAAGAAATATTATGCAGTTATTTAAAATGATAAATGTAAAGGTGTAGTTTTTGCCATGTAAAGTGACAAGGATTTATCATTAGCTACAAAAATAGCTTACTAAAGAACATATATAGTATTGTTCTGAATTAAATTATATAAATCATTTGTGCTTAGAAAGTAATCCTGGACATCAAATATAAACATTTTATTAGTAGATATTTCTATGTGGTTAGATTCAGGGTTGGTTATCTTAGTCAGCTGTGCGGCTGCAACAAAAATACCAAAAACTTAGTGACTTATAAATAATGGAATGAACAAAGCATAGTTCTGGAGGCTGGGACATTCAAGATCAAAGTGCTGGCATGGCTCCATTTTCTCTTTCTCCTTGTTGTGTGTCTTCACATGGTGAATGGAGGAAGAGCAGAACAGGCAAACCCACTGTTTTATGGGGGGACTAATCCCAGCCAGCAGGCTTTCACTGTCATGACTTAGTCACCTTGTCAAGGCTCCTCCTCTTACTACTCTGGCATTAGAAAATACTTAAGCACGAGTTTTAGGGGAGTACAAACACTCAAATTATAACAAGGATAATTTTGTTTTCCTTTTTTTCATGATACATATGAACATTGTCTGAAAACTGCAACAAAGAAATCTTAGTTTATAACCATTAAGAGTTGTAAAATTAAGTTTTGCAAGACTTCTGGATGAAATGGCAAATGAGTTTTAAGTTTTCTTCATTTCTCCAGTGGTTCTATCCCTATTTTTTGATCCTTCTCACAACATTTTAATGAAATTATCAGCAAATATAATGAAGAAAGCCATCATCAATGTTTTCATCAGGATAGGAACCATCCATGGTCCACAGAAGTTAAGAAATCTCTAATGTAGAGAACAGAGGAGACTGGGTTTAATGGAAGGCGGGTCTAACCTCTCTTTTAAGAGAAGTTTCATATTCTGCTACATAAAGTACAAAGAAAAGGCCCTGATGTACCCCCAACACCAGTCCCCTATTAAAGCAATTAAAGCCGATGACTAGGGCAGGTTTGACAGTGGGCACCCCTCTGGGCTCTTAAGAACTGACACAGACCAGCTTAGTTTGAAAGCAGAGACCATGAGTCCACATCCCTAGCCCTTTTTGCTTTAGTTATTTTTTCTGATCTGGTCTTGAGTTTTTGCCTGAGCCAACATAGGACCACAATCCTCCTACCTCTGCCTCCTGTGTAGCTGTGATTTCAGGCTTGAACCACCACTCCCAGCTTGTTCTTTGGGATAGGATCCTGCTACTTTTTAGTTTGTGTTGATCTTGAACTGCAATCCTCCTATCTCTGCCTCCCAAGTAGCTGGGATTACAGATATGAGTAATCACTCCTGGCATGGTATACCACACTCTTACTATTAAAAATATGAAAGGGATATAATCTATAAGTAGTTGGCATTTGAAACAAACCATAATGTTTCAACACATACACACACACACACACACACACACACACAGAAAGAGAGAGAGAAAAAGAGAGAGAGATCTCCTTTAAGAATTCAGGCTTCCAAATTCTAAACTATATCTTATCAAAAATAATTTCAGTACTGTTAAAAGACCTTAACCAAGGATAAAATATGACCATAACAAAAAACTGGAAAAGGAAAATAAAGAAAGGTAATAAATAATCATAAAAAAGTTTGACTTTCTTAGTAATTAAACATTACAGATTATTTTTTGCTATCTTTATCACAGTCATCATCATTATTAGTATGTGCATAAAGATAAATATTCATTTCTGAGCAGAAATTACCATAAATTTTTCAAATTTCTCCTGGCTAACTTTAATGCAGACATTTATTTACAAAAAAATCATCAGAAATGATCACAAAGAGTTATGTGAAATAATATTTATTATATTAATTGGAAATGATAGTTTACCCATAAAATGAATTTTGATATTTTTCATAAGAGCGAGACAATTAATGTATAATCTACTAATATCTTTGAATAATAAACATACATCACAATATATATTTTAATGTACATTATATAAGTAGATTAGATAGATGGTAGGTAAATAGATGATATGCAGATAAATTTGTATAAATAAATTTATATATAAAAATTATCTCATGTTAACAATGTTTATAATTTTGGATTGAGGAATTAAATCTATTTTGACTTTCTTTACACAATTTAATGTTTTTCCTACTTTGTGCAAAGATCAGCTCATGATTAGGAAAATATTGACACCTGTAAGTGCAAAATTTTGTTAAAACATATTATGAAAAGAAAGTTTGAGTCTGTCTGGGTTTGGGGATAATTTCTGTGGATCCCGAATAATCCAATTATAGTTACTGTCTTAAGAACAAATGTGATTTTGTTGCTTTGTAACTGTTTGAATTTGACTTTGTGTTTCTTGTCCACTCATTTCAAATATGTCACTTAGCTTGGAAGAGACTGATTTGGAGGCTGTCTGTGATGAAGCCTCTAGGAGTGGGATGCTGTATGCATTAATTTTTAAAAACTCAGCGTCCTGACTTAACTACTAACTACTTCTATCCAGTTAGCTCACAAGTTACTGTTGCTATTTTAACTGTTCCCAGAAAACCATTAGAGATTTGATCTGGAGTATGTCTATGAATATTCATAGACAGCCTCATCTGTGTTAGAAACCACACCCACATCTCTGCAGCATGAATAAGAGTGTCCTCTGGGACTCGTGGTGCAACATGAAAACTTGGCGTTAGCAGCCTGCAGAATGCACAAAAGATCTTTGCTGTTGCAACAATCTGATTTACTTGTTTTGTATCATGGAAATGTTTTTTAAAGCTCCCTTTATGTATTTTGCATCAATTGGCGATCATAAAATCCTTATAAAGTTAAAACTGTCATTTTCTAAAATCAGATTGATAGATAGCTTTAAAAAATACACATACAGTTCCTGTGCTATTCTGGGATATACAGTGAAGAGACATTTGTATATACACCTGGTGATAAATGTGGAAAGCCGGTTCAATGCATAGACAGACATGGTGGCTCTTGGTAAGCATCTCAGTGAGGCCATCACTTTGAATTTGAATTTGGCATGTGACTGCAGAGACACATACATGTGAGGTCATATGTGAGTAAATACTGGCAACTTGCTTAAAATCACGACGCTAGCTCAATTCATTATATAAGAATGTTTTGCTCATATATCTACCCAGCTTAACTCACATTTCAACTCTAACCTTCCAGCCCCTGTGGGACATAGGGAGTCCTCCACATAATTTTTGGAGTTCTTAGAGCCTGATTTCTCGTGATCCTCACTATTTTATCTTATAAACATTGTCTTTTAACTGCACTAAATAACCAAAAGTGGAAATAAATTACTCTTGGAGAACTCACCACTCCCCCTCCTCACCCCACCCCAGGTTAATGAAATCACAGAGAAAATATCAATGAACTACAGACTTACTGAAGTCTTCATTTGGGTAGAACATAGGATTTCAAATCTCCTTTCAGCAATTTTTTTCCCTTAAAGTCTTTCCCCCACTCCCCAGGCTCTGGTCTCCCTCAGCATCTAGCCTTCCTTTCTCACTCTTGTTCCCCTATTTTTAGCTAAAACACTTCAATTCTTCTCCCTCCAATTTGCTGAGTAATTAAGAAAATTTGCATATTCTAAATTTGCTTATCCAAAACTATCAATGTGTTTTCTAAAGAAGGTTTTCTTCTTAACTTAATACACTCTCCTAGGGAACAGTTGGGGATGTATAATATAATACATGAGTTTTGCTTTTGTTTTGAATTGGACACACAATGCTTTTCCTTAAGCAAGAGTGCACCCAGGGTGCCATTTTTGATTGTCTTCTCTTAGCATTCTTTCCATATACCCTTTCCTCCTCCAGTGATTCAAATTACTATTTCACTACAATGATTTCAAATTTCTGTCTCAATTTCCACCACTGGCTATGCTACAAACTCACACACAGGTCTGCATACTGTATATGTAGATGACTAAGTCCTTCAAGTACCTTAACATTCAACATATTCAAAGCAAGTCACTATACACTACCTTTTAAAATTTTGTATATACTCTTCATATTTATTAATAACACCACTATCTTCACAAGGACCCAGATATCTGGGAGCCATTAGTAAATCCCACTGCTTCTTTATAATTGTTAACATGGGATTGTTTATGGAAATCTGTCTCCTCTAGATTTATACTTATTTTTTCCAGCCCCATTAGCCTTCCCAGAAACCCTATGTTTTTTTCTTCCTGGATTTTAGAAACTACCAAATTAGTCTTTTTGCCTTTGGTCTGTTCCCTCTTCAATCCATGCTCTTCCACTTGTGCCAGAGAAATCTTTCTAAAGTGTAAATCTGACTTGTTCCCCTCTGCTCCTTCTACAGGGTCAAACCCAAGGACAATGCTGTAGAGTACAATGTTCTTCACAATCTGGATCCAGGGATGACCAGCTTTCTCCACTTCCATAATCTCTCCAGGCACCCCGATGTTGGGTCTAGCCTCTGCTCACAATGTGTGAGCTAGCACATTTGTTCTTTATTTTTGTACCTGTGTAAGTGACATCACTTTTACTTTGAGAGACCTTCTCCAATCTTTTGTTTCTAACCAGAAAACCCTACTCTTTCATCAAAACTGAAGCCAGAAGAATCCTCATCTGTGAAGACTTTGACCTATGTTTTCTTTTCTGCATAACATTAATTTCTTCTCTATCTGTTGTTTCATAGCCTGTTCTTCACCTCTTAATTAAAGCTTCTGCTGCATTACACTATAATTAACTTATATCTTGGTCTCTCCACTAGAGTGGAAGTTCCCAAGTCAGGACTGCATCATGTTTGCATTTACATCATCCATATTTAGCACAGTGCCTACATCAAGGACCATGGATGCTTATTATTGAATTAAATAATGGTTAGTTCTTAGTTTATTTAATTATTGATATTTGGAGACAAATGGATTTCAGATAAGCTTTATTTACTCATTTTTTTAGCAGTAGGTTTATAGCAAGGACCTCATGCTTGCTAGGCAGGCACTCTACATTGAATCATGCTTCTATTCTTCAGATGGACTCTTGAGATGGTTGACATTTTATGTGACAAATATTTACTCTTTACCATGCTTTAATCAGGCTCCTCTGAGCCTTCTGTTAGACAGGCTTCATCCTTGTACTTTATCTTAGGCCTGTCCACTCCAGTTATAGAAAGAATCCTGATAATTCAGTTTAGCAAGAATTCCCTTCCCTGGATGGGAAGTGATTTTTCTACCCTCTGATTCCTTCACTCTGCTCCTTGCCTCAATCAATACTTAACTATTGCTTTTGTATATGGAAGTCATCTTTCTACCCTATTTCTATCATCTTGACACTGACTGAAATAGCCCTGGATAAAATCTTCCTTATAATTTTAACAAGAATTAAAAACTTTTTTTCTTTAACACATGCTACATGGTTCCTTCTAAGGGTGCTCCCCTCTGTGCTTAAATATCTTAATATCTTAAACATCTTCATGTTTGAGAAGTAGGCTGATCCTTCCAGACCACTTTCTTATTCTGCATATCTGAAATTGATGAAATATATTCTTTGCAACTTACATGAGTACTGGTTAATTTGTTCCTAGAGAGTAAATTATTCATATTTCAGAATTTCACTATCTACAATGAGGGTAACAGATGATATTTTCAAAATTTCAGTACATTTGTGCTCACACATACACACATGAAGGATTGGTTTTATAGTGAATGTAACAATATGTATTTCTAAATTATTAGTCAAGAGTCTCTAAAGAAACAGAATCCAAATAGCATAGGTAGAGATATAGATAAGAAATTTATTATGGAAATTGCATCAAAGTGGTTATGGAGGACAAGTAGCCCCAGGATCTGCCTTCTGTATGCTTGAGAATCAGGAAAGGTGGTGATATAATTCAGTCTGAAAACCAAAAGAGCTAAGAACATAACTCCTAGTCTGAGGCCAAAGGCTTAAGAATTGTCAGGGAGGGAGGAATGGATGTGGGGAGGATGCTTGATGTATCTGAGCTGCAGACATGGGTAATAGTAGGACAGGAAGTAGACAGGGGTGGTTGAGCCAGACCACTGTCAGATTCCAATATGTCAATTTGCATGCTCTAGCCTTTACTTCAAGTGAGTGGGACCACAAGGGTTTGGAACGGATGAGTGGCATGGATCACTTTTTCAAAAGAATCATACAGATTGCTATGTGAACAATAAATTGTACAGGAACAGAAGCACAGCAAAGACACTAGTTAGGACATTATTGTAGTGTTCTAACAATAGTGGGGATGATAGCAGTTTGGAGCAGAGAGGTAGCAGAAAGAATGAAGAGAAGAAGTCTGGATTGTGGATATATTTTGAAGGTGGGTCTTCAGGATTTGTTGATGGATTCAAGGTTGAGTGAAGAGAAAGGGAGGAAATGGGGATGATTCCAAAGTGTTTTGTCTGAACAATATGAACAATGGGATTGCCATTTTATTAAGACAGGAGGGATAGTGATTTGTAATGTGGAAGTTGGATTTGCTTTGAAGTATGTGAAGATCTATAACTAGCACAATCTCCTAGAAAAGGAATCTGTTGCATTTTTTTTCTTACCAAGATAGCAACAGACTCAGAGCTGCGGCTGTGTCTGTGCAGTGGGTTGTGTGCTTAGATGGTCAGACAGTGCAATGTGATGGGAGGGTACTAGCCTCAAAGTCCAGTAGGCTGGAAGATGGAACTCAAAACTCCCAATATGAAGGACAGCCTATTTATATTTCACAAAGATAAGGCCAATATTCTAATTCAAAAATTAAGCCTCAAGGCAGCTTGGCTAGCTAGAACTCTACATAAAGAAAGCCTGTACTTTCTCCCTAGCATTAAAGCACAGGCTGCCTCTTCAGCTCCTGGGATGTTTTAACATATGGAAGTATCACTTCCAGCAAAGAGGCTTTCTATACTTGCTTTAAAAAGGTGCTAACATTGCCTTAAAAATAAGATGTTATTAATGTCATCTTTCCTTAAAATTATAGGCAACCTTGGAAGTTGAGGTAGATTTACATACCCAGATATCTTGCACATTTAGTATTTAAGTAGATACCCTTATATCAAAAAAAATTATGAAGTAGGTGGAAGTGACACAATTATTATCATTGTCAGCTAAGAAATTTAAGTCTTAAAAAAAGAGAGAAAAAACTAAAGACACCAAACTCTAGAAGTAGTAAGTAGCAGAACAAGGACGCAAAGATGATTTTTCTAAGCTAGGATGGGGAAGAAGGTATGTTAGCAACTGACTCCATATTCTTCCCTCTACAGTGCACAAATGTGATTACTGAGAATTTAACTCTGCATTTCTTAATCTCTTATGTAAGTTTTATTTTGGAATAACCAGAACCCCCTGCAGCCTAATCTGTATTTCAGTGTTGCTGGGAAATAATTCAAGGAGGTTATTGGCAAGTTGGGGAGGGACTTACTTTTATTGAGTGGATCATAAAATATCTTATATAAGCAATTGGAGACTCTCCAGTTCTTTCTGGTTGCAGAGAAATTTGTCCTCCAACTCCTGGAAACAGGAATTTTAGATTCAACCAATGAAGCTCAAGCAGATAGCATTACCTCATCAGAAAAGTTTTTCATTGGCTATTCACTTTCCAAGTTGCTTTAAGATAGTTTCTAATACATTAACCCTTGTGTGTATGTCTATGCAGTGCAGCATGAGAGCTAACTCTTGATAATAAAGACATTCCACAGGATCTACATATAGCATATGGTTAGATCACAGAAGCAAATGATATTTACTTCCATTCAAAGCATCTAAACAATGCTAATGGTCAGTTTTACTTTAAAATAACTTAATTTTCTTTTTTTTGCTGACTCATAATACCTCAGTATGCATGCTAGAATGCTAGAGAAATGCCAGTCCATGAAAAGCAATACCAAAGATAACTCTTGCTGTGTATACTGAGTCCTGTGGCTTTTAAATAGCTAATATTCTCCATGAATTATGTCTCCTTTTCCATTTGTCTTTTGCAAGCTGGTCTACAGTATTGAGTCTAGGTGCCTGACAGAGAAATAAAAATCTATGTATGTGGGGAAAAAATGACACATACAGCTAAAGGAACAGAGTAACACTAGAGGGACCAGGGATTAGAAGACTCCTAGAATTAACCGACAGCAGGGTACTTATCCTTCTGAGGTATAGGTGCACCTTCCCCGATTCCTTTCTTTCCAACCCCACTGGTCCTGTAGACCAAAGCAAAATCTCTCTCTTCCATTTACTATAGTTCCTATTGTTCTGATGTCACTTGTGGACTACTCATATCTAGTGTTCTGTATCATTTCATGACATTTCTATACAAAGCTGTGACCTAATTATATTGTTTATCTAACCTTCTTTATCCCATGTTACCAATTAGATTGTAAATACTGTAAGGTGAAAATTTAAGAGTTACAATTTTTTATGTTGTTTAGAATCCAACAACTAAAGATTGATTAATATTGAGATTATTTGAGGAAGACTTAGGAATAAGGACCTGAAAATGACCACACTTCTTAATAGGTAAGAGGATGAAAACAACTCAGTCCAGAAAAGAGAAGCTGGATCTTTTGTCTCCTTTGTGGTTCATGGATTTACTTTCTCAGAGTCTTATGGTAGCAGAAGACACAGTAAGCATCTATCTTTGTCACTATCTGTTCAGTAATTTTTGATAAGTTATTTAATTCCTATGAGACTCAGTTTCCTTATCTATAAAACTGGGAGAAATGAAACCCAGTTTACAAAAATGGGAGAAATGAACCAGTTTACAAAATAATTGTAAGGGAGGTATCTAGATCCACCCTGATTACTGTCTTCTTTATTGTCTCCCCTTTACTCTGGGTAAGATTTACTCATCCTGAATGACAAGAAAGAAAATGTACTTAGCAGGTATTTTCTGGTATCATCACCTACTTTGCTCATTCCTACTATGAGATTCTGAAACCCTTCACTGCTGACTTGACTTCCCTCCCAGTCTCCAGTCAATCCCCATCAAAACAGAAAAAAGTACTTGGCCCCATCCAACTTAGGAATTGAGTGGTCTTGGGTTTCATTTGTTGTCATTTATCTGCTTCATCTCTGATGAACTGGGAGGTTCTGAACTCCACAAGGAACTCACCTTTACCTCTGAGGTGGAGCCCTCTTGGTTTCAAATGGATGTGTCATCTTCCTGCTCAACTATTTGATGCCACCTTGAGGTAAGAGTCTTACAGACAACTGCAGTTCACATTGGTAGGATCTAGACATTGTTCCTGTCATCTGCATTTCTTCAAGACAGAACTGTGCCACCCTTTCATACTGTGAGAATAATGAACCAGATATTTGGCTTGATTTTGTGTTATCACTGCAAATAATAAACCATTTGCCTTCACCAATTTGGGCATTACTTTGCATTGCTATAATTAACTCACACATATCCTTCAAGATCAGTTAATTCATTCCTTTCCTTTTTTTTTTTAAATCAGTTCTTTCATCCACTTTCTGAGGACATTCTTACATTGAATTCTTGCCTGAGCCCTAGGAGACAGAGTTCAACATACGAAGCTACTTCCTTGGTTTTGATCTGGCCCTGTCTCAGTTTCACCTCAAACTGCACTTTTCCCAGCATGACTCATAACGAAGTCATGCTGAGCCTGTATTATCCTTCCAGGCTACCTTATACTGTTTATAGAAAACCAACAGGAAATAAAGAAATGTTAACAGATCCCAATGCATATTGAATAATTTGGATATTTCCAGAAGTCTTTAATTCACCACAAAGAAAATAAGCAAATAATCTTTTAAAAGTAGAATCACTTACAATAAAATAGATTTAAAAGAATTATAGGTTTGAAGGAGAAAAATCTTTAGAAGTGTAGTTAAGTAGCATACTCTGACTAGTAGAAGGCAGAGAATGGGCAAAGCAGATTTAATGCAGGAATCTATCTCTTTTACAAGAAGGCTCTAGTCTTAATATATGACCGATTTGTTATCGTCCTAATAAAGCTAATGTAAATGATTAAAATCTTTCCAAATATTTCTTGCTGTTACTTTGAAAATCAATAACTACCCTGCTTCCTATCAAATTATAATGAAAAATGAAGCCATATGCAGACTTTACGGAATCTGCCAGAAATGTCTACCTTAAATGACCTAATGCAAGGAAAACTATGCTAATGCATTTGTGACTCCCCAGTGCTTGATCTATGACATTCAGATTTATGTCCTTTGAACTAATCTGAGAAAGAATGGGGGATACCAGTGGTAGTTGATGTTCTCTGGTTATGTCATGTACTGCAACTTGAGTTTCAATGGTCTCATGGAGTATCTTTTTCTGCCAGGTTGACTTTGGATCTTATACATGGAAGTGAGTCCATATCAAAGTCAGAATTTTGGCTTGGTACATAAGATGCCACCTTGATTTTCATATTGGGACATTCTCTGTCTGATTCATTAACTTCCTTAATGAAGGTTTTTTAAAAAATCCTGTTTAGCCTCATGATTGCTATCTTGTTTTATGTAATTTGTAAGATTTTTCATCCTTGTGTGTCAGTTTTCTTTTTCTATTAAGTAGGCTGGGTGTCTTTCTAGCATTAATATTGATTGCATGATACTGTTGCATCTTATTAATACTTAAATATTTCAGTATGATCAATTATGATCACTGCCAACAACACTGTGCAACAGATATTCATTAAACATTACAGTGTGCCTCACAGGTACTGGATTAGATTAAGGATCAGGTTGAGATTCCCCTACGTCCATATAGTTTTCTGTTTAGTGAGGTGATAGATAATTTCATAAGTTAGTATAAAATATGATGGATTTTATTAGGGAGGTGTAATTCCTAACTCCTCAAGGGGATAGGCCTTGAGGTCTGCTCAGTGAAGAAATTACCTAAAATCATAACTTAGTTTATCTGATTACCAAGACCCCTGACCCTTCCGTCTTGATTTCCCCACACTGTGCTCTCCCCATCTGGTTCAATTCCTTAGCAATGAACACTTCAAAAGTCTTAACTGGGACCTTATTCACTCTACAGGTAGTTGCCTGAACAGATCTGCAGGCAGCCTCTCTAGAAAGGTAGCTACTTTCAGCAGAACTTGATGTTAGTGCTTCAAGATGAACTATGTGTCTTCCTGTCCCACTCAACTGAATGTTATAACCATCCTGAGATCCTGTGCAGATCAATCTATGTGGCTGCAAAGACCCCTGCAAATGCATCTTCCTGAAGACCTTCACTTGGAACTGGCTTTCATTATTAGCTAAGCTGGGTCCTGAGTTGGTGCTTCTTTAAGGAACTGACAACTTCTTGCAGAGTGTCCAATTCTCTTTAAGGCTACTGCTATACTATTTACCTCCTCAATAAAGAATGTATTATTTTCTCATATGGAGAATAAAAAATGATATGATGATGAGAAAGAGATAATGCATGGGAAAGCTCTACACTGCAATGCACATGGAAAATATTTTTATAGTTGCCTGCTAAGGAATACTCTTGTGGCATAAAAGCAGCATTGTAACCACCCAAAAAGCTTGCTTATATCCAAGAGAGTAAGATTTGTTCTTTCTTGTGTGTCCTTTTTCTTTTTCTATTAAATGGGCTGGATGGTTTTTCTAGCATTAGCATTGATTCCATGATACTATTATGTCATATTGATTCTTAAAAATTTTAGGATGATAATTGTGAACACTATCAACAAACATTTATTACACTAAAAGCAACTATACATAAGTATATGAGTATTTGTGGATATATACTGTTCGTGATGGCTGAGGGATTTACCTAATTTAGCAGAGAAATAGCAAATGGAAAATACAACTGTCAGCATGCATATAAGTGTTAAATAAATGATACAAAAATGAAGAACAGGACAGACTGTGAGCTAATTCAAAGATATTTAATCCTCATAATAAATGTACCTGGTTTATATAGGCATCACTATTCTCCGGTGAAAGATATAAAATTGAGATGTTAATCATTTAATTAAAGGAAAAGAATAAAGAATCTACACTCAAATTAATTATACAACAGAAAATAGATTTTTACACGTGAAGACTTTGGTATCTCAAAAACTATAAATTCCTTACCATGCAACCTACTATCCATATGAGGGAGATATTGAGAGTGAAAAAGGGGTACTATTAACAGTACCCTGGCACAATGGATGTAAAACAGAAATGACCTGGGCAAATGAGGAGGTATGACTGTCAGACCCATTATGTTTATTTAAACTTTATCACTGGGGGAGGAGGAAAGAAAGGATGTAGGAATCATTTATAGCAGGATCGAAGGTAAATATCCTAATCGACAACTTGGTGCAGGAGCTGTCTCTCTGTCCCCTCACCCCAACTTCAGCTGCATTCTCAGAACCCCAGTGCTTGAGTCTAGTGTTCTTCATCTACATACCACACTTCCTCTTCCATAAACTAACCTTCTTGAAGCTTGCAGCAAGTTAGTACTGTCTTAATGAACTTGGGGTCACAGGATGGGCCCCCAAATGAACCTGTGAGTGTCTCTGATCACCAATGTAGCGTGCCTCTATCCAGCTGCTTTGTATGATTTTGTGACAATTGACAAGAGTGACTGTAGCTACACAGTGGTAGGTTTGGAGTTAAATCTTGAGTAAGGGTCCAGCTCCTCCACAGAATACACTTTGGCAGGTAACATGTCTTTCCTTAGTCTCAGTGCTGTGTTGCATTAACTGGACCCACCTTTACACAGTCATGTCTGCTGCACAGGATCAATAAAACATCAAAATCAAATACTTTATAATCCGAAAAGTGCTATATGAAAGTAAATCATTTGGAATTCTAACATGTTTTATTACAAATGATTTCATAAGATGTATATGGTCCTTGGCAACTCTGAAATATTTTGAGTAGTAACTCATACCTCTCATATTACCTGTAGTATGACTGATTAATTACCATTGCAGAGTTTGGATTGACAGCTAAAAACAAAATCCAAGTTGTCAGTTCTTGGTGAACTGCAGAGTTTTCCTATGGGGCAAAAGAGTGGTTAGGAGAACAATTAGTTACAAAGCTTTCAACATATTCAAACATTCACGAAACAGCAAACTGAACCTTCCCAAATATATGCTCCAAGTCCCAATATTAAAGTAAGTTATAAATTATGAAATCACTGCAGGATGACACTAGTTGTGCTTGGAGGAGATGTCTGTGGTGCATTGCAGGGAAATATGAATATCAATGCTAAGTCCAGTGAGACAAGTCAGTTTCAATTCCCATTTGCCCTCCTCCCCAGTGAAGGAGACAAAGACACCCTGAGTGCAGAGTTCAGCAGTGGGCCAGAGGGTCTCCCAGGGCAATGTTCCAAGGAACGTTGAATGAGGTGAGAGAAAAAGGTCTCTGCACTGCTTTAAAGTGCCATAAAAATCAGATTAAATGTAGAAGTTTTCAAATGAAAATCCTGTTAGAGAAAATGATCAAAAATGTAATTTTTGTGAAAAATCGGTATTTTGGAAGAGCATACCGAGATTAACAGTCAATACCCTTGAGAGAGGTGTGAGCTTTGCCATGAACGTGCAGGGCCTGTGTGCACTGTGCCTGCTGGGTGTCATGATGCCATCTCTTTACTTAGCATTCCCATTGAGCAGGACAACCGCATTTTGCAGCTGGAGAAACTGATTGAGTTAGCTGCCCCCAAGCTCACAAATGAGCCATTCCCTGCTTGTTCTTCCTCCTTAGCAACCCCACCATCATTCAAGTATGTCAAGCAGAGAAATTTTATAAAATGCACTTAAAACTTAAGTGGTTGAAAGAGCTCATGGTTGCCTAGCAACAGAGCTTTCAGAGGTAAGCTACATGACAGGCTGAAGAAATCTCTAGAGAAGAGAGGAAACCAGGCCTCTCTCTGTAGCTGGCTTGCTGCATTAAGTGAGAGATGCACTTTAACACTTGGCAGAACTCACCTACAAAGTGACTTGCATGGACTGGGTGATCCCTGAGTTCCTTTCACTGCTATATCTATGACTGAATGAGCAACCAAGTTTATTAGCGTCTCAGCACATTCTGATTTTATTAAGGAATGCAGCATCTTTGGCCATTCCTTATCAACTCCCTTATTTATCTAATTCTCTATGTAAGATGCCATCTTGTCAACTGGTGATAGTTTGCATGATTTACTTAAAGAAATTAGGGCGAGCATAGTATGCCAGGCACATACTTGTGTTAAGGGCACAAGTGTGAACCAGTCACAAATGCCATCTTCCCCAACTCTTGGAAAGCAAGATGACAGGAAAGTGCAAGCGAGTGCCTTTAACAAGTGAAGAGGTAACCATAGAGGTCCATATCAAAGAGCTTTTTATTTGGCTCCCAATTTTCCCTAGAGACCTGGAAGACCTTTATTTTGTGGTAGGATTTATATCATGATGAGTCCTGGAAATTCTCATCCTTGGGCTATATCTTGATGAAAGAGGAAATTGAGGCTCAAGTTAAATGGCTTGCCTCAAATCACACAGCAGGTAAATAGCAAAGATAGGATTCAAGCTTATGCTTTCTGATTACACACTTAGCAACTTTGTGTGAGTTAGACCCTTAATATGAGACTTCGATCGCTACATAAATGAGAAATAAAAATAAATAGTCTTTATCTGGAAGGGGTGAGGAAAAAGTTATTGGAGAGGTAGCATTTGAATTGGTCATTATAAGATGAAGAATGAAGTCTTTGAAGATGGGAAGAAAGAAATCTTTAGAAGAAGAACTATGATGAGTAAAGGAAATAAAAAGTATAAAGAATAAGACAATATACAGCAAATGCTAAGAAAATCAGTTGAGTTAGAGCCTAGGGCAGAAGAAGCAAAACAGCAGAAGACCAAAGCAGAGACTTTAAAGGACCAGGAGGGCCAGGTCCAGGGATGCTGATTTCATTCAGTAGGTGACAGAAATACTAACATTTCTAAGCAAAAGAAAGTCATCATCGTATTTATGGGCTTAAGTGAGTTATAATTATGACAGTTTTAAAATGTGGTTGTGAAGGCCAATTAGGCAACTGTTGCAATGTCCAGGAAAAGACACAAAATGGGGGCAGAATGAAGATTGTCAGGAAGGAGAGGAGAGAATGAACCAAGAAATTCTAGAGGCAGAAAGAGTGGTTTGTGTGATGAGGCTGGCAAAGGTGAGAAAGTGCTCCAGGGATCACCTATGCCAAGTCTGGTGATGTCAGGGAGACAGCATAGATTTTGGCATCATTTGTCCACAGGAGAATATTTCTAGAATGAAGGCGGATAACTGGCAAGGTAAATACTGTGTTATTTATAAATCTGTAGCCCTGGATTAAGTAATAGGGACTTTAATTACAATGGACTATTTTTTTTAGATTTAATAATTTTTAAATTAAAATATAGTATACATTCAGAAAAATGAAGTTATTAAATGTAAAAGTGTCTTTTAACAGTGACTGCATCCTGGCAGACACTTTTATGTCCTCCACATCTCCTCAGAGATACCCATTATTTCCACTTTATTTTAATTGGGTTTGTCCAAAATATGATCACAATTATCTATTATATATTCCTTGTGTTTGCCTCCTTTTACTCCAAGACATACCTGAAAACTTCTATAATGTTGCATGTAACCATAAATCATATTTAAAAAAAATTTCTTTGCAGTATGCTATTGTATAAATACACCAAAATTTATTTGTATATTCTGTTGTTCAATGATTTGAAATTAAAAAATAGTGCTAAGACACTCATACATGTCTTCAGATGTATATATGCATGCATTTACATTGAGGATAATACTAGGCAAGTGTACACACACACACACACACATTCACACATCTGATATGTGTGTGTGCATGTGGGAGTGTGTGGGTGATTCTAATTTGTCACAAAGCAAGGCCACAAAGGCTCTGCATATTGAGACATGATAAACCATTTATATCTGGTCAATGAGATGCAAAGTGAGCAGACATATGTCAGGCCAGAACTAACAGACCCAAATGAAGTACTAATAAATGATAGCAGAAACAAATCTGAATGGGAGCATCTATAAGTAACATTAATTATTTCTTGATTGGGCTGTCATTTATATACAAGGATGTCTGATCTAATGATGGTGCAAAACAAAAGAATTTCTGCATTGTAGAGATGTGCCTTGTCGCGCAAAATCAACATCTCAGTTCTAGATGGTCCATTTGATTTAGAACAAGATAGAAATCAACACAAGAACTAAAAATAACAGATCCAGTTCCCAAAACAAATCTCAGTGAGGTTAAGTTGAAGTAGATAAGAACATTCCTATCTAGTTCTGCTGGGTTTCTGCTCCAATTACCAATGTCATCAGGAAACTGGAGTACAAATCAGGAAGCAGGAGCAGAAGCCCAAGTATGTAGTCTAGAAACTTATGGTAGAGATTTTCAAGCAGAAGACCATGAGTCACTGCAGAACAAACGCAGGGATGGTTAAAGCAAGATCAATTCTTGACCCAGTCTAAGAGTACCAGTTTCCTTATAGTCTCTTTGGTTTAATCTAAAATGACTCCTAGTTAACTAAGTTAACTGTCAAACCTGGATGGCTAGGGTAGAAACTGGCTAGTAGCCAGTACATTGTAGAGAACTTCAAGCCTATGTATTCACAGAAGCTTAACTCTGAATATGTTACCTACGTGTTCTAGAGACAAAATTAGGAATTATATCATTTTCCCCTTCAGAAACAATTTCCTTTTCTCAGTGAAATGTGAAATCAAGACAGATAAACCTCCAGGCTATATGTAAGGTACAGGATGAAAAGGAAACTTCCCAGTGGGAGCACAATGGAAACACAATGAAATGCCAACTATAATACTGAATTTAAGCAAGAGAAGTCAATATAGCATGTCTGCCCCTTAGCTAGTTTTTGCAGTTGTCAGAAACTACCTTTCATTTTCAAATTCCTAAGTTAGTGACTAATACCTTGAGTTTTAGGAATAACACACTTTGATTGGTTTGTACCCCAGAACATGAGAGCAACTTTGAGGATTCACGTGTGTGTGAAATGTTTATTATTTAGCTCTGATTGTTCATCTTTGCTTTTCCTTTCTCCTGCTCTTCACTGGCCATTTTCACTACTCATGAATATTTTTTAAAAGAATATTTGCCAGGAAGAGAATAAAAATAGAAAGACATAGAGTTAATGAAGCTTCCTTTAATGTGGTATTACTAACATTCTTAGTAACTAGAATGTGATTAATAATAGTTAATAATAGAAACTAATGTTTTCTATGCACCAATCTTTGTTCCAGTTGATTTACATATATTAACTCAAACTTGTAGCTCCTTTGGGAGGCATATACTATTATTAGAATTTGTCATTGAGGAAAGTGAAGCATAGTTTTATTGAACTTGACTTTACATTTGTAAGTAATATGATTAAGATGGGTTTTATAAGCCCAAACTATACATTTAACCACCACCCTCTGAGGGCTTTTAATGATATGTGAGAAATATAGGTAATAAAAGACCAAATTTTAATTTATTCAATAAGCTTAACTTTGGTAATTTTAATGAATTAAAAACTGTTATGTTCTAGTTGTGATAAATATGACTGAGACATGTTGCCAGTAGGACAGATAAATAAGTGCCCTGAACCTCAGATGTGGAAATAAATAGCCAAGTTTAAGCTTCGTGTCTGAGATTATCCAGAGTCAATGCAGAGCTAGGAGCAGGTTCAAGTTCTTCTAGCACTTTGCTTAGGCTTCAAGTGTAGCCCCTGAGATTTTAGCCACAATATTCTATGTAAGACTTTGTTCCTGCAACTTTTTCATACCTGCTGTTTCAATTCCTTTTTCACTATTCCATTTCTTGGTTTTGTTCTGCTCATGATTTAAATAGGTTTCCACAGCTCATCTATTTCTGTAGCTGGAGGTAGATGAGAAGACTAACTCCCACATTTTAGATCAACCTTGCAGCACCTCGATTTTCTAAAATATGCCATTCCCGAATATTCACTTCTAGGAACTCTAAAGCTGGAGTTGCAAGAAAGTTGATGGTGCAAACTAGAAGTTGATGCAGTATAAACCAGACTAACATCTGTGCTGTATTTAGGTAGATTCACACAACATAATCAACAAAGCCAGAGGAAATGAATGTAGACAGCCACTGTGTTGGGCTCTGTACTGAAGTGTTGTGACACCTGGTGCTATTTGCTGCTCTCCCACCCCCAGCAGATTTTTACTACATTACATAGTATCAGGTGACTAAGGATGATGGTTCATTGGGCTGCATGGATGCATTGACATTTGATGGTAATGAGACTTCCACAAATCACAAACATTAGTTTCTGCAACACTACCTATCTTTGTATTGTTTTTCATTCTGCTCCTTAGCAGAGAGACCTGGCATTTTAGCAAATAGTTCTCCAGGACTATGGCGATTCTGTGCTGATTCTGGAGTTAATTTGATGAGTTTATCGCTATAGGACATTAATATATCCAGGAAACTTTAAAAGATATCATCTGACCATCCTCAGAGGCCACAGAATGACACAGCCATTGTTCCACAGGTTCATACTTCTTGCTTTGTTTTCTTTTTTAAACCACTGTGACTTGTAAAAATCAGTTATAAAGTTTTTCTTTATTGAACAAACAATAAGAAAGAATGCAAAATGCTATCTCAATTTATTCTTGGATCTGTTCATTCTAAACCCAGAACTATGCACATATGATCACACTATATGAAACTTTTGCTTAGTTCAGGGACAAAGTTGATGCATGTGACCTGGGTTCAGTATATAAAGAGTAGAGATTTAGATTCAGAAACAGCACAGTTTATTTTTCAGCTTTGTCACTTACTTGATAAGTGACTTAGATAACCAACCAGAGCCCTGGTTTTCTAATCTACAAAATAAAGATAAATGCACACTTGCATGCACATGCACAAACACACACCACGCGCTCAGAGACTTGTGAGATCAGAATGAGATAACCTAGGTGAAAAGCCTAATAGCATGTCTATCTTTCAGTTTTCCTAATGTCTTTTATGAAAATTACTGGAGAATACAGAGTTCAATATGAGACAAACAATTGACTCATTCCAGTAAAAGAGCCTTACGAACAAACTCTGTCAGTGTCTTCTTTCTCATTGTAGCTTCTCTTTTTGGAAGAAATATCCATGTGAACTTGGAATAGTGCCAAAATAGATGGACCTCTTCTTCAAACATGCGCCATAGTGGGTCATTGTGAGCTCATTGATAAGGGTGAACAAACTGAAGAAGTCATCAAGGAAACGTGTTATAATAGAATATTACAATATTACAATAGAATATTACAATATTGGACAAGTGCCAGCTGTTGAGGGTTGAGTCTCATCTGGCTGCTAGCTAGCAAGTCCTGGAGCCTCTCTGGATGTTAGTATCCTCACAAAAACATTAAGAAGAGTGACCTAATGACATTTACAGTCTGAACTACTCTTTGAATCTGTGAAGTTAAATTTCTTCATGCAAGAATTATTTGTACAGCTCAGAGAATGGGCTGGCTGCTACAGGAGAGTCATAGCTTTCAATCCTATCATTTCCTGAATGAGAATTTAGCTTAGGCAGTTTCTAGAACCCTGACTGATGGCAAAGCTGTGGGCTCCATCACTGAGTAGAAGTTCATGAGTGAACTGATTCCCACAGGAGTGGAGTCTGCACAAGGCAGTGGCATTTTTCCAACAGTACATTATGGCAACTTCTCAAGATTCTAAGGGTCTAACATTTCATTTGAAATGTTTTATGAAATATCCATGCATTTTGATAAGCCTGTTGGTTATTCAGATGCCACAATACATTTATTCCCCCCTAACACCCTGGGAATCCAAATGTAATAGCAAATCTATTCATTTGCATCTCAGCCTCCTCACATCAATGATAGTCTTTTAGGGCAGGGGCTGTATGTTGCTTTTCTCACTATACCAAGCACATAGCATAGATCCTTGAGCTATTATTTATGCAGTCAATATTATAATGAATCAGAGGTAACAAAGACCATATGAGGCATTGACTTGGGAGTTAGCAGACATTCAATTCAATACCAATCTACCGGGAACTTTACATTTAAAAGGGCTTGTGTCAGCCCAATCAGATCCAAGTATGTAATTTTTACCTCTCTGATCTTGAACATCCTCCTTGTCAATTGAGATGATAGGAACAGGCAATTTTAATGGTATCTTATAGCTTTAAGCTTTGTGTATTAATTCTGGTTATATATTGGAATTGTAGATAAACTTAAAGTTGCAGTTGGAAACTACACAGATTTAAGGAATATTAAATGACTGTTTTACTCAAAAACATAAAGTGACTCTCAATGCTTACATAAATTTCAAGCTCCTTAAACAAGGTGTTCAAATCCTGTGCACCAAATAATTCACCACTTTCAACATGGCACATTTTCAGGGTCATTTGTGAAGTACAATATTAAATACACAGTATACAACTTTAAAGACTCAATAGCATTTCTTATCATGATTGTCCATTCTCTCATTTAATTTTAAACTCCTTAAGTAAAGCATTGTGGTTTTATTTTTTCATTCAGTTTTAACTAATGTCTTATATATAGAAGATGCTAAAATATATGAAAATATTTATGAATAAACATATCAGATCTTATTTTTTTCAAATGTACACCATGAAGTAATTCAAAAATATAAGGAAAGAGGAAAGGTCAGACAGTGGATCTCCTTAAGCTAAAGGCTTGATTTGTAGCCGAGAGATACAGCACTGATTGCAAGCAGACAGGAGTTTAGCTTTGAAGAATGCCTGCTGCAAATTCTTAGAAGAAAGCTCAGATTATTGGGCTGTGCATATGCTATTGTTTGGATATTGTTTGAGTGCATCCCCCAAAGATTCATGGGTTGGAAGCGTGGTCCCTAGTAGTATGGCAGTGTAGAGGTGGTGGCTGAACCTTTAAGAAGGTGGGGACTAGTGGATGGTGGTTAGGTCATTGGGAATACTGCCCTTAGAAAGGATTACTATGGTTTTCATGAACCCTGGTTAGTTTCCTTGAAAGAAAATTGTTATAAAAAGAGTAAGTCTGAATGCAACTCTGGTTACTCCAGAGGCACCTGCACACCCATGTTTATTGCGGCACTATTCACAATAGCCAAGTTATGGAAACAGCCAAGATGCCCCACCACTGATGAATGGATTAAGAAAATGTGGTATTTATACTCAATGGAATTTTATGCAGCCATGAAGAAGAACGAAATCTTCTTATTCTCAAGTAAATGGATGGAACTGGAGAACATCATCCTGAGCGAGGTTAGCCAGGCTCAGAAGACCAAAAATCGTATGTTTTCCCTCATATGTAAACTTTAGATCTAGGGCAAATACAGCAATGTTGTTGGACTTGGGTCACATGACAAGGGGAGAGCACATACAGGAGGTATGGGGTTAGGTAAGAAACCCAAAACTTGAAAGTATTTGATGTCCCCACTGCAGAGGAGCTAATACAGTAACCTTAAAACGACAGAGGTCAATATGGGAAGGTGACTGGGAAGTAGTGAAGAGGTCAGGTAGAGATGAACCAATTTGGGTTGTAATACACTTGTGCATGGAAGTAATGCCAGGAATCTCTCTGTATAGCCATGTTTATCTCAACTAGCAAAAATGCTTCATCTTTCTTATTATTGCTTATGTCTTCTCTTCAACAAAATTAGAGAAAAGGGCAGAACAGGGTTCTGCCTGGAAGTGAGGGGGGAATGGAGGACAGGGGGGAGAAATGATGCAAACAATGTATGTACATATGATTATATGAATAAAGAGAAAAAAAGAGTAAGTCTGGTCCTGGGCTGTCTCTGGCTTTGTGTCTTACCAAGTGATCTGTTTCTTTGTCACCTGTGCTCCTACTGTGATGCCATGTACAATGTTATGATGTAATCAGAAGGCCCTCCTCAGAATTGAACAGATGCTGGTTCCATGCTTCTGGAACCCTGGATCTTTTCTTTATAAAATATCCATTCTCAAGTGTTATAACAATATAAAACAGACTGATGGACTTAATAAAGTTGTTATTAAATGATGAAATGCAAAGAACAAAACACAGAGCTTGTTCCTTTTTAAGTATTCACAACTGGTTAATTGTTTTCCTCTAAAGATTTTGCTTTTTTTCACCCTTCTCTATGGTGATAAAAAGAAAAGTTCATCTGAAACAATTTAGATGATTCCTTTGCAACTTCTAATCTCACTGGAGCCCCTGGCAGGTGGACGTTCATAACGGTCACTTCTGGTAATTTTCATCTCTTTGCTCTTTTCTTATATTGTGCTTTTTTCAGACTGCAAATCAAACAATGTACCATTACAGATGCAGCATGGGCCTGAAGAATTATTATCTACTCATTTTTCATGAAATGGAAATTAGAAAACCTCCCAGTGAGGCAACCACTTCTGGTTGAGTTTCTGAACACTTTGACAGTTTTGCAGTTTCTAAGTGCAAAATTGTGTCCAAGGTCTATTTATCTGTCATCCCTTCTTTACTGAGCAGAGCTTTAGCAAAGGGCCATAATTCTTTGTAAGACTCCTTTAACCAAAGATTTAAAGATTTCTGTAGGTGCTATTTTGGGAGTATTGGCCTGGCTTCTATTGGTTTCTATATCATCTTGAAGGTCTAATATGGTTGTTCTGAGGAGAGAGATACCAAGCTCCAACAGCCTACTTAACCTGCACTTCCAGGACAGAATTCCTGGTAGTGGTCTACCACTTGCCTTTTCAGTTGATTTTAGAACTTCAATGCTTTCCTATTGCTAATTACACTGAGTCTAAGTATTTCTACATGACATTTAAGATCTTGAATTTTATAGTTTCCTCTACCGGTTTAACCACATCTTCCACTCATTGCTCCTCAGATCTGCTTCCTGCAATGTTAATGTCCTACGTCATTAACACTTTGCACAAATGTGACTTTTCCCGGAAATACTCTCTAAATGTCCTCATACCTCTGATCTGTTAACATCAAGCCATTCTCATCTGGTTCATAAAATCTTTTCTGATTTGTACAGTCTTTGTAAACTATGAGTTTCTTGTTCCCTCCTTTCATGTCTATTATTGGACTGAGAATATTCTGCTTACAGAGTAGAATACATGGTTATAGAGCTAATGCTGTATGTATAGACCAGGCTTCCCTCCATTTGTTTCCACCACCCGTGTCTCTTGGTCTCCATAGACATGCAACACAAGCTTTGTTTTATACCTGGGAGGGATGTTGTAATTAATACTAGGGTTGTGAGAAGGATGGTGGTGGAAAGGCTTGATTTGACCCCCCCCCCCACCCCGGTAACCTTTGTTTTCTAAGATTATAGGAATTGATTCTCATGAGATTTGGTGTAACTACTTGACTTCCCTAGATATAAGCTGATCTGCTTTGGGGCCCATGTAATTATGTATGACACTGTATGAGAAAAAGGATAAATGTTTTCACTTTCTCTTCATGGAACTCAACTGAGTTTTGACATTGTGGTGGTCAGGGACCAAGAGGGTCATGGACCTACCCACTCAAATGGGGATAACTGATAAGTGTAAAAATAGCACGAGTAGGAAGATGTGCTATTTTGTGTAAAGTATATTTAGGGTTTCAGGATACTCAAAGAAGGATGCTGTAGGGCCTTAAGGCTATCAGTTATCATCATTACCTGAAGGGGCAAAGGGAGAGAACTGTTGCTGAAGGGAGAAAGAGGTAGAGAGAGAGAGAGAGAGAGAGAGAGAGAGAGAGAGAGAGAGAGTAGACAAGCACAGCAATTTCCAACACATAACTCCCCCCGCCATGAGTATGGAGTTGGAGGAGTGAAAAACACAACCACACTCTGTGTCTCCAAACTCCCACTTGGTGTCTCCTACTGGACACATTCAAAAGGAAGCCAGAGAAGAAAATGCTCACTGCTGCAGTCTGTAGTACTAAGTTTCCTTGGGTAGGAGAAAAGGTAGAAAGTGAATCTGAGGGGCTCAGGGAGAACATCCATCTGAGGCTGGCTGAGGACTGAAAGCCATGAATGATCTGGAGAGGACAAGGAGAATACTAGCTGCAGGGCTGAGACAGCAGACATGAGGAACCCAGATGGATTAACAGCACGTGATACCCCTTGTCCTGACTGCAGCCAACACTGCAATTTTCTGGACACACAAGAGAAGCCCTGTGGGATTCTCAGAAACAAAAGGAGGGAATTTGAAGGAGAAAATAATGTCTGCAAGTGGCTTTCGTGGGGGAAGCCCTGAGAGGTAAGTATGGCCAAGAACACATCTCATCAGAGTGGGAAATCTAACTCAGGTGGCTTAATGCAGTTTGCAGTCTTATTACCCTCACCTGCTTCTCTATTTTGAAGTCACAATTTGTGGAGACTTGGAACATGTGGATTATATAATACTTTATATCCCATGCCTTAACTTCACTTTTGAGTGACATACTGTTTTGTGTTATGCATTGGTGTATCTTATCTTAACAATCTAAATACAAGACTAAGAATTACTTTTCTTTTTTATAGTTATCACACATATTTAATATTTTAAAAAATTTACTAGCACATATTAATGATATAAAGATTTTTCAACTGTGATATTTACAACATGTGTATAACGTACTTTGATCAAATTCACCCCAAATTTAATTCTTTTAGGGCTGAGCACATAATTGGTGCCAATTAAATGTTTGTTGATGGCTTAACAAACTTTAAAAGCTAGAAGTTTGTAAAACTCAGTTATATATAAATAAAAAACAGTTCTCTGGCTTTGGTTGTTTTATCCACATAAAACATCTAAAGAAATGACACAAAAGGATGGCGGTGGGTATGGTTTATGTGTGAGTTCCTAAGAGCTCACACATCCAACATGGAGAGGAATGAGTTTACATTTCCCATATCTCATGTGTCTTCTCACTGGTAAGGATGTTAGGGTGCCATGAACATGACTGGAATTTTGTTATTTATATGTAAAGTGAATTAAAGAGAAAGATCACCAAAAGTGAGACCCAATATTTTATACATACACACACACATACAAATGGATGTAGAATTGTGTTCCATAAATGAGTGTTTATGATATAGTTCAATGTTGTAGCACAAAAATTGGCTATACTTATTCAGAACTGAGTGACAAAAAGCTAAACAAACACCCCAAAGCTTGCTTATTAATTGGGTGTAGAAACCTTCCTACATAGTATACTAGTGCTCTTCCAAATTTTTCTTTAAACAAGGATTTCTATCTCATTTGATATTCAAAACAGAAGCCACACTTAAGTAAACAGGGCAAGGTGTCTTCGTCCTGAGTGTGTCCTGTCTAGTAGCACTCAGGCTCTTTTGGGAACCCCAGGTGGCTTTTTGTCTAGAGAGGTGAGCAGTGGGCTGAAATCGTGCTTAATGTTGCACTTGCTGCATCTGTGGAGATGAGTGGACGATGCCTTGGTTAAGGAAAATCATTCACTGTGGTTCAGACTATTCTAAGACCTCAGACAGGACACTTGCTGTTCTGGAAATGGAGATTTCAAGTCAAGAATTACTCATTTTTCTATCCTAAAAACACATTATTACTTTTTAAGTTATAAAAAATGATCCTTATTGAATTTAACCCGTATATTGTGAACTTATAAAGGGGAATTCAATAATCTCCATGCTACCTTTATTGTTTTTCCCTGCAACAATCAATATTTCAAGTCAGAAAAATAGTCTTTCACAAGGGCCTTCATGTTCTCACTCACATACCTGAGAGAGAGAGAGAGAGAGAGAGAGAGAGAGAGAGCTCTAGGCTCCTGTTCTATGTAAGGCTGGTGCATGTCATTAGTTTTCTTTTCCATGTCTTCATCCCTAAATTAATGTAACTATCTTAAGGACAAGGATGATTAAGAACATCTTTCCTGTCCACTTCCCAAGCCAACCCTAACTCAAGATGTACCTCTGGTGCTGCCTTGAAGTTTCTGATCGTGCTCTGTTGACCCCTTAGAAATGCTGATATTTCCTTGGATATCACTGGATTTATAAAACATAAAAACAAACTCTGTATTCCTTATATTTCTAATATTTTACCAAAATGCAAAAGCCCAAGGAACAATTTTGTACCTCTTGTAACTAGGGATAAAAAATAATATTCAATGCATACATTATTGATAAAATTCTAAAAAAGGAAAGATTTTAAGTAGATGGATGTAAATATTAATGTCATTAGCTCAGTAGATTTTAAATTTTTTCTTTGGAACATAACTATTCCAAAATCTCTATTTTCTCATGGCATTTATGGACTTTTTCTTGTAACATAACTATCGTAAAACCATCTCCAGCTTCTCTTTCATATGTGCACATCTTCTGAATCCACTCATAAAAATTACCATGCTCGCTAGAAAGGAAATTTGCACTGTCACCTTGTAATTAGTGTAATGTAATGCAAGATATTCTAACCACTGCATTTAATTAAAAGAGTAAATCACTTTAAAAAAAATCCTTGGGTTTTTATCAAAGCCTTGATTTTAGCAGTTCTGTCTTGGCAGTGCTCCTTAAAGAGATGAGGCACTCCCTTTCCCAGAGGAAGCAAGTCCTCACTGCTAGCTTCATTGTCAAAGGCAGGCTGCAGCGGCCTGGGCAAATGACTTGGATAATAGTGATGCTGTCATCCAAAGATGCTGTCTCGTTGCTGCAGCAAAGGGTGTTTTGCCCTGATTACAGACATACTATTCATTTGACTTTCGTTGGCCTGGGTGGCTCACAGAGGCCATGGTTGACTTTCACAATAAGAGAACAGTTTACCCTGCGTGTGTCTGTACGTGTCGTGTAGATGTATTTATTCGGCATCTGACCCTCTCATCACATGATAAATTGAAGTTCTTTTTTTTTTAATCCCATTTCCTAAAACTGGATGATGTCACCCATGTAAATAAGTGTACATGCAAAGCCTAGTGACAGACAGTGGCGCCCATCTCTAGAATTATTACAAACCACTTCCTGTGTATTCTGCTCATCCCAGACAATTCTTGTCAAATTGCTCAGCTCTGCTGTCCAGCTGATTTCCACAGTGGGCTCCTCATGTTTTCTTTATTACAGTTTTAAAGCCTCTGCTTTGTCTCAGTCACAATTTTCCATTGGCCTCTGGTACCATAGAGATGAAGCGACCACTCTGATGCTCCTTGCATCAGCCCCTGGGATACAACCCCTCAGCTTGCCCTGAGTTCTCTTCTAGCTGAAAACAACTTAAAACAATAGGAAGAAAATAATAAAACCTAGAAAAATTGCATCTTTGGCTGCTTAAACCAGAAAATAAAGACAGCAAATTATCATCAAAATTGTCTAATTTACTTACTCATTTGTATGAACCAGAACTCTAATTTCTTAGATGGAAACCTGTCTGACCATCTTCAAAAATATTTTTATAAAAAGTATTTTTTAATAAAAAATTGATTATTTAAAATATCAAATAATATTAAAAGGTTTGTTCCTGATTCCCATTTGATATATACTATACATTCAATTCTGTTTGTTACTTCTACTACCAGCTAACTCTATTTCTAAGCGAGTTGCTTATATTTCCATTTGTGCATTTATCAGATTTAGGAATTAGGAATTTTTTTTCTCACTAATCTTTCCAAAACAGTTACAGCACAATTGTTTCAAATATTGTTCATATTTGTATGTCATTCCATTTCTTTCCACCTGCATTTAATTTCCCTTAAAGTCAAAATAGCCTTATTTGCAATTCTTGTTTTAAACTCTACTCACAGCAAAGAGTTCTTCCATCTTGGCACTGTCGATGTTTTGGTATGATGACTTACCTGATAGGAAGTTTGCAAGGCTGGAGGTTGTCCTTCACAGTACAAGGTGTTTAGCAAATCTCTAACCTCATCCCACTAGGTGCCAGCTGTGCCCCGTGCCCACCCAGTCAACAACCAAAAAAGCCTTCAGATATTGCCAGATTGTCCTCTTTGGAATAAAATCACCCCTGCTGAGAACTACTCCTGCAGCAGGACTAGAACCCACATCTCAAGATGGCAGCTACCCTTTGTACTAGGCCAAGTCCTTTTTTGTTTATCTCCTATTGGAGTACCCTCTTCTGGAGGTTCTCATGGTCCTGGCCTCCCCAGGACTCCCATGCAGACAGTTGCTCTGAGGCTGCCCACCCTTCCACTCTCCACCCGCACCTGAGGAATTCCCTCTGCTTCTCTGCTGTGTTGAATTACCTGGTCCCCAAATCTTCTGTCTTCTTTGTCCTTTTACTCTCTTTAATATTGAAGCATATGCTCCAGTAACTTCCTTAAGACATACTTCTGGAAACTTGCAGGGTGAAAATGTCCATTCTCCCCTGGCATTTGGCTGTGAACCTTGGCTGAGTTTAGACTTCCAGTTTGTAAAGTGTTTTCCCTCAATACTTGGACGCTTTGCTCCAGTACCTGCTAACTTTCCATATGATACCGTCCACCATTCTTACTCATATATTTAGATGCAGAATTTTACCTTTGGAGGTTTTGAGACATTGAGACACTCACTTTTAGCCTGCTGATCTAAAATTTCACTATCACTTCTAAGATGGTGCTTTTCAACTGGAAACTCACCTGCTCTAGCTTTGAAATTTCTTTCAATTGTTTTCTGCTTCCATTTTCTCCTTACTGGAAAATATTTAACTATCATTTTTTGAATAATGCTAATTTAGTCTCTCTATTGTCACTCCTATTAGATATAAGTTAGCTCTTTCATTTTTCTTACATCTTTAAACTATTCTTTTATTTTTACCCTGATTATATCTCTATGCTACATTCCATATCATTTTTTCGGAACACTCATGAAGATTACCAGTTCTCTCTTTGGTTATGTCTAATATGCTATTGAACATATCTATTGCACTTTTAACACATTAACTGTTTTATATATGTTTTAAATTCTACGTATTATTGTTTATTATTTCCATTGTCTGGTCATCTTGTAACTCTTTAAATACAAGAAGTGTACATATTTTGTATTTTGAATCTGTTAATTCCAACATCTATTATATTTGTGACTCTGTTTTTTATTTTTATCTTTTTTGGCAGAACTGGGGTTTGAACTCAGGGCCTTGCACTTGCTAGGCAGGTGCTCTATTACTTGAGCCATGCTTCCAACCCCCATATTCGTGACTCCTCACACTGCTGATTACTTTTCCTATTGATTCTGGCTCTCCATGACTTAATTCTAATCCTGTTGTGCAATTTCTAAAGTATGGTCTCATGTTCCCAGGAACTTCATGGTAAAGCACAAAACTGAGCTAGAATCAAAGTGGCTTCTGTTTCGCTCACATGTCTGGATTCTTGTTTCTCCTTGGCTCTGGACTCTGGTGATGTCTTTTCTTTATCACCAGAAAGGCATGAATTTTTACATGAACACTTTGCCGGAACTAGTTGATGGTCCATGCCAGATGCACTTCTCAATCACCATTTCCCCCAAGAGTGAAGGTACTATTTAACATTTTTTCCTCACTGTATGTAACTAGTCTGTCGATGGGATGACAGAAATTAGATTCAGCCTCTTACTTAGATCAACTGTAGACACTTAAAGGACAGAAAGTACGAAACAGCAACTTAGGGCAGAAGTCATCACACAACGGAGGTGATTCTGACATACTAGAACTAAAGAAGTTAAAATATATAGTGTCCCAAACTCACTGCCTTGAGTGTCCCTAGGCTGCAACACAAATTAGATGGAACCCAGGCAGAACCCCATGTAGATTCCCTGAGTCTAAGAGATGCAGTCAAGAATCCAGGTAGAGTATAGCAGTCATATTTCACAAGAGAGAGTACTGTAAAAGAGAGAACTGCACAGAACTGGAACCTGGAAGCCAGGCCTGGTGGTATATTACTATAATCTCAGCGACTTGGGAGGTGTGAGAAGGAAGATCGCAAGTTTGAGGCTGGCCCCTGCAGTTAGCGAGACCTTTCTCAAAAACAAGACACAAACAAAATACCTGAGGCATGACTCAATTGTTACAGTGCTTGCCTAGCAAGTTCAAGGCCCTGGGTTCAATCTCCAGAACCACAAAAAGTAAAATTTAATTTTTAAAAGTGGAATCTGGAGATGCATTTCTCCAGATTAAACAGAAGGTCCCCCTGTGGCACTGAACAAGGGACTGGCCAATACACACATGTGAGGAAACTGCCTGAGACTGGGGAAAAAACAAGTTATAGGTTTATGGGCAAACATACCTGATTGATACATGAGTAAATAATGTCTGCTCTCCCCTAGCCAGATGGGAAACCTAATAATTTATGGGCATTTAGTAGAGTACTCAGATGGGTCTTGCTTGAGCAGTCAGGAATAAATAGCCCTAAAATAAATACTGTTCTGGTTCTGTGTAATAAATCTTAAAGTCAGGACCTGCAAGAATGAAGTTGTTTCCAAATAATGTCCTGCTTACAGCAAAGTTTAAAATTATTTAGAGGAATACAAAAAAATCCAATGCCATCAAAGATATCATTACTTATGTGTGACGTCTAATAAAAAATGACCAGAAATGTAAACAAAAAGGAAACTGTGACCCTTAATCAAGAGAAAACTTGATCAAAATAAACTCAAAACAGAACCAATGTCTGAATTCGCAGGATAGAATATAACCATATTCAACTTATTACAACAATTTTCAATACATTCAAACTTTAAGTAAGACACAGAAGCTTTAAAAGATACTGAAATATCACAATGAACCCCCTGTACAACTATTATATGTGAATAAAAATGTTTAAAAGTGTGGAAGAAAAACATTAAGGATTCGCATGAGATTATATTTCTAGAAATGGAGGCTAGGAAGACTGTTGAACAGAATTGGATAAACGTGTCACTCTGTCTTTTCAAACAGAATGTCTTTTTTCTCTTGAGAGAACTTACTGGGGCTCAGAGTGCAAGGATAGTAGGGCTTACTGGACATACAGTAGAATCTTTCAGAGTTGAAGGAGGGAGGACCTCTGGAGTGGCCTTGTAGTCTTTTCTATCTTAGCAATTCTGAGGACAAGAGGGACCATGCACTGTAGGAGAAGCTAGGGAAATTGGGTCCTACTTCTAGAATGATCAATATTTTAGCTATTTCCTACTTCTTACCTAACTACACTGAATATTATTTGTATTACTTGTAAAAGGAAAAAGTATCTTTTAAATCTAAAAGAGTATTTGAGAAATTTGCCCTGTCTTCCTGGTCCAGGGTTTTAAATACTCAGCCATTAACATAGTAACAGTAAAATTGAATATATTTTAAAGTAATCTCTTCTTTTAAGGAAACATGTATGTGAGTCATGCTTCCTTGTATTATCATATTAGTTCACTATACTTATGTAAAAGTCAGTTAAACTTAACTTCATTATCACTTCCAGCCCAACTTGCTTCACCCCTCACATTTCATTTCTTGGTGGAGGAAGCAATGAGATACAGAAGACACATCAGCTGGGCTCTCTCCCTCATCCTTGTCCGTCACCCAATCAATAAAGAGCTCCTTGAAGCCGTCCTCATCTCTGTTTCTACCATCCCTGGTCCCTGTGAGGTTGGGTATTTTCTAACTTAGACAGTATAACAGCCTTTCTCTCATCTGTCCTTCAAAATCGTGTCTCTTTTGTCCTAAAACACAAATTTGACCATGTTACTCTCATTTAAATCATTTGATACATCCATTGCCTTTAAGATAATGATAGCATAGACTACCCAGCACAGCCTACCCTCACTCTAATGCCATTCCCACCTTCTCATATACTTGATGGTTCAGCTACACCAAAATACTAGCTGTAAGTGGGTCGCTACACTTCAGTAAGCACAGACGCATCACTTCTTGGAAGACTGATTCTTTGCTTGGCAAATTTTTATACATTTGTGAAGGCCTTGAAAAAATTTCCCCATGTGAAGACTTCTCAATTCTAATAACAGGTATATGCCTTCTCTTCCTTCCCCTGGGTTGTCACCCCCTCCTGTTCTCTTGTTTTGTGCCACTCGTCTCCATCTATTTAGTGACCAGCTAATTAGAAGTCTGTTTTGCTTCTGGTGATGCTTAGGTTTCTTAGGGGCAGAGCTTCACAGACATTTTTATGCCCTAAAACAATATCTCAAATACAGCAAGTACACAATACAACAGGCACACAAGTACAAGTACACAATGAGTACATGCTGAATGGAGTAGATAAATAAATAGAGCCTAAATGGTGTCAATCCATATTCATGATTTATTTTGTTAATTTTAAACCTTTTTATCTCTGTGAAATCTACAAGCATTCTCTGCCTCTGTCTCTATTTTTGTTTGATACATCAGGATCCTAGTGAAGAAGATTATAACTTTGGCTGTTCTGTGACTCAGGAAATGATGTCATATAATTCTGCCATTTTCTCATTTTTTCCTTCAGAGACTAAGTGTTCTCTCCCTTGTAGATCCAAGTGCACCACAGCAATAATACGACATTAGATTGGACTTGTGCCTGATAATTCATTTCTGAAGTTGGGATATTAGGTGTCACAGCGTCCAGCTGGTGATATTTTCACCATAGAAGCCTGTTAAACCAAGGCAGCATTACCAAGATGGATTGCATTGACTCATTTCTCTTCGGAATTGCATGGCAGTGCTCCAGCATTGAGGCATCAAATTTACTCAGTATAGGGTTTATGAGATTATCCTTTTCTTGCCCCTGCCTGCCCCAAGACTACAGGAGGAAGTGACATCTTGACAATGTTCTTCTTCAGAGAGAACAGCAGAGACATTTCAGAGAAGATGACATGCCTCCCCTTTCCCTGTGGAACCTGAAGTGGCATAATTCTGAGTCAGGACTTTAAGAGATAAGGGTGCTACTCAAATTGTTGTTCCCTGTTCTTGGCTTATTGACCTAAGCTTTGATATCAAGATGCTGCTGATAATGGGGATGGGAAGCTTAATTATGGACGATTATTACTCTCTATGCTGGAGGATTTATCTTAGACCATTCACATTTTTCCAAGATAAGCAGAGATTTCTCTTTTGAGTTCTGATAGAATGACAATTGACCTTTGAAATTTTTCTTCCCTGTAGACATGGCTGACAAAGATGTGAAAATGAAACTTAATACCTTGTTGATTTTGGGGAAAAACATAAGGGTAGGGCAGGAGAAGTTCTGCTAACTGCTTTCCTCTGGCCGGCCCCTCGAAGGCTCAAAGCTGCCTTTGCCAAGGGAACAACTCTTGAATCATTCAGTTGTCCCTGTGACTGTGGTCTCATTGGTCAGTTCAGAATAGGAGTGGGTAGCAGTTCTGAGCATGGCTTTGCCTGAGGTCTCTTAAGGTGTCAGAGTTTTCATTTGCAGGCTGTGTGTTGGAGGGCCTCTCACCCTTCCTTTCCTTGTTGTACAATAACCATTGTTGTGAGGCTTTGCACATTCACAGAAATGTGAAAGGATCTAGTAGAGCCTAGAGTCATGAAGGTGCCCTTCAGACACCCTCCTTCTCCCTGTGTGTTGAAAGCAGCCACTCATCTGGTGCATTCTTTATTTTATTAAAGCAAGGAAGAGGGCTGAATCATTGAGCTCTGTGGTGTCTTTGCTGACACCTGTCACCCCCTGGCCCACCACTCCTGCAGAGCATCAGTAATTCTCTTGCCTTCCCCACCTGCACAGCCATGGCAGAGGCAGTGACTGAGTCTGCCCCTGCACACTGGGGTGGATTAAAAACACCATCCAGGTGGAGAGACCTGTTCTGTGGGGAAAGCATCATCCAGAATCTCAGGTTTTTGTAAAATGAAGAAAAACTAGACCTAAAATAATGACGATGATGACGATGATGATAATGGGACATGAATGTATATGGGGGACTCTCTGGGGGAAGACCAGGGAGAGGTGGGAAGGGAAAAGAAAAGGTTATGAGGGGTGAAGTGGATGGAAGTACTCTGCATATATGCATATGAAGACAAAATAATGAAACCCACCAAACACTGTTTGAAAGAGTGGGGAGGAGGGAGAGAAGAAATGTGAATATGATGGAGGAGGTGAACTTGTTCAAGGCACATTGTACACATGTACAAAATTATCACAGTGAAGCTCCCTCATATCATTAATGTATTGTAAACCAGAAATTATATATATATATGTGTGTGTGTCACATACACATATGATACACATATGATAAAGAAAAACTCCTAGTCTCACAAGATGCCTGCTAGGGAGTAGCCTAGGAGAGCTGTAAGAGGTGTTAAAGTTTCAGGCCCCTCTACACATCGAGCTGTACCTTAAACAATAGCCTGGGCTGCTGAACTTGGGTAACTGTCCCTTGGCTTTACTTTTTTCTTCCTTTGTATGTAAAGCCATCACTGTAACTATGGTTGAGAAGACTGTGAAGTTTGGTGGGGGAAAACAAGAAGAGGAGTGAGATCTATTAGTTTCCTCTGCATGGTTTTGAATTTGGTGATGAGGGTGGTGGTGATGGTAGTAAGTGTTTGTATGTGTGTGCTCTTCCCTGTCAAAACTGTATCGACACCGGCACAGTAAGTGACAGAAAGCATACTCTTTGGAGTTAGACTTTATGGTTTGAGATCCTGACTATACTTCTTAATTAGCTATCTCTCTTTTGGCAAGTTATTTCATTTATTTTGACCTCAATTTTCTCAAGCTGTAAAAAGAGAATAATAATAGTAGTCCACTCAAGCAGTTGTTCAAAGTTAAATAAAATAATATTTATGAAACGCTGAGAATAATGCTTGGCACGTGGTGTATGCTTGATAAATGCTGTGTTTGCTTTCCTGGCCTGGTTGCAACAAAATTGCTGCTATCATGGCATGAGCAGCACTGGCTTTTGAATCCACTTATGTAAGATTCTCTAAGCAGCTCTGATACAGTTTCTTCCCAGCTAGCATTCCTGCAATTCTGAAGATCCCTTTTGCTAAACTCTTACTCTGGATCCCCTGTATATATGTATATACGTAAAGAGCCCTTCCTTATATCAAGGCTCTCAAGTCTTCTAAAAGCCTGGCTTTTAGTTTGATGATGATCAGGAAGCTTCCAATAAGCCTGGGAGTCAATATTTTGTGCTGTTTGGAAATGATTAGTAAAGGAATGTCAGTTGTCATCAATGGTCGATCACAAAGTCAGAGGAGTCACACAGCATACTGACTTTTCCTGACTTCAACTATCCATTGTGCATCCCTGGGGAGAGGGGGAGAGGAGCCCTTCAGGTTCCTATGACAGCAATGAGCCATGTTATTTTGCTGGTATTTAAAACTTTAAGAAACAGATAATACATATAACAACAACAACAACTAACCCCAAACTAAACCCCACAGTACTTTTCAGAAGACTGTGTTATTGGGTCTGTTGCCATTCCATTGCCAAGGAGACTGGACTTCAGAGAGGAACGAGGATGTGCTTTTCCAATTTAAAGTCTCTATTCATAGGTTTTGGACTGTTGGGAAGCTGCCCTTTCATTTAAATGTATGGTCCCTGTTATTTACTTTGGCTCATAACTCATAACAGAAAAGGAAGCGGTATCTAGCAAAGTCAAGAACAAAGTTTAGCCTATTTCTTAATCCATTTATTTAAAGTCGTGATATTGGAAAAGATACCTGGAAAAAGAGAATCATGGAACAATTTTCCAGCTCACATGAAACTTAGTTAGCTATGTTGCCACCTAGTGGTCCTTCTGTGAACTTCACTGATGGGTTGTCAAATGGACATTTCACACTGATAACTTATTAGCTTTCTTTCCAATGTGACTTTCCAATTTTAGCACATCCGATGGGAGTTTTTGAATTCTATAATCATTGGCAGGAGAGATGTCTTGATAAAAAGGCAGAGTGGCTGCGTGGAGAGGGTTGATATTTGAGAACTCTTGATGCTATATTGGGATGCTCGTGGTAGACCATGGAAGGGTGAAGGTTTTTGTTTTGTTTTGAATCACTATTGCTGCATTCCTGGCAGAAGTAATTTAAAAATATTCTTGAGATTTCTTGGCACAATAGTGTACCTACAGTGTATTATAAGTGTACCTACAGTGTATTATAACATATATGGGCTCTGGTTTATTTTTCTGAGTGTTTTAAAAGTGATTTGCCTGATGTAAACTGCAGAGGTTGTTTTCTCTCAGACCCGTTTTACAATGTGTGCAGCTACTGGTGTCTCTGCTTGTGTTCTAACTCTTGCTTTTAAATTTCATCTGATTTTCCTGTGAGTTGCTCCAAGTATGCCTTATTTAGTGGTCAGTGATGTGGGCAGAGATTTCAATTAAACCCCCAGGAGCCATTGAGCTGTATGTAGTCTGGATATCATAGCCCAGCCAGTTTTCAGTCCTCTAGTACTACCTTTTCCTTTTCTTTCTTGTAGCCCAGGAAGGCCTCCAACTCTTGATCCTCTTGCCTTCACCTTCCTCGTGCTGGGACTACAGGCAGATGGCATCGTGCACAGCTTTGGGCTTTTCTTTCCGTGGCTCTCTCTTGGGTCCCCATGTCAACATTCACACATACCAGGAGTGTGTGGTGAGCTAGTCAGAAGCATGGAAGTTTTGCTTCATTCTCAGAATACCTCTCCATCCAATTTCATCTCTGGTTGGTTCACTCCTTTCCTTAGCTCTTAGCAAGCCAGACAAGAGGCATCTGTCTTCTATTTGTTTCCTAGTGGCTTGCCCTTGTTGCTTATAGAGCATTTGGTTTCCTCCTCTTCAACTCAAATCTACCTCATTGGAAGCCATTAAAAAAATGTAGGGCTGGAGGTATAGCACAGTGGTAGAATGCATACTTAGTATGCAATAGGCCTGAGCTCCGTCTCCTGCACTGAAAAAAGGCAATGTAGAGACAAAATTAGATTGAAGATGTTAAAGAGCTGTTGGAAGGTTCTATGATTATGATGAACCCTGAAGTTTCAGCTTCTTTTGCTTCCTGGTAAATCTGCAGATGGGATGTGACCCAGCTACGAGGACAGCCCAGTATCCCAGGTTATTCCAAGCACTTTCCAAGTTTGGGCAGTTTCCAACAGCAGCAGGGTTCTAAGTTCATGCATGCAACAGGCAGCACGAAGCCCATAGGGCAGAGGGGAAGGCAGATGCACTCAGACCACGAGTCTGGTGGATCTGTCCACTGACAGCGGTGTCCCTGTCAGCAACCAGGGCTCAAGGAAAATCCCCAGAGGAGACAGAAGGCAGAAAGTATTAGGTAAGTGTTACTTCTTAGGGCTTCAAGCCTAGGCACCCAGGTTCTAAACAATTGGGGTTAGATAAAGAAAGGCAGCTATAGGACTGGAGTATAACCCAGGATTAGAGACTGAGGTAGGAAAAGTTTGGGGCTCATGTAGGTTGCCTGGAAATGGCCTAGACCACCCTCAACTGACTGGGAACTGCCCAGGCCCCTCCCCACTTGTTTATTATTGGGTGGGAATCTCCTGGGTCTGCCCTCTCATGGGTTAGTGTAGGTTTTGAAAGCATCTGAAGAGCAGAAACATGCTCTCTCTGCCAGCAGACTCTACCTGTGCTCCCTTTGTATTTTCTTTCCTGACTTTTAATAAACTCCCTTTACACCCACATGTTCTGCTTGGATTCTTCCATTTGGAGCACAAGGACCAAGATTGTCTGAGAACAACAATCACCTATAACAAGACTACTGGGGCTTGTGCAGAGGTCAGTGAAGACATTCAGCCCCTGAAAAATTGATTATGTGATCCAGCTAGCAGAATGATGTAATTCTAACACTTCACATACTCCAATGCCAGAAGATGGAACTGGACCTCTGGTATAATCCTCTGAAGGCATGACTGGATCCACAACCTGTGGACTGCTCTTTACCAGCTGGTCAACCAGTAAGGAGAAGCAGTGAGTGCTGTTTCCTATCTGTACACAGAACTGGAAGGAGAAGACCCTTAAGAAACAGGCCAGATAATGGCAGCATCTGAAAGGAGATTTCAGTAAAACTCTCAAGGCTGGGACAAGTAGCTTATCCAAGCTTGGAGAGCTCTGCCTAAAGTCAAAGAGGGGCTTACTGTTGAAGGTTCAGTGTTATTTGAAAAAAAGCAAAGCAGCTGAGAACCTAGAGAGACTATTAGTTAGGAATTGCTTGAAGATGAGGATTTAAGGGAAGAACTCTATGGGAAAATACTCAGAAATTAGATGTAAAGCTCAAGGCAGAAGTAGACAATAGTGTAAATCTTCTAGAAGAGACTTGGGAGTGGTAATAATAATAACAAATCAGGAAGGTGATTCTTTTATAAAGGGAATATGATATTACCAAAGCATGTATTGCTCACCCGCATATGTAGTGCTCGCTTAGAAGAATATGAAGATGTGACCGTGCCTTAATTTTGGATGTCTGAGGAGTATTGATTGGCTTAATGAGGTTACTATATAGTAGTATGGAGTTTTCCTCCCCCCGACCCAAAAGTTACATGAGGTACTGAAGTCAGGGTCTTTTGGTCTAAGAACACATTTAGCAGTATTCTTTTCTAAGGTGGCAGTTTTGATCAAAAGCAGAAGCACGTATGTAGAAAGCTGAGAGGTGCATGCTGAGACACTGCCGTCCTCCCTGCCTCCACCAGGGGAAATGAGGAGTCACCAAGGACAGCCTGCTCTCTTCCTTCCTCTCTAGCCTTTATTTCACTGAGCCGGAAATTTTCATTTAGTACTTGAGAACTTTATTTCAGTAAATGAAGAAAAATAGCTGCAGTAGGTTTAACAGTTCACAAAGAGAAAATAGAGAACACTGGAGAATCCACCAAGAGGCATCTGAGTAAGGAGCTGAAATCATTTCCAGGACATCCCCATCCACCAAAGAAACCCACCGGGACCAGGCAGAGACACGCAGTACAGAAACCACACACTGAGTGCTCACATCCGTGTGTGCTGAGGGCTCTCACACCCTTCACGGGCGTTTGGAGCACATCCTCTTAACTAGAGTTAATTTTCTGAAATCCTTGTAACCCTCCAACTTGTCTGTCACATTCTTGAGGAATTCAGAACTGTCAGGAGCATTCTGTGTCCTTGTGGCTACTGTGATTTTCAAGGCTCTTCTGTAGTCACGGTGACCATTCTTCCGTCTTCACTTTTGATTGACTAGTGGATTGTGCTACCCTGTGCACTGCCCTCTGGCATTTCTACAGGACACAATTTCATTTACACAAAAGTGGAAATGATGTCCTATTCAAGTTACAGTAAGTACCTCCATGTCCCCAAGGAAGTAACCATTTACAAAGGATGTTTTGCTTCTTAGACTCAGGGTTGTAAAGATATCATTTTCAATTTTTGATTCTTATAAAAGTAACTATAGTAGGAACCTCTACTCCCATTGCCCACATGGGGGCAGGAAATGTTTTGCTGTTTTTCCTTTCTCCCCACCTTTATCCTGTTATAATAAATTTTTTCCTAATAAACTTTATTTTTACTACAAAAAAGTAACTAGATTAGCATGTTGTAGGCAAATAGTATTAAGCTAAAGTACATTGCAGCCACCAGACATTTTTCTTCTTGTAGTGTATGTCTGTATTACAGATTGTGAATTCTGCAAGTAATATTAACAAAAAGAAATTGCTTCTCTTAAACATTTTCTGCTGGATAAAGACTATTTGAAAAGCTACTGGACTCTGCACAGCATTTAGGGAAAGTTGTGAAGATCTTGCATGAAGGATGTTCAGCCCAGCCTGGCACAGCCATTTTGGATGTTCAATTTCAAACTCTAAACAGAAACAGAGGGTTAAAAATAAGTTGTTTTCTATAAAACTCATACACATATATTTCATTTATTCATAGCTTCTAATTGGAATAACCTTTCTAGATTCTGTCATACCTTTGCTCAGACTTTCTTTTGGATCTTCTTAGCCATGGTTAACTGTGTGCTTATAAAAATGAACAGTTCTACACAAAATGAAGAAAATAATTTTGTTTTCCAGTGCAAGGGGCCAAACCATTTGCTTGCTCTAAGGAGTGTTTCCACTCTCGACTCTATATGGAATAACTTTGTAATTGTGGAGTGGAAGGATCATCACAAAATGTCCTGCTTTGTCCACCAGTGTATGTGCACCACACAGGATTTCGCGGAAGAATATTTTGTGGGGGAAACCAGTACCCAGTACATTGTGGGGGAAACCAGTACCCAGTACATTGTGGGAACTCAACAAAAATGTATGAAGGAAGGAAAGAAAACAAAAACTCAGAAATGTAGCCAAATGATAGGCATTTTGCCTCCTTTTGACAAAAGGCATAATTTTTTCCACAAACTTTCCAATATAGGCACGTAATTCAAATGCAAATTCACCCTCTACCTACAGTCATTTATTATTTTGGTAAACAAAACCTTTAGTAAAGCAATCACAACAAACAATGTTCTTTTTCTGTGATTACATCCTTGAAAATACTTTAAGAGAACCTAACGCATGGGTATATATACATGCTGGCCAATAAAAGTCTGAGAGAAAATTATCATTTTTGTTATTTGTTAAATATAATGAGAATATGACACTGCTGAATTCTAACTTGCTCCTTTGGTCAATTTTTAAAGTTTTGGATTCAATCCTGCTCTTCACAATTCTGTTAGAAATTTCAGCATATCAGTGGAAACAATTTTCGGTATCTTGTTCTTTTGATAAGTATTGAGGACAACAGTCAACAGTAAAGAACAGGAAAGGAATAAAAAAAGCAGTACTCTGTCACAGAGCCTTACCAGTTTGGCACTTTGATTGGGATCTGAAATTCCTCTTGGATCTTTACTTGCAGATTTCTATAAAAAGTAAATTATGTTGCATCAAGAACTGCACCAGGTATTGCATGTGCACACAAACACATGAGCTCATATGTGCAAGCCACTTCTTGCTCCACATAAAAAATCCAAGACAGTTTATAAATCCAGCAAGGAATGGGGAGCCCGTGTATAAAGTTTTGATTAGATAAAGTCTTATCAAAAACCATTAATCTATAAAACTTGTGACTCTTTCCTAGAATATATTAGGCAAGAGATTTTCGAACTTTTTGTAAGCATTAGATCTTTCATTCAGACACTATTTCTACTGGGATCCCAGAAAAGCCTATCTTCAAAGATAGGCTCCAAGTGTTCCATGGGGAATGCAGCACAGTTCCAGATCCTTTTCTGTGCTAGAAGATTCTGAAGAATCATGGATTGAAAACTATTCTGATCACAACCTTACAGTTATCTGTAAAGAAAGCTTCATGAGAATTGCTGATTTCAAAATGCAGAGATAAGAACCATGGTGTATACAGCACATCATTCTGGGTGAGAAGTGCTCCACCATGAGACTTTGAAGATGTCATTTCTCAATCTCTCTCTCTCTCTCTCTCTCTCTCTCTCTCTCTCCCTCTCCCTCTCCCTCTCCCTCTCCCCCTCTCTCTCTCCTTGCTTAACTGAGCATTCCAGAGCCTGGCTTTCATCGTCTGGAGTTCATTAAGGCCTCAGTAAAAACCATCATCATGGTTTTGGCCCTTAGATCTGGGTCCAGGACTGCAAACGACACTAGTGAGGTATTTATCTCAGGAGCAGAATTTAAGGGGTGAAAACAAGCTCAGTAATGACAATAAATAGTACATTAATGTGGTAGTTTAAAAAATCAAAATTAAGTGACAAGAATTCATGATGAGAAAAAAAGCTATCATTTAAAACAAAGCCAGGAAAGGGCTATATTAGAATTTGAGTGGTTCGTCTTACTCTCCTCACCCCAACATCTGTCCTGCCTTGAAGAAGTATGTCTCTATACCAGAGGGTCCTAGTTCTAACTAAATCAGAGAGTTATGTGATATTATTGAACCTTTTGTCAAGGAATCAACAGACAGTTGAATAGTATCAAAATTATCAATGAAATAAGGCCAGGCATGTTGGTGCATTGGGTGTAATCTCAATGACTCGGGAAGCAGATATAGGAGAATTGTAGTGTGAGGTCAGTCCAGGTGAAGTTAGTATGAGACTACCTGAAAAATAAACTAAAAGCAAAAAATTCCTAGGGATGTAGCTCAAGTGGTAGAGTGCTTGCCTAGCTCCAATACCATAAACAAATTGTTAATGAAATGGACACAGACTACTACGACCAAGAGAAGGGAACAGAGACATACCGGTGTGATGTAGTGAGGACTTGAAAAACTGGATGGAAGGCTCTCCAAAGACTCTGCAGTTCTCTGCTAATGAAAATGTATATTATTAACCTGTAATTAGAAGTCAAGAAATTATGACTATTTCCCAAGCCCACAGAACTTCCTAGTAAATGCACAAACACTGAAACACATAGAAAAATTACTGGTCCTAGATTGCTATCTTCGAGTCTAAGGCTTGTCTGCAAAGCTGACATAGGCAGGGAGTTTCTTCACATATTGAGATACACAAGTAGCACTAGGTGGCCTGCCTCCTCCAAATCTTAATAGCTCTAATTGTCTGCATCCTGGAATTCCACAGCCTCCAGACCTGCCTTTTAAAACACAGACACACTTGGCTAAAGCTACCCTCTTTAAAAGTGCTTTGTGTTAACTCCCTAGGAGAGGGTAAAATAACTAAAGGACATGGTCCAGTGAAAATGACCTGAGAAAGGCACTGGCTGCTAGAGAAAAAATACGAGGCATCATTAAGGTAACAGGGAAGGAACACCGAAGATACCTTCCCCAACCACAATTTTCCTGAGAACTTTAATGAGGGAACTTCAGTGTCAAACAAGTATTAGTTAAGTCGTTATTATCCACGTAATTCTACACCAAGTAATATAAAAACCCTAAATGTGAGATTTGAGGGCCCCAACATTCCCATAAAATCTGTGTTTATAAAACTATATATCTCAGTGTATACACATTCATTCTGATAGTCAACAAATATTTATCAAGTGTTTCTTCTTGATGCACCTCATTTAACCCAAAAAACCAAAGACCTTAAGGAGTTTGCAATCTTAAACACAACAAGTATGTCACAGCTCTCCTTGAACCTCTGACTGGCTTCCACCCTTGATCACATCATCACCTACCTTTACCAGACACCCTGCTCTGGGAATGCGCCTAATTTGCATATTAGAGAAACTGGAATCAGGAAAGCAACTGCAATGGCGCTTGTGGCACTGCAGATAATTAACACATATTCAGTGTAAATACACACCAAGTGGTGGGCTGAGTTCATTGACATACACTTTCTCACTTAAACCTTGAGGCAAATACGAGCATCATGACAGAAATTCTCAGGTTAAGCCTAAGAAATTATTATATGATATGTTCTGTTTATAAGCGTGGACAATTAAGACTTATTTTTAGCTTTGGGGGATTACTGATGGCGTTATAAAATATACAAATGGATAAAGATGACAAGAAGTCATCATATAACAAAGGAAAGAACAATTGTTCACCTCTGAATAGTCTACATTAAGTGACTTCTTTCCATTACTCACCTCAGTAGCACACACACAAGTACATTTTTAATTAACTATTGCAAATGAAAGTTTCTTACATGTAGGGGATGAACATCTGGGGAAACTGGCTCAGTCCTTGTCTGTTGCTCATCACCAAAGTATCCTTTATTCTCCACTCCCTGTATATCTCTAGGAGGGCTTTCAGGAAGGAAACAGCACATGTTGACATGTTGACTAATATGGGATAAGACTGCAGTTAAAATTAAGTCATATAAAACATTTTAAAATACTAACCAATACATCACTATGCTTGAAAGATCTTTGGATGATTTCAATTCACAGCAAAGTGCACTGAGGTAAATGTTGGATACAAGCAAACACGTAAAAGGTGGATTTGATACTATTTTATCTGCTGCTTAGTAAGAGACATTCCTCTATTGGGTAACTTCTATGGTGGCCACAACACTTATATATTCTTAGTAAAAGTCCCATTCAACACAGAAAATGTAAACATACCTCTGAACTCGTCTCAACTTAATACATTTTTGGTAACGAATTAATAATGTGACAATTCCAACACCAATAATCACCATGACAAGTACAACGACCATGATGGAAACACCTGCAGCATTAAAACATAGACTTCAGCCAGGACATCAACTTTAGAACAATGGAATATTAACAGTAATGGAGCTCTTATAGATATAACCCTATTTCTTTTCTAAAGAACCTTAATTCGCCTTGCCCCAATTTTAAGCATAAACTAAAACATTATAAAAATTACCATCTGTATTAGTAACTGACATTAAACCCACAATTCTATTATACTGAAAGTGAACCACAATCAGCAAGAAAACTTTTTGTCATTAGTTATTAAATAACTTTTAAAAAGCCCCTTTTGTTGTGTGTTTTCAGAAGACATAGGCAATATTTAGGTAGAAGAGATTGTATGAATTCTAAAGGGCAATTGTAAATCCAATTCGAGTCTCCAACATGAAATAGTAAAAAGAGGACCATAAAAAAAAAACCCATGTAGAACCACACCAAATATATATCAGACAGGAAGAAAACTTTCTTACTGGGCAGGCTTTTGAAACATGTGAGATACTATATTCTAGGATGCTTACTGGTAAGATTTAAGGTTTCTTCCAAGTCGGTAAGTATCTGTTCTTCCTCACACTGGCACTTGAGTTCATGGCCACCCACCTGGAAGAACAGTCAGTCATATAATTTCATAAAACAACTGATATATGTTATGTTTCGCACCCCATTTAGGTTAATGCTAGCTCTACACACCACACACACACACATTTTTAAAGTAATGAAATAAAGTGTATACCAAAATCAATATGAATAAAATAATTAAACAAAATCTGAGAAGTAACCATCTCTGAAGAAATCCTTTGAGCCAGAGAATGATAACTACATATTCATGCAGATGGACTAGACAGTATGACTTATCTTTCCAGAAAGCATCCATATCCGAAAATGAATAGCCTCTGCTGTGGTTGCACAAATTATAGCCAAAGTGTAGGGTGTAAGTTTAGTAATAATGAGATAACACTGACATGGGCAAAAGGAGTGACAGAATATTTAGTTCATCAAAGATCAATGTGTAATGGTAAGAGAACACACACTGGATTCATCAATTTTTATTGACACATGAAAAAGGGTATCTAAAATACATAGCTGATTTTAAAAACCAGCCTACTCACACACGAGTTCAAAAATAAAAGCTTATGTAAATAAATGGATGGTAAGAAACTAATTTTACAAGCAATGAAATCTTACAGAATTTTCATCGCACTGAGAAGGGCAGTTGGTTGCATTGTAGACCTTTTCCATTTTTATACATTCACCGTTGCTGCACACCTAGAAGTGAAGCAACCAACATGGATTAGAATGACTTATAATTTATGTGACATTGCAACTTCACATAATTACATGTGAAGTTTTGCATTCCATTTTATGTAGTATAATTAAAATGTATGTGATTTTTCTCCATTGTGAAATCCCGTAAGTAGAACCTGTGGATGGAGAAATCTTCCATAGATGATTGGTGAACGTATTGTATGTTATAAACAAACTCATTAACTAGTAACCTGTTTATACCCCTATTAATCCTTTGAATGTTAATCTATCAAAACTTCTGCACTTATACTTGCAGTATTTCTATTTCCGTTGTTTCTTTTGATTAGTATGAGAATTTAAGTCTTTCAAACCATAATTGCTGGTTGAGGATTTTATTAACATCAATCTTCTTATGTCAAATACCTGGAGTGAGTTGAAACTTTATACTTGTAAAAATAATTATTATTCATTATTCAATATATTTTTACTCTTATAATAAATATATTAACCACAAATAACTAGAATTTTCTCAAAATTTAATAGATGTTGCTGCTTATAACCATTTCTCTAACACCTTCTCTCCTTATTTTAACTTCTTAAGTTAAATTCATTTCCAAGTTGGCTGAAATAGTTTGACTATATTTTTCTGAGAAATAGATGCAGTGCATACAATACCATGTCTTTTCCTTAGTCATGAGATGTGTGAGGATGTCACTCTATTGCTTTCTTGTATGAACACTAACTTGGCTGTCTATACAGCTTTAGTGTTCTGGAATTTGTGTTCTCTAAAGTTCTGTAGATGTTGCTCCATTTTCTTTTGGAGAGAAAACATTGCCGAGAAATCTTGTTGAAGAGAAACGTGACGGCTACTTGATAACTTTTCCTGTAGAAAAATGGTGACTGGTCCTCCTTTGTGTTTATACTGTGTATTTCTCACTCTTGACATTCATGGCATGAAGATAAGTATTGGTGTGCATCTCTTTCTATGATTCTTTTCGGGTATTAAGTGAATGTTTTATATTTTTATTATTTTATTATTTCCTTAATTGTATTTTCATGCCTATGGTGTTTTCCTTCTCTATTAAAAATGTTTTGGATTTCTTAGGACTGTTTTCCCTGCATTTATTTATTTTCTTCTATTCTTTAATTTCTTTCTTAGTCTTCCATGTCTTCTATGTCTTCCATGTCTTCTTAGTCTTCTAATTTACTGATAATTTTAGTATTATCCATTTCCCTTACTGTCCAGTTTACCTGTAAACTAGTAACATGACATTTTAAACTTTGAAGGCAATGATTCTTCATCTTAAATGATACCATTTTTAAATCATATAATGGCTGCATTAAGTTCCGTGTCAGATGATCCCCATTATATGTCTTCTTGTTGCATCAGGAGATTCTTTGTACAAGTGATACTCATTTGTATTCTGGATATTTTGGGTACTAGGAGGTGCTGGCTCTTATTCAAACCTTTTCCTTTAGCAGTCCTTCTCTACACCATGCCTTTTAGGGAAGGGGGTCCCTACTGTGCTCATGCCAGATGGGGCAGAAGTCCTGGTTCCTCACATTGCTGACACAACAGAGTGGCAATGGGGGAATTCTCTACCACTGAGCTCTGGTGAAAGTCCTGACTCCCCATGAGCCACCTCTACACCCCATCTGGAGGGAGGATCATTGCTACCACTGGAGTTGCAGTGGGTCTTAGCTCCCCAAATGATCTTTGCCAACACAGGTGGGGTGAGTCTGCGGTATGTTTCTCTGGCGCTTTGTCGAAGTAGAACAATTGTTTTCAAAATGTTTTGTTCAATTTTCTAACTTCTTTCCTTGTCCTTTAGCTACAGAAAGATTTTTTTGGTGCTTGTTTTGTTTGTTCCTATTGATGCTCTAAGATACAGGAAAGAAAACAAACAAAAAAACCAGGAAACCCACTGACTTGTGGTTCATTGAGACCTAGAGTCCTTAGCTCCTCTCTGCCTTTCAGAGTCTTCTTATACTTTTTAAATATATAATGACCAGAAGTTTAGCTATATTTAGCAGAAGAAGGAGAAGTACCTATACCATACCATCTGGAACCAAAAGCCCTTATATCTATTTTTAAAGTGAATTATTATTATAGTCTTCCCTAAAAAAGTACTTCAGATGTCACTGTATATCTACTAGAATGACCAGAGTCTAAAACACTGGTGTTAACAAAAGCTGGTGAGAAGGTAGAGGGATGGAGGCTTTTGTTCATTTCTTGTAGGAATGTGGAGTCGGGTCACAATTTTGGAAGACCGTTTGGTAGACTCTTAACAAACTAAATATATTTTGCCAGTATCCAGCAGGTGAACACTTGTGTCCACACTGGAGCCTGTTCATGAATATTTATAGCAGCTTTGTTCATACATGCCAAAACATGGGGACAGTCTTCTGCGCCAGTGTGTTCTTCAGTAGGGAGGCCAATGAAGAGACTGAAGTACACCAAAACAGTGGAGTGTTACTTGACCTTAAAAAGCTATGAGCTAGTAAGCTGTGAAAAGACACAGAGGAAACTCTAGTACCTATTACGAAGGAAGAGAAGCTACTCTGAGGGGCTACATACGACCTCATTCCAACTGTGTGAGATTATGGAAAAAGTAAACTGATCAGTGGTTTCCATGGCCTAGAGGAGAGAGAGGGATGAATAAGCAAGCACAGGGAATTTTTAGGACAGTAAACTATAATATGATACATGTCATTATAATTTAGTTGAAACTCATAACATTCTCATTAAAGTGAAACTTCATGGAAAACTATGTATTCTGGGAGATAATTATGTGTTAATATAGATTCATCCTTTGTTTAAAAAAAGAAAAGGTACCATTCTGGCAGGAGATGTTGCTAACAGGATAGGCAATGTATACAAAGGGGATATGGGAAATATTTTTCCTTTCTGTTTTATTTTGCTATTAACCTAAAACTTTTCTAAAAATAAAGCTTATTAAATTTCAATGTTGTGAAAGCATTTTTCTTCCTTTTTGATGTATAGCTGTTCCAGAGGGACTGACATCTATGATTTCTCACGTTGGCTGCTTTTGTTCACACTTTGAATTCTTTTATGTCTGTCGCCATTTGCTGTCTTTGCCTATCCTTACAGAATGGAGCGCTGGGCCAGATTGCTTTAAACCCATGTAGATGGACTGCCTTCAGTATTACAAACTCCACTAAAGAGTAATTTGAGATAATGTCTTACTGTGATTTTGCCATTTTTGTATGTTCAGTAAAGAGATAAATACAAAGGTTGTTTTACAGCAATTCTTCTTTGCCAGAGAATGAGATAACAAATTTGCTTCATTTCTCACCTCTTCTCTCCCCTCCTCTTTTTTGATCCCCTGTCTTCCTGTTTTCCTTTTCAATACTGCTGGTACTTTAGTGTGACTAAGGAAAAAGGAACTAGGAGATTTATGATGTGTCTTACTTGTATTCCTGTACAAAATTAAAATTTATCCAGAAAAAATACTTAGAGAATGAAATGAATTATGAATAAAATTCATAATGCTTAAAAATTGTATTTCCAAGAAAAATGAAAGAAAAACTCTTTAATTCTTGACTTGATAACCCCTCCCCAGACTATCATTTACATGCAGTGAATTCCGTCACAAGGAGTTGGATGAAGTACAACTGTGGTTGGTGTGTTTCTGGAATAGGAGAGGCTGGTTAATGAGTACAAAATTACAATTAGATAGGATGTATTATTTATAGTGTACTGTGATATAATAAGGTGACTATAATTAACCATAATTTGCTGTGTATTTCAAAATACTTAGAAGAGAAGATTTTTAATGTTCCCAACACAAATAAGTGATAAATATTTGAAATGATGGATATACTAATTACCCAGATTTGATTATCACACACTATATTCATGTATTAAAGTGTGACAATATACCTCATAAATATGTATAATTATTATCAATTAAAAATAAATGTTATAAAAACTGGAAAACAAAGTGACTAAAAAATCTTCCTCATTTTCTATGTGTTAAAACATTCATGTGATCAAAGCCAAATTTTAAGGTGCCACACATGTTCTATGAGCATTCAATCACTTTGTCCCTTAGATTGCAAATGCATACTGGTCACACAACTAGGAAAGCCCATTTGTTGAACTTTAATGATCTCTTTAATTTAATGTGTGAAATTCTCGACTACACTCTTTAAATTTTCTGTGTCTAGCATAGGTATTGACAACTTAGCACTTGCCAAGTAAATAAGTACAATAAATAAAATAAATGAAGAATATATGCCTACATTAGAGTCCCATTAATTAGAAAAAAATCATGTCTAATCTCATTAGATGTCTACTGTAGGATACTAAGCATATTTATTTGTAACAATTGCATATCATTCTGTATAACTAAAATTAAATAAAAATAATATTACAATGTTATTGCCACTCTGTTCCTCAGTAATAAAAAGAAGTTGCCAATTTATTTCCTCTATATAAGTCCCTCTGGGACCAATTACAGGGTCCAATGTTTTTGAGCAGCTGAAGCCTGGAAGTTTTAATACAATAAACAGTTTTCAACTTACCATTCCATCTCCACATTTTGTCCCAGCATCAACCAGACCAATATCTTTAGAACTGCGGCGTAGAAAGATGGTTTTGCACTGGACGGTGGCATTCTGGTGTGGGTACTTAAGGTAATAGGTCTTGTCTTCTCCAAGTAGAGATGAGTGCTGCCCTCCAGAGCAGTATATCTTCCCACATTTGAAATCTCTGAAGGAAAAGGATAATATTCTCAGACTTGGGAACAACAATAGCCCTGCAGAGACCAGGCTGGCAACAAAGTGGCCCAGCGACATTTTTGTAGATCCAGGTTTGTCAGCAGTGGCAAGGGGCCATGGCAGGTGGAGAAAGCCATTAGGCAGTTGAAGTCCTGACCCTGGGAACTGAACCCAGATGAATATAGTATATAAAGTAATCATCTTAAAAAACTTCTGTGATTCTCCCAAATCAGTATTAGTTCATGTTCACAGAAGAATGTTTTTATTAGTAATTTGAATTAGCATAACTTTAATGAGTACTCAGAGGTTTCCTTCTGATTCTTTCTTGCATAGAGCTCAACAGATGATTCTGACAGCAAGCCTGTGAGGTTGCTGCTATGACAACCTACCATCTTACAGTGCAGTTAGCAACTGAAAGTAAGGGAAGTGAAGTGACTGTACATTTTACTATTTATGTATTCACGAGAAAAGTTGAACTTGACTATATGCTTTCCCAGTTGTGGTTTTCAGCCTACATCCTGCTTTGTAGCACCCAAAAAGCTATGTGGAATGTCAGCTGACAAACCTGGAAGTATGGCTGAGTTTATGCTTATGGTAACCAGGTAGGACTTCCAAATTTTTCCACTCTCTTCAATTCAACTTCTACCTTTCTTTTTATGACTTCATTTTTTTCTTTTTCATTTTTAAACTTCATTTTCCCACTCCCTGTTTGCCTCCTGCCATGCCCTGTTTTTGACAGGATCCTTCTCCTCTTTTTCTTTCCTAAGCATGTTAATTCTTCCATCTTCATTGAGCGTCAGCTGATAAACAGGACATAAATACCAGTCACCAGTGTCAGGGATGTATCCCCTCTCTCTTCCTCCTCCCCTCTCTTCCTAATCTCTCAGAAAAAGGAGGTCAGTGGCTGTCAGAATTGAAGCCTTTCTGATTTTTCAAAATAGTCTCAGAGCACTATTTTCACAGGGCACTTACTTCTCTTCACATGGAACAAATCTGTTTTCCTTGTTTTTGCAGTAGCCAAATTTATTTCCTTTTTTATTCATTTTGTAGCAGGTGTCATGACTTTCTTTTGCTCCTAGAATGTGAAATTATATAAGAGAATAAAACAATGAAAGCATGAATATTGTAAATCACAAAATACCTTATTTCTAACCCAGTTGAACTTTCTGTATCATGTGGTATCATGTATTGATGAAGTAGATGGAACAGGTATCCTGGGAGAGATTTTAAAAGAGGAATAAACATGCATTAGCTCACATACTGAGCTAATTAGTGAATGTTGGAAGTAAGATCAGCAATAGAGGTCATATCTAAAGAGATGCCAGGTAATACCTTAGAAGAATGCCACAAATGATATTATTTCCAATCTTGCCCCCAAACTCTTACAGAACAATAATACATAAATAAAGGCTGTTGTCACTATAATTATTCACTGTTACCATCTCTCACCATCACTAAATAATTCTGAACACTGATGATCCCTAGTGGGACATTCCCCCATGAAGCAGTAGCCTTCTGCATTCTTGCAAGGAACCCCATTGAGGTGGAAATGGTCCTTTGGACACTCAGGTGAGTGGCCAGTACACACTTCGGGAAAATCACATTCATCTTTTGCTGGTCTGCACATGGACCCTTTTTTCTTCATCTGTTGAAGACAAACAAGGAGACTGAGTCATGCACACATTTAGTTAGCTAAGACTGAGCAAGGAGGCAAAAAGTTGACTTATTTATCTTAAAAAGGACTTTAGGGATGGATCAGAACTTTCTTCTACATTACATTGAGAATTATTTCATTAGCTTTTTATGGAATTTTAGGGATGATACAATGGCAATTTTGACATTTGGTATTAGAACAGACTTCGGCAGAGTTGAAATGGACATAAAATGGAGAGATGGGCAGGTGTTCCCATTTACTTTGTCTTTTCTTTATCACTTGTTCCCATCCATCACCCCCCATGAACTCACATGCTTCTAGGAACCCCTGTCTATGAAAAAGGAATCGCCATCACCAAGAAATCAGATCCCTTTACATGAGCTGGAAAAATAGCCTGGTCTTCATTGGTGGAGGGAATTGCATAGACATGTTCCTTTTCTTTGTGAATTCACTCTTCGCGAGGGGATGGGGGATGGGGGTGGAGGGGCAAAGGAATTGTCAATAAATCCTTGAGCGGCGACATTTAAATTTCTGGTCTTCTTCCCTAGGACTAATTTTTTTTAAACCAGCTAGCACACTATCGGTTTCCAATCCCAACATTGTCTCTTTTCTTTGTAGCTGACTGTTGTTGGGATATCAACTTTCCTTTCAGGTGAGGAGGTTAAATTAATTAGCAATGATTTACAGAGGGACAAGAATAGTGTTGATATGTGACTTCACTCCTAAAACACCAAGTGTGCTCACTAGCTTCTCCTCTTCCAAGACCATAGCACCACCAGATGCTCAGAAGTCAGTTCTTCTCAGAATAAGGACTGCTGTGTATTAGCAAGACTTGCCTCATTCTAGAATTAGTAGTGGATATTTGCATACAGCCAGACAGCTCTTTGGTCCTAAGTTCACCTAAACTGAAAGCAGAGAAATCTCCAAACAAAAGGTCTGACCTGACAAGATTCACAGCAATCTCCTTCTGCACAATCAAATCCTGGCTTCAGGACACATCTGTGTGCATCACAACAAGGATTAGTGCACTCCTGGAAAAAAATTAAAAATAAACAGCATAAGTAGGTTTGCATTTTGGTTCCTGTGTGATGAGTTAGTTGCTTGTACTTCTGTGTGATCTTTGGAAGTTAAATACAAATGCAGGATCCTTGGCTATGGTATATGGACAAAGACTACTGTTTGGAGCTCTGTTTGGGATTTTTGTGTTTCTTTTTCTCTTGGCTGTTCAATACTCTGAAGCTTATGAACTCTCAGTGGCAAGACTAGAGTTCAATGTCTATGACTGTCCATTCCCTAATGGATCCTGCTGCTTCAAATGCTAAAGTTTGGTGTGAGATAACACAATTTCTAAAGACCTGATCACACCCTTTGCTCAAAATACCAAGTATTTCAAGCTGAATTTTCTTTCTTTTAATACATCATTCTGTAATATCAGCAGGTCCTACCTGCTCAAACAAAATTAAAACTGCAAAAGAAATTGTCTGCATCCATCCAGGTAAGTCACTTCATTTGTTCTAAAAAAAAGCAAGTTTCCAAAATTAAGAGCATTTTGCATTTAATCTGAGACACTTGAAGAAAAGTTCTTATATCTCTGCACAGATCATTGTTCCCTCTCTGATTATGAAGTCTGTTGCTTGCTAGCCTATTAGAACACTTTTGAGTTGTGTGGTGTCAACAGTGTAGACACAGACCAGCAGTATCAGCAGATCCCTACATCTTGGTAACAAGACAGAATCTTAGCCCCCTAAAGGGCTACTAAACCAGAGGTCATATTTTAAAAATATCTCCCAGTGGTTTACACGATTTGTTAACTTCAGTAGTAAGTTGTCTAGGATACTTACTTGTTTCACAAGCTACTAAAAGAAATAGCTTCAATGCTAGGAAAAAAGCAGATTAATAATCACTTTAAAATTTGCATCAAAGGCTTTTTCTAAATGCTCCAAAAACCAAAACTGCACTAAATATGCAAAAGGTTTGAAGGTTCTTGCTCTGTTAAGAAAGAGTTTAATAATAATGGGAATTGTCTGGCTGTGAGTAAAACTCAACTGAGTGACTATAAGAGATTTTGTAGGATGGTTATGTCCAACTGTGCACGAGAGGTCAGACTTAATGACACGTACGGTCCTTCTCACAAGATGTGCCAATTAATATATAAACCAGGAAATGGGATATTGCCATTCTCTAGCAAGACCATTATACACAACTCATGACTTCCTAAGAAGCCTTAAAATGAGGCTGCCCCAATGGCTGATTTTCAAATTGAAAAGGAGACAGTTTTAATTGATACTTTATAAGGAATATGATGGTTGGTGGGATTAACAGCTACATCCGCACCTACATTTCAGCTGAGCATAGACTTTGTAATTGAAAGACAACATCCTTTGCAAATACCTGGATAGGGCCACAATCACACTCTTCTCCCTCATCCGCCTTCTTGTTGCCACAAAATGGGAAATCAGTGAAATTGGTAGGAAAAGGAATATTGAGCATGCATGTTGGCTTGTAATCCTTCTGGTATTGCTTGTACTGGGTCTGGCTGCATTTACTGAATTTTAGTGCAGGGATGCTAGAAACAGGACGAGATAGAAATAAAGATTTACCATAGTAATGCATCGTAGTACAGCAGCTGTGAAAGTTTTATGAAGAATTTAGAAAGAACAAATATAAATGTAAACTGTGATAGTGGAGTAGGAGCTGGGTTCCTTATTATTGAAATAACTTTCTGAAACACAACTCACATATGTTATTTCAATAACGAGATTCCGGCTATTCATCCTTCAACAAATCCTCCTAGAATTTAGACTGGTTGTCTATGCTTGCTGCATCCATATCCCTTTTAATGTGGCCCTCTTGAAATAATCTTATAATACTGTACATCAATGTTTACCATCTCTGCAAGATGACAAATTTCATAAGGCAAGGGATGTCTCTGTGCTCAATTTTTTTAAATAATCACTAGCTAACACAATGCCAGCACAGAATAGTTTCTAAAAATGTTTGTTGAAACAAACTGTTTGATAACCTCATACTATCCCTAGGAATGCTAAATACTTCTTTCTCAAATTGAAATTCACCTTCCTTCTATCTTCCTTTTCTTTGACTCCCTTGACATCATTTACACAATGATTGAATACAGAAGAGCATTTAGACACTTGATTCCATATCATAGGGGTGGTGGCACTCTGCAAGCAGGCAGATAATTATGTAATGTTAGATATCAGCTTCTGAGTTCTCACTCCATATCAGCTGCTGTGTTTGGGTACTTTACTACTTTAATTCAATTTGTGGAGGCACTGATTATCATCAACAGAGCAGTTTCTTGCTATACAAAATGTATCTTCCATAAAGGAGTCCAAAGATGTGCAAAATAGGAACTGACCACAAGATAATTCACAGTTGGACATTCATTCATTGTGTGACTACTTATGGAAGACCTAACATGTGCCTGGGACTTTTCTAGACAATAGTAATATAAGAGATGAAAACAGACAAGATCCTCGTTTTCTACTGGAAAAGTAACCTAATAGGCAAACTAAATGTGTAAAACATAAGTACAAAAATCAGAAACCAAACAAAACAAAGGGGAAGGAGGTGGAAAATGTCAGAATATGTGTGTGATGAAACTGGATTGAAAAGTTTCAGGTGGCCAGGGAAGGCTTTGCTGAGAATGACATTTGGATAAAGATGTGGGGGGGGGGGAGAAATTATAGCTTATAGCAGAGATGGCAAACCAAAGAAGGTAGAATCTATTTCTCCCCTAAGTATCTTGGTAGAGATTGATAGTAATTGAACATAATGTACTTTTATGATGTACACAGATAGAGTTTTAGGATGTCTTTCAGTGTATCACTAGAAAAAGACATTGCCCATTTGAAAAAATTCATCTCTAATTGGGAAACTCCTCATTTTGCCTGATTTTATAATAAACTTTCCAGGAAATTCCACTGAATAACAATGTATCCCTAAAATAATGGAATTGACCTGACTCCTACTCCCCATATATATAAAGGTATTCTCTATAGTATTCAAGTCTCACCTTCCACCACGATCCATCACACATTTACCCAAAGGACAGGTGCATGGGAATTCATCATGATGCATTCCGAGGTTATGCCCCAGCTGATGTGCCATTCTGTTTGCAACTATATTTATGTCAGGTAAAAGATCCTGATAAAAAAGAAATGCTCATTAAAAATTTATAAAAACACACTGTAGTACATAGCACTTTGAGTAGTGGTTGAAAGAGCTTGCTTCTAGCCCTTAGTTAACTAGTACTTATTTAATAGGTCATAGACTTAATTATCTTCCTCCCTTGCACCTTAATTTCTTTCTACAATGAAGTTGGAAAAATGACTTTTTAAATATCCTTAGCTCCAAAATTTTGAAACTTGTTTTTGTGTAGAGCACAGTAACACTCATTCTATTCACCAACTCATTCTTACAAAAATTAAAAACTATTAACTAATGCTATTATAGTCTGAATGCTTGGTTCCCTCTAAAATTGATATTTTGAAGCCCTAACCCATAAGATTGGAGGTGATTAGGTTATGGGTGCAAAAGCTCTTATAAATCAAATTAGTGCCCTATAAAAGAGGTACAAGAATGACCTTACCCCTTACCCCTTCTTGCACAGTGAGAAGGTGCAAACCCTGAGCCAGAAAGCGGACCCTCACCAGACATTAAATCCAATAGTGTGTTGACTTTGGACTTCTCAGTTTTCAGAATTATTGTAAGCAACTTCTGTTTATGGTACTTTGTTTTAGTAGCCCAAATTGAGTAAAACAAATGCCTTATACAGCACAATAAATATTATTGATTATTTTGTCTATACTAAATGTACAAAGGGGACACACATAAAAACATTTGATGTTTTTATAGTTTCAGACTGCACAGCAATGCTGTACAATCCTCTGTAGGGAGTTTTGCAATGATGAAAACCTGAAGGTCAGAGACCTAATATTCATGCTGGATTTGGTTGTTACCTTAGCTCACAGTTTTAAATTCATGTATCAATTCCTATAGAAATGAAAAAATCTAGAGAGAATAGGCTATTAAATCACTGCAAAGCTGACAGAACACCTTTAATTTATTCATTTAATTTTGTTCATATGAAGTTGAAAATGTTTCGTGGGCTGGTTAAAATATCACGATTGGTATAGAAACAGGCTGTATCAAGGTAGATTGATTCTATCACACAAAACTTATGTTACTGAAATACCAAAGGCAAACATGCTGGCATAAAAGTTGCTGTATAATAAATAGGTCATGCAGCCATTTAAATAAGTGCTAGCTTTTAAGTCTGGGGTCTTAATAAGACTGGGCTGGGTCTTATTAACAACTAGGCAAAGACATGAAGGAACTAAATAAAAATCTTCATGCTTTCAAAAGTCTGCCAGACAGGGTTATTTGGACATCATTTCTAGAAACTTCAAAACTTGTAAAAGAGGCAGACAGACAAGGAGAGAAAATAGTTCATAAGTCTTATGCTTCCTGAACATGAATTTACAAGGGTGTCTTGAATTGATACATTCAGTGATTTATGTATTTTCTTGTCAGCACAAGAACAATTACCTTTACTTGCTAAATAAGCTATCAAGTTTGTGAACATTACTTGTCTATATAAATAATTATATTTAATATGCAAAAGAATTTCCTAATTACTGTATGTTAAGCTATATATGGTGTTCTTTTGAACTCTGAACTACACTGGTTAATTTTTATTATTCATCTATATTTTTTAATAAAACACTTTTCTTGCTTAATAAAGGGAATAAGTCTTTTGTTTACATATCTTGGGAATATATGTGGTCTTCTCAACAGGACACAGAAAATAAAGAAATTTAATCCAAATATTTTTACTAAGTAGTATAAGTAAAATATAGCCCACCTTAACAATACTGGAGGAATAATAGGGCAGGCACAGTCCTCCTGGGTAAGAAATTCCTTGTGCATGGGTGTACAGCCACTTCCCACTATAAACAAGATGCAAATACAGGTTTCAATCTGAATTAAGTTTAATTAACACAAAGATCAAACTGCAGTGAGCTACCACAAGTGTGATGCCTGTGCTTGTGAAAGTGTCTTCCCACTTTTGAAATTATGGAATCAAGGATGCCCTTATGGAATCCAGGATGACCTTAGGTGATATTAAACTCATTTTAAACAAGAGGAACTGAAAAAGCCAATGAAGTATTGAACTGAAAAACATTAAGTGAGAATTTCATTTTTCTAGACTTTTGTCTCCCTGCACTCAGCTCTGGATAACACCACTTAAATGACAAAAGACCAATTAATGAATTAAATTTTAAAGTGTTGGAGTGGGCAGGCATGGTGGCTCACACCTGTAATCCGAGCACTTGGGAAGACTGAGGAAGGAGGATTGTGAGTTTGAGGCCAGACTGGGCAATATAGTGAGGCCCTATCTCAAAATAAACAAACAAAGAAACTAAAAAAAAAAGTAAAAGAAAGAAGTGTTCTTGGGGACAATGAAATACAGTGAATGTACTCGATGCCACAATCAACTACAGTTGAAAACCTTAAAACTTTTAGTGAACCATAAAAAGTCAGAGAGGATTTGATATCTATAGACTTTTCATGTAAAAAGAGGACTATTCCCGGATTCCCTAAAAAGACAAATGATGTATATAATCTAGGGATCCAAATTTGATTTGACACCAGAACAGTTTTTACAGTTGAGTCATTGTAAATAGAGCTTTCATGGACTGGAAGACAGCACCTAGAACATCATAGGATTCAAATACAAAAATGTGGCTAGGTAAGATGACCCCTTGCAGTAGTTGACTTTTTTGATCTAGAAAACACACCACTTCTTCCTTCACTAGTGAAATGTTTCTATCTCTACATTCTAAGTGTTGGTATTTACTATGTATCTGGGAGGAGTTTAGAACTCTGGTCTTCCCAGATGCTGGTGATCTTGGAAGAACACCATGAATGATGAAGCAGCAGGGAAAGGATGGTCTAGAGGCTGGCTTCTCTTGGTCACTTAAGTGCAAAAGCAACACCATGGCAACACCATATATACTTTTACGACTTCTAACTCTACATAGGAGAACTCACACAAGGAACCCAACATATAAGAAGTCCCAAATATCATGCCCACTTGGACACCTAGTACTATTTGCCCCCCCGCCCCCTTGCAGATATTCTGTTGATAAGCAAAGCTACTTGTCAGAGTAAAAGAAATTCTACTAAAGAAAAAGGATGTTCATCTATACCTATTTACGTATTTCAGGACCTATGTATAAAGTATTTTAAAATACATGTACAAAGAGAGGATTCAAGGTCAATCTTTCCAACTATGAAGCTTGTGATGTTTGACAACCCTCATCCCCCCAAAATTTAGGCATGATAGTGCACAAATACCCAGGCACAATAGCCAAACACGACTGCACCACTGGAGATATTTGCTATAGGCCATCCAAATATGAAAACCAAGAATGATATTTTTTTGGCAATCCAGTTCATGCTTATCAATCTGCCAAAGGACTAGACCTGACCTCTGATTGTAGACTTTGGAAGTTCCATGTTTGTGAGACCAGCCTGAAAGCTGATATCTAGATAATACCAGAAAGAACAGTAGGAAGCTGTGTTTGCAACCTCCAGAGATAAGGTGACACTGCAGGTAAATAAAATAGATTAAATGGGTGCTAATCCAACATGGTGGCTATAGGGACATTAGAAGAGATGATGAAAGATGCCATTGCTCCAAACTAGTTCCTGCATGATTTTTAACACTCATTAGGAGAACAGGATTATGCACTCATAAGGTTCAATTAAACTCAGTTCCACAACTCCTTATCATTTTCTCTTATGCTAAGAATTATGTTAGATTTTTAAATAACAAAAATAATAAAATGCGTGCATTTTAAAGGAATTAATGATTGAGTAGGCAATCTAAACTTTTACTTAAAATATTGAAGCTGTGGCAGGTATAGCTTACCAGGTTAGTTGCCTGTCACCAGTACAGTAAAGAAGATAGTCTTGAAGGATGGTCACTGACTGGACACACTTTGATGAGGAAAGTGCCCAGAGAGTGAGATACTTCCCAGAAAGGCAAATTTTGGTAGACTACTGGAATGGGTACAGCAGGGGTAGAAGAGGGAAGCTGGCACTGCATGTTCAGAGCTGATATACATGGATTCTCAAAGCACTTTGCTTACCCAATGACATTTTTAAGTCTGTCCAGAAATATGTGTATAGTCATGTTTTTCAATGTCATAATGAAAGACTATTAAATAGTCCATTTGGAAATTACCAGTGTAACTAGAAATAACATTTTTCCTTGTGTATTATCCTAAATCAATTGTTTTTAAAAGTATTTTTGTTGTTCACTCATTCTGCTTTCTTTTTTAATAGTCTACTGATGATGTCCAGGAAAATAGAGCAATCACATACCTCAGTAACAAAACATGATCAAAATTCTTCCTTTTCTTAAGGATTGTTTCTTGCCACGTTGAAAAATGCAATAAGGTAGTTTCTATATTTGAAGCTATTTCTATTTTGTCTCCATTTGTCCATATTTCAATGCCAACCAATGTCACATGAATGTTCAAGGTTTTATAAATCTGTTCAAAAAAATCACAGTCAAGTTGCTAGAAGGATCCTTCATTATAACTATATTCCTTTATATTTCCCAAAAAAACAGCAATTCTAACTTGTTAAGTACATTAAGAAAATAGCACAGTCCTCATTTTATAAATTGAGATATCAAACTGGAATGCAGAGTGTACTGTGAATATACTTGGTGACTATATTCATTGGAGGAGTTTCCATGGTCAACAAAGAAACTTGATAAAAAAAAAATGCCTGATTTTCCACAAGTCTCATAAGCCTTACAGAGAATGTGTCTAGAAGGGAGAACTTAAAGCTCTGAGGTTATAAATCACTTGAAAATGTGAATTTAGTGGAATGAATGGTTTTTAGCTTATTTCTCTAGTTTAAGCCAAAGATTGTTTAAATTATAGATTAGAAAGTTGATGTTGGTTCTCAGAAACTTAGCTTATCCATACTTGATTTTTATCATTTTCTTTTTGGTCTGAGAAACCTCCCTTGGGATTGCTCAAATCATGCAGAAAGAGTTGCAGCCTAATAGCATTCCCACCTGTTTTCTAAACTGCTTTGTAAACACCTAGTTGAACTTTATTTTTATGCCAGGACAAAATAAAACAGAATTTAGCAATGCAATTAAGAGTATTTTGAGACAAAGGAGTATGCATTGCATCAACTTTATAACCCTTAACAGAACAAAGTACTAGTTGAAGAAAAGAATGATCAATAGTGAATGCTGAATTAGGGGCAGAAATGGAAATGTCACCCATTTGATGTTACTAGAGAATGCAACTAGTTGTTAAGAAGTTTCACAGTCATATTATTTGCCTAATAATATCTTGTACACTTTTCTACTTCTACAAATTATGAATATACTGAATTTCATGTATTTCCATTATAACTCAACAAAGGTCAACCATAGACACGATAAATAGTATTTTTTAAAACTCTTATAAAGTAAGACATCTAGTCAAGTCATGACCTCAAAACTCACACTGGTACCTGTGATTCCCATCCTTATTCTTCTTGGCCTTGATCTTACTGTGATAAACATTATCAGGCAGAATTTTTTAACCTAAATTTTCTGAGCCCTTTCTTTATATTCATGGATGGGCTATATGTTCATAAAACTGGGCTCACATGAAAATGGCAACAATATTTGTGATCTTACAGTGCTTTCAGTTTTAGTGAGAATAGTGAACATTCACCAGGCTAGATCAAATTCTGGGTCCTAACACACACTTTAATAAATTGAAAAATAGTTGAAATGAGACAAAACAAAGTCTAAAATTCCAATGGAATGAAAATCAGAAATCAATAATAAGATACGTAAAAATCCACACGTCAGCAAACTAAATAACACAATCTCCCTGAACACTGAATCAAAGAGAAAACCGTAAGTACAATATGTCTTTAACAGAATGATAATTAGAAGTAAAATATACTAGAATTTATAGGAAACATTTCAAGAAGTATATACATTCTTTATGATACAGCATTCACACTTATTTATGTAAGGTAAATGAACATTACGTTCACATTCATGACTACATGTAAATGTATAAAGCAGTTAGTGAAAAACTACAAAGAGGTCCAATGTCTCTCAGCTGTTGGGTCCAGTAACCTAGAAGGGTCATTCCCTCCTCCAGCATCTTCCTGTGGCACCTTTTTACCCTAGTAATATAGCTGGGGTGTCTTAGAAGTTGTTAGCAAAGAAAGAATTATGTAGAATTCACAATTTTTCATAAGATTTATGGTTCATTAAAATGTAGACAAATTAATAACCCTAATAGATTTTACTGAAATAGTCCATGTGTTCTGCATCAAATCATGAACAATACATTATAGGTTGGAAGACTTTTTGTTATACAAGGTCAAAGAGTACCAATAGTAGTGAAATTTAGGTTATATGTGATTTCTTTTTGAATCCTCTTTACATTGCTTCATAAACTTTCAAAATTAAATGTAATCTACTTAGAAAACCAAAACCTCAGTGCTGTGGTTTGTTGCTATGACTTTTTCATTGGATTTTTGTTACTTAGTTCACGTGGTGAATTAGTGTGGCCTGGACTGCCTCAGTTTCAAGGTTACTGCAATAGTCCAGCAGAGATCTACCCTAAAGAATTCTTTGCATTTGAATTTTCAGATTGATTCCAATTATATCAAAACATACCATGTTGACAAAATTGACCATTCCCCAAATTCGGTTCCTTAGTTTATTGTAAGGTTTTCCATTCCTGTGATACTAGAAATACAAATGTTATATCAAAATTCATTAATAAGAGGGGTTGATTAATAAAAGTAATCAACAAAATACTTCATCCATTTTGAGATATTGCAAAGAAAATATCCAATGGAATAAAAGAAAGAGGTCTCCTTCCAGTTCCTAATCACTGCACAATCTATGGAAAGATAATTTTTGACATAAAATGGGTAGATACAACATTCTATAGGGACATGCTTAACACTGCTTTAGGATTTTCTTTCTAACTGCTTACCCCTATTTTCACACTGCATGGCATTGCATTGATTTATTTAACCAACCGGTTGTTTAGAGTCTGTTTTTTAAATCACAGGGCAGCACTTATTAAAACTCTATGGTAACCATTATGTTGCAAACAGAAGTAACTTAGCCTCCCGAGGTACTGGTGGTCACAGATTTTGAACCATACCATCACAAAGCACCTTGAGACCAGACACATGCTTCAGCAAATCAGGAAATGGCTCTGGCCTTCTTTGCTCCAGGAGAAAGCTCAGAAGGCCAAGCAACTTTGCTGCACCAGCCATTTCTGCCTTTGCTTCTGTTCTTATAACCGGTTTCCTTTTTGTATGATCAGAACCTTGCTACCAATAATCAGTTAAAAATACTTAATGACAACCAAATATTCTGTAGGGGTACATTCTTGTGGTCAAAATTTCTTTCATAATAAAAATAAATAAACATGCCTTTCCTGAATTTACCTTTTCATTGTTCTCCCATTACCTTAAATATCTAAATACTTCCAAAATATAGCATTCAGAATCTTCAATTTTCATTTACCACTGACTCAACATACTACACTCTGATTTCAACTGCCTCTATTACACTGATTTTGTTGATAACTCATAAATGCCCCCCTAATTTTCAAATGCATTGAACATTTTTTCCTCATCTTCCTGGGTATATTCTTCATATTTACTACTGACTGTTTTCTCTTTCAAGACATTATTTGACACCTTATTTTCTGTTACACACTCCAAGTGATTTATTGCTGGTTTCTCTTTTCCTAACATCCCCTTACATTCAGGAGGGTAAGCCAGTGTCACACGAGGATTTTCATGGATTGGTGGGGAGGGATTGCCTAAAATACAGTGTAGGGAAAGATCCCATGGCTGTCTCAGGAATCACAGGACTAAGACACTTTATCAGTCAGTGATTTCCAATTCAAGGGGAGCAGGAAGGGCTGGGTAGGTGTGAATTTTGCACCCTTTCTGTCAACCTTCATTCAATGATTGGCACCCACCAGGATTCAGAACAGGATTCTGTTCTGTTCTCCTCTTTCAACTTGTTAGCTCTGGGTGTGTCATCCATATTTTAAGTATGATTTCTTTCTTCCAACATTTATTATCCTTGCTTGGTATTTAGTACCAAATTTAAGTATTACAATTTTTCTCATGAAACTTTTTGAATGTATTACTCTCAAGCCTTTTCTCCTATTGCTTAAAAAGAATACTCTGAATCACGTAGAGGCAATCTATCTCTTTGTTAAATTTTTGTCTTTTTTATTAGTGTATATTAATTTACAAAGAGGTTTCACTGAGATGCATCCATAAGTATATGTAATATGCTTTGATCAAATTCACCCCTCTCTAACTCTTTCTTATCCCTCCCTTTTTTTTTTTTACAGTTTTAATGGGTTTTAGGATTCTGTTTTATTTTTTATTTTTTTTTTTCTTTTTTCTTTTATAGGATTCTGTTTTATAAGTGCATATAAAGTTCTTGGATCACATACATTCCCCCACCATAACCCTCTCCTTTTATCCCCCTCAGTAGGTCTCCCCAAACAGTCCCCCCTTTAGTATTCATTCCACGTTTTAGGTCAAGATTCCACATAATGTGAGAAAACATGTGAATTTGTCTTTCTGAGTCTGGCTTATTTAACATGATAATTGCTAGCTCCATTCACTTTCTTGCAAATTAAATAATTTCATTCTTCTTTATAACTGAATAATACTCCCTTGTGTATATATACCACATTTTCTGTATCCATCCATTGACGGGCACCCGGGGTGATTCCATATTTTGGCTATTGTGAGCAGTACTGCTATAAACATGGGTTGGCAGGTCTCTCTTTTGTATGCTGATTTTCATTCCTTTGGATATTTGCCCAGAAGTTATATAGCAGAATCTTATAATAGTTCTAGTTTTAGTTTTTTTGGAAACTTCCATACTGATTTCCATAGTGACTGCACCAATTTATATTCCCACCAACAGCATATAAGGCTTCCCTTTTCCCCACATCCCAAGTTGATTTTTAAGAATAACCTCCCCCTTATCTTTACTGTTCTATAATTTTTCAATATTGTTACCCAGTTTATTTATTGAGAATTTTCTCTCAAATCTTACCTATCATTCAACTACCCATATTCACTGTTTATAAACTTTTTCATTCTCATTTAGCATCTATCTCCATGCTCCATAAGTGGTACTTTCCTCAACATCTCCATCCTCCAGTTTTCTGATTCTCTCTTCATTTGTGTCTAATCTCCTGATAATTTGCTCAAGGATATACGTATCACTTTTATAGGTATTAGTTTCTCAAATAAGACTGCCATTTTTCCAGGCTCTTCTGGTGTTTCCTTTGTAATTTCTACTCATTGTTATATCTTCAGTAACTTTAAACCTGTGTGTTTATTACAGAATAATTTAAATATCATTGGATAATTTATGGTTCTTTTGAGCTCATTTTCCCTTTTGTTATGTTGGTTGACTCTTCCTCATGTGATTCATTTCAAATTTGGTTATGAAAGAATCTTTACAGGGCATTTTTTTTCTTGGGCTCTCATCATTTACCCAATCTGTAACCAATTGGTGTTGAAAGCTTTGCTTGTCATACCTCAACCTGAATAAAAATATACTATAAAATCCACCTCTGTGAATGGCTCAGGCTTTGGATTTGTCAGGCAGACAGAAAAATCCCTTTATGTTTTTCAGTTTTTCAGTTTAGATGGAAACATTCTGGTTTCCGTTATAAGAATCAGGCAGCTCTTCTGGCTCTGGGGGTCATGCAGAAGATTTGTGTGCAAATGTCAGACTTTTGTTCTTAAGGGGGTTTAATTTCTCAACTCCTTCTGCCTATAGTCTATACATCTTGAGTTCCCAAGCCTTTAAATGTTACTTCTTATTCTGACAAAGGTTTCCTTATTACTTTTTAGCATTTGAAAAATTTCATCCTAACTATGGGTTGTTGACATGTTTTTAATTTTTTATGTGTTAGTCAGTATTTCCATTAGTTTTTATGGGGAAAGGGAGTCTGGTCTGGATTATTCTGCTAAATTGTGAAAAGGCCAGGTAGTCTTTTATATTGCATCTATTTTGGGAAGTTAAAAACAAAAACTTGAGGGCAGACTGGAGTTCTGTTAGAATACATTTTTTTCTAGGATAGAATCACAACTATTATTTTATATGGATAAATAAAGAGTGAAATGTGCATCTGAAAACTTACCACATATTCATCAGCAACAACAAACAGCTCAACATACTTCTCTTTATTGGTGCTCTTGAAATTTATGGAAAATTCAGTAAAGTATGTTAACATTTTCACCTTAACAATTAAGTTGAAAGAATTCTAACATTTTAAAAGTAAGAAATGTTAATATTATTGATATCACAAGGCAAAGTAAATGAGTACATCTAATAATTCAATTAATTCATATAAAACCCCATCTTATTATGAAAACATGTGGTCCTATACACCAAATTTTAATAATTTTGAAGCAACATTTCATATTTGCAACCTTTTCTTGTTTTGTCTTTCAGGCCAATTAAGAATTATAAATTATCATGAATTCAGTTTTTAATATTTAGGGTTTCTTTTTCATTTACAAATTAAATGATTCATAAGTAAGCTCATGTAAAAATCACCCATCTATAGTGGAAAGCTAAATTTGACTGATAGTACTTACCATATTCCTCTTACGCCTCCCTCTGCCTCCCAAACACCTAAATTGTAGTAGATTTAATTCCAAAGAAATGTATAAATATGGCCAATTAAAAGTCTTTTCTTTTTAGAAAACACCAAGATCAGGAAATTGTTCTAAGTTTTCAGCTTTTGGTGGAAATGACCAAGATGCATGCATATTCTCCGAGGACAAACCAAAGCAAAGTTATTTAAAGCCTGACTAAGTCCTTCTTTTGTGGGATATATTATTATTAATTCATTGGGTTGTTCAATCAAGAAATACCTGTTAGGCATCGGTATGTTTCAGAAACCATCTGGAACATGAATGCGAGAGGATAAACACATAGCCTACCAGCTAATAACTAGTAGACAGTTAAGGTAACACGTAGTGGTTATTTGAAGTCTAAAACACAGAGGACTTAGCAATCATCTCAACAGAATCTGAACTTGTTATGACCCTTAAATGGAACATATGACCTAATGAAAGGGGAAGATCTAGCTTGTTGTCAGTAACTTCCCCAACAGTGGCAGGGAAGACAAGGAAAGACAACATTTAGGATAGATTCAGAACACTGAAAATTTCACTCTTCCAATCACTTACAGCCCTAATGACTCCAATCTGTACGGAGGATTGTAGACATCCTTCTTTCATAAAGTTGATGGGACAAATCGAGTTTACTGTAGAGAATAAATACTTTTCACATAGATATAAGATGTTTGAATTTCAAATTTCAGTGAGGTATCAAATTTAGAACAGCATATATATTGCACCAGCTGGACTCATATTCTCTTTCTTAGATCATAAAGGAAATAAGAGGTGTAAAGAGGATTTAAAAAGAGTACTCACTTCCATTTTGTGGTCTTCCTTACATTTAGTATCCCTTGGAACTGTTTTCTTAGTATAATTGAGCTCTGTGCAAGAATAATTGACAGCATATGGCACCTTTGTATTATATTTGAACACCAAATGCTCTCCCTCATCAGAGTATTTCACCGGTTCAATGAGAAACCTTTGATCATTTACTCTGAAGAATCCCCTGTGGAAATTGGAACACAATGTGTATTTGAGATCAATAATTATCATATTCCATTTTATTGACTGGATTTTTTTGTGTGTGCTAGAAATTAAACCCAGGACCTTGAGCATTCTAACATTCTACCACTGAGCTACATCCCCAGGAGCTGGCTGCATAGCTCAAGCTGGTCTTGAACTTGTAATCTCCTTCCTCAGCCTCCCAAATGCTAGAATGACAGATGTTAAACACAACACCTGGCTGACTTTACCTTTCAAGAAAGGGAAACTGCAAGGTTGAGATCTCATGAGAATGCAGTTGTGTATGTTTAGGTGGTGAAGAAATGAGATAACATGAAGCTTTAGATTGAATTAATAACTTATTCTAAGTCAATTTATATGGATTTTCAGAAGTTTCACAGGCCAATTTCTGCTTTGAATACAAGTAGAGTAGTAATTTCCACATGTCTTTGTCTCAGAGATTTTGCTAAAATTTTGTGAATTTCTTTGCCTATCACACAGAGTAAATGTACGAAGGTACAAATACCACTGTAAGGTAATTTTGTCACTGGAGAAGTTCTCATTCTTGACAATGCTGGGAACTACTTATAAGGAAAGTCCTTATAAGTGAGGATAGTTGTTCTTTGTTCTTAATCCCTCTATCTCATCTCATTTGTCCCAGAGTCTAAGATCTACAGAAAACAATAAGCTTTACTTTTTACCTCTTACACTTTATTCTTAGAGACCAGAAATAACCTCATTTAGTAAAAATTTGAATTATTAAAGCTCAGTCTTATAGTAGGAATTCACAGAACTAGCAGTCAAGCGACTCAGTTCTACCAATAGCAAATTGTGCAGAAGAGAGTCGCTGATTTCAGCATGTCCTGATCTCTAACACAGAGGATGGACTCGATGATGTCTAGGAACCCTTCATCAACACTGAGTCCCTTGATCATATTCTGAAAAAACGTCCTGCTGAGGGCTGTGCATCATGCATCTTGTTGTGAAATATGAGCATAAATCAGGAGCCTGAGCTCATACTCACAGCCGAACATACACAGAATCCCTAGCCCCATTATTTTTATATTTACCAGGGTTGGTTAAAAGAAATAAGTCAAAATATATCTTTAAAATTCATGGGAAAACTAAAAACATAGGCAGATATGTTGCCTTACCTCAAACCATTACAGGTGCTGATACTGGCAGCAGAGTCAAGTTCATGAATAATGGATCCTTGGTAAAAACAGTGATCCTAAAATAGAAGAGCTTATTAATAATAATTAATTATAAGTGCTGATACCATTAGATATTAGTATCTCTATTTTCTGTTCAGAAAGGATCACATACTTTCCATGCATTTATTTACTACATTCTTTCATTTAGAAATATTTGAGCTTGATTTAGAGGACTTTGGTCTTAATAACATGACGAAAAGCCAGGTATGTGTTCTTACCTCATAAATTAGTTTAAGTTGTGATACCAATTTTAAATATGACCCTTTTCCTTATAAATACGACTCCCTTAACCCATCTTCAAATCTTTGCTAAACTAGCCCTCTTGTGTTCATGTTATAATTTCCGCAGTTGCTTCTGAAACCAGGCCAAATTCTTGACCCTTCCTAAAATTAGATCTTGCTCCCCAACCAGTTCCCTTCATGCTTTTCTCTCTGCCTCTCTGCTTCAATCAATCTGGCAGTTTTATTACTCCTACTTGATGACTGGATTATAGTAATCCCACTCGGTGATTATCCCTCCCATCATCTCCATCTGTTCAATTAGTCTCTGTGAATGACACTTTCTGTGTCCCTCCAGGGACCTCACACTTTCACGAGATAATAATCACCCCCTGCATAAAAAAATGTTTTCTAGTTTTGTTTTGTGTTATTTTTCAGCATTGCATGTTGACTCAGGTCTTATTGGATTCTACAGTTGCTTTAAACAGAGGAAATAGCTTCTATTTGTTAAATTAAAACTTGCTTTTATCAAGTGAATAACGTTGACACTGGTTAGAAGGTCACAGACGGTATATTCTGGAAAGGAGAATAAAGGTAAAAATAGAATCTATATCCCTTAGAATAATACTCGTGATTAACACAAAAATTCTTTTTGGAGAATGAAGAGACCATGGCACTGGTGCATCAGAAGGACTGGTCAAGGAATTGCAAAAAGTCAGTTCCATGAAGGTGTTAAGGTTTTTTCATATGTTTAGATTTTATCCCTTTAACTTAACCCCAATCTCATCCAGTGCCTTATTGTTTCCTTCTTCTACTTACAACCATATTAAATGTAGAGAAATCAGCTTAGTAAAAAAATAAAAAATAAAGATGCATACATCCAGAAATGTGGTTTCTGGATTGCTTTGTAGGTAGTAATCAGCTTCCTATAGGGCTTAAAGGGTCATTTTTTCTAATATATCATCACTCAGTGAGAGCAGTCTATTCAAGACTCAGAAGAGATGAGTGATTTTTTAGGCAGTTTGTAGAACTGGAATTAGGATTCAAAATTATATCCACAAATAGCAGTTATAGAGAAGAGGTAGAGGAAGGTCTTGTAAGATACCATGATCTGAGGATGCCTGGTGAGCTCTTCTCCTTTTACGGTGTAGTATGTTTCACTGTAATTTGAAGCTAGGAACTCCCTGAAAAAGAGGGCAGTGGGGTAGTGAGATTTATTCGTTCTAAAAATCTAGCATGTAAAAGCAATTGTGTGTTAAGAAGCCTTCAGACTGACATCATAACTCAGCAAGGTCCTCTCCTGATAAGAAAAGTAGAAAAGCAACATCAAGCCCACTCAGATGAAAAGCATTTCTACCTAGATCTCACAGTTTTATAAAGGTTGTAGAAAAGTTAGAAAAAGAATCGGTAATTTTAGCAAAGCAGCATTTAAAAAAGAACTCCAGAGAAAATGTTAAGTAAAAATCTACCTAAAAGCCAAAATTAATGCAAAAGCAGGTGAAATATATATATATATATATATATATATATATATATATATATATATATATAAAATCCTAATTTTAATCTATGATTTTAGTGCATGGTAACTGAACAGCTACATGTTTAAACAGAAGTAGCATTATTCTTTGTAATAAATTTACAAAACAGGAAAGTACAGAGGAAATTATCCTGTATCCCACAATGGAGATAATACTCTTGTCAATATTGGCATGCCGTAAGTACTTTCTGCACAAGGGATGGGAAAACTTTCTGAGTTACTGCTAGAGTTTTCCTGCTTCTACACAGTCTCCTGCATCAAACTGAACGCAGCTAGTTTTGTGTGTTTTCATTCAGGACATCGATGCCACACAGAACTGAAGCACAAAGAAGGAAGTTATTAGTTCTTGTATACCACTGCAAACTAGACTTTTAAAACTTAAAACAGAAAGTCTTGGAGCTTAAGGCTCTTGAAATGTAAGCTTAGCTTTGTGACTTTCTAACATTTGATAATGATGAGTTCAAGACAGTCATCTGTAAATTACAGACTGACAAAAGTAAAAGAGAAGCCAGGTTACACTGTCCTCAACAGGCTCATGAAGACTGCCATTTCCCTTCACGATGTCAACTTTCTGCTCAGTGGTGTGCTGCAAGTTGCTAGTGAATCACAAGAAACTTAGTGAGTTATTCCTATTTGAGTCCTCATTCCATTATCTTCACCTTTCAGTTTTCTTATATGAATTTTATAACATCCAGAGATTTTAGCTGTAATTAGTAGAAGCAATAAGGAAAAGTATGTCTGCTTCATTTCTATGGAAGCATAAATTTTTGAATTTTATTTTTGAAATCAAAGTACATCAACTTAAAAAATTAAAGAACATATATCATATGTAATGTCTAGCTTTTAATGTTGTACATAATTATATATATATATATATATACATATATACAGTATCACTGTGCAGGGCTGTTAGACAATCACAAGTTATGCTTGCTATTACTTTAAATTTCAAAACATATACACATTGCATAATCACAATACATTTATCAGTGTTTGTGCCCTTGGTAGATTCAGTTAATCTAAGGACTAACCAAGATGGCAATTGATCACTAGTGCTTTCTTTAAATATTGAAATATGTAATATATAATAAAAATATTCAAATAGCCATAATAAACAATTTAAAGTAAGTAAGTCATAAAATTACATAGGATAAAAAGTATTATTTCTTAGATGAGAGGTATAAGTCTAAGAGTCCTATTGCACAGTATGATAACTAAAGCTAACAGCAATATATTGTTTACTTGAAATCTTTTAGCAGTAGATCTTAAGTATTCTCCCCATATAAACATGATAAGTATGTGAGGTAATGCAAATAATTAATTAACTAGATTCAGTTATTCCACAATCTACACATATTTCACAACACTATGCTATACTTCATAAATGTATACACTTTGTATTTGTCCTTTAAAAATAAAATAAAATAAACACACACACAAATTGCTATTCAACCATGGTGCTCCTGAGTGAAGATGATTTAAGACTGAATGCCCATGGCCACTTCTTGATCTCACCTTCAACATAAAAAACTTCTAGAAATACTTTGAAAACCAGTTTAAAAAATACTTCCTGACTTCATCAGGCAGATTTTGAGCCTTTTTTCTACTTTGTGTATTTCATACCTTCAAACAACTCCATTCTGATGTTTAGATAGTAGGTAAAGTGAACAAAAAAATCCAGCAATTCAAAGAAAGATCCAAAAGAAGGCTGAGAAGGAAGACCAAAGGAATAAATAACAGAGAAACAAACAAAATATCAACCCAGCCATATCAATTATATCATTTTATGTTAGCATCGATGTAAACATCTCAATTTAAAAAATCAGAAATTTACCAGGAGGGGTGATGCGTGTCTACAATCCCAGCTACTTGGGAAGCAGAGGTAGGAGGATCATGGTCCAAGGCCAGCTGGGGCAAAAATGGAAGACACTATCTGAAGAAAAAAAACTAACAGTAAAAGAACTAGTGGAATGGCTTAATGGTAGAGTCCTTGCCTAACAAGTGTGAGGCCCTGAGTTTACTCTCCCATAACACACACACACACACACAAACACACACCCCTGCAAACCAGAGATTGTCAGAATCTATTCAAAATGAAGAGCCAACTAAATGAGACAAATTTTAAATATAAAGACACAGATATAATGATAAAACAATGAAGAATAGCACATTATCCAAATAATGAACATATCTAGGCAAATTGCAAAGTGACTGATTCATTTACTAATGATTCCCAAACCAAGGTTATTATTTTTAAAAACTCATCACATGTTTTTGTAAGGTAGCTGCAAATAATAGAAAAACAAAATCATAAAAGTAATTCTGTTTAAAATCACCACAGACAGGAACTATCTAGAAATAAATTAAAGACATGTGAAGGCTTTACAGAATAAACACAAGACATACTTGGTTGGAATTAAAGAAGACATAAATGAACATAATCCTAAATGATTATTCAACCCCAATGTACTACCAACCACATCTCTCTCAAGTGACGTATAAATTCCATAAAAAATCCCAACCAAAATTATAGAAAACGCTTCCTAGAATTGATGAGGTGATTCTAAACATTTACAGAAATGCAAAGGACCCTGCATTGCGATCCTGGACAAGTAATTACTTCAATGCACCTACCTTATACCAATATTGTAGGAGATGAGAAGCAATGGCCAAGAAAGACACACAGAAATTGCTCAATAAATATTAGCTTCCTTCTTGCCGATAAGGTTAAAATGTGCAGAATTTGAACATATTGTCAGTATGGTTATGGTTTTAGGCTTGTATTTCTGGACATTTGTCTAGTGCGGGATTCAGACTGGAGGGATTCTTTTTTTCTGTATTGTTTTGTTCTGTTTTAAGCTAATAAAGCAGAGTCTCAGTTCTCTAAGAGTTCCACCCTTGTGTTCCACTTAACATTTGACAAATCAGTTTAAAAAACATGTTTTTCAAATAAATTTCTTTTGTTGTACTAAATTCAAAAAGTACTGACGTTTCAAACTGTTTCTTAGAGTAATGTTTGGAGTCCAAAGAACTCCAAGTACTAAAAAAATAGGAACTAATTCAGGAACTGGAGAACAGGATCTACAGTCATCTTTAAGAGAGGAAATGGGCTAATATTTGAAGAGGAAGAATGCATGAAATACAGCTAACAATGACTTGAATTCACTTTACTGATAGTTTATACAAGACCTTGGCTGTCACAGACAACTAAATCTATAAGGTATTAAATTATAGAACAACTTACCTTGATCTTAGAAGGTGAAGGATTAAGGTTTTTCTACTTAGTTTTATTTCATACAACAATTCTTCTTCATATGCTTCCTATAAAACAAGATCTGTCATGGAACTTCATACTTGCTTCTTTAGTGCCTGCTGGGGTGGGCGGTGCCATTGCAGCAGAAGGACCTTGCCCACCCTGCACATCCTCACCAGTTCTTTCGAGAATAAATATGAATAAAATGGAATTTAAAGTAAGCTAGTATTATAAGGAGGAAGTTTACTCAAGTTCTCCCTCATATGTGGACATTAGATCAAGGGCAAACACAACAGTGGGATTGGACTATGAGCACATGATAAAAGCGAGAGCACACAGGGGAGGGGTGAGGATAGGTAAGACACCTAAAAAATTAGCTAGCATTTGTTGCCCTTAACGCAGAGAAACTAAACAGATACCTTAAAAGCAACTGAGGCCAATAGGAAAAGGGGACCAGGAACTAGAGAAAAGGTTAGATCAAAAAGAATTAACCTAGAAGATAACACACACTCACAGGAAATTAATGTGAGTCAACGCCCTGTATAGCTATCCTTATCTCAACCAGCAAAAACCCTTGTTCCTTCCTATTATTGCTTATACTCTCGCTACAACAAGATTAGAAATAAGGGCAAAATAGTTTCTGCTGGGTATTGAGGGGGTGGGGGGGAGAGGGAGTGGGCGGAGTGGGTGGTAAGGGAGGGGGTGGGGGCACGGGGAGAAATGAACCAAGCCTTGTATGCACATATGAATAATAAAAGAAAAAAAAATTTTAAGTGGGCACGGGGCATTGTGTGTGTGTGTGTGTGTGTGTGTGTGTGTGTGTGTGTGTGTGTGTAACGTGAAGGATGCCTGTGGGGTCAGTTGGAGAGTCGAGTGAGCACGTAATAAAAAAAAAAAAATGGAATTTAAAGTAAGCTAGTATTATAAGGAGGAAGTTTACTCAAGTTATTTTTTAATTAAAATTTTCAAAGGGCTTTTATTTTTCAGTAATAAAATGAAATGAAAAATGCATATTGACCCCTCATCCACAAATTACTATATACACATTGTTTATATAGTAAACAATTTTATGTGTACTGTTTTGTAATCTCCACTTTCACTCAATAAATCTTGACCATCTTCTATTCTCATAAGTGTTCTTTTTATGAGAGTGTTTTATTATCATTAATAAGTCTTTTACGGCTTCAAAGCACAATGTGCAATCTGGTTGTAGGTGTTCATGATAGCTAGAGTTTCACTGTCAACAAGATGGGAAAATGGATTGATATTGACATGATATCCTGAAGAAACAAAGTGCAAATTCAGATCTTCACTAACACAATTTATGGCAGCTCCTGCATGAATAGTACCACCAGTCATACCTATTACTGGTGAATTTCCTTCTTACCAGGAACAAATATTATCATCAATAAGTCTTTCAATGAAATGATAACTTACTGTGACACTCTGTTTTCTTTGCTAACCATTGGCATTGATATCTTAGTGTATTTAGTTCTTGTGGCTTTTATATGAATTCCTGATTCATGTCTTTTCACCACTTCCTTCTGTGTTATCTCATTTCTTTATGATTCATAAAAATTTTATAGTTTGCTGTTTACAGTTGCTGGTCACATGTCCTGCACATTTCTCTTCATTGTTCATTTATTTGACAGCTGTTACTTCAAGCATACTGGTAGTAATGACAATTGATTGGTACACAAGTTGGAGGTCTCTGGCTTCATAGAAGCTCCAGCTTGGCAAAGAAGAAAACCAAATAACCAAGTAATTGACAAGTATAATAATAGGAGAAATACAAGTGCTCTGCCAGAAGTGTAGAAAGGAGGAGTTGGAGGAGGGGACAGTACCTGTAAAGTCCCCAAGGTAGGAGGAGCGTGGCATTGAGGAGTAGGGAGAAGTTGAACAATGCAAGGAAAAGGTGAAAAAAGGAGCTAAGTAAGCACAGCCTAGCAAGTCAAGGATTTAGACTTTTTCCAAAGAGAGAACAGAATCAAAAGGCTTAGGAGAAATATGCAGAGATAAGCAAGGTATTTTAGAGAGGTTACTTAGTACAAATAATGGGTCTGCAAAAAAAACAAATAGTATTGTGCACCTTGGACAAGGAAGTCACTTAGAGGTTGGAGATGGGATGCAGGAAATTTAAGGAAATATTTATATATGAGAATCTATTTCACGATTGATGGGGTGGCACCCAAGAGAAGTGAGGAATGAGCCCATGTTTGTGGTTTAATTTGTTTAGCTGTGCCACTTCCGTAAGAGGCTCTGAAAAGAGGTAACATTTAGGTGTGGAGAGGGGAGTTTTGTATTTGTTGACTGTGAGATGTGCAGAGTTAGGGTTTTTTTGATTGTAAGTTTAACAATGAGGTGTTCATCATAAAGACACAAAATTCTTGGATGTGCAGGTAAGAAAATAGGTGCTTGATTAAATAATAGGGATTGAGTCAAATACATCAACATTACCAGCTATGTGTAGGTGTTTGTGCTCAGGTGTGTGTTGTGTGTATGTGTGCATGTGTAACATTGGGACCTTTGAATATTTGAGTATAGATTTTATATTAACTAGTATTAAGAAATTAATGGTAATACTGTATATTTCTAATCTTATCACTGATATTTTTTAAATAAACCTGCTTTCATTTTTATTTTAGAATTTATTTAGACTTGCAGAATGCTTAGAAAGTCAGTACTGAGTTTCCATACACTCTGCACCCAGGCTTCAATATTGTTAGCATCTTATATTACCAAAGTTTATTTCTCACAGTAACAAACCAGGAGTGATCTATTACTGATAAAGTCCATATTTATCCATATTTCCTTAGGGATTACCTAATGTCCTTTTACACTTTCAATCTCATCCCAATTCCACATTAGCCTTACTGTAGTGTCTCCTTCAGGTGGGATCTGTGCACCACTGCTGGAGAAGGGAATGTCTATAGAAATTATTTGACTCTTGTGGATGGGAGCTTTGACTATCCTCAAACATTTATTTACTTATTCAATCATTAATTATGTCAGTATGGGCATTTGGGTCTGAATATATATTTCATATTCTAGTATAAGGTCAGATTATTTATTTGTAATTGAAATTGTCCCAGGTTTGGCTCTTGGGAGTTCTTTTTGTCAATTCCTGAGTTCTTTTGATATGCCCCATCAATGTGAATTTGGAGTTTACTTGGATTTTTATTTTGGGGACACTTCCTAGCACTACAAGAAGCTCTTGTCTCATCTTGTGTATTTCCTGTCCCCATCCAGGCTCATTTGTAGATTCATAATGGGACTTTTAATATCAGTCTTGACTAAATCTTAAGACAATATCTACAAGAAGAGTCCACCTACTAACCTCCTGAAGGGTCATTTACCCCTGAGCACATACTGTAGACTGAATGAGAGAAAAGTTCAGAGTCCTCTCTTCCTATTTGCTTCTGGTTGGAGCCAGAGGCAGCCTTCTGCAGGCCTGTGTAACAATACTATGTCTTATTTATTAAATCAAAGCTTATACCGGTATGTCAAAATCGTGGGTGTATCCAAGATCTCTCTTGTGAATCAGAGGAAGTCTTTTAGGATGTATCAGTTCTTGACCCTCAACTCCAAGGATTATCTTTTCTAAAAAAGAAAAGAAAAATTCATCCAATACCAACATTCATCCACAGTGACTGGAATCGAGAATTGTTCTCACACAGTTCACGTGATTCCTGTTGCAGCCCCATTTGTACACATCTCTTTCTCATTTTAAAGGCAAGGACACTGAGGGGATATTTACAAATTGGAAACATATAAACAAAACTGTTAAGAGGGCAAAGACAGAGTATCTCTTGTCTTCTTCTATACTTTCACCTTGTTCTGCAGTTGTCACCTTTGTCATTTTATTCCTTCATGCCAGTGTCTGAGTTATGCCTCCTGCAAAGCCTGCACTGAGTGGCCTATTTCAACATAAACCACCATCTTTTTTTCCTTTAAGGAAAATTTGCATTTGAAGTCTCAGCTCCCATTGATAAGTATAAGGCTTTCACTTGTTAGAGAATTTTAGAGAGTCCCATGTTTGTGCTAAATATTATTTGTTTCCTGTCACACACACAGCTGTGGGTGATCCCAGATCTTAGACAGCAATGAAGAGGAAAGCGCCCAGGCTTTGGGGGATATGCGCCAATTCGAATCCAGGTTTAACCGGTTTATCAGCTGAGTGGCTATGGTTAGCAAATCTAATCTCTTTGGTCTTCAAATATGAGTCTCATTTTCCTTACCTGTAAAGTGGAGATAGTAGTATTGGCTTCTGAACATCCTGTGGCACAAAGTGGCTAATGGCTAGCACACTGCCTGCCATATTGTCAGTATTTAATAAGGTCTATTCCTTCCCTCTCACTATGTGTGGAGTGCTGAAGAGTGATAGGGTATTTCACAGAATCACCAAATGTCATGATTAGTTATAACCTAGTCCAAGCCCTACGCTATGTTCTCAACAGAATCACCAATGTATAATTAATGTTTTATCATATACAATTTGAACCTTGTTGCGAATGACATTATGTTCCAGCCTAATAAGAAAACCTTGATAAAAAGAGAAAGACATACCTTTAGTCTGAGAAATGAGTAAAATCGTCAATAATATACACCCGGGAGACATTCTGAATGTCTGGTAGAAGAGGGACACAGACACTTGAGCAAAGCTGTGTTCCACTATCAGTGGTTCTGCTACAAGGATGAAGAATCTGGCAAAGAGATGGGCAGTTTTGATCCAGCACAAGGAAATGCTCCTACATCCAGGTACACAACTTGCTCAGTGCTTGAGGCTAAACTTGGGGGTTGGATATCATGTACCAATTAAAGACAACCATGAGGCGGTGGTGGTGGCGGTGGAGGTGGGTTTGGCATAGATTCCTACTTCTACTCGGCTACTATAAATATTATTTGAGATGTTATTAAAGCTTCAAAAGTGAAAAGTCAAAAATACCTTAAAAAATTGCAGAATATTTAGAATATGCTTGGATTGAAGAAACTGAAGTCCTTGCTATATAGAACACATGTAAAAGCCATAAAGGAACATTTGATAAAATAAGACAGGTTAAATTGAAATTTTATAGATGCCATAATCATATATTAATTAAAAGTGAAAGACAAACAATAACTCCAGAAATGTATACAACATACGTAATGAAAGGTGGGAGTAAGTATATTTACTATACAGCACTGTTTCAAATTAATACAAAAATAAATACTAATAGACAAATATACAAAGGCCAGGGACAAACCTATTTCTTTGCGTTCTCATGTGGTGTCATTACAACAGTAGAAGAAATGTTCCACTGCCCATATGATCCCTTTGTCTACAAGGCACAATCTGTTATCTTCCCCAGCTCACGATTTTTCTCTAAAATTTCCAGAAACTAAAGGAATCTATGTCACCCAGGAGCTTCCTTGTGCTGCTTAAACAAGCTCAAGACTCCCTTTTGAAAAATCCTACTTTCAATCCTGTATTTCATGTGCTCCTACTATATCACTTTTTTTTTTTTGTCAATTCCTTAAGCTAAACCTCTTGTAAGGTTGACCTTGACTGCTTGTGGCAATTTTCTGACTTCCAACTCATCCTGACACATTCTAGTTATGATACCTGCCTTTGTTATGTTATTGAAATAGTGGACTAATGTTTCCAGTGACTTAATTGTTTCTGTATCAATGGATATTTTGATTCCTCATCTTGCCCTCTTAATATCTGGTACTGATGCCCACACACTATCCATAAAATATTCTGTTTAGCTCCCTTGACATAGTCTTCTTAATTTTTTGCTAGCTCTTTGGCAACTTGTAGACATATCCTCTTCCAACCAGCCCTTACATCTTGAAGTTCTTTGAGGTGTTTTCCTATACCCTCTTTTCTTCTATGTTTGCTTCAAAACCATCTCATCTTCAGTTACTGTTTAATTATCTCTATCTGATTTTATGTTTCCAGCCATATGAGCAAGAGACCTTCACAGACAACTTTCTATGCAACCTTTTCATTGGGAAGACGCAAAGCTTCTGCAAGCTCCCTGCAGAAAGAATAAAGTACTTCCTCCCTGCAATTTGTTCTCTGCCTCAGCTAACGATGCCACAATCCATATAGCATTGCAGCTCTGGAAGTCACTATTGTAATTGCATCCCTCATAATCAATTCATCATCTAGTTTGTTTATTTTACCTCCCAAAAGCATACTGTCTACCTCCTTCCAACTTTTCTGCTTACATCTTAGTCCAAATTACCCAAGATTCTCTTTGGTCACACTCTACCAAGTGAAATCTTTTTGAAATGTAAATCTGGTCATGTCGTGTGTCAGGTAAAAATGCTTCCATCGTTTTTTTACTGGTCTCAGAAAAAGTCTCACTTGTCTTTAAATTCCCCAAAGCTAAATTCTTGTCACTCATTAACTCTATAGCATTGGGCAAGCTATGAAACAGTTCTTACCTACCAAATGGGTGTGATAGAGATGGCATGATTAGAAAATGAATCTGTGCTGACAAGCAATCTTCTCTTCTCTGATTCATGCACTCTCTATCTCTTAATTGGCCCTTTTGTATCTTTCTTCTCTCCTTGACCCTCTAAATAGCTTCTTCTTTAGTCTTATCTGATCTCTTTGCTGTCTAATCACTAAGAAAAAAATAAGCCATCAGGAGAACTCTCAAGTTCATCCACATGTGTTCCATCATAGATTAGCTCTGTCTTGTTCTGTGGGTGTCGGATATGTGGATCACAACACATGATCATTTTTCTGTACATGAAGAGAAGACTTCTTTTATTCCACTCTCCCCTCTACCCAGCTACTACCTATTCTTTACATCTTCTGATAGTAAAGCTTCTCGAAGGATGTGTCTACAGTTGGTCTCCAGTTTCTCTCAGACTTTTTAATCCCTCACTCAACAAAGTAGGTTTTGTCAGTATTGCCAATGATTTGCATATATCTAAATTCTGTGGTTGATTCTCAATCCTCATACACTTTGGCTTTTTAGCAGGATTTGATCCAGGATCATTTCCATCTTTTGGAAAGAGTTTAGCTCTCTGAACACCATGTGTCTCCTTCATGCTTACTCCCTGCTTCTTCTTAATCTCCTTCATTGGATCTTCCAAGGAAGTTGTTCTCTTCCTAGGGTCTAAATACTGAAGATTCCCAGGGCTTGATTCTTGAAACTTCTTTCTATAGTAAGGTAATTCTCTTCCAATCTTTTTGCTTTTGATATCATTTTATAAAATAATGGGTGCCAAATTTATTTATCTAAACGTATCCCTGAATTTTAGACTCATAGAAACAACTTTCTTTTCAACATCTTCACTTGAATATCTAGTAGATATCTCCAACCCAGGTAAAAAGCCAGATTCCTACTCTTGCCCTCCTGACTTGGTATTTTCACAGTCTTTTCATCTTAGATATCACATCTCTGGGCTTTCAGTTCTCAGGAGTCACCCTTGATTCTTTCCTGACAGCTTATGTCTCAACCATCATCAAATCTAGCTGGCTCTACCCTGAAAAGATGCCAAAGATATGATCACTTTTCACATTTATTTCTACCATGCTGATTCTAGGCATCATCATTGCTGGCCTAGCTTATTGAAATAGCCTTTTAATTTATCTTATTACTTTTCTCTTGGTCCTTTACCATGTATTATCTATGTATCATCCAAAATGATCTCATAAATATATATCACATTATGATTCTTCTGTCCAAATCTCTTCAATGGCTTCCCATATGAGTAATATTCAAAGTCCTATAAAGGTCTACAGGATCTACATGACCTCACTTGACTTTCTCTGACTTCACGTCTTACTCCACTTCTCACTCACTCTGAGCCAATTTCCATGTGTCCTTGAGTATTTAAGCAGTATGCCAAGCACATTCTTCTTCAAGGGTTTTTTCCCACTGTTCCTTCTCTCTAGGATGCCCTCCTCCAGGTTAGTCATAGGTCTTGCTTCCTCTGTTCTTTTAAGTGTCTACTCAGTGAGGTCTTCTCCAAGCACCTTATGCAAAATAGACCTTTCCATTCCTACCCAAGCACTATGACCTTCTGTGGCCTTTTATTAATCACCATTTGAAATGCCATATATTTGCTTATATTTTCTTTTTTAACTGCTCGACTCTCCTCTCCTTAAAGATGTAAGCTCTATGAGAACAAAGATTTTGTCTGTTTTGTTCAACAGTGCATCTTCAGGGCCAGGAACAGTAGATTGTCAACAGGGTTTTAGTGAATGAATGCATTGATATAGTTACAAACTTGAAAAAAATAAGTAAACTGTTATTGTTCTAGTTTTTAGATATGAGGCGTTTATATAGTAAAACAAATAAAGTACACACTCAGAAACACATCACTTGAGTTCGATTCCCAGCATGTAAACATTCTACTTGTAAATTTCCCACAATATCTGATTTTTCTGAGCCTCAGTTTTTCATACCCCCAATGAAGATAACAATACTCTAGCTTCAGCAAAGTAGCAGGATACAAAATCAATTTACAAAAATAAGTAGCCTTTCTATACACCAACAATGAACAAATTGAGAAAGAATATAGGAAAATAATTCCATTTACAATAGAAAATAAAATAAAAAAATACTTAGGAATAAACTTAACAAAGGATGTGAAAGAATTCTACAAGGAAAACTATGAACCACTGAAGAAAGAAATCAAAGAAGACTGCAGAAGATGGAAAGATTTCCCATGTTCATGGATTGGAGAATCAGTATTGTGAAAATGGCTATATTACCAAAAGTAATCTACGCATTCAATGCAATCTCCATCAAAATTCCAATGGCATTCATCACAGAAATTGAAAAATCATTACTGACATTCATTTGGAAGCAAAAAATGGACCTCGAATAGCCAAGGCAATACTGAGCAAAAAGAGCTAGGGTGGGGGTATCACAATACAAGACATCAAAGTATACTACAGAGTCATAGCAATAAAAACAGCAAGGTACTGGCACAAAAACAGATATGTAGAACAGAATAAAAGACCAAGATATGAATTCAAGCAGCTACACCCACCTGATTTTTGACAAATGTGCCAAAAACAAATGATGGGGTAAAGATGGCCTCTTCAACAAATGTTGTTGGGAAAACTAGATTTCTGCATGCAGAAAACTGAAATGAGACCCTGTACAAATATCAACTCAAACGGGATTAAGGACTTTAATACAAGACTTGAAACTTTGAAGCTAGTGTGGGAAATAGCAAGGAATACACTGGAATTAACAGGCATAGGCAATGACTTCCTAAGTAGAACTCAAATGATTCAGCAACTAAGACTGAATCATTGCATGAATATTATCTGATTACATCCTTATACATTTTCTTCCCAGAAATTTTGAATACATCATTGAAACAACTGTAATCCAAATGATCATCTGTACCAGGAGAATTTTTTGACAGTTTCTCAGGTCAATTAGAAGAGATAGTTGAAGGCCCATAATCCAATGGACTTGACCCTTCATGAAGCAATTGTCAGCCTCATTCACACTGACAGTTAAACAGAACATTTGAAGTTGTGTGATGGGAAGTAAGTTGACTTCTTTGTCAAAATTGTGAAAAATAAAAGTCTAATTGGAATTGTCACTAGGAATTCCTCCATGTATAACGAATACATCCTAATAAAAAATTTATAAAATAGAATTTTTCAACCAACTTGTAAAATGTCTACCATGGAATCTCAATTATTTATACTGTCATGTTAAGTTATAAGGATTTCAAGCACTGTCTGATGTCTTGATTTAGCCACTATCTGAAGTACTATGAATTTACTTATTTAAACTAACTTTCTAGTAGATCAACACTTTAAGGAAATCCACAAAAGTTTTTGTAACTTATTCAAGCTACATATAAGTGGAAATCAGAAATTATAGGAAAATTTCTACTTGGTTCCATGTTCTTTTTATTATCTGCTAGGATATCTTTTTTTTGAACGAAGGAGAAAAGCTTACTCTTTCTACAATAGCTGTATAATCAGTCTTTCAAATGTGAAGAACATTACTCCTAAATTCTAAATTCATTGGTAGAAGATAGTGAAAAATGAGGATTTTTATGACTAGTCTATAGTTCTCTCTATCTCTCAGGTTGTAGCAGCATTCTGTATGTAAATTAATGAGTTCACTGAAGTATACAAAGCTTTTCTTACAAACAATGAGTCCTGAAACAGATTTCCATTTCAAAGAACTCTGTGGAATCTAAAATATCAAACAAAAGGAGATTTTAGAGAGGATTAAGCAAGTGTTTTGTTCCTGCTTATTTCTCTGCCGGAAATCAGTGATGGTACCTCTCTCAAAAGTGCTCTAATTGACTCCTATCTATGAAGAATTCAGAGGTTGTAGATTTTTGCATTCATTCATTACCACTTGATTGAGCTCCTTACAAAATTATCAATTGATGGCATTTGCCTTTGAGGCCTTCTGCTTTGTCCAGACCCGGCCCTTTCCCTCATTTTATCTCTCTCAAACCCCTGATGCCGCTTCAGGCCTGCCTTCCTAAGATGCTTTCTCTTGAGGGCCTTCTTAAAGAGGTAAAGGGGTGGATCCATGAGCTGCAGGCTCAGGAAGAATGTCAGAAGCTAAAGAATACATCAGATGGAAAGCAGCCCGCTCTACAGATCCAAAATGCTTACCATCATACAACCATTGGAAAGAGAAACGTGAAGAAAAGTGCAATGCATTTCAGTGAATGAAGAGAAAAAAATGAAGAAAATTGTCTTATTCAGATGAAATTGTCCTATAGAAATCCTAGGATAAAATTAAATCAAGAAAGCAATCCCCTTTACATTAACTACCAAAAAAAAAAAAAACCCTTAGGAATAAATTTAATCAAAGAAGTGAAATACCTCTACAATGAAAACTCTAAGTCATTGATGTAATAAAGAGGGCATAAAAAATGGAAAGACTCCCCATGTCCTACTACCAAAAGTGACCTATAGATTCAACATAAGCTCTATCAAAATATCAATGACATTCTTCACGGAACTAGAAAAAAAATCATAAAATTCATATGGAACCACATGCACAAAATGCAACAATTGGATTTTCAAAGCAATCTGAAACAAAAAGGACAAAGCAGGAAGCATGGCACTACCTGACTTCAAAATATGTTCCCAAATTCTAGCAATCGTAACAGCATGTATTGGCATAAAAGAAGATGGAATAATGGGACACAATAGAGAGCCTAGAAGTAAACTCAGCATGGACAGACAACTGATCCTCCACAAAGGTCATAGGAACACACACTGGGCAAAGGGTAGTCTTCAATATATTGTGGTTGGAAGATGGAATTGGTACATGTAGAAGAACAAAACTATGCTCTATTTCTTATCATATACAAAAATTAATTCAAAATGGATTAAAGATGTGAACATAAGCCCTGAAACTGTGAAGTTACTAGAAAAAAGCATAGGAGAAATGCTTCAGAACATTGGAATAAAAAGCATTTTTTTGGTAAAACCCAGAGAATAGAAACCAAAAGCAAAAACAGACTAATGTGATTCCATAAAATTAGAAAGCTCTGCACAAAAATGGAAACATTTACCAAAGAGAAGAAATAACTTACAGAATGGGAGAAAATATTTGCAAATAACACACCTAAGATAAGGTTAAAATTATAATTTTTTATTTGACTCTAAAAGAAATACTATAAAGTACCAAAGTCACATTAATGAAGAACATCTTGTAGATTCAGAAGTCAATCAGAGCCTATTAAGTACGTCTTCTGTGCACTGAAAAGAACACCATATTCAAAATCAGGGGCTCTGTGTTCTCCTGTAACTAATTAAGCTTCCTTTGGCAAGTCACTATTTCTTTGGGCTCCAATGCCTTATGTATAATTTAATTCAGATTGTTATAATGTTTGTTCTCTAGGTTCTTTTAAATATCAAGATGCTATCCTTCCATGTTTTTACTATTTTTTTCCCTTTTCATAGACATTCTTCATTGTAAGTAGAAACTTTCACCTAAGAAATGACAAATAAAATATAATAACAAAAAATCATGGGCTTTTTATCACTTTCAAATTTTCCATTTAACAAATGGAAAATCATAAGTTTGTTGATTAACATGCACAGTAAGTGTCTATAATAAATGCAATAAGAGCCATAAAAAATGACTCATTCAGCTGCCTAAAGGGACAAGGTTATTCCTGGGGAATGGTAGAACCGCAATAAATAAAATGTATAACTTCACTTTTCATTCTCGTAATCACATTGATTATTAAGTGGCATTGAATGATTTACTTAATATTTCTAGAGACTTGGTTTCCCCGTTGTACAGCAGAGGTCGTTGTGATTTATAAATAGAATAATTATGTAAATGAAATAAGATAGTCAATAAACACTGTATAACATAGATAACTCTTGATTTTCTCAAAAGGCTGACATTATTTTCACTTTCAATTTAATTCTGTTTTATTACAGCTTGAAAAAAATACACTAAATTCGGAGAGATCAAAATGGCTTAAATAGCACAGACTGAAAGCCGGATGGTGACAGAGTATGAAAGGCAGCATATTCAGATTTTTTTCCCCTATTGGATGAACAAGCTCAAGGTAATCGCATTAAATGTTTCTATTCCTAAGCCCCACATTCCTACAGGTCAAAGTCATATCTTCTCACGCTTCATCAGCCAATTACTCCCCAATTTTAATCTCAGCTGATGACTTTTTTTCCCTTTTTACTAAAAAAATAAGGCAATCAGAAAACAGCTCCTCCAACTTTCCACCACCACACCTACCCAGCTTCCTGTTGGTGCCCATGTCCTCTCACCACTTCACCATGGCTGAGGATGAATGGTCACTGCACCACCTTACTGTACACTGCACCTTACTGTACACTGCACCCTTACTGTACACTGCACCCTTCAGCTCCCACAGCACTCCTCCTTCATCTCCTGTCTCTCTCCATAGTGGAGAATTTCCATAAGTCTGTAAACAAGTTCTAACCTCCTTCATCTTTAAACACATTATGGTCACTCTCTTGGGCTCCCATCCACTTCTAGCAACCTCAACATTTTTCAAAATGCTCTTAAAAATTAACAATAATCACATTCCCAGTCATGCTCCTCATTCTCTCTTTAAGCCACTTCATTTTGGGTGTTTGTCCTTACTTCTCCACTAAACTTCCTCATCAAGGTCACCAGTGATCTCGAGATTTTAAATTCAATGGCCATTTCTTAGCTGTACTGACTTCATTTTACTTCTCGGTCATGTTTTGTTTATTACAAACCATTTCTTTTTTTTTTAATACATTTTATTTTCTTGACTTTCAGCCCAGATTTGTCTCCTTCATTGCCTGCTCCTTTTCACTTTTTCTCTACTCATTTGTCCCCAAGTCCAAGATCTTTAACACTGGAGAGGTCCCCGGACTCATTCCTCTCACTTGTTGCCTGTTCTGTCTATACTTACTCCTTTCACACATTGCATGTCTTAACTATTGCTATGCTGCTGATACTAAGTTCATATGATCTAGAAATATTTCCCTGACATCACTTATCTTTTCATTGCCTTCATTTTGATGTCTAATAGCTGTCTCAAATTTAATATATGCAAAGACAAAACTCATGGTCTTATGCCCCAAACTCTTCCTCCAAGTGTCTCTCTCATCTCAGGTAAATGACAGCACTGTCAGTCTACCTACCTGAGCCAAAAACACGGAAGTCATTTTGGACATCTTTCTTTCACTCAAGCTCTATCCATAGTCTGACAGGAAATCCTACTGTCTCATCCCTCAGAATACATCCAGAATCTAAGCATTTATTTCCTCCACTGCTACCACTCTGAAAAAAATCCATATTTAGCTCTCACCTGAATTTCTTCAACAACCTCCTTACCTATCTGTGGTTTTATAGACTTCTCTGGCATGATTCTATTTTCCAAATACCAGCCAATCAGTCATTTAAAATGGATGCAATTCCATATCATTTCCCTAAAATCTAACTGTGAACAGAACTTGAATCCTTTGTCATGATCTACAATTTCCTGCATGCTCTGATGTCTGCTACTCTGGCTTCATCACTTACTCTTCTCCTTAGCCCTCCTTGGCTATGCTGACATTCTTGCTGAAGGCCGAATTAATAAGCCAGCATGCCACCACAGCAGGGCTCCATCCTCATGGCTATATCCCTCATCTCTTTCCATTCTTTCTCAAATGTTAACTCTTCAGCAAGACTTTCCTGTGTTCAGAAAGACCAATGGTTCCTACTCTGTTATAGATTTTACTCCCTTCACATATATACATCTAAACACTTCTTATTCCCCTCCCAGCTTGGTTTGTGCTATAGTATGTCTTATTGCCTGGCCAACAAAGACTTACTTATTTATAGTCAGGCACCATGAAATATTTCAATCAATAAGGGATTGCACATATGGCAGTGATCCCATAAAGTCATTACGAAGCTGAAAGTTCTTATCTCTAAGTGGTACTGTAGCCATCAGAGGCACAGTGGTGTCATTAGCACAATAGCTTGCTCATGTATTTGTGGTGATGCTGACATAAAGAAGTCTCCTGCACTGCCAGTCATATGAAAGTATAGCATGTCTAATTATATACAGTAGTAATATTTGATAATGGTAATAAGCATCCATGTTACTAGCCTGTGGGTATTACTATACAGTGAAGGCAAAGAAATACTTCTGGGTTATATGAATTTGGCAAGACTTGTACTTATAATCATTTTAGTATACTTCATCTACTTATTAAAAAAGAAGTTTACTGGCAAACCATATGCCATGTTACAGGTGCAGCAACCTTATACGTCTCGTGTTGTGGGAGCACACTCTGATATTTGCACCACAATGAAATCTCTCTGTGATGTACTTCTTGTGGCTATTTGTTTTCCATCTGTCTCCTGTACTAGAATGTAATGTAGAGATTTTTGTCTGATGTTAAGTGCTAAGTCTCCAATGTCCAGAGCAGTCCCTCATGTATGGTAGACTCTTAGCAAGTGTAAATTAACCATTTGTTTTAGGTTACTGTCCTTACACCTCATGTTTTATTTTCAAGAATTCGAGCATTCCAAGAGTTACTGAGACTCTAGAATCATCTGTCTTTCTGTAGATTTCCTAATGGCATGGATGGTTAAATATAAGAATACTTAAAGTATCAGGTCCAGCTACTGTTTGTGAAATATTTTATAATCATCAGCTAAAAAAAATAAAAACAAAAAACCTGGATTTCTCTTCAGCCATCTGATCATTTGGTGGGTTGGCCTACTCAGTTCTTGGTGACCCTGGACCTTTTCATTGGCCCACCCCTTTGAGTTCTCCTACATAGCTGTCTCCTTTTATCTTCCTACGGTTTCAGCTGAAACAACTCTTTCAAGGTTGACTGAACAGAACTCAGCATTTATTTGTTTTTCTTGTGGCTTAATCATTATTTTATGCCATCCTTCTCCTTCAATTTGACAGTATGATAAAATCACTCTCTGGGATGAGGGACTCCCCCCACTCTGTCCACCTGTCCTAAACTCACAAATGCTTTCATGTGTGGCTCCACATTCTTCATAATACTTCCGTTATCCTGTTACCCTTCTAAATTCCTAAAATTTTGCTCACTCTGCTCCAGTCTGTATGTTAATGTGTGAGAACCCTCGGGTGAATTTTGTGTCTTCTCTTTGCTTATTACCGTGGACTACTAGTAGTAAGTAAGGTTGGAGGTATTAGTAAGTTTGTTGGTCTAGATCTTAGCAAAGTAATATACCTGAATTGTATGTCCCTTACCTATGGCTGCTCCCAAACATTTTCAATGTCAACAAATATTACCAAACATTTTCATTTTGTCTTTGAAAATATGTGCAAGCTTTTTATAGACAGAAACTAGAGGTAACCTTCAAGAGTCCCATGTAGTTTCTAACAGCACTAAACCAAACATGTTGGGTTCAATAAGGAGTACTTCAAGAATTTGATCAATTTCTCAAAAGCCTCATGGCTATACTGTTTACAAAGTAGATTGTGAATATTATAGAGTTACTTTGACTGAAAAAAGTTTCCACTACAACTTTCATTTTTCTAGCAAAAATTTGGACTATCTTGGGTCTCTGTATAGTGACCCCAAGGCTGCTAAAGGACTCCAGAGTTACCTGTGACCACATGTTTTTCATAGACTCAGAGCAAGGTCATATTACTATATTTAGTAACTTGGATATCCATCATGTCTTTCTTCTGAAAATAGAAATGAATTTCACAGCATCTCTACAGTCTACCCATTCAAACTCTGTGGAATGCAAACATCTGCACCTTCCAGCCCACCTTGATTTCTGTGTGCCTGTCACAGCAGAACTCCATTGATCATGTGTTAGAGGCTGAGTATGGCCCTCAAAACTGTGCCAGAAACTCCCCACAACTAAGGTTGTCACTTTACAAGAGAAAGCATTTTGGCACTCAGAGATTCCATATATCGGAATGTACACATTTGATTCAGGTCGGAATTAACTCCCCCAGCTAATAAAGAGAAATTAAACAGATACTCTGAGAATTTCCTTGTCAAGCTCTTACTCACTCAGCTTTAACCATATGCATTAATTATTATTTAGTTGTTTTATAAGTGAATACCGAGACTCAAGAAAAAAATTCCAAGAAAACTGGTAAATGATGGAGCCTTGTGCAAGTCCAATCTCTTAGACAATTAGTTTATGAAGTTTTGACTATTCCATTCTGCCTCTCACTTCTGAGCATCACAGAAAAATTCTGCATCAAAGATTGTCTCAAAAAAGATTTTTTTAATTATTGTCCTGGGTGGGTCATATTCTGGCATTTACAGAAATTCTTATATCAAATATGTCATACTTGAGTTCACCCATTCCACCATTCTCCATCATCCTCTCCTCCCCTTGTTGCTGGAATAGTTTCAACAGATAGCATTTTTTCCATTTACATACATGTGTACACAGTATTTGCACCATATTCACCCTCCTACACCTTTCCCCACTTCCTCCCCCTCCCACTGGCACCAATCCCCCCAGACAGGACTTGTTCTGCCCTCCTGTTCTTTGATTAAAAGATAATTTTTATCTCTCAAGGTAACCAGCACCTGTCAAGGGTTCAAATTAAAGGATGCATCTCCTTCCAATGTCAAATCCAACAACAGACCATATAAAGATGAAGGAGCATTTGGAGTCTCTTTTTCATTGTTGGGGATGGATCTGCTCAAGTCAGTGGTTGTCCTCAGATAGAAATTCAAGAATTTTAACATTTTCCTTAATCAATGCTCCTTCCTTCAAGAATCATGCTTATCTCTAATTATTAAGGAGAAGTCACAAGAAAACATTTTACTCTCCATGCCTCTCTATCAAGTCAGGAAACAGGATTTGTGGTCTCTGTTCTCTTTAATTTCTGTTATTGTCTTTTAATTTTTGTTAGGGTTTAGGACCTGCCAGGATTTGCTTTTGCCATATTTCTTTCTGGGATTTCTTAGTTGATTCAATGGAGCCATACATACCTGCAGCAATTGTAAAGTTTTTATAGCAGGAAACAAAGCCTAGGTATCAATGGGATGATGGGGTTGACCCACAGGTGTGAACTCCAGTAGAATGTTATTACAAATTGCACTGAAATTCCTTTAAAACAACTGAGGTGAAGTCAAATCACATCTACAACTGACAGACTACTAGAGCTAGGTACTCCATGGGGATGTGTTTAACAATAGAATGGGATCAATGGGTTTGAGTGGTAAGAGAAGGCAGAACCATGAGATAAGGCTACGAAAATAGGTTAGAAAATGGATTGTGACAAAGTCAGGTTGCCAGAGTGAAAAGATAGTGATTTTTCCTGAAAGCAATAGCTACTTAAGATTTTAATCACAGAAATAATGTTGAAATTTTTTGGATAAGGATATCTGGAATGATGAATTGGAGTAGGGAAAGGAGAAAATAGTTTTGACTGTCCCAAAGCTTCTGACCAGGAAGAATAATTTGATTTTACATTGTTTTACTCACATTGGTATGTTTTATTTTTCTCCTTCAACTTCAGATGTTTTATTTCTTAGACATTTTCTTACTACAAAAAGGGCATCCCAACTGTATTTACTATAGGATAGTACCTGTAATGGTTTTTAACCTGTTTTAGAAGATTAGCTCTGTGATTTGAAAGACTGCTTCTTGATTTTTTATAATTTTAAGAAATAAAATGACCTACATAACTTTTCTAAATCTGGGGAAAAGATACTATGGTCATGGGCCACAATTACCTCTGTAACATAGGTTTTATTGGAACATAACCATATCCGTCATTTCTCACTCACAGGGTAATGGCATTAATCTGTTCATGACCCAAGAGTCAAACATCGCTCACTACATCCTCCCTCACCAAACTGCCACACTGAGGAATTAAAATTCCAACATGGTAACTTTGGGAGGATGCACTCAAACCATAGCCCTATTGGTAAAGTCCTTCTCCATTAACTTCTTAAAATGTTCCTCTATAATATGTTTGCTTAAACCTTATCGTCACTTTTCATCAAGATGAAAACTAAATCCAGAGGTCTCATCTGACTCACGAGGCCCTGCTTATCTGTCTCCTGTTCTTTTCCCGATTTCAGTGTCCATGACTAGTCATTCTTATCCTTACTTCTCTATTTCTAATACCTAACATATTGTTTGATACATAACTGCCATTATAGTTGCTGAATAACTGACAATTAAAAATGACCAGGTACAGCAGTGAGATTGAGGTTAGGTGACAGGGACTGCAGGTGTGCATTCTAACCCTCAGGTGGATGCTATATATGCTGTCTGGAACTTCCTCTGGAAAGGCAAGAGAATATTTTGACTGTCAAGCAAGAGAATAACCATAGAGGTTTCTACAAATCTTAATTCCAGGAAAGGAAAATTTATAAGGTATTTTATACCAATTATGGACAACAGAAAACTTATCAAAATATCTGCTCTTAGTTATTTCTAAGGACCATGATCCACCCAAACAAAAAATAACTAATGCCAAGCAGATGAAACTCCAAAGAAATAAATATGCATGAAATAGTTTGCTTCAGGTTATTACTTCTAAAACAAACTTTCTATAATTATGCAGTAATACTCATACTCACTGCTTTATTATATGGAAGACATTACTGAAGATAAGGAAGAAACATTTTTCCAAGGGTATTTTTCTATCTCAAAGTTTTTATTGTCACGAGGGGGTTTCTATATTGTATTTTACCTAAGAAGAGTTGAGATGAAAATTTATAACAAAAGAGATGAACAGATGGCATCTCTAATAGCACTGAAACAGTCCTGTGCACATGCACATGGGTGTGTGTGCTTGCACACGTATGCACAGGCACATGCAAACTGAAAGGGCAATGCCAAGGGAAGAGAGAGCAAGAGGCAAAGACAGAGCAATTTGTATGCCCATTATGTAACCTCATACCATAATATTTGTCTAAAAGGCAACTTTACCTTTTAAAATATATAACCTCATAGTACAATGTGTAGGTACTGCTTTACCTGGACACAAGAGTACCATTCTTTGCTGAAAGTGTGCGATTGTGTTACTTTATATGAGCAGCAGACTATGTCCACAAAAGATACTCAGAAAGACATTCACCAAGTAGGTCCTTGCATCTGAGATTAGAGCAAAGAGTAAAACAATCTCTATCACTAATGTTTACAATATTATCTTTCATTTGTTGAGTGCCTACTGTATCTCTTGCACAGAACTAAGAAACAATCACTATTAAATATCCCAAAGACTGCAAACTGTAACTATGTTTCACCCAGTGACTGTTGACTGTGTCCTCAACTGTATAATGGGGTAGCAGTGATGAAGATTTCACAGATGAACAAATCAAGTTCATTTTCCAGTTTCCTTTCAGCTTGTAACTGGCAACACAAGAATTTCTTCTCAAGTCCACCTCCTACAAATTTAATGTTTTTGACTCTGTCAAAGGTAAATAAACTGGGTTTTATTTTTAATCCCAAGTATTTCTCTCCTGCCAAGACTTACAATTCAAAACATTTCAAAATTTCATTGGAGTCGCAGTAAAACAAAAAAGTAACTGGAAATATATACTTCTGAAGAAACACAAGCCTCATCAGTATGAGAAATCAATGTGTCCTAGACAAGTCTTTTTCTAAAATTAGCTCCAAATCCATTAAGGTTGTTAGAAACTAAAGGTTTTTCTAACTCTAAAATGTTTTGTCCCTAATAAAGAAATCTGACCTCAACCACATTCTCTGGGAAAAAGCACTGTGTCTAAAAGAGTAAAATTACTGAGAGAGCATTTTAAGTCAACCTAATGAGTTTTTCCTCCTAATTTATATCAACTATTTTAGTTTCCTAATTCTGTGCAGCTTATTTTAATTTCCCAAATGAGAATAAAACAGAAACAAAAAACAATGTAGTCACATCTTTTGGAGTAAAAATAGTGGAGTTGCTTTTCCCATTTGTCTTCTCTGTGTCCATGAAAAGGCCTATACGCAGCTGTATTTTATCCTGAAGAAAGAATCAATTAACAAAAAAACTAGTGGATTTCTGGAATTTACTAAAAAAGACAATTTCAAAAACTTTACCATAACTACTTTAGTATACTTTTCTTGCTAATATTAATAATTTGGTCTTACCAAAGTACTCTGAGGAATGTAAAAAAAAATTTGAGTATGTTTGAAGATTTGGGACTTTCCAAGTAAAATTGCATATATTTTATGCCCTGGGTCATAGTAAGGCTTGGGATGTTAATTTATTACAACGGTATAGGTAGTGCCAGGAGTCCAGAGAAATTTACCTAACTCTGAAGGTGTGCATTCTATCTTTACATTTAAAGATAGAATAAGTACCAGGATCTTGTAGATATATCTAACTGCTCAAAGTTGGAGATGCAGATCCATCTTTTCTTCAGTGTGGTTATTTGCACTCTGAAAGATTCCAGTAAAAAGCCAGAATATTTTCCATCCTATTTCTAAGTAATGAAAATTCATTTTCATTTTTTGTATTGTTTTTCCTTTCTTTTGGGAGAAATAAAGAAAACAGCAAGGTCTTTCTCTGATACGTAAGCAGAGAAAATCCATTTTTCTCCAATCCTTGCCTAGAGAGTATCCAACCATTCAAATAAGAGATTTTTCCATCTGGCTTTCATTGTGTTGTCTCAGGGTAAGAACTGGAGCAAACAGTTCTTATTATAAAAATCCTAATGATGAATCTCACTCTCATCTAGGATACCTCTTATGCATGTTGAGGATAAAACTAATTGTGATAACTGTTAAAAGCCCAAAGTTTCACTTCTCTTCATCTTTTTCAAATTTGTTTTCTTCTTGCATCTTATGTATCATTGTAAGTTATCTTAAAAAATTTTCACTCTGCAGTGTAGGAGTAAGTATGTTGGTATACATAAATTGATAGATTGTATTAGAGATGGAAAGAAAGAGGGAGGGAGAGAGAGAGAGAGAGATGTGAAGCAGCGAACTTTGAGATTTTTATTTTCTAGTTCTTCACTGAGGATCATTACTTAGAGAGTTACACAATCAATAAAGCTAATTTAAATTTGTGAAGCTAAGTTAAATATTTTACAATAGTAACTGGAGATCTCATTAATTTTTAAGTGAAATGCATGCAAATGTTCCAAATCTTCATAAAATTATGAAGAGATACATTAACAAAGCAACTTCATAGCATAACAAAATAGTCTTACATGTTCTAATACTAACTCGTAGTTATAATGTTTCATATCAAGACCATTGAAACTTAAAAAATGTATGTATGACATGCACATAGCTTTATACATAATAAATATAGTCTTCATATTCTATGTGATCTTTGTGGCAACTTATGAATTGATAAAATAAAAATTATCTTTGTATCATAAGTTTTGAATAATGAAGTTTAGAAAGAAATGACTAGGCCAAGGCATGCAGCTAAAAATGTAAAATTACCATTTTAAAAAACCTGAAAAGTTACTGAATGGAAAACAGTAGCAATAATGAAATGCATAGTTCTCGCTTGAATGTGGATCTCCAAGAATTGGGAATAACTGCGTATCTATCATGAGGTCTCTGGACAGTGTTGTCCAGTAGTTTCTTCCTGCCTGCGTCTCTAAGCATGAGGAATGGATCACATGGAGTACTTTCTGTGAGTGGGGTAAACTCTCGTGTTTATGGGTTTATATAAAGGAAGCTGGGCACTTGTGGCTCATGCCTCTAGTCCTAGCAACTTGGGAGGCTGAGTGTTCAAACAAGCTGAGTGCTACTGTCACCTGGATTTCACTCTGAGGAAATTTCCAGGAGGGAAAACGCAAGCATGCCATGCTTGAGCATAGCTGAATTGAGGAAAGGAGCTTCAAGAATCTGGGATTTGCAGGTAAGGGTAGCAGAGAAAGTACTCTACAAATATGTGCATCAAGTTTATTTAATATTTTGTCAAATAACAATCTGTGCTTGTGTAAGGAAAAGCTTCATGATCAGGAAAAGGGCAATTTATGAAGAAAATATATTGACTGGGTAGTTCTAAGCCAAACAATTTAAAAAACTCCCAGAACTTGAAAATTTCAAAAGCTTCCTCAAAGCAAAGTGGAGAGACTTTGTTTATTGATTAGAATATTCTATGGAATATTGAATATTACAGAGATTCCAGAGGACTATATCTTAGTCGTAAGCTTAAGACTACTCTAAATTCACACTACAGTTATGGGTTAACCTGACATATTAGTAACCTAACTGACTATCAGAGGTAAGTTCAAGACTCTTGAAGTAAACTAAACAAAGCCCAACAGTGTAAATCCAAATTTCTTCCATCCAGTGAAATTTACTAGTCATGATACTAATGTCACTCATGACCAGAAGAAGACCTGCCAATAGGAACAGATCTACAAATCACAAAAACAGTGAGACCACTGTTTCAAATATGTCCAAGGACTTACAGGAAAATATGAATTTAATTATGGAATAAGTAATATAGAGAGGAAAAAAGAATTAATAGAATGAAAAATAAACAATATGAAATTTAAACAATTTTGCCTATGATTTATAGCGGATTACAAAATCCAAAAAAAGTAAGAAACCTAACAACATGCAAAAATGTTGAAAAAATGTATGTGTGTATACAGAATGTGAACAAAGAGATAGAAATAATTTTAATATACTAAACTGAAATTCTGGAGCTGGTAAATGCAACCACAATTTGAAAAGTCAAGAGGTAATCAAAAGAAGATTCAATCACACAAAGCAAAAATTCAACAAACTTGAAGACAGGTCATTTAAATTTACTAATTTCAGGAGAAAAATGAAGAAAATAATAAAAGCAAAAGCAAAAGGACTAACAATCAGAGCCAAAGGGATTTATGAGACACAATCAAGCACACCAATATATACATATGGCAATCCCAAAAGGGGAAGATATATAGAAAGTTGTCCAGAGCTTAAGTTGAAGACCTATTAGCCAAAAAAAATCACCCAAATCTGAGAAAAGTCATGGACATAAATTGCAAGTTTTGACAAACTCAAAATAGCCTAAAATAAAATAAATTCATATTTACACACAATATTTTGAAACTATTAAAAGACAGCAACAGAAAAGCAAATCATTACATACAATGGATTTCTAATAAGATTATCAGTGGGTTTATTAGCAAAAATGTTGTAGGTCAGAAGAAAAGAAGGAGGACAAATTTAAAGTACTGAAAGAGAAGCTAGGAATATTCTACCTTGAGCACTGCCTATGAAGCCAGTATCAAAACCAGATAAAGACATACAAAAAAGAGACCTGTAAGTCAATTGCTTTAATGAGCATAAAATTAAAGTCCTTAATAAAATACTTGAAAAGTGAATGCAACAACACATTAAAAATCATACATCATGATCAAATTAGCTTCATTTCAGGAATGCAAGGATGGTCCAACATATGCAAATTGATAAATATAACACAGCCCATAAACAGAAGCAAGGACATCTCAATAGATACAGAAAAAGCCTTTGACAAAATCCAACATCCTTCATAATAAAAATCTGAAGAAATGAGGAATAGAAGGAGTGTACCTCAACATAATAAAGGCAATAATAAATATGGCAAGTATAGCACACATTATACTGAGTGGGGAAAAGCTGAAAGCATATCCACTAAAATCAGGAATAAGACAAGGGTGTTCACTATTACCATTCTTATTCAATACAGTTTTTGAATTCTTAGCCAGAGCAATAAGGCAAGAGAAAGAAATAAATGGAAACAAATATGAAAAAAACTCAAATTATCCCTGTTTGCAGATGATATCATCCTATACTTAAAAGACCATAAACATACCCCTAGAAGACTATTAGATCAGACAAACACTTTCAGCAAAGTAGCAGGATACAAAATCAACATATAAAAATAAGTAGTTTTCTATACACTAACAATGAACTTACTGAAAAAGAAGTCAGGAAAGCAATCTCATTCACAACAGCCTCAAAAAAAAAAAAAAAAGAAAGAAAAAAGAAAAAAACCTAGGCATAAACTTAACCAAAGACATTAAAGACATTTGCAAGGAAAATTAAACCACTGAAGAAAGAAGTTGAAGACCCCAGGAGATGAAAGACCTTGAGTGTTCATGGATCATCAGAATAAATACTGTTGAAATATTTATTAGCTAAAGCAATATACAAATTCAATGCAATCGCCATTAAAATTCCAATGAGATTCTTCACAGAAATAGAAAAAACAATCATAAAAATCACATGGAAAGATAAATGAGTCCAAAGACACAAAGCAATCCTGAGCAAAAAGATCCATTATGGAAGTACAACAATACCTAATTTCAAACTACACTATAGAGCCATAGGAACAGAAACAGTATGGTACTGGTACAGACATGTAGACAAATGGAATAGAACAGAAGATTCAGAAATAAGTCCAAGCTATCTGATGATTGACAAAGGCTCCAAAAACATATATTGGAAAAGAGACAGCAAGGAAAACTGGTTATCCACAGGTAGAAGAACTAGATCCCTAAATCTCACCCTGTAGAAAAACAACTCAAAATGTACCAAAGACCTCAATGTTAGACCTGAAATTTTGAAACTACTAGAGGAAAACAGTGTATCACTTTATGATATAGGCAATGATTTTCTGAATAAAGTACCAACAGCTCAGGAAATAAGATAAATTGATAAATGGACTTGATAAATTTAAAAGCTTCTGCACAGCAATAGAAACAACCAACAGAGTGAAGTGACAGCATACAGGATGGGAGAAAATCTTAGCAGATATTCATCCAACAGGGGATTAATATCTAGAATTGATAAAGAACTAAAAATATTAAACATTGCAAAAGCAAGTAATTGAATCAGTAGATGGCCAATGGAACTGAACAGACACATTTCAAATGAAAAAGTACAAATAGCCAGTAAATATATGAAAAATGTTCAACATCTTTAGCCGTCAGGGAAATGAAAGTCAAAACTACATTTAGTTTCCACCTCATCCCAGTCAGAATGGCTATCGTCAAGAAAACAAATAATAAATGCTGATGAGGATATGGAGGAAAAGGAATTCTTATTCACTGGTGGTATGAATGCAAATTAGTCCAACCACTGTGGAAATCAGTATGGAGGTTCCTCCCAAAATTAATACAACTACCATATGATCAAGGTATATGACTCCTGGGTATTTACCTAAAAGAAATAAAGTCAGATTTCAATAGAGATACCTATACATACATGTTTATTGTGGCACTGTTCATAAAAGCCAAATTATGGAAGCAGTTTAGGTGCCCATCAATGGACAAATGGAAGTTTTACTCAGCCAATAAGAAAAGTGAAATTATGTCATTTTGTGAAAAATGTGTGAAACTGGAAATTATCGTGTTAATTGAAATAGGCCAGCCTCACAAAGACAAGTATTGCATGTTTTCTCTCATTTGTGGAAGTTAAGAGGAAAAAAGTAAAAATACAAGGTCATGGAAGTAAAAGCGGGGCTTCTAGGGAGGTTGAAGGGGAAGGGAAAAGGAAGAAGGAGGAAGGAAAATAAGAAAGAGAAATAGTGGAGTTGAATATGATCAAAGTACATTATATGCATACATGACAGTGTTGTAATGAAACTCCTTGCTGCATACAATTTTATAAATGCTGATAAAAACAAATAAGAATTATTATAATTTTAATTTATTACTCCAGTTTTATTTATTTATAAGAATTAAAAGAGATGCATAAAATAATTATTGGCTTTCTGGTACTGGGTGCACTATATGTAAAGATATAATTTGTGACAGATATCCATTCATACAGTGGGGGAGGACAGAAATGTTAAGGTGTATCAGCTTAAATTGGAATATTGGAATTTTTAATATTATATGTAATCCTTATGGTAACCACAAAGAAAACAGCTATCACATATACATATAAGGAAATAAAAAGGGGATCAAAATGTTTCACTGCAAAATATCAACTTAGGGCTGGAGGGATGGCTCAAGTGGTAGAGCATTTTCATAGCAGGCACAAAGGCCTAGTTCAAACTCTAGTACTGCCAAAACTAAACCTAACAGAAAGGAAGGCTGTAAGAGAAGAAATTAAAAATGGCAGTAAAAGTCTATTTCTTTCAGTCATTACTTTAAACATAGATGGAATAAACTTCTCAATTAGTAGACAAAGATTGATAAATGAATAAATAAGTAAATGAAACAAAATCAAAACCAGGAACCAGCTATATGCTCTCTATAGGGAACATACTTTCTCTAAGAACCAGTTTGAAAGTGAAAGAATTAAAAAGATATTTCATGCAAATAGTAACCAAAAGAGAACTGAAGTGGCTACATTAATAACAACAAAATAGACTCCAGTTCAAAATTCTTGCAAGAGACAAAGGCAGGTAATAAATCATGATAAATGTGTTGATTCAACAAGAGAATAAAATAATTATAAAAATTTACACTCTAGAGTCACTAAATAGGTAGAATATTAATAGAATTCGAAGGAGAAGCTTGATGATAACAGTCAGAGATTTCAATACCCCATTTTCAAAGTGTATAGAGCAACCAGGAAACAGGACTTGGACATCACTATAGTTCAATCGGATCTAATAGGCAAAAACTCCATCCAAGTGCAATGGAGAACACGGTATTGTAAAGTGCAATGAGTCATTCTTTAATATAGAACACATATTAAACCATGAAACAAATCTTACTAAGCTTCAACTGTTGACATTATACTAAGTATCTTTTCAGACCACAATATAATGAAAAAGAAAACATACAATTATGAAAATCCACAATTATGTGGAAATTAAACAACACACACTTAAACAAACAATGCTCAAATTAAAAAATCACAAAGGGAATCAGAAGATATGTTGAGCTAAATGAAAAGGAAAACACAACATACCAACACTTAAGGGACACAAGAAAAGCAATTTGCTATGAGGGAAAATTTCTAGTTATAAACACCAGCTGTCCGAAGAAAGGGGATTGTGGAGCCTTGGTCTCCTCCTCTTTTTCACATAAAGTGAGTGGTTTTGCTCTCCTACATATTCTGGCCTTGATGTATCATCACAGGCCCCAAAATAATGAGGCCAGTTAATCAAAGACCTTAAAAATGTGAGCCAAAATAAACATTCCTCTTTATCAGTTCATTGCTTCGGGCATTCGTTACAGTAATGGAAAGCTGTGCAATTAATTATCCAGTAAGAATAACTGAAGCAATAGCTGAATCTCTTCAACATTATGCTGAGTGAAAGATGGCTGGATACAAAGCCTACATATGTAAGATTCCCTTTGCTTGAAACTAGAAAAGATAAATTTAATTTATCTTGATAGAAAGCAAATCAGTAATTGGGACCAGGGATGAGATTGAGGCTAACTGGGAAGAGACAAAGGAACAGATAATGTTCCATGGGTTGATTGTAAGAGTGCATACATTTGATCAAAATTCATTAAACTATGCACTTAAAGTAAGTGCATCTTACTGTGTGTTAATTATAACTCAATAAAGTTCTGTTTCAATATATATATGTACATAATGTAGAAAGGAAATAAGGCGAGAATGCTATCTTTGAGCCCAAAGGTTGGGTAGATATCTGCAAATATCTGTCCATCTAGTGGTCTGATCACTTCATTCTTAGGAAAAAATCAAGGAAGGAGAAATAGATAGGTCTTGGGCTGTTTACAGTGTTTCAACACAAAATGCAACCTTAATTAAAAATAGATTTTAATAGGAAAAAATTAACTTATCTTCTCCTAAAAGTTTGCATTTTCTAGCAGTAGTTTTGCTTTTTCCCTAGGAAAAGTCTGTCTTTCACTGGAGGGTAAGTTCTTTATTTCTAACAGCAGGTGTCACAATTGTCTAAGGAAAGGAAAGTGTGTTGTATGCTTTCATAATGCATAAGAGAAATGTGCTAATCACTTCAAAGTATGGTTTCTAACATGTTAGAATTGCCATGGTAATGAGTGCATCTCTCTTCTCCAGGTGGCATGCTGGTTAGCTACTGACATTCATTTAATCATAGTTCTTGAAGGAAAAAAAAGAGACAGCACTTGTGTCATAAAGTGTGCATCTCTGTTGTTAGAAAGTATACATGCACATATATTGCAAGCAGTGTCCCAACTTGATGTTAAAATGTGAGTGACTGTTCAAGGAAATATTGTCACTGACCATCTATTGTTTGAAGGGTACTTGATAAACCCCCTGCCCCCTGCCACTGATCCCAGGTTTGCTAACACCTGTGTGTCCATTTCCTTTTTCCTTGCACAAAGCTAACTCTGGGTGGTGCTGAAATACCACGTGTTCGATGCTGCGTGACAACAGTGGGGAATCTGTGGGACATCCGGGCCTGGACTGGAGGAGGAAGGAGTTGGCGTTATACTGTTTGCTGATGGACACAGGTGGTACTCATCCTTTCAGCTTGCACTTTGGGGATGGTTAGAAGGGAAAAAAGACATTCTCTATGCTCGGTGCCTGGTGCACTGGTCCTGCCCATAGTGGGAACTAAATCAATGCAGGGAAAATAAACCAGCTAACAATCTCTGAATGACATCATGAAATAAACCATGAGCCCCTCAGCAGAAGAGTTTATCTTTGTGCGCCTTTGCTGTGAAATACTGTCTGAATTTTTCATTTTTTAAAAAAAGGCAAATTAGTACTCATGTTTGCATAGAATTTATCTCTACACTCAATCCTAAGCCTCAGAAAAGATTATCAAGCCCTTTCTGGTAGATGTTCTTTTTCAGGAAAGGAGCTCTATAACTACTGTATCCAAAAAGATATCCTTAAGGTAGCTGAGCTGTGTCCAGACACAACACATCTTATTCCTACTCATTATTTCTTCTGTGCTTCTATTTATCCTATGAGGTGAAGAAATATCACCCTAAACAAACAAATAAGTAATAATAAAATAAAGCAAAAATTATTAATCCTTCAAATTATCAATTACCGATGCGTACAGGATTAGCCCTTCCCAGGTAAAACCTGGAAGATCCATCTCTAAATTGAAACAATGGAATGAAATTGTTTCCTGAGCAAAATGTAGATATGTCTCTGACTTGGAAACTGGTGAAGAGAGAATGATGTTCTGGTCCCTCTGATGCTGGCTGGAAGAGGTCATGTGTGGGTCCCAAAGGCCATCCCAAGCGGAACCAGCGAAGAGCAAAGCACTAGGGTGTGAGTGGGACTTATATGCCAGGTTCACACTGAATAAGAGCCAGTGGTACCTGAATCGGCTGCACAAGCTGTTGTAGGGATAGTCATCGGTGACCAAATATCGTGGCATATCAATGGAATGTAAACAGCTAGTAGAACTAATGAGTCAGCTTAACAAGGTCACAGGGCAGTTACACAAATCAATAGAACAGAATAGAGAGGCTAGATATTGATTTTCACACATATGTTCATTGATTTTTTTTTGTTTTGGCAAATGTATTGAGGTAATTCCTTAGCAACAGGGTGATATTTTTGACAAATGCTGCTAGGATAACTAGCTATATTTATGGAAAAAATGAATGTAGGATTTTTCCCAACATCGTACACAAACATTTATTTGAAATACATCATAAACATATGTATAAAAAACTAGAATATAAGTTAATAAACCTTAATAAGAAAGGCATGACAAGGATGTGTTAGTTCAGAGCAAATAAGCAGCATAAAAAGGGGCAAATGATAAATCAGAACTTGTCAAAAATTAAAACATTTTCACCTTGAAAATGTAACATGAAGAAAATGAAAAAAGCAAGCGGCAGCCTGGGAGAAAATATTTATATACATGAATCTAATTTATCGGAAATATTTGTGAAATATCTGTGAGACAAGGGTCTTGTGTCTATAATCTAGTATACATGGCAGTAGGTGGTTAGGTAGCTAGTAGTCAGAATCTGTAGGTGAGAAATGAGACAAGACTCCAGTTCCAAATGAAACTGTGGAGGAAAGGCAATGCAAAAAGCCATCCTTCTTTTGGCTTGAGAGAGTGGCTAAAGAGAATGTATAGACTGTAGTAAGGTAGCTTCCCCTTGAGTGAAAGGGGAAGGAATAATTTGAATGCACTTGAAGATAGGAGAAACCATGATCGGATTAATCTTAATTCTCAAGAAGAACAGGCAATGGTGCCATCTTGCCAGTCTTGCCTATGGAGAGCCCATGAATGAAGTCTACCTCACAGGGATGACCAAACTTCAATTTGGCTGGCTGGCCTGAAGGAACCTCCAGGACCTGTTAGTCTAGAAGGAGGTCTGGTTCCATTCGTGATCTGTCTCCAAAATCTTTAACCCAGACCAATGATATTCCAATCCACTTTTCTTCTTTTTGTATCCTTGAACTTTGGCTTTCATTTTGTACTCCTGACTAAGAACCAAGTTCCTGTTGTTTTGTGTATCTTTTGGACAGGGCTCACTCACTTTCCTTCTGCTGATCCACTTTGCTGATTTCTGGGATAGGTATAGATTCTCTCTTATAAACATCTTTAAACAATGAAGAAAATAAACTTCTTCCTTTGGTTTCCCTTAGAAAACGGAAAAAAAAGGCTATTCCAGGAAAAATATCATTACTATATACCCAGTAACAACAAGAAATAAGTAATATTATACAACTTGAACACTTCCCCTGTGTAGTTTCTCCACTCTGTGGTTTTGTGGTCATCTGTTGAAGTTGTGGGTGACTATTAGAGATGATTCAGTGGCAATCAGCTTTGTGTGTATGTGAGAGAGAGAGAGAGAGAAAGAAAGAGAGAGAGTGTGTGTGTGTGTCTGTGTATGCATGTGTGTACAGTGCCTGAGGACACTGTTCCCAGAGCATGCCTCCTTCTCCTTCCTCATTCTTGCTTCCAAGACTCTTCTTAGGTGGAAAAGTAGCCAAATCTGAAATGAATAAAGAAGGACTTCACAAACTCCAAATCTCAAAATCAGTTTCAAATAAAAAATAGAACCAAGACATTGGGTATTTGGGTCGAAGACAGGGGTCGATTACCCATTTAACAGTTAACAAGAAAGGAATTGGTTGTTTTGTGTTGAGTGCATAAAGTTTGACCAAGGATGCAGTTTTCGGCCCAAGAGGATTAGTTTTTATCAAGGCAACAATATTTTCTTCAGGGAATTCAGATATGGTCCTGGGACAGGACCTGAGTCAGCTCTCTATGAAACTGGGCTTCTCTCTGGCACTAGCCCATACTTGAACGCAGGTTGGTAAGCTTGGCAAGGTCTGTATGAAGTCACTCTGAGAGTGCTATCTATAGTGAGGGTTTACATGGAGGAGGTAGGTGTGAGCTCTGCTGCTATAAATACTATGGCCACAGGAGGGAGCACAAAGACCTGGATTTCGTTTACAAAGGACTGAATCAGTTTAGTGTCCATACATCCTGGTCCTGCCCAAGCCCCTCCAGATTTCAGAAGAGTCTTCTACTTTGCTCAATAACAGTATACAAGTCACTGGTCTTCTGGTACAGGAAAAAAATAGAATAAAGGACGTTTAAAGACAGGGAAATGCAAGAAGTCCTTGGTCTAGAATACTCTCCAGCTTAGCCAGACTAGCATAGAGAAACCCTCCCTGCCTGCTCAAAGGGCACAGAACCTGCTTTGTGTTCACTGTCATTGACTACCTTGACTCTAGTCAAAAGCATTCTTGGGAAATAGTTACTTGCTGGGAAGTAAGCAACTTTCCTACACGTTTATGGTGGGGGGAGCCTTGCAGATGGTTTATATATGTTTAGGATGAAGGGAATCAAAAATTGTGGAAGAAAGATTATCAAAAATAAAATGGAATCCCTGCTTGAAATAAAAAGGAGACGAAAGGGGACCAGGCACTATATACAAGACTTATCAGTCCTTTGGGCCAGTTTGTCCTAAAAGCAGAGAGCTAGACTTGGAAAATGGCTGAGGCTGAGGCAGGAAGACTGCCCAAGCTACATATGGAGGTCCTGTCTTAAAGAGAGAGAGAGAGAGAGAGAGACAAAGAGAGAGAGAGAGAGACAGAGACAGAGAGACAGAGACAAAGAGAGAAGAAAGATGACTCTAGGCTTCAATTTTATGATACTATTTACTCATTTATTTTTACTAAGCATACAATCATGCCTTTTTCCCTTTTTTCAGGAAAAGGGCTTTTATTTAGCTTTACTTTTATTGCTCATTAAGATGTGTTTCTAAGAGGGAAGCAATAGCAGTCTCAGGGCTTGGCCTGGTGAATCCCCAGGAAGAACGTGAATGAACACTGTCCACAAAGTGTCATTTAAGATGACAATCATGAGCACTTTTCAGAATGCAGTCATGTCTTGCTTAGCCATGGAGATTTGTCATACAATCCACTCACAACTAAGACAGCCCAAAGGTCATGAGGCAATATAATTTTATGGGGCCACTGTCTCATATGTGACCCATCTTTGATGCCAATGTCATTCATTGTATGAAAAAAGACTATATTTGAAGAGTTATGCATTTTTCTTCTAGCTGCTTAGTTCAAGTGCAATTCATTAATATATTTTTTTTGCCTTTCCCTCTGGACTTCTTTCCATCTGTGAACTTGATTACCTATTCCTTTTCCCTGATTTCCCACTGCTTTCTTATATTCCATGGACATTATTATTACCTCATTATACCAAAGGATACTGCCTGTCTTTTTTTTTTTTTTTTTTTTTGCCTCTAACATGGGTGGAGGGCCTCTTCTTCCTAAAGGTTCATCTTTTCTTTCTTCTCATCTTATGCCTATGACGATAACAAAATCCAGATTAAAGTAATTCCAGATTAAGAAATTCTGCCTAAATTGCTGTCAGTAAGGATGAAAACAGCTGACAAGTTGCAGGTAAGTCTTTAATATTTGATGTTTTTATATTAAATGGTCAAAATGAAGAGTAATTTTCCAGTCACCTGGAACAGGATGGTATTCACATGGAAAGAATATTTTTTGCCAAGCATAGTGGGTTGTCTGTAATTCTACATACTTGGAAGACAGCGATTGGGAGGATCAGTCCAGGCAAAAAGCTTGCAAGACTCCATCTCAACCAATGGCTGGATGAGGTGACACACCTGCTGTTATCCCAGCTATGCAGGAAGCATGAACAGAAGGATTGCTGACCAGGCTGGCCTGGGTAGAAAGCTAGACCCTATCTGAAAAATAAGCACAAAAAGTACTGGTGGAGTGGCTCAAGTGGTAAAGCTCTCGCCTAATATGCACACACATAAGTAAATGTAAAAAACATAATAAATAAATAAGTAATTAAAATCATTATAAAAATAATAATTTTTTCATTCATTCACGGCTCAAGAGTTCTCAGTTGGGACTGCCTGGAATAAAAGGCAGATGAAGAACAGAAAAACGACAAAAGTTTAGCAAAATGTATGCTTCCTGTGCACATGGGAGAATGCCAGAGAAATAAGCAGATCTTTAGAGAAGACTTCAGAGACTGGGAAAGCAGGCTTTCCCGTGTAGTTCCCTCCTTTCCCTTCTTGTTGGCATGTCCCAAATAGCTGCCTCACAGAGTGTTTCCTCCATCCAGGTCTCTGGTAGTCCTTCCTTTGTTTTTGTGAGGGGGAAGAGAAAAACTGGAAGAAATAAGGACATGCAAATTAGCCAGATGTGGTGGTGCACACCTGTAATCACAGCACTCAGGAGGTGGAGGCAGGAGGATCATGAGTTCCAGGGCATATTGAGCCCTGTCTCAAAAACCAGGTGTCTTAAAAAAACAGGGCAGTGAGCAACTTAAAGCAAAAGAGCAGCTGGGGAGGTTTATGGAAAAGGTATTAGGACAGGGAGAAATTGCTGAAGAGAGCACAGAAGGGTAAAGAGGATAAGTGCTAAAGTCAATAAAGAGGGGGCGTTCTCTGATGAAATCAACAGGAAAGCCATCAAGCAGGAAATGAACAGGATAACACAGGTGGAATTTACATTAAAATGAAGAAAAATGCATCATGTCAGAGGTAGCACTAAAGAAAGAACAGAAGTCTCAGGGATCAGAAATACTGGTTTGGGCAGAGATGGCCTGAGATGCCAACAAAGGAAGATGCTGGAACTGGAAGGTGCTTTGGTGCAGCTCCACAGGAAGAATGGTCCTTAGGTGAGAAAAGGAGGGAGAAGAGTCAGTGTGGGGATATGATAGTTCAGCATGAGATTGAGTAAAGAAGAGCTGAAGAAAGTGAGAGCCCTGCTGAATGGAGCTGATGCCTCAGTAGTGCAGGTGAACAGCATTTTGCACCTATCTGAGAAACGGAAGGTGATGTCGTCTACATCAGGTGTGACTAACAATTTGGAGCCCACCTGGAAATAGTAAGTACAATAGGAGATGCAAATGGAATGGTGAATTATGGAACATAGATGGGTGATAAAGTTAAGAGACTTGAGTTGATCACCAATGGCCAATGGTGTAATCAATTTTACCTACTAGTAAAACCTCATATAAAATCAAAAGGACAGAGTTTGTGGAACTTCTGAATTACTGAACATGCAGAGATTCCTGTAGGGTGGCATGGTTGGAGAGGGTATGGAAGATCCACACCCCTTCTTTTCATTTAGCTGTCCTTCTGTATCATTTTAAATTTCCTTTATCATAAATCATTAAATACAAGTGTTTAATTTCTGTGAGCCTTTCTAGCAAATTAATTCAACCCAAGGAGGAGGTTATGGAAACTTCATGTATAGCTGGTTGATCAGAAGTATAGGTCACAGCCTAGGCCTCCTACCATACTCTCGTGTCTATAGATGATGGTAACGTGCAAACCTAAATTCTTCTCGGGTTCTCTCCTCTTAGACCTCTCTCCTCTTCCTCCTCCTGTCCTTCCTTCTTCTTTCCCTCTCTCCTTTACTTCTATTTTTCCTCTCATCATGCAGGAATAACCCTCCAAAAGATAATTACAGCAAGATAATATCATACATAAATATAGAATTTGAGTTTTTGGCCTGGCTTACTCACTACATATTTGGTTTCCACATTTTCCTCCTTAGGAGTATATATTAGTTCATTTTCAAGAGGCTTTAACATTTGCAAAATGTTAAAACAATTGCAAATGTGAAATTTGTCCATGTGAACACTGTTCTTACTGTACTTTGCTCTCCCTGTTAAATGTGGGCTCTCCATTCAGCTGATCCCTGTTTATTTAGAGTGAAATATAGATTTAGTCAACAGGAAAATGTACCAAACAATCTGCTCTACTTTTTTTGTGAGAATTCTTCCCCACTTTCAGTGATACTCAATAGTCATGTTACTTATTTTTTTCCCCCATATACTACTTTAGAGTTTGAAATACTTAGAAACATCTGAAGCACTTATAGCCTGGACCTGTTGCCCAAGGATATGCTTTCTTCTATTACCCTGGGCTATTTCATCACACACGACTGCTATCTTCCAATAAAACTCTATAGGAGAAAAAATATTCTTTCAATGTTTTGCGTATTTATTACTCAGTAATGTGCTAGGTAGGTGCTTATCTATAGAATACAAATATTAGTTTTTAGAGTTGAAACTAATTGGATGAATGTTTTTCAATTACTAAAGAAGTATAAATTTATCCTTGTAGGAACACAATTTCTTTCTAATTAATTATATTTTCAATTTCATACATATTATTATAAAGTTAAATACTTTTCACTTTAGCGATAAACTCCTGTGTACTGAAATCTAGTTAAGGAGCACTGTCTGTAGACAGCAAATTACTGACACAATCCATGGATATTTGTACTTTGAGCTCATGTGTACTTTTCAGTACCACAGTGGGTTCTTGTAGGACTTGACACATTGTAAGCATGAATAAACAAAATATCTTCTAAATGTTTTGGTATATGAAGTCCACCCGTCTCCAGAGATAATCCCATTAAGTGGATGATAAAATAGCAAACATCCTGGCTTTAGGACTTGGGACGTGAGTCTGAGTTTGATGTTGCTATAAGTTTTTCATGGAACTTTAGATAAATTACTTAACATCTTTAACCAGAGATTCATCCCCTATAAAACAAAATAATATTTTTCATGCCTTACTCCTTGCTTTAAGTATCAAACTAGTATCATCATGCTGGATAAAAGATGTAAAACTACTTTGAAAAATGTATGCATTGAACCGATGTATGGTGGTGTTTTGTTTTTGCTTTGATTGGAAGCAGAATTGTGCCTCTGAAAAGTAATTGGTAGATCTTAAAAATACTTCACATATAGCTATTAGGTTGTATGCATACTGCCAGACATCAAAAGTAAACCATCCAGATGTTTGGTACACCAAGATGTGAATCATCTGAATGTTTCCAAAAATAGTATTTTAATCTTTATCTTAGCAATGATTTTTTCTGGGTAATTTTATGACCTCTTATATTTTCAGTGAAAAACATTTCCTTTAAGTTGGTTCTCTGGTGATATGTCAACTATGCACAGGCTTAAACAATTGTCCAGCTTGGTAAATCAGTTTTCTGGAAAAGCAGATCTTTCAGGACAAATGGGGAATCATTTCAAGGTTGAAATCTGTATAACCAGACATTTAATTCAGCCAGTGCTTGGCTTCAGACTTGGACTTTAAAATCACTTGGTTAGCCAGGTGTTGTGGCTCATACCTATAATCCTAGCTACTCAGGAGGCTGAGATTGGGAGGATCATGGTTCAAGGCCAGCCCAGGCAAAAAGTTTAAGAGATTACATCTCAAACAGTAGCTGTGTGTGGTGGTACGAGCCTGTAATTCCAGCTATGAGGAGAAGCATAAATAAGAGGACCGTGGTCTAGGGCTGGCCTGGGTATTAAGAGAGGCCCTGCCTCAAAAGTAACCAAAGCAAAAAAGTCTGGGGTGTGACTTAAGTGATAAAGCACCTGCCTAGCAAACTTGAAGCTGTGAGTTCAACCCCTAGTACCACCAAAACAGGCAAACAAACAAACACCTGGAGTTAAATGTTACCTTTCCTCCAGAATGTCCACCAGCTTTCAGGGTTCGGATGTAATGAGGTAGAATTGGAAATGGGTTTCCCCATGACCTCCCCTGCCCCAGTCACCATATATCTATATACTGAGTCAAATGATTGAGGCAGAATATTTTTCATGACAGACAGGATCTTGACCCTTACAAAGAAGCCTGAAAATACTCACTTTTGAAAATGACCACACAGAAAAGCCTCAAAAAGTTGCATTTTTATTGGCAGTATGGTTTATCAAATCAATCAATCAATGAAGCCTTCTTTTCTGGCTCATTTAAAATCTAAGCAATGTAAATTCTCAAAATAAACTTTACAAGTGATAGTGAAAGAAATGTGTAAATGATTAGACCTGATAAAATGAAAATGTTTATATTTAATGAATCTTCACATGAAATAGAAAAACAGCAACATTTCCAAGGGCAAAAGGCAAGACAAACACTGAGGATCAACAGGAGATCTTAGGATGAGCTGTTTTCTGCTATAGCTGTCACTCATCGGGTGGTGATAACTGAAGCTTATTTTTTCACAGGCTATACTAGTAAAAAGAAACTAGGCTTAAAGTATGACTCTCTTGTACTGTAACAATTCTGAGTTGACTAAATAATTCAGTGGTGTATTTTGAGGTACCTTCTCCAAAGGCTAATTTTGTTCTCTGAACAGCAGAGTTAAACCACAGCTTTAAGGTTCTTAGAAATATATTGAAGATTAGGCCTAAATATGTAGAAAAATCCCCTAAGTACATATATTTACCCCTGTTTTTTGGATTGGTAAAAACTATAGAAAGTAGAGCTGCACATGGTGGTACATGCTTATAATCCCATCTACTTGGGAGTCAGAGGTAGGAAATCATGGTCGGAGGCTAACCTAGGCAAAAAATCAAAAAGGGTTGTGGGCCTAGCTCAAGTGCTAGAGTGCTTGCTTAGCAAACATGAGGTGCTGAGTTCTATCACCAGTACAAGCATGGAAGGGAAGGAAGCAAAAAAAGGAAGGAAGGAATAGAAGAAAATAGGAAGGAAAGAAGGAAAACAGAGTGACAAGTAAATAGCAAACACAGTCATCTCTTGGTATCTGCTTGGGATTGTTTCCAGGATCTTCATGGATAATAGAATCTGAGGATGCTCGAGTCCTTTGTGTAAAATGGCATAGTGTTTGCATAGAGCCTATACACATTCTCCTATATATTTTAAATCATTCTAGATTATTTATAATGCCTAATATAATAGAAATGTTATATATGCATAGAATAACAAGAATAAATGTCTATAAGTTTAGTACCAATGCAATTATTGTTTTCCAAATATTTTTGATAAGTGTTTGAATCCATGGATGCAGAACCCAGGGTACAGGTGTTATATGTATGTCTAGTACAATGGTAAAAATATACAAGATTTCTGGCATGGTTAGAGTTCTTGATTCTTGTCCTGGCAAATTAGGTTCTCAAAGAAGTAGACTCTTTGATTTATTTTCTGAGTAAAAGAAAAGAACATAGAAATCATGGCTATTATAAATTATAAAATATTACATAACAATGAAAATGAAATTTAATAGAATTTAAATAGTGCTATCAATCTTACTGAGAGACCTTATCACTAGCTTCATTTCTGGTGAGAAAACAACTAGTTTCACAACTAGCTTTTGATAGATTTAAGACTAGAATTTAAGTGTCCTGAGCTGAAGTTCAGTTTTCTTTCCATGAGACTAAACTGCTTATCTCACACAGTAAGGGGCACGTCTGCCCATCCTGCCATGTGTCCGGGCTGGGCACAGCTCCCGGAATTCTCTGCAGAGTAGACTCACATTGCGTCTCACATTGTCCACGTGAAAAGAAGCTTAGTAAATAAATGAGGGAAGGTCCTTGTCTTTTGATCATTCTGTCATTTCCTGAGAAAATGGCATTTGAGTCAGCTCTTTTCTTTATACTCTCTCTGTAGTTTTATCCAAGAAAGATTTGGAAGAGAGGGTAAGGAATAACTATTTCCTTGTAATGAATGTATCCTGACTCTTTCTCATCGTTAAGATTTGTGTCGTCGCCGTTGGCATTTTTATACTCAGGGACTATTTTTCACTTGAAACAAATACCAAATTCCAAACAATCGGGTCCTCTAGCCCAAATCACATAAAAACTGTAAAAGACTCAAAACTAACACCTGGATTGTGGCCCACTGAGGCACTTCAACAGCAATAAGATTACCAAATTTTACAGCATGTCCTTAAACGCCACTCATTTTCTGACCACCTTGTGAATTATAGCTTTCAGCTCTGAACCAAGAATAAAATGTGCTCATCGATTAAGTTTTTTAAAAACACATGCTTTTCTTCTTCTTGTCCTTGCTTATATTAAACTCATCACCACCTAGCAGAAAATTACACAATTTTCAGTGCCGATTTCATCAGCCCTAATCTCCCAGGTGTCAGAGAAGCCCTTTTTCTCACTAGTGTATACCTACACTTCTTTAAGTATTTTTGTTTATAATGCTTGCTTTTTTCCCCTCTCCAAAACTGAATCATTTTTGAAATGTAAAACAACTTGTGTTTTAGTCTATTAGTGAACCCAGTGGGATATCTTTATGAAATCTGAAGGAGAAGTGAGAAGATATTTTGAGACAAAGAGCGGTCTCACGTGATCAGTTGGGAGCCTCTCCTCCACATCCAGGTCCTGGTTTCAGTTTACAGGTCAGGGGCTCACAGCAGGGACTGGTGCAATCCTGCAAAGCACACACACAGCAGGGAGATTATTTCGATACTTTCTTCCTGTAGGAGCCACAAACTTTGACAAAGAGCTGAAATTTAACTTTATAAACTAAATTACTCTGTTACACCAATTCCAGTGAAACTGATCAGGGAAAGGCAATAATAGAAAAATGTTATGAACAATGGGACTTCTTCAAAGACCAAAAATAGAATTATCTAAGAATTTTCCTTCATAAATTTGGTATAGGAGTTATTATATCTCAATTAATTGAAAACTTCAAGGAAGAATATTTCAACACTATTCGAATGAGGTGAAAATAGAAAAAAATGTCATCCCTGGCTCATTTTACCAAGCCTTCACAATTCTGTTCGTGAGACAATAATGATTTTACACACACATAGAGATACACACACTCTATTCTCATTGATGAATATAAATGCATAAGCATGGTTTTATACACAGAATAAAGTGATATAATCCATCATATTAAGAGACAGCTCATATTATTGTGACAAGTGGCAAAATTAGTTGAAAAATTTCAATAGTTCTTATTGAATTATTTAAGCATTATGAACTATGAGCAGAATGATACATCACCATCATAGAGAAAATTGTGATGGCACATGGCAAAAACATATTCAATAAAATGAAGGATAAAGCATGAATTATTGATATTTTGTATCTTAATGGAATATTTAACAAATACCACGGGACATGGAAAGAGTATGAAAGTGTAATAATTGAAAAGTATAAATCACATATTTTCATTGTTTGTATGGGATACAATTCTCTATTTGGAAAATAAAAGGAGGGTCAACTCTTTAAAATATTTGATTAGTCACTAAGACTGCTGTTTAAGATAGTGATGCAATAGCATCACCATTAAATGAATTAAAACCTAAATAAAAAAAATCACACATATAGCAAAAAGAAAAATAGGAAAATTTCTCCAGAATAATCTTTTAAATTGTTCAAGAACTGTATGAAAAACTTGACATATATCTTTCCTACAAACTTTAAAGAAACTTGTCTTTTAAGGAAACAATATTTCAAAGTATCTGTGGCCTTCAGAAAGAAATATGAATTTAGTGTGTTTTAATCAAATTTCAATTGTATTTGGGGACAAATGGATTTTAAAAGTAGTAGAATTTTATGAAAGACTAAACATTAAAAGATTGCTGTGCAAATTCTACAAAAGAACTCTAAAAAAGTGAGGAAACTTCTATTTAAATTCATTGTATGCTTGCAGTCATTAAAATATTGTGATCTTTGTGAGAAATATGTATTCAGAGAGACAGAAAAATTATCTGAAAAAATCTAAAGGCAAGGTGTGGTAGGTTACACTTGTAATCCCAGTCTTCAGGAGGCAGAGATTCGGATGATCACTGTTTGAAGCCAGTCAAGGTAATAAAAGAGTGAGACCCCATCTCAACCAACAAGCAAGGTGTGGTGATATACACCTGTAACCCAAGCTACTGGGAGGCATAGGTAAGAAGACCACTATCTGAGGCCAGCCCCAGGCAAAAATGTGAGATTGTGCATGAAAGATAACAAGCAAAAAAGGGCTGGTGGTGTGGCTTAAGTGGTAGAGCACTTGCCCAGAAAGAACAGGGCCTTGAGTTCAGACTTCAGTACCAAAAAAAAATCTAAAAATAGACCTAAGAATGAACAGACGATCATACTTCTCAGATCTATGGGAAACCAGGTTATTCAATAAAGGATACTATATAAAATACAGATAATACTCATTTTTTTTCTTTTCTACTGTGTTGGGGATTGAACTCAGGGTCTACTCAGAGCACTTGACTAGCAAATGAGCTACACTCCAGCCCCTAATACTTTTTTGATAAGAGAAAATAGCTTTTTAAAAAATTCATTTGTTCACAAGCCTGAAGTTGCTAGTTTTATTCAACCAGATAAAGAAGATGAGGTAGCTATGGAAACAATGCTGGAGCCCTTCCTCTCTCACTTCCCCTCCCCTTCTCCTCTGTCCCTCTGTTGACACATGCTGAATCCAACCATGTGCCAGTTACCTTCCATTATAAACTTCAATCTACTTCCACCCAAGAAACCCTAGGGAAGTATGAGCAAGTCAGATTGAGAGATACTTCAGTTTAATTCAATTAAAAAAAGGTCAAATCACATAAAATTCTTTATCTCCTTGTAATTGAAAAAATGTGTTCAATATCACAAGTGATTAAGTTATTCCATATGACCTATTAATGTAATCTAGCTGCTTAAAATTTCTGACTAAATAAATCAAAGCATAGGAGTAGCTTTGAAGGCTTCTCTATGGTGGTAAAGCTGTCTAAATTATGGACAAGTCTTGATTTCCCCTTCATTTCATCAGCTATTAGCTTTTATCCTTGAAACTAGACTTCTGTTGGGAACAAGGACACCTACAAGACATATTTTGTAGATGTGTGGTGCACAGAAAGGAAATGCAATTTATAAAAGGATTTTGCAGATTGTGTGTCACATATAAATCTCTTCAAATATTAATTCTCCTAGAAGGCAACACGCACGTACAGGAAATTAATGTGAGTCAACTCCCTGTATAGCTATCCTTATCTCAACCAGGAACACTTGTTCCTTCCTATTATTGCTTATACTCTCTCTACAACAAAATTAGAAATAAGGGCAAAATAGTTTATGTTGGGTATTGAGGGAGTGGGGGGGAGAAGGAGGGGGTGGAGTGGGTGGTAAGGGAGGGGGGTGGGAGCAGGGGGGAGAAATGACCCAAGCCTTGTATGCACATATGAATAATAAAACAATAAAACAAAAAAAATATTAATTCTTTTTTGTCTTAAGTAGAAGGTTGCTAAGAAAGCACCATTTTTTCCTAGAAACCCACAGTGGGATTCCTTAGTTAACATGGATTGTTTATTAAAGTACATAGATAACCTTGAAATTTTATAAATATTAGTAAAATCATAGTAGTTACCTTAGATGTTTTATGTTGAGCTATGTTGAGACCCATTTCCTACAGGCTGATCTGATTTTTTCTTTCCTCTTTTATCTATTACCTGGTTTACATACCAACTTGATTTAAAAAAAAAAAACCCTCTGCAGAGAAACCTTACTTCCATATCTGTGATTGCTATCTGCCTAATAACTGAGTGACTGACATTTTGTAGGAATCTCTGACTAATATATCTAGAAAGATATGTGAAATCTCATGGTCAATGATTAACTTTCTTGTATTCAACCTCATGTTATAATCATATAATCATGTCTTGGCTTTTGGAATGCTTTTTGTAAGACAACTACAATCAATCATCAAATGCAAGTGAAAATTTACTTCTTACCCTGATAGCAAGTTTATCTTTAGAAAGAACTTCCAAAAGAACAGTTAAATGAAAGAAAAATAAAGTCACTCAATCCTTATTCCCCAGTAACCTGCTAATAAAATATTAGCCCTCATGTGTTTCCATACCTTCACAGAGCCACAGTCACAGTCTTCACCCAATTCCAAAAGCTGGTTCCCACACACTGGTTCTGTTATTATATTTTTAGGACTAGGTGCTTGCAGTATGCACTTTGCGTTTTTAGATGAAAGGTATCTTTGAAAATTTGAGCGACAGGATGGACTGAAGTCCTTTGGGAATTTTGAACTGTAACCAGAAAAAAACTCAGAAATAACAAGGTATACAATACAGTGACTTTTTTGTGATAAATGGATGTAAGGCTATAACATCCCACTGTATTACCTGGCTCAATGGAAATTCCAAATTTAGTAACTGCTCAGTATTGTACTATATTGTACTTGGTGAGTGAAAGGACTTGCATACTATATTATCTGAATTTTTTTCTTCCTAGAGACCCAGGTGCAGAGGTATAAGAATTTAAATTCCCGTGTGCATTCATTACTGTCCTAAATATCAGCAATGATGATGTCAGCATTTGCTATCAGTTACTTATCTTGCACTGACAGTTGAGCAGTAAGAAATAATAATGACCCAGAAGAGGGAAGTACTTACAGGCATCTGGGTCCCATGGTCATAGTTCTTTATTTATGAGCAACTCAAGGTATGCTTTACCCATTTTTCCAGCCCAAGATTTTGCAAAGTGACTGGCATTATCAAGTAATTAAAAATGCGTAAAAATAGATTGGTTGGTCTATTAATGATGGGGATATGTGAAGATGCATCTTAATTAGCATCTTAATTAGAAACTGTGTTCACAGCTATGGTATCACTAAGTTAAAGTAATTATAAGTTAATATAATATGATCACTATATTTATGAACTCTGTTTCGGTATATTTAGAAATCTTAAAGAGTGAGTCATGATATTTGGTAAAACCTGTGCATAAAGAAACTGGAGGATGAATTAATGGTAAATACACCCTTTGGGAAAAAATACCCATCTAACATGTATGCAGTTGCTTGTAAACTCTTTATGATTTGGGAAATGTGTGTGTGTGTGTGTGTGTGTGTGTGTGTGTGTGTTTATTTCAGGGTAACACCATCTTACCTCAGGTACTGACTCATCACACAACTTCCAGAGGGACACTTGACAGTATAGGAAATATCAGGCATGCCTAGAACATGGCCCAACTCATGTGACATCACTGCTACAAGGGATACACTATTCTTTCTTTTAGCCTGGAAAAAATGAAACATCTGTTACTTCTTATTTCATTCAGCCACTTATCCAATAGGTAGCACCTTCTCAGTGTGCACTACTCAAGAATAGCTGGGGGGATAAAAAAACTAATGAGTTACTTAGCTCCCTTCCCTGTTATTGCTAATTGCCTGGGGTTGAATGAACATCTGGAATTGTTGGGTCCTGTGAACTTAGTCATTGATTCAATGCCCAATAGAAGTTTGTTGAATTAATAGATAGAGTTTTATTAAAAATTAAATGATGCTTAAATTAATTACATTCTTCATAGAAAGTGACAGGTGCAATAGTATGGACTTAATATGAACTAAGAGTTCTATTAAAAAAAAAACAACCCACGGTTCTGATGCTTTTAACATTAGTAGTGCTACCCATATGTACCTTTCTTCCCTGTCTGACCTCTTTGGCCATAGATACAAAGTAACTAATTTAGAGTTATCTCAGGTCATAGAGGCCACCTAGATCGCCTTTCTGTCTCAAAATTCCTGCTCTTACTCCATGTGCTAATTAAAATGTGAAGTCTTCTTAGTAGGGATGATGTTTTGTAATCCAAGGAATCTTCCATTTAATGATCTACTAGTAGTTTCATTTCCACCTTTATTTATTGATTCAGCAAATGTTTACTGTACTTACTACATAAAAAGCACTGTGCTGGTCATCACAGAACTATAGAATCACAGGAAACTTTAGTGTAGGTTTACTAACCTCGATAACAGCCACTGAAGATGAAGAACACAAGGAATTCGAGGCTGCCATTCCTACTCGTCCATTTGTGAAGGCAATTCCGCTGTGTGAAAGACACACGTTCACTGTTACAATCTGACTCTGGAGCCCTCAGCTTCTGCTACTGACCTGTAGACTTCCCCTGCTGCCTAGCCCTTGTATGTTGACTAGGGTCCAGAACAGCTTCTAATATCTCATACACTATAATAATCTCAGATGGTTATTCTGCACCCAAGAGATGATTTTACTGATCTTACAAGGGCCTTCAGACATCTCCAGGTACATTGCTGATGGTAGAACGTCAGGCCCTCCCTTTACAACTGATTGGGGAGAAAAGACTGAGCAGAACTTCCTGCCATGGGGCCTTGGGGATAACCACCCACTCTGCCCACACACACTTGCCCTGGCAGCACACACTCACCTGAGAAGCTGAGCGTGGTTGTGGATCTTCTTTTTCCCCAGGTTAGAATGATGCCAACTCTGGAACTTGCTAAATGTGGAACCTATGTTGGGTTCCACCTTTATCTTATCGCCATCAGACCAGATTTCCATACCTACCAAGACCACTTGAACATCTATAGTGTTATAAATCTGTGGAAAGAGTGTTTATCTTTATGAAAAAGTATAGGATTCATTTAGTGTTTAGAGCTGTTGCTTGGCACAAGTGATGGATAAGGGATGGGCCTAGGGGTGAGTTTACATCTTGAAAAGAGAAATATTAGAAAATGCCTTTGCTACAGTGTGTGTGGTTTTACAGGATGTGGACCCTTATTCTGCTAAAATTTTCCAGAACCACTGCCCTTAAGATACCATGACTCTCTTAGCCTCTTATTGTGGAGTCACAGGGATGCCTGAGGTTCCTGAATGAAAGCAGGTGCTTACGTGAGAGGTATCTCACCACATTGAGAAGGTTCAGCACATCAAACAGGAAGCTTCTCATCAGAGTTAGATTCCCCTTATACATCTCATACTGTAAAACACAAACCACAAAGCAAAACTAAAGTAGCAAATTAAAGTGAAAGCAAAAAGGGGGCACAGGATTTTATATTTATAGGAAAATTATACATTTAAATGTAATCAACATCTATTCATTTCATGACTGCCTTTGAAAGACTCTGTTTCAACAAATTCTATTTAAAATGTAAGATTTTTTCATAGGAGAAAATAGTTGTTTATAAATATGTCCATGTTATTTATCAAGTTGAATAATTCAAACGAATAATGGAATGTTCTAAACTCAGTATTAATCCAAATTGGTTATGAAACAATATTTACTAGGCAAAAATATATTGTAGCATTTTTCTCTGCATATATGTAATGTATAAGTTGTTTTATCTATATTTGCATAGTTCATGTTGCTTACAGTATTTTGTCCACATCATATTTACATAATATTTATAGTAAATGTATTTATATTTCATGTTAAAAATAAAACATGACTTAACAGCATGATAGCTTATTGTTATCTTTAATTTGTGACTGAATCCCTATAGCTATGTGGCATTAATTATATTGCCAATAGCTAAATATCAGTGGCAAATGGTATGAAGTGGGATGTGAAGATGAAAACTGTTGTTGATAAGACAGGTAGAACAGCCACAAAAACCAGTGAGAAAAATACATTGTTAACTAAAAAGTTTATTGCTTGCTTTTGCTTAATAAGTAAACTTTAAAGTTGAGTAAACTGTCCAAAAAGCACACAAATTTCATACTCACGAAGGCATTATCCAGCACCAAAAAGAGGCTGATGTATTTCGGTCCCCGAAGAAACTCTTCGTGCTTTACAAATAATAAGAGAACATCGTAAATAATTACCTCCATATTAGATGATTCAAAAACTTACGAAAATATTTTTCTGCAAAATAACCTGAAGAATAAGTAGATAAAGTACAGGCTTGGCATTTCCCAGTCATTGTTGAGCACACCAGTGTATCAACTATTCCCTCTGAGTGTGCTGAAATAAATGAAGGAGTAGAAACTGCACTCACCTCTCGCCCTTTGAGTGACCTGGAAGTTCGAATGTGGCTTTCTTTTCTGCCAACATGTCTCACACCACACTTGTGACGAGCTGGGTCTAGCTCCTCCTGGTTGTATGTAAAGATGGCATGCTCTCCCTGGTTTGTGCTTTTCAAAGGCTGTATCATGTATTTTTGACCCTGATGTGTGAAGTATCCTCTGTGAGAGACAAAAACTTGTATTTCTATGTTTCTATAGAAACATGCAGAGCTTCTTGCTCAATGAGTTGATGCCTCTCCCTCCATCCCAAGTGTGCATTCAAGACCTAGCATTCATATCCCTTTCAACTACTATTTGTTCATTTAAGTTATAGCCAGTATTTGTCAATATTAAAATGAAGATTAGGTTATTTGCCCAGACAATTCTGAAGAATTACTAAAATAAAAGCAATTTGAAAGAATTTGGCATGTACACCATGAGCTTGCTAAATATTTCACAGAGTTTGCTTATTCATTTTACAAATATGCCTTGACAGATCCTAGGAACAAAATGAGAATGGAGTGAAGGAAAGTTTAGACACTGAGAACCCTAGGTTGGAGAAAAAGAATCCCTAGTTCAGCCAGTGTAGCAGATTGGGACTAGTATGAGCTTAAAGACTTTCTATTTTGAGTAAGATAATTATGTCAGAGATATAAAGTAAATCCATGTAATGTAATATTACAAAACCAAAATAAAAGTCATTACAACTCTATCCATGATTTTGTGTTATGATATGGGTAAAATTTACAACGTAATATTAAATTTGAACCAAGTGGGAAGAGAAATTCTGTGCTTAAGTATTTTAAAATATAAAAACTTAAAATACAAAAATTTCATAGTTTAATAATATGAATGAGATACTTATCTATATGCATGAAAGACTACAAACATGGCTGTGCATGGTGGCTCACACTATAATTCTAGCAACTTGGGAAGCAGAGATCAGGAGGATCAAGTTTCTAGGCCAGCCAGGAAAAAAAGCTCAAGAGACCCCATCTTGGAAAAAAAAAAGCCAGGTGTGGTGCTGTGTGCCTGTCATCCCAACCAAAAACTATCTAAAGCAAAAAGGGCTGGGAGTGTGGCTCAAGTGGTAGGAATTGAACAGGTAGAGTTACCTGTGTAAACACAAATATATACAAATACACTTTACAAAATTAAGTTCAACTGGGACAATTGCAGGGTAGAAATCTTTAAGAAAAAACATAATTGCCTTAAAGAGTGAGGTAGATGAACTTGGCAATGAACCCAGATATCACCAAGGTCCAGTGTGCTGTTTAAACAGAGCCAGGCCTGACCTGTACAGTAGCAGATGACGAAGGGTTTGCAAGGCTTTGTTCTCCACTTTAACCACACAGATTCAATAACCAGCAGTACTATCAAAATAGTAAGAAGATGGTGTCCAGGAATATTCAATTTTGTGTAACAAACTGCTCTTTAACATTTTTGGTAGTGGTTCTCACCTCAACCCATCACAGGTACTAATGCTGACAACAGAGTCCTTCTCATTTAGGATGTGACCTTCATAGTAACAGTGTTTCTGGAGTGGAAAAACATATACACTTTAAACACACACATATGCATAGTTTCTACTATATATAAATTATGTACATAAACAGTTGTAGTACATTTACGAGCGTTGTGAGGAAAGCTGCCATCTTTAATATGGAGGAATGTTCAAGTCATGACTGTGGCCCTACCAGTTCCCAAGAAGAATCCCAGTGAGAACCTCAGAGGTTTTCTGAGTTGCTCCACAGTTGACCCTAGACTCCATATTTGGTGTCTGAGCTGTCTTTCTAACGTGAATTTGCAATAAGATAGTCTAGGAGGATGCACGTAAGTGGGCTCATAGTGAAAGTGGCTGTTGCCTCTAAGAAGCAGCCAGTCTCCTTAGGATTTCTGACACCACTGGCAGGATGTCAGGGAAGGGCCAGTGTTGGAGGATCCAGCTCCCCTGTGTTGAGTCTCATACGCACCGTATATCAGATGTCAGTGAAACCAGGCACCTATTTTTCTAGATATTAAAGTCCCCAGAGGCTGCATTATCATCCTGAGATAAACTAACTAGTTTGATTCATCATTTTAATTAGATTATTAGTGGAATCTCTTTGCCAAACTCAAAACCCAGAATTATTTGTTTGTATCTAGAAATGCATGTGTGGTTGGTGATGTCTATCAGCAAGGTAGGGGCCACTTATATGGAAAGCTAACAAAGATAATGGACTTGCCACAGGGTCTCAAATTCCGTGTGTGTGTGTGTGTTTCCTTTGGAAGAAACTTTGTCATAAACACTTTTTGATAGAAGACTTAGAAAACATACCATGTTAACATGTCCTTAGCTAGTAAAACTGAAGCATGACTTAATTTATCAGACACTGTCTTCTGAGTACAAATATTAACAAACATCCGAACATCCTTAAAGTGAGAGTTTTGATAAGACAAGGGACCAAAGAGCTATTTTATGGTAAAAGTCTTATTTATTTTTGTTCATTTGTTTGTTTACAGAGACATACATGTTTAGAGTGCCATGGAGGATGGCTCTGGGAAACATTCCTAGTTGACAATACCACTTGTATGAGCTTTTTTGTGTTCTTTTCCTGCTCTTCCGTGACTCTTCATGCCATGATTCTCTATATCTGACAACTAGGCCCTGGCATTGGTGTATAGGAGAGTGATTTAGCCATACATAAACATATTGATTCAATAATTGACATGGCGTTGCTGACCCTGGATAAATTCAAGTGTCTTCAGAAAACAGCAGTGAAATGACACTTCAAGTACCTGTACAGGAATTTCTTTCGTTTTTTTTTTGTTATTGGGATATGAAAATTTTACAAAGGGGTTGTGTTGTGGTATTCCCATACATGCATGTATTTCAGTATTAGGGGACAGTATTTCTAACCTGTGGATAAAATGATCTAGGGACAGGTGGACTTCATTTGCTTCAAAGAAGCCTCCTGTTACTCCCACCTTTTAAAAGCTGATGTGATCTTCCACCTTCTAGCCACAGATGAGCACCTTGCTTTCAAGTAATTTGTTTTTGTTTAAAAAAAAAAAACCTATCCTTTTTTCTATGCATTTTACAAAGTAAGTGACAGGTCCCAGGAAGAGTCCCAGGAAACATACAGACCCTACCATATTCCAAGAGCTTCTGGAGGTCTTCTCCCCTCTGGGAGAGTGATATGTTTCAGAGTAGTCTTTCCCCAGGAGATGTCTGTAGAGAGAGAAAGCTGCATAACACACTCGGGATTGTAGTGAAGGTTCATTTACTTGACATAATAGTCAGCACTAAAGGAATAATAGTGTCCCATTATAAAAATAGTTGGCACTTTGACCATCGATTCTTTTGCAACATTGGAACCCTGCTGCTGAAGCAAATCAAAGCATTAGCTATGCCTACTAAAATTGATGGAAGAAATTCCTCAACTACTTTTCAGCTACAGATTACTTTGCCTTCAAATGGGTCTCTGTAGGATGCTTTGTACCAAGGCCACAACATTCAGAAATCTTTGAAGGGTGTTTGGTCACAAGACAGCATAAAGAACCATTGGCTACTGGAAGAAGTTTACTGACTACAGTAGAAGTTGCTGGAACCCTATCCCCCAAAATGGGGGGTGCACTCTCAATCAGACTTAGGCATATGTTTTTATAAAAGTAATGCAAAGGTTGGAGTTTTCCTGAAAAGATTTTTAGTACATTATAAAAGTTCAAGGAAGAAAGACATTTTTAGGCATAACTTCTGCTATTTTTACACATTGGGTATATTTTCCCAGGAAAGCATTAACACAAATCAGCATTATCTAAATCTGAATATGCTTCATGTCTTCTATTCCAATCATGCTGACTAGAGCACCAAGCAGATTTCCCCCCACACTTTCTTTTAAATTAATCCTATGAATAGACATTTAGGAAGTAAAACTCACTTGGTTTTTTGAAGGTGAAGGATGATTTCTTGTCCATTTAATTTAATCTGATACTGAACTTCAGGTGCATATCTTTCCTGAAAGTATTTAATGGTACAATTACATCATACAATTTATATTTCTGAGCATATCCACAATAATTATAATGACATATGTAAGGATAGCAATTGTAAATGCTTGCAAGCTGAAAGCAGTTCTCTCCCTTCTTTAAAATGTCTAAAATAAAATATAGCTTGTACATTATGTGGGCTTTCTAGAAGTACTCCTACATGACCTAAGGACTTATCATTTGATACATCATATAATTACACCATGTGTGATATCATGTCCTGTGCATTCTAATAGATCAATGGAGAATAGCAAGGCATGTATTTTTCTTTTAATTAATTGAATTATATTAAAGAAAGTTTAAAAAACTACCAATAATTAAGTAAGAGAAAAATTACAAAATGAGAGAAACACTTGTAATGATGTAGAAATTTTTTTTCTATACAGATAAAGGTGAACCCTGTGGGAAGCAGTTGATAAGGGGAAGACACAAGTTTGGATTGGCTGGGAGGAGCAACATCCACTTCTAGAAATAGCTGCCCTTGCTGTGACCATGTTGCATCCACAAATTTAAGGTAATATCCAGGTATCTCTTCCCTTTTTATCTGTTAACTGTAAAAGCAAATGGTGTGCTTTCTCTTGGACTTAAAGATGAAGCTATTCAATGCTGACTGTGACATCACTTCTGTTAGTGAAAAAGACTCTATTTGTTCTTTAGATGAGTGTAAGATCCAGCACAGTCCTCTGCATTGCTTACCTCTTTGCTGTACCTCTCTGTCTGGTTGTTCTCAATCCCTCTTTTGTTTGAAATGTGCAGTTTTTTGGGTTGAACTAGCTCATGAAGCTTTAATTCAGGAGTTTGCTTTATGTCTATTGCTAGAGGAAGAGAGATAATATTGACATAAACAATTTAATGCTTTTTGTTTTGTTTTGGTTTGGCTGGTTGTTTTGTTTAAAGGACATGAAAGAAACACCAACATTAGGAACAAGCTGATTCTCCTACTTTAGATTTGACTGCAATTTTTTTTCTCTCTCACTCCATTATAGAAAGACATGAAGTGATGAGACCATGCTTTGGAGGGTCTCTGTGGGTGCAGATGTTGGCCTTCTATGATGAGAAAAGGTCTGTCTTGGATTAAGAACAGAAACGGGTGAGGTAAGAATTCTGCCTGTTCCTTTTCCCCTACAGTTCTCTTCAGAAAGCAGTGTTTCTCCCAATGTCCTCAGGAACCTCTGCTCTTCCTCTTCTATCTACGTCATTTTCTGACTGTGGTACAGCCCTGATTATGAACTGCAAAATCAAGTTGTCCAAATGCAGGTAGTACTTCATTTTTAGCAGAGACGACAAGCAGTGATTTTACTCCTTTGTGTATCAATAAAACATGAAGCTCTATTTCTCATTGGCCTTTGCCCTCAAGACTCTAGATTTTCACAGGAAAACAAATTTCTGTTGACCTCTCTCAGAGGAATTTTAAAGCAATAGAGGAAAATTGTTTATAGACAAATGAGTCCTTCCTGATGTACTTGAAATTACATCATATAGACAGTTTCTGCTGTTTACAGTTAGTAAGAAAAGAACTGATCTTGGAGCCAAAAGATATGGTTTGATGTCCTGCCTAAATGGCCCTGTAGGGGCCATTTTGTCATAGTATCATTTGTTGTCTAAGACAGAGATTGGCATAAAACTTGAACAAAAGAAAATATAAAATTATTTGGCACTATTCTAGGAAAATGGCAACAGATCTTTTCTCTTCTTTTTAATTGTTCAAGCCTTCATATAAGGTCAATTTCTTTTGGTGGTACTGGGGTTTGAACTTAGGACTTCATGCTTGGTAGGCAGGCACTCTACCACTTGAACCATTCCACCAGCTCTCAAAAACATATCAATTCAGAAATGGAGACATTGGTCCAATATTATAATTTCATTTAACCTGCAATGCCTCAAATCACCACATCTGACTTTTTATATGATAAAAACAAAAATAACATAGAATTATTGCATTGTTTTTAGACAGTACAGCTTAGCATCTGTGATACTTCTTTGATATGAAAACTCAAATTTTTATTTGACAAATGTTTATTGAATGTCAACTTTACTCCAAGTACAATTCAGGGACGTTGGGTTAAGTCATTGAGTAGAATGATTCCTTGCCTTTATAGAATTCACATTTTTTTGAGAAAAACTTTGTATAATAGTTTCATAATATGCACATATTATAAATAACTAAACCACCTACAAGTTGGAAAGTGATAAGTGCTATGACCATAAAATGTACTGGAGTAAAGAAAACTGTGAATGGTGGAGTAGAATCGAGTCTTTCAATTTCAGGTAGGGTAATGTGGTGTGATTTGGGGTAGTGAGTCTTAGAAAATAAAATGTTAAGTGCGAGGATGTAGGTCAGTGGTAGAGTGTCTGATTGACATGCACTCTGGATTTAATCCTTACACTAAACCCCGCCCCAAAACAGAAAACAAAGCAACCAAGCAACAAAAACAAGAAAAAAATTAAAGAAAGAAAAGAAAAGAAACTCAGGGCTGGGGATGGTGGTACACACTTGTAATCCCAACTATGTGGGAGGAAGAGATGGGGAGGGTCATGGTTTAAGGCCAGCTCAGGCAAAAATGTCAGTGGGACCCTATCTACAAAAGCAAACTGGGTGTGGTGATTCTGTAATCCTAGCTGCTTGAGAGGCAGGGGCAGAGGATCATGGTCTGAAGCTGGCCCCAGGCAAAGTGAGACCCTATCTGAACAATAAAGTAAAGCAAAAAGGGCTCTTGTTGTGGCTTGAGGGGTAGAAGTGCTTGACTTGCAAGCACAAAGCCCCAAGTTCAATCCTCAGCACTGCAAAAAAAGAAAAGAAAGTTACCAAGCCAGTAGGATTCTGTTCATCTTTTTTTGTTTTTGTACATCTTAATAGGTTTCATCATGTATATAATGCATTTTCATCATATGCACCCCACTATCCTCTCTTGTCACTTCTTCTATTCCCACTTGTTCCCTCTGCTTCCCAAATATTTCCCCTTCTACTTTCATTTTTTATTTTTTTAATACATAATTATATATATTATGTATGTCACATTTAAGAGAAAACATGATATATGTAAATGTGATGAATATCCATTTTCCTGCAAGTGACATAATTTCATTCTTTTTCATGGTTGAATAAAACTCTTGCCCATTCACCTGGTGATGGGTACCTGAGCTGATTCCATGACTCAACTACTTGAATAATGCTGCAAGAAACATGGGTGTGCAGTTATCTCTATTGTATTTTGACTTAGATTTCTTCAGGTACATACTCAGAAGTGGTGTAGCTGGATCATATGTGGATTAACAGGATTATTAAATTAGAGATACAATTTCAGAGACATCTTTACCAAATTATTATGAAAATCATGGGCTGACTATGAGCACAAGGTTTATAGCAATTAGATAAAGAATTAGTAAAGCCTTCACTGAGTAGTATGTATGCAATGTATAGCATAGTTACTATCTGAATAGTTATTCTATTTTATTGTTCCTTTGAGTGCATTATTAGGGCTCAACAATGTAAGAAACTTATCAGAAATATAAGGTCTACATCCAGCTATGTTAATGCAACTCTCCACAGCACTATTAAGCCAGTGATAATTTTGTGATGAGCTTAAGTAAGTCCTTAGCTATATTCTTTATCTGTTTCAGTATATGATTTTCCCACAAATGTATTTAAACATGGAAATAGGCAGATTTCCAGCATTTGACTTTTAGCATGACTATTATGTGATCGCAAGCAAAGTAACCTGTCATGTTATCAATGGACTTAATTTATTTGCAGTACAGTAAGAATGCATATATAGTTATCACGTTGGCTCATCTATCAATAGACAACCTCAAAGAAAAAAAAGTGATTTTGTTTTCCCAAGACTAAGCCTTTAGGCACTTAAGAATCTTTCTCAAGGAAATATCCTAAAATGTTAATTTTTTAAAAAATAGCCTTGATTCTTGAATACGTTACTAAAAATGTATTAGTGAAAAATGTAAAGAGATCCACAATTAAATTTTGGCTCATCTGTTTTGGAAAATACTATGAAACCATGAGTTTTTTTCTTTAGTAAAATACATAAAAATTTTAAAACTATGACAAGCTTTAGAATACATGGTCTATATAGTGGTTTAAAATAGCTTTACTCAGAAATATATATATGTATAAGTTAAATGTATATATAGTTTGCTTTTTACAGTGATGGGAAATATATTAAAATGCAAATGGTAGCAATCTTCAGGTCAAGGAAGCAAATGTCATTTACTTATGGGTACATTTATCAGATAATTTGACTTTTATATAAAATGACAATATATTCATGCTTACCTTGAGTTTGGAAGATGAGCCAGAGTACAGAAAGCAGGACCCAAGACATGTTGGCTACTGCAGGTGGCTGAGAAGTCCCAGGCAGCATGAGGTTGTGGTCTCCCCAGCTGTCAGTTTTATCTTTTTCTACTTCTCTTTAGAAGTTGAAAAAGAAGTCAAGGCTTCTAACTTTATTGTGAGATTGGTGGATATTTCCTCATTGTATTGGGAAATTGCCAAGAAGTTGCAGTGTTGAGATCATGAGAATGTTCCTCACTTTTGAGAGGTATTTACATCTGTGGTTACTACCCGTGAAGGACTCACATCTGGAGAGCTGTTGACCTTGGGTTTTCCTATAGTGTGGGAATGTGCAAACGGAGACTGAGGTTCTCATCTGCATTTTTGCACATAGATTTCCAAAACCACAAATTTAGAAAATATATTGATATTCTATCCATATCTTGAGCACAGAAAACAGAGTCTAAAAAACCAGCACCAAGCAAAGTCTTGAAAACCAGTATATCATAAATCCCTCTGACTCTCAGACTCTATATGTGTGAAAATGGATGCTGGTAATGCTGACTACCTCAAGTTCCTTACAAAATTCATACTAGGGTGCACATACGTATGCACGCACATGCAGAACTATAAAGAAATGTGTGCATGAAAGTTATCTGGACAGCGATAGTCCATACTCCATATGAAATATGTTTGAGCACACCACAAATTCTACTTCAGAAGAATAGTAATATTTTATGGTTAACCAAATGACATATTTTCATTATCATAAATATAACAAAAATATATTGAAGGAAAAAGTAATCAACCCATGACCCAGCACCAGGAAACGATTTTTCATAACATGTTGACAATTCATTTTCATCTCTCTCTTATTCAGTAAGGAAAACACCCAAAGAAATGAAAGAAAATTAATATTGCTGTACAAAGGTTTTGAGAAGCTGATATTTTTTTGCTTAGCATTCTAGCAAAACTTTTCATGATATGGAATGTTAGGACATTATTTTAATGACCTTAGAATATGGGTGCATATTTTATATGTTTTTATGTATATTTCTTTGATTTCTGGGATAAATTTCTAGAAGTATTATTTAATTTAAAATGGCAAATCAACTTGAAATTTTGGTCTAAATTGACTCAGTGCTTTTCAGCACAAAATCATTCATTTAGAAGATTCTTCCAATTTAAAATCTTATGCCTTCTAACCGTTGAACTTATTTTTACTGATTAATTTAAGAGCTTTGTAATATTCGGTTGTGAAGTTGTAAAATTACCTTTCTGTTTCTTGAGTTTTCTTCTTCTTCTACCTCCTTTCCCTACAGTTCTGTAGAGACTTTTGATGGGCCAGAAGACAAACATTCTACTTATATCTTTGACCAGTTACCATTAAAAATGTTTAAATGTATAATATTAACATCTCTATAATCAAATACAAGAAAGAAATCCCAAAGGGGTTTAACAGAATCCCAATCCTTGCTACCTTATATGTTGTTATCAAATATTTCAGCTTTATCATGCCTTTGACCCCCATATTACAAGTTTTTTAAATTTTTTTGTGTTTTCTATCTATAATGCTGTCTGAAAGGACTTTGCTCAAAAGTCCTTTTAGCATGGTTCACTTTTATAAATTTGACTTTCTTCTTTATGACATATGTTAATAAGTCCTTGTAATTAGTAGAAACTTTGGTAAATTAAAGTTTTCTAGGAGTAGGCACTACAATGTTTTTCTAAGAGAGCATGTTTATTTTACCTTATTCTTTTAGGTTGCTTGGCTACGAGTACAGCCTTAGGAGAACAAGATCTCCCTGAATTTGGATATATTACTTTACTATTGGTAACTATTGCTGTTGACATTGCTGCTTTCAGTCTGTTTATTAGAAATTACTTTTATCAATGATACAACTAGTATAATTTCCAAGCTCATATTAAGTTTAAGTTTATATTGTTACTGCTATATTTCTGTGTATTCTAAGATGACTCTGATACTGTCCTTGTTGTTGAGATTACTGTACTAATATAATAGTTGAGACTGATCCACAAACAAGCTGTACAAATGGGAAGTAGTGTGGTTGAGGTCTGTGCATTTTGTTCAGATAGACTTTAGAAGGAGCACATCACTTGGTGAAAAGCAAGAGTTAGATAACATTCTCTGGAAAAAAGAATAGAGGAGTTGGTTGTACACACAAAGCCATGGGTATGGAAGAAGTCATAATGTTTGTTGAACTACAGTATGTTCCCCAAAAGATGAACATAATGTAAATAGTAATAAGTATGTAGCACAAGGATTATGATATATGCAGGGGAAAAATTATAGGAAGAAAGGCTAATGACCTTAAGACAAAGGGCACATATTTGAGAAATGCTTAGCTCATAAATTTTACAGACTTGCTCTGTCTCTGAGGGAGACAGCGATCTGGAATAAGTTCTAGGTTTCAGTTTGAGCAGCTGTATGAATTTTATAGATGACATCTTCCAGTTTGGTCGATTGGTGGGATTTGCAGTTTGTTAACCCTTCAAGGACAGAAGATGTATCTCCTGATATACCTTTGAGGAGCACAGCATTTTGAAGATAATCAGTGTTTTAAAATAATCATTGAACATATACACTATGAAAGAAAACTGAAAGCAACACTTTCTCGGAATTGTTTATTAGATAGCTGAATTATCAGTTCATCAGTTAAAACTGTGAAGAAATTGTTTACTCAGTGCATCTGGACAGATTGAGAAATGGCATATATACAAACCCTATTGCACACAATATTCAAGGATTGACTAAACATAGTACTTAGTTTGTGACCATAAAACTAAGAAGACACAACCAACATCTGGGCTACCAAGAACTTGTTCCCATAAAATTTGAAACTTAACACTTTGGAATGTTTCATAATAAAATATTTTTGATGATGTTGGGAAGATGTTTAAATATTATCTAAATAGAAATGAAAATAAAATAGCAACATCTATAAGGTTATGGCAATCCCTTGTACATTTAAAGATACTCACATACATTACTCTTATTTGGTTTTCATAACTATAGCTATAAATAGTCGATTCAATGATTATAATTTTGTAGATGACTCAAAGAAATTTATTTATTTCAAATTACATAGAAGATTTGTAATATATATCTTCTATGTCATTAAGGTGGAAGAAGAGCTGGTTGATATTAGAACTAAAGGATTTAAAATATTTTATTTTGGGCAATGACTGTGATGGCTTCAGTTGTCTCAAGAATGAAAACTATTCCAAGATTATGACTGGACAGGAGTCAATGGGATTGTTGAGAAGTTGGAGACAGGAAGAAATGTAATAGTATTCTTGCTCTGAGTGACCCTTTGCTGCCCAGGAATCTCTGTTTACTTATAAAGAGTATTGGGTTAGAAGTCATGACACCTTCCCTGTTTGGTATGGGAGTACATTGGAATTAGTAATGAATTTTTCCAAGCTGAGTTTGTGCAAACCTTCTGGTAATCCCTAGAGAATTGAGCTATGTTAATAGCACGCCATTATATAGCTATATATTGGCTATTGTGAATAGTCCTACAGTAAACATGGACATGCAAGTATCTGGTGCAGTGGTTTACTCCCCTTTGGTGTACATCCAGAAATACAAAAGGTGGATCACATGGTAAATCTACTTTTGTGTCTTTGAGAAGCCTCTCTAGTGTTCTTCATAATGCCTGTACTAATTTACATTCCTACCAACAGTGGACAAGAGTTTCTATTTGCACCGCCTCACTAGCATTTGTTAGTTTTTTGATTACAGAAGTGAAATGATCATTGAAGTGAAATGATATCATATTATAGTTTTGATTTGCATTTACCTGGTGGTTCATGATATCAGGCATTTTTCACATATTTGTTGGCCATTTGTATTTCTTCTTTAGAGAAGTGTCTGTTCTGACAATTTTCCTGTTAAAATTGAATTACTCACATTTTATTGTTTTTTGAGTTCTTTATATACTCTGGATATTAATCCTTTGTCAGAAGAACAATTCACAAATATTTTCTCTCATTCCTTATGTATTCTCTTCACTCTGCTGATTGTTTCTGCTGCTGTGCAGAAGCTTTTTATTTGATATAATCCCATTTATTTTTGCTTTTTTCTGATATTTTTGTGGTCTTATCCAAAATATTAATTGCTTATATCAATATTTGAAAGAGTTTCCCTGTGTTTTGTAGGTCTTATGTTCAGGTTTTATTACATTTTGAGTTGAATATTGTGCAGGGTGACAGGGGTCAAGTATCAATTTTCTACCTAGGGATACCCACTTTGCCTAGAATCATCATTAAAGAGGATGTCCTTCCTGCAATGTGTGCTTTTGGTGCCTCTCTCCAGAATCAGTTGGCCATAGATACTTGGGTTTATCTCTAGAATCAATTCTGTTCAATTGATTTATGTGTTGTTTTATTACTATAGATCTGTAGTAGGTCTTGAAATCAGATATTGTGATGTCTCTTGCTTTGTTCTTTTCATTTAAGATTGCTTTGGCAATCTTGGGAATCTTTTGTGTTCCATACCTAATTTATGATTGTTTTTTTTCCAGTTCTGAGAATACCAATGGTATTTTGTTGACGCTTAGATTGAATTGGAAAATTGCTTTGAGTAGTATGGACATATTAACCATTTTAGTCTTTTAACAATATTAATTCTTCCAATCCATTAACATGGGAAAATATTTCATTTTCTTATCTCTTCTATTTCTTTTGTCAATGTTTTTCAATTTCCATTGTAAGGGTCTTTCATTTCCTTGATTTAATGTTTTCCTTATTTTTACAGCTATTGTGATGAAATTGCTTTCAATATTATTCCTTCCTCAGAAAGTTTGTTACCGGTATAGAAAAATGCTATTGATTTTCCAGTGTTCATTTGTATCTTGCAAATTACTGAACTTGTTTATCAGTTTTATAGTCTTTTGGTGGAGTCTTCAGGTACCCCTCTGTAGAGAATTAGACCATCTGTTAGCAGGGAAAATTTGACATCCTCTCTTGCTTTTTATATGCCTTTCATCTTGCCTTATTGCTCTGGCTAAAGTTTTCAGTACTATTGAATAAGAGTGGTGGGAGTGAAAATCCTTGACTTGTTCTGAATCTTAGACAAAATGTTTCAGGTTGTGCTCATGCAGTATGATGTTGGAGATGGGTTCTTTTGATGTCTAATCTGTTCAGATTTTTATCATGAAGGGATGTTGAATTTTATCAAATGCCTTTCCTACATCTCTTCAGATAATCATGATTTTTTTATCCTTCAGTCTATTGATGTGATGTGATGTATTATGTTTATGGATGTGTTTATACTGAACTATCCTTACATCTCTGGGACAAATCCCATTTGTTCATGATGAATAATCTTTTTGAAGTACTGCTGGACTTAGTTTGCTAGCATTTTGTTGGGGATTTAATATCTCTGCTATTTCTTTTTTCAGTTCTGTCATCTGGTTTTGGTATCAGGGTCATGCTGGCCTTTTGATGAGTTTGGTGGGGTTCTCCCCCATTCAATTCTCTGAAATATTTTAAAAAGAATAAGTTAAACATTCATTAAAATTTAGCAGTGAAGCCATCTTGTCTCGAGCTCTCCTTTGTTGGGAGTTTGTTTATTACTGCTTCATTATCTATTCAGATTCTTTGTCATAATGATCCAATGTTGAAAGAGAGGGCTTTTAATTTGACTTACTGAGTTCTTCATTTCCAAGATTTCAAATGATTCATTTGGGGGGAAGGGGTCATAATTCATTTGTGTGTGTAATGTATATTTTACATTTTAGTGTTAATTGTACAAAGTGAGTGGTTTCATTGTGATAGTTCCATACATGCATGTAATTTACTTTGATCATATTCACCCTTTTATTACTCTTTATTAGCCCTTACCCTACCCCCTCCTCTTTAAACTTTCCTACCCAAAAAAATGTTACTGGAGCTTGAACTCAGGGACTCATGCTTGCTAGTATGGAACCAGCCCCATTTGCTTTAGTTATTTTTCTCAGACTAGTCTTTGATCACAATCCTCCTACCTACACCTCCTGAGTAGCTGAGACTACAGGTGTTCATCTTGTTCTTTGACATAAGGTCTCACTAACTTCCTTATCCAGGCTGGTCTCAAATCACAGTCCTCTTATCTCTACTTCCCAAGTGGATGGGAGTCAGATGCGAGCCACAACGCCTGCCCCACAAAATTTTTTAATGAGTTCCATCAATCTATTCTTTTCAAAACGTCTATCTCATTGTCAATTGTTTTTCCTAATTTTATTGAATTTTCTGTCTGTGTTCTTTTAAATTTCATTTCAGTGTCCTTATAGTCATTGTTTTAAGTTTTTTATCAGGCATTTCACCCACATCATTGAGATCTGTTGTTAGAAAATTATGCTCCTTTGGAAGTACCATTTAACCTTGTTTTTCATATTTTGTGTGACCCTACATTGGGAACCATGCAGCTATAGATCAGTTGTCTCTACCACTTTTGTAAGGTGGCCTTTGTAGTAAATAACTCTCCTGAGGATGTGCCTCGGGGTAATGATTTGGTGAACTATGTTAGTTTTGGTTCCAGCTGGGCACCATAGTAGAAATCCCTCTAGCTTCTACAGCTATAATCAATGGTTTTGAGTCCACACTGCCCACCTTACTTCCCCAGCAATCAAGGAAAAGGAGATAGTGCTCATTACTGTTTGGTGGGATGAAAATCCTAGCCTCCTGCTCATCCTTGTCTGACACCAGCCCAGTATGAAAGTTGGGAGAACTTGGAAAGTCCTAGAAAATATGGAAATATTTTCTCCATTCAGTCTTGGTTGGTGTGTTGCAGTACAGACATAGATAGAACTATATTACCTGGCAGGAGTAGAACATTTGTTATTTAAAAGTTTTGTGTTGCTACCTCTCCCTCCCTTTCTTGGTCCTTGGCTACACTTAAGTGATTTCACTGGGGCTTTTCTTTGTGTTCATTGATACTTCCAGGTTGATGGTTTCTTTAGACCTACTGTGAACAAAAAGAAAATTCAGGGAACTCACCACCTTGTTATCCTTGCAACCTGAGATCATATAAAGCCTTTCTCTTATTACCTTTTAGAGTCTTCTGTATGCTTATTCAATCTATTGTTTGGGGGTTTTAGTTATAATTTGTGGGTGTGGAGAAGGTAAAGTACATTTATTTCATCTTTGTAATTAAATTGCTCTTAAGGGAAATTTTCTATTTTATCTAAGTTGCTGAACTTATTTTCCATGTCATTTTTATTTTGCTAGGTTATTATCCTTGTAATGCCTAAGGATACATTGTAGTGCTATCTGTTTCATTCTAGATGTTGGCAATTTCTGCTTTCTCTTTGTAATTGATATATTTGGTAAAGGCTGGTCAATTTAAATTTTCCTTTCAGATAATAAATTTATGGTTTCATTCATTATTTTACTGTGTCAGTTCACGTTTACGTGTTCTAAATTTTTAAATTTTTATTTACCAATTTTTAATTTTTTAAAAGCTTTACTGGCTTCTTCATTTTATTTTAATCTCTTATTTTAAAATCACTGATTTTAAATGTCTCACAGGAATAAATATTGAGAAGTTACACATTTCCTAGAACTATCTGACAAATTTACCTTACTTTGTTCTATTTTTCAGAGAGTTAGTTTAGTTTAATTTTCAGATTGGGTCTCGCACTTTTGCTCGGGACTGACACTCATCCTACCTCTGCCTTCTGTGTAGCTGGGGTAATAGCTGTGCACCTCACCCAGCTCCCTAACACGGTACTTTTTTGCATAGAAACTAAACTACGCTAGTTGCCTAGTTGATAATACATTCAAATCTTCTGTACGTATGCTACGAACATTTTTCCTAGTTACTTTATGAATTCCTGAGAGAGTGATGTGCTATGACCTAACAATTGTGAATTTGTCAATTTCTCTTTTGCTGTTTGGATGTCGTGTATTTTTATGCACAATAACTAGACATACAGTGTTTGGGTTTATGATATCTTCATGATGAGTTGATTTATATGAAAAGTCCTTCTTCACTTTCAATTGTATTTTTTAATACTCAACTTACTTTTTTTATATGTATCCATACTAGATTTCTTATGAAGATTCTTTGCAGAAGAATGAAATTATTTTATTTGCTGGAAAATGGATGAAACTGGATATCATCAGGTTAAGTAAACTAAGTCAGACCGAGAAAGAGAAATGTCTACCACATTTTCACTTATACGCAAAATCGAGATTTAATTTTTAAAAAGACATGAAGTAGAAGAGGGGATTATTTAGGAAGAGGAAGGGGAAAAAGCGCACAAGAGTAATGGCTGGTGTGTGTGATCAAAGTACATCATATACATGCATGAAAATGCCATGATGAGAAACCCATTCGATGTAGAAGAACAAAGAGCCTGCCTTTTTTCATTCAATTCTCCCTTTACACTAACTCTGAACGTTTGTTTCTCAGGATTCAACCTGAGAAACATTTTCTTTCTTTCTTTCTTTCTTTTTTTATCAGAATGTATTCATTTTACAGGGGGATTCATTGTGACAATTCCAAATAGGTTTACACTGTAACATTGGTTAGATCATCCCCACAATCTCTGCCCCTCAACCCTCTCCCTGCCCCACTTAAAGCAATTGCAAGAGGTTTAATTGTTCTCTTCCTTATAAGTATATGAAGTCCATCAACCATATTCCCTCATCTTAATCTCCTTCGTTCACTCTCCTTCTCCCACAATTACTCCCCCCACATATGCACTGTACCTATTTTACAGTCCTTTCTTTCATTAATTCCTAAGACAATGTTCAAAGGAGTTTCTCGATGTGTCATCACTGTTAGTACATTTTACTTTGATCCATTCAATCCCTTCCATTACTCTCCTTTACTGCTGCCCTGCCACCTCCCATCATTCAACAGCCTTCAATACATATCGTTATATCCCCAGTCATTTTTTAATACTGTGTAAAATATGTTTTTATGTGAGTTGCTTTTCCTATTTGTATTTTATGCAAATATTGACATGGGAGAGGAAATAGGATATTTTACATCCCCTCCCCCCTTTCACATTTTAAATGTTTTTAAATCCTTCCACATTTCTAAAATAATTGATATCCATGAAACCCCCGTAAGACAAGAATAAACCAAGTATTCATATGCCTTGCTCTCCTCCAAGTCCTACATCGTGTTGACATTATCTAGATCTATACTGTCCAAAAAGTAGCCGGTAACCACAGCTAGCTATTAAGATTAAACTAACTAAAGTCAAATACAATTTCAAAGTTGTGTTCCTCAGTCACAGAAACCATATTTTAAGTGCTCAGTAGCTATTGTACAGCACAATGGCGATATAAAACATATAGAATATTTCCGTCATCACAGCAAGTTTTACTGCATAAAACTGATTTGTGTTTTCAAATCAAGGTAATATAAATAGACTTTCTATTTTTACTTTGTAATAAGGACTTTGCTTCAGTATACATAAATTTCATCAAGGTGTTTGATTATCTTTTCTTTTTATACCTCTTCCAGTATGTTTTAGATTTTATTCTTATTTATTAATTCATGCAGAAGACTTTAAAATGAGTCCTTCTGTAGTTAAATTTCTACAACCTTGGATGCCAAAACCTTTTAAAATCAAACCCTTTATAATTCAATTGCAACAACTGGATATAAAACCCTAGCTTCTAAGTTCAGTACTTCAAATTAACATAAACATATTATTAAATTAAATATAGATACACATTGTTTTAAAGTGACACATCAAAAATATATCTTAAAAATGTGAAGATTGAATTGAAAAACAGTTATAGAAATTCTTGATCTCTGTATTTTCTTCTTGAATCTACCACTACTTGGGAGAAATGTAAGGGCAATGGGTTCTTACTTTTTTATTAAAATGCACGAAGCTATGTCTCTTGGAATCATAGAATCTCATCTCCATTTTTGTATTCCTAAATTTGCCATAAAGGGAAGTGTTTTTGTTCATTCCTCTTCCTTGTTTGGTTTATTGTGTATTTTTTTCTCATGTTTAGTTTTTTTTCACAAGTGTAGAAAATTCATTTCCATTACTCAAGTGTTTCCTTATGCTCATTTTTTTTTGAAATACTTCTTTTTTCTGGGATTCCTATTATTTGAATTTTAGCATTTTTACTTTTATCCTCCATTTATTTTGGCCTTTTTCTTTGCAATTTTTTGTGTCCTGCTGGAAAGTCTTCCATATTTACTTTTCCAGTTTGCTGATTTGTTCTTTCATTCGATTCACTCAGCTCTTCATTCCATCTATCTTATTGTGTATTTCAACTACTCAGTTTTTAAGATATAATATATTGCCTTTTTTTTTTAACATTTTTTGTTCTCATTTCGTATCTTCCTTTGTATCAGTCAATGTCTGATACTTCTGCTCAGGTTTGAATCTCTGTTTTTCTTTTCAATTACTCTTCTGGCAAGGTATCTCATTTTTACATGAGATTTTTGTTTATTCTACTAAGCAATGCAGGGGAAGGGCAGGACCTCAGATATCATCAGCTGGAAAAGCTTCTGTTGGAGGCACCTGATGAGTGGTCCTTACAGACAGAGTATGGAAATTCAGGCTCTGGAAAGCCAGCCAGTCACGTCCCAGCCACACCCAGATCTCCAGTCAGATTCCCACCTTTTGTCCTCAGAGAAGTGGCAGCAGCGATGACATGAGCTCTCAGGTGTTGCTTACATGATGTTCAGGGGCTCAGGCACTGCCTGAAATCTGCTAGGCTCATTTGCTTTGGCATCACACTGCACAGGGATTTTGTGTTGCCCTGATTTTATTCCCAGCTGCACCAGGACTAGTCCCACTTGCTGCAGATATGCAGATAGCACAGCATGGTCAGGCCACTGTTGGCAAGCAGCCTAGAAGCTTAATAATACGTTTTATTTTTCCTTTAGCTTCGCACAGACTTGTCAGGCTGTGTATTTTAAGACAAAGCAATTCACAGATGTCCAAAAATTACCCTACCCCATTCCTACATACTACAAGGGCTTCACTTGGTTTTCTTAGTTCTTAGACAAGAAAAACAAAAAAGAAGAAAACTGTATCTTATCAGCAACTTGTTTGAAGCCACTGAATGGTTTTTGTGAAGGTGAAAGATATACTTGGTATCTTTTCTCATTAAATTAACTTAGAATAGGTCATTCACTTGAGCAGATCCTTTAACGCCCCTTTTTAGTATGAAGCCTACCTTGCATCAGCCTGTCTATAGCTCTTCCTTTTTACCTCTACATTTTGAGTTTTAAAAAGAAAGCAGAAGCCCGAGCCAGACAATACCTGTAGCTTTTGTGGTGAGATCCTTTTGCACGAAGTCTCACAAAATGCTGAAGTAAGGGTTATTTGATGTTATTTGAGTCAGTCCCCTAAGAGATTCACAATATGAAGAGAAGTTAAAGAACTCAATTGTAATTTCTGTTTGTGACACCATCTCTAGTTGCACCCAAATGAAAGGAGCCTGGATGAGTACAAAAGGCTGTGCATAGCAAATAAGCATATGCAAAATGCCCCACATCATATGTTATTAGGAATTTTTAATTGAAACAACACTGAAATACCATGCTACACCTCTCAGTATGGCCAAAGTCCAGCACACTGACACCAGATGCTGGTGGTGGAAGTTGCCTGGATAACTTTGATGTATTATTTTACTGTTATTTCTTTTACTCAAAGCAGAATTAATAATAAAATAATAAGGAGGATAAGGGAAAAAATATAATGCTTGAATGGTCAACAAGTCAAGGAATGTGTCAATAGGAAAACAAGTATATGTAGGTCCTTGAAGTGTTTTCTTAGGTCAATTTTTTTGAAAGGTCTCTTTTTTGATATTCCTCTTACTTGAATTCTAGCATTTTTACTTCTACCCTCCACAACTTTTGGAGATAATCAAATAATCAATTGCAATTCTAAGAAAACATTTATAACTAATGGTTATACAGTGATATAAAATGTAACCAACGTCACTAAAGCCATTGAGCTTTCAGATATGAATTCCTCCAACAGCAAATTTAAATATGCTAAGATATCTATATATATATAAATACTTTAAAGAAAGGAAAAAGTAACTCTTTTATTAATTTGGTGTTGGTATAAATAACTATTACTCTGTTTCTCAATTCATAGTTTGCATTTCAATTAATTTCTCAAATGTAATTACTCACTGGGCATGGTGGCACATGTCTGTAATCCCTCATCTCAGGAGGTTGAGGCAGGAGGATCACAAGTTTGAGGCCAGCGTGGGTCACACAGTAAGACCCTGTCTTACCCCATTAACCTTAGCAGGGCTCAAAGTAATGGATGAAAAAGTAGGAAGGATGCCCTAAGTTGAGCCTGTGCCTTGTTGGTGTTTCTTACTGAATGTCTGTGACAGAGTATGGGTTGGGATAAGTGGTCAAGTGTCCAATACATAAAGTATCTAGGGCTTACCAGGGTTAGAGTCTAGACAAAAAGGTATAGAGAGGTTCTCTAGTTTGGTCCAACAATGCTGTTTTCCTGAAAACTTTCAGATCTTTGAGGTGGGAAGAGCTAGCCTCCCTGTGATATGTTGATTTAAATGTTTTGGCTGCTTGGTTTTGCTTTGTTTATGTGATTTTGTGACACTTGGTCCTGGTATGTTTGTCTCTATTCTGTGGACACTATAAATCTCATGTCAGTCCTGTTTACTTCTCTAGTCTGTTTACTTCTTGTTTATTTTTAAGTAGTTTAGAGTAAAATTTGGCACTCATATTTAAACATGTAGAGCTGTATGTTTTATTTTCCATGTGTCTCATCTGACACATGAATTTATGATTTCTATAAATCTCTTCTAATTTTCTAAACTTCCTTTTTCTTTTGTATTACAGTTTTCTGCATTTATTAAATTAATCCATGCATCAATGTACCTTTAGTGAAGAGTGTGATATATAAATACATAAAGGTACTCAAAAATTTCAAAGATTTCTTTTGGTGCCACTGGGGGTTTGAACTCAGGGCCTCATGCTTGAAAGGCAGGCACTCTACTACTTAACCCCCTCCACCAGCTCACAAAAAATTATTGTAATGATTTGCTGTTGTCTTGATGACTTCTTGAGGTTCCCTGCACATGTCATGCCTTTTCTGGGATTCTGACTATGACTTAGCTCCAATTTCTCCCTAGACTCCCCTTTCCTTCTTTTTCTTTTGTAGGTCTAATAGCCTATAATTCAAGATCTACATGACACCTCCCTTGGTAAACTTCTCATGTCCTTTCCTGATAAACATTTCTCTGTGCTTCCTTACAATATTTCAACAATTATTTTATCTCTTACTTGTTTATGTCAGTCTTCAGAATGCTGGATAGCAGGGAAAGAGAGTTATCTTTCTATCCCCAATATCAACTTAGTAAATAGAGACTTGGTAAATGTTTATATTGAAGAACTAAAGAAAACAACTAGATGAGTATAAATTGCACAATGTATTAAACCGAGAATCCTGATGGTAGACTTGTCTAGTTAATTTATTGAATGTTTATCATTCTTCAGGCTCCATGCTCACCATGAAAAACAAAATCAGGGGGAAATGAGAAGTGATTTTCAAGAGTGAACAGTCAAATTGGCATGAGATCTTACTGCACATTATAAATTTCCTGAACCTGTGTATATAAAAGTACTGTTGCTGGAGATAAGGTAATATGGCAGCATTACAATGTGCCTTTCTGAACTAAGTGCTTGGATTAAGAGGGTGGGGTATGAGTCAGTGTTAGAGGACTTAGCTAGCATGTGCAAGCCTCTGGGTTCCATCCCCAGCATTGAGAAAAACCTTTGGTTTAAGGATATTCGAGCTTGGGTCCCTGTTCCAACACTTAGTACCTAGGCAATCCAACAATTAGTGGCTATGGGATGTAGAGAAAATCCCACTATTTTCATCTTTTTCTCAATTTTTTCATCTGTAAAATGATGACAGTGATTTGTTGCATTGGATATTTATAAGAATTAAGTGAAATTGTACACCAAATATGAATCATAATGCAACTCTCTATACTTTTATTAATATCTTATGCTATTCTGACTTTCTTTGAAAAAAGTTAGCAAATTTATAGTTTGCTATGTTTATTTTCTAAAACTTGGTGAATTCAGTGTTTGTTGCTTTCCCCATAATATAAATTCAGAGTCATGCAGACTCAAATCTAGGGTAGTGTTTTGCTTTGATCCTGAAATTCCAACTGAGATTTGGATTTAATGTAAAAGGAAGAACTAACTAGGATATGGAGAAAAATTTTAAAAGCACATCAGAGGGGGAAAAAAGACGAAGCAAATAAAGGCTTACCACAAATTAGTTTTCCCGCAAGTATACTTCCTGTTCCAATATGTGTGATGCAGGAGCGTGTACAAAGAGGCCCTTGTCACTGACAAACTCAACAGTCATCCTCCAGATGTGGTGTTGATGAGTGCACCTTATTCATTCCTCATGTGCCTCTTGTATGCTTTTCACTTTATATTTGCATGCTGGTTTTACATGACCTAAACACCTCCCACTAGGCCCCACCTTTTAAATGTCCCACTTTCCAATAGCACCATACTGGGGACCAAGTCCTTTTTGCCTGGACCAGACCTTTGGGGAGACAGTCAACATCCAAATTACAGGACCCTTTTTGGAAACTGAAAAGCTAGGAATTTTAAATTTCATGTTGTAGATGAATAAATGTGAATTTAAACTACTTGCATAAGGCTGAAAAGAGAATTATTTTTAGAGTCCAGAATACTATGAGTTCATTGCTGTATGTGGTGTATCCTCCCACATGAAAAACTTATTTTTCTATGTATTTTTATTTTCTCCTCCTCTTCATATTTCCACTCCACCTTCTCATTTCACCATCTGAGACTACAACTTTTTGTTGAATCTGCTCAGTCTTGCTTATAGTGTGAAAGATTAAAGAGTCTTGCCTGGAATTGGATCTTGCAGGTTTCATGTCAATTATGACTACATATCCCCAAAGACACCCAATTTTCAGGGAGTTATTTCATGGCAGTTAAAGAACTTAAAAGGCCGTATGGGTGACATGCACTGACTTAAAAGGGAGAAATGCTATCTTCTAGGTGTAATACTTGGCCTGTGAATTGAGGCCTTCTCTAGGGAAAATGAGATAATTTTTGCAGCGTTGTGCCCAACACTTTTTGCAGAAGTTATTGGGACATCAAGAAGAGACTAAGGTTACTTAGTTATGTTCTTTTCATTTTGTTTTGTGCTTAGATACATTTCTGAACTTCCTTAAATTGTCATTCTCAGCAGAGTTGCACACTTAAGATTTCAACACAGAGCTGACATAGATGCATGGTCAGTTGCTACCAAAGCAACCTCAGATCTTCTTGTTAAGAAGACAATGAAAGCAACTTGCATTGAAAAGGACTTCCTACAATACTAGGAGTAAAGTGTATAAGATCAAATTTAAAATCAGTGTGTTATTGAACGAGTGCACATTAAAAATCAGGAAGCATTATTTTGGCTAGAAAATGAGGAAGGATAAAAACACAATTTTAATGTGCATGAATTCACAGAGTCATAGATATTATCTCTAGCTATCTCAAGCAGGAAATAAATACCGTAAAAGAGCTGGTGACATGGCTCAGTGATAGAGCACCCACCTAGCAAGTGCAAGACCCTGAGTTCAAACCATAGTCTGTGAGATAATAATGATTATAAGAATAACAATAATAAATATGTTAAAAAATAAAAGTATTGAAGGAATTAAATAATTCAGCCTTAATATAGAATGAAATCCTGATACATACTACAACATAAATAAAACCTGAACTATTTTACTAAGAGAACTAAGACAGACACACAAAAGGAAAAATATTATATAGTGCCACTTATATGAGATGCCTGGATTAGACAAATTCACAGAGCTCAAAACTAGAGTTGAGGTTACTAGGAATTGGGGCAAACAGAAATGAGAAGTTAATGTGTAATGGGTAAGAATATTCTGTTTGGGAAGATGAACAGGTTCCAGCACTTGATAGTAGTTATGGTTGTACAATGTTGTGAACATAGGTAATGCCACTGACTTACATACTGAAAATGGATAAAATTGAATTTTACATTATGAATATTTTACCACAATAAAAGAACATTTAGGGGGAAACCAAATTTTGGGTAGCTGAAGCAAGAGGACTGGAGAACCAGGCTTAGTTACCATGCATTTAGGAATTCTAGCTCATATCATGTAGAATAACTAGTACAGGGTATCTGTCTCACCTCTGCCACTATCTTTCAGCTGATACTGCTTTTACCATTTGCCCTAAACCAAACTTGAGCCAGCAACTGGCCCCACTACCAGGGCTTTCTGAAGAACTCAACCTTTTAAACTGTCCTGCATCTCCAAGAACAATCCTGTGTTTCCTGTTTTATAATACACACTCCTGATTCAAATCTCTGCAAGATTGTGTCAGAACAGCAAATCTTCAGCCACTACTATGTTACTGCTGCAAAGGATACTGGGAAAGAGGATACAGAATATTTTTGGTAGGTACAATAGCAAGGGAGCCCCATCTCCACCAAGACTTTCAATGTGAGACTCTTCCAAGCATGAGAGGATATTAAAACAGATATATACCAAGAGTATCTCTTTGATGTGTGTTTTGCTGAGCTATGATTCTTGTGAATCTTGGTGTCTTAACCACAATGAATGTGATTATACTTTGATAGCCCTAAATCCATTTTGAACTTTCTTTTGTAACACAAGTTGTAACTGAGCCAAGTGTCTGGTTGATAGTCACCCTTAACAACTGGCTGGCTAGTAGCCACCCTGATAACTGTGCACTGGTATGTAAATGATAGTTAGTATCCTGGATGATTCTCTACAAAACTAACCTCCGGAAATTGAGACAATAAATACCTTTAGTTTGACAGTTGAAACACTTCTCCCTCTGTGACTCTTTTTGCTAGTATTCATTTTGAATGATTTCAGTACTGGATGACCTGCCCAAGGGAACAGTCCCTTGAATTTGTTGTGGGTAACCTGATGACATTCTGGACCTGAACTAGGACCATTTTGAAGGAAATGGTCTCCTGGAACATCTGGATAATTTTTTCTGTCAATGCAGTGTTTGAACTCTTAGAACTCTGTACTTGACTGATTTTTTTTAACCTACATTTTCATATATTTCTTTGGTTTGTTTTTACCTATTTTGCTTTTGTGTACCTTTGCCTCCCTGGGCTTGTCATTTTGTTAGCCACTTAACAAAGTGAAGCAGACACTGTTAGAAGCAAACTCCTATATTAATGCACCTTCAAAGTGTCCTTTTCTTTTTGCAACCAAAACTTGGGAGAAAGCTGAGCTTGCTTAGAGGTGTTTCTGCCCACCATCATTATGGCAGAAACTGAGCACCCCCAGAAGTGTTCTTGACCGCCATTGTAACCTTTGAAACATGTGCCCCATGACCTTGAGCTAAACATGCCCCAAAATGTGTCTGCCATCTTTCCTTCTGGAAGGAGGACCTTAAATTGGGCATGCTCCGGAATATGCCTGCCTCTTAAGTGCTTTAAGCCATGTATGGGCTCCCAAAATAAAACCCTCATGCTTCTTTTGTTTTAAGAGGGCATTTCTTTGGAAATGACTCCTTGTTCTTACCCATTGCAGGTAATAATTCTTTCTCAACTCATTTCTTGGTGGTGCTTGTTTTTTGGCTTTACATTCACCAAGATGAAAACCCAATGTGTTCTGTTATAATTTGATTAAAGGATAAAAAGATTTGCTTATCATGGAGGATCCATAATCCTTGATGTTAGAATTCTCACCAGGGATTGGGGAACTGGAAAACCCTGGCTGTTCCATTGTGACACCTATGTAGGAACAATTACTAATGGCAATTTAAGTTCAAACAAATTTTCTAGAGAAAAATTTTTGCAATGTATATAGCAAAACCTGGAAAACTTTCAAGGCAACCATACAATGTATAAAATAGTATCCAAAGGAAAGAAGTAGAAGTAGCAAGCCTTGTTTTGGGCTCCCCAGATCTCATTCAGCACAGAAAATTAATCTCCCAGTTGTTGTTAGTGCTGCCTGTAGCCTCCAGCCTTCCTTGGAAAATACCTCCACTAAATAAAGTCCCCTTTCCTTAGTCCTCATAGCTTTTGAGAGCAGCTTGTACTTATGACTGGTTGACATGATAGTATAAAAGCCTTTCCCCTTTCCACTCCATTCTAAAGATCACTCCATGACCATGGTTAGTATGGGGTTAGCAGGCTTTCACTGAGACACATTCAGGACAACTTTTCCCTAGGCCCAATCCTGCTTCCTCCCATTGCATTGCACAGACAGTAGATGTGAATACATGCTATGATTAATTGCCTACATGCCAAAACCCATCTCTGAATCGGCAGAGCACAAGGGGCAGCACAAGGGACCACTGGAAGTGATGTATACCTGATGGTCCATCACTGCATTAATTTTAGCATTAATCAATCATTTTTAGAAAAAGTTTCATTACTGAATACTCAAATAGGAGAAACAGTTTTTAAAAACCTTCCAATTAAGAAAGAGGATCAACAGTATAAAACATAAAACCAGAAATGTGGAAGAATTCTCTTAAGGAATTCTCTTGCAGGTAAATGATGGATATGGATGAAGTTAAGAAAAATGTAGCTGTGATGATGAAGTAGAACACATGCATCTTGATCATGGAAAGGATACTTTATTAGGAGCCTTAAGTAGGAAGAGATAGGATGACTTCAATTGCAGATGAGATAAAACCTAACTCAAAAAGGTTTGAGTAATAAGGAAAATTTATTGCTATACAACAAAAGTTCCAACAAAGTGTGGGGTGACCTCACCAGTTATTAAACTATCAGCTCAATGACATTGGTAATAAGACCAGGTTTTTCTTTTTTTTTTCTTCTTTCTTCTCTATGTTGTTCAGCATATCATCCTTGTCTTCAAATCAAAGCATAACTTCACTAGTACCAGATGCCAACATCCAATAGAATACATGAGAAATAGTTCCCAGAAATTCCCCAACATACCTCCTTTCTCATCTCATTTGGAAAAAAGAGGGAGTTTTACATTCGCTTTCAAGTCAACTTTCAAGGCAAGGAAAATGAGATTACTATGATTGAGTTAAAGTGATAAGGATTTATCCATGAGATGGAGTTAAGATTATCTGTCCTAAAAATGGACAGCTAGATAAAATTGGAGTTCTGAAAGCAAAGAAAGAAAGGAGAGATTTGGTATTCGACTGACAATATTTACTCTACCATCTGTCAACTAAGCTGTAGTTATTATGAGCAATGTGATCCCAGTGTTGACAAACCATTAAATACTTTTAAATGCTGGGGAATTTGGTATTTATATAAGTTCTTGTTATTTTTAAAATATTTGCAATAAATTCAAACATCGAAAATTATTATGTAGCCAACATCTTGAGGCCAAATAAGATTCATTAATACATCAGTAGTCCAAAAATGGTCTGCAGGTCACCAGTTCACAACCTCTTGTTTATGCTACCATTTTATTTAATAAAAACTTTCTCTATTTAGAAAGTACAGTTCAGTTTAACCATGCCAGCAACTGAATTATGCAAACATTTATGACAAAAATTTAGTTAAAATGTCATAAAATACAAAAAAACCACTTCAAATGGCACAGCTAATATAAATTTCAGAAGAACAATGTAGGAAAGAAAAATAGAAAGCAGAGAATGTTTACATAATTTTCTTCTTCACTGAGGGTTTTAAGTTGACAAGTTAATGGTTCAAAAATCAAAATGCTGCTACTCATGTAATAATGAATGTACTTTTCTCTCCATCTTCTCAGATTCCTGTGATTTTTGTTTAAGTTTTATTAGCAGGCATATTGATTCCTTTCAAATGACCAAACAAAGGTGTTCAAAATATTTGAGGAATTAGTCAATGTCATAGTAAAAAAACAAAAGAAAAAAGGAGTTCTAAGGAAAAAACCACCTAATTAGAGATTTAAGGTTCATAGATACTTCTTTAGTGGTCTTCCTTTCCACAAGTATGGAGAAAAAAATTAAATTAATATAAAGATTTGTAAGAGTATTTCTCTCTTGAAAAATTTTACTTAATTTCTTCAGAGTATAACACAAATCAGGAAGTGTTAAACTCTTTTGAATGTCAAGAGAAAACAGTAGTGAGAAAATAAGCATATTTCTCTTCCATCCAAATTGTTCAGTGTTCCAACTTGGTCGTTTGCTCAAAAATCCTTGCTTATCTCTTGCTTCAGACTTTTGAATTTGAGCCCTAAAAAAAAAAAAAAAAAAAACCTCTTGAATGATCAATTTTTTTTCTAAAAATGTAGTGGATAGATAGAACTTGGAACTATTAAGAAACTAAAATCAATGCTCTGAAATCATATGTCCTATTTCACAGGTCATTTGACATATCAGCAGTGAAGAAGGGGAAACCTGGAAGGGTCAGAATGTAAGCAAAGAAAAATACCAACCTGGGACGCAAGTATTCATCTGGGAAACTAGCATACCATGCAATGGACAGGTGATGAGGAGAAGATACGGTGAGTATTTGATGGAAGGCTACATCCATTCCCACTGTCCTTAGGGATTATTTCCAAGAAAATGAGGAATTTGGAGGTTGTCGTAGCTATCTGATACCTTTCCATTTCTCCTTTCTTGGTTATTGGCAAAACTCAGAAGCAAGACATTATTGCTAGCACCCACATTCCAATCAATAGATACTGTTCTCATGAACTTCTCTGAAAAAGACATGGTTGGGACTCTTTTTCTTGATACTAGGAGTGCTAGTGTTTTGACTATAGATCCCTTACGGCTTACCTTTAAAAACACTAGAGGAAAGTACTTTTGCGACTTTATGGTAAATTAGTTACAAGCATGATGGTAGGTCATTTATACTATGCTTTTCTCATCTTAGCAAAACTTACTTCTTTCTTGAAATTCTTCCTTACCTCCTCCTCACTCATTTAAATTTTACCGAACAGTGGGAGCCAGGTAGCATTTCAACTACTCAGTCAATGGATCTTCCTCCTGCTTTAACAGCTCAAAACCCATCCACGTCCTCCCTACAGTTCTCTCATTACTATTACTTTGGCACAAATAATATTTGCTGAATTAAATGTTTCATGTGTACACTTGCTTCCCTATTAAGAATGTAAAATTTCTTGAAAAAAGAGGAACTTATACTTTAGCTCTTTCCTATTTACCTACAAAAGTATACCAAAACCATGAGAAAATAGTGTCTGAAACTATTTGAAAGGTGAATGAACTCTACTTTTTACTTCATGAGAGTCTGAATTTTATCCCAAGTTTGCCTGTAGATGGTCTGTTCTATGTCCTACAAAACTATAATAATAAGATTTTATCTATAATAAGTGATAATGAATTCCATTATAATAAAATTCTAGAATATTCATCTAGAAATGATCCTTAAAAAGAGACATTTAACTCATAAAACAAATGTTTATCCTTTCTGAACAATTATAAAATAAGAAAACTATTTTTTCACAATAAAATTTCAATAGCTATATGAATTTACATTCAGGAAATAGGCCTTGCTTTTTCAGATACTCCAGGATTCACATGCTATGATATGTCAGGTTGACCTCAGGAGCACAATGTCCTGATGAAGAACCCACGGATTAGAGACAATGTCCTCAGTGGACTCAGAAGACATTCAGAAAATCTCCATCACGTGGTCACTGATACTTACAAGGAAGTAGGAAGATGATACAGTTGTAGGAATCGGTGGTGGTGGAAAATCTGGTTTTGTGATTAGCTAGTAAGCAAATAAAGAAAACTTAATTCAAAAGAGGTTCCTGAAAATAGGTGTGCTTAATGAAAGGTTTAAATAATTTTTAGACATGATCCTATACCTTAAAGACCCAAAAAACTCTACTCAGAAGCTTCTAGACATCATCAATAGCTATAGCAAGGTAGCAGGATATAAAATCAACATAGAAAAATCATTAGCATTTCTATACACTAATAATGAACAAACTGAAAAAGAATATATGAAAACAATTCCATTTACAATAGCCTCAAAAAAAATCAAATACCTAGGTGTAAACCTAACAAAAGATGTGAATGACCTCTACAAGGAAAACTATACACTTCTGAAGAAAGAGATTGAGGAAGACTATAGAAAGTGGAGAGATCTCCCATGCTCATGGATTGGTAGAATCAACATAGTAAAAATGTCGATACTCCCCAAAGTAATCTACATGTTTAATGCAATTCCCATCAAAATTCCAATGACATTCATCAAAGACATTGAAAAATCTACTGTTAAATTTATATGGAAACACAAGAGGCCACGAATAGCCAAGGCAATACTCAGTCAAAAGAACAATGCAGGAGGTATCACAATATCTGACTTCAAACTATATTACAAAGCAATAACAATAAAAACAGCATGGTACTGGCACAAAAACAGACATGAAGACCAGTGGAACAGAATAGAAGATCCAGATATGAAGCCACACAACTATAAGCAACTTATCTTTGACAAAGAAGCTAAAAATATAGATGGAGAAATAGCAGCCTCTTCAACAAAACCTGCTGGGAAAACTGGTTAGCAGTCTGCAAAAAACTGAAACTAGATCCATGTATATCACCTTATACCAAGATTAACTCAAAATGGATCAAGGATCTTAATATCAGACCCCAAACTCTTAAGTTGATACAAGAAAGAGTAGGAAATACTCTGGAGTTAGTAGGTATAGGTAAGAACTTTCTCAATGAAACCCCAGCAGCACAGCAACTAAGAGATAGCATAGATAAATGGGACCTCATAAAACTAAAAAGCTTCTGTTCATCAAAAGAAATGGTCTCTAAACTGAAGAGAACACCCACAGAGTGGGAGAAAATATTTGCCAACTATACATCAGACAAAGGACTGATAACCAGAATATATAGGGAACTTAAAAAACTAAATTCTCCCAAAACTAATGAACCAATAAAGAAATGGGCATGTGAACTAAACAGAACTTTCTCAAAAGAAGAAATTCAAATGGCCAGAAAACACATGAAAAAATGCTCACCATCTCTAGCAATAAAGGAAATGCAAATTAAAACCACGCTAAGATTCCACCTCACCCCTGTTAGAATAGCCATCATCAGCAACACCACCAACAACAGGTGTTGGCGAGGATGCGGGGAAAAAGGAACCCTCTTACACTGTTGGTGGGAATGTAGACTAGTACAACCACTCTGGAAAAAAATTTGGAGGCTACTTAAAAAGCTGGACATCGATCTACCATTTGATCCAGCAATACCACTCTTGGGGATATACCCAAAAGACTGTTACTCTAGAGGCACCTGCACACCCATGTTTATTGCGACACTATTCACAATAGCCAAGTTATGGAAACAGCCAAGATGCCCCACCACTGACGAATGGATTAAGAAAATGTGGTATCTATACACAATGGAATTCTATGCAGCCATGAAGAAGAACGAAATGTTATCATTTGTTGGTAAATGGATGGAATTGGAGAACATCATTCTGAGTGAGGTTAGCCTGGCCCAAAAGACCAAAAGTCATATGTTCTCCCTCATATGTGGACATTAGATCAAGGGCAAACACAACAAGGGGATTGGACTATGAGCACATGATAAAAGCGAGAGCACACAAGGGAGGGATGAGGATAGGTAAGACACCTAAAAAACTAGCTAGCATTTGTTGCCCTTAACGCAGAGAAACTAAAGCAGATACCTTAAAGCAACTGAGGCCAATAGGAAAAGGGGAACAGGTACTAGAGAAAAGGTTAGATCAAAAAGAATTAACCTAGAAGGTAACACCCACGCACAGGAAATCAATGTGAGTCAATGCCCTGTATAGCTATCCTTATCTCAACCAGCAAAACCCCTTGTTCCTTCCTATTATTGCTTATACTCTCTCTACAACAAAATTAGAGATAAGGGCAAAATAGTTTCTGCTGGGTATTGGGGGGGGAGAGGGAGGGGGCGGAGTGGGTGGTAAGGGAGGGGGTAGGGGCAGTGGGGAGAAATGAACCAATCCTTGTATGCACATATGAATAATAAAAGAAAAATGAAAAAAAAATAATAATTTTTAGAAGTGGAGAATTTATCATCCTAGTCACATAAATATTCTAAACCCGTAAGTTTGATTGCTCTCATTTAGGTGCATGCATACAATTCAGACATGGGTCCACTGCCAATAGGTTTATGATGCTAATGGTTACTATGGAGTGAATATTTGTGGATCCCCAAAAATTCACATGTTGAAGCCCTAATCCCCAATGTAATGGTTGGAGTTGGTAACTTTTGGAGGTACATGAGTCTTAAGCTCTCAGAATAGGATTCATGCCCTTACAAGACATCTTTCTCTCTCTCTCTCATTCTCTCTCTCTCCCTATCTCTATCTCTCTTTGTGAAAGCATAGTGAGAGACAGCTGTCTACAGGCCAGGAAGCAAGCCCTTATCGGACACTGGCTCTGTCAGCACCAGTTTCCAGAACAGGGAGAAATAAATGTTTGTTTTTTCACCCATTCATTCTGTTATTTTCACTGTAGCATCCTAAACTAAGAATGGTAGATTGGTACCTTTCTTGTAATGAGTTATCAAGTTCCCAGCCCTGGGGTCCAAGTTCAGGGTTCAGTTTAAGAGTGTAATTGAAAGGCACACATTTCTTGTATTTTATATTTTCAAAATTTTTTCAGTATTTATATTAATATGCATGCTAATTCTTCTGAATAAATAATTCAAGATTCTTCTGAATAAATAATTGGACATTGTGGGTAATGTCTTTCACTTGTATTTCTTCAAGGTCCAACTGTGTGATACAGAAGTTACTGTCTTACCACAGAAGCAGGAGGCTCACCATCTTCTAGGAACTGATCAGACACATGGAGCTTCTTCATCTGACTCATCTAAAGGGGAGAAATCATATCGTCAACTGAAATAATCAATTTCCTAAGTACAGCTGCCAGATAAGTAGTCATTTCAAGGCCTGGGATCTTGGAACCAAGCAGATACCAAGAGATCAGACAAGAAATCACAGTGACACAGCTGGTGCATTTATAGGGGAATTTCTCAAAAGCTACAAGGGAAATTTTCCATCAGAAATATTATTATAATATTAATCATTAATCACCTTCACCTAAAATCTCTAAACTTGTAGGATATGGCAGGGTAGTAGTGTTATATATATTACATATATTATCATATAAATATACTTATCATTTTATGTATTGGAAAATCTGCCAAAGGAATAATAAACCTATATTAAAGGAGAGAGAGAGAGGGAGAGGGGGAGAGAGAGAGAGAGAAAAGCAGACATCTGGCATCTCCCTTCATTGTTCTTTTAATTCTTTTTCCATTTCATGAACCCCAGCAATGGCCCTACATTTTAGGAATTCTTTTTCACATTAACAAAAAACAAAGGGGAAGTTTCTGGATATGTAGTTACAGAGCCCATAAGTCTTGCCAGTGTGGTAGATTTGTAAACATTAATAGGAAAAAAAAAAAGTTAAGTTGTGGTCAGCATACAAGAGTGAAAAAAGTCACAAACAGGGACCATGGCAAAACCAATTCAAACTGGAATTCACCTCTTGGGGTTGAACAGCTTTCTGTGTCTGGGGTTTGCGCTTTTGCTTGTAGGGCTTGGTGGCAGGGATGGATAGTGGCCTGTAAGAGAAAATAGGTCACATGAACTGGGTGCTTTATCCAGCATGCCAGAGAAACTCTAGAAAACTGCCAACTTCCTTTGTGCCATGCCCATTATTGACTGGCTTTTTTTTTTTCTGCCCCCTAGAACATTCTTTAGCTTTTAGTTCCCTGTTAGCTGCCATCATCGACCTGTAATTCATGATCACCACTAGTTATTTGCTTTTTGGTTTTCTACAGGACACTAATTCCTAATAATGATGGTGTTCAAACCAATATTATGTAAATTATATAACTTTGTTAATTTTTCATACAATGTTTTTAGACCTTTTTATAGGTAAGTCAGACTTAAAAAATCCTGAAAAGATACTGTTGTGTCAAGACCATGTTTGAAATCAAAATAAGCATGTCTAGACGCAAATTGAGCTCTATCACTTACTTTACAAGACTGTAAACATGTTTGTTAACCTTTCTGAGCTTGTTTCCACACCAGTCAAAACTGCGTCCCTAACCTTGTAGGATTGTTTTAAGAATTAATAGAAATCACTGTTTTATCTGTAAAATGAAATGGAGTTCTTGTGAAGATTAAATGTGACAGTGGATATAAAAGGACTTAAGCATGATACCTACACATAATTAGCGATGAAAATCCAGATATTATGTTCTTGTAATAAATGTAAAAATCTTTAATAACAAGGGGGATGTCACTCTTGTTATTAGTTATAAACAGAATGACTACCATAAGAACAAAAAATATTTCTTTCTGTGAAGTATTTCCGACTAAAAGGGATACCCAGCTTCTGGTCCAAGAAGAATGTATCTGCACATATTTTATTATATTTAAAATTAACCAGAATTAAATTTGAGAGGTTAGGTCATACTCTCAAACTTAAAGTAAAATAGGGGTTAAAGAATCCCCACAGCCTGATAAACATTTACCTCTGAACTTTCTTCTGCTTTCCTCTGACATTTTGGTACCGGATTACTATAGCAACCACCACAAATATGACTGCCACTGGGAAAAGCACCCCCACCACAATGGAGAAATCTGCAAAAGAATGAACAGGAACCTACTGATGACATGAGAATTTGTGTCAATCTGGCACTCTACACCCTTATTTCTTTATTGGTCCAAATTCTATCTACACTTTCCACAAACAACATGTCTCCCCTACACAATCTCTCACAGCCAGTAAACTGGAAATATATTGGATTGTGATTATGTGTTAATGTTTATAAAGAGGAAATAAAGGAGAAATTTATAGGCAACATCTAATAGGAGATAGGTAAAGCATCATACTATTAAGAATTCTTTGAAGTGATAATGTTTACAATTATGGGAAGCTGAAGGGCTGGAGTCTAGAAGAGAAGATGGAGTAGGACAGATGGAAGAGCAAGAATGAAAAGCTTTTGAAACACTGCCCTGAAATGAAACAAACAAAAGAAAATGAAGCCTTGAAATATATCTCTCTTAGTAGCGAATAAGAAGCTGAGACACTAAGAGAATTGATAGAATCAAAACTAAGAGTTTTATTTGCTCTATATTGGAATTATTGTGGACAGTGGAGAAGTTATGTGACCCTGTGCACTGGGGAATAGTTTGAAGAATATTCCTAGTATAGATGATAGTTTTACTTTTTCTCTTTTATCTTCTTGTGTAAGTATTGAATATAACTTCATTCAATCTTTTGCTATCTCAAATATTCATTTTTCTTATAACAATCTAAAACCACAAGAGACCAGGAGGTTTAAACCTGAAGTTATTGTTCTTGTTACAGACATTAGCAAACTAGAGACCCAATAAATTGTTATATAAATGGAAGAAAAGTTCACAAGTGTGAGTCCAGAGACAGACAGAGGTAACTACATCACCAGCAGAATTCTAGGTAAGACAATGTTGTCAGTTCAAATACATCATTCTCTCCATCTTCCATAAAAATTATTTTGCAAACAGTCATAGGAAAATAAAACATGTCTTTACAAACAGCTTAGACACTTTCAGAATGAAAAAAAGTACTTGAACTAAAACAGAATTGTAACTGTATTTTCAGAAGAGCAACATATCAGAGGAGCTAAAGGGAAAATTGTCAGTGCTTCACAAACACCTCTAATTTGAAGAAACATTGTCTGGAGGTAAAGTTGGGGCTTAGAACAGAAAGAAATGTAGCAACAGGAAATAGGTATGAGATTTAAGATGGAGATAATTGCAGAGTAAATCTAGCCTCGTCTGCTTCTGGTAATGGTGCGCTACAAAATTTGACTCAACCTTCCCATTGTAAACGAAATTAAAATTTTGTCAAATCAGAAACTTCTTAAAAGCATGTACTAAAAAAAAAAGAGAAAAATTTCTTTGTAGAAATTAGCAAGACAGTATGAATCTAGAAAGACAAAAAAATCAAACAATCCCACACAGAAGTTCAGAAATGCAAAGGACTTGGAATAAAGGTACTTGTTAGCATCTGCAAGGTCCTTGGTTCAATTCCCATGACAGAGAGAGAGAGAGAGAGAGAGAGAGATCAGAAATACAGAAAGGAATGAAGAACAAATAAACCAAGAGAACTCTAATGTGGAGTACGAAATTTGGGCGATAGTGAGGTGTCCGTGTAGGTCTATTGATTATAACAAACCTATCACCCTGGTATAGGGTGTTTATAGTTTATGGAGTGGCAGGGGGTATAAGAGAATGCTCTGTACTTTCTGCTCAATTTTCTATGAAGCTAAAACTGCTCTAAAAATAAAATCATTTTTAAAAAGCAATGAAAGTAGAAGTAAGTTTTTAGGATAACCACTAAAAGAATGCAAAATAAATTCATGACCTCTGAATTAATAAGAAGAAAAATAGAGCGATTAAAAGAGTCAATAGTTCATAGAAAGCCAAAAAGAGAAGAAAAAAGGAACATAGAAAAGGAAAGAGAATAAAGGAAATGCAAATCAAACCACACTAAGATTCCACCTCACCCCTGTTAGAATAGCCATCATCAAAAACACCACCAACAGGTGTTGGTGAGGATGTGGGGAAAAAGGAACTCTTGTACACTGCTGGTTGGAATGCAAGCTAGTGCAACCACTCTGAAAAAAAATATGGAGGCTTCTTAAAAATGTAAACATAGACCTGCCATATGATCCAGCAATCCCACTCCTGGGGATATCCCCAAAGGATTGTGACACAGGTTACTCCAGAGCCACCTGCACACCCATGTTTATTGCAGCGCTATTCACAATAGCCAAGCTATGGAAACAGCCAAGATGCCCCACTACTGACGAATGGATTAAGAAAATGTGGTATTTATACACAATAGAATTTTACTCAGCCATGAAGACGAATGAAATCTTATCATTCACAAGTAAACGGATGGAACTGGAGAACATCACTCTGAGTGAGGTTAGCCAGGCTCAGAAGACCAAAAATCGTATGTTCTCCCTCATATGTGGACTTTAGATCTAGGGCAAATACAGCAATGTGGATGAACTTGGGTCACATGACAAGCAGAGAGCACATACAGGAGATATAGGAATAGGTAGAAAACCCAAAACATGAAAGCATTTGATGTCCCCACTCCAGAGAAACTAATACAGAACCTTAAAGCGACAGAGGTCAACATGAGAAGGGGATCAGGAACCAGTGTAAAGATCAGTGAGAGATGAATCAACTTGGGTTGTAACACATTTGTACATGGAAGCAATGCTAGGAATCTCTCTGTATTGCTATCCTTAACTCAACTAGCAAAAACGCTTTGTCTTTCTTATTATTGTTTATGTCTTCTCTTCAACAAAATTAGAGATAAGGGCAGAACAGGTTCTGCCTGGAAGCGAGGAGGGGTGGGGGGAGAGGATGGGAACAGGGGGGAGAAATGACCTAAATAATGTATGCACATGGAATAAATGAATTTTAAAAAAAAGAAAAGGAAAGAAAAATCAAGACTATATTATATTCGTAGATTTGTATCTAAGTACAATAGTAATTGCATTAAAATTAAATGTACTGACTACTGAGTTCATTTTTAAAACAAAACAAAAAAAGATGTTTATCTTAAAAATGCATTTTTAGGTAAGAGACAAATTTAAAGAGGATTCAGAAAGGATGAAAACAAAACTATGGTGAAATTTTACACTACTACACACATACAGGGAAATATGGTTCATCTAAGTCTCCAAAAATGCAAATTTTAAAAGACAAGGAGTGAAACTAGAGATAAACACATCATCATTTCATAATGATAGAAGAATTAATTCACTGGGAGCACATAGCGATTGTATACTTGTGTGACTTGTATGTGGTTGATAATACAGCTCAAATTATACAAACACTTACAGAAGCAAAGTAAGAGCCAAATTCACATTTATAGTAGGTATTTTAATACTTCTGCATAGTAACTGATAGAATAAGAAACAAAGTATCAGTAGGGATCAATATACGGGTCGTACTACTGACCAACCTGGTGAACAGAACACATGGAGAACACAACAGAACACAAATGCACATTTTTTTGGTTCATGCATGGAAAGTATGGGCATGTGCTGAGCCAGAAAGCAAGTCTTAACAAATTTCACCATATTCTCCACACAGTATTTCTCTAATTGCTCTATAATTATTCTAAGAATTAATTTCACAGCAAGCAGAAAATTCCCATTTTCATTAAGAAATATGTGGCGCGGTGGGATGGTGGTCACCTGAGGCTGGGAGGGTCAGAGAGAGGGTAGGGGTAAGTGACAGATAGGTGTAAGTTCTGGTGTGCTGCTGACTATGGATAGCAATAATAAAAATAAATCAACATATACTTCTATATAGTTAAGAAAGTAACACTGTGATTTAAAAATCCCAATCCAATCAAACCTGCTTTTCATTCCTTGATAACAGAATATTAAGAGAAATATTTAGTAACAGAAATAAATTATAATAAATGCAGCTCAGAAAGTTTAATACAGGCACAATCTTCCTGAAAGAAGCAATTACTCATGGAGGAAATTTAGCAAATCAACAGATAAATCAAAATAAAGTCTCCAAAAAAAGGAAAGTTGTTATCTAAAAGGATTTTTAGTGAACAATGAAACCACTACAGAGTTTTTTCTAAGTGGCTTATTTTGTTATGCAGCCACCCCTACCCTCTACAAATGTATGATAAATACTAAATGGTGTGTGTGTGCATGTGTGGAATAAAAGAAAAAAATTAAGAATTTTTCTACCTTTCAGAAAAATAGGAAGTTAAGGGCCTTGGTTAGACAGTAACAGTAAATAATAGCTTAGACATCAGAAGTAAGAATAGCATTTTTTTTTTGGAAAGCCTAACAAAGGATCTGAATTTGGCACAAATAGATCACTCAAACCCATCCCTATCCATTTTCCCAATCTCTGTTTTCTGTGTGTAAAGAATAAGATTGGTTTATGACCCTAAGACAAAGCCCCCAAAATTGCTCTACAGAGACAATAAGACATGAAGTAGGAGCATGACAGAGGCAGGCTCCAGACAGCCACATTGATTAGACAGAGGGGAGAGAGTCAAGGAAGGAGTGCTGAGAAAAAGCAGCTTCTCCTTATAGTAAAGTACTCCTAACCATGCCACTTAGAGTTGAGGGTGCCCACTCTGGCTTTTTCCCATGCTGATGACCTGTACAAAGGCTTGTCTGTCCACTAATAGAACTCCCAACAAGATCACAAAGTATCCAGTTAGTAGAACAAGCACACAAAAATGCAAAGAAAACCAATTCAAGTCAAATTCATCCCTAGTTCAACAAGGATCACACAATCTTGAAGAAAAACAGTACAGTGAAATACAAGAACAGGACAGCCAACCTGAAAACAACTAGCTGTTACTCAGAGAACAGAAAAAAACAGAACCTACAAAGGTAATCTAAATTATATTCTCAGAGAGTTTCATGGGTTTATTTTACCTACTCATTAAGTAGAGACTGCTATGAAAATGGAGCAATCATAAAGCAAGGAAATTTGGGAAATTAAAACAACACTACAAATATAAAATTTGAGGGTATATTTTAGTATGTGGAATAAAAAGATAAGAATGTGAAAATATGATTAAAAAGTTGATTTTTAAATATGATTAAAAAGAGATGATGGGGAATCAATGTTGTGTATTCAAAAGCTATAGAGAGGAATTTGATGAAGATAGTACAGAGACAATGAGACTCTCTATGATTCAGAATAAAAATTTGAAAGAGGAAAGCCATTTTCTCATGTTCCTGTGTAGTGCTACCTACAGAAGACCGTAGAGGGGTCATCACAGTCAGGAGGGGCCCATCCTTCCTCACACTGGCATTGTAGTTCATGGTCACACACCTGGAGGAGCAAAGGTCCTGTGAGTTTCCCAGTAGATTGACCACACACTCCCAGGTCCTACTCATCCACAAGAAACCCCATTTTGAAAGAGGAATGGCCCCTGCTCTGCCAATTGTCATCTGCCTACATAAGGTATGCACAAATCACAGGGAATTCCATAATGGGTTCTCAGAAGAAATTTCCCATATTCTATGCTACTGAGAGTTGAATAAACTTAATAATTGTGATCACTGAATGGACGGTGAAAGCTTTACTCAGCTTCATCATAACTGACCAAAAGTCATACAGAATTCAGCAGGCTTGGGAACCCTTACTTTCAAAACTTACAGCATGTCCTTTGCACTTAGCAGAGCAATTGGTTGACTTGTAGGTCCTCTCCATGTCCACACACTCTGCATTAATGCATACCTGAAAGTGACATGAAAAAACATAAACTTTTAGTCACGGTTATTGTTACCAATTTCATTTTTTTTTAATACTGAGGTTTGAACTCAAGGTCTCACGCTTGCTAGGCAGGCACTCTACCACTTGAGCCATGCTGTCAGCCCCAATTTCACTTTTTTTATTAGGAAAATCACAGTATTTTTTGAAAGAGGAAGATGGGACCTGATGATTTTTGCAACAATTCTATAACACTAAAATTTATGAATTGTGACACCCTTGTGCTAAGCACATGATGAAGTACAAGTGGAGGAATGAGTTGCAGCCATGTATAAATGAAGGGTAAAAGCATTATTTTGAGTACTGTGTTCCATGGAACACAAAGCAGCAGTCATAGGCTTGGAGTTTGGTACCCTTCCCACAGCCCATTTTCATCAGAGCACCTTTCTTTTATCCATTTTTGTGTATTTTGGCTTCCCATGTAATTTCATTTGAATAAAATGTTCCACTGTTAAAAGTGTGAAAATTTCAGCATTAAAAATCCAAATGTTGCTATTGGTAATTCTAATTGTGTGACATTCATAGCAGATGGTGGTGTTTGCTGCAGACATCCGACTTTATTAATATGTTGGGTCCTTATGTGCTTCCCAGGGTGACTGAGGCTTTCCCTAGTCCCAAGGGTAAATTAAAAAACCCATAGGTCAATCATGGTCTTTCCTTGTCTCTTGACAGGTATTGGTTTAGAATGGGTAAATGGTAAAATTTGGGGCAATAAAAGCCGATGTCAATTTGGCCAGAAAATGCTTATGAGAAAAATTTCTTCATTCTTAAGTTGCACAAGGAAAACCTGGTGCCTTCTGCCTCTGCATTTTGCCTGGGGATTGGGCAGGAACCCTGGACCATGAGTACAGCAGCCTGAATGGGCATAGTAGCATTCTGGAGACAGCAGGGGACAAAGAGAAAAAGTGGTGATCTGGTACCACTGAATTAACTATGTACTTTGGTTGTGTGAATTAATCAATGTCCTAATTGTGCAAGTCAATTTGAGTTGGTTTTTCTGAGCCTCTACAGCCTGAAACATCCTGATGTAGCATATGAATTGTAATTACAGGGGTCATAAGAAAAAATACTGTAGCCTGGCGCTGGTGCCTCAGACCTGTAATCCTAGCTACTTTGGAGCCTGAGAGAGGGAGGACTGTAGTTCTAGGCCAGACCAGGCAGGAAAGTTCGCAAGACTCCATCTCAATGGGAAAAAGCTGAGTGTGGTGGTACATACCTGTCATCCCAGTAACAGTGGGAAGCGTAAAATAGGAGGATTGTGGTCCAGGCTGGCCTGGGCCAAAAGCAAGACCCTATGTCCAAAATAACCAAAGCAATAACTTGGAGGCATAGCTCAACTGGTAGAGTGCCTGCCTAGAAAGCCTGAAATCATGCGTTCAAAACCCAGTACCACCAAAAAAGCAGAAAGAAAAGAAATATTGTAAAATCAAAACTCAATTATATACCTGTGATAATGATTTAGGGGAAGGATTTGTTATTGAGAAGAAAAAGAGGGGAAGTTTTATAACCAGTAGTAGTAATTTAAGCAACTAAGTGTTGAATAAAGAAATACAGGTCCTTATATCATCTCTGCAGGATGATGAGAGAGGGTAACAAATGTTGTCTAAATGGCTCTGTCCTGAAATTCTCGTCGGAGAAGGAAAAGATACATACTCTTCTTTATTGTGTAAATGTGGTAGAAGAGGTGCAAGGGGAGAGAAATGGACATGAACTCTGTTGTTCATGGTGTTCCCTTAGTTAAACCAACCTAAACAAATTTGAGAGGGTGTTTTTCATGGATCATTGGTAGAGCTACGTAAGGATGTCTATAGGCACTTTCAGTGAGTTTCCAGACTAAAGCTAAGAAAGTAAAAGATGCTGGTTATGTGTTACCAGCATAATATCTTAGTTTTCTTGGAATCATATCTGTAAGAGTGATTATTTCCAAATTTCACCCTAATGTTTGAAGATATGACAGTCGTGCTCTTGCTATTCACTAGGGTCTCTATCCTCGTTTCCTAAATCCTCATAGTGTTCCAAATTAAAATCCCTAGTTGTTGTACTAAGGCATGATGAACCCAATAGTTTGGAAACAAAGTAGCAAGTGAATAACTGAGAAGCAAAACAAAACACAACCCAAAGAACAAGGCTAAAAACATTATTTTGAATGAAAGCCACAATTTTAATCACCTTGCTATTTCCACACTTTGTTCCATTGGCCACCATCCCTATTCCTTGGCTAGTATCTTCAGGATCAAACATTTTACAAGTCAGGATAGATACTGTAAATCCTTTCCAAGGCAAATCACGTGACCCACCTTGACAGAACAACTTCCCACACATGATGTCTCTGAGGAAAAAGCCAAAATTTATTGTGCAATTCAAGGTACATTTTATATAAGTGCAGATCAGCTCTGTGTCTTATCAGTCCTTAATGAAAAATACTTGTTCCCTTAGCTATATCCATTTCCCATTATCCCTCAGCAATAGGACCCTTGAATATTAGCGAAATACATTGCTACCCCAATAAACACATGTTCCAGATCTCTGTACAGTAATCTCTGCCAGTTACCTAGGTTCTGACCAATAAGAATGAAACAGGATTTTAAATCCAAATCTAGAAGATGGTCTCACATTATATCTTTTTCTCTGTATTTTCTCCTTTTTGATGATAGGAATGTGATATCTAGAGCTAGAAAAGCCATCACAGACCAAGAGAAACTCTTGGGAATGGAGATCATATATAGGAAGAAGCTAAACAGACAACACACAGAAGATAGTTTCCAAGCATCCTGAGGCACCTAAGGCAGTGATGATATTTGTTTTTATGACATTCAGCAGAATATTTCTAACAGATAAAATCCTCAATTCAACTATAGTTTGCTTGAACATAGCTGGGTCCCCCTTCAAGGCATTAACTGGGATTACTAAGAGAAGTGTTTCTCTGTGTCTGCAGATTAAATGGCTCAATGCTCAGGTGTACCATTCATTTTCCTCCCAAAATGGAAGTAAAGTAAAACCAATAAAATTGAGTCAAAATGTGTTTTACATAATTCAAAGGAGGACTGTGACAGGAAAGTGGTGGAATCAAATTTTTCTAATGTCGCTGGTGACTGTGAAAAAATGTGAATGACAAGTGGAAGAAGACATACATCCTATCTAATCTTGAGAGGATGTTATTCCTGAATCATTGGCAGAGTCATATAAGGATGGTCCAAGGCACTTGGAATTTCAGAGTAGCTCTCCTATGGTCAGTGACTATTGAGAAGTGACTAGGAGGTTAATCTGAGGGTGAAGGAGACACTTGAACCTACCCTACTTTCTTCTATGCATTGCCCTTCTCCTGTCCCTGTTATATTGCCTTTTACAAAATTTCTCCCTTTTGAATCTGCCCTGATTCCTATAAAGGACAAACCACACTATGTGATTTGTCCTTTAGGCCCAGATTCCCCTGAGAGATGACCCTATATTCAAACTATAATCTGATAATATTTGTTACCCAGCAACATCAGTATTCAGTAGAAAAACTTTGGGAAATGCTGATTTTGTTCAACCTGCTGTTATCAATTACATTGTATAAAATTTGGAACAGGTAAAAATTTAATCTATAATAACTTGAATTTTAAAGGTTGTTTTAAAGTGCAGAATAAAAATTGGATAGAAAAATCTCAAATTAATCTGATATGGTATTTTATAATTCTTCCAGGATATCAGTACTAAAAATAAAACAAGCTCTTTAGGTGATTTGTCAAGTCTTTTGTCTTACAGTGTCTTTTCTTCATGTAGCTCCATGGCAAATTTAAATAAAACTGTACATGCCCTGTATTGATTGGTCCTCTGGGTAAATGAATATTTCTATCCCAAGACCCATAATGAAAAAGCAGTAGACTGAAAAAGTATCTCAAGTCCACTGGGAAATTTTCAACCAGGCCCATGCAGTGTTGCAAGGGCCATCTCTAAAATCCATCTTACTCCATTCACAACTGTACTGCGTACCACCTGCAGCACTCACCATGAGCAGCTTACAGGAAGAGATAATTTCTGATCTGTACTTTTTTTCAGAGTCAGCAAATAGCTGAAAACATGGAACATCAAGCAACGAGGTCACTTACTTTGCTTTACAAGGAATGCGTGTGTTATTCACCATGTGACAATACCCGATCTTTGATCTGTTTTCATTGCTGTGGTAGCATGACTTTTCTGCAACTTTGGTTCCTGACAATAGGCACAGACAGGGACATATTTGAAGAGAAAAGAAATAAGAAATTTAATCATGCAAAGGAATAATAAAACATAAAACTACTATGAAAAGTACAGTTTGAATTTCCCTTATTCAAAAATCTTTGCAACCAGAACAGTTTGGGGTTTCAACTGCTTTTTACAGATTTGGTAATATTTACATATGTGTAATGAGATATCTTGGGAATGGTAGCCAAGTTGAAGCAAGAAATTCTTTTGCTTCACATATATACTTTATACACAGAGCCTGAAGGCAATCTTATACAATATTTTTAGTGCACTTACGTTTTGACTGTGACTCATCACATGAGGTCAGGTGCAAAATTTTCTACTGGTGGCATCATAGCCCCTCTTGAAATAATTTTGGACCACTTTAAATCTAACACATTCATGTTAGGTACACTCAACCTGTACTATTTTGGCATAATTCCATCAATCATTCTCAGAAACACAAGTTGCAACAACTTCATATCAGAGGAGCAGGCTGACATTTAAAATAACCTTTTGAGCTAAAAATATACGATGGAGAAATAGCAGCCTCTTCAACAAAAACTGCTGGGAAAACTGGTTAGCAGTCTGCAAAAAACTGAAACTAGATCCATGTATATCACCCTATACCAAGATTAACTCAAAATGGATCAAGGATCTTAATATCAGACCCCAAACTTTTAAGTTGATACAAGAAAGAGTAGGAAATACTCTGGAGTTAGTAGGTATAGGTAAGAACTTTCTCAATGAAACCCCAGCAGCACAGCAACTAAGAGATAGCATAGATAAATGGGACCTCATAAAACTAAAAAGCTCCTGTTCACCAAAAGAAATGGTCTCTAAACTGAAGAGAACACCCACAGAGTGGGAGAAAATATTTGCCAACTATACATCAGACAAAGGACTGATAACCAGAATATATAGGGAACTTAAAAAACTAAATTCTCCCAAAACTAATGAATCAATAAAGAAATGAGCACATGAACTAAACAGAACTTTCTCAAAAGAAGAAATTCAAATGGCCAGAAAAAATGCTCACCATCTCTAGCAATAAAGGAAATGCAAATTAAAACCACGCTAAGATTCCACCTCACCCCTGTTAGAATAGCCATCATCAGCAACACCACCAACAACAGGTGTTGGCGAGGATGCGGGGAAAAAGGAACCCTCTTACACTGTTGGTGGGAATGTAGACTAGTACAACCACTCTGGAAAAAAATTTGGAGGCTACTTAAAAAGCTGGACATCGATCTACCATTTGATCCAGCAATACCACTCTTGGGGATATACCCAAAAGACTGTTACTCCAGAGGCACCTGCACATCCATGTTTATTGCGGCACTATTCACAATAGCCAAGTTATGGAAACAGCCAAGATGCCCCAGCACTGACGAATGGATTAAGAAAATGTGGTATCTATACACAATGGAATTTTATGCAGCCATGAAGAAGAACGAAATGTTATCATTCGCTGGTAAATGGATGGAATTGGAGAACATCATCCTGAGTGAGGTTAGCCTGGCTCAAAAAACCAAAAATCGTATGTTCTCCCTCATATGTGGACATTAGATCAAGGGCAAACACGATGAGGGGCTTGGACTATGAGCACATGATAAAAGCGAGAGCACACAAGGGAGGGGTGAGGATAGGTAAGACACCTAAAAAACTAGCTAGCATTTGTTGCCCTTAACGCAGAGAAACTAAAGCAGATACCTTAAAGCAGCTGAGGCCAATAGGAAAAGGGGACCAGGTACTAGAGAAAAGGTTAGATCAAAAAGAATTAACCTAGAAGGTAACAACCACGCACAGGAAATCAATGTGAGTCAATGCCCTGTATAGCTATCCTTATCTCAATCAGCAAAAACCCTTGTTCCTTCCTATTATTGCTTATACTCTCTCTACAACAAAATTAGAAATAAGGGCAAAATAGTTTCTGCTGGGTATTGGGTGGGGAGAGGGAGGGGGCGGAGTGGGTGGTAAGGGAGGGGGTGGGAGCAGGGGGGAGAAATGAACCAAGCCTTGTATGCACATATGAATAATAAAAGAAAAATGAAAAAAAAAAAAGAAAAGAAAGAATCTTCAACCTGTGAAATTGTAAAGGAAAAATAAATTGATGCTAGCTGTGTTGTTGCAAAAATAAATAAATAAATAAATAAAATAACCTTTTAAATATTTTGTTTTTGGCACATTTGTGCATGGAAGCAATTCTAGGAATCTCTCTGTATAGCTGTCCTTATCTCAACTAGAAAAAATGCTTTGTCTTTCTTATTATTGTTTCTACTCTCTCTTCAACAAAATTAGAGATAAGGGCAGAACAGATTCTGCCTGGAAGTGAGGGGAGAGCGGGAGGGAGAGAGAGGGGTGCGGGTGAGGTGAGAGAAATAACCCAAACAATGTATGCACATGTGAATAAATGAATAAAAAAATTAAAAAAACACATTACAAAATTTCTAATAAATAAATAAATAAATATTTTGCTGTTGGAAGCTGGCTATCTAAATATTTGGGAGTGTCTGCATGAGTTCCTGGAGGTTAAAAATTGATCTAAATCTGAAGACTTGGCCAGAAGAGCTGAAAACATTAGCTAAAACATAATGTGCTGCCCTGCAACTGCCAGTTCTGTTCAGATTCTTCCTAAGTGCCAGGCCGGTGACAAACATTTCCCATTTTAATTTCTTATGTAATTATCCTCAGATTCCTTTCAGATGGGCACACAGCATAGCCGTTAAGAGCTCAGGCTTTAAACAAGACTGGGCAGCTGTGTGAACTGGGGCAAGAGTCTTCATCTCTGGGTTTGCTCCTCCGTACAGTGAGGATATATGTAACAGCTCCTGCCTCGGGGCGGGGCGGGGATGAGAGGATCAGATAAAAGGATACATGTGCAGCAAGCCATTCACATTGTCATTCTCATTTTATCAATAAGAAAATTGAAAATCATATTAAGTGCCAGAGAGAAATGAAAAAACCAACTTCACACCCAATTCTATCTGTGTCAGGGACCTGTACATGTGCTCTGTGCTGGGCTGCCCTTCCTACCCATCAACAAACAACTCTTTCTTAAACACTGGGAAACTCTGAATAAATCTTTGATGAATTACAAACTAGATTAAAGTAAGCAGAAGCCTGTGATGATATTGTTTTCAATAAAAATTAAACCTGTCATATTGATTTATAAACTCAAATCATTTTAAGTGAATTTCATGTTTCAAGAAAAAAAGTAATAAAATTAGTTATGTTGCTATATTTTCTTGGTTACTTAAATCTTAGTAACATTTATTGACTTCTTATAACAATGATAATAAATACATACATTTAAAAAGAATAGTGAGGCAAGAATAATAAGGAAAAGCTCTATATTCCTAATTTCAAACTTCTGAGTCATTGTTGCTAATAATATAAAAATGTCATCACTCACTTATACATCTGGTATCATTCTTTTTTTTTTTTTTTGGCAGCACAAAGGATTGAACTCAGGGCCTCGCGCTTGGTAGGCAAGTGAAAAAGCTACCACGTGAGGCCATGCCCCAGCTCTTCTTTCTTTAGATAGAGCTGTGCTTTTGCCCAAGCCAGCCTTGCAATGAAGTCCTTCTGGCTCTGCCTCCCAAGCAGTGGGGATTACAGTGGGTAAGACCATGTCCAGTCATCATGCTGCTTCTTGACTTTCTCTTCCCCACTTAATAATGTCTATCTTTTCTCTAGGCACTAAATATTCTATAACATAATAGCTATAAGTATTATATTGGGTTTGTAAACTGTGACTGATTTGGCTTTGAGTTTCTTATTCCCAATTATTCACTAACATTAAAAAATGCTAGCAGAAAAATTTTTAATATTTCTGAGTATCATTGTTAGGGCTCACAAATACAGAAGATTAACTTGTTTCTAGTCACATTTTCTTACACTGCTAGTGAATTAATATGATTTTATTCTTTATTGGACTCTTGTATTTCTTCATCTTAATTAAATGGCTTCCTCATCTTGACCACATTTTCTATTTTTTTTCCATCACAAACAATTTATTTCAACCAAGAGTTCAATAAATGTCAAAGGGCAGAATGTTTGATGTCCTATTAATTAAAAAGTTTGGGGATGCTTCCTTGATGAGGTTTTTACATACACATGCTTCTAACTTACAATAGGGTTATATTCTGACAAACCCCTGTTAAGTTGAAAATATTGCATTTTGAAAATGCATTTAATGTATCCAACCTTCTTTGACCACATTTTCAGTACTTGGAATTTCAATTGATTTGTAGGAATGATTTGATGCCAAAAAAGGTGATTTCTTAAATTATTATATATGTTGAAAACTTTTCAGATTAATTTCAAATAAATTTGTGATCTTTTATGAATTATAAAAGATCACAAATAAAAGGCAGTTTTTTCTCTGCCTTTAAATGTATGATTTAAAAGGTCTTCCCCTGTGCACTATAAGATAAATACATTCCATGTAATTCAAAAGATTATTTTGAACATTTGCTAAGATCAGGTGCTAGACTACAAGTGTGGAAAACCATGTCCCTGTTCTAGGAATTTACAGATTTGTCATGAAGACAGGTAATATAGTTAGGCAAAAGAAGGTGTTTGCTGACACTTATCACAATCATTTATCACAATCATTTATCACCAGATCATAAGGAAGATTTTCTGAGCTTGACTTCTGTGCTAAAGATTTTCTTTCCCCAGGGTTTTGTATATAATGAAGTTCCCCAAGGAAGTGTGAGGTCTTGAACCAGCAAAACCAATTTTGTTTCTCTCCTTAGTGGAAGTGTCAGCAGGATTGCAGGAATCAGTGCACTTCCTGTTACATGACTGACATTGAGCTTTGTTCAAACTGTGTCTTAGCCTACTCTTGCTAGATATGAGAGTTTTATTTAGGGATTTTTGCAGGATCTTGAGGTGTCTTGCTTTTGGGGGGTGTTTCAGGGATTTGTTTAAATCTCTTTCCTTAATCTTGATTTAGGCATATAAAATTATGGAATTTTTAAAAAAGAATTTATGAACATTTTTGGCATATAATGAGCCTTTTCAAATATTTTTAGAAATATGTAACTTTTTCTCATTTTGAATAAATGTCCTTCAGCCATGTAAGTAAAAATTTGAAAGTGTGGCAGAAAAAGCAGTAACAATTAAATGAACTACACATCATATTCAAGAATTTCAAATAGCTGTTTTGTAAAAATTGTCTTCCTTTTTTTCCCTAGAATTTTGTGACCTTTGACCAACCTCTCTCCCTACTGCCTCTGCAGGCTCCACATTTCTACTCTCTACTTCTGAGTTCAATTTTTTTTTCCATTTCACATGTAAGTGAGAACACTCCACTGTTTCACAAAATTCAAATTTCAGTCTAAAGTTTTTGGAGATCTTTAAATTGTACTTTATTTTCAAGGTCTTCATTATGGTTTAATAGAATGTGGTCACTAAAATTCCAGTGGACAAAATGACCATTCAACAGTCTCCATATTTCTTCATTACACTCTTGCATTCCCAGTATCCTTGTCTTTTCTCCCCCTTGCCTTGTTCCTGGTCATCCCCTCCACATGTGAGCACACACAGACTTCCAAGGGTTTACTTATCTGAGAGGAATCTTCCTTAGAGTTGCCAGGTGCAATGCAGGATCTCCAGTTTAATTTAAATTTTGGTAAACAAAGATTTTTTTTTAGCAGAAATATGTCAAATACTGCACGGTCAAATTAATACTAAAAAAAGTTGTTAATCTGAATGTAAAATTTAGCTGTGCCATCAGTATCTTTACTTGCTTAATATAACAACTCTAATCTTCTTGTCTAAAATGTGCTCGTCCATGACTTTAGGTAGGACAGTTTCTGAGAAGAATGGAAGCGATTGCTCCTTTGGCCATGATCCCAACTGCCACCAGAATGATTTTTCTTTGCATGGGCATGGTGAGAGGAGTTGATCTCCTACCTGAGCCCCACATATCCACGCACTGCTGCTCCAGTGTGGGGCATTTCCCCATCAAACAGTAGCCCCTTCCGTTTTGGCAAGGGAAGCCATTGACTTTGAATCTGTCGCCAGGACAGTGACTAGATTTACCATCACACATTTCAGGCAGGTCACACTCATGTCTCACTGCTCTGCATACCTTCCCGGCCTTTCTAATCTGCAGGAAAACAGAAATAGAGAGAAGGCTTTTGTCCACCTTCTTTGCCCTAATACCTCAAATGAACACAAATCATATTTTCCTTTTGTCCTTTTTTTGAGCGTAATTTTAGTCCAATTTATATCTGTACTGTGTACATTAAAGTGATGCCTTATATCACTTCTATTGATGTTGGACAATACCTAAGTCTTTAAGTGATATTTTGAATTTGTAGTGTAAACACAAAGGAAATATAAAGTGGAAAAGTTCAGAGAGAAACAAAGAAACATCTCAAATGTAGAGAAGGAAGTTATTTCTTCTTTTGTTGTATGCACCTTTGTGGAAACTTTCAAAAAGATTTAAGTCTGTTGGGGTTTACTGGTGAAATGAATTCCCTGTATGACAGAAGATAGTTTTACAAACACCAGATCAGGAGATTTTCCCAGGCATCAAGTTTCCCAAGTTTTAATTCCTTTTATTGTATGTTCAGATATTTCTTTTCAACTCACTTCTTCCTATGGACTGATTCATCTTGGAGAAAAAAATAACCAAACACTCAGTAATATATTAACTCTGTGGCAATGTATTACTGTAAATCTTGCTCTTACTACCTCAGAGAAACAAGCTCTGCCAGTCATGTGAATCTAAGGAAGCATATCTTTCCCTAGAAAAGAAAGCTTCCTGTCTGTGCCAGTTACAGGATCAAATCCAGACCGAAATGGGAGCACCAGATCCTTCAAATTCAAATCCCATTGCTCCATTCAGATTGGTTTTCCTACTAGCTCCCATAAAAACCATACTTTACCTTCCTAGCTCTTCTTATATCATCATTTGGAAATTCTGTCCCTTTTTGTTTAAATCATAATCCAAAATCCATTTACCCCCTCCCTCGCCCCCAGCCAGGTAAGTTCATAGCCTCCTTTCCCAGGAAGACTCCTCTGACCTTGTCAATGCAAATTGATGCTCTTGTTTACTACACATGGTGGGCCGGAGCAATAAATTTACATTTAGTGATGTTAATGTTGGGTCTGTCTGTTTCTGGGTGTTTAACTAAAGAAAATGGATTTAATCTCATTACAAATTCATTTCCTCATCTAACATTCTCTTTACAAGGTCATTGTGAAAAATTAAGTAAAAGTATGTATGGAAAATATACATATCATATTATGAATACAATCTAATTATACATTATATTTTCATCTGATTCTTGTGTGTGTATGATTGCCCTAATGCAACAAATAGCAAGGTCTTTGAGATGAGAGACTGACTGTGTATTTAATCTCCAACACAACATAGTATGTAATAAACATTTGCTGAATACTACTTAAGTTCTTATGTTTGCTTCCTTTTGATCTTTTTCAATTCTTTTCTCTCCCTCTGGCATTAAAAAATATTTACTAATACTACTTATAACCTGGTATGTTGTGTACAAATTAATTCTGTGAACAGTTATTGAATATTTATGATGCATAATAATTTGCACGAGGCAAAGATGAATCTGTTTTCTGCCCTCAGGATTCAATCCTGCCAAGAAGACAAACACACCAGCAAATGACCACAATATGGAATTATATGCAACAGAAGAAGGGAAAATACTAAACTCTATAGGAAAAGTCAAAAAAGCCTCACAGAAAAAAAACGGCATCTTACTTCTAAGAATTTCATCCTGAAGTGGCTTCAAAGATGAAGACAGAAGTTCCCCCACACTATTCAAAATTAAAACTTTCCACCAGATGCAGATATTGAAGATGAATGCAATCAGTTTCACGAGATTTGGCCAACATGGACATGCAGTGTGAAATGAAGAAACAGACAGGAGTAACTAACATTGGCTTTGAAGTAGGTCATGTGTGGGGTTTTCCCATTGGATGGTGAACATGTTATCTATTTTTGAAAAAATGTAGCTGTAGATTTTTAAGGTGTATAATACAATGTTTCAGTGAGCACATATAGAGTGAAATAACTACTTTGGTCAAGGAAGTCAATACATCCACCATCTCACTTAGTGACTGTGTGTGTGCACATGTGTGTGTGTAGTAAGAACTGCTCTTTGCAAATTTCCAATCTGCTCTACAGAATTATTACCTACACTTTGCTGCATATTAACTCTCTAGCTTCACTCATCCTACAGAACCACAACTTTATATCCCTTTGCTCAACATCTTCCCATTTCCCCCATCTCCCCACCCCTGGTTCTACTCTTTGTGTCAGTATATTAAATATTTTTAGATTCCACATGTGCATGAGATCATGTGGTATTTATTTATCTTTCTGTGTCTGGCTTATTTCAGTTGACAAAATGTCCTCCAGGATCATCCCAATTATCACAAATAGTAGCCATATCAATTTTCACATTTTCTCTTGTGAGCTTCCATTCCATCAAAAGCAAAATAAGATAATGAGGCCCACCTTATTGCATTGTGGTTGAGAGACTAAACAGGTTATATATATATATATATATATATATATATATATGCTTGTGTGTGTGTGTACAGCACTCACTGAGAACTTGATTAATGTTATTTTATAGAAAGAAAGATATTGCTTTGATTATTTCATTTAACAGTCACCGAGGTGTTAATATAGAAAAAGTAGTCATAGTTATTGAAATAGAACGAATCAATCTTACTTGGCATTTTTCACAGCATTCTCCTGACACACATTGAAATCCTGCTTTGATTTTACATGTTTTAGCATCACAGCAAACATTGGTACATTCCTAAGAAATATCAGGAGCAAATGCAAATGACAGATTACTTTTTGATCCTTTTTCCATACAATTCAAAAGATAATTTATTTAGCACACAGGCATAACTTTAGTAGACTCTAAAACTGATTTTTAGAGAGATAAAAGATCAAAGAAAACAATATTAGAAAATTATTCTGGAGCAACTGGTGAATTTTATTTACATTTTTAAAAATTTAATATTTTCCCCAGCCTCCTACATTAATTTTTTAAGAAGTCTATTCCTCTTGGCAAAATATGTAGTAAAACAAAAGGGACAGTTTTCAAACACAAAATGCATCTCAGTAGTTTTATAACATAACTGATCCAACACATAAGTTATGTATCTAAACAGCAGTAAATTCTATTTCTACAATATGTACTGTAAAACTAAAGACAGGTTCTTTATCCAACATCGATATCTAATTCAATTCTATTTAAAGCAATATGATTTGTCTTGGCCTCCCTGCTTTGGTTCTGAGAAGTTAGGAACCCTTTCTGCACAGGGCACTGGAAAATTCCTACCTCACACAATTTTTCCTTACAGCAAGACTTTCAGAGTTGTTACATCTAAGGGTTAAAACTCTTGCCCTTTATTCAAATAAAACATACTCTTCCTCATGAAATGAATACATTATTATCTTTTTTTAAAGTTACTGAAAAGCTAAGCCCTTGACAGCTTAATGCATTATTCTTGTTAGGTATTCATAAGATGGGACAAAGGCCCCATTCAGAATCTTAGCCACCCTCTGAACAGGGCAAGATTTCCGATGTCAACAACTTCAGAACCCTGAGTGATACAGATGTGTGAGATCCCTGTTACAGCTGGTGCTGGGACCCCAAAAACAGTCACACTTGGATCCAGATCTTGGCTCCTCCACTGGTTAGCTCTGTGACCTTGGGCAAGCAAGCTATTTATATTCTACCCAAAGTAATGCTCAATGAATCATAGTCACTTAAGAAACTTGAAGTATTTCCACCAGAAAGATAGCTATGGGGACACAATTCCCAAGTTAGCAATGGGGGAGGAGATGGGGAAGAAGTGGCCCAAACAATGTATACACATGTGAGTAAATGTAAAACCAATAAAATAAAAAATTATTTTAAAAAATGAAGAGATGGGAAGAGATTCCAAGAGATTGGTCAATTAAGCAATGCATGTTCCTTGTCTGGAAGACTGGCCTACCAATAAACATATCCAAAATTATAAGAAACAAAAAATTTTATGGTGGGCCATATATTCTTTTATAATTTATCTTCTCAGCAATTAATAAACTAGATCATTTTAGAAAAGGAAGTACCTCAATGGTCCCACAGTCACAGTCCTCTCCCATTTCTACCACCTGGTTCCCACATATCGGGATGGATATGATATCTGTAGGCAATGGAGTATTAAACAGGCAATTTGATAATTTATCTTCAAGGAATTTGTCATAGCTGTCACGGCTACAGGAACTGAAGTCCGAGGGCATATAGAATCTGTGAAGATAAGAAGGAGAAATTAGAATACAATTAGGATTAGCATTTAGGAAGCAATGCAGAGATTGGATACAATTATACCTACAACCTGCCCCAAAAGACCAGATCCAATCCACTGACCGACTGCTACATCATGAGCTCATTTGTATGCCGGAATTAATCTACCTGGGTGAATATTATGTAGCTCTTCCAGTGTAATGTGAAAATACGGTCATTATCTCAAAGGGGAGTATGCAGACAATTATTAATAAACCAAAAATGCTTCTGACTTATCCAGATAATCTTATTCAGCCTTAGATCAGTTGGAGTTATGAAGTCCTAAAGATAACAATATCATATTTATTTATATGCCTGTGAATTTATGTTCCCTCAGATAAATTTCAATTGACAATCGTTTCATCCCACAAATAAAGGAAGACTGTAAAATGCAATAATATCTGGGAGAAACAGTACAAGTTATATAATTGGCATGAAGCACTATCCTATTCTGTAAAGGAGCATGAGAAAATAACCCAACCTTCAGCAGGCTAGGGGACAAGAATACAAAAAAGGAACTGAAAATATAAAAGAAATTATGAAATCTTTAATGATAAGATTGCCTGGAAATTTTCTCTCTTTTCATAGATTTTCTCCATCCTCCTGGGAGAAATTCCTCCTTTAATTAGATTTTTTTCAAAAACCCCTTCCTGACCATCAGGTTTTCTGAATTCATGGAAACTCTGATGGAAGCTAAGATTGTCTGATTTTAGGTCTTGCACAAATAAGATGAGGATAAAATACTAAGTTGCTCCAACAGTGAAGAGACAATGTTTACACTATGTCCTAGTTAATTTTTTAAAATTATGTATAGAAGCAGTGTTAAATGATGTTATACAGATATACCAACAAATAATTAAATTCTTATGCTACAGAATTAAAAAACTTGACATATTGTTGAAGATGACCTAAAGGACAGCAAATGCCAGAGTGGATGAAAACCAGGAACACAGGGTGTGTCCCAGAGAGCCTCACCTTATTGATTTCTCCATCACACAGACTGCTGAGGGGCACTTGCAAGTATAGTCATCATGAAACATCCCAAGGTTGTGGCCCATTTCATGGGCCATTGTCCCTGCGACCCTAAGATGGTTGTTACTGTGGTCCTAAGGATAAGAATGGGGAAAGAGAGCCTTTGGTTTTAAAATGGAATTATAACTCAGAGGGTTTGTTTTCATAATTAAATCTGCTTCTTGTTGAGTGCAATAGACCTATTTCAGCTTCAAATTTCTCATTCTTCTCCTCCCCCCTCTTTCTTTCACATCTCTGGTACTGAATGACTATTATAGCATATAACTGGCCAGTTTCCCTTACAGTTTAATGGTAAGTTTTTCTTCAAACACATGTAAGTAAATGGAAAAATGAGACCTGTTGAAACTATTCCAGAAATGGGGGGAGGGAGGATAAGGGAGAATGATAGAGGGATGAATTCAAGTATGATACATTTGATATATTGTGAGAACTTATATAAATGCCACAATGTATCCTTACCCAACAGAACAATAAAAATAATAAATAAATAAAAAGATAACATGTGAAGTAAAGCTTACAAAATTATAAAATATTCACTATAATAATGTATTAGAAAAAATGCAATCAACTTCCCAGAATTAAAAAAGCAATTAATGAAACATGACTAGCAAATCCTGCTTAAGACAGTATTTGCTAAAATAAGTCAAGTGGTTATTTATTTTATTTCATGATATTTAAATTAAATCTAATTCCCAGCATAATACTTCAGGTTGATGAGTAAATAACAAATCAAAAATGCTCACAATCACTTTCCTCACTTAATTTTTTTTCTGATTTCACTCTGTAGAGTCTTTTGTCAAGAGAAAAATAATGAAAAATAAAGTTGTGAAAGAAAGGCAAAGTACACAAAGTAGAGAGCATATGTTTTACTTCTATTCATCCCATCAAGCCTATCACACACAGAGACTCATAATCACTAAAAAATATATTCATTCCAGTTCTACCTCATAGGTACAAAGCTGGAAACAGCAGAGTCTATCACTAATATGAACAAGGCAGAGAAGCAATTATAATTTTCCTTGAATCTATCAGTAAGTTGGGGTTACAGGAATCAAAGAGTCTGTGGAAATACTTGCAATGAAATATGACTAAAACAAAGGCAGTATATGTGTTGTGATGGTATAGTGTATGTGAAGTTAAACAAATGACAACAATAGCACAATGGATGGGAGGCAAGAATTAACATATTCTCTTCTAAACTTCTTAGACTGCAAGTGAAGCAGTATAATATGATTTAAAGGCAAACTGACAAGTAGAGATGTATGGTATTTACTAGGGAAAACATTAAACAAATAAAGTTGCTTATACTCTCTCTTCAACAAAATTAGAGATAAGGGCAAAATAGTTTCTGCTGGGTATTGAGGGGGTGGGGGGAGAGGGAAGGGGCGGGGTGGGTGGTAAGGGAGGGGGTGGGGCAGGGGGGAGAAATGACTCAAGCATTGTATGCACATGTGAATAATGAAAAAATAAATTAATTTTTAAAAAATCAGAAAAAAAACCTAAAAATACAGATAAATAAAATTATTATTTAACATGCTCAATTCATTTTAATGATGGCAGTAAAAACCCAAATAAACCAAATACTAGATAGAATAGTAAGTGGCAAGATGGAAGATTTTATTCCAAGGTTATCAATTAGTACATTATATATCAATAAACATAATACACAAATGAAAGACTGAGATTTTTATATTAGAAAAAAAGTAAAATTCACAAAAATGAATATGGAATTTTTTAGCCTATTGAAATAACCATTAGAAGGGAACTAAAGTAGAAAGGAGGAAAATAGTGGGGATGGACCAATTCAGGTTATAATACATATATACATGGAAATGTCATAATGAAACTCCCTGTATAGCTATCTCAAGCAAACAAAAATGTATTTTTTCAAAAACAGAGAGCAGGAAGGTAAAACAAGTCCTATCTGGGATTTGGTAGCAGTAAAAGGAGAGAGGATAAAAGAAAAGGGTATAGGAGGTGAATATGGTAGAAATATTATGTACTCACATATGAAAATGGAAAAATGAGACTTGTTGAAACTATTTCAGGAATCGGGAGGAGGGAAAGTAAAGGAGAATGATAGAGGGGGGTGAATTCAACCATTGATATCTTTCAAGAATTTTATAAATATCACAATGTACCCCCAGTATTAAAGAAAGACAAAAAGTAAAATTCAATAGCACACTGTTTACCAGAAACCTTGACTAAGTGTAGATAAATACAAAGATTAAAAGTACAAGTATGGAAAGGTTTATCATGAGAACACTTTGACTAAATAATAGATATATTAGTAGATATATTAATGTCATACAAAGTAGATTCCAGAACAAGAAATATATCAGGGTTGTATATTTCAGGATGATTATATGATGATAAAAGTGTTGATTATTCAAGAAAACTTAACAGTTATGTATATACCTAACAACAGAATTTCAAAATTCATGCAGCTAAAGCTTATAGAATAAACAGACAAATTTACATTTATACTTAGGTATTTCAACACTGTTCCTTAGGATTTAAAAGACTTGAACAATGTTTTAAGTTAAATTTGCCATAATTGACAATTATAGAATAATGTATTCAACAATAACAGAAGACTCATTCTTTTCAAGTTTATATAGAGCACTAAGAACAAAATACAAGCTGAACAAAATACAAGCTGAACAAAAATACAAGCACAAATATCCAAATATCTTGGATATAACTCGAGCAGTGAATAATGAGAAATAAATTGCATTAAAGAAGAAATTAAATATAGTATAAAGAGAAGAAAGAATAATAAAGACAAGAGCAAAAGCCAATGAAATTAAGAACAGGAAAACCCTGGAGAATATCAATGCACTCAAAAGCTGCTTCTTTGAGAAGATCAATAAAATTGGTAAATCCTTACCCAGACTGGCGGCAACAACAATAAAAAGACACACAAAATTAATATCATCAATGAGAAAAGAGAGATTATTTTCAAACCCTGTACTGAAAAGATAAAAGATATCGTGGACAAATTTGTGCCAACTCAAATAAATTTTTAGCTTTCCTTAAGGACAAAGTACCAAGGCTTGCTCAAGTAAAGATAATCTGAATTGACCTAATGGTCTATTTAAGACAGTAAATTTCTAGTCAAATCTCTCCAAAGAAAACTCCAGTCCCACATTGTTTTTCTGGTGAATTGTATTAAATAATTTGGAAGGAATGACAGCAATCTTATGCTAATATTCCAGAAAAATCAAAGAGTTGGAGACACATTTCAACTCATTTTGTGTGACTTACATTAGTATGATGACAAAATCTAAAATCCACATTGCAATGATGGAAAACTATAGACAAAGAGCCTGCATAATTATAGATGCAAAGTCTCTGAGGATGTATTAGCATTTTGAATCAAACATACGCAATATAGCTAAATTTGGTTTTATCCTGGAATGCAAGATGAGTTCAACATTTATAATTCAATTAATGCTATTTACCATGCCAATAGACCACAGGAAAAAACTCTAATGATCGCCATAGATTTGGGGGAAAGGGCAAACATTTGGCAAATGTGAATTATAGAACCAACAGTTGATTTTCAAACAGACCTGAACAATGCCAACAGAATGGTAAGAAGAGCACATTGAAGACAGGAAAGCAAGGCCCACTGTTGCTCCAGAAAAGTCTGTTGAGCTATAAGAAATGAATTGATACAAAAATTATGATTCTAAGTGATGTTTTCTATAAACAGTTCATCCAGAACTGTAAATGGTTAGCAGAGAAATTAGAATTGTGACTCACCACTCTCTTAAAAATTTTCCTTCAGTTTTTAAAATTGCATGAGAATTTTTTTTCTATAGCGTCTTTCATATTTCTTGAAGTCTAAGCAATTGAATGCAATCCACTTAATATTTTATATGTAATTCATGATGATTACATTGTGTCTTTTTAAATTTATTCATCATCAAGAAATATTCCTCTCTATATATCTTGTTTTAATATTAGTATGGCTACACACACTTCATTTTTCTCATATATGTTGTAACATATAAAATATATTTTATAACATAAAATATTTGTTATATTATTGTCTTTCTTTCATACTGTTTTTGTTACAGCAGGATTTGGGGTTTGGGCCCATTTTCATTTCTTTAGTTAATTATCCACAATAACATGGTCTTTCCTTTGTTTTTGCTCTCTTGCTCTCTGTATAAGACTCTAGCCGTTGATAATTCATTAATTTTTAAATTCCTCTATTTGGTGTACTTACATGAAAAATTAAACCAATATTTTTCCATAAAAGGACATTATGAATTCTACCACACAAAGAAAATTGTAGAACTTCCTCCCACTTTCCATTCCCTACAGATTTCACCTTTAATTCAAAATAACCGATAATTATCATTTTGAAATTACATTTTTGCATTTACATATTTAAAGATTTCTGACATTTCTGTTCTCTTTTAAATTTATTCCGCATTGCAAAGAAATTTATGCTTAACTATATTTGTGTGGTTTCAATTCTCACTACTAGCATATTTACCAAACTATCTTTTTCCATTTGGGAGTTGTCTATTTTGACTCCTCTTCTTAGTGAGTAGAGTGTAGTTGGACTCTAAAATTCTTACCTGGTTGTAACTATGAATAGGTTATTTTAAATTTGTCTTGTAAGTGGTAATATTTTCAATTTATAAATGAAAAGACATTTATTTTCTTCATCCTAATTAGTGCTTGCATTCTGCTTATTCAGGTCTCTTCAAGAAATCTACAGTCAACATTGCATTGTCAGTTTTTGCCTTCACATTTATCATCTTGTCTATGATTTTTACCTTGATTCCATTACTCTACAGTGTAGGAGTATAATACAAGTTGACTGGCTACACGACCTTGGAAAGTCACTAAATCTCTCCAATAAGAAAGGGCTTTGTCTAAGGTATGTCCAAAGCTAGAACTCACCTTTCCAAATTGAGGAATTGCATTAATTGCTTTCCGAAGATGGCCATCCAAGGGGCCAGCCCTGCCGTGTTCACAATCTGAGTAGTATCTTCCCCCTTGAAACTGGATTGGCCCTATCACATGACTTGGATCAAGAGAATACACAAGTAGTGACATGGTAACATTTGAGGCTATGTCATAAAGAGTCTCAGTGGTTTCTCCTGGGATTCTTTTCATGGGAAGATAGCTGCCTTAGAAGAAGTTTAACTGCTGACCACACTGGAAGAAGGAAGAAGTCTAAGTTTGCCACATGCGAGGCTCTAGAGGGAGTCCCCTTATGCTAGCCATACCAGCCTAGATGTCAGGTGTATAACTGAATGTGATAGTTAATCTTGATTGTTAATTTGATTGGATTAATGGATGCCTCAGAGATTAGTAAAGCACGGCCTGGCTGTCTGTGATGGCATTTCCAGAGACAATTAGATCACGAGGACTCTGACCTGATGAAAGGGTTATGCCCCCGACCCCTTGGTGGACTTATAATATGATGGCATTATTGGGAGCTGGTAAAAAAGTAGGAGGTGGGGCCTACTGGGAGAACGTAGGTCATTGGGGGGGGATGTCTTTTGGGTATATTTTGTGCCATAGTCCCTTCCTGTATTGCCTTTCCTCTGCCTCCTATCCACCAGGAAGTGAAAAGCTCTGCTCCACCACACATTCCACTTCATGAGGGACTGACACTTCAGAAACCATGAGTCAAATAAACCTTTCACCTCCTTAGGTCATTTATGTCAGTTATTTTGGTTGTAGTGACAAAAAGCTAACTAGTACAGTGAAGTAGCCTTGTTTTAAGTTCATAAATTTTGAGCTGATTTGTTATGTAGTGATATATGACATACAGAAATCTGCAGTAATTTTCACAAAGTGTACACCATTCCCGTGTCATGCAGTGTTTTCTTAGGAAGAGGTATTTCCAGTAATTTGAGGTCAATCTTTGTTGCTTCCTTCTGCCTTGTTCCAACTAAAAGCCATCCAGCTAGACAACAGCATTGTCTTGATTTTTTTAAAAGATATACTCAAATCTTCTGTAATTTACAGCCACTAGATTTACTTCTCCTTTTGTTTCTATTGGTCATTTCAGTAGAATAGTAGAGTGTGGGGTTAGAATATAATCATTTTCCCTCAATTATAGACATTTCTCTTAAATAGAGACTAAAGCCAATCAGTTCTTTTAAAACACTGAGTCTAACTTCCTTTTTTCATTATATAAACATGTTCTTCTTTTCTGTATACTTAATTTTAAAAAGAACTTATGAATTATTGCCGTGTTATTAGCTGTTCTTTAAAATAAAAAAAAATCTGGATCAAAGGAAAGTGGATATTCCACATAAGAGCCAAGTGAGTGCTTTTTAAACTTTTAATTCTGTATGTATTTACCTCTTCTTCTCTACACCCCGATCATTGTCAAGGCTTTGAAAATCTTCTATGCTAAATTCTACATGGAAACAAAGAGGAAAATCATACATACGAGACCAACTGAGCAATATCATGGTGCTTTCTTCTGAGAAGGTCACTCCTCCTCCATTTGGAAAAGTTTTCCAAGGTGGAGTTTGCATTTGGGGTTATCTTTATCTTATCTTCATTTGTCCAGATTTCCATCCCAACTAACACCACGTGAGTATTGAGCTTTTTATAAAGCTGTCCAAAAAAAAAAATATGTGACAAAGCAATCACTAAGAATGGTGACATTATCTTTTAATATTTCCAGCTACTTCCATTTTATTAAAACACTCATATCGGTACTATAAAAACCTACTTTCCAACACATTTGTGAAGCAGAAGTTACCCCCTCTTTTTGCAGACCCTAAAATCTTCCTTCAAAAGGAAAAGATAGTGAAACTCATTTTTTGTGGAACAAAGGCCCTATGAAGACAAAGTTTTCCTGGTTATTGCCTCAAGAAACACCACAATTTTATGTTAGAAGCTAATTCCTATTCCTTCAATGTAAGTGTATTTACCCACATGTTTTTCAATGTTTGAGAGTCACAATATTTAAGAATTAGCAACATTGGCTCAGTGCTGATTTGGGCTTTAGAGAAGTAATGTGTTATATGGACAAATTACTACTCTGCCTCTGTAGCAAGAAAGCATCCATAGGCAATGTAGTTTTAAAACAGTGTAGCTGCGTTTTAGCTTATGTCTTACACCATGCGCCTGTACTGAAGATGTTAAATTTATATCTCCACTCAGACCTCGCATCTGAACTTCTCTCTAATATACTCAACCTAATAGCATTTCTATTGCGATGTATAAAAGATGTCTCCAAGGTCATGTTGCTAAGACTGAATCCTAATCTTCTCCCTGTCATGCTTTCCCCACTCCTCTTTACCTTTCTTAAAGTTGCTCAATTCAAAATCCTCGATGTCATTTGACTCTTTTTCTTATCCTCCATCTCCCACTCATCCCATAACTGTTAATATGACCCAAAGTTCAGCTATTCCATTCAAATCCATTATCACTACTTTTCCCATGGCACAATTCCTTTACTGGCCTTGCTTCTGCCCTGTCTTCCCTTCCTCTCTGTCTGTTTTCAACATCTGAACACATCACACCTCAGCTTGGTTTCTTTCTCACTTGTGATAGGTAATGCAAAGCCCTTACTTAGGTCCTGGTCACCCCTACCTATCAGATAGCTTCTCTCCTCTCATCCTTGCCCTGGCATACTACCTTCTTGCTCCTCCTCAAACCTGACAAGCTGGGCTCTGCCTTCAGGGCCTTCACTCTGCTGTGCACTCTCCATAGGATCAAATGTTCCCTTCCCTTCTTAGATCACTACTTGAACGTCACCTTATTAGAGAGGCCTTCCTTATTAACCTAGCCACCAAAATGAGCCTCTGTCACTCTCCTGATTTTCTCTCTGTTTTACTTTTCTTTATAGCACCCATCACCATCTAACATCCAACTTAATTTTTTATGTTTGTTTCCCTAACAAGAATGTTAACTCCTTGAAGAAAGGGATGCTTGTCCACTTTGTTCTCCACTTCAGTTCTATAACATAGAACAGTACATAGCACAAAATAGTTGCTCAACAAACATAGCCTGTTCTTGGAATTCCTTAAAAGAAAGAATGAGTGTGACCTTTGTGGTGAGAAGATGAGCTATGACTCAGGTTACTGAATTCCTGCTCATTTTTTCTATCTTTAGAGGATTTGCAAGCACCTTTAGGAAACTTGCTCATTTCAAACTAAGAATGCCAACTATACTCATCTTATAAGAAACTGACAATATTTAAAGGGATATAAAATCATTTTAATACTCTGGACTGGTTTATAGGTACAGAGAAATGCAAACAGCATAATCAACAGTTGCATAACTGCAATGAGCTTCAAATATGGCGATCTATTTTCAAATCTGATGCCCATCATTTTCTAACTTTGTGGTCTAGGCAACTTACTGTGCTTCCTAGGATACAATTCTCTAGCTGTGTATTAGGCTTTAGTAATGTCTTATTTAGGGTTGTTTTGAGGCAGTGAGCAAATGCATATGGAAGATGCTAGTGAGCCAGAGATGGCATTTTTTAAATAATTACTTTATTGTTTTCTTTGCATCAGCTTTCTGTTAGGATTTTGTTTTCTGCATTTTCTTGGTAGATTTCAGGTACACAAAAAGCATTCCATCAAAACCACCCGTGTGGTACACTGGTGAGAAAAGTCTATATCATGTGATATTAATAATCAATTAAGTAGCAAAATCCATGGTCTTCCCTCAGGAGTCCTGAGCAGCATCAGTCTTGGGGACTGGACTCTCTTTCCTGAGTTCATGTGCTTTCATACAAAACCTAATTTTCCTAAAACACCTCTTAGGAAAATGTTTGGAATGACATTTAGTAGGGTGTGTCATACCATGTTGATGTAATTGACCATCTCAAACACTCTCTTTCTTATTTCATCTAGATCTTCACTGTACTTCTTAAACTAAAAAAAGTCAAGAAGAAATAGGTGTTAATATAAATTAATATAAATCGAAGGCAAGAAATAAATGCTAACTACTAATCAGTAAATATAATTTAGGGTCAGTTACTAATGTTATCACTTAAATTTTAGAATCAAATGGATTCTTATTTTTCTAGCTAAATTAAAGTACTTTAGGAATTGAGATTACGTTTTTTCCCTGAAGTAGTGGGTCAGTGTTGAGCTGTTAGGAGTTTTAGATGGGTGTGGTGGTACACACCTGCGAACTCAGCACTCAGGAAACTGAGGCAGGAGGATTATGAATTCGACACCACACTGGGCTGCATAGCAAAACCCTATATTGAAAAGACCAAAGAATAAAGGGCTGCCAGAATGGCTGAAGTGGTAGAGAGCCTGCCTAGCAAGCATGAGGCCCTGAGTTCAAACCCCAGGATCACCAAAAATAAAAAAGACAAAAACAAAAATAGATGTGGTGGTTCATGCCTATAATCTCATCTACTCTGGAGGCAATGGTGGGAGCATCACAAGTTAGAGGCTAGCCTGGGCAAAAGCTACTGAAACCACCTCAGAAAAGAAAATACAAAAAGGCTGGGGCATGGCTAACGGGGTAGGAAACAAGGCCCTGGGTACTTGGCGTAAAAAAAGGTATTACAAATATATTTTCAGTTAAATTTTATGGTTTCATAAACTATACAAATTAGTACAAGGACTAGTTTAATAGCTTATTCATTTTTTAAAAATGTATGAATAGTAAGTGAATTCAGCGCAATAGGAGAGGCCAAATCTTTAGGTCCAGAATTAATTTACCCATACTTTTATAGACTAAGAGTTTTCTTTTTGATATTAAACACATTCACATCTTGTTTAGAAACCCCAGTATATGAAAATGCACTCTTACACTAGACAAACAGATAAAAGATTCTGGTCACTGGGCTTTTATACTAGCTATTCCCTAAGGAATGGACACTCTGATCCATTAATGTTTCACTACTTCACAGAACACACTACAGCAAAAACAACTGAATTAGAAATTATGCTTGGCACTTCTAAGACAATAAGAAAACATCATTATAAGTCCAATGATTCAATTTATGCACATCATATCAGATCCCCATTGCTGAAAAAGCAGAAATCCTATCAGTTTAATTACAAATATTATAGGTTCAAAAGATCTTGCCACTGAAGTTCATATTCCTGATTTTTTCAAAACTGTTCTAGACATTTAACATCTCACATTATGAATAAATTTATGCAGAGGAAGATTTTTAAAGGCACCTTTATCTGATATAATTACCTCACCATTATCCAGGACCACGTAATATTCTATGTATTTCTTTTGCTCCTGAACCTTCTGGTCATTCAACTTCTGAAATATAAGGAGCATAATTACTAAGACAAAATCTTTCCCTCTTTTCCTTGATGTGTGCAGTTTTATAAAATGTTGAACGATATCTGAGAATAAAATTACCATTTCTACAGCCAGAATTATCTATAGACAAGTTTCAGAATGGGATAGCGAGGAGGGAGAGTAGTAAAATTCTTGTCTGGCTCATTCATTTTACCAAACAGTTTAAATGATTTCATAACTGATTAATAAGGGAGTGTTGGAACCAGTCTTTGGATTTTCTAACCAGTGAAGTTGCTTTTTAATCCTGTCCTGGTTACTACTGATTCCTTTGCCAGTGACTGCAGAGAGTATTGGGACTTTTTTTTTTTTTTTTTGATGTACACATCCATCAGGAGATTTTTTTTTTCATTTTTCTTTTATTATTCATATGTGCATACAAGGCTTGGTTTATTTCTCCCCCCTGCCCCCACCCCCTCCCTTACCACCCACTCCACCCCCTCCCGCTCCCCCCCTCAATACCCAGCAGAAACTATTTTGCCCTTATCTCCAATTTTGTTGTAGAGAGAGTATAAGCAATAATAGGAAGGAACAAGGGGTTTTGCTGGTTGAGATAAGGATAGCTATACAGGGCATTGACTCACATTGATTTCCTGTGCGTGGGTGTTACCTTCTAGGTTAATTCTTTTTAATCTAACCTTTTCTCTAGTTCCTGGTCCCCTTTTCCTATTGGCCTCAGTTGCTTTAAGGTATCTGCTTTAGTTTCTCTGCATTAAGGGCAACAAATGCTAGCTAGTTTTTTAGGTGTCTTACCTATCCTCACCCCTCCCTTGTGTGCTCTCGCTTTTATCATGTGCTCATAGTCCAATCCCCTTGTTGTGTTTGCCCTTGATCTAATGTCCACATATGAGGGAGAACATACGATTTTTGGTCTTTTGAGCCAGGCTAACCTCACTCAGAATGATGTTCTCCAATTCCATCCATTTACCAGCGAATGATAACATTTCGTTCTTCTTCATGGCTGCATAAAATTCCATTGTGTATAGATACCACATTTTCTTAATCCATTCGTCAGTGCTGGGGCATCTTGGCTGTTTCCATAACTTGGCTATTGTGAATAGTGCCGCAATAAACATGGATGTGCAGGTGCCTCTGGAGTAACAGTCTTTTGGGTATATCCCCAAGAGTGGTATTGGGACTTATTTGCTCTCAGAGGACAGGTTTACATTTCAGACTTCTTTTAACCCTTACACATTGCTGCAATAATCGTTGATCTACAAATGCTTGTTAAATGAACCATCAATGTACAGCAATGCTTTGTGATTACTGTCTCTAAAATCAACTAATTTCAACAATGACTAGAAAATGGTAAGTCATTTACACTGCTAAGACTGGAACCCTGGGCAGGATACATTTCAGAAGCACAAGTAAAAAATAAAAGAGTACATACGATTAATCTGGTGGCAGATAGGGCCAAATCCTGGTGTGAGCCATGTACCCCTAACACATCATCCGTCCCACAGGTGCCATTAGCTTTGTCTTCATTGGGGTCATCCTTGAAGAGTGCATGTTCTTGTTCATCCTGATTTGTGGGCCTTAAAGGTTCAATGAAATACCTTTCATCTCCTTGAGTGAAGTAGCCCCTGAGGAACATAAGAGTCCAGGCTTTTCTTAACAAAATGTGCTTGCATTTGGGTTGTACAGACTTGCGACTCCCCAGTGGGACCTCACAGAATCTCTAGTCAATGCCAAAAGAGTTTAATCTCATGATGATAGAATACAGGGATACTAACAGCTGAAGATGCTCTCAAATATTACCCAAACATATTTTCTTTATACTGAAATAGGACCTGTTAGTGAGAAAAAAATTATTTCAGTGTCTGGTAGCCAGCCATGTTGGCTCTGACACTAGAATAGGAACATTTTTTGACACAACCCAGTGTTCTTCCAATTTTCATGCTGTCTCTACTCTAAGGATTCAACCCTTTATAGTAGATACAGTTTTGCCCTGGAGATGGCAGAGAACCTGTAGTCTTATAGTTAATCAGGTTGACACTAAGCATCTGTGACAACACAGAAAATTACTTAAATTCATTTACCCTCAGATTCTCCATCTATAAAACAGAAATGTTGCTGTCTATCTTACAGGATGATGGCAAAGATTGAAAGAGATAACATGCTTTGCATGTGACCAGTGAAAATTGTCAAATTCTTCTCAATTCCTTGTGCTAAGCTGAGCTAAGATTCATTCACCCAATATTCAGTGAGCACCCATTGTTCACTACACATTGTACTTGAGGGAAACAGTAAAAATGAGCCACTGCCTCTTCCCTCACAGAGCTTATATTCAAAGAAGGAAATTTGATATGTATGAAATAATCAAAGTATATACAATATACAGTAAATTTAAAACATGCATAATTACAACAGATAATTAGTATGAAGAAAAAGTGAAAGAGCATACAATAGACAGGCTGGGGTAATTGTGTGTAGACCTCCAAGATACCAAGAGTGAATGTGGGAGATGAATTATGAGGCCTTTTCTCAATGGTTAACATAAAGGATCATAGTAGCTGAAATAGGATGTTGCAGTAGAGACAGAATCAGTGAACAATCTCAAGAAATAGAAGGTATAATCAATTGAGCTTGATACACATAATGAAAATGGGGTGCTGTGGGCGAGAAAGTCTTCAAGGAATTTAGGTTTCCGGATTAAGCAAGCTATTATTTGTTTATGCCACTGATGAGGGAGAGAAGGAAGGATAAATACCAAATTTGTGAGACAATCAGCTTGATTTAGGATACACTGAGATTGAAATTCTTTACGGTGTCCAACTGGAAATGTGGAAAGGGAATTTAGACCATCAATACTAGGCACAGAAGAAATGCCATTTTGTCGACAGACACATAAGGAATCCTTAACAGAAAGAAATGGATGCCAAAGTCATGCTAGTGAGAATTCAAAGTAGAGAGAGAAGTTAAAGAGGAGCTTCCATTTCCTAAAGATTCTGACTCTAAACCTGAATCTCAAAAACTTATTTTAACAACAGGCAAACAAAATAAAACAACAGTGAAAAAACCTCATATCTGGACTTTATATACTGCTATAAAAAGAAATGCTATTTGCTTGAAATTTAAAAATTTTGTTGCCCTTAAGATTCATCCTCAGCTAAAGTATAATTGATTACACTTGAGAGTCTTCAGATTTATTAAGCACACACACCATAATCACAGATATATGCAAAATGTTCATGACATCTTACCTGAGACCCTTACATGTGCTAATGCTTGCCTCAGAAACTTTCTCATTAATGATGTGCCCTTGGTAGTAGCAGTCATCCTAGAGGAAAGAGAAAAGGGGTTTGTAGAGATAAATAGTATTCTCTGATGAACTTGAATTCGCTATCTTAAAACAGACCTATAATGCTTTCAAACTATTTTCTGCTAGACAATAGTCAACATAGAGGGCTGACAGAGTGGCTTCAGTGGCAGAGCATCTACCTAGCAAGTACATGGCCCTGAATTCAAACCCCAGCACCACACAAAAAAAGTAGTCAACTTAGAGATATTAAAAAATTAATCAAGTATAAAGCTTCTTATGTGTAAAAATATTTTATGTTAATGATCCCATATGCATATAGAATATTCCTTACATATTGGCATTGCTGGAATAGGACAAAACAATTGCACACTGTTTAGAATAAATACATTTAGTTGTATAAGTTTAAAACCTCAGTCCCCCAAACACCTGGCTTTTATTCTTCCCCTTCAACGCCTGATTGCTCATCAAACTTTTCAAAACTAAGACCTACTAGTCTTTTCCCAAATGCCAGGTTATTCAGATGTATTTTTATTTCTTTATCTATCCAAAGAGTTCTACCAGTTTCAAATGAGTTGTCAAGGATTTTTTTTTCATTGTTCTTAGCAAAATGCAGAAAGTTGGGGACAATTAAGTAGTTACTAGTAGGTAGGGAACACCAAGACTGTAAATGAAATTTCTCTCCTATTTGCCTGGCAGGGACTATACTGAGGTCTGCAGGGTACATCCCCTTCACCAAGAAATCTAGGAGACTCATTTATACCATGATTTGTGGGCTCGTGGTGACATTCTTTCCAGTGGAATTGTAGTATGTTTCTGTGTAGCCTGGTGCAAGGAGATTCCTGGAAAAAGAAAAAGAAATGGCATGGTTACTGGTGCTAATTGTGAAGTCCAATGTGCAAAATATAATTTTCTCTGGGTGTGCAGTCAAGTTTTACTCCTCAGCTTCTCCTCCTGATCCCTTAAGAAAAGGCTGCTTCAAATGGAGCAGGGGCTGAGAAGAGCAGGGACATTCTTCAGTATGTGGAACAATGCCTTCCTCATGGGACTTCAAATACTTGTTTGAAACTTCACAAGAAGCAGAACTGAGAAGGTCAAAATTGAAAGAAAATAAATGATACCAGCAATGCTTCTATCAATGAGGCATAGCTGCATTTCACCCAGTCCTTTTAGTTACCAGTGGCAGGGCAGAGTTGCTGGAGTAGTTAGTTCAGCCTTTTGGCACCTTCACTAAGCCTCACTAAGAATGAGAGCTTGAGTGTGTGTTGTATGTGTGTATGTGTGTATAGACACACAGCCCTCTATATCCTGGGTTCTGCATGCATGTTTTCAACCAACCACAGATGGAAATATCTGGAAAAACTGCATTTGTACTGATTACATACAATCTTTTGATCATTATTCTTTAAACAAAATAGGATGACAACTATTTAAATACCATTTACATGGTATTAGGCATTATAGGTGATCTCGAGATGGTTTAAAGTTAACAGGAGAATATGGGTAGGTTTTATGCAACTATTAGGCCATTTTATATAAGGAACTTGAGCATCTGAGGATTTGATACCTTCAAAGGCTCTTGGAACCAATCATTTGAGAATATTAAGGAATGACTTTATATACATATATATATACACACACTGAGGTATAATTGACAAAATAGGGTTGAAGATACAATGTGATGGTTTGATATACAAACACATTGTGAAAAGCATAAACAAGCTAACATTTCCGTCATTGCACATAGGTACTGTGTACGTTTGAATGTGTGTGTGTGATGAGAACACTTAGGACATGTTCTATTAGCAAATTTCAAGTATAAAATATATTAACTATAATCACTATATTATACATAAGGTTTCCAGAATTTGTTCATGTTACAGCTGAAAGCTTGGACCCTCAGAGTCAAAATTCTCCATTCTCTTTATTTCTATAAGTTGGACTTTTTTAGATGTCATAACTAACTTAGATCACTTAGTACATGTTAATCTTTCTGTGCTTGGCTTATTTCACTATGCATATTGTCATTTAGGATCATCAATGTTGTTGCAAATAGTAGGATTTCCTTTATGAGGTTAAATAATGTATATGTGTGTGTGAGTATATATAGCACAATTTCTTTATCCATTCAGTTATCAATGGATACTTAAGTTTACTCCATAACTTGGCTATTGTTAAAAATGCATTTTTTTTAAAAAAAGAGGCAGGGTAAAGAGAAAAAGGGGTAATAATCCCTATAGCAAGAACTATCTTTGAAATGTAATGTGTATCATTTAATTTTTGCTTTTAATAATCTGGTAAGATATATATTACTTTCCTTGTTTTTAAAATGAGAATGAATAGTTCAAAATGCAAAGATTCATAACTAGATTGGCCTGAACGCAAAGTCTGTACAATTTCCATACACAACATTGTTTTCAAATTTTAGTCTGTTGTAAATTTTTGAAAATGTGACAGTACTTTGGGAGGAAAATTCTTATATTGAATGATGTAGGGATTAAAAGCTACTGAAAGCACAGATTTAGAGAAAACCTACTTTTGAAATAGTCTGGATGTAGGAAGAGGAAGGATTGGGTCAAAGCTGTGGCAGTGAAATTGGAAACAAAGTGTTGAATTCACATGGACCAAATGAAGAGAATGAAGGAACAAAAAGACAGGGTGATACACAAGAAGAATGGGGGCCATGGCTACTTTGGAAGGTAGAGCACTAATGTTGGAGGGGCTGGTTTTTGCCACTGGCTTTTTATTTGGCCCTGGAGCTTCATTTCACTTGTATATGTCTTGCTGTTTTTGAGTTGCAGCTGGTTTTCTAATATTTTCTTGTGCTAGAATAATACATTGCAATAAGATAGAAGAAAATTTAAAAAATTACAATCAAGTACATTGGAACCTCGCCATCTGTTACTTCATAGAATAGATAAAATCTGTGCTTGCTCACACCTCATTCAATATGTTTTATTCCTAAAAGTAATACTAGTAAACTGTTTTACTCAATGTATTTCTACTACTTTAATAGAAACAAATATTTACTGAACTCCTTGGGCCAGCTGACAGCAGAAATGGATGAGTCAAGGTTTTGAGAGCAATGACTGGTAACAAACTCAATTTCCCACACCCAAACTTGCTGTTGGCGAGGAAAACATCAGAGGTAAAAGTACTCACTTGTTTTTTTTCAAATAAAGCACTGCGATTTTTCCATTAACTGTCATTTTATACCTTATTTCGGTTTCAAATGGTCCCTGAAAAAATGCACAAAAATGCACTGGTAATTAAAAAGTGGACACAAATGTTCATTTGGGTATTTCTGTTTATTTTTTCCATATAAGAAGTTCAATATAATTAACTCGCTCTATCTGTTTAACCCTTAGCATGCAATATTTTTTTTATTTTAGCAGTAAGCTGTATACCAATTGTCTGCCTCTTCCCTTTTGGACAAATCAAACAATTCTGACAACTAAAAAAAAAATAAATCATCTGAGATCTTTCATATTGGATTGCACATAGATTCCATCTCAGTTAGTAGAAAAATTCTGTTGACAAATGGTGTTTTGAGAAACAGGGTCTACTTTGTGTCCTGCTATTATAAATTTGTTTTGGAAGAAATACTGGTACGAATCCTGTTTAGAACAAGAATATGTTCTCCTAGTGAGTTGCATTTTATGACATTTCTAAAGTTATGTCATGGTTCATTTATTTGTATTTTCTTGGCTTTTAGCAGAAGACTTCAGAGCACAGATAATTAGAATATTGATGTTAAGTGGATCATAGTTTTTTGGGTTTCATGTTTTGTCTTACTTTTAGATTGTGTATCACTATGGAGCCCAGCTCAGGCTGGCCCCAATCTCACATCCTCTCTCCCTGGTCTCCAGAGTACTAGGATAACAAGTGTGTCCCACAGCATAATTTTGGGTCATCATTTTTTTAGCATTCCTCTTGGAATTAATAAAAGTCTGTTGAGGGAATGTTATCTGAAACTATGTTGTTTCATTAAGTAGTAAGAATTATACAAATTTTAATGGTACCTGTTTATAAAAGACACAGATTTCAAATTATAATGCAAATATGCATTCACTTGCAAGGTTTTATTTTTCCTTCTGTTTTAATGGTCATAATTGTATGTGTGGAGATAGATAGACAGACAGATAGGTAGACAGATAGATAAAATAAGTTGCAGCTAATATTTTGGAAGTAGTCAAGCATAAATTATCATAAAATACTGAAGTTCACAGTCTATTTTACTTCTCAGAACTTTGATTTGTAAAATGAAATTAAGAGTAGAACTTTGGTTAAAGGGAAGAATAAATGGTTCAAAGACAAACAAAAATATAATCATTGTTATTTGACTCAAAGGCATGATAGTTGAAAACATCAAAAAGTTCATTTGATACATTAAATGTGTATATGATGCATATATATATACACAGACACATGTCATATACACATACATATGCATACACACCTTGAAGAGTCTTTGAAAAAGCAGAAACTATACCTGTTTCTCTGGCTTGTTGACCTCTCTTTTATGTAGTGGATGAAGTCTTATGGGATAAACCACTTCATACTTCTTTGCCTTAGGAAGTTCTTTTATAGCAAGAACAACTTAAAAAAAAAAGGAGGGGGGTGAAGGGAAAGACAACTTAGTTACAGAACAGAAATAGGCTGGTGAGCAATGGCTGTCTTCATTTCGATCCCAGTAATGTAACAAAGAAGCCTTAGTGATTCGTGCCAGGGATCCCTATGCTGATGCCAGGAGAGAAAAAAATTAGGAACCTACTCTTTCTCTCAAAACATCCATGATCTCAACTATATTTCCAGTAAAAGTTTACAAATGCTTCTCTGTTTCATGACAGTATTTCTTTTGAATTCTCCCATTTCCCTTTGTCATCCTGAATCCCTGCAGTAGAACCTTAAACAGGAACATAGCAGCAGTTCAAGACAAAAGGAAAGAAAGGCAGAGCAAAACCATCCTCTAAGAAGCTGATCAGCCCTGAAGTAATTGAACAGAAGCACTCTGAAAACTGAACCAATGCATACCATTTCTGATTCAAATATATTTTTCTTGGATTTATCAATAGCAATATTTAAAACTAAGTCACAGTAAGAAAAGGCTCCAATACTAGGTTTATAGAACGGGCTGGCATTAGCAATATAAATAACCCTTCATCTTTTGTACACAAAAACATTAAAATTGGAAAAGCAGAGAATTTGAACAGAATCACTGACCTGGGGGTACTTTTTTGAGCCTGTAGTCACATTGAAACAGAATTGGAAAATTACCTCGTGCAACCTATTTGCATCTTAAATGTTCATCACCATGTTTTTTCTAGAAGTCATTGTAAAGAGAAATTCAGTTTTCCTGTAGTTAAATGAGTTCTATTTTCTTTTTCATTTGTCCACGTGGTCTGATTCCTGTTCTTTGTAGGGCAGTGCCTGAGGAAATGTTAACAGATCAACTCTGGCTGCTGCAGGTGGCTACAGATCCACCCACAATGTAAACTTAGTAGGACTCAGGACACCCAATCCTACAGCTTACTAAGATTGGGACCAGAAAGACTTATTTCTTCTTTGCGTCATGATTTGGAGGCTCTCTAAAGTCAATCCTAGCTAATTAAAATACTCAACCCTAGCTAATTAAAATACTCAACCCTATCTTCTATGATAATGTAGATTTATGTTACTGTGGTTAACCTTTTAACAAACATAACTGAGATATTCATCAAGTATGATTTTCCTATTAGTCACCTGGGAGGAGTAATCACTCAATTCAGTGACATCCCAGAGAGCAAAACATTCGTTTCTTAAAAAAAAAAATTCTCAGGAGCTAAAGCAGAAACTGAAAAAACACTAGTGTAAATTTTTATCATTTTAGGATGGATTTAATTCATTTTATCACTCAAGAGTCATTTACATTTATCCGGGAGAGTTAGAAGTCATTGACATGGCTAAGTAAGAACTCTGAGTCGGTAATATGGTGTTAAAATAATGTAAGAGTTTTTCTGTCAATGGCTTGAGATTTTCTCTAAAAAATCATTTAAAATGCACTGAATCCATGGCACAGACAGTAGAATACTGTAATTTGGGGTTTGGTTTGAGTTTCTTCTCATTGCTTGAAAATAGGAGACAGATTAAATAATTGCTAAAACTTGTTCTAACTGTATAATTTTATGCAAAAATGCAGAGTCCCTATAATGTCTTTGCAAGGGTCATGATCACTTGGAGAAGTTCTAATCAGTTGTTATTAAAATAAGCTTTATTATACTTAAACTTCAAGAGCAACATCACAATTTTCTTCAGTGACTCGTTTCTTGCTGTCCTGAAGATAATCACCAGGCATCTTCTATTTCTATTTAATTAACTTTTGATAAAGAAAAACAGCAGTATTAGTTATAAACATTTTCAGAACAGACAAAGAAAAGTCTAAGAAGAACATTAAATAATCATTTTCTTTCCATCCAGTTAAATTTTCATAATTGCTTCAGAACAATAAAATGCCAAGAGGTAAGAAAATTACTCTTGCCAGAAATTATCTCATGCTATTGATACAATTCCCTGCTGTCTCCTTTAATTCAGTGACACAAAACAATCATGCCATAGGTTGCCAACATGCTTCCTGGCACATTGCAGAGGGTAATCGATTCAATTAGGCCCATTAATGTTGAGTTATGAAGCCAATACTGCAAGCTCAGTAACTCTTATTAAAAAAAATAACCTATCAGTGGTTTTCATCCATAACACATAGGATTCTAACAGAAAGTATTAGTCAAGCTTCCTTTAATTCATGAAATAATAATAGCTTCCTGACCCTCTGTATAAAAGCATATACACACACTTCTCATTCAGAAGTAATAAAGAAATAGATCTGTCAAACACTGGTTTGCTCTGCTGTGCCTGCTGATTTTCAGGCTTCCAATACATACAAATGTTTCATGAAAACAGAAATTATCAACTGGATCTTAAATATGGACTCAAAATATGTAGTTATAAAACATTTCCAGTTCATTGTTGGGTGACGAACATTTCCATGTAGAAACCAAAACAGACAATCAAGGCAAAAACTGAACCAATATTTCTTTTTTAAAGCTTTCAGTGATTTCTCACTCTTCTCAGTGTGAAATTCCAGTTCATTCCAAACGCTTGCAACACAGTAAAGTTCTCTAAAGAAAACAGATAGAATTTCCCTTAAAGGCTCTTACTTTCCTGAAAGCAAAAGGGCCCTGAAATAAGGAGATATTGATACAACAATTTTCATAGCAGATATAATGACAATATTGTTTGGCTCACTCATACTCAAGTTAGATGGTGATAGGACAGCCTCCTCCCAGATGAATAATACCAAGTTAATCATTTTGAGTCAGCAGAACAAACACTATTAACTGCCACCCAGGGATTACATAAATCCAAGGTATAACACAACATATTTCTTCTAATTTATTTTAATATTTGTTTTTCTCCCACAGAACTCACATGTTGGATTAGTTTTAATGTGCAAAATTGGGTTGAGAAAATGAAAATTGTTATTTTGGTTTGAGCTGGAGAATTATTAATTTTTAAGTGTTCATTAGTTTTAGAAAACCCAAAGTTCACTAGCAAGAAGAATAAGCCAGGTCTTAGGCTAGATTGCTATTTTATTTGAGGTAATTTTGGAGATTCAAATACTCATTAATAATATTGACACTCATTTTTGCTCAAACATGTTCTACACTGTTTAAAGCAGTGTCTGTTCAAACTAAGCATATGACATCAATCCCTGAATTAGAGTTTAGGCAATGACATTTAAGTTCTGAGATTTTTTTGTGTCCCTTCAAACAACCTTGTGCTTTTAAACTTTATGCAGTAAAAGTGAGTACAAACTCTGAGGAAAAAGACACGTCCTAATTAAACCTATTATTTTGGCTATTGATGTCAAATTGTATTGTACAATTAAGCATGTTCCAGTCACCCTACGAAAGCAAGAAAAAACTCAGTTTAAAATACAATAATTTTAAAAAGTGCCACATCCCCTGGATATGCTCCTGGAATATAATAAAGATTTTCTCCTTTGTCATGCACTTGTTTACTTCCTGGCCCCACAAACACATGTTGCGCCCTTTAAATATTTGGGTTTTTTTCCTTTCCCTATAATGAAATTCCATAAGTCATTTTCTCAAGGGATTGTAAAGCTTGTTACAAGCAGCTGGCCTTATTTTGTATCTCATTCTTTTATTTCAAGTAGTGAGAATTGGGCAAAAATGTTCAGTAGAGGGGCACATATGTGTGATATTGCTGATGGAGACAGAGTAGCAAAGAGGAAGAAATGAGAAATTAAAATTGCTTTACTTAAATTCTGGCTGGAAAACAGTGGGGGTAGTTCAGTGGCCAGGAAGATACCTTTGACAATACCAGCTAGATGGCTTAAAAAAAAAAAAGGAAGGAACTTTCTGTTCAAGATAGAAGACAAGAGGAACACTGTCCACCATTCTCCACGCACAGAGGGTCAACTTCAGAACCTCTGTCTCTACCATGGCATACTCAGAGCGATGTCACATCTTTAGTCATGACTTCTAAGGTATTGCATATCTTGGTGTCATATTGTGAACATATAATTGGGGGAGTAGAAACAGCAGGGGTGCCCAATTTCACGGAAAAGTTCATAGTGTTTGTGGGTCCTAGTGTTAGCCATGAGACTCAGCTATTGGGATCCAGCCTGATCTTTATCTTTTTGGACAAAGCTATAACCCAAGCAGTTCTTCTGCTTCATCTGAGAGTGGGGTCCCCAAGGTTTATGGGTGAAAGCATGAGGGAAAGAAAACTCTTACTAGCTTCAGCTTAAAAAGTAGGAATTTTAGGTCAAGTATCGAATACGTTCTGTATGTATCATTCTGTATGTAAGGATATTAAGTAAAAAAAAAAAAAACTTTACAGTTGAAAAACAAACTAGAAACCAAGAGTAAGAAAAAAACATGTTTTTAGTGACAAACTATAGAGTGGGTACATAGAAGCAGAGAATCACTCCTTCCCTAGCCCTGTACTTTTTGTTGATAATTTGTCCCATTCCCAGGGAAGGACTCCAGGGGCTGCCTTTTGCTATGCTGATTTAAGCTCTGGAAATAGAAATAAGCTGGAGAAATAAGTTACCAAGTCTCGTTTATCCAAAATCAAATTGAGAATTTACCAGAAAGATGAGAAATGCCAGATGCAGTAGAATATTAGGAAGCAGTATTCCTTTACTTTTAATTTCTTAAATGTCTTAGATAACCTGAAAAATGGAAGCAAATTACCAACTTTCACTTAACTGCAATACTTTCATGTCAAGTAGTGTCAGAAGAGATACATAAGAAGTTGGTCAACTGGCTATTTCCAATTAGTTACATTTATTATCACCAATGTTCAAAGGACTAAATGTATACAAATGTTCACTACAAAGAAGCCTAAGTTGCTGAACTGGCCTTAATTAAAACAGCAGACATTTTCCAAAGCCTTTACACAGCCATAAACAGAAATCTGCTGTACCTTGGACACATTCCAAATGTCAAGATGAGTTTGATGAATTCCCTGCTTTGACTAAAGATCATATTGGTTACTTATATTATGCTGTGTGAAATATTCTCTGCTTTCTAAATATTCTCACATCAGATGTGTAAATGTCAATACAAGACTTCTCACTGCTCCCCCTTACACAGGAGCCTTTACATCAGTGTCAACCCCAAAACAACAGCTTAAAAAGGAGCCAGACTAATTAGTGAGCCGGGGAAAACAAGTAGTCAAAACATCTTATACAACAAAAGTATAGGGAGCAGGTGAAACGCATGCAGCCCTATAATGTGCTTCTCAGCACATGAAGAGTTGTCGCCTACCTGGGACTGGAGAAAGGAGGAAAGACGCTACCAGAAGACGTCCTGGCCACATGCTGGGGAATTGTAGGAGCCCAGTGCTGTCCTCCTCTCACACCTGTGCTGCTGGCTCTGCCTCTGCCTCCTCTTAAGTGAGACAGAATGAAACTCCGTGGTTCATTGTGTTCGCTTCAGCGAGTGTTTACTGAAGGTGTTGCACAACCTGGAAGCTCTGGTCCTGCAGCAATGGTTCAGCAGACAGAAGTCCTGGCCACCTCTTGGCTGCTCTAAAGACTCCTGCATCATGAACTGTTTCCCTTTCTTATGTTTCCCGCATGTTGCTAACTCAATTAGTCGCAAGGAGGTAGCTGCTTTGAGGTATCGTGACAAATTTGCCAGTTGTTCATCACATACATAATAAATATGTGTGCTATGAACATAACACATAATGCATATATTTGCATGTGTGTGTATTCCGATGTGTATAATAATATCCAGGTAGACATTCACATGTATCATATGTGTATTCAAACATATGTTTGAAGTATAATCTTACCTACATCAGCAAAAAGTTATTGTTAATATTATCCTTCTCTCAGCCATACACATATACATACGTAGATACATATGTATAAATACACAGGGTTCCACAACCACTCTGGAAAAAAATTTGGAGGCTACTTAAAAAGCTGGACATCGATCTACCATTTGATCCAGCAATACCACTCTTGGGGATTTACCCAAAAGACTGTTACTCCAGAGGCACCTGCACATCCATGTTTATTGCGGCACTACTCACAATAGCCAAGTTATGGAAACAGCCAAGATGCCCCACCACTGACGAATGGATTAAGAAAATGTGGTATCTATACACAATGGAATTCTATGCAGCCATGAAGAAGAACGAAATGTTATCATTCGCTGGTAAATGGATGGAATTGGAGAACATCATCCTGAGTGAGGTTAGCCTGGCTCAAAAAACCAAAAATCGTATGTTCTCCCTCATATGTGGACATTAGATCAAGGGCAAACACGACGAGGGGCTTGGACTATGAGCACATGATAAAAGCGAGAGCACACAAGGGAGGGGTGAAGATAGGTAAGACACCTAAAAAACTAGCTAGCATTTGTTGCCCTTAACGCAGAGAAACTAAAGCAGATACCTTAAAGCAACTGAGGCCAATAGGAAAAGGGGACCAGGAACTAGAGAAAAGGTTAGATCAAAAAGAATTAACCTAGAAGGTAAGACACATGCACAGGAAATCAATGTGAGTCAATGCCCTGTATAGCTATCCTTATCTCAATCAGCAAAAACCCTTGTTCCTTCCTATTATTGCTTATACTCTCTCTACAACAAAATTAGAAATAAGGGCAAAATAGTTTCTGCTGGGTATTGGGTGGGGAGAGGGAGGGGGCGGAGTGGGTGGTAAGGGAGGGGGTGGGGGCAGGGGGGAGAAATGAACCAAGCCTTGTATGCATATATGAATAATAAAAGAAAAATGAAAAAAAAATACACAGGATTCCATAGATCAGTTTCTAATTCAGTCTACTTATATAAAATTCTTATTTACATTTATCTCACATTGTATCATCACACAGTGATTGCTCCAGGGAGCTTGAGCTATACTGAAATAAGAATTTATAACAACATGGGTATGAGGCTTTTTAGATTCCCAAGCATTTGTATTCTAACTGACAACCAGGATGGGAGTGAGACACAAGACTTCCGGACCAAAAGAATGAAATTTCTGGGCCTGTCTCTGGCACTAGTGAGACTCAGCTGAGCATATGCAAAAATCATACTGTATAAAAGTAACTACTATGACTTGAGCTGTTTGTTAAGTTTCAGATACTCTCACAAATCCATTAGTTTTAAGGGAACTGTTAATTCTAAGGGAACTCTCATATTATAAATATCACATACTGCCATTTGGTCTATGGAAATGGAGTTTAAAAGTATAATGTGCCTCAAAAGTTTAAGACTTGATTGTCTTCAAGGTACAGATTAAGAAGATTAAGCTGCTTGCTCAAATGTCATGTAGAAAGTGGCAAAAGTGGAATTTGAGCTAGGTGTTGTCTGAATTCTTAGTCATATACTCCAGTGTTTCCCAACTGCTTAGCTGACTTGGCCACATAGTCTTATTTGTATTGATAAGATTCCTGTGGAATAGAAACAACCCTCAAGAAAATGTATTACAATGAACCCTAGTCCTAGTCCACAAAATTTTTCTTCATTTTATTGATTCTGAGCCACAGTGCCATACTAGAATGAGCTCAATAAAAAGGAAAGCTTTTACATGGTTATAAAATCAACAATCAGGAGGGATTGTATATCTTACTGAGCATTTTAGGACGAAAATCTCACAGGTTTCTTGTCTCTTCAACCCAAATTCTTTGACTTTTCTAAAGGGAACTGAAAGCATATATCCAACATTTTAATTATTATATTCTTTCTCCTTTATTAATACTTAGTATGTGTCAGACATTGAGATCAAATTTTTTTAGTTGCTTCCAGTCTGGTGAGGGAGACAAGCAAGATAAATGCCACGGAATGGTGGTGAGTGCTACCATGTACCATCACAATACCTCTTCTTTGATGCTACGACAGTTACGAATCGAGGTCATAGGCCTTCACTCAGCAGGAAAAGAAGACTTCCTAAAGGCAGGAGTAATGTGGTCAATGCAGACTTATTATGAGAAAAAGTGAAGAGAACACTTTATATCTGGTAATATCATCTTGGAATTATTGGAACAAAGAGTGCTTAGGGGAATGAGAAGAGTCCCAACAAGTATACAAGGACAAAGGCTCCGGTGAGGAGTCCTTTGAAAAAGCAGAGTGATAACAGCTGCATGGTGATGCAAGAGCCATTTAAATTCACAATCGTTCTTCAGTTCTCTTCAAATTTCCTAGAATTGTGACATTTTTTACCAGAATCAGTAATGTTCCAGGGAGAGGTCTCCAAAAGGGAGGAGGCCTGTATTTGGTCCTTGGGTACCAAGTTTTTGACTTGGTGCAAAAAGAGAATTTAGGACACATTAGGGTACTTTTAACCATTTTTGCTGCTACACTGTTTTATCAATTGGGCCTAGACACTGTAATGTTGATCTGTTCATTAAATTTGGGTCATTTCAACATAGATGTCTAAGCATCCCTTTAAACAAAGTACGAGTTCTGGCAGATGCTCCTTTTAATACAGGTGTCTTGCTTTGAGATATGTATTTTCCCTTGCAAACACTCTTGTAATCAAAGGAGTCATTTCCTTAAATGTTTTATTCTTAGACAAGAGTCTTTTTTTAAGATATATTTGCTCAAGTCCCAGAGCACACTAAATATTTGGATAAATAGACAAGATCAGAGAGAAAGAGCTGCTATTTTTTCTTTCTTTTATTAATGTTGCAGCCTATTGAGGAGTATAAGGCTTAAAGCAAAGAAATAGTGCCTGTGTGCTTTTGAACAAGTTCTCCATTAAAGTGTCCATCTCTGCATTCCTGACAGCTGTTTCTCATGCCTCATTTTCCCTGGTCTATCTTGCCTCAATATGGCTGACCAGAGTTGCTTCAGCTATGGTTCTCATAATTTCTGATCAACCTTTTAGCCCAGAGTTATATTTATAAAGCCTCTTAACAGCAAAGAGTTTTTTAACTAAAATCCATGTGAGTCTTACTCTGCTTCCTGGTTATTTTCTTGAAGAATCATCAAAGAAGCATAACAAATGCTTGATAACAAATACATGAATTTTGACATCCAGCTTTATTATGCCCTTTGTTTCCTTTTAATAGTTGTCTCACTATTCTACCTTTTATCATCAGTATTCTGCTAAAAACAGAAAATACATGGCAGGAAGAAAAGTACGTTAGTGAATAACAGACATTTCATCTTATAATAAGCTCAAAACACCACCATGGAAAGACAAAAAGCATAAGCTAGCACTCAGAATCTGTGACAAAACATGTGTTTAACAATGTCCTACATATATGTTACATAAGTACAAGAAAAGTATATGCATATATCTATATATTATACATATACACGTATATGTGATACGGTGCTATACTTTGGAGCTTGTTTATTCACCAAATATCTATGTAGTAAAGGGTTGTTCCAAGCATTGTACTACTGGGAAATGCTGAAGCCTTTGGGATGTCTTTAGGTCATTGGGGGGTGGGGTAAGGCTCCAACTCCTTCCTCTTTCTCTCCTTCCCTTCCTGGCCATTCCATGTATGGTTTTACTGTACCAGGTGCCACTATCATAAAATGGCTGCTTTATCATAAGCCCGAAAACAATAGGGCCAATCAATCATGGACTGAAACCTCCAAAAGTATGAGTCAAAATAAACCTTTTTTTTCTTTATAAATTGGTTATCTTGGGTACTTATTACAGTAGCAGAAAGCTAATATAGATACTACTTCAGAAAGACAAGTAGGATGAAAGGGAAAAGTGTGGAACAGTATAAAATAGGATTTGAACATTAGGACAATAAGTTTGGCAACAGCACAGAGAATGGCTGCAGACAAACTAGAGCAGAGGAAAAGAATTAGCTGGAAGTAAATATGAAAGAAGAGAAGGTTTGGATTTAGACAAAAGCAAAAAGGATGGAAAGAAGGATACAGGTTTGAAAAGTATTTAAGTGAAATGATGACTTAGTTACTAGTTAGATATGGGAGTACTGAAATTTAAAAAGATGATTTGTTTATTCGCTAAATATTTATTTCGTGTCTACTATGTGCCAACAACTATATTCAGCCTTAGGGACTAAGCTTTGAAAACAGAGACAAAAATTCATACATGCATAGAGCTTAGACTCTTACATACATTGGGTTAGAATGGGACAGCAGGCAGTGAAGAAAATCCAATGAAGTCGTAAAGTCTGAAGTATCTTTCATAATTCATCCTCAATGCTTCCCTCTCTGGGAAGATTATTCAGCATATAAACTTTTGCCTCTTCTCTTATCCTATCAGGTGATATTAGGAAACTGGAGGTCAGGACTCAGGTCAGTGACTTATTTGGGAGCAGAGAGGTCAACATTTGCTAATGGTTTGACTTCACTGGTCTTTGTTTGGGAACTTGAGTGAGAAATTACATTTTTCTCTGAGAGAAGATTCACGTGGTAGAGAAGACAAAGCAAGCATGTGTCAGTTTAGTTCAGGACATGTAACTTATACTTGAGATACCCAGTCATTAATTAGAAAAGTAGGGATGGAACTAAGGATAGAGATCTATTTTAAAAAATGATAAACATTGGTGTTTTGTAAGTAACTTAACACATTTTTGTCTTTACATTCCTCTGAATTAGAAGTGATTATCTTATTATAGATTTAAAGAATTTACCTAAGTAAATGACACTAAATATAACTATACAGTTACTCTGCAAAAAAGACAAGATTCAAAGCCAAGTAGCATGATGCAGGGGCAGGTCTATAAACACCTACTTTATTTTATTTTTTGTGGTTTGAGAGGTCAAACCCAGGGCCTTTCGCACGCTAGTTAAGCTCTCTACCATTGAGCTACACCCTAGCCCTTAAATACCTATTTTTGGGGTTTCTTAAGCTGCCTAGCATAACACAATCCCCAATGATTGCTATAGATAACTAAATTTGTGAGCTATCATGAACTATTATTTTATATATAAAATATAATCGTCTCTTCAATTACATTTCAAAATCCATGGAGTCAACACACATGCTGTGCTGGGATCCCTCATAATGCTTTGTCCGTCAAATGCTCGAAGAGATTTTTATTAATCTATTTTTGTAAGAGTTCCTTTCATATGACTACACTGGGTGCCACCACTACCACATAGGAATGTGATCTGGGGCCTTGGTCTTCTGCTGCTGTGATCAAGAACATACAGACTTTTCCCAATGGTTTTCTTTGTCGTCCTGGCTCAACACACACATACAGAGTTACCACAGTCCTCTGCATCAAGATTATCTCGTATTCTAAAAGATGACAAATTATTAATCCACAGAGGTAACATTTTAATAGCATTTCTCTAACAATAATAGGTTAATTTTATTCAGAAAAACTACTAAGTTTTCCAAAGTTGTACTGTACAATGTCAGAGCAGAGATCCAGAGTATGCTAAAGCAATCCTTTAATAAAAACATCTAATCCCCTGAACACACTGAATTCTGGAAACTTAGCTAATGATTTAAATACATGGAGTTCTTTACTTCTCACAAAACTCTGAGTATTACAGAGGTAGATGTCATGGTATTAGGAGACTGAGCTTCGGACATGGAGGTAGAAAATTCAGATTCAAGTGCTCACTGTGCCACTTGCCATATTGCACCGAGTTTATAACTTTCTTTAGATCTTTATTACAAATAAAATTAAGTTCTAATCTTGTATAACAAGTAACATCTAGACTCTGGTTCACAGGAGTTTATAAGGACCAATGACATTATAGAGTTGAAAAACATTTGTCAAACATTTATTTTATTCTCTATGAATTCCAGCTTCTCTTAAAGGTCATTTCAAAAGAGGATTCCAGTGAGATGATCCATTTTTAAGGATTAGAATAAAAACAGTGGGAGATGAAATCTGATCTGGATGCAGAAAGCATTACTGCTTTGAATCAATGACCCAAATTGTGCCATTCTCATCTATTATAAATTATGGAATGTCGGGAGAGTTGCTCTCCTCTAATACATGCCAGATTACCACATTTTTTATTCTGTTTGTGGTGGTACTGGGGCTTGAACTCAAGGCCTCATGTTTTCTAGGCAAATGTTGTACCATCCCCAGACATTTTTGCTTTAGTTACTTTTCAGATAGTGTCTCACAAACTTTTTTTTATTGCTTGCGCTGGCCTGGAATGGTGACCCTCCTGATCTCAGCCTCCCAGTAGCTCAGGATGACAGGTATGCATCATAATGTCCAGATATTGTTTGGAGATGGCCTGGTCTGGCTTCAAACCATGACCCTCCCAATCTTTCTCCCAAGAAGCCAGGATTATAGACATAAACCACCAGTGCCCAACATTGAGTGCATTGTTTGTAGTGTCACTAATTCTTACAAAAGCTTTAGATGGAGTCATCAATTGCATAGGAGGAAACTGAGGCCTGGCGGTGCTAAGAGAGTGGTCCCAGATTGCTGTGTTGTGTGGCTTATAAACAATCTTGGCAGCGTTGGTCCACAGAGCTGCCCACAGCTCAGCTCCTTTACTGGTGGAGCACAGTTTACTGCCAGAGGCAGTCTTTTGGGGATGCTGGATGGGGAGTGACTGAGAATAAAAGTACCCTACAGCACCAAGCAAAGCAAGGATAATGAGGAAGTGCATTAGCTCTGCTAGAGATGTGAACTTGCCCTCTGTGTTTGATTGGCACCTTGTGAGGCACATACTGCAGTAGAATATCTGCTGTAAACCACAATAGCCTTTCTCTCCCCTCTTTTTTTTTTCTTTCTGGTGTGCATCTCAGAAAATAAATTCCTGGAAAAACAGGTCCAGAGGAATGACTAGGGGAGGGGTGTTCAAAGCCAAAACCCCCTAAATTTGCAGTAGTTGGCTACTCTTTCTTCAGAATGAGCCAAAGCCTTACAGTGGGAAGTTTAAGGGAAAAGAAAAAAAAAAAAACACCCTGTAAGACTCAGAGATTGGCTACGATTAAATAAATACAATTGTTATACTGTGTTCTCTAGATATTTATCTTAGTCAAGGGTTTCAAAATAATTACTCAGAGTCATCAGTTTAAATGAATGAGAGACCTTGTCTTGAAATCTGTCCAAGGTGGATTATGGCTAAAATACCAGAAGGACCTCATTGCAACTCAGTTTTGTTCCCAGAACCAGAAGAGCTATGTGTTCCCAGATATGCTATTCACTAAGGCAGATGATGAAGTACATGTGTGGAAGATTTGTTCCTATTTCCACTGTTGATGAGAGAGGGATTTCCATTCTGGAGTTATGAGAATGGCCGAATACATGGCACCCAACACTGGATGTCTTATGTACTCACAATCCAAACAAGAGGATACCACATGCCATAAAGTTCACACAAAGGTGGCCTTGAGGTCAGTGAATAGCCAGGGCTGTGGGAAGCAGGCTTTGTAGAATACAAAGGGGAGGTGGCCCTATCTCCCATGGGAGTATATAGTTGACTTATATGCGTAATTCTGTAAATGGCAGAAAACTGAAGCCTAGCCCTCAGGAATAAGCAGAAATTGTGCCTGTTCCCTTGATAAAGAAAGTTGTTTGTTAAGGGGACCAGGTCTGTGGGAGCAGAATAGGGGGTACAACTTGTGGTTAGGCCAACCCAGTCTCTCTTCCAGCACTCCTCCCCAGTGATGTCAAGACACTCATAATATTGAGCCTTAATTTCAGTTGTCATACCACATGGGGAATGGAGGAGATAGTAAGAAGAGGAAAGAAAAAGTAGAAAAATGACAGCTATGTATCAGTGTGTATCTTCATTCTAGTTGGCAGCATTCTGCCAAGCCTGATCTACTTACTGAGAACCTCAGAGGATGCAAATGGTGCCTCACCTTCATCAGATAAGATGCATCTCTGCTGATTACTTCCTGCTTATTTGACTAAACTATTTCATGATGAAAGGAATTAGACCCTATTATAAAGGGTCTAATAAAAGGTAGCTTGTCCTAAATATCTAGCATAGAAATCCAGATCCCGAAGGGCTGTTGGCTAGTTAATAGAACCTAAGCAAGAAAGTATAACCTTATGTCAATATAGTATCTGAAAAGTGGTAACAAAAATCTTTTGGCTTTCTTTTTCTAAAATGTATTTACTAAGCTTAAAAGCAAATGGCTTTCTTTTCTTCAGTCATGCTGTCTACTTACCACAAGAGGAACAAGTTAGAATAGGAGACCTTAAGCTTTGCATTAGTTTTGCTGATATAAGACTTACAAATATTTTTCCTCCTTTTCTTCCAAGACTCAGCAGCTCATAATTTGTGGCTCTGAGGCTCTCCTTGTTTGTTATGAGTGATCCTCCTTCAATCATAAATTTAGCCTGTAAACATTTATTCAGCAGATACTACATTCTGTTCTTGTCTATTTCTGTGTCATGTGCTTTTTTGGTGGGTATGAAGTGACCAGTGAAGGTGAGAGAATCAAAATTCAAGAATAGGCAATCCTTTTTTATTTGTCTCTCAGTTTTCAACCAAAAACAAAGTTGTTAACCTCTACTCTTATCAATGTGTGATCATTCATGCATAGCATGTATGGATGACAACTACTCAAATATTCACAGATCCTATTAATTTTAGATTAAGCAGATGGGTGTCTGCTTAACAGATCAAGAATAAAGTCATTTCTGAAAGTGGCTTAAGAAGAATAAAAATAAATGTAACTGAGTGTCAAAGAACTGAGATAGGAGAGTTTGAAGAAATTAAGGTTTGGAATTTAACTTATAAATATGTAATGGTTAGTTATGTATGTTGGCTTGACTCAGGCACAATGCCCAGATAGTTTGTCAAATATTATTCTAGATATTTGTGAAGGTATTTTTTAAATCATTATGAATAAAGCAGATTACTTTCTGCAGTGTTAGTGAACTCCATCCAATTAGTTGAAGGCCTTCACACAACAAAACTGACCTCACAGCAGATTGCTTTTGCACTTCAACTCCAACTTCACTCAGTCTCCAGCTTCCTGGCCAGCATTCCCATTCTTCATGGCAGTAGATTTACCAAGCCTCCACAGTTACATGAGGCTATTCCTCTAAACAGATTTCTTTGCACACACACACACACACACACACACACACACACACACACACACACACACACAGTTGACCTCTGGAGAACCCTGACTGTTAGAAAGTATATCTTTGGCACACATTCCCTTATCATTTACCAAGCTTCCCTTTCCACCATTTAAGACATAATATAGGAAGGAATGATATAAAAAGATACATAAATATTTTCTCAGAAGATAGGATAATCACCATTCTTCTCCCACTAGCCATGATAAGTAGTTAGGGTATAGAGCAGAGATAAACATCCTAATATAGCTCAGCATATGACAGCTTCACTCACTCAATGAAAAGGGGAAACTAAGGCTTGAATGGGCGCCTGAGAATAAGTCAGAGCAATGAACAATCAGGGAGCTGGTTTGCAGAGGAGACTTTCTAAATAAATAAAGCAGTCAGCAGTACCATATATCCCCCAGGAAATTAATTACAGTGACTAAAATGTGGGCTTTGGATTTGGTGGTGAGAGAATCACAGATGTCTTCACCATGGATAGTTTCAAGAGAGGTGAAAGTTGAGTTGAGTGAGGAGAGTACACATAAAAATATAGTGTTTATAAATCCGTCCTTGGAAGGAAGTGATAAATACAGGCAATTTTCCCTCTAAATAAAACAAGACTTTTATAAGTTGACAGAATTCGAGAAAAAAAAATTCCAGAGTAGAAGGTTAGCCCTAATCTCACCGGATTTGAGGTGACGAAGATTGTCTTACATGATGCATCCTTCTCTGCTCCTCAGAGGATATACTTATTTTATTGAATAGTTTTGAATGGACAGTATGTGCACATTGTATGAAATACTATATCTAAAAAGTAAGTCTTCGTCTAACCTCCGTCTAAGCTATCCAGTTCCCCTTAGAAATTCACTGCTTGCTACCTTTCAAAAGATCATTTCAGAAGCGTTCAGAGAGAAAGAAAGAAATTAAAACTTATTTCAGTTGAATTTTTAAGTTTAATGATAGTTTCTTATAATTTATGTTTGATCCTAAGGTCATAGTATTACCTAATCTGTACTAAATTTTATTATGTTGTTCTTAACCCTGAAATGGAAGGCTATCCAGACATTTTCTCCATCCTTCTATCATGATGATTTTCAAATATACAGATGGTCAAACAAATTTTATATACTCACTTCTGAGATTCTATTATTAACTTTTATCATGGCTTTTATTGTTGTATTTTTATTATCATATTGTTGTACTTGGGGTACATTATGACATTTACAGAAGTTCTTACAATATATCTTAATTAAATTCATCCCACCACCATTTTCCTTTATCACCCCTTCCCCTGTTACTGGAACAGTTTCAACAATTATTTTTCCATTTTCATACATGTATACTAATATTCCCACCATATTCACTCTTCCATACCATTTCCTTATATCCTCCCCCCCCTCCTACTGGTACCAACCTCTAGACAGGACCTGTTTTAGCTTCCTGTCCTCTGATTTTGTTTTTTTTTTAAAAAGACATTTTGTTTAAGATAGCTATACAGGGAGTTTCATTATGATATTTCCATGTCTATTTATATTATATCCTGAATTGGTTCAAACCTTCCATTTTCCATTTATCTACCATAATCTCTTTCTTATGATGATATCATCAGGTTTAAAAATTCTATATTCATTCTTGTATAGAAAGTACATCAACCATATTCACCTTCTTTACTTCCTTTTCTTAACAAGTGCTTGACCATATATCTAGCCATCCCTTCATCATCAAGATTACTTTGAGTCAAATTCAGTTATCCAATAAATCAGATGTCTATAATCAATTTTGTATTATACATATTTTCAAAGTGTGTTTTAAATCATTGATAAAGCTTTTGCAAGGGTCACTTTCCTAACTGATTGGAAGAGAGGGAGACGTAAGAATATGGATGTTGATTTCAGCAAGGAGTTAAAAGTGAAGAAAGGTGGGCTCTGCTCAGCCCCAGATGGGCATCACCATACAAACTCTGTTCCTCTCCCTGACCTGCCTGCTTTTCTCACCAGACCTACTGCTGAACAACCTTAGCATGTTCTATACCCTTAACTACATCTCAGTTCCTACCTTCTAAACAGAGAGTTTCTTTTAAGCTGGACTTCATGTTTCTATATTTTATTTCCACCCTCTGTACCTGAAACCCTGTTCCTACTTTCTTGGTTTTGACTATACTTACTCACTCCTTCATTTGCTTCTGTTTCTTTAAGCCTCTGCTGACATCCTTCTCTTTTGACTTAGATTATTTCTATAAAACCATGATGCCCCATGTGTGGCAGATTGTCCACTTGTCCATTCATATCTACCCTATATCCTGCTCCACCCTGCTTTGTTCTCTAAGAGGCTGACCCACATGGCCTGGAGAAATGGGTGTTTTGATTCATAGCTTCCAGTTAGGGCTGACTAAGGGAGGCACTGCAAGCTATGGGAAGCTGGAGCGAGAGTGAGGGTGGATGTTTTCCATTGGGTCTGTCCCTCCAGGCGATGTCTTTATGAGCTGGCTGCCTTTTCTACACAGCATCTCTCTCTTTAGATTTTGCAATGACTCCTTCCCTCCTTCCCTTACCACCTCTGCCCCTTGAGGTCACAGGCAATAAAGCTTCCCTATTTTTTAGTAAACTCAGGGTAATGCATGATCTCTGTTGCTACCCTTAAGCTTTGCCAACACTTGCAAACTGTCCTCTTGTTAAACTCTTCTCAACTTATCGGGTTTGAGTGTGGCATCTCTTTTTTTTCTAGGACCACTAACAGACATACCTCTTTTATTTTCCTCCAGGTTCTTTTTATTCATTTTCTTGGCTGTTTTCTTAAATGTTAAGCAAAGGTCAGACTTCTCTCTTGCCCCATACTGGGATACTTGAGCTCCAATGATAGCTACTATCCTACCCCACATCAAACTGCCCTTCACCCCTTAGCAAGGTATGGTTCCCACATACATGCCTAGTTCCCACAGACCAAGCTCCATGTCGTGTAGAATTAAGTGCACAACTGCAGAAAGGGACTATATTCCACCTGCAATGGTTAAAGTTGGCCTGTAGGAGATGAAGTCAAAGAGCCAGCATAGTGAAAACATCCTCTAATTATCAAAGGAAGAAAACAGCTGGTGTGTCTTAAACTCCTAACTCAACTCAGCACAATAGAGTGATAAGGTAGCCATATGCATCTAAGTTGGGAGCGCAGAGTTTTAAAGACTTATTTTTGATGAAGTTGAACTTTGAGGAGGGAGAGAAAGACCACAACTATGACTATCTGAAATGGGAGGAGATTATGTGAACAAAGTATCATTACCAAGGGTAATATATTAGAGAGAGAATGGAAATACCAAAGCTAAGAGCATCAACTTTATTTTTAAAACAGGATTCAATTCCTTTTAAAGTCTGGGTCAATGATACTGAATTCTACTTTGATTCATAAAACCCTTTAAAAAATCTGAGGAAAGCTGTGGACTTCACCCCAGATAAATGTGAAAAATAAATATAATACTGGATAACCTTTCCAGTGAGGAGTACTGTCCCTCAGAAGTCCATTTTCAGAGCCAGCCTCAAAATCAGTGTTCTGAAACATACACTAATTTCTGGTATCAAAGGTAAACTATAGCAATGTCAGACAACAGGCTCTTCCAATAGTGATGTAGCTGCATCATCACCCCTCAAACCAACTAGCCAGCACAGAGTGAGAGCTTGCCTCCAGCAAGTCTACATCGTTTTATTTGTCAGGAAGACCCACACTAGGCCAAAGAATTGGCATGGAACATTTCGCCCATTTCCTAGAACACTGTCTTCCTAAGCTGCAGTCATTTAGCAATTTTCAAAGCCTGTGAATTTCATAACAGACAGGGCAAAAGTTAGCAAAGTGGAGTTGATTTTGACCTGATGATTTCAGTTTGGACATCAGAGTAACAGGACTATATGACCACGAGTACTCACACGATCTCTCTAAATTAATACTGCCCAGATAAAATGATTTTAAATATTCATTTTTGCACTTGGATATCTCCAGAAGGTGAGATTAGACCTGGATCTGGAGGTTCTGGTAGTATTAACAAGCAGGAAAGGTAGTCAGGTATACATTTTTAATTAATCATTATTATCTCCATACTGTAATAGGAGCTGTCTTTAAATTTTTTTACATAAATAAACAGACTTATGAGTTGACCTTTTGTCGAAGAGCTGGAGCATAGTATTTTGGAGTAAAAATTCCTTCCACATAGAAAACATTGCAGAATGTACACCACTCACCAAGATGTTTTCTTTATCCTGTTTTTATAGGCTATACTTTCAGGTAAGGCACATCAATCCATAGACATTTCTATCCTGTAAGAGCATTCCCAGAAAAAAGAAGTCTGGGCTCCTTCTTTCTCTTAACTTTTTATAGTTCCACAGAATGATCTGTGACTAACAAACTTGACAAACTTGTTACAGTTGTAGTACTCTTTGTAAATTTTCTATATACTCACATGTACACATAGACACACTTAAAATCTGTCACTCTCCTGAAGTTACAAAGATAAAGCAAAACATCTCTCTTGGTACTAAGAATCTTACTGATGGTCAGAGAATCATTATATTTCCTAAACTGATCCACATGGTCTACTATCACTATAAATTATGTTGCAAAAGCATATTCCTACCATTTATATAACCATACACAGTTTCACTAAGTTGTGTTTCTAGCACTTCATCTAATTTGACTTAAGTTTATGCACTGCATGCTTGATAGAGTATTCTAAATTTTGTTTTACCTGTGTAAGCTAAAAGAAAGATTATCATAGAAAAGTTCTTATTACATCTTTTCTTTCACTTTTCTTTTTTTATCCTTATTTATTCCTCATTTATGGTAAATATTCCTTATATCATATGTAAGTCTAAGAAATCAAATATCAAACTACTAATTCAAAAACTGTACGAGATTTAAATTAAAGTTAAGATTTAAAACTTTTCCTTGTCCAGAGTTTCTTACAATGTGTTTCCAATTTTACACTCTGCTGGTGTAAGCAGTAACTTACACCAGCACATTCATGTTCAGCGAATGACTGTATTGAAAAACCCAGTGGGAGTCCTATTCCCACAATGAATGGAGGGTATCTATTTACCCACGGAACATTCCATGAGGGTATAATACATTGGCACTAAAAATAAGAGACTGGATTTTCTGGACAGTCCCACATTTTCAGGCACTTTACTAGAGCCAGTGCCAATCAAACTGATGAGAAGGCAGTGTGAAACCAGCCATAAACCCATACAAGTGCAGTGGCTTGATTCTGTACCAATCTAGTTCCAAGACAAAATTGAAAGTAGCTGAACTTTATGAAAAGTTTCACAAAAGTCATACAGAAACTTTATGAGATGAGGAAATGTACACATTTGGAAGTTCCTTTCTCAATGGCTTATGTTTCCAGAATTCTTGGCTCAGAATGCTTAAAAATGTCTGAACTCTGTTCAGTGTTTTTTTGTGCCCCACCTCCAATCACACTTTTAATATGTAGTGGTTCTATTGGGCTTTGTTCTGAATCAATGTTTCTCTTTATTAACTAGCTGATATTATTAATAGTAATAATCATAGAATAAAATTAGTCACATTTAATAAGGGAGCTAACCTCATGATATTTCTGGAAGAATTCCCAGAATGAACAATTAAGCTAAATACGTAGGGTTTGTCAATTGCAAAAGAAAAAGAGATACTCTAAAAAATACATGGTGGTAATAAAGGGTAGAACTTTATGTTTTTCTTGTATTAGTTTATTTCTTGATTGCTGAAAATATCACAGCTATGCCTGAGCCTATGTGTAATTTGTAAGTAAGCAAAGATTGCTGTGTGCAATCTCTCTACTTTGCAAACAATTTCTCCCACCATTCAATTTTAGGGGTGCCTTTTCCATTCTACCTCAAGTACTAAATGTCTCTGTGAATTTAGTGCTTACTAGTTATCTACGATCTATGGGGAATGTGCTAGAGACTTTTGATGAAATAGAAATAAACAGATCAAGTCCTTACTAAGATTAACATTAAGACAATTTAAAAATACAGTAAAGGCAGGGCACAATAGTATCATAAAAGGAATTCATACTGACTGCATTAAATTCTTGGTTTAATTAGTTTCTGGACAATTTCATGTTGGAATTCAATCAATTATTCCTTTCTTGCTATAAATATAGTGTCATGAGTGGAATTTCTCCTTATAATTGATTTCACTCTGATATTTATATTATTCACAAAATAAGGTACAATAAAACATGTATGTATATATATTCAGGAGTTTTTATTGTATGGGCTTCAATAAAAGCTAAAGTATTTTGAAATAAATCTAATTTCATTTAAACTAAATATGGCTAGGTGAGATTAAAACTCCAACATTAGAAAGATGATAATGTCATTAATAGAAATAATGGATATATATACAAATTAGAAGTTTGGAAATGAATGATAGCCTTAAAGAAGAAATTATAAAGAGAAGATGGCCATGGTACAGATTTAGTATAAAACTGTAGCTGGAGGTGGAAGGAGAAAAAGTGTCAGTGAACGAGTGTGAGATGAAGAAATGAAGGACAGGAATGAGGATAGCCATTGTCGTGAGGCCAAAGACAGTGCTAGTGTCCTGAAAGCATTCATCTGTATTGTAGCAAATGCAGTCAAGACAATACTTGGGGAGGAGAAAGCAATGTAGAAAAAACTGGGTGTGGGTCTCCAGGTAGTTTCCAATATGTTGGCAGAAGCAGTGTTTTTGCCTGGACTCAGCTACTTATTTATTGTTCCATTCTTGTCCAACTAATTCTTGAAAGAACATTAAATGTATTAAACCTAGAAAATGTAAATAATGAAGACTTACTGAAAGAGATGCATGCAATTTTCTGAGGACTGAGACCTCCCACTTGTTCCTCATGCTGAATTAGACAACTGTAATCCTACCTGTCAATTTCTTCTCAACTGTGGAGCTAATATTCCCCAGGGGTCTTCAACCATACTTGGCCCAACTACTTTGAACTAAAGCACTTTCTCAATGTAAAGGACCAATGGAGAATGGACCTCACCTTGTTTTTCTACTTTTTATTCTCCACGTTGCTGACATCACCTTCAAGACGGGATGAATGAAAGAACACCACACAGCTTCTTCCAAAGAATTTCCCAATTCCTATCCATAGTCCTGTGGTTAAGAGCTTGGCAAATGTTTAATATTAAAAGAAAAGCTATGCAGTCCTGTTTTTATTAAAGACCAATGATTATTACTGATGTAGGTACTCCCATGAAGAATTTGAGTCATAGTGTGTAAGGTTGCTCTAAAGATCTTACTCAGCTTAGAGTTGTATTGTGCTTGTATGTGTTTAATTTCTAACTACATAAATTACTGAAACTGAAATAAGTTAAATATCTATTAATCCTCTCTTTCACTAAAAATACAAAGAAAGTGCATATTTGATTCTATTATCTAGATATGGACAGTTGAGATGGTTTATAAAGGCTAGTAGTTCTTGTTCCTAGCTACATATTAGATACTCCTGGAGAGTTATTTAAAAAAACAAAACAAAACAAAACAAAAAAACCACTTGAATGTAACCCCAAGTGAACTGAATCAGATATCCCAGAGGTTGGACCAAGACTTTTGCATCCATTAAAGCTCCTCAACTGATTTTAGTGCTAAACCAGGTGCTAAACCAGGCTTGAAAGCCTTCTCAATCCAGAAATTTACTTGGTCAAAAGTTCAGGAGAGTACCCATTTGGATGCTTGCCTTACTTCTGGTCTTCTTCCCTTCACTTTGTAAATATTCCCTTCTACTTGAGTAAATTGCTCTCATTTCCCTGATTCATCACTGTAACTCTTTTCTTGAGTAGTTCTGAAGAGTTTTATAAAGGGAGGTGACTCAAAAATGCTGAAACAAAACAAAAGCCTACTCTTTAAACTTGTCCAAGAAAGACACCCACTAGAAACTGAAAACCAAAATGTGAGGTCATCTGGATTAAAGCGGGAAAAGAACAATTTACAGGAAAAATTTAATAACACTTTGAAAAGGATCAGGGAAGTTCAAATATTGCCTTCTCTGACAGTGTCGGAGAACAACATCAAGAGCTAACATTACAATTGAGCCAACCAGATAAGTGCTTCTTTGGCACCTAGAATGCATAATCCACAGTGGACTTTGTCACTTGAGGTACCTCAGATCATTATTGAGGACAGGGGTGAAGTTATTTGAGATTTCTGTAGAGATTTACAGCAAAGGGAAACAAAACTCATTTGGTTCTTAGAAGCCATTTTCTCATATTCAATTCTCGTTCATCTTGACTCTTGTTTAAAGTTTTGTGTTTTACTTGAAATCAGCCAAACCACAAAACAGAGAATTGTCTCTACAAAATCAGGTTAGGAAGTACAGGCTGTGACCAAGTCTGGCACCAGGTGCCACCACCCCCACCATGCTGTCTTTGAACTCACCTCCAGATTAGGGTGGGGGGAGGATATGAAAAAGTGTGGAGCTTCACATTGTCTCGCTCCACTATGTTTCACCAAGTTCACGTTATGCTTAAACGACATTACTCTGTCAGGATCCTGTACTTACCAAGACACATCCCCTGACTATACAAACCCACACTGATTCTTCCTTCTGCTGAGTACGTGCAGTAGTTACTGCCTACAGCACTCATTTCCTGTGGTATTTAGTACAAATGGTTTTTTTTTTTTTTCCTTGTCTTATTTTTTTTTTTTCATTTTTCTTTTATTATTCATATGTGCATACAAGGCTTGGTTTATTTCTCCCCCCTGCCCCCACCCCCTCCCTTACCACCCACTCCACCCCCTCCCGCTCCCCCCCTCAATACCCAGCAGAAACTATTTTGCCCTTATCTCTAATTAGTACAAATGGTTTTTATCATCAGTGATATTTCCAAGTATGTATCTTATTACAGCTCCACAGCATACTAACTAAGAGTTTATAACTTCTTTTGGCCTCAGTTTCCACAAGGAGGTGATAATGGCACTTGTCTCATGAACTTATTGTGAAAATTACACACACACACACACACACACACACAGATATCTTAGCACATTGCTGGTGAATATTGTCTGGCATAAGCTACAGTAGTAGTAATGTCCTCAATCAGAATGAAGGGGTTTTTTTGAATTGTTAAAGAATAGATTATAATGTTTTCTTTTTTTCTTCTATTTTTTTATTATTGTTGTACTGGGGGTGCATTGGGACAGTTACAGAAGTTTTTACAATATATAATAGTTGAATTCTCCCCCTCCATCCAGAATGAAGATTTTAACAGCTTTAATTACTCCATAGTGCTTGTCAACATGTAGATAATGAGTCCATATTGGTTTGTTTACACTGTACATGAATGATTAGATCTGCCTCTTTAGCTTCTAGGGACCTCCAAAGGATTAATGCATTTGTGTCACTTTAACCCTGACTCTTGCTGTAGATGAAACACTCAGTGGAGAGTAGTAACCTTATAGTGAATGGTTGTATCTCATCAAAGTGAGCAGCAAATCCAATTACAAGTGCTATGGCTTAGAACATCCAAAGCTGCATACATTGGTCTCTGTCTAGAATACCTGGAACAGGACAATAGAATAATAAGCAGATGATACAGAAAATTACTATTTAATGCAAATAACTAAGAATAGAGCTCACTTAATTGATATATGTTGTGACAGAGCAATGACTGTCACCTGGTGCCAAGTTAGGAATAAAAACTAAGCCAACCTAAACTAATCAAGTATGTTTTTAGAAAACATTACCAAACAAAATAAAATCTTCCTTTTATTATAACTTATACCTAACATATAAATACAAGTTCTTCTCTGCCTATATCTCCTTTCTCTCTAGCTTTTTAGGACATTAATGACATAAAAGTGCAAAAAAATTAAAAGAAGGAAAATCAAATTAGGAAGAATACAGTGTTTTTAAAAACTTCATGAAATTTAACCATACATTAGAAGGAAAAAAATTTTGGGCAGCACTGAGATTTGAACTTAGGGACTTATTGCTTGGCAAGAGCTCTATCATTTGAGGCACTTAGCCCTGCCTCCTTCCCCTCATACCTTTTTTTTTTTTTTTGGCTTTAGTTATGTTTCAGGTAGAGTCTTGCTTTTGCCAAGGGCCAGCCTCAGACTATGAACGGCCTTCCTCTGCTTCCTACAAGCTGGGATTACAGGGATGAACCACCTCATCTGGTAAGAGAAATTCTTAAGTGTGTAGTATAGACAGTATTTATGCGTTAGGCAAGTACTGATCAAGATTCAACAACACTCTTTAAGTCGAACTGTAAGAAATAAGTAGATGATATTTTGCAGAGGTGGGTGAGTGGGGGCAAACACTAGCTAAGATACAAAATAATCAGTATCTTGATATCTTGGTAATCTAAAATTTGCCACTGACTTGCTGGGTGATTTTGACATCCTCCTTTTGTTCTCTAGTTCCAGTTCTTCCTTGTAAAATAAGGATAATATATTATTTACCTATATTCCTCATCATAGAGGAAAAGATTTTCAAGCACAGTAGAGAGTTAAAGATTGTCTCTAACCTAAGCACATGGAGGGGTTTTATCAAAATAGGAATAAAAACTTCATTTAAGGTTTGTGTTCATTGCCATCCTGCTGCCTGTAAGACCAATGTAATAATTAGAACTGGCATTTTTGTTCAAAGTGTAAATTTTTGATTCTTGGATAGGAAGGAAAACTATTTTCTATCACTTTGGTGAACATTTTCTAAACTCCAATGTATGATATGTTGTTAGAACTCTAATTCAACAAAATTCCTTGGTTGGTCATTGTAATTCTTTAAATTTTAATTTACCATGGTAATTTAACCTTGTGTGTTCAACTCAGTGTCTACTGTCTTTTATCAAGTGTATCGAATGCCTCATCTTGAGTAAATTAATTCTTACTACAGAGGTGGCCAATACAGTTTCTGTTTGATGTTTCTCTGAGATGTTGAGAAAGACATGCACTATTTATGCAATAATTGAAAAAATCTTTTTGTACATCATATTTTGGTAGCAATATGTAAGTAGTGTAAATGCTTCTCAAATGAATTTTAATAACAGTAGATGAGATCTTTGCTGCTGTTGGTAGACTATGAACTATCACCAGCTGTCCTATGCATCAGCATAACAGCCTCTTCAACTGCATCAAATCTGCCTCCTCCAGAGGCTATGAGTTGGCAGGTATTTGTTGCTCCATTATTTTTTGCTAGCCAAGTCACTTTTTCATTTCTGATGCTGTATTTGTAAGCCATATTCATGAAAGACTTCACAAAATCTGCTGTGATAATTAATGAAATTTAGTAATGATTATTCTTCCTTTTTATTAGCTACAATAATCTCACCTATAAATGAACTACACATGAAAATACTAAACTATTCAGAAAAAGAAGTTGAGCTGAGGCATTAGAGAATAACCCTCAGCATAACAGATACACTGTGAGACAGTAAAAAATTTTGTTTATGACCTTATCTCAGAAAACTTTATATCCATGTGTTCCTGGAAGAGAGGAAAATATTAGATTATGTCTTTCTTAAAGAGAAGAAAAGCCAATCAAGGAAATTTGTAGAAATAAGCAATATAATTTCCATTATAGTGACTGAGAGACTGATAAATTAGATTGAATTTTAGGGGAAATTGGAAAACAAGCTAAAGAAAGTCTGGAATTCTGAAGAAAAGTATCTACATGGGATAAAAGTAAGGAAAAACAAAGAATTTATCTATCTGATGCAATACAAATATACTGGGAAGGTATTATGAATGAACTCAGCAAAAGTAGTATTGTTTGTAATAGGAATGGAAGTATAAATATCCATTATTAAAAGATTAGGTTAGAATGAGATAAGGGAATATTACATAAATTTTTCAGTATCATTATAGAAAATTGTGTACCATATGGCATAGTGTAATGGTCATAGTGCATTGCTAAATTTTAAAGGAAATTACAAAATGGTGTTAGATGATTCTAGTTCTACGAGAAGTACATATTATATACTCCAAGAAAGCCTGGAAATGCAACAAATTATTTATTCATTACAGGTGGATGGAAATACAAGATAGATTTCTTTCCTTGTCCTTATGTTTTGATGCTAAGGAATGAACACAGGGCTTCACATGTATGCTAAGCAAGTGTTCTACCTCTAAACTAAACACCCAGATCCAAATCCTTTTCCTATTTGCTTTCTTATTCTGCTTCCCAATGATCTTTTTATGAGTTTGCATTAATCTTGATATAAAATATGTGAGGTTTTCTCTATTTTTAAGAATAGAGTCCTGAGAGTGAAACAACTTAAATGAATGAATTATTCTCTGCTAATTCCAAGTAGACAAACCATGTTCCCGAACTTCTGATTACCTCAATAAAACAAACCTCAATAATTGTCAGAGAATTAAGCTAAAGTTGTATGCAATGGTTTCGTGATTATAACTGACCAGAGACGGAATGTGCTGGGGTGATTGGCTCTGATACACTGTGCTATGGAGCAGTTCCGGAAATGTGCACCTTATTACTTTCCAACTGGGTAATGGGATATCACAGAGCAGATGTCTATTTGTAATGGGAGAAGAGAACAAATTATGGTACCTGTAAAAAAAGGTGAATAAATGACCACAATTATAGGCTCTACTTATTCCCTCAATTCCCTGAACCAAGTCATTTTGTCTGGGAACCACTGGATCCTGGACCACTCAGTATAGATTTGTCCTGTGGTCACTTATACCCTTAATCTGATATCCCACGTACTTGAGAAACACATTTCTTTGTGTGTGTGTTTTTTTACTGGACAAATGACTATACTATACTTCTTCACTCTTCTAGTGTTTATTGTACTCTTCACAATAAACTACGTGAAAAATATGGCTATACACAATGGCTATTTTTAGCCAGAATTACAGTTAATATCCTTAAAAATTGTGGCTGAGCATTGAAAATGACAGACTATTGAAATTAACTGAAAAAAGAAATTTCAGACTGAAATTTCAGAAACTGAAATTAAGTTGAAAAAAGCAACTCCAGGTATCCAAAAATATTATAAAATGAAAAATACTTGATTGGTATAAACACAAACATGTTTCTCTTCTTGTATCAAGAAAATTACTGCCATAAATAAGCAGTCAAAGTCCAGTTGTATGTAAACACTATATCTACTTCTGTTGGGTATAATAATCATCAAAAACACAGTTAGGTCTGAATCAAATGCTGGTTAAGTGGTATTTGTGCTGTGGGAGAATATGGAGGGAAATAATCAAATTTCTTAGTTTCAGGGTTTCCAACATAGCTGAGATAACAAGAGATAAGCCTAGATATAAATGCAGATGTCATATATAAAAGAATCAAGTGAATGAGATGGATATACAATGCTAAAGAAATTCTGAGAAACAATATTTTGGTCTTGGGGATCAAGAAAGTATTTTTGGTTTCAGCCCAATGTAAACTGGAAGTTGAACTGTAAGGAGGAAATAAGGAAAGGAATTTGCTTCCTCTTTCTAAAGAGTGGAGAATCTTGAGCAACAAGGTTTTCCTCAAGAGTAAGGAAGTTGTATCATTCTGGGTGAAACAGGATTCATATAGCAGGCTGGTGAAAAAATAAGACTTCAAAGAATGATGACAGCAGCTCATGAAAGTGAGTGAGTATCAGATTCATAGGTTTTGTCACATGAATGATGGACATCTAAGGATGGCATTGGCAATAAATTTGATAGGTACCAAATACTGAATACTATTCAAGGTATAGGATACTATTAGACCCCTAGACTTACATTTTTCATACTACACCCCAAAGAAAATGATTCTGAGATGCTATGGGTGAGCTCATCTTTTTTGCATGTTGACTCACAGTGAACATTCCAGTGTTATCTCAGAATCTAAGCCTCTTTCTCAACAAGTTTGATACTACATTTATTTTTAATTTTTCAAGTTATGAGCCTCTATATTTGTATATTTAAATGTATATATACTTGTTGTACAGCAGAGCCCTAAATTTTAAAGGGTATTAGTCAGAAGGGACTGTGGAAAGACTGCACTTTAAAGCCATATGTTACTGAAACAATTGACTTTTTAGTAAAAAAAAAATTTTTAAGCAGAAAAAATAAGTGTTTAAATTTGTAAAAGAAACTTTGAGTAGAGACTAGGAGCTAGGCCAGACATGAATTAGGGACAAGATCCCTTTTAAAAGCTGAAGTCGCATGGTGTATAATTACACCAATTTTTGAAAAGTATGCTACAAATGTCTTTTACCTCAAAAACTTCCAGCAGCAAATGGTGAGATGAGCCAAACCCTTCAGAGAGGCAGCTTAGTACCCAAAACCCACATGCCAATAATTAGAAACTTTGCGGGCTTGGAACCACTCCTTCCTTGTGGCAGAGTTTATGGGAAAAATGTATGTACATATATGATTGTGTCAAATTTAAAAGATTAATCTCTTCCATTTTGTGCCATTAGAATAAGCCAAGGAAAATACAGTAAGGTCTGATTCAAATTTACGGTATCTATACACTAAGTCAACATCCTGTCTAAAGCCAGGAACAGAGGCAAGGAGGACCTGGTCCCATATTGGAGAGCAGGAGGGCAAATGGATAATAATTAGGCTGGGCCCAAGAAAAGCCCAATGCCAACAACATGTCTTGAAACACTTGAGCTCCATAAGCCTATCTCCAAATGTGTCTAGACCCATAAGGGTAGCCATGCCTGCAAACCAGCTATTCAACAGAAGACCCAGAGCCAGCTTCTTAAACCTAAATAATCAGCAGCAGCACCTGGAAAACTTCCAAAATCCCTCTTGGTCCCAATGTGGATGATATTGACTGAGCAATCCTGCAGCAAGGCCATTGAATTCATACTTTATAAACTCCAGGTGATCTGATGACCAGCCAGGTGTGAGAACAAACACACTGCCCTGAAACACTCCCTTCCCAGATGTGTTTTTGGACTCAGATATTTCCATTTCCTCTCTGCTAATGCTTGGTGGATCTCATAGACACACATTCTCCTGGCAAACTGCATTTTAACTTTACCATTTAGATCTTGGACTAATACAAAACAATTATTCCTTTCTCTTTCACTCCAACCTCAGAAAGCCAGGAAGGTCCTTGCTTTTATTTTTTCCTATGTCCCAAGGAAGACCATGATTAGTAACTGGATGAATAACCTGGAAAGTCAAGCTATGAATCAAAACTCAAGTTGGACGCTATATGAAGAGCAGATGATGTCCCAAGTAGACGAGTGGGAACTAAGATGTCAGATCTACCTGATGTTAGAGGAATAGCAATCACAGTCAGGCAGGCATAAACAGGAATTTTGCAGAAAATTAAGACAATGAATAGTAAAATAAGTTATAAAGACAGCTAAGAACCACAGAAAATTAGCTTCAGGTACAACAAAAACATTGATGAGTAAATAACTCGATCAGTTTTATAATTCCCCCAATGAGAAGAATTTAATTCAACAGAATAACCCGTCCACATCGCCCAGGTATCTCCTTCCTACTCATCTGTTTTCCCGGCTTTGCCTCTGACCACATTTTTTTGTCCCTAAACTCTGTATCCAGCTGTTATTTTTCAGTAAGGGTGAGGCAGACAGGTCTGTTTCTTTTCCATTTTCAGATTTCTGATTATATCAGATGTTGTTGAAGAGTTAGGGCTAACTTAAAAATTACAACATTGCAGGAAAAACATCTAAAACTGCACTTTTATCTTAGTCTAATGTTAAAGAATTCAATAAACAGACTCTTTCAAGGACTATACTCACCCTAGGGCCTAATGCGCCTCCAAAGTTATGATGAAAAGGAGCTCTGTTAAACATCTACCTGGACAACAAGTGTAAATTAGAACTCTCCAGAGCTCCTAGGAGGCATTGCCACCCTATCCAGAGTTCTTATATTTGTGCTTGTTTACAAAATTGGCTATTTCTTCTAAATGCTGCTATATGACTTTTCCCTATATTTTGGGAATCAATGACTCACCCACAATATACATCCTTTCCTCAAAAAGTACATTTTTCCCAGTCTCAATTATATTTGGAAACTTGAGTAGCAAAGTAGGGCAAAGAGTTGCTCTGTATCTCTAGCTCCTTCTATGAAAGGGCTTAAGGAAGTCAATGACATTTGAAGTCCAAAGCTTTTCAAAATCTTCTCACCCCAAAGATTTATGGACGTACCTCTGCATTCTCATTGTTTAACAGATAACACATACATACTTCTTGAAGGACAAACACCAAATCTCACAGACTGTAGAATATAAAGTTCAAAGAAAGAAAATGTTGTTTCTGTACCAGAACCTACAGTGATGCTCTTAAGCTGAGACAATTCTTTGTTTTCAGAGGATGACCCATGAATTTTAGGATACTTGTCTATGCTTTAGCGTTTACCAATTACATGCTAGTGTTACCACTCCTCTCCATTTGTGAGCATCAAAAAATGACTGTACCCTGAAGGGAAATTCTCACCACTTGATAGCTACTGCTGTAGAATTTGAACACTACACTACATTGAATAGTAGCTTTAGTTATTGTCTTTCATACCCTAATTTTCAGAAATCCCCTCCTCCAGACTTGATCGTTCTAAGAAATAAAGCTACTAGAGAGAAGCGAGTCTCCAAATGGACATTCTCTTAGCTACACAAGGGCACACTGAAGCACTGGAATTATCTTTTGTGAGAACTCAAGTGAATTCTTAGATAAAGGCCGTTGCCTTTCTGATCTGTCGGAGAGAGAGATCATGTGTGTTATATTCATTCCTACAGTGAGCTGGCCATTCTGTGGCAGAAGATGTAATTGTGTAACCAAATCAGGTTGAGAAAGTTTTTGAGGACACCTGGCTGAAGTCGATGGAGTACTTTCTGGAAATAAATTTTAGCATCAAACCCTAACAGAACCAGGGTAGTGAGGCGGACCAGTGTCTAAACAAGGGACACCCAGCAGAGCATCCTACTCTGTAGCTCACAAGGGACAGGAAAATAAATTCTTTATTCTGTGCCTCACCTAGGCTGTCTCAGTCTCTTGGGAATTAAGTACGTTAGGACCCATTATTTTTGCTGGTGAAGTACCTTTGACTCGGAGAATTTATGATGTGGCTAAGTCGTGGTTAGTAAATACTACACCCAGGAGCCATACCAAATACGACTCCTGAAAAAAACAGTGTGTGATGCTATGGAAAATGTTCTTTATTATAAATCTCACTATAAAGACTTTATCTCAGAGACAGAAGATAAACTGGAGTAAATATGATGAAGTCATCATTGACATAGTTCTAAGTCAAGCAAACTTGAAAACAAGGACCCAGTAAAGAGGGTGCAGTTTGCAGTCACTGGGGAGTTGACAAAGGGGCTGTACTTCTGTACGACAGCCAACTTTGCAAAGCACCTGTCACATCTTATGTTCTTTCCTACATGTTGCTGCCACCTAGTGATCAAATCTTCCATGAAACACCAAGATAAGAAAAATCTGAACAGCTCCAAATTACCTAGTAGATTTCTGCTTATGCAAGCACTCTAAATGTTCAATGGATGTGAAGACATAAGGTTCATGAAATAGCTCTTTTACATGCATCACTTATCTGGGTTCTTTAGAACATATGTAAACCCAATTCCTTAAATGCTTGCAATCTGCTTGCATGTTTATTGTGGCACTATTCATGACAGCTGATTTCATGTCATGGAATTAGCCTAGGTGTTCCTGAATAGATGAATGAATAGAGAAAATGCTTTGTGTGTACACAATGGAGTTTTAGTCAACCATAAAGGATGAAAGTGGATGAAACTGACGATCATCCTAAGAGAAATAAGCCAGACTCACAAAGACAAATACCATGTGTTTTCTCATATGTGGAGTCTAAATTTTTTTTTAAGACTGGAAAGTAGAAGGGGGACTATTTCAGAGGAAATTGGACAAGTAGGAGGAGGAAGGGGGAAAATAAATGGTGATGAGAGGGTGACTATAATCAACTGCATAGTATGCAAGCATGAAAGGTTCATGAAACTCATTTTGTAATATTAATTAAAAATAAAATAAAAGGAAAATGCTTGCAATCTGTTGGTTTACAAAATTGAAAACTGCAATTGTAGTATGAGTGGGACAAGACTTATGTTTTTATTCTTAGTTTGGTAGAAATAACTTCTAACTTCTATGTATGTTTCCACTGTGAAAGGCACTGGGCTTTATGCTTAAATTATATTTGTAATCCTCAAATTGTGCTTTTAGGAAAGACTATTTAACTATGAACAAATAATGAGTCTTAATGAAGTTATAGAACTTTCTCAATATAATGAATGATAGAGGCAGAATAGGAATTCAAGTAGCTAGCGGACTTAAAATTTGGGATATTTTGAACAAAACTGAAATGATAAAATGGGAATTTTTGACCAACCTTGAGTTTACAAATCCATATGAGTGTTACAGACTTCAAGGTATCCAGCATAGCAAACTATGTGTTTATTTATCTAAAGATATTCTGCTACTGCCTTAGACAATGCCTTGGAGTTATTTAGCAATTGACTTTAGAGCCAATTTAGAAAGAAAACTGTCTTGCTACATTTAATAATCCCTATTTGATTTATTTTGTTTAGAAAATGCTAAGCTTCACACATTTCATTTTCGTGGAAATGTCTAAATGAGAATGACTGGGATCCTGAAATTAATGCCAAAATGTTATTAGCAATGTCACTGACATTCTCAGCAAGTTTAGAACATTCTCAACAACAAACTGTTTCAGTTCGTTCTAATAAGTAGATGGCAAAATCCTTTTTAAAAAACTTCTAGTAATAAACTCGTAACTTCCAAGAAAACCAAGAAACAAAAACCTCCCTTCTCCTGAAAAAGACTTAAAAACAGATTCTATTTTAAATAGCTTGTGAGTCAATGATGAAATATAAAACAAAAAATTCACATTACCCCAAAATAGTGATTGGATAACATATCAGAGTCTAAGGGTTTAACAGAGAAAAATTTATAGCCTTACTAAAGGGGGAAAAAAGAATGAGAGTAAATGAATGAAACATACAAATCCCAGAGTACAGTAAGAGAAATGAAATATGTTGAAGGAAAATAAAAAGTGAAACTGATAGATAAAAGCAAAAATACACCAAAAACCAGAAAGCAAAATTAGTAAATATTAATACAAAGTGTTTGATACAAAATAATCACTTATATCTAGTCAAGGGGAAAAAAGGAGCTGAAAAGATGTAAATAACCACAAAAAAGGGGAAAAGTGATATGTTCCAGTATGCACTTAAGAAGACTCTCCTTTGATGGATCTGAGTAGAACGTTTTGCTTATGGCTGCTACGTCCATTTGCAGGTAGTGTTGGTCAGGTCCACTCTTTCCTCACTGACTGTTTTTCCCTCTGGATAATCTATCCATTGCTGTTTTAAATCAGAAGAAAAGTGGTTACACACAAAAGGACATTTGTTCCCCTTTTTATATTCACCTGTGTATTCTACTTTATCAACATTCTTCTTATATCTAGTACTGAATTCTCCTGCTATTACCACATTGCTTTGTGGCTCTCCATTCGATTTTGTAATATCTGCTTTGTATACTTAGATGGTCCAATACGGTTTGTGTATGTATTCACAAGTGTTATACCCTGTTGATGAACTGAATCATTATGCAGTGACTTTCTTTGTGCTTTACTAAAAAGCACAAAGACTAAAAGTCTATCTTGTCTGATAAAAGTACAGCCACACTTTCTCTCTTTTGGTACCACTTCCATGAAATACCATTTTTCATCCTTTCAATTTAAGCCTCTGTATGTTCTGAAAACTAAAATCAGATTTTTGTAGGCAATATATTATTCTTTAAAAAAAAGAAACATGCAGCCACTCCACATCTCCTGATTACAGAAATTAATGAATCCACTTATTGGCATTAAAGTAAATATTGATAAATGAGGACCCCCCAACTTTCATGTTGTTGATTATTTTCTGTTGGGTAGCTTTTTCCTTCTTTTCTTCTTACCTTGATGTCTTCCTTTGTGATTTTTCATAGTGGTGTGCTCTAATTCCTTTCTCTTTACCTTCTGTGTAACTACTACAGGTTTTTTCTTTGTGGTTAGTGTGAAGCTTATATAAAATATCTTAGAGTTTTAACAGTCTACTTAAGCAAATAACATTAATCACTTTAAAAAAACTGCACACACATTGTATGATATTAATGCTACACTCTCCATATTTTTTATTATGTTCCAATTGACAGAGCAACCTGGTGGAATACAACAATATATTTTACATTTTGCAGAAAATGTAGTGACTTACACTTGTCAGGCACTGTGAAATCTATTTAGTGGTAGTTTGCAATTTTTGCATTAGATCATACTACATTCCTTAGCTGACATCATATTTTTGTAAAGATGCATTTTTAGTAATTGCTGTATTAAAAAGAAATGAAATGAGGATGACAGTCTTCAGTCTTACTCTAGGATTTGAGAAGTCAAATAGGCCTAAAGGCACACAAACCCATTGGTGACTATGGTTATTTTTAAATGAAGTGGAAATGGCATATTTCTTTGAATTTTTTATGTCCCATTTTTTTGTACTCACTATTTAAAAAAGCAATGTTACCTTTATTTCTTTGGACACAGGGTATTACAAATAATTATTGGGTTACAAAAATACAGTGGATCAAAGAAGGTTGAGAACATTCAAGTTGTATCACTAAATAGAATAGTCAATAGTAATTACCACAATCAAATCTGTAGTACACTGGAATAGAGATCTCAAGTGTTTCTCTAAGTGATGAAATATTCTAAGCACTGCAGTCCACACTTGTTCTTTGGTGCAATTTTTTTTTGCTTGTTTATTTTTATACCCTTTATGTAAGTAAAAACAATTCTTAGTTCACAGGCTATCCTAAAACAGGCTGTAGTCCACCTTAGGCCAATGAGCTATAACTGCTATTCTTTTCCTTGATGCTGGCTAAGCTGCAGTCTTGAAGAAGTTGCCATCTCCACATGTATGAGTTGAACCACGCTTACCTGTATTTTACACTTTAAAATGTCTATAAAAGATCACGTGATGATTCGGAATTGAAAACAAAATCTTACTAAGCAGAAAGGTTTAATTGACCTCCTTTCCACCCAATTCTTAAGGGAAGGATTGCAGTCATGGAGCTATACAAATGGTCAAACACTGCCCAGATGAGATTGGCAGCGATTTACTGGGCATAGACATGGTCTGAGGGAAGGGGACACTGCTCTACACAAGGACGCCCTAGGATGCACTCAGGAAGAGTGCACAATCAGGGACTGTTAGAAACTGACTTTGAAGTGTCAAGAAAATGGTATGATACCTGGTTCTTGTGGAAGGATGTGTTTGAATAATTCTGTAAGCTGATGGGCAATTCATGGATAAGCAGGAATTGTGTCTGAACTGTGTTTGTCCCTGTGGTGAAGAAGGATATTTGATTGTTTTATGTAACATTTTGTTTATTGACCTCTCTGAAACATGCCAAAATTCTTACAGCTAATGGAACTTTCCATGCTAAAATGGTCAACATGCTAAATATCTACAATTGTAATGCCTTCACTCGATGAACCAACCTATGAACATTACATATAAACGGTAAAATCATTGAACCTACATATAAATTGGATCTATCTGAAAGAATATCATACTTCTGGCTTACTAGAACACAACCATGCTTAACACCTTAGTGACAGGAATAATCCTTAGCGCTTCTGAGAAACTACAGGTGGAAAACAGAAATATTCTGGAATATGGTGATTTCTTTCCATTAGAGTGATCATCATTCTGCTCAGTAACAGCTCTTGGTGTTGCTCACTGAAAACCGGGTTTAAGGTCACTGTTCAACAAATGGATACTCCAAATCCCTAACACTCAAAATTAAAGTTCAAGTCCAAAAAGCTTGAAGTAAAGCATACTTGTTATTCACAGTTGAGATTGCAGGCCAACACATGGCATACTTCACTGCACAGTTGATGTGTTTATTGTTATTAATAGTACAAATTTCATACTCCAAAACAAATCCAGCAAAACAGTTATGTCTAATTTTCTCTTCAAGAGAAATGAACTGTTTTAGGAAGAACTGGCTTTTCTTGGTATCTCATTTTCAAATTACTGATATAAATTCACCAGAAGTAATTATATATTTTGCTCAACATTAAGTATTCTGTCAAAAGTTTGACATAATGAATCTTGTTGAATTTCTAAAAATATACAAAGGTTTTCTATCAAAGCATTTGCTTTCCTAGCTCTCTAAAGCAAACATTAAGTACAAAACCCAATCTCTCTCAGATTTTGAAATTCCCACTGAGTTCAAAATATTCAAGATATTGACTTGCTAAACAGGACAGTCTTCATGTCCAACCATTCAGTCCATTTCTACCATGGTGACAGCCCAGACTCCTTGGCCACCATCAGGTGCATTGGTTGACTGTGGAAATTTTCAATCTTCCTTATGGCTTGAGCTGTTCTTCATAGAGCTGGGGAGGTAAGTTTCTCTGCAGCATGGCTGAACTCCTCTCAGGTCTGGCACTGTGGCATCATTGCTGGTGCAGAAGGGCAAGAGGCAAGACCTCCAACCCAGCGATCTGCCCAGCTACCCCCAGCTCAATGGTTGTCTGAAATGAGGTCTTCTCCACAGGAGGAAGCAGGGAAGGAATATGAAGTTAGGACATTCAAGGCCTAAATAAATAAAATTCTTCAATAATATAAAAAGGAAAGAATTTAGAAAGTGAACATGAAATCCAATTTGCTATATAAAACCTGAAAAAAAAACACACAAGACTTTATTAGTAATAAATGCTTTAAAATGACAATGATGTTAACATATAATTTTAATACAATGTTAAATGAATGACCAAATAGGATATCACCTACCTCAAGAACTTTCACTGATAACATAAATTTATTAGATTGGCAGATCCAAGGAGAAAATGCTCTTTCATAATACAATTGACATTGGCATTTCATCACCTTAATGTTTTCAAAATCAGAAAACTAGCTATAGTTAATCACTAAATAGTGACTTTCTTCTTTTGGAATAAAAACTTATAGTAAGACACATTTAACCCACTAATAAAATAAAATAGGACTCCCACCTGTGGTTGCAATCATTCAATGTTTTCTGGACTCTCAAAGAATTTAAGAAAACTGAAGAAAAAGAAAAATGTGAGGTAAACACTGGAAGAAATGAATTTAACATTATTTGTAGATTATAGAAATCTATTAAAGTTTATAAAAATAAAATTGTTGCCACTTTTTTCTGCGTTATCCATTAATGGTTACACATAGGTTTACTGTGTTACTTTTTATTCTCTATATTTCTTTCTCACCCTTGTCTGAAAGACAACAGCCTGGTATGAATTCTCTAACACATCATCTAACCATTAAAAGCACATATTTAATTGTGTACTTTAGTGTAAGAAGCATTATTTAGAATATAAGCTACGAATGAAACACAACCAGAATACATTTATTTCTTGTTAGTTTCATGTGTATGAGAAACTATGGCTGGTAATATATAACATTTTGGATTTTATTTTCTTTCACAACTTTTCTTAGACTTACACATTAGTCTTTGTTAGAAATTCTATTTTATTCTTTCTTCCAAAATAGCTACTGGTATATTTTTTACATTTTTTGCCTTTCCTTAAGGTCTTTTTTATTTTCTACCCTTTTGAGAAGACATAATTAATTTTCTTTTTTGTTGTTGTTTATTAAGAATTTATTATAATTTTGGCTGAAATCCTGAATCTCAAATTCAGGACTAGTTGTTCCAGTTGTCATAAGTTATTTTGTCAGCTAATAACAATTCAGCAAATGTGTTTAGATAGTCTATGAGAATAATATCTTGAAGTGTTGGCTATACTTGAATAAAGGCAAAACCATTTTTCTGTGTCTTTCAGCATAGTCATGACTTATCAAAATTATTTTGGATGCCAGTACTTCTATAATTAAAAAATCACTCTCTTCTTAGTAGCTTCTAAAAATTTTGACAATGTTCTTCTGATATCTGGTCTTTTTCTATAATGCTACTTATGGCATAACTTCCAGTTTAACCTATTTTCTATTAATGCACATTTACAATTCAAAATGCAGCAAATAATGTTCTATGTGAGATGAAATGTAAACAAAACAATACATTCCCTATAAATGTATCTTGCCACATGTAGCTCATTTCAATTACTGTATTTCATTGAATTTAAGACTGTTGATTTTATAATGCACCATTTTTAATGCTTTTCTTCTTTTTTCCTATATTATTGTTGTAGTGGGGGTACATTGTGACATTTACAAAAGTTGAATCATAGTTGAATTCACCCCTCCATCATTCTCCTTTATCCCCCTCCCATTCCTGGAATAGTTTCAATAGGTCTCATTTTTCCATTTGCATATATGAGTACATAATGCACCATTTTAATGTATCTCTGAGAAAAAGACTTTCAGTTAAGCTACGATACAATGTGGTCTTTCATTTAGAAATTTTGTATTTATTAAAAGAGATCTTTTATATTTATGTAAATTTTATTGCAGTTCAATTTACTGTGCTTCATAGATACTAATGTGGTTTTTTCAAATTGCAGGTCTTGGCAACCTAGCACTAAGCAAGCCTATCAGTGCCATTTTCCCAACAGCATTTGCTCATGTTAGGCCTCTGTGTCACATTTTGGTAATGACTGCAACATATCAAACTTTTTCATTATTATTATGGTGCTCTGTGATTGGTGAACTTTGATGAGACTTATTGTAATTGTTTTGCACATCACATACCACACTCAGATAAGACAGTGAACTTAATCAATAGAGGCTTTATATGTTCTGATGTTTTATATGATCCACCAACTAGTCTCTCCCCCATCTCTCTCTCTCTTCTTAAGAGCCTCTATTCACTGAGAGAAAAATATTAATATTAGGGCAATTCATAGCCCTACAATAATGACTTCTAAATGTTCAATTGAAAAGAAATGTTGCATGACTCTTATTTTAAGTTAAAAGCTAGAAATTATTAAGCTTGAAAGGCATGTCAAAAGCTGAGATAGACAAAAGCTAGGCCTTTTGTACCACAGCCAAGTTATGAATGCAAACAAAAAGTTCTTGAAGGAAATGCAAAGTGCTGCTCCAATGGACACACAAATGATAAGAAAGTGAAACAGCCTTATTGCTGATATGAAGAAAGCCAGCACATTCTCATAAACCAAAGCCAAATCCAGAGCAAGGCCAGACCTCTCTTCAATTCTGTGACACCTCAGGGAGGTAAAAAGCAGCTGATGAAGGAAAGTTGACAATATCAGAGGTTGGTGCACATAGTATCTCTATACCATAGAAGTGAAAGATGAAGCAAGTGCTGACACAGAAAGGACAGCCAGTTACCACATCCAGCTAATTGCTGAAAGTAGCCATGTAAACAACAGATTTTCAGTGCAGATGAAATAGTTTTCTACTGGAAGAAGATGCCATCTATGACTTCCATAGCTAGAGAGAAGTCAATGTCTAGCTTCAAAGCTTGAATGACAGACCAGCTCCCTTGTTAGGGAGATAATGCAGCTAGTTGAAGACAGTGCTCACTTACCATTCCAAAAATCTTAGCCACATTAATAATCGTATTCAATCTGCTTTGCCTATGCTCTGCAAACAGAGCATTGAAGGCTGGGTGACATGTTCCAACATGGTTTATTGAATATTTGAAATCTACTTTTGAAAATACAATTCAGAAGAAATATCCCTTTCAAAATATTACTGCTGACTGACAACACACCTGCCCACACATCTGCTGGGTATGACGGCCCATACCTGGAATCCCAGCTACTTGGGAGCATTTTGGTTCAAGGCCAGCCTGGGCAAAAAAGTTAGCAAGACCTTATCTTAAAAAAAAAAAAAACCCAGGGTAATACATGTTTATATATGTGTGTTTATATACAAATGTCTACACACACACATGGGCTGGCAGTGTGGTTCAACACTTGCCTAGCAAGCGTGAGGCCCCGAGTTCACACATCAGGAGCACCAAAACAGGCCATTGTATGGTACCATTAGTACGTACAATATTTATGTCTTTATGTATCATTTTTTTTAAAGTTTAAAAAGTAAAATATTGATACAAATGAATTAAACTCCAAAAATTCTCCAATTCTTCATTAAAAAAACTACTAGAACTAATAAATTCAACAAAACTGCAGGATACAAAAGTCACTAGCATTGTTATATGGCAACATCAAATTAACTAAAGTAGAAACAGAAAATAAGCCTATTATCCACTTTACAATAGCTTTTAAAAATGACCTAGGCCTAAATTTCGCAACAGAAGCAAAATATCTCTATATGAAAACTATAAAACGTTGGAGAAAGAAATGAAAGAACACAAAGACATAGAGAGGCAGCCCATATTCATGAATTGGAAAACTCAATATTGTTAAAATGCCTATAGAACCCAAAGTGATTTAAGAGTCGATGTAACACGTATCAAACCTTAATGACATTCATAGAACTAGAAAAATGATCCTAAAATTTATGCAGAAAAATTCAGTAGAGCAAAGCCACCATGTGCAAAAGGAATAAAGTAGGACAAATTATAAAACCTGACTTGAAAATACATTACAAGATGTCTGCAATCAAAACAGCATGGCATTGGCATAAAAAAAAGACACATAGACTAAGAGAACAGAGAGCCTAGAAGTAAGCCCACACATCTATAGCCAGCCGATTTCTAACATCAAAATAGAAATCTCAAAAAAAACTAAAAAATAATTGGAGATATATGAAAATGAAAACATAATGTACCATATGTTCAACTTATAGACAAAGGAAATTTAACAAAATCCTATGGGCAGTACAAGACACTGTTTATAGGGAAATTTATAGCTTTAAGTAGCTCTTTTTGTTGTTTTTTGGTATTTGGCAGCACTGGGGTTTGAACTCAGGGCTTCCCACTTGCTAGGCAGGCGCTCTACCACTTGAGCCACTCCCCCAGCCAGTAAGTATCTATCTTTAAAAAGAAAAAATATCTCAAATCCATAACTTACTGCTTCACCTTAAAAACTATGTAAACAAGGGTAGAAGTAAAGATTTGGTAATTTTGCCAGGCAAAATGAGACAGATGAAGACCTCAGTTCAAAAGCTATTGTCCTCCTCCCAAGTGGAGGGCAGTTTTTAAGGGGAAGCCCAGGAGTTGGACTTCTAGATGGACTGTGGGCCAGATGGTGGCCTTGGGTCTGCCAATTTCCTGAGGTACTGGTGTTAGTCTCCTGAGCTGCATGTCTTACCATCCTCAATGTTCCTTCACTCTCATGGTCAGTGAGATAAAAAGAAGCAGAGAGGTTTCAATAACAGTGTTAAAATTCTATTTTAACACTTGTGGTCCCAAGATGGTGACAGCTAAAGAAACAAACTTTCTAAATTTCTGAAAGACATGTCGTCATTAAGGCTTTTTTCTATTATGATGCCGTCCTACTTTTTTTCCTAAAATAGTTTTCATTTCTCTTGCTATTATGAGTAGAATATTTTTCCATTCACATTATAAGCTGTTAGTGTTATTATACAGTGCACGTACTAATTTTCATACATAAGTATAATCACATAAACTGAGTCTCAGTTCTAAATAATTGTCAAAGTAATTTCTGGGAAATGATGCATATAATATTCTCTATCCTTTTAAATTCTGATATAACATTTTCCTCTAGAAAACATATCTCCTGTGTACTTGAGCATATTTTTAACTCCAAGTATACTAATATATTTTTCAGTTGTGAATAAATGAGTTTTTATTTTCAAATATTCTAGTATCTTGTATATTATTCCATTTCTCTTTCCTTTTGCCTGAATATGATGAAAATCATGAACTGACTTTGTTCTTTCTTTGTCTTGACCACAATATTCTATCAACATGCAGTCTCTGTTTCAGGGGATGGGCTGATCTGATTAGATAGATTTCAGGAACTCACTTGAATGTACAACTCCAGGTCCTCAGCACTTCCTAGCGCTGAGCTGGCAGGAAATAGACAGGGTGAAGTGATGTTTCCTGCTCTTACTTCACGCCCTTCCAGAGCCAGAAAGCTCGTGAGCCAGGGCACGAAATGAAAAAGAATAGCAATGGCCACGTAAGAAGAGAAAAACCACTTCAATCAGCTTTGTTATGGAGGGGTAGATATTTAGTGTTCCTTCGTCAAGTTAGATGCATGATGACTAACTCACTTCCACATTACCTTTAAACTTATCCAGCTGTGAACATTGTTGCCTGAAGATGGCACTTGAAAATGGTAGGAGAGAGAGGCCTTTTATTTTAGCCATGCTCCACCTGCTATACTTGAAAGATTACAATTCCCCTATTCTACATCAGTACCAACTGATAGCTGATGACTCGTGCTATCTGTGCAGGCTGCACAGACTTAGCATACAAGGGTCCTTAGCCATACTCACCTGACAACAAAATGATATTCATGTAACTGTATGCGCTCAAGTTTGAATATCTTATACCAATTCTTGATATCATTCATCTACATATTCAATATTAATTATCTGCCATCTCAAAAATTAGCTGCTCAGAGTAAAGGTTAAAACTTTAATATGGCCTAACACAGTGGCTCAAGCCTGTAATCCTAGCTACTCCAGAGATGGAGATTAGGAAGATGGTGGTTCAAGGCCAGCCAGGACAAAAAGTTCACGAGACCCCATCTCAACCAATGGCTGGATGCAGTGATGTGCTCCTGTCTTCCCAGCTACTGGTGGAAGCATAAATAGGAGGACTGCAGTCCAGTCCAGCCTGGGCATAAAGGGAGATCCTATCTCAAAAATAACCAGTGCAAAAAGGGCTGGCAGAGTGGCTCAAATGGTAGTGTGCCTGTCTACCAAAGGTGAGACCCTGAGTTCAACCCTCTAATACTGCCAAAAAGAAAAAAAAAGACCTTAATATGCTTCCAAATATGGTATACACTAAGCACTGATACTGTGGACACCTTGCAATCTTCTAAACTTTTGCATGGTAAAAATTTGTATACATGAGAACAGAGTAGATAAGCTGTTTTCTTCATATCACCCTTTATGGGAGGAAAAGAAATTAGTGGGCTTTGGTGTCAGATATTGTTTGTGTCTTCACCAACATTCTTGCATTGACTGCAGGGGTATCGCCAGGATCAAACTACAGAGCTCCTGATTCCAAAGGCCAGGGTCCTCCTACTGGCCACACAGTCTTTAGTTCAATTCTTTTTTTTTTTTTTTTAAGAGTACTGGGACTTGAACTCAGTGGCCACGCAGTTTTAAAACCCCATGTTCTGCACATTTAGTCCTTCTCCAGACTGTTAAAACTGACTTCATGAACCTTTCATCCCTTCTGTCTATCCAAAGTCACTCATCTTCTAGACGCCAGTTGTCCTCTCTCTGGCTCCTTCCAAACCTTCTGTTCTCCCTCTCCTCTGAATATCTATAAATGTCAGACAACTTGATCAGGTAGATTCAGAACTCATACATCTCAGTATTACCCAGTTATACTGTGATATAGTATATATACCTTTGAAGAGTCTCACCAACTGGATTATGTGTGAACAGCTTATGTGTCCTACCTACCAAAATCCAGCATTGAATTGAGTGTCTGATTCTCAATGGTATGTATAACTAAATAGGATTATTTGCAGACTCATCATCTCAAAAGACAGGGACTTTGAGAGTTCATCTTTTCTATCTCAGTGCCTCTGTGCACACAGTGATCATTGAAGTGGAAAAAACCAGTTTTGCTAGAGAATAACATAAAATTTAAAACTTAAATGTTTATCAGCAAGCTAATGACATTCTAAGACATTTTAATTGAAGGTTGAATTAACAATAGAAACTAGGACACTGATTGTCCTAGGATACTGATCCATGGGGCTGTAGGGTGTATTAGGGCCTTTGGAGAAAATGAAAAGCAAACTAGGCAGACACAGCTCAGCCTACTCAACTCAGCTGAAGCCAGCACAGCTCCACTTGCTTTTGTCTTAAATTTGTGGATTTTTATCGGATATTTCTTCCACAAAAGAGGCTCATCTGACTAGACCAACTGATAACTTTAAAAAATCATTCATTTGTTCAATGCTTTCCTTTTAGCAATTAAGAAATTCTGGGTCAGCTAGGACAAATCGCTCATCAGGTACTTGTAGATTGGAGACAAGATGAAGATTCAGGAAGCATTTATAAAGTACTAGTTCTCTGCTAAGTTTCTATACATAAACTCACGCATCTGTAATTTAGCTTTGAATTTAGGCACAGAAAGATACGTCTTTAACAACTTGCTGAATGTTTGGGGTATCAAGAAAAATATTTGTTGCACCTTTAGCACTCAGAAGAGACGCTAATGTTATGCTTAAAAATAGTGAGTATTCTCTGGAATTTTTTCACATGCCAATAATTTTGTTTAAAAACATCAATCTAAAAGTACTATTATTGTTCTTGTGTATCTTTTTTCCTGAAAACTGGCATCCTTGGGAGAATAATTTCTGTCCTGATGAGGCTCCATCGCTCAAGTGATCACATAGAGGGAGCCACTTGGGGGCACCAAAGGCATTGCTCTCGAATCTGTGTGCCCTTGAAGGAGGCTTGTCATGTCATTGTAAATTTAGAGGAAGTGGGTGGGGAAGCCCAAGGTCTGGGAAAATGACCATAATAACACTACCTTGTGTTTATATAGCACCTTTCTTCAATTATCTCAGCATGTTTGGATATGATTATTCAGCTGGGAGCTTCCAGTTGTGGGAAATGAGCCACAAGGCAAACACGTGCCCTTGGTGGGACAGAGGGTAAGACTAATTCTTACTCATTTCAAATGCCCATTCAATATTTTTACTCTGAAAAGCTGATGTGAACTTTCCTGGTCATTTCCTTTGAAACAATAAGCTGAGAAGTCTGAATCCCAAACTGAAATATCTTAAATTGAAAGACTCATATGTTCTTTGAGAAAAAGAAATCACATTCCTCAGAGCCAAGAAGGAACTAAAATAGAATTTTCTAAACTATGTAAGTTCAGTTATAAGATGTCAAGTTGAATGTGCCATTTCTAAGTCATGTCATGAAAGCAACATAGCTTAAATAATCCTTGGCTACATTTGGCATTTATTCCTTAAGCAAATGTGCTCAAATCTGTAATGGAAATTTACAAGCTCATCTTTCATCCATACTCAACCAAAAAAGATATAGAAAAAAGTTAAACTTAGATTTAAAAAGCTAAACCTTTTTTGCACATAGGGAGCTACTATTCCAGAGTTTAATGTACTAGATGAGTGTGCCAACTTCACTTAGTACGGAAACATCATGACGGAGTGTTTGACTAATAGACAGTTAGGTCTGTGGCTAAGTCATCAACTGAGAATACTGCCATACTGAATGTTCTCAATGACGGTGTTTGCAAATACTGATGTGTGATTCATGATTAAGATGCCTTTTCCCTCTGGAGTCATTTAGGGTCTCACCTGCTACTGAACTTGAGCCCTCTACCTCAGTATTAGGATAAGGATGGCTGTCACTTCACAGGGTTCAACCAGCAGATTCACCTCTGGGATCATCTGTTTTTACCAAATACATCTCTCCCTTTAAATTTCAGAAGATGCTTGCATATGGCTTCCTTAAGTGTTCAAATTATCTTAAAGTAGATCTGTATAAAGGATTTGTCTAAAAGTGTTAAGGGATAAATGTTTGCAATTAACTGATCTTCATTTCGTGAAAATATGCAAATCAGAAACTGATGTGCTGAAATAGAAAGCAGGTCTCTCTCTCTCTCTCTCTCTCTCTCTCTCTCTCTCTCTGTCTTTCTTTCCCTCCCACTCCCCTCCCTGTCATCTCTTTTCCTCCTCTACATTATACTGAATTTCAGAAATGTCAAAGATTTGAGAAGGAAATACTTGTTTTTACCTAATATATTGGGATACCTACCTCATATTTTTACTCTGATATTTTAGGAATGGTGAAAATTGACCCTCATGAACTGACTATGACAATTGTACTTCACTTCCTCTCTCACAATACAGACACAGGGTTAGGCTTGGGGGGCGGAGAGTTTTAAAGAGGTTATACTCTGACAACTCAAATGCATATAAATTTGAAGTTACAGAAAGCAAAGTGTTACTACTTCTAATTCTCCTTATTACTATCCATTTGTGGTTTGAAATCATTGATCTCTCAAATTTTAATGCTAGGAAGCCAATCTACAGCAAGGCAAAGTAACTTGTCCATTCTCAACCAATGGCAGAACCAAATCTCTAATCTAAGTCTTTTAATTTATTTATTGTTGTTATTATCTTCTTTATATTCTGTATGGATTCTTAAATTTTATTTTTCAATTGAAATATTAAAAAGTATACAAATTTATGGGGTACTATGTGATGTTTTGATATAAGCACAAATTGTGTAATGTGCAGATCAGATTAAACATATCCATCTCTTCAAACATCTACCATGCTTTACGATGAAAACATTCAGAATTCTTTCTTGTACTTTTTGAAATACACAGTACATTATTGTTGTCTATAGTCACCCTACTGCGTAATAGCACCACAGAATGTCTTTCTACAGTCTATGACTAAGCTCCCAGTGATCAGTCTCTCTCCTCCACTCCTCTCCTCCCATTCTCCCCAGCCTTTGGTAACCATGTTATTTTGGTTGTTGTTGTTTTGGCTTTGATTTTGTTTTGTTTTAACTTCTAGGTAACAGTAAAAGAATGAGGTCAATTCCCTTAAGATAGTGAGTAAATCCATTTCAGTTTATTTCATAAACATTTAAGGCACTAGTATATGTCATGTTTACTTAACATAGAAATTAATTCGAGAGCATTTGACCACAAAGAACTCAGAACAAACTTTTGTATTTTCTAACCAATTTAGAGAAAATAAAACAAAACAAAACCTTGGCATTTAGAGTTTCAAATATCCTAATGAGAAATGTTTTCTCATGGAGTTTTAAAATAAAAAATGCCCAGTCTCACCTTGGTAATTCCTGGGTTTTCCCCCAGAGTCCTTGCATATAAACATTTATAAATCAACTTTGCCTAAAAGTGACTAAGTAAAAGCTTTCACTCATGTTTTGAGAGTTATCATTATTGCCTTTCACACTGTAAATATGGCTTTATGAGAATAACTCAAAATTGCCAGATTTCAAATTCCTTAGTTATTATGCTCACTGGAATTACAAGTTTTTTATTATAAGTTTTTATATCATATATACCACACATCTGTTAAAACATGAAGGTCATATTACTAGAACTATTTTACCTTTGTCTTTCTAAGAAATCTAGGATTTCCCCAAAAGTAGGGATTTTTTTTTTTTACCACAGAAAAAGTAAGACTGGAAATGCATAGTAAATGAATGATTAAAGAATGGATAGATAGATGGATATTTGAATATAACAATAGAGTCACATAAGGACAGAGAAAAAAAGGTAAAATGGAAAACGAACAGAGGGAGGAATTTAAGAATCATCTTCTCTTAGGTCATTATAAAAATAAGAACTTGAAGAAAAATATGATAAACAAACATGAGCTAGAAAGAGAAACCATTGGTATTTCATGTTGTGGAAAACAAAGAGGACATTTTTAGAAGTTTGGGTTGGCATTACTGTGAAAGGTTAAAAATGATAGGAAATGTGGTAGTTATTAGAATTGTCCATAAATAATCCAGCTCTCTCTCTTGTCTGTGGTACATTAAAGATTATGTTTCCCTGACTTGTTTAGGCTAGTGAGATGTAATCAAAACTGATGTGCTATTTTCCATTGAAAGCTTTGACAGCCAGTGAGAATACCCCCTTTCAATGCTCTGCCATGATGACTAAAGGTTTAGATAATCTTCCTTAGTTTAGGACTAGGCATGAGAACACAAGTGTGTGTCAAAATCCCGAGCCAACCCACAAGGGCATATAGCATGGATAAAAAGTGCATTGTGGTTATTTAAAACCACTTATTATGACCTCGCTTATTACTGCAGCATAGGCAAAACTACTCTGAGTGACACAGACAGGAAGAAGTAATAAGTTGTTATTACACAAGCAGTTATCAAAATGACCAGGAATTTGATTTATGGGTTTGCATAATGAGTTATTGATAAGAAATTAGGGAAGAGTGTCAACTTTCCATTTAAAATATTTAATATTAAAAGAATTATCTCTATCAAAATGTCCTAAGAAATAGGATAATAGGGAAATTTGTGTTGACACAGGAAATTGTTCCAATAACATGTTAGCACTTTGAGTAGCATTGAAGGAGAATATTGAAAATATACCTAGAGTTGAGTTAGGGTTGATGAATTACTAAGTTACCCACTGTTCCTCAAATAACAGAAAAATGTTAAACTATCACTTGGTACCTAGTCGAACTACAATAACATCTTCAGGAATAAAAAATACAACACTAGAAATAAAGTCTCTGAGGGCAACTGATAAAAACTCCTTTTTTACCTTACTGATTTCTTAGGGGAAGAAAAGATGCTTAGGGGAAGTAGCTACCTCTCTGAGTTGCTAAGTAAAATATGTGCAATAACCCAACTGGAATAAGGTTTCTAATAGGGTTCCTTAGAGAGGAGGTCACTGACTAAGTCAAATTCAGACTACCATGACCGCTGTGTAAAGGAAACTTTTTAGCACAGAAGAAAACCTAGCTACACAAAATACTGCCCTCTTTTTCCACTGGAATTCTGGATCTGGCAAAGCTAAACTAATAAATCCTTTTTTTTCCATTTTCTATACACTAATAATAAAGATATCTAAAACACCCATGCAAGTCTCTAAGATGGAATAATATGATCTCTTAGTATAAGATTAGCAAATGGAAACATTCTGGAATTAAATACATCATACAGAACAGAGATACTAAAAGCAGAAGAAAAATTGGAAAACCACTAATTACACTTTCAAAGAAATCTCAGAGGGTATTGCATCTATGCAATTAAGAGAGGAATGAACTGACAGAAAATAAGTTAAAGATATGATTATTAAACAGTAAAAGTCTTTTCACCTCATTGCAGCCAGAAAGCAAAGGGAGAAAGAGACAGATTAGCCAAGGTCCCAATATCTCCATCAAGAACACACTGTTGATGACCTCCCTTCCTTTCATTAAGCCCCACCTCTTAAATGTTCTACCACCTCCTAATAGCACCATGGGCTAAGCACCAAATCTGTAACCCAAGGGCCTTTGGAGGACATTCAAGATCCAAACTACACTACCAAACGACTCTCTATCACTGGGACCCAGCACATTTTCTGTTTACCTTTAAATAACGGATTTCTGTTTCTTGCCAGTCCACAGAATTATTCAAACAAGAAAGTCACATTATTCTTACAGGTACTAGGTAGTAACTTATCCCTTTGACATACAAAGCCTGCCACCCATAATCCCTAGTTGTTCACTATGTTCTGAGGGTTCCCCCACATGGCCATGTCCAGTACTGATGTCCTCTAACCCTGAGCTGTGAGTATCTGTGATTAATAAGCTGTTGGTGGCCTTATATATACAATGCTGGGTGTTCTATGTTTGGCCCTCCTTATATTCCTAGCATGGTAATCTCTCCTAGGCAAATAAAAAGATTAACGTTTCAAGAGAAACTGGTGAAGCAATGTCTTAGACCAGGGACAAGCTGATGAAATCTGACAAACAGATAAATGCATTGATTTTAGTAAGACAAAAGTACTTCCTCACATTAAGCAGGAGAATGGAAGGACAGAATGGGTAATGACCCATCTGTGCCCATGCTGGACAGTTTAGAGCTTGTTAATAAAGGAGGTGATGTCATCTGCTGAGATTCAGAAGCAGTGATAACAGTTGGGGCCTAAGAAATGGATCCATTAGGAATTTTTTTTGCCCACAAAATAGCATAATTACCAACCAACAGTACTATGGAGACAATTAATCATCTCCCATCATAAGAAGCCTGTAAGTAGACAGTTCAAGGATGTGTTGAAGAGCTCTACAAATGCAGATTACAGGTTGGTCATCTTTGAAACTTTCTTTCCCCCTCTTACATGTTCGAACATTATAATTTCACATGAATCCTCCAAAGAGGGGAGAACAGAGGTAGAAAATAAACATATATTCTATACACATGCACAAATACACACATGATAATGATATATATTTATAATCTTTTCCAGAAGCCACCATCAAATACCTCTTTAATCTCATTGTCCAAAACTGTTCAGGGGTCATTCCAAAATCAATAACTATCAAAGGACATTAGATTAACATAACTGTTTTTACTCTGGAGCAGAGCATTTTGCTGCCTGAATAAAAATGGGAATCTTAGCAAATAGCAAAGTAAGGATACATATTCAAGATAAGCAATTTACAGAGATTGGTCAAGAGGGTATAAAACAGACTTGGAATAGTCCCTGTGAATAATGCTATGGGAAATTCACAAGACTGAATGAAAAGATTACCAGGCAGCTGTTAGTTTGACACAGAAGCTGAAAATGCCTGAGTTTGTAAAAAACATAATATCATAAATTTAAGACTGTCTTTGGCAACACAGAAGAGGCCAGGAATCAGAAGTAAATGAGTGTGTGACGCGCCAAAACAAAGTCAGGATTTCACAGGAAAGATGTGGAGTGGTTGACCTTAGGATCTGGGATTTTAGAAAGTAGTGTTGCTAGTCTATGTCTATAGTACCCTGAATGGGCCGCTCTCACCGGATCACAGAAGCTAAGCCTGCTTAGTGGTTAGATGGAAGAAGGTAATGAAGCTAGCCATAAGTTACAAGAATTAAGAGAAAATAAAAAGTATGGTCTGGGAATTTGGAGATGAGGATTTAAAAAAGAAGAAGAAATGGATAGGTGAGATGAAGAAAATGGAGAGAGTTTAGCAAATAAAATAAAATCCAAATTCACTGGCATATGGAACCACTTTACCTCAAAGTATAGACATGGCTGAGGGAGTTTAAATATTGGGATATAAAGACAGTGGATATGAAGGGTTAAGGACATCAGGAGATGTCTCTTGGTGTAGTAGAAATAATGGCAGTAATAATTTGTCTTCCATGTACTTTGTCTTGGATTCCCAGCTAGACTGTTTTTTTTCCTTTCTGGTCAGGGAGCATACCCTGCATTTCTTTGTTATCATACTTTGAGAATAGGGTAAGGTGGCTATTGCCTGTCCTCTTTATACCTCCTAAGGTGATTTTCCTTTGCTTCTTCAGGGAGTGTGCTTTATCACCATTGATGTCTTCTAGATTGTCAAATTAAACGTACTGTGCACTGGATCAGGAAGACTGAGATCTGAAGGCTGCCCATGTTCAAATTAGCAGTAGGGGTCATTGTTTTTTGTGTCAGATCTGTGGAAAGCAGGCAGGAAACTGACGGACCCTCTAGGGACTGAGGACAAGAGTAGGCTTCCCTAGGAGAGGTATTTGAAACTCTCCCTTATGTTCTCTCCACTATGACTCTATTGATGGCTCCTTTAGAACAGCATTACACTATACGTGAATTTTCATAAAAGGAACAAGCAGTAACACTAAGATTACACCCCAGGAGGCTCCAGTTAACTACTACTCTTCTGGCTTTTTGCAATGCCTTTTTTCAGTGGTTCTCAAGGACTTCAAAGGCATACCTTCCTTTAGACATTAGATTCTCCAGGATCATTTCTACCTTCTGCAGCTCTCTTGCCAGGAACTCATCTGCTTCTTGTTCTAATTTTTACCAACAGATTGGTGCATTCTAAGCCTTGGTCAATCTCCAGAAGCTGCAAGTTCAGACCAACTCCTCCAGGATCATCTTTCCTGGTTCTGTGTGTCCTCTGCACAGTTCTGCATGCCTTACTCCTGCAACTGCCTTCCAGGACAACCCTTGAACAAATGAGCCCCTCTGCCTATCCAAGTCAAGAGCCTTAAGTGTTTGCAGTGGGAACTCTGACCAGACCTTAATCATTGACCAATGTAATAATACAAACAAAAATCCACCTGCCTTCTTTGAGCAAGACAAGCTTTTGGTGCTATTTATTCTCCAGAATTTCCATTGGCATTGGAGAGACTGGGCCTTACCTGAAACTATGCCTTGCTCAACTTCTTTCTCTCTCTATCTTAGTCAAGTTCTGCTACTCTTAGAAGCACTGTTAGCCACTAAGCAAGGCAAGCACCTTTAGGGGCAAACTCTTCATCTTTAATTAAGTGTCCTTGCCTTGACTTTCTGCTAGAACTTTATGATGCAAGCTGAGCATGCCCAGAGACATCCCTTTCCACCATTTTAACCTTTCAAACATGTTCCATGACCTTCAACTAAGCATCCCCCAAAATGTATCTGCCATACTCTTAATTTGGGACTTTAAACTGAGTATACTCAGGAATGTGCCTACCTCTCAAGTGCTTTCCTTATATGAATATGTATAGGATCCCCAAATAAAATCCCCACACCTCCTTTGTTGGAAGAGAGCATTGCTTCAGAAATAAATGCCATGTTACCCTTACCTGCTGCAGGAAATAAATCTTTCTCCACTCTTTTATGTCTTGGTGGAACTTCCTTGGCTTTGCAATCACCAAGATAGGCTCCATTGCATTAGGATGCAAATTGGTGACCCCTCTACTCCAGATGGGATGTTCCCCTTGAAAGTTCATGGGCTTTTGCTATATGACTCCTGGTAGGAGACACAATAAAGAAAGGTAAACTGTCCTGGCCTGACCCCCTGCACTGCTGCAAACAGTCTGAAGCTGGTAAAGAGAATGTCTTCTTGGGGCCTGCCTCATTGGTTTTGTACTATCTTTGTGTTTCTGGGTGAACTTGGCAGTCACTCTAAACCTGTTGTTCAGAGGTTTCCCTGGATTGATAGATAGTGCTGGAACTTTCAGGTGGTTAATAGTCTTAATAACAGAGTGACTAGAGGATGGGTAGATTACAAAATTGTGCAAGAGTCAGTAACAAGTCTCAGATTACCACTTGGACCTGAGGTCAGAAGTTGAAAGATTGCCTCTGTCTGTACTGATGCCAGTGGTCCAGGAGATTACAAGGAGTTTCTATTTTGAAGGAGAGGCTAACCAGGCACCCTGACCAAAAAAATTCTCAGAGGAGTTCTGAGAGATTGGAAGAAATCTCTGACCTGATTGCCCACAATTTAAAGCTTGGGAGGTTGGAAAACATTTTCTCTCCTTCAGATTTGCATAAAGGTAAAGGAATTCCAGAGGAAAAACTAGGGGCCTTTATTTGATTAGTTGATTGGTTTTGTTTTTATATTCCAGAAGCCCCCTATGTAAAATTTTACAATTTGTATGATGAAATATACCAAAGTCAAACATTTGTCTGGGTGAAGAATTATAGTTTGCATTTTGACTAACCATTATTTTCCAGCTCCCCACCTGCATCCAGTCCCTACCCTCACGACTCCCTTCTGGGAGATAGAAATCTCCACTGGGACCCTGTAACTCCTGATGGAACTGTAAGACATAGCCCAGTGAGGCCCTTTCTAGGACTTTCCAGCATCAGAATCTGGGCATGGCAAAATATATGAAACAGAAGTTTTGGACCCAAGTCCAAGCTCCTGAGATTCCAATGTCAGGTCCAGCCACTCATCCCTAAATGCCAAATAAAGAGGCATGGTGACAGCAAAGTAAGGAGAGTTATCATATAGCTCAGACATGTGTGGAAAGAAGGCAGAGTAAGCACTCCGCTCATCTCAGCCATCTTCGGGGTACAGACATGAGCTATAGGTTTAAGTAGACAACTGGCGGTAGGGGACAAAGGTATGCATAGTTGAACAGTTCAGTCACAGGTGTGGCCTGGTTGGTCATTATCTCAGTTTTTGTTCTGGAAGAGGTTCAGCAGGTGGTCCATCCTGAGGAAGGTCTACTGGTGAGGGCAGTTTCTGTGCCTTGTCATGAAAATGTTATCATTCCTATCCTTCTTGATTCCAAGGTGGTTGCAAGGTGACTTCAGAGAGAATAGCTCAGAACAAAGACAGGTACAAAAATGAAGAACAGATACCATGCTTTTCTCCTGCTTTTAGTTAATTCGTGGAGTCAGTGCTTTTCAGCTAGAACAGTTTGAGTACCTCTTACATTATCACATTTATCTACATATCCTCTCTTAATCTCAATATTTTCTTTTGACTAAAAACTTTCTTTTCTGGTGTTTCTTCCCTTGTACTCTGGACAGCCAGTTCTCAGATTCTAGAGTTCATCACATTAACCCCTGTCTCACGTAAGAAAGGGGGTAGAACTGTATCCTTGGGTGGCATCTGTGAGGTAAATACCATAAGAGATACTCAGGCTTGAGAAATTTTTTTGTGTGTCATATGACTGGAGGTCTCCTTGATTTTCCAGGCCACACCCAACTTTATGGCACTCACATTTTTTGTAATATCTGCTCTGGTTCTGATCTGATATACAGAAAAAGGAAGGCCTCAGAAAGTTAAGAGACGCTTTCTCAGGTTGGGTGGACACAGAAAGTACTCTTTTCCCTCTTCATTGAAAGACTACAACTGATTTAAAGACAAATTAGATTAAAAGTATTTACCAAGATAGACCTCTAAGGTATGACTCTGACACTTTAGATAACCATTTTAAAACTCTTTGCAAAAGAAATTTCCATTTGTAAGGGTGTGCTCTTAAAATAAGGAAAGATACTAACTGACGTCTGCATAACAAGTTTCACCTTCTGACCTTTTGCTTTCACTGGACTTTTATTCAAGCCCTTCTCATAGTTAAGTTCTGTGTCTTTTAGATATAAATTTTCTACCTTGTTTCAACTGAGAGTCACACCTTTGGGTGGGGGGGAACGACAGATTTAAGATTAAGGATTGCTTAGGTCTATGGAGAAACTCATCAGATCCAATCTAACCTTTTTTTTTAACTAGCAAATGATAAATCTAAATAATAGCTATTTAGATCTTTGGGGGATTTGTGTACATTTTTATGTAAGTTTGTGCACATGTGTGTTTTGTGTATTATGTTTACATGTATGCTTAGGTTCATATATTGTTTTTCCTATACCAAATTGCCTGATAGATAAGTGGAAGATTGTACAAATTACAACTGTTACATTAGCCCAAATACCTTTTAGTGCACATGACTTAAGTATTTGATAAATAAGTTAATTTAAAATCATTGGTAAGATAAAAGTAGAATACTTTCAAAATTTTTACACATATTTTTGCCTCAGCTGCTAGCCAACCAGGATCATATTTATCTGTTAGATGTTTAAGTCTCAATGTTCATTGCGGTCCATGGTTCAAATGCATCAACTTTGGGTCTTCCTTTGGCAAGGAAATAAGTGAAAGTACCGACTATACCTGTCTGATATCTCAGGGTTTTTTTGGGAAGTCCAGAAGTAATTGTTAAAAGTAAATAAATTGGGTAAGTTTAAATAAAAAAGTGTTTCTAAGTGTACTCTTTCTGTAATTTAAAATTTATGTGCTATAAAACATCTGAGTTATTAATAAGTAAGTTAAAATACTAAATCATTATTGCTAAATATAAATTCAAGTTTACTTGTAACTTCTTAAATTTTATAAAAAAAGAACACAGATTTGGGTCTATTAATAAATATGACCTGTTGTAGATCTAAATTGTTGATATATAACTAATTTTTGTTATTTAAGTTTTTTTATTATTATTGTGGGGGATACATTGTGACATTTACAAAAGTTCTTACAATATATCATAGTTGAATTTACCTCCTCCATCATTTTCCTTTTCCCCCCTCTTCCAATTCCTGGAAGAGTTTCAACAGCTACCATTTTTCCATTTTCATATATGTGTACACAGTATTTGCACTCTATTCACCCTTTTACACCCTTTCCCCACTCCTCCCCTCTCCCACTGGTACCAGCCCCTAGACAGGACCTGGTCTGCCCTCCTGTTCTCTGATTTTATAAAAACAACAGCAACAAAAAAAAAAATACATTTTTGTTTGTTTAAGATAACTATGTAGGGAATTTCCTTGTGACATTTACATATATAATCCTGAATTGGTTCATCTCCTTTATTTTCCTCTTTTCTGTCTTAGTCTCCTTTTTATGGTGATTTCAATAGGTTTAAAAATTCTATATTCATTCTTTATAGGAAGTACATCAGCCATGTTCACCTTCTTAACTTCTTTCTTTTACCCTCTCTCTCTTGTATGTGACCTCTCCTTAGCATGACCTGTTTTTATGACAAACAATTTAAAATTGCTTCCCTCCTGAGTCTTCACTACAAATTGAGGTTACAAAGAGTTTAAAATTCACATTAATACTTGTAATTCTGTATGCAAAAAAGGAGAAAATTATCATGTGTTTTAATGAGAAAAAATAAAAACAAAGATGTAATAATGTTCTTTTAAGGTCTTTTATTGAGAAAAAGAATGATTTTGTCTAATTTGGCTATCTCTTGAAGCATTATTTCAAAATGTAAATTTAAGAAGGAATCAAAACATGGTAGAAAGGAGCCTGTAATAGTTGAAAGAAATCCAAAAAAGTTATGAGGATGTATTTTTGGTGAAAAATGTATAAAGAAAAATAGAATTTATGCATGAGAATTTTATATAAGATTTTTTGTCTTAAAGTAAAATGACAAACAAAAAAGGTAGGACAGAACTATAGATTTGAGCAAGTCAAAAAAAATTTATACAAGATGGTAACTAGATAGCCCTGGAAACCCACTTCATCTCTCAGAGTATTCCTGATATCCAGAGAAAACTCCTAAAATTGGCTGAGGATTTAGACACTGGTTGAGAGGATCTCAGCTTTCAACACAGAGATGGGACTGAAGAGGAGGAAAACAGTAAGCGAGATACCTTGTTGGCAGCTGCCAACCCAAAAGACAGAAAGAAGCCATCTTGGGTGAGTGCCTCCAGCTCTGAACATGGGACCCATTGGCCACTAAACTGGGAACAAGTCAATGTGTGAATTCATAAATAGGAGAGGCATTGGAACAGGGAATGCCTAAACCATCCTGGAGAAGGAAAGTAGGGACCGACATAACTCCTTCAGTTTCCTCTGAAGATTAGAAGTAACGGGGCCCAGAGACTCCTATTTGACTCCTGAAGTACAAACCAGGTTTCCTGGGTTACCTTAGGTGTAACTGGAGAGAAATATTGAATTTTTCCAGTATTAGAGTCACATATTTTATGTTAACTACTAATAAGGGCTCTGTCAAAGAGAGAATAAAACTTAAGAGGGGTATAAGGAAAGGGAGAAACAAAAAAGTTTATTGAGCTTGTGACTTATGAAGTAAGTTCAAAGGTTTTAAATCATTCATTTCTCTATGTCCCTCAGTGCTCCATTTCCCACTTAGAAAGAGATCTATTAAACTATGGGAACTGTCCACCATTCATCTGGACCCCACACCAGGTTTCTGGAGAAGAAAAGCCATCATTGGCTGAATGTTACAGTGTCAGGCTTAGATACTAGATGACTCTGACTCTAAAACCTTGTTGGACACTTAACCCAGCCATTCTACTACCTGTATCACAAGGACTTCTAATGCACAACTGCTTAGAACTCATAGACCAGTATACTTAAGCAAAAAGAACCATCAAAGTAAATCCCTGCCAAATGCTGAAAAGTATGACTTGTTGATGAGAGCGATTCTATAATTAATGGTCAATGTCAGGCTGATTATACAGTGGTCTCTCTCTGTGAGACCACTGAGACAAAAGGCCTCCTCTCCCCACCCCTAGAATTTCAGCTCAAAAGCTGAGATAATAACCCTGAGTCAGGCACTAAAATTAAGAGAAGGGAGGGTATTAACTGGTATTAACTGTATATACAGATTCCAGATGTGCCTTCTCAGTGATCCGTGCTCATGGTGCAATCAGGAAAGAGGGAGATCTTCTTAATGCCATCAACAAACAAACTGAATATGGAAAAGAAACCCATAGACTGCTTCAGGGATTAAATGACCCTAAGAATGTAGCAGTTGCACATTGTAGGAGACATCAGAGGAAGCCATACAGCCAATATTGCAATGAAATGTGCAGCTTTGTCCAGAGAGATTCTCCAGCTGCCTTTGACCCCTCACACTCCCTCTCTACACCTTTCCTCCTCCTCCTCAGAGGAAGACACAGAAGAAGCAAAATGGGTAGGCTTTCAAATGTCTCCTGCCTCAGTGGGGTAAATGACAGACAAGTAAGAGAAAGTCTGTTTGTCAAAAAAAAGGCAACCTGAATGAATATTAAATTTGCTCATAGTTCAACTCATGGGGAAAAAACCTGTACAATGAGTTTTTTGGAGTAATAAAGGCCCCAAATTTAAAGAAGCTTGTAACTAAATCAATAGAACCATATGTATACTCCCAAAAAATAATATTAAAATTACCACCAGACAGAGCAATACCAGTCAGAGACATGCTCCCTAGAGAGGACTGACAACTAGATCTTACAGCATGTCAACAGTCCTAGGAAGAAATAAATATCTCTTAGTTTTTGTAGATACTTTTACTGGGTGGATAGAAAGCTACCTTACAGAACAAAAAAGCAGGATAAGTTATAAGAGACGTTTAAAAGAAATGATCACCACGTTTGGGTTACCCTGATCATTCCAAAGTGAAAATGGGTGCACTTTTATTTCAAAGATAGTGGATAGGATTTTCTAGAACTAGGAGTACAGTAGAGGTTACATGTAACATGGAAACCCTGTCATCTGGCAAACTCAGAGGGCCAAGCATACACTTAAGGTTACTGTGGCTGAACTGCATTGAAGCTCATTAAAATGGTTAAAATGTCTACCTGCTGCTCTGACCCACATTAGAGATGTCCCCAAAAGGAAGCTTAAGTTCAGCCCTCATTTAACTCTTGATCCTATCTAGGCTGAGTTCCACAGATAGTAGTCCCTGAACCACCAATTCATCAGAATCCTGAATTGCTTTCCCCCTTCCTTCTAACACACACACACACACACACACACACACACACACACACCCCTCCATCATTTCCACAATGTTTTCTTTCCTCTCAGCTAAGCAATGCTACAGAAAAAAAAACAATCTTCTACTGGAACCACCACACAAGTGTAATCTCCAACCCAACCTTCTCCATTTTAGAATGTGAGATTGGCTTCTTATCCATAACCAATCCAATGCAAGTCTCAAACTTACACGTATGTTTTTCCCCCTCAAATATTTTTGTTTCTTGAATTTTCCAAAATCCTATTTTTCTCTATTGGTTTTTGCTCTCAAGAAAAAGTCTACTCCCTGCTAACACACACACGCACACAAACACTAAACCACCCAACTCTTCTCTTGACTCTACATCTTACTTTAGCTTTCATCCTAATGTTATTTACTATTTACCATCCAAAAAATTTAAAAAGCAATTAGCTTTATCTCCATTAGAAAGTCTGTATCTCCCTGTGATTCTATTTTCAAGGTTTTATCCTGGTTTCATGTTTTTGCTTAAACGCAAAAGATGCATTGAAATGTATTTTGGTGTGAAGTTACAGATAGCTATCCATTTCTTAAAGACTGAATCACTCTCCCCTAACTGTTTATTCAATCCTGCTTTTCCACATTCCTTCAAAATTTTGTCCCAGTTCCTCCTCTATAAGATGAGGATGGTAATAGCATCTGTCTTGTGTGGTTAACTGAAGGCTTAAGTGAGAAAAACAATAAAGGACAGAGAAGCCTGTTGGGCATACAGTAAGTGCTCAATACAGCAGAGGTTACAATTGGCATTTTTCTTTAGCTAATTTCTGGACTGCCAATTTGTGAACTATATCATATTATTTTTGGAGATTTTCTGACTATCCTATGGTTATCTTTCTATCAAAATCATCTTTCTCCTCTAAAAACCAAATCAAGCAAAATGTGGATATTTCTGACCTATGGATTACTTTAGGGAGATCTGAATTTTTATAATTTTGAGTTACTCTATCAAAAGTTATTGAGAACATTTAAATGTTATCAATTATTTTAAATACGTAAATCTTATCTAAACATCCATTTAAACATCACTTTTTCTGGACTCATTTTTCCCATTGATATGCCTCTTACTCCTGTGGTCAAGCCATATCCTTTTAATTGTGTTTATCTTGCACCTTTTTTGACATCTTACAGGGAAATTTCCTCCCTGTTCACCTTCCTAAAGATGCTATTTTTAAGCATGGTTCTTCCAAATACATGATAGGCTCAGCTTATCAAAGTCTATTTAAAATCTTTTTGAAATTGCATTAGTATTATATTACATTGATAGTCCTGGCATCCTTGCAAACTTTAATGGCCCTACATTTAAAAATAGAATGTTGCAACATTAATCCTATCATTTATCCTCTTTATTATTATATGCATCAACTAAATTTATTAACTTCTCAGTAGTCTTATGTATATATATATATATATATATCCTGTTAAATTTATTTACATCTCACAAAGCTGTTTTTTCTTATTTGGCATTGGGAAAAGAGTGTTTCTCCTATTTTAGCTTTAGGTTTCACTTTTAGTTTATGAGTGAAATTACTAGCAGTTGATATTATGTTTCTTTTGTATCCAGCTAAATTCATGCTAAGCTCTTTTATTAGTTGTAATAAATTTCAGTTGATTTTCATAAATACTTGAAAAGTATGTCTGTTTTTTTAGTTGCCAGACTTGCTTTTCCATACATAAGATTCAACGTCATGAAATTAATTGCAAGTTTTAATTTTGTCAGGAAAGTATGAATAGTAGCAACTTATTATTGATTTAATATGGATATGTTTTTCCTTCTTAATCAATTAATTAGTGATATGCTATAATTCTGTCATCATCTTTGTGTATTTGTATTTTTCTTGTTGTAATTCTATCACATTTTGCTCTATACAGATTGAAGCTTTATCACTAGTTCCAAGCAAATTTATATTTCCTTGGTAAGTTGTTCTTTTCTGTGAGTATGAAATGATGATTGTATGTGTATATTTGTCTTGAGTATGTTTCTTAATAGTGTGACATATTTTTTTTCTGAGTTGTCTAGTGTGACTATTTTTCTACTTTTAACTTCTCTCAGTGCATTCTTGTTTTAGATGTATGTGCTTTTTAAACTGGAATTCTTTCTTTTTATTAAATCTAAAAATTTTTAGCTAACAAGCACTGACCTATCTATCATTTTCTTCTGCATTTCTAATTACTAAGATGTTCTCAAAGTTTTTATTATTTCTGATTTCCTTTTTTTTTCTTTTTTGATGGGCCTTGGGTTGAATTCAGGGCTTCTCATTTGCAAAGCAGGTGCACTACCACTTGAGCCACACCTCTGGTCCATTTTGCTTTGTTTATTTTGGAGATATGATTTCACAAACTGTTTGCCAAGGGCTGGCCTCAAACCATGGTCCTCCCATTCTCAGTCTCCCAAGTAGCTAGGATTACAGGCATGAACCACCAGCACCTGGTTTTTATTATTTCTTTTAGTCACTAACTTTGACATTTTACATTATATTTCAGATGCTAAGTGATTACCCTAAATTTGTAGCACATGTATTTCCTAAACAATGTCTAAAGTTAACCGCCATTATTTTCCCAAAATATCCAAGAGCCTTAGAGTGTGTAACTTTCAGTTACCTACCTGTCCTTGTAAGTCATATTTCAGGCCAATATTTTGGTTGTACATTTAAACACCCTCTATTAAGTTATTATTATTTCATATAGTTAATGTAGGTTCATATTTCTCTCATGTTTACCAATTCATTTGTTTTTTAACTGTCTTAAATATCCTGTCTTCCTTCGAGTTTTGAAATTTTTCTCTCAGAAGTATAGTCTTTAGCAAGTATATGTAAATGTTAAACATATTCCTTACAGGAAGTTTGTTTTTCCTTTCTGAGTGTTTAAAGAACCTCATTCTCCTTTGATGTTGAAGTTCTCTGTGACATGATCTGCTAAATCTAGTTTTATTCATCTTTCACTGCACTCCTTAGACTTCCTGAACCTGAACTACTCATGTCTTTAGTTCTGAAAAAATTTTACTCTTCACCTCTGTAATATTGCTTCCTTCCATTCTCATTTTGTTCTTCTAGAGCTCCAGTCAGCAACACTGTTTGAAGACCCACTCAGGACTTGAGTTTTGGATCCTGTCCTTTAAAAGTCCTGCACATCACCACACACACGTGCACACGCACACACACACACACACACACACACAGTACAACATATTTAAGAACTGTTTCAGTACTCAGTGTCAATACAATACAATCTATCACTGGTCTTCTAACTGGTCTTGGGCCCCAGGAAACCTTCTTTTCTGTGTCCTTAAAAAACAAAGCAATGGTAAATATGGTGTAAATACTGTGTACATATGGATGTAAATGTAAACATGATATCTGTTGAGACTATTTCAGGAATGGGGGTAAAGGAGAATGGTAGAGGGGGTGAATTCAAGTATGATATATTTGATACATTGTAAGAACTTTTGTACCTCCACCCAGCACAATAAAAAATTGAAATGTATGATAGTCATCATTAATTATGGTTGGTACTTCACAGTGTAAAGAGGATTTGGGTAGTAGAAGACTTTGGTAACAGAAAACTTACAGAACTTGTCACCTCCGCCTTTCTGTGAAAGAATGAATACAAAAGATTCTCACACAATGCATTTCCAGCTAGTACCTTGAGTCCACGCTCTTGCTTCTCTTCTTATTCCAATGCACAATTTCAGGATATCTAGCAATTAGCCTGGGTAGCAACATTTGCATATAATGACTGAGGAACATTAAAAAATATTAAACAATTCATGTGTGATAGTTAATTTTATGTGTCACTTTGATTGGGCTAAGGTATGCTCAGAGAGCTGATACAGCATTATTTCTGGGAGAGTCTTCACAGAAGATACTAGCCTTTGAATCAGCAGGCTGAGAAAATAGGTCCTCCCTTCCTAATATGGGTGGGCTTCTTCTAACCCCCAAAAGGTGGAGGAGGAATAAATTCACTCTCACTTCCTGAGCTGGGACATCCATTCTCTTCTGCCCTCAGACATCAGACCTTGGTTCTTGAAACTTATACCAGTTCCCCTCTGTTTCAGATCATGACTTCCAAAGTTCCCAGGCCTTTGGCCTTGCACCAGTTTTTTCCCTTGTTCTCCAGTCAGCAGGGAGCATATCATGGACTTACTGGCTTCCAAAACCATGTTAACCAATTCCCGCAGTAAACCTCCTCTCATACCTCATTCTAGATCTAGATCTAGATCTGTATCATCTCTGTCACTCTAAAAGATGGTGAAACTCATCTTGTAGAGGACAGTTCATGTTTTCCATTTTCTGCAACAAAAATAATTCTTGTATTTATCTTATTACATGGTCTAAATGTAATGTAAAGTTCTCAGATCTAATGATTATTCAAATCTAATAGTTATTCAAAATGGCTACAAGAACACAAGGAGAGTCATCTAACAGACTTTACTGTTGATGGAACAAAATTCTATGACAACTTTATTCTTATTAATAAGTTAGTGACTTTCTCAAGTGGAGATGAGAAATAATTTCATGAACTTATTATATGACATAAATTATAAAAAATTTTATGTATAAATTATGATATACATCAAAAGTATTTAGTTCATCAACTGTAAACTAAAATATGTGCCCTAATATTTTAATTTAGTCATTTTTGATAGTCTCCCAATTTTTAGCCTATAAAAGTCATAAATTGACATTTTTTGTATTGTTATAAAGGTATATATCAAAAGAGGAGATATAAAGTGTTTAATAATCTGTTAGCCTGATTTACAACTTTTAAATATTTAGACATATATTATATGGACCTACATTTGTACTATTACTAGAGCCTCACAAATGCCTAATAGGTAATAATTTGGCATTCTTCCAGTGTTTTAAACTTCTTTAGTTGATGCAAGGAAAAATTATTTCCTGATAAGATGATAAATATATTTATGACCTCCTTCATTACTCTAAACGTTTCATACTTTTCTCTATCTCCCTGAAATATTACTTCTTTTAACTGTTACTGTTTATATATATCTTTTTTTTGCCTTGAGTTCTTTTTTAAAGATGTGTTTAGCAGTTTTAAATCTTCTTATGTAATGATTAGCTCTCTTAAATGGCACTCTTGAAAACCTAAATTTATTGTCTATCATTCATGGTTACTTATTCTCTGGTGTGCTTTGTCATTTTTAGGTCATGTACTCATTGGTCCAGGGATTTGTTGTTGGGGATCTGAGGAGTTTAGACAAGGGATGTGGTTTTCATTTGATTCTGCCACATATCACATGGTGCTACTTCCCCCATCTTCTTTTTATCTTAACCTCTTGCACAGGTTCTCCTAAAAAAAAAACTTCTCCAATAAAAAGCAGTCTCCAAATGCAAATGAAGGCAAGTTCATGATTATGAATTCATAGGAAGATTTTGCTTTTCTATTCCAAAGGAGAAAAGATGCCAGAATCTTTCGCTAGCCCCTGGAGTGCTAATGAATGAAGTTCTTTGAAGATAAGTGTGAGTATGGGTGACTGAAGGACATTTCTTTACTTCTTGTTGACTCCATGTTGATTCAGCTCCTGATCCTGTGTAAGGCATAAATTAGGCATCCTATTAGGGCAGATGAAGTGTCAGTTTAAATATCAATTTCTCTAATTTTATTTATTTCCTTCTCTTTTCTTCATTCTTACTTCTTTCTTTTCTGTCTCCTCCCTTCCCCTCTCCCCACTTCTCTTCCTTCCTTGACTAGGTGATACCTGCACGTGGCACACAATTTTAAAATGCAAAAAGGTATGCTATGAAAAATAAGTAACCACCAACCCTGAGGTCCTGCTACCCTTTTCCCCACCCTAGTTCCACCTCTAGCACAGATTTCATATGTATTTTTCAAGAAATACTCCATTTATGCTCATTTATGGTTTTGCACTGATATGTCACTATAATGCATATTTGTCACAAATATGCATTATGTCATATTTGTCACAAAAAGTGTCACTTTTTTTCTTAAGAAAATGTCCTTTTTGGAGAACATTCCCTCTCCACACATAAAGAACTTTCTATTTTTGTTTTTTGTGGGATTTAGTATTCCATTATATGCATGTATTGTCTGCTATTTGTTTTGTCACTTTCAATGCTTATCTTCTGCTGTGACAAACAATATATTGCAATGAAAACCTTGAATACTTGTTTTTATATATATGAGAATACATTTTAGGTTAATTCCTAAAAATAGAGTTATGGTTAGGTATATGTGTTTTTTTCCAAAATAGATTTAGCCAATTTAAAAGTTTATCACAAATGCAAGAGGGTATCTATTTTCTTACCCTTAAAATCACAAAGTGTTCATAGGTTTTTATCTCTGCCAACAGGTAAAAATAAATGGTTTGTTGAAATTTTAATTTTCTTTTATATTTTTTATAAATGAGATTGAGTTTTAATAAATAAGTTGAAAAGTCACTTATGTTTCTTTTTCTGTAAACTTTATGCTCATATACTTTGGCCATTTTTGTAAGGTTATTTGGCCTTTACTGAACTAGAGCAGCTAATCCCACCTTGTGTGTATAAGTGAAATTCTGACACACTACTCAGATCTATTCTCAACTTTGATGCGACAGTCACTGATCTAATCAGCATGTCTGTTTATGCTATTGATCTGTTAAGTTCCTTTACTGGCTCCTCCTCATCATCATCAACCACAACAGACAATCCAAAGCTACTTCCTCTCTCTCTTAATTCCCCTCTTTAGGCACCACCTGTTTCACATTTAACACTTCTACAGTACTGAATTGCTTGACCATCACTTTAAGTACCATGTTACTTCCTTTCTACTGAATGTCCTCCTTCCAGTTACCACCTCTTGTCCTCCTGTCCTTCCCCACCCACAACCTGTTCTGAGTGAATTACACTCATCTTCTCTGTTGCAGTTAAACCACCACCTTCTCTAGAAGCATATTCTAGCCATGTTAGACAAAGTGTGGGGCACTCTGCACACTTAAACCATCTACTGGAACTACTAAAACCTCTCTACTGGATTGAGAAATTATTGCCAAGAACTCTATCAATCCCTGCATTCCTAGAGTACAGCATGGTGTCTAGCACAAAACAGGTACCTAGTAATATTTAGTAAATAAATGAATACACCTATCAAGGAAGCCAAGGTAAACCATCCCATGGATAGAGAATTGAAACAAATGGATGGAAAGTTAAACTTTTTCTCCTTAACTACTGCCCTCTTTTCCCCCAAATACATGAACGTGTATCTGGTTTGAACATATTATGCTAAGAAACAAGGACTATGGCTGCAAATGGGAGGGAATACATGTGTGTGTGTGTGTGTGTGTGTGTGTGTGTGTGTGTGTGTGTATGTGTGAGTGTGTGTGTCCAGGAGGACTCCAAGGTGGTAGGGCACACACACACACACACACACAAACACACACACACACAGTAAACAGGTGTAATGGAAAAGTAATATAAATCAGTTGTTTTAGAGTGTGATAAATATTATCCTAGAACCTGGGAGGATATACACTTTTAAAGAAATGAGGAACATTCTCACCCAATATGAACTAATCTAGTAAGTGCTTTAATTAGAACATTATTACCATCCTCACCACAGAGTAGTTGCTATTTTTAAAATTTGTTCCAGTATTGAGATGACTCAGCTGTTAAGAAACAAGAAGTACAAATGAGTGAGTGAGTGAGAGGACCCTGAAAGCCCTTGTCAGATAGTAACAGCGACAACTGTCTCAGATGCTTGCACTATTATGCACGCCCTTTCATGCTTGCTTTGCTATGAACAATACTGGAAGTCTTTCTGGGCCCTTTACCTGTGTTAAGGGCCCCAAGGAATAAGAAGAGTTCTGTAAATCTGTACACTTCCTTCTCAGGAAACAGTTATTATTATAGTTGCAACAAGAAAAGGACCAGTATTTCATTTGCAATTCCTCACCAGAACCACTTCTTAATTTGTCTCATCTTACTGAATGCTTGCTAAAAGCAGATAAGAGAGAAAGGAAAGAAAGGGTCCCCACTCAGGTAGTACTGACCAGCTTTCCTACACTGTGAACAAAAAGTGCTTCTCAATTCCAGTGTGAGAAAGCACACTGAGAAAGTATTTTAAGTAGGATACCGCAGCATAAGAGGCAGGAATAGAGTTTAAATAGATTTAAGGGCTAAAAAAAAAAAAAAAAAAAAAAAACTATGGAGAAGCAGAGGGATTTGTTTGGTTTTGTTTTAAGACTACTGGGGGCTCCCATACTCCAAGAGTTAAACACCGAACCTTGAAAAACAGGCTTCAAAGTTGTTCTGGAACTCAGACAGTAGAAAACAGGGATCTAATGTGGTCAGCACCCTCCCTCTCCGTCTTCCTCTCTTATCTCTGTTTCTCTTGGCCTATTGGTTTTATTCTTCCTTGTGATAAGCCAGTGTTCTTCACACAGTGGGAGACTCTGTCAGCAATGAGTTCACAACTTCACAGCTTCAGACTACAGAATTTGGGTGTTTCCTCTATAGCTCCAGTACCCCAGGGCTGAAACCACCTGCCCACCACATGAGTAAGTCACCAACTGACAGAGACGATCACGATTGCCCCAACTTGAACTGTACTCACTCCTTTGACCAGTCACTGAACTTTGACAAAAGGACTGAGGTCAGGGGATATGGAGGCAGTCTATGGGAACCACAAGGTGCAAGGCAGAGAAGGGGGCACTGCTGGCAGCTGAAAAAGGGAGGGGTTGAGGCAGAAGAAAAAGTCATCAACCATAATAACCATTAGCACAACATTGACTTCATGGGACACTATGTTCTGAGTTCCAACAGTTCTCTTGATAAATGAACTCCGTGAACTTACAAGTCAGGGACCGCCTATATCTCAATAATTACACAAGGGGAATAAAAGACAATGGCTATGGGAGAAAGTCCATCATGTCATTCGTCATCTGTTTTTCCCTTGAAGAACAGGCGTGGCTTTCCTTTGGGTTTCTGGTTGTCCCAACTGGGGTTGCTTCCTTAGCCGATAGACCAGAGCCACTGCCCTTGAGGTCAAAACCCAAAGTCAATCTGATAGCCAGTAATATTGAGGGCACTGGTAGCACAAGCTGTCCTATCCTCTGAAGACTGAGTGAAGATATTCTTTACTTTTAATGAGAATCAGACATATAGGTTATTATCTTGTTCACAATTCAGTTACACATATCAAACACATATACATTCTATATATTTTATTCTATTCTATTTGCATTAATAATCCTTATAAGATATATATGCATTTCGTTAGACAATAGCTATATAGTAACAATGTGGTGTACATGGTATTTATTATTATACAAATACCAAAATAATGGAATGAATACATCTCAAATGCCATAGTAGGTTTACCTGGATATATAGGGCAGCTGGGAAACTTATCAACTCTAAAGAAAGACCTGTAGGAAAACAGCAGTGGGAAAAGTTGCTCAGAGATTTCTGGCAAAGAACTCTGGAAAGCTATTTTATGCATTTATTTTACAAACATTAAAAATAAAAACAAGGAAACAACATGAATGGTTTCTCAAATGCAAAACCTAAAACCTAAGAGTCACAACTTAAATATAGTTCATCACAGCTGCAGATTCCCAGCAACTTCCTAAAGAAAAGCTTATAGAAAAAAGTCAGACTTTTTGTTTGTGAAATAGAAATGCTCTTCTCTTTTGCTTTATTTTCTTTTTCCCCTCACTGTGGAAGAATGTAAGATTTCATAACAACAGACAATCAGCTTGCTTTTGATTGAGTCACTTTATGCAAATATTCACTATGCAGGAAAAGAGAATTGGGAAAGAAAATTACTCTTCTGACCCCTGCACTCATCATACGCTCTTTGGAACATCTGAGGTGACAGTATGGTCACCAGAGGCTGGCATTGTCCTATGATTTAGACATTAGCATGCACTTTCAAGCCATCGAACTGAAGAGTTTTGTTTGGGAACACGTTTTTTGCACCCACAGTGAAACAGGTCAGACTTAAAGTAACCTTAAATTTTTACTGGAACTGATCTCAAACTTTTAGCTTAAAGGAAACAGGTTACAAACCTTGCCCTGTCTTCAACCTTTTAAAATGCTTCTGTGGGACACAGATGTTTTCTTATTTTCTTAGTTGATGGTGAGAACCCCACTGAGATTTACATCTGCTTTGGTGCAAAGCTAAATTTAGCCTCTTTTTGACAGTTTACTTTGGCCCTAAGTCATTTCCATTTCCATTAGTCAGATACCTTTAACTGTCCAACTCATCTCCCTGGCATGGATGAGGCATTAAATGGAATTAAAAAAGATTCCAATCTCATGTGACTGCCATTTTAGTCCAAAGGGAGATTTGACCTTTGGGAACTGAAAATTGACTTAGTTCATAAACAGAGTTAATGGTTACTGTGATGGTTTGACTTTGAATAATTGTCTAATGTCCAAATATATCCCCCCCAACTTTTAGCCATACCACTTGCAAGTCACAATTTTAGAATTGTGAGATGAGTAATATCAAATACCCAAAGGAATGAATGTCTTGGAATTCAGAAATTGTGTTTTTTTTTAAATACAGAGAGGCGGTAATTAAGAGGAATTGTTACATGTTACATAGCTCAGTGTTTGTTTATCCTGTTGAGATGTTTTTATTTATTTATAACTAGCTGAGACTGAATAGTGAAAGAAGTATAGTAAAAATGAAAGAACACTAAACTGGGGAAAAAATTAGAAATCTCTAATTTCAGTATTGGCACAAAGTCCCATCTTACCTAGAATAAATTATTTCAATTCTCTGAGATTTCATTCTGTATTTGTATATTATTTAGTGACAGAAGCTATCACAAGCAGCTATAAAAACTAGAGAGTTAACATCATAAAATATATTTCCTAATCACACAAAGTCCACTAAGATTTTCTTTATCAGGTAACTCCTGGTTGTTCTTGAGATGGCACTTTGCAAAGAAGTAATTCAGAGACCAATTTCCATCCACATTGTGGTTCTGCTTTATTGGAGTCCTATGGCTTCAGTTTCACAGATAGGGAAAAGTAGAATATAGAGGAACAAAGAGACGTAACAGCAAGGGGTCAGGGCCAAGATATATCCTTCAAAGTCACTTCCCCAGTAACCCATTTCCTCCAATTAAACCCCACCTTCAAGAGTTTCACCACCTCCTTATAGTTAATTCAAATTTTGAATCCATCAATAGATTCAACCACTGATTAGATCAGAGGTTATCATCTCTAGAATTGCCCTTGAAGACAGAGGTGTGTTTTACTAATCTCATAGACATTTCTTGATTCAATCAATTTGACAATCAAGATTAACCATAACACCTGCATTCTCTCTGAAAATTAGAGAGTAAAAACTTACACTCCCTAACCTATGAGCATTTGTGAATTTTTGTTAATGATGATATTGGAAGCTATAGATGTAAAGGTTAGATACAATTTCTGAGGACAGCACTAAGGAAAGTCAGATATTGTTGAAGGCAAACTTTTTTTTATCTCATATTTGATCTTAGTGTTAGCATAGACAAAAAAAGTCAGTATGAAAGTAAACAATCTGCTCAGAACAGAGGATTCTCCTACCCCTCTTTAAATGAGTTCTTCATTTCTGTTAAAGGACATGGGTTTGAGGTGAAATATCTACCCTCACAGTGAGATGTTTTCTAGTGAGAAGGATGGTCCCTCAAAGCTACTCAAAACTTTTACTCTGGAGGATTTTTTTTTGTTGTTTTTTGTTTTTCCTTTTGGTGGTGGTGGCAGTGATTTTTTTTCTCTTTTTTTTAAAATGAAAAACAAACACTTGAGGATCAAAGAGTCTTGTTTTTGTGGGGAGTTTTCCAGAATCCATAAACTATCCATGAAGATAATTCTTCAAACACACAATAATTTCAGCAAAATAAAACAAAGCTGTTGGACTTTTGCCCCTTGTTGTCAGGGACAAAAGCATGTCTCAATTAGAAAACCTTTTTCTATAGCCTGGCCTCATGAGTTGAAATTGCCTAGTGACTTACATCAGTTCTTATGCATCTCAGCCTGGTCTCTAAACTCTAAAGAGGCAAAGAGATAGGTTTACAAACATACTAACATTCTCACACCAAAAGAGAAACAGACCAACCTCTGGAAATGCAATAGTAACCAATATTTGTTTGTACCAAGCACTGTTTTAAGATGCTTGTATATATTAACATAACAAATTATCCTTTTGAGAAAAAGTTACTATTATGATCTTATTTTACAGATGAAGAAACTAAGAAGCAGGAAGGTGAAATATCTTTCTTAAACACATCTTTAAAAAGTAGAGCCAGAATTCAAAATTCCATATTTTGACTTCAGAATCAAGTTTTTAGCGGCAGCATGTATTCCTTGTGACAACAGGAAATATCACAACCAGCCACCTCTAAACAAAATAAAAACAAAAACTGAGAGAGAATATTTTTTAAAAGATGGATGTATTCACCCTATAAATTAGAAAAAAAAGAGCTATATCCTAAAAGCCCACACACTGATCAAGATGTGGATTCTAGCATCTCTGACATAAAGTTTGGAAGTTATCTTCCCATCTTTTCAAGAAAAAGTTGAGCTAAAAAATGAACAACTCTTGTTGGAACTATCAAAAATCTGAATGTTACAGATTAGGTAAGTGTTCCTCAAATGTCCATGTGTGACAGGCTTGGTCTCTAGAAGGTGGATTGGAAAGTGGTGGGGCCTAGTGAGAGGTATTTGGGATCCCAGTCTTTCCTCTTCTTCTCTGACTTTGCTTCCTGGTTCATGAGGCCAGTGGTTGATTCTATGTACTTCCATCATGAGGAGCTTCTCTGCTAGAATCCCAGACCAATGCGGCCACTCAATCATGGATTTGAATCTCTAAAACATGAGCCAAAATAAACCTTTTGTCTTTATAAGTTAATTGCCTCGGGAGTTTCCTTGTTGTGGTGGAAAGCTTATTAACACACTAAGGTTGTAAGGAAAACTACCACCCATAAATCTAGGCACAGTGACTCCAGAGAGTGATAGCCAAGCTCTACTTACCTTCAGAGCAGAGCCACTAGAGCTATCAACTGTAGCAACACTTAGATAGCAATTTTGATAAGTTGCTGGAGAGTGATTTGAATACAGTAGGAGACAAACTCCAGTGGCTTCCATCCTATAGTTCTCCTCTGTACTTTCCAGAGCTTTATCACCAGGGAACCCATCAGGTTTCTGATGCTGAACACTTGAGTCCCTCTACCTGATCTTGTAAAGAAACAGCAAAAGTTACAATTATTAAAGATGTTTAAAGCATTCTCCATACACAAAAATCCTTTTCTCCAAGGAAAAATAAATCTTTACCACGGCCTTACTGCACTTGAGAGAAGGACATTTCTACCACTCTGTCACTCTCTAACCTCAACCCTCTCACTTAAGGGGGTAGTGGTCATAATCAATAGCTGTGAAGGTCACAGCCCAGAAACTCGGGTCTACTAAAAGACTGACTTAACACCACAATTACAAATCTCTCTCCCCCATCCCACATTTCAACCACACCAACAGGACTCCAGTGTAATAGAAATAGAAAAGAGCTGATGTGCAAGACACAAACTCTCTAAGGAGTACTTCCTAGGGAAGGCCTAAGTCTACAAGGGAGATCATAAGAACACTAGAGAAATTCAAAGATTCTGGTATGTAAAGCTACAACAAACATTAAACACAACTCAGCTTCTATCTAGATTGACATATAGCACACAATAAAGTCTTATTTAGCTCAGCTCTTATTTTCCAATATGTCATCAGTTTTTCAACAAGAAAACTGGAAGATATGCAAAAAGGCAATGAAAAGCATAGTCTGAAGAGACAAAGCAAATCATATAAAACTAGACTCAGATATGGCAGAGATTTTTAAATTATCAGACTTGGATCTAAAAATTAACTGATTAATATGTTAAGAGCACTAATGGAAAAAAAAGTGGATAATATGTAAGAACAAATGGGTCATATAATCTGAAAGACAGAAACTCTAAGATAAAGCAAGAGGAAAAGTTATAGAAATCTAAAACACTGTAACATAAATGAAGAATGCCTTTGATGGGCTCACCAGTAGCTAGGATATGGCTGAAGAAAGAATTAATGCATTTAAAGATAGGTCAGTAATAAAACTTTCCAAACTGACATGCAAAAAGAAAAAGGGGGAAGAAAAGAAGAGACTATCCAAGTAATGTGGGACAATTTCAAATGGTATATCATGGACTTCTGGAATGACATTATGAAGAAGTTAGTGGAACTATGCCCTGAAAAAAAAAAAAAAAGGAAAAAAAATCTGGAGAAAACTATTTTTAAAAAACCACTTAAAAATCTCTGAAATTTATTTTGAAGACATATGCCAAATGAGCAAAACTATTGGGAAAAAAATCTACTAAAAGGTGATAAGAACAGTATCATGTTCCCTATCCCTCCTAGCTCAGCTTAATATGTGTTCCAGTCCATGTGGATCGGTCAAATAGACAGGATTCCCTTTCTACATTTCCCAGTCAAAGTTTACCGTATTTTGCCAGGGTAGGCAGATCACCAGCAAGTTTCAATTTCTCCACTTCATGTGGAACAGGATACATTTTAGTGAGTTAAATCAATGGTCAGAACTTTCTTCATCTGCTTATATTCTACTCACAAGATGTCAGGCACTGGAGATGAAAATGAGGTTACGGACACCCCCTCTACATTTTATTTACAAGGTAGAATGTTAGCTACAGGGGAGGCAAGTCAAGACTGTCAGAGGCTAACACACAGCATACAGAGCAACTGCTCAGGTAAGACAGAGGGCTTGTTTTTTTTAAAAAATGTTCTGCAATTCTACCCAGAGGAACTGATTTTATCTTAAAAAGTGTGGAAAATTCAAACCTGAGGCTTCTTGAAAAGCAATGTCTTCTAATTAAGAATAAATTGGGCAGGGGAGATGGAAGGAGTGATCTAACTATTGTACAGTGTAAGACTAATCAAAAGTGTCACCAAAAATCCCCCCTACAATGAATATGTACTAATAAAAATAAATACTATAAAAGAATAAAAATATTATTTAAAAGCTATAATAACCAAGATAACAATACTGAAACATTAGAATTTTTTAAAATTGGAAGTTTGCACACCTAAAATATAATAAAATTGTGTGCCTGATAAAATATTATTTAGAAAAGAATTTTGTGTGCTACCAGGTTATTTAGTAAGTAAATATATAGTCATTAAGGCAAAAAAAGAAAAAGGATTAAGTTAAACATACGTGTGCTAGTTCACTAGACAATTAGAGTAAGACACAGCTCAGAATGGCTTTCCTGAAGATAGAACAAACTTCAAAAACAAGCCTTAAAATCTATCCCTGGCCAAACTTAGACCAAACTGATGAGCAATCTATACCTAGAGAACTATTTAAAATAATAAAGAAATCAACAGGTGTTTTTGACACTAATAGATAGGGTGTGATACCAAATAAAGTAGACAGTTTAACGGAGAAGTTAAGAGAAGAGACAGCCAAAGAGAGCCCATGATATAACCAACATTCACACAGGAGGACAGTGTAAAAACCAAAGCTATGCTTTTTCTAGAAGTAATCCAGAGATTTCACAATGTGAGAGAAAACAGAGATCACTAAAGTAGCCTCACCAGATCACAAGACAAATAAGCAAGCCCCAGGAAATGAGATAGTAAGTCAGTTTCCAGAATTACTATACTACCTAAAATGCTCAGTCTTCAATGGTATGAAGCAGCAAAGAAACAAAAACATGTGACCTATATGCAAGAATTAGATAGTGGACAGAAAGAGCCTGAGACCTGAGAGGAACTAGATACCAGATTTGTCAGATAAAGATTTCCAGACATAGTACATATGTTCAAAGAACTGAAGGCATCCATACCTAAAGAAGTGAAGGAAGGTATAAAAGCTGTGTTTCATCAAGTAGATGACCCCATGATCTGGGTGTTTGACTCCTCCAAAACTCATGATAAAATTTAATCCCAAGATTCATGTTAATGTGCTTTCAGGTGGAGCATCTGTGAGGTAATTAGGATTAACTAGAGTCATGATGTTGGGATCCTCATGAAGTAGCCTTACAAGAGGAAGTAGATATGTTAGGTAATAGCCAATAGTGATGGGATATTTAAGAAGAACTAAGAAGGATGATTCTTCAAGGTCTCTGAGAGAAAGTCATTATAATTAAGCTTTCCAACTCTTAACAGCTTCCTTTAAGATCAAAATAGCCCACCAAGGTCACAGGATGTCACAAGATGTTTTTGGGTATCCTACCCACCCTAAGGATGGGCCCATCATGTAGTTTCTGGAACTGGTCTTTAACTTCAACAAAACAAAGACCCAGGCTTGTAAACCATATCCTAGTGGTCAGGTATACTCAATAATCTGTTGTAAATTTGTGGAGCTACCCTAGCCTCATCACCTTAACCATGTCTTCAGTCTCCTAGACTGGTCCTGGGGAGGGACTTAATGCTCCCAGCACCTTCTACTCCAGTAAAAACTTGTATCAGGGTAAAAATAATTGTTCTCAACCTTCCTTTCTGAGATGACGTTGATTTCAGCCTACTGAAAATATATTCCTTTCCTAATAAACTTTAATATATTCACTACATTTTTATGTCTTGCCTGAATTATTCACTTATAGGATGCAAGCACCAAGGTAGATAACACTATGCTGACTACTTTCCAAGTAACAGAGAGGCCTAAGTTGTTATGCTTGCTCTCCCTCTCACCACGTGTCATGACCTAGCAGGAAGGCCATCAACAGATGCCAGTGTTGTGTCCTTGGACTGCCACAATGATAAGCTAAAGATAAACTTTTCTTTATAAACTACCCAATTTGTGGTTTTTACTTACAGCAACAGAAAATGCATTTAGACAGATGATATCAAAAATGAGAGAGAAATTATTTTTAAAAGAACCAAATAGAAATACTGGGGTTGATGCACAGTAACCGGAATGAGAAAATTCACTTAGAGGGGTTCAACAGTAGATTTGAACTAGTAGAAGAAACAACCAGCACACTTGAAGATCAGTCAATACATGTGTGCAATATGAAGATCAAAGAGGAAAATAAACAGAGAAAAATGAACAGACACTCAGAAAAATGTGGATACCTTTAAGTGCCACAATGTACATACCATAATAGTAATAAAATGAGAAGAAAGAACTAAAATATATTTGAATAGCTGAAAACATCTGAAATACACAGAAAAACTTAAATTTGTATATCCAAGAACCTCAATGAGCTCAAGTAGTACAGATGCAGAGACTCATACCAAGACACATCATAGAAATGATGCTCAAGAGACAAAGAGAAAACACTACAACTAGCAGGAGGGAAAAGACTTCTCAGCTGACTTCTGATTTGAAACAATGAAAGCCACAGGCAGTGGAGTGATATGTTTAAAGAAAAAACTAAAAGAAAAAAAATTGCCACTAAAATCTTTTATTTAGCAAAACTAGTGTGCTATAAAACATATTTAGGATAAGCATGTAGATCAATGAAATAGAACACAGGGTTCAAAAATAAGCCCTCACATTTAAGATCAATTGATTTTCAGTAAGAGTGCCAAGATTACTAAATGAAGAAAGATTGGTGCTCTTGAGAAGATGTTGATACAAATGGATATACACATGAAAAAGAATGACCCCTGCTTCACCCTATGTATATTGAGTAACTCAAAATGGATCAAAGACCTGAGGGTAAGTGCTGAATGTATACAACTCTTAGCAGAAACCACAGATGGAAGTCTTTGTGTCCTTGGATTAAAAAAAGTCTTCTTAGATAATAAGCAAGAAAAGAAAGACAACATACACTGGATATCCTCAAAATTAAAAACTTTTGTACTTCAAAGGATATCATCAACAGGGTAAAAAGACAACCCAGAGAATGGGAGAAAAGTTTTTCAAGTCATGTATGTGAAAAGGGACTTCTATCTTATTAAGGAGTCCAGATCCCAGTTAAAAACCTTATCTGTGATATTTCAGATCTGACCATAGGCAATTACAAAATCTTTTCCTAGCAGGCCTTCCTGGGGAAAGCTTTTGCCCCAATATCAGGCTTGGTAAACAGCCAGTGCACTGCAGTTTCTGGAGGACTCAGGCCCCTCAGGCTGGTTGCAATCAGGCTCTGTATATTAACATTCTTCACTCCTTTGCTTCCAATCCTAGGTCATTGGTCTGAGGCCTAGAGCCAAAGTCTTCCCAGGAACGTTGGTTAAGACCAAGGTGAAGTGGGGAGGAGAGAGGAAACAGGCTTTTTCCCATTCTGACTCAGTGCCCAGCCTCTTCCTCACCCTATCTGCCCCCACTCTAGGGTCGATAAAACTGAGAGAAACCATTGTTTACAGCTTGCTCAATAGTGAGACAACCACACATCTGTGCTGATTCATCTGACCATTGACTGTGCATCATTCCATGAGGAAAAATGAAACATGGGGCGGTGGTGTTTTCTTGAGTTTTAGCCTGTTTATCATACCATTTCATTAAGTAAAAGCTTATGTCTTTCACTTTAGTCTTATTGCTTTAATTGTCTACTCCAACACCTGGAAGCTCAGGTCTATCTTCTAGCTCAGCTGAGATCTTCACATCTGGAACAATTTATTTTAATTTACAACTCAATAGTAAAATGACAAGTAACCCAATTAAAAAAGATGAACAAAGAACTGAATAGACATTTCTCCAAAGTACAAATAGTCAAAAAACAGATGAAAAGAGAATCTATATCAGTAAACATAAGAGAAGCCTGCAACAAAACTAGCTATCACTAGGATAGCTGTAGTAAAAAAGATTGATAACAAGTATTGAAGATGTGGAGAAACTGGGATGCTCACACACTGCTGATGTCAATGTAATATGGTGTGACTGCTCCAGGAGACAGTCTGACAATTCCTCAAGCCATATGATACAATAAGTCTGCCCTAGCTATATTTGCAAAACAAATGATATGAAATGAATGAAATGTGTATGAAAACTTGCAATCAAGATGGGGCTCTGACTTTAAAACAGAGGAAACTGCCCAGCTCTCTAGACCTTTGACCTCAGGACCCTTGTATCCGTGACTGTTTCACTGGCTTTTGAATCACTCTGGGAGACATTCTTCCCTTCTTTAAGAATAACACATGTTCAGAGATGAATAGCTGTAGAAACCTGTTTTCTCTCTGTAGATGTCTGACAGCTTCCTTCATTTCATCCCTTCTCCATCTGAAGTCAAACTGGTAGTGTTTTTTTCTGAGATTGTTGATTGGATCCACAGAATTCCTACTCTTTATCAAGTGGTTGTTCAGCTAGACCCTTAGTGTTTGCTCCAGAGGATACTTTATCATTTTGTGCAATATGAATAGGTTAAGAATTTCCAAAGCTTCAAATTCTGGTTAACCATTCATCCTTCACTTTCCTGTTGCATTTTACCTTCAGTAACAAGGAGAAATGAGGCTATTCCTTAAATAGTTTGCTTAAAAATAGCCTCAGCTATGTATTCAAGCTCATAACTTACACCTTCAACTTACCACAGAACTTAGAATTCATCTAAGTTCTCTGCCACTTTATGATAAGGAAAAATACTCTAGGAAAAACACTAAAAAGTTTTTAAATATAATTGATGTGCTAAAAGAGGAGAAAATTTAATGATATAATATACTCAGTTAAAACCAGAGAAGGCAGAAAAAGAGGGGGAAATAAAGAGAAAGTAACAATAAAAAGAAAGACAGTTACAAATATCAAAGATACTAATCCAGCTAATCAATAACTACTTTAAATGTGAATGTGTAAATATAACAATTAAAAGATGAAGACTGTCAGAGTAGATTAAAACATTACTCAACTGTCTGTAGTCTATAGGAAATTTACATAGAGATATTCAGAAAAGTTTAAAGTGAAGGGATAGATAAGATGTACCATCGTAACTCTAATCAAAAGAAACCCAGAGTGGCCACATTAATTTCATGCAAAGCAAACTTCAAACCAAAAAAAAATTATCATGGATCAAGAGATGATTTATGTAATGTTAAAGAGATCAAGTCTCTGAGAAGATATAACAATGATAAACATGAATGCATCTAAACCAGAGCATCACAACACTTGAAGTCTAAACACTAACAGGAGAAAGAGATGAGATGATTTCCAGAAGTGATTTAGATGTAAGCACACTGATAGATACTAGTTATCATTTCCACCATAGCTAGCACAGAGAGGAAGGAAGAATTTCTGGCAGAATGTTAACTTTCTTATGAATGTCTCAGGACACTAGTGCAAGAATGTATCAGGGAAGAGGTGTTTGATAGACTATTTTGAACTTCCTTTAAAAGAACCCAAACAGCAATATCTAGAATACAGTAAAATCAAACAGAAAATTGACTCTTAATGGAGAACAAATGCACCTATAATCAGGACCTGAGGCTAATCAAAGGTACAGTAGAAAGATGATTTTCTCCTGGTGTAGGGAAAAAGAAAAACAAGCAAACAAAAGAAACTTCTGAGTCAATCACCTCATAGCTAAAGCATCAGATAAGGTGCATTTTTTTCAAACTCCATTTTCAGTAAGTGTTGAAGAGACTATTAGTTTCTCTCCTGGTCTTAAATGTAAAGGGACTAATACTAGCTGTTTCTTTGAGATACCATGTGTGTATATGCATTGGTTAGGGGGTCGAAGGAATTCTTGGTACAGAGAGAGAATTTAATGTTTTCTGTTCATGCCACATTATCATCATTGGTCTGCACCACTCTATTCTTTATGGTTTCTTGGTTTTGACTCATCTATTCATTCATCTGTATACCCAATTTTCCCATATCTTAGTCTCACAGGCAACCATTCTAACATGACATGTTGCTTGTGTATGAACTTTTACTTGTGTATGTCCTTTGAAAATGTTTGTTGCTGTCTTGTGAACACATATTTTAAAATTTTATATAAATGGTATGCTGTTACACATTGCATTAAGCTTTACGATACTATCAGTCATTACTGCTTTTAGTATCTACCCATGTTTCTGTGTGTCCATCCATTGTGTTATTTTCAACTCTGCCACATATTCTGTGATGTTTACCTATCACACCTTATGGACTGCACCCTTGGTGATGGACACTCACAGGTGTCTGCTCTACCCATTATCATAAATATTGCTGTGCTAATATTAAGGGGCATATCTGTGATTGTACACCTTGGAGTAGGATTCCTGGGTCATAAAGAATAGATGGATTTAATTACACCATGCATTGCTAGATGGTTCTGCAAAGTAAGTTGCACAACCCTCCCTCAAGCAGAGCACAAAATATTCACAATCATACTTTCTGGTATCCAGCGGTCTGATGGACAAAAAGTAATAGGGCAGGGATGTTTTAATTTTCACTTCTCTTAAATAATGAAATTGAGCAGCTCTTTAAGATTTCCTATTCTGTGAATACCCTGTACATACTTTCTGATAATTTTTTTATTAGGGTCCATGTCTTTTCTTGGTTGTTCTCAAGTGTTTCTTATAACTTCTATATATTATTCCCTTGTCAGTTTTAGACATTGCAGATAACTTCTCTTGGTCTAGATTTTCAACAGTTACCTAAGTCCTTAACATAAATTATTAACTTATTTTTTACATAATACAGTTGTGTTAAGTTTTGGCCTAACGCTCTCCACATATGAGATTTTTATTCAAGAAATTGTTGACCAATTCTTCCAGTTCCAACTAAGTTCATTATCAGATATATCTACGTTTCATTTATGACTGGGACCCTGACAGTTAAGGAGCACTAATGTGTGTTTCATTGTCCATTTAGGAATTTCATACATTAAAGAGTACTTTAAGGAAGTTCCTACATGCCCCACTTCCCTGTTTTCTCCACAATATCTTAACAGTCTATTCAAAGGCAGTTCCTTTATTTCCACATATATTAAATTTTATCACACATTTATCTAGACATGGTAGCCATCCCTTCAGTCTATTTCAGTAGTATTTCAGTTGACTATTCTAATGTTCAGTAGTCCCTTACTTTGTCAGTAGTTCCTAGGATATGATATTTTTAAACCCATGCTTAAGTACACCTCCAAATAGTTGACTCTTTGATTGAATAATATATCACCAGGAAGTCCAAATTGAAACAATAGCTTTTACTCTAGTCATCTCTGGTGTTAGAAGATTTTTTCTTCAGTTACCAGATATGAAAATTCAAATCCACAAACTTGCAAGTCCACCTGCCAGTTACAGGTGGGCCCAGAGCCTCTTTGTGTAGCCCATGTTCCGATGCTCTGCTGACAAACAGAACAGCCTCCAGGGGTGATAGCTGAATACATCTTTATCTTTCCCTTTGTTACACGGCATGAATGCCTCTGACTGCTCATTGACCATTTTGTGTACCTTAAAGTCCAAAGTGCAAATGAGGATATGCATTTGTTGGTCCAAGTCCCCTCAGAAACAACAAGGAGCCTTTTAATAGGTATCAACATTTCTAATTTTAATTCTCTCGTAAGATTTTTCATAACAGAGTACCAAACGCAGTGTTTTCATCTTCTAGTATCTACAACCCATTTTTCAAGTCACATTACCAGTCCTAGTTGTTGCCACTGGGTGGCAGTAACAGACTTTTATCAGAAACATTTTTATCAGCATAACAGCAAGTAGCAGAAACTCCTCAAATCATCACAGCCTTATCAGTTCTCTTATCCTCTACAGTAAACCTCCAGAATCAATCAGCTTTGCTTTTAGGCCTCCATGGGCTATTATGGCACATTAGATCTATAGTCAAGGTGAAATTTCTGTATGCTTTCTAGGGCATCCTGTATTGTTTTAAATTAACCACTTCTATGGGCTCAGAAAATTCTAAAGGTTTCCTTCCAGCATACCTAATTAGAATGGGAGGAGGAGAAGACTTGACAAAATCCCTTTCCAATGATTTTGATAAGGAAAGAGACCCCATTCAAATGCCACAACCATTGTAAATATACCTTAGGATAAGGCACAACCATGTGCAATTTGCATTTATAAATCCTCACTTTGAAACATACTTTCACTAGCAATTTACATCATTCTAAGTTAATTACATTGCCTATTAACACTTCATTAGCAGGTTTAGGTAAGTGTGTCCAGAAATCCTAATAAAGTTTCCTCACCACCTACTGGCCACTTGACTCATATCAATGCAAATGGCTTCTGATTCCTGTCTGAGGGATGGAAGGAGAAGGTTTCTAAAAGACTTGGGCTCACCCACTCCTCAGAGTCAAAATCCTGTCTTTGTACTTTATACTCTAGAGTGGTCACTGAAGAGATTTTAGGCTACTCTTTGTATAACACTCAAAATTTTTAGCCATCAAATCTGGGATACAGCGAATGAATCCATCTTGGCCATGAGAAGTTGAAGTTTTTATAATCTTTTATAACTATTCATTAACATTTTAGTATCCACTTCATTTATCTCCTTTTTCATACCATTTTAAATCAACCATAAGATTTTTTTGCCTGGTTCAATTGTCCTAACATTCACTACAACAATTGTATACACATCATTTCATTTCTGAAAATTCTAATCTCTTTCCTATCATTATACACCATTTGGACAAAGAGATTCCTGGCAGTTTCCTTCATATCGTTCTGTCCTTCAATGACATAGGTGCTCAAAAAGCTCCCTTAATTACAGCAGCAATGTCACCCACCTAGATTCCTAGCATGAGGTCCACATCATCTTGTAACCAATGTAAAGTTGCCGGGTCCCTCAGCATTTCAGAAGTCCTGGAATATTCCATTTAATACCTCATTTTCAGGGCATGAAGTGAGTGGTCTTGATTTTACACATTTACAGAGTGGGGGTTTGTCTCTCAATCCACAATTCTGGGAAAGCTGCAAGCCAATTTAGGATTCTGAGTAAGACCCACAAGAAGTCACTCCAACCCCACCCACCCCCAAGTTCTATTTCCATTTCAAAAGCAATTGCAAGTAGAGCTGCAAAATGGATCTTTAAAGTAGCTTAACCCTTACAAGGGATCATATTCCAACCCAGGCAAATATCTGCCCACTTCCTTGTGGGCTCCTTTCCTCCATTTATGGACAGGCACAGGAGCTTTAGAAGCTTCATGCTGCCTTTCTGTGTTCTTTCATTTAGCTAGGATAGATAGGAACAGCCAAGGTACATGTTCTTGGCTGACTTCCCCCTAAGTTTAAACCTCTTTTGTTATCCATTTAGTTACCCCCTTTGGCCCTTGTCTACAAATATATTTTTTAGCCATCATTGGACAAAATAATTTTGTGGCTGGAGCCTAGGAGTGGGTGGTCAGAGCCGGTTGTAAACAATGTTCTCATCCCCCTGCCCCTTACCTCATCTTTCTTTCTCCTAAACAATGTTTTAGCTGTTATTATCTAAATTACATAGGGAGGAGGGTCATTTCAAATCTCCCATCTGGGTCACCAAGTGTATGTATTCCTCAATTTGGATATTTTGAAAAGTATTCTCTGGACTCCATAAATTGTCCTCCTGTGAGGTTTTATTTAAAAGCAAAGTAATGGAGGATGAGAAAAAAAAAAATCTCAACAAGCATTGTAAGTTGGAAAGACATCCCTGTGGTGCAAATTCTCAAGTCCTTATCTCTGTGTACCAGGGACTGACTGAACCTCTGGTTTGAGCCAGAAGGTTTGTACAAGGAATCTTGGGGAGAAATCCCCCCAAAAGCCCTCAATGGCTCATTAAGTAGTCAAGACAGGTTATCAAACTGGTTAGTCAGTGCAAACCAGGGAAGAGACTGACCTGGAGGTCACCAGGGGAGTTTGGGATCTTAAGTAACACATCATAAATACCACTGCCATTATCCTGACCAAAAGTAAAACCAGACAACCCAGGGTACCCAGAGATAAAGATCCAGCACTTCCAGTCCAGCTGTAAATCAGTTCTCCACATACCATCTCCTCAGAAAATCCCAAGCATTTATTGCTTATATCACTATTTAATTTCTATCCCATTGTTTACAAAAATAAGTAAAAGCATTAGAGTTATATGTGTATATGTTTCATCTCTCCAGTTCTATCATGAGTTTTCTTTGACAAATGAATCAATTTATTAATTGCTTCATTAAATTTTACTGAATGAAAGAAGAAAAATGTTATAATCAGTAAGTGAAAAAGTACTGATACCAAGGTAAATTAGAAACAGTTACTATCAATCCTGAGTACTAAAAGGAACTCTGTACTCATCAATAGGAAAGATGCCTCTAGCATCTTTCTTCTTGGGGTTTGTATCACTTAAATATTATCTCAAGAAACCCAAATTGTTGGTTAATTTAATACTCTAGGTCCTATTTCCTATGCAGCTCAATAAAATAATAATGACAAATAATATGAAAGGAAGAAACAAATTTTTATTGTGAACAATTTGCTCTTCTACATAGATGTTCTGTGACAATTTTTTTAAAAAGTTGAGTCATGGCTAAATAGATTACTTTCATTATTCATTGCACTGGACATTTATTCTTTATTCACTTGGGTATGTATTGTATTTTATAAATTTGAATTTTTTTTAGATCTATGAGAAGTAACAAATGATTGGAAATAAAAATTTAACCAATAATCTAGAATCAATAATGCAAACCCAGGCAAAAATCTGCGCAGTTCCTTGTGAGCTTCCTATAGAGAGCAATAAGAAGTCAGAAGTCATAATTAAAGGAGATAAAGTGAATTATAAGAAGGTATTCTAGGGGCTGGGAAGGGAATTCAGAGAATTGACTCCCTACATGGCAAGACGATAAACTGCACACCTATTTGCCCTCTGGATTTAGAAGAAGCAAACCTGATTAGACAACTGGAAGACAAAGCTAGCATAACTGACTATGAGCATAAGAGAAATTATCTGAAACAAGTGTGCTTTTTTTTTCATTACAATTTCTCATTTCCTACTACTCAGGTTAGACTGTCTCTTTAAAATATTGCTGACTACTGGAGGAAAGTCACTTTTCTTTACATTATCTAAAAGACCCACATTTATCAAAAATGGCATTTTTCTTTACACAGAGATGATCAAGAAACAGATTTGTTTAAATTTGTCATTGTCCCAGCCTCCATTAGAGATACATGCAATCAAGCCATTTCTTTCATTTTCTATTTTTATTCTTTTTGATCAACTATCAAGCCTTGGTCTAATTACCTAACTTGGAGTTCAATTAAACATGCTTGTTCAATTTCAGTAAATGTGGCAGTAAAAATAAAAGGTCATATAAAAATATGCTTTGTGAGAAGGAAATAAAGTGATTGTCTACACTGGGGGTTTCCTGTGGATGCTGACATTTGCTTTCTGTTGTGAATAATAAGGTCTTTACACACATGACTTCATCTTCCCCCCTCTCAGGTCCCTTGCTCTTTGAAGACAGAGAATCCACTGAGTTCATCTTTGGAAATCTTATCATACTGAGTCAAGTATTTGATCATTCTCAATGTTGAGTAAATTCATACTGACTTTACTTTTTAGTGTTAGCATTCAGTTATTCATTTATTCCAGATAAACATCTACAAATAAGTACAATGGGAAAACTCGAATGTTGTGTTGTTTCTTTTCCTTTCCTCCCATAGTTTCCACATGGTTAAATAATCAATATACTAGGGATGTTATATTATTAGCATCTTTGGAAATAAGAGCAACCCTTGGTTTCCTTTAGACTTAGGCTTCCCAAGTCATTACCATAAAGTGGAAAATAAATATTGCTGTTATCTGGCTAAACAGAGCCAGGATAATAGTTGAAATTGGATTTTAAAAAGACCAAAATAATAATCTTGACACCATCATATATTGGTATAGTAATTAGTGTTTCAAAAGTTATTCACATCTAACTCCCATAGCAGCCCTTCAGGACAGGTAGTCAGAGGAAGTATTACCTTCAGTTCACAGGTAAGGAAGCAGTTTTGAGTAATACTACACTATTTGAGCAAATCACCAGCCAGAAGCAGCAAACCGGAATCTTGAAGTCCTCCTCTGGGGTATACTTTTGAACTGTAAGACACTGACACAAACAGACATTGGCCAGCATATAAAATGAAGCGATAAGGAAAGATTTTACTTCAAAATGCAAAGCAGCTAATTTGTTTTGGAAAATGAACTATAGCCAGGCATGGTGTTAAACGCCTGAATCCCAGCACTTGGGAGGCTGAGGCAGGAAGATCTCAAGGTCAAGTTCAGCATAGGCTATACAGTGAGACCCTATCTCAAGAAACAAAAGCAAAACAAAAAAGAACTATGAATTAAATATCAAATTATAGCTTAAAGGAAAAAACAAAGAGGAAGTATAAGCAATAAATTTTTTATCAATAAAATTATTTTGGTTTTTTTCTCATATGTGATTTATTAACAGATAACCTAGTCAAAGACATGTTTAGATTTATTATTTTAGCACCCTCTGCTATTTCAAAATGTACTAAGGCTAAAATCTGTATTTTGTTTGGGTTTTTTTTAGTTACTATTTGTGGACTGTAAGGCGTTATGCCATCAATGTTCTATAAAGATAATATCTTTTAATCCTCATAATGAACTTATAAGAGGGATGAATTTTTTTAGCTGTTTCAGACAAGAAATCTGAGGCTCAAAGAAGTTTAAATTTGTCTCAAGATATACGAATAACAAATGTCAGAGCAAAGATGTGAACCTGAATTAGCCTCCCTTGCAATCTCTGGGTCCCCAACCACTCCAGTAAAGTAGGCCTCATATATGTAATGGAAGGGGGACCTGGAAGGAATTTTAGAACATGTGATTTTCATTCCTGTATCAGAAAGGGTTCTATCACAAAAGCAGAAACATTAGGCTATAGATGGATTTGTTACAGGGATTTTATGCAACTGTGGGCCTAGTTTGGCTGTCTCTGCCAGGTTGTTGTCTTCATGTCTGATGCTGGAGTCTGAAGTTTACAGGATAGGTAATTGGAAGACGATGGAAGTGAGAGGAGTGAGTAGATTAGTTAATTTTTCACCACTGAAACAAAATACCTGAGAAAAATAACCTAAAGGGGGAAAGGCTTATTTTGGTTCATGATTTCAGAGGTTCAATCCATGGGTGGCTGCTTCCATTGCTTTGGGGCTGAGGTGAGGCAGAACATCATGGTGGGAGTGTGTCACAGAGAAGGCAGGCTCTCCTCATGGCAGCCAAAGGGCAGAGAGAGAGAGACAGAGAGAGAGACAGAGAGAGAGAGAGAGCAAGGACCTGGGGACAAAATACAGCCTTTAAAGGCACCCCTCCAGTAACTTACTTCCTTAAATTAGGTTCCACCTCCTAATGGTTCTACCACTTCCCAATGGTGCCACCAGTTGGAGACCAAGCCTGCAACCCAAGAGCCTTTCAGGGACATTCCTGATATAAACTATAACAGTGAGAATAAGATCATATGGGAAGCCATAAGCACCTTCTAAAAGCCAGTGGGAAACTCACATCAGTTTTTGTTGCCTCTGAATTTGGTGATGAGGATATCCTGTAGAATATCCTCTCTTTGCAACAGAGATAAGCATACACACCTGGCCCAGGACTTCAGGAAGCAGAAAGACAATCTGTGGCAAGGTGGAATAATCACAGAACAATCTGCTGCCTCCTACCAACAAGGTGAGTCAGCACATCAGTGATGACCTGCCTTTCTACAAAATGGGTGCTTTGTACTTCTGCCCTCCTAATCTCCTACAAGAAATCTCACTGCTGGCCAACACTAACTAGAAACATATAGGAAAGGACAGCTGGGAAATGTAATGGAGCATAGTCAAGCTGACATATCACAAAGGCACCACAATTCTATTCTATGAATAGAATTTTCATGTGAAAAGACTTAGGCTGTTTGAAAATCACTCTATTAACTTCCCATGTGTTTTGTTTTCCCTATAAACAGAATGATAAGGAGGTTCCATTTTTACTTGCCAAATGAATGTAGACTGGCAGTGCCTTGAAACACTTGGTTGTAAAAGATTCAGAGCTAAGGGGTCCTTTATTGATTAGTGATGTCTGCCATGGCACAGAAGGGGGAAGCTGTGATACGTGTGCCATATACGTGTGGCCCTATCCTGTATTCTTCCACTTCTTCTTTAGAGAAGATTTTTAAAGGACATGATAAATAAATTGATTATAAAGCCATGTTATTTATTAAAAGAACTTAAAATTGAGAGCAAGAAACTCTAATTTACCGAACAGATATCAAGAAAATAATCACATGTTCTCACTAAATGCACTGGTAAAAGAATATAGGGTTAAAACATCATTTCAGCATTCACTAGAAACAGAATAGAACTGACTTTCATAATACTTTTTTCCTTATTAAGAACTTGCTTATAAGTGCCTATTAATTTGCACTTATAAAAATTCTTCCTTCAAACGCCAATACTGCCCCCCAAAAAAGTGAAAAAAAAAACCAAACAAACATTTTTCTTGACCTAGAAACTGGAAACATAAAACAGTAGGTGTTGCATAATCAATTATGCATATTAGTGAAGTAATCATGTCTTAATTGGAACTGATCTGAAAACCGTATTCTCTTCTGCAGTCACATAGGACAGTGAGGAATAGAAATGTTCTCTCATTTGGACACTGGTATATTTTGACAAATTTACATAGCACTTTCTGATCTGTAGTCAACAAACAAATATTTACCTTTTTATGCATATGTGTGGTCTTACTCCTTTCAATAGCCCTCTGAAGCAGGTATAGTTCCTGTTTCCACAAATAAAGAAATTCAAGTTCACAGCTGTGAAATTGCTGATGTCACATAGCTGGTGATGATGTAATAATGCAGACTTATTGGCTGCAAAGTTGGCTGATTCTTTCCTGATGACTATTTCAAATACCCATGTTCACCCTCGGCAGGGGGAAATGCTCAGGAAGAACACACAGGAATTCTCTATGTCAGGCCTCCATTCACTGATGGTTTTGCCATTCACCCTTATGCATGTCTGCTTGAAGTACTTAATGCTGCCGCTACCTTGCTGGGGAAGGTTTTATTAGTTTTTCTCTCTCTTCACTCTCCTATCATACACACACAGAGAGAAAAAGAGAGGGCGGGAAGGGAGAAGAGATGATGGTGGATTATTTATTAGTTTCTAACAAAATTCTATCCTTAAGTGTGTGTTATGTGCACCCATTTTCATATTTGCCTTAACTTCACTATTAAAGCAGGAAGTGAAAATAGGAAAATAGGACTTGTTCTATATCGAACGTATTTTGTCTTGCCAACTGGATGTTTAAGATAGGTGAGAAATGGAGATTCGGTTTGTTCCTTGCAGATAAGACAAAGGGAAGAGAATTACAGGGATTTGCAAAGAGTACTGACATTTTCATAGAGTGCTTGGCAATCTAAATCTTGTTTAATCTTTGCAAGCATGCTCTAAGATTAGTCTCAACTTTCTAATTTTATTAAGAAGGAAGCTGAAGTTCAGAACGCTGAAGGGAACTGCTCCAAAGCTAGTGAGAATTAATTATTCTCATTCTCACAAAGTACTTCCTTACTGTGAAGTAAAAACTTCCTCTTGTTCCAACTCAGTAAAGAACTCTGAATTTTTGTGCAAAACATCTTTAAGGACAAGATGTGTGTTCAGATCTTTCACCCATTTTTTAAAATCAGGTTGTTCATTTTCTTATTGTTGATTTTTTAAAAGTTCTATGTATATTTTGGAAAGCAGCCCTTTATTAAATGTGTCTTTTAAAAATGTTTTCTGCCAGTCTTTTCAAATTCCCACAAAGCATACATTTTTAACTTTAATGAAGTCTGACTTATCAATTTTTTCTTCTGTGGATCGTACCCTTGGCATTGTATTTTAAAAGTCATTGAAATTTCTAACATCATTTAGATTTTCTCCAATCTTAACTTCTAGTTTTATAGCTGTGCATTATACTTTGAGTTAATTTTTTGTGAAAGCTATGATATCTGTGTCTGGATTCATTTATATTTGCATGAGGATATCTAGTTTTTCTCCAGCCATTTGTTGAAAAGGACTATCTTTTCTCCATTATTTTTGTTTCTTTGTCAAGCTCAATTGACTATATGTGACTCTTTTTGAGCCTTCTATTCTGTCTCATTGATCTATTTGTTGGTTGTTTTACCAATACCGCACCATTTTGATTACTGTAGTGGTATAGTAAGTCTTGAAGTTGGGTAACTTTAATAGCCAATTTTCTTCTTCCCTTTCAATATTGAGTAGCTATTCAGAGTCTTTTGCCTCTCCATATAAACTTTAGAATCAATTTGTTGAGATTTACAAAACAACTTGCTGAGATTTTGATTGAGATTGTATTGAATGTCTAGGTGACATTTGGAGGAAATGACACCTTTGGTAATAGTAAATTTTTCTATCCAGTAATATGAAATAACTCCTCATTTAGTTACTTCTTTGATTTTTTCATCAGTTTTATAGATTTCCTCATATAAATATTCTATATATTTTACTAGGTTTATAAGTAAGAATTTATTTTTGGGTGATAATGTAAATGGTAATATATTTTAAATTCCAGTTGTTCATTGGTGGTATATAAGAAAGTAATGTACTTTTATACATGAATCTTGTATCCCTGCATCCTTGCTGTAATCACTTATTAAGTCCAAGAGGGTGTTATTTGTTTTTCTATTTTGGGTTTTTTTTTTAATTGATGTCAATTCCTTTGGATTTTCTCTACTGATAGTCAAATCATCAGCAAACAAAAACTATTTCTTCCTTCCGATTCTTTTATTCTTGGATTGTCATTTGCTAACGAATTCCAGGGCAGGTTGAAAAACAATGTGAGGTGAAAAACTATATCCTTGCCTTGATTTTGATATTATTGAGAAGGCTTTAAATTTCTCACCATTAAAAATATGATGCTAGCTGTAGGGTTTTTGTAGCTGTTCTCTATTAAGTTGTAGACATCCCCCATATTTTTAGTGTGCTGAGAGTTTTTATCATGGATAGGTGTTGGATCCTGTCAGATGTTTTTCTACATCTGTTGGTATAATCATGTGATTTTTCTTTAGCCTGCTGAGATGAAGATTTACATTAACTGATTTTCAAATCTTGGTCCAGCTCTGCATATCTCGGATAAGTTCCACTTAGGTATGGTAATTCTTTTTGCATTTTGTTGTATTCAAGTTACTAATCTTTTCATGATGATTTTTACATTATATTCATGACAGATATTGGCCTGTGAGTTTCTTTTTTTGAAATGTCATTGTCAATTTTGGTGTTAGAGTAATCTTGGCCTCACAGAATAAGTTAGAAAGTATTCTATTTGATTCAGTTCCCTTAACTAGGGGCTCAGGAGCCTGCTTGAGGTGGGGACTACAAAGAGACCAGGACATAGAGGGGCCTCAGAAGAGGAGTACAGGGTAAAGAGTCCCAGGGGATCCCGGAGCTACTCTGGAAGAGACTGTAGAGAATTGGTATACTTTATGTCTTGAATGTTTGGGCCTGGTGCTTTCCATATTTGAGGTTATTAAATATTAATTGAATTTCTTATATACAGGCTTGGTCAGGTTATTTCTTCTTGTGTGAGTTTTTGAATATCATCTTTAAAAAATTTGCCCATTTCATATGGTTATCAAGTTTGTGGGCATAGAGTATATACAGTGCTCCTTGATTATTCTGTTAATATCTGTGAGGTCTGTAGTGATGCCTCCTCTTTCATTTCTGATATTATTAATTTGTATCCTATCACTTTTTTTTCTTAGTTTATTGTCTAGAGGCTAATAATCTTATTGATATTTTTAGAGAGATGACTTTTGGTTTCATGGATTTTCTGTATTGATTTCCTGTTTCCAATTTCATGAATTTCTGCTGAAATTTTTATTATTTCTTTTCTAATGCTTATTTTGGATTTAATTTGCCCCTCTTTTTCTAGTTTCCTGAGATCAAAGCTTAGATTATTCATTTTAGATCTCTCCTTTTGTAATATATGCATTTGCAATCTATAAATTTCCCTGTGAGATCTACTTTTGATACATTCCACGGATTTTTATAAGTTGTATTTTCACTTTCATTTTGTTAAAAAAAATTGTTTTGGTGGTACTGGGATTTGAACTCAGGGCTTCATGCTTGCTACACAAGTGTTCTACCACTAGAGTCATACCCTAACCCTAAATATCTTTATTCTGTTACAATTTCTTCACTGACTCATGATGCTTAGAAATGTGTTTAGTCTCTGATTATTTGAAATTGTCCCAGCAACTTTTCTGTCATTCATTTCTAGTCTAATTCCATTGTGGTCTGAATATAAACTTATGATTTTTATTTGTTTGCATTGGCTAGGGCATGTTTTATAGTCCAGAATATGGTGTATCTTGGTGAGTGTTCCATGTGATCTTAAAAGAATGAGTGTGCTGCTGTTGTTGGGCAAGATAGTTTACATAGGTCAATTAGATACAGTTGATGGATTCAGTTCAACTACGTCCTTGCTGACTTTCTGCCTACTAAATATATCTATTTCTCATTGAGGAATGTTGGACTTTCAAACTGTAACAATGGATTCATCTAATATTTTTTCGTGCAGTTCTATTTTGATGATCTGTGGTTAATCACACACACACACCAAGGATTCATATGTCTTCTTAGAGAAATCACCACTTTATCATTTTGTGATGCTGTTTTTATCCCTGATAGCTTCCCTTGCTGTGAAATCTGTTCAGTCTAAACTTTATGTTCCATTCCCATTTTCTTGTGATAAACATGGTGTAACTTTCTTTATCCTTAACTATTATATATATTATAGGTGTCTTATTTAAAGTAGCATTATTGTAGACAACATGTTATCTTTTTTTTAAATCTGACAATCTCTGTCTTTTAATTGGTGCCTTTGGACCATTGACATTCAAAGTGACCATCAATATAGTGAATTGATACCAGATTTGTTACTGTTTCCAATTTGTTGCCCTTGCTGATTTTTTCTGCTTTTGGGTTTTTACTACCCTGTGTGATTTTTAACTTAACATTTTAAATGATTTTACTTTGTTTCCTTTCTTTACATATCAGTTATACAACATTTTAAAACTTTTCTAGATGGCTGCCTGAGAATTTGCAAAATACATTTAACTAATTAATTCAAGTCTACTTTTGAATAATCCTATATTGCTTTATGAATACTGCAAGTACCTTATAACAATAAAATATTCATAATGCCTCCCTTCCATCCCTAATTTCATTGCTGTCACTGACCACTTATCCATAGCCACGTAAGTGTGTGCACACATGTGCTCACATGGGACATACACACAAGTGCCCTGCTGCTGTCATTACTTTAACAAATGGGTATATGTTAGAGCATTAAAGTCCTTTTTTTAATTTTAATTATTTATTTTATGATGCTCTACCAAGTTCATGACCTATATTATTTTCCTACTCTTTCAAGACCAATCTTTAATATTTCTTGAAAGGTAGTTCTACTAACAAACTCCCTCAATTTTTGCTTATCTGAGAGAAAGTCTTTCATGCTGTTTCAGGTTTTGAAGCATAATTTTGTAGAATACAGAATTCTAGTTTATTCAGGCTTTTTTTTCTTTTGTCTTAACATTTTAAGTATATCACTCTAGTCTCTTCTTACTGGCTTGGGTTGAGAAGTTGGGTGTGATTCTTATCTTTGCTCCTTTATAAATGAGGTATTTTTTAAATCTAGTTACATTATATATACATATACATAGATATACACACACACACACGTTTTCAGTACTGGGGCTTAAACTCAGAGCCTCACACTTGCTTGGCAAGTGCTCTACCATTTGAATCACTTTCCAAATCCTTTTCGCTTTTACTGTTTTTCAGATAGGATCTCATGCTGTTGCTATAGCCAGGCTTGGTCAGCAATTCTCCTACCTCACATCCAGAGTAGCTGGGATTACAAGAGTGCACAACCACACCCAGCTCAGGAATTTTTCTGTATCTTTGGTTTTGTGCAGTTTAAATACGATGTATCTATGTGGAGGGTTTTATTTTGTGCTTTTGGCTTTGGTTTTGTTATTTATCCTTCTTGGTATTCTCTGAATCCGTGGTTTGGTGTCTGACATTAATTTGAGAATGTTCTCAGTCATTGTTTCAAATACTACTTCTGTTCCTTTCTTTGTTTATTTTCCTTCATGTATTCTCATTGTGTGTGTAGTACCTTTTGTAGTTTTTGTATAGTTCTTGAATATTCTGTCCTATTTTTTTCAGTTTTTTATCCTCTTTACTTTTCAATTTTGGAGACTTCTGTTGACATACACTCAAACTCAGAGATTCTTTTCCCAGCTAGGTCCAATCCATAGTGAGCATTCTTCACTTCCTTTACTGTGTTTCTGATCAATTTCTCTTTAACTCTTTCTTGGAAATCTGCTTCTCTTGATACTTTATCCATATCTTCTTACATGTTGTCTATTTTTTCCATTATTTCTTTTAGCAGATTAACCATCATTGCTTTAAATTCACAGTTCCAGTTCCTGCCATACTGATTCCAATGCTTGTGCTGTCTATTTAAACCATGTTTTTTTTATTTTTAGCACATCTTGTAATGTTTCACTGTAAGTGGACCAGATGTATTAGGTAACCGGAACTGCGGTTAAATAGGCCTTTAGTAATGTGGTAGTGAGGTGAGGAAAGGAGAAGCAGTTTTGATGAGGAGGGCTCAGTCTTAAGTGAGTTTGTATAATGGAAATCAACTTCACCAGTGTTTTCACTGGTGAAACACCAGTGTTTTTTCTCATCTTTCTTGGTGGTACAGGAAGAGTAGAGCTTGGCTTCAGAGGGCTACTTCCCTTCTCCCAGGACAGTAACTCTGATAAAGCCTCAATGAGTTAGCTTCTCTTGAGGGCAGGCTGGATAAGCACAGCAGTGCTCTGGTGCCTTTCACAATGGCTACTTTCTCCCTTCCTCTGTGGGAAGCTATAAGAGATTTCCCCCTATCCTCACTGTGAGATCTGGTAGAGGTCCAGGAGGTAAAATTCCCCAAAGTGAAGGCCTCCAAATGCCTTGGTCCCCCTGGAATTTTTAACTCTCAGACTGTCCACTCTGTGCCTCCAGCAATTTTTCAATTACAGGTCAGATTTTCCTACCCTGGCATTGTTTGCAAGGTGATTTCTGCTGGTGGGGGTCTGTTCCAGTAGGCTGTGGTTCTCTCTGTATGTCTGTTTATCTCTTCAATTTGAGGGACAGCAGTTTTCTGTGTGTTCCCAGTTCTCTCATGGATGTAAGAAGAGTTGATTTTTCAGCTTTAATAGATTTTTACTTGTTAGGGAGGACTGGCAGTTTCTAAGCACCTTCCATGCTGTCCTAGGCACCTGAAGTTTCTCCATGGTATTTTAAGGCTTCTTTTTCCTTCCAAACAGTTTTGTACATCCATGCCCATGCTATAAATTAGAACAAAGAAGAAAAGACAAAAACTAATTGGTATAATATCAACTAACTTGATCTAGATTAAGAATAGCAAGAGTAATTGCTTTTTCAAAAGAAGTAGTTCAGAAGAATGTCAGGTGTTTTAAGGCATTTTTATTAGCTTATCTGAAATATCAGCATTTACTGCTTTAGTTTGACAGCTTACAGTTACTTTTCTGCTTCTTTTAACTCCATTTTCTTGTTTAATCTTGCACTTGAAAATGTGCTACAAGTAGGTAGTAGGTACTATGCTCATAAGACTCTAACAGACATGCTTGAGAAACAGATGATCAAACATGCAAAATACTGAAACATTAATTTTTTCATTTTTATTAGCATATCATTGTACAGGGGGCATTCATTGTGACAATTTGGAATAGCATTACATTGTATATTGGTGAGACTGCCCCCTTCATTTCCCTCTCTCAACTCCATTCCTGCCTCACTTAAAACAGTTGCCAAGAGGTTTCAATGTTCTATTTCATATATGCATATGAAGACTCTCACCTTCATCTCCTCCATTCACCCTCCCCACTTCCACAAGTCCCCCCCACAGTCCTGTCTTTCATTTTTACTTACAAAGGAGTGTTCAAAGAGGTTTCTCAATGTATTCCAGCTGTGAATATACTTTACTTTAGTCAGTTCAACCCCTTCTAATACTCTCCCCCATTATTCAGCAGCTTTCAGTACATATTGTTATGCTCCCCACCTGCACAGATGCAGTGTATTTCAACATTGCTGACTCTCTCATTCTCTTTTCTTTTCCCCTCTCCCCTGAGTTCCATAGAGTAGTTCCACTATTATAAACATATTCTATATATAAATGTGGATATGATCATGTTTATTTTTGTATATATATTTATCTATTTGACCTGTCTTCTATATATGAGGGAAAACATGCAGTCTTTGTCTTTCTGAACCTGGCTTACCTCACTTAACATGATGCTCTCCAATTCCATCCATTTATTTGCAAACCACATAGGTTTTTTTCTTTTTTATGGATGAATAAAACCAATATATCACACATCTGGGTTGTTTCCATAGCTTGGCTATTGTGAACAGGGCTGCAATAATTACCAGTGTGCAAGTGTCTCTATTGTATCCCGA